>NC_138967.1:60015000-61360000 GCF_055761805.1 Camellia sinensis
ACCCGCCGGGCACGGAAACCCAATCGTGGAAGAAAGGGTTACCAGTCGGCTCATTAGTTCCGCACTTGCCGATCGTGAGACGGCGAGTATGTTCGCAATGGAGAACGCGAAGGGGAGGGCCTATGAGAAAGGTTTTCATGACGGCCGAAAAGTTGGAATTGAAAAGACTAAGGAAAAATTTGCCGAAGAAGTTTGCCGATGTGAAAATCGTGGATTTAGGCACGGTTGGATCAAGGCATCTCAAGTCGTAGAAGCTCTTCGAGCGTCAGGCATTGATTCGGCATCGCCACTCTACCACAATAAACATTTTTCATTTTTTGCTTTTGAAGTCGAGAAGAGTGAGGATGAGGGTGATGCCGTATAAGTATACTTATTCTAAGGTTGAAACGCAGATCGCGTTCAAAACTATGTAATATATTGTTTGTTTTATCTAATAAAAAACGTTCTATGACAAATATTTTGTTGCAGTTCGTATTTGGTATGTATACATTTCGTTTTACTGTATATATTTGAATAAATATATAAACGTTGATCGGCAGGGTCGACCCATACGTGATAGCCGTTTATCCCTAAATGAGGCTATTGTAACTTGAGGAAACTGAAAGCTAGTGGGTAGAGTTGCTGCGGCAAATTCAACTCGGCTTGGGGCCTAGATTTTCGGCCAGTGTACGTGCTTCAAAAATTCGTTTGGATAACTACGCTGCGGCGAATGTCAATCGACGTTTTTCTTATGGAGTTTAGTGTTAGTGAAATCGCCTCGGGATTGGGGCCTCGAGATCGCTGCCAGTATTGAAAATAAAAGGAGTGGGCGCATCGCGTAGATAAACAATCACTCATGTGTGGTGGGATAAGTGGGGATGTTAGTTAGAGACTGGAGTTTAGCCGATCTTGGTGTTTCCATGGAGCGCGGCAGAGGACCCATCCGTATGGGAAGTAGGGCGTCTAAAAGTTGGCATGAATCTTCAAGTCGTCGAAGCAGATCACCCCAAAAGGAAAGGCAACGACCGTTGGGTTTTTATCCTTCCTTGTCCTGGATCTTTGCCTTGACATTGTCAATGGTATCAGGGGAGGACTTGGGCACAGCTGGCTCAAGGTATTGCAAACCGCGGAGGACTTCCGGGTGACGGGAGTTGATTCGGCGCTGCCGCTTTACCAATGCGTCTTATCCCTTTTTTAGCTTTTGAGTTTGGAAATGGGTATTGTAATGCTCAAATGCAAGTTGCGTTTATGTAACAACTGTGTGATTAAATGAAAATTGTAATGCTCAAATGCGGGTTGCGTTTATGTAACAACTGTTTGATCGAATAAAAAGCTTTATTTCCAACATTTGCGTCTTATTCTGAATTTTTTATATGCTTAGTTAAGCACCTTATTTGCGTCTTATTCTGAATTTTCTATATGCTCAATTAAGCACCCTATTTCTGATGTTGGCGAGTTTTGTTTTGTTTGTGCCAAAGGGTACTCCGAATCCGGAGACTTAGTTTGGCCAATCATGATATCCACGAATGGCGCTCCGAATCCGGAGACTTTAATCGGCCCTAAGGTGTCATGCACCAAAGGGGGCTCCGAATCCGGAGACTTAGTTTGGCCAATCATGATATCCACGAATGGGCACTCCGAATCCGGAGTCTTTAATCGGCCCTGAGGTGTCATGTACCAAAGGGGGCTCCGAATCCGGAGTCTTTAATGGGCCCTGAGGTGTCATGCACCAAAGGGGGCTCCGAATCCGGAGTCTTTAATCGGCCCTGAGGTGTCATGCACCAAAGGGGGGGCTCCAAATCCGGAGAGTTAGTCGGCTCTGAGGTGTCATGCACCGAAGGGGGCTCCGAATCTGGAGACTTTAATCGGCCCTAAGGTGTCATGCACCAAAAAGAGCTCCGAATCCGGAGATTTTAATCAGCCCTAAGGTGTCATGCACCAAAGGGGGCTCCGAATCCGGAGACTTAGTCGGCCCTGAGGTGTCATGCACCAAAGGGGGCTCCGAATCCGGAGACTTTGTTTGGCCAATCGTGATATCCACGAAGGGCGCTCTGAATCCGGAGTCTTTAATCGGCCCTGAGGTGTCATGCACCAAAGGGGCTTCGAATTCAGAGACTTTAGTCGGCCCTGAGGTGTCATGCACCAAAGGGGGCTCCGAATCCGAAGACTTAGTTTGGCCAATCGTGATATCCACGAAGGGCGCTCCGAATTCGGAGTCTTTAATCGGCCCTAAGGTGTCATGCACCAAAGGAGGCTCCGAATCTGAAAACTTAGTTTGGCCAATCGTCATATCCACGAAGGGTGCTCCGAATCCGGAGTCTTTAATCGGCCTTGAGGTGTCATGCACCAAAGGGGGGGCTCCGAATCCGGAGACTTAGTCGGCCCTAAGGTGTCATGCACCGAAGGGGGCTCCAAATTCGGAGACTTTAATCAGCCCTAGGGTGTCATGCACCAAAGGGGGCTCCGAATCCGGAGACTTAATCGGCCCTAAGGTGTTATACACCAAAGGGGGCTCCGAATCCGGAGACTTTAATCGGCCCTGAGGTGTCATGCACCAAAGAGGGCTCCGAATCCGGAGACTTAGTTTGGCCAATCGTGATATCCACGAAGGGCGCTCTGAATCTGGAGACTTTAATCGGCCCTAAGGTGTCATGCACCAAAGGGGGCTCCGAATCCGGAGACTTAGTTTGGCCAATCATGATATCCACGAAGGGCGCTCCGAATCTGGAGACTTTAATCGGCCCTAAGGTGTCATGCACCAAAGGGGGCTCCGAATCCGGACACTTAGTCGGCCCTAAGGTGTCATGCACCAAAGGGGGCTCCGAATTTGGAGACTTAGTTTGGCCAATCGTGATATCCACGAAGGGCGCTCCGAATCCGAAGACTTTAATCGGCCCTGAAGTGTCATGCACCAAAGGGGGCTCTGAATCCGGAGACTTTAATCGGCCCTAAGGTATCATGCACCAAAGGGGGCATTGAGAAATTAATGGAGCCACGAACAAAAATGGTTTGTATTGCAGAAGTGATATATATACAAGTATCAAAGCCCACAGGTTGGGTCAATGATAGGGTTTTCATTAAATCTCTACTTGTGCCGATTGGGGGGAGCCACAGATCTCTTCAATGCCATGGGCTGTCGGGAAGCGCACAAACTGATGATAAGTGCTTGGAATGGTCTTCATAATATGTATCCAGGTTCGCCCCATGATGACATTATACGGCGAAGGGAGCTTTACGACCAGGAGTTTTACTTGGACCGTTCTGGAGCCCGCTATGATCTTCCCTAACGGGTATTCAGGATTCATATTAAAGCCGAACAATGGGTGAGGCGCCGGAGACAGATGTGACTCGTTGAGGCCAAGTTTGATGAAAGTTTGGTAATACATAACCTCTGAAGTACTCCCCGGGTCTATGAGAATGCGTTCAATGGTGAACCGATTTATGCGTAATTTAATGACCAACGGATCGATGTGGGAAGCTGTTGTGCTGCTAAGATCGGAGTCATTGTAAGTAATTGTCGGAGCTTCTTTGGGCCATTTAGTCAGAATACGTTGCTTTTGGGGGATTGGATGCGACTGAATTGTGTGCACGGTTGGGGGTGCAAGCAGGCTGTAGATCATATGGATCAAGCCAAGTGGAGGTGAGTCCTGCCTCAAGGCCAGTGCTTGGGTTGGCTTTCCCTTTCTCACATACTGTTGTAGTCGACCGTCTTGCACTAGTTCTTCCAAGTGATCTTTTAATGCGTAACAACTTTCCGTTTCGTGGCCGTGATCTTTGTGATATTCGCACTGCCTATCCCTCCGTCGCGTGTCGGGCGGCCCCACCATCTTTGACGGCCATTTGAAGAATGGAAGGTGTTGGACTTTGGTCATTATTGCAGCGATTGGTTCTGACAACTCTGTGTACTTCTTGTCGGCACGCCTCGAACGCCTGCTGTCGACTTGCAGTTGTTCATTCGTCTGGTGAGAGCATTGATCGCTTGATCGGCGATTATCCCACCTTTTGTCTCGTTTAGCGCGTTGTCGAGGCTCTGGGCTAGGAGGTGGCGCGGAACTTATTGGTTAAGCAATTTCAGGGGGGGCCGTTTTGTTGGACATTTGGCCGGCTTTTATTCTCAAGGCATCATCTTCTACTTTGCAATACTCTTCAACTTCTTCATCAACGTCCAGACTATTTTGGGGGGTCTTCTGGTCAGGGAACTACGAAGAGGACTGTCAGGATGTAGTCCCATTTTGAAGGCGGTGATGGCCATGGAGTCATTGCAAGCGTCGTCGACGAGGTTGAAGCACTCCCAATAGCGCGCCGAATACGCTCTGAGTTTTTCTCCTGACTGAATCTGCATAGCCCAGAGAGAGTCGGCCTGTTTCGGTTGCACCTCGTTGGTGATGAACCTGGCCCTGAAGGATTTCTGTAATTGATGAAAGCTTTTGATCGAGGCTGGCTCCAACTAGTAATACCACCTGACAGCTAATGGCCCCAGGCTGCTGGGGAATATTCGGCACATGAGGGCTTCGTTGTCTGTATGCAATGTCATGGCCTGCTTGTAGTAACGGATATGATCAGTGGGGTCTGATTTTCCATCGTAGAGAGTGAATGAAGGAGCTTTGAACTTCTTGGGCAGGGTCGCCCTTGCAATCCGTCGGACAAAAGGATCGTGCTGGTCCTCTTCGTCTGAACTGCTCCTCCTGCACTTGTTCCTTGTATGTAGACTCTTTTCGGAGAAGCTGGAAGTTTCGGATCGTCCCTTCTTGTTGAGCTCCGTGGTTAATGAATTGGAGTCACTATCGGTATCCTCTGGTCAGGCTCGAGGTCGTTGTTCACCGGCCCTCGGGGGTCGTTCGGGATCTTGGCGCATGGCTTCTCTCGATTTTGTGACTTCGAGGGCCAAATCTTGACGGAGACGTTCATTTTCAGCGATCATGTTCTCCAGCCTTTGTTCATTCTACTTTGCTTGTTCGATGATCGTCTGCATTGTCTCGTGCGTTAAGGTCGTTGGTGAGTCAAAGTTCAAGGCACGTCTTGCAGCGATGGTTTCTTTTCCGAGCATATTTGCTGGAGTGAGGTCATCTCCCTGTGCGGTCTCGTCAATGGCTACCAGAGGATCTTCAGTCACGCTTGCCATGGATGTATTTAAGTATTCCCACAGACGGCGCCAATTGTGGAGAAGTGGTTTGGAAATACTCTTCGAATCTTGGGAGACCCTAGTGATCCTCAGCTAGTCACCTGAAAAGATACAAACACTCCGGTCGGGGGTGCCGGAATTAGCACTCCGACGGACAAGTTAGTTCAGACACTTAGGATAGCTTCTTTACTAAGTTTTGTGAAGCGATTCTTATATACCTTTCTACAACCGTTGTTCCTGTATTTATACCTGTTCTTTTTTATCCTCAAGGCCAGGGCATACTTTTTAATCATTGTCCTTTCTTTTATTCGGCCCTAAGGACTTACACTTATTCGGCACATATATTATATTCGGCTCCCCACTCTCGTAGGATATAGCCGGCTAATATCAGTCTTCCAATGGTATGCACCATCTGATTTTTCCATGTATTCGGCCCCCACAGCAGGTTAAATGTGTAACAATTAAGCACCGATCAATAATATTCTAAATTTTTCTCAAACATAACACTCTAATGTAACACAAAAAAAACTCTTTAGTATACTTTTTTTAAACGTAACACTCCAATCAATATAATTTTAAACATAAAATTTTAATGTAACACATAAAAATACTAAAAAATTATTTAGTATACATTTTTTAAGTGTAACACTCACGGTTTGAAATTATATATTTATTCAAAGCTTATAAATGAATTTTTGTATTCCTTTTATAATGGTTTGAACAATCCCACATCTTTTGGAATGATTTGAAAAATCTCACATCCGTTTTTTGTAGTGTTACATTAGAGTATTAAGTTTGAAAAAAGTACATTAATGAATTTTTTTATATGTTACATTAAAGTGTTATACTAAGAAATTTTTTTGAAATGTTACATTTGAAAAAAAATATAATAAGGATTTTTTTAAGTGTTACATTGGAGTGTCACATTTGAGCGTTACAGATTGAGATTATATATTTGTTCAAAACATATTAATGAGTTTTTGTACTATTTTTTAAATATTTGAAGAATCCTACATCTTTTTGGAATGTTTAAAAATCTCATATTTCAAATTAATTTTGTACTTCTTTTGAAATATTTAAAAAATCTTACATTTCAAGTCATTCCAAATAAAAAGGATTTCCATATAAAAATTCATTCCAAATTTGATTAACGTATCTTACCTATCTTTAAAATAAATAATAAAAATAAAAAAAATAAAAAAAACATAATATAAATTAGAGTACAACCGTAAATCTAATTTTTAAATAATATATTAAATTTACCTTTTCAAAATCAATGGGACTAATTAGTTTATAAAAAATTTGTTTGGACTAATCAAATCACCATTTCTCAATATGGGATTTATAAATAAATTTTTCTTATTTTAACACAAAATTTAAGTTTTATCGTAATTTCAATTCGGTGGGAAGGAATTCAAAGGGAATAAATAAGAAAATAAAAAGCTAAATAGGGTAGAGAGCAATTTGGGTCGTTAAAGGTTCAAAGAAGCCCTAAAAAAAAAGTGAGACTATTGAATGTCCTTTTTCTTTTTTTTTTGTTTTAATGCCGCATGCTATTTAATTTGAACAAAGACAGCTTTTACTTCCACACCTCATTTTCTCTTAATTTACATATTATTTTTAGTTTGAATATTAACATATAAACAAAACTATATAATTCAAAATTTAATTTCTGAACAAAACCTATGATTCACAAGTATAGGAGCTCATTCTCTTTATTACAATTGATAGTTTATTTACCCATCTATTGAAAAAAACATGCAATGAAGTTGGACATTCTCCCAACATCAGGACATACAATCTAAACTTTCTAACGTTCTACCTAACCTACATTTATCTCCCTCTTGTAGGAATTTGGATAGGGAGAGGTTTCTCTCCAATCTGATATGTTGGGTTTTGTGGGCTCATCACGGAGCCTACATCGGTGATTCGAATCGTTCAATGTATAGGACTTATTGAGTATTTCATCCTTACAAAAAATTAGGGAGCTTTTTTGATAAACCCACTTTCTAAGAGCTTTACTTCACCCAATCCATATTCTTTTTTACTATTCCATTAGGTTCTATTTGAGATAAGAAGACCAAAATACTCTTTTCATCTACTGATGTTTCATTTAGTTCACATTATTTTCTTATATTTCAATAAGTCCTATGAGTAACATAATTACCAAAATACCCCTAATATGAATGTTCACACCGTCAATATGAATGTTCATATCGTCAATGTGTAGGGGCCCGACCTATGTGGATCCTCGTGGGTGCTCGGAAAAATTCGAGTCGAGCCCAGCCCATTGACAATGTGAATATTCACATTGACATGTTAACATTCACATTAATAGGAGTGTAAAACTGGCCCGCGTCCCGTGGCGGCACGAAACCCGCACGCGGCCCATGGGCGGCCCGGGGTGGGCCCGGTCCGGCTCGTTGACAATGTGAATATTCACATTGACATGTTAACATTCACATTGATAAAAGTATAAAATTGGCCCGCGGCCCATGGGTGGCCCGGGACGGGCCCGGTCCAGCCCGTTGACAATGTGAATATTCGCATTGACATGTTAACATTCACATTGATAGGAGTGTAAAATTAACCCGCGCCTCATGGCTGCCCGAAACCCGCCCGCGGCCCGTAGGCGGCCCGGGGCGGGCCCAGCCCGGCCTATTGACAATGTGAATATTCACATTGATATGTTAACATTCACATTGATAAGAGTATAAAATTGGACAGCGGCCCAGGGCGACAATGTGAATATTCACATTGACATGTTAACATTCACATTGATAGGAGTGTAAAATTAGTCCGTGCCTCGTGGCTGCCCGAAACCCGCCCACGGCCCGTGGGCGGCCCGGAGAGGGCCTGGCCATTTTTTTTTAATTCTTTTTAATTTTTTCTACCAAAATTTTATTATTTTCCACAAAAAAAGACACTAGGCCTCGGCGTGGGCCGAGCCTCAGACCGAGCCTTTAATGGGCCTTAACCGGGCCGATGGGCCAGGCCGGGCTTCAAAGTGATGGCCCAGACCCTAGCCTAGGGTCTCGGACTAGGCTCGAGCCTGGGCCCAAACGAGCCTTTCCCGGGCTGGGTCGGGCCGACCTACGAACCAAAAAATTAGGCTTAGGCCCTAGCCCTGGCACAAGGGTATTCGGGCTTTAGACGGGCCGATGATCGAGCCTCGGGTAGGGCCAGTGGGCCTGGGCCTAGCCTCGATCTTAGGTTGGGTCGGACCGGTGGGCTTGGGCCTAACCTCGAGCTTAGGTCGGGCTTAGGCGGGCCTGGCTATTTTTTTTTAAATCTTTTTAATTTTTTCTACCAAAATTTTATTATTTTTCACAAAAAAAATACATTGCGCCTCGGGCGGGCTGGACCTCGGACCGAGCCTTGAATGGGCCTTAAAAGGGACGATGGGCCGGGCCGGACTTCAAAGTGATGACCTAAGCCCTAACTTAGGGTCTCGGACATGCTCGGGCCCGGACCCAAACGAGCCTGCCCCGGGCTGTGGGCGGGCTTCGGGCAGCCCACGGGCCATGGGCCGCGGGCCAATTCTACATACCTATCAATGTGCATTTTAACATGTCAATGTGAATATTCACATTGTCAATGGGCCGGCCCGGGCCTACCCCGGGCCGCGGGCAACCTTCGGGCAGCGGGCAAATTTTACACTCTTATCAATGTTCATGTTAATGTTAACATGTCAATGTGAATATTCACATTGTCACGGGTCGGGCCAAGCCCGCCTCGGGTTGCGGTCGGGCTTCGGGCCGCCCACGGGCTACGGGCCAATTTTACACTCTTATCAATGTGAATGTTAACATGTCAATGTGAATATTCACATTGTCAACGGGCCGAGCTCACCTCGGCTCGCGGGCAGATTTCGGGCCGCCCACGGGCCAATTTTACATTCCTACCAATGTGAATTTAAAAATATGAATGTTCACATCATAAAATTGCTAACCGTTCAAAAAAATTTTATAAGGGTATCAAAGTTAAATATAAAGGCATAAGTGTCCAAGAAAATAGTATAAATCAAGAAAAATGACTTTATGGAATAAAACTATACATACATGGGACTAAATGGGTTAAAAAATTTCTTCATGGATTTCTTGAGTTAAAACACTTCTAAATGGGATTTATCAATAAAAATCTCAAAAAATTATGTTGATAAGATATCGATAACCATTTGATTAAATCGCATTTGTGTTAACGATAATTATGCTTTTAAAATTAAATTGTTCACACAAATGTAATCTTATTAAGTGACTATTAATTTCCGATCAACATAATTTTTTTACAAAAATGAAATACTTGATGAGTCCTAAACATTAAATTGTTTGGATCATTAATATGGGCTTTGTGGTGGGCTCACAAAGACCAATAGCATCCTCTAATTGGAAAACCAAACTAGAGAGAAGCCTCTCCCATCTCGGTATATTTGCCACATTTGGTGATCTTAAATATACTTCTTTTGTAAATAACAACTATCACTCCTCAAAATTTATTTACAAGGGTTGGTTTGGGGTGTACTAAAAAAGTGCACTTTTTATCTTTTTACGAAAAGATGTGCAGAAAAATAGAGAAGTGATGTGATGGAAAAAAGATAAAAAGATAGATTATATAGTAGATGACAAACAAGGCTTAAGTTGCAAAGAAATCTTTACGTATTTAGACCCCGTTTGTTTGGAATTATAGCAAGGAAATTAAGATTATTAATACCTTGGGACTAATATATGGAGTGTTTGTTTTGAGAGATAGCCTTGGCACTACTAATACCTTGGAACTAACTAATACCTTAGTATTACTACCTTGTTTGTTTTAAGAGATGGGGAAAGTACTACTAATACCTTGGGGCCATGTTTGTTTGGATGGACATGAGCTTAGGATTGGACTAATAGTCCAATAAAATTATTAATCCGATGTTTGGTTAAACAATTGAAGTACGGACTAATTATTTTAAACTTGACTATTAGTTAAGATAGGATACATAATCCAACGGATTCTTAATCCTAGGACTATTAGTCATGGGAATGCTAATCCAGTGCGCCCAAACAAACATGGCCTGGTATTACTAATACCCTTGGGGAAGGGATTCATAGTGAGGAGGTAGAGATGGTATTAAAAAAATAGTGAGGGGACTAGAAATTTTTTTATTTTTTTTATTTTTTATATATTGAGAATTTTTTTAAAAATATTAATGTTTAATTTTTTTATTTTTTTACTTATTTTATTATTTTATATAAAAATAATTTAACAATTCCTCACTATTAATCCCCTCACTATCAATCCCCTCCAATCTATCTCTGACAACAAACGACCCTCACTAACAATCCCCTCACTATCAATCCCCTCCGTTCTATCTCTGGAAACAAACGGGGCCTTAATTGTTGTCTCTGATCTTACCATTAGAGATTCCAAAACATCAAGCACCATTAGAGATCTACTCTTAGTTCCAATACAGCCTTTAACCAGACTGAGTAGGAAGTCAGACCTAGCTATTTTCAAGATTACTACATTAACAGAAATCTATCACATAGAGATCAAAAATCTTGCAAGTAACAATCCGCAGTGTGCTGAGTTTTCAAGCCCTTAAAAAAAAACCTAAAAAACAAAAAAATTGACAGTAGAGATAGAAAGTTGATGGGAGTCTAAAAACAGATTAGGATGGCACAAATCAACCCCGCCAACGCATGCAGAACTCAAGCACAATTGTGGAGACACAAATGGACTGAGATACTTGACTTGTATTACTCCAAAAGAACACAACAAAAACACATTCACAAGTTTGTAAAAATTTTCAAACCTAGGAGCTGAGATGAGGCTCCATGTGAGTATATAACACTTAAAAATATTCCAATATACCTTGAAGAAGAAAAACTACTGACCTGGGTGTGGCATACAAAAATTGAAATATAACAATGGATAAAAAAAAAAAATTAAAAATAAAAAACCCTGAGCAACTCTGCTGCTTGAGCACAGTTGCCCTTTTAACTTACATTCTCATCCTATCTTTTTCTCCCATACACAAACTCAAAATTCACTAACCTTTTGTCCCTTATTTCTTTCAAGGAAGCAAATACCGCCCCAACACGTCCAAAGAATGACACGCTCTTTCCTTATTGTCTGAATAATGTTGGGGTCTGACCTCTCATCTCATTTAATGGTGGGAAAGAAATTGCATAGATGATCTTAATAGAATGAGAGGATACAAGGGGGGGATAAAATTCTTGCACTCGGGAATTTTCACAAAACAAAGAAAACCCATATATGAGCCATTAAATCTCCAACTCTATTGTGGTCTCAACTCAAGAAGATTGCACAGCCAGCCTCTGAAGATGCTCGAAGAAAACTTGAAGACTGACATCATCTGTGAAGATCATTTCTGTCCCAGCAGCCATCTCATGAGCGTTACTATATGTAGCTGATGGGTTCAACTTTGCTAATAAGAATCTTGCCTGCTCAACATGTCATCAAATCATAAAAACAAATTTAGTTCCATGAGTAAAGAGGAATGCATCAGTTTCCAGTGCACTGCTTTGGCAACACAGCCCTTTATGCCAAAATTAAAAAATATACAAGCTATTTCAAGATTCTACAAGAAAAAGAAATATATAAAGGGATTCTGTACTGATAATCCAATCCAAAATTTACAAAATTAGAAAAGCACCCTACAATAATTAAAATAAAAAATACTAGAAAGATACACCTGATAACCTACTAGTCTACAATGAAGCCATTAAAAGCAGCCAGTTCTTAGCCTGAAAGTCTCGGCAGCCAATCAAATTTTGTTACCAAAAACTGCCTTTACGCTGTCTGTAGGATTCTTAGTTTTTTTTTAAAAAAAAAAATTTAAGTTCAGTTCAGTGGATGATGGTTTGTGTCAAATAATTAAGTATATGTCATTAAGTTCTAAACTCATCATATGAAAACTAAGGCTCAACCTGAACCTTGGAGAAAACAAACAGGAAGAAAAAAGCCTGGGAAAAACTTTATAAAGGAAGCAATTTTCAAGATTCTTCCTAGGCCCAGTAGAGCCAAGTGTACATGTGGACCTTGTTTTGGAACAAGTAGATCTATTTGAATTGAAAGCACAAGAAAATAATTTGCCAGCTTAAGTCAAAGTATTCATATGCAACTTTAGTATGAACCAGGATGATATCTTACTTATCAAAAAGAACAGAAAAAAGGAGAAAACATACAATGATGTATTGAATGATAGGACAAAATAAGAACAGAAGATGAATGGTACAACTCTACTAGGGCGTATCAAAATTGATAGCTTAGCAAATAGTGAGCTCAAAACTAATACGAAGCAGCGAAAAAGTAGGTTTTCAGGCTGATTTCAATTTACTTTTTAGGCTGACAAGGTGGTAAAAATATTGAGGCAATTGAATTTGGGGCTTATTTTTATTTCCTTTTTTTTTTTTTGCAACTCTGAGAACAGAAACTGAACCAAATGAATTCTCACTTCTATTTTCTATTCTTTAAATTTCTGAGAACAGAAAGCTTCAGGGCATTTATTTTTCTTTTTTCTTTTTTCACTCAAACATGCAAACACATAATATATATCATGGCAAGGTCTATCTTGATGAACTAGAGGTAAGCACAAAATTATCACCTGGGAACCATGCTGATCACAGATGACCAATCTTGGGACAGGGAAACGGTCCCGGATGATCATTTGAGCGTCATCGTGAGGAGCTTGCAATAACTGTGCAAATGCCTACAAGGGGAAAAGTTGCAATTCATTAGAAAAAAAGATCCGATTCACATACAGATAAAATATATATTGCTTTTTTTTTTAGAACATAGCTCACTTCCATTGAATAGATCCAGAGAGGCTGGATTAACAATAACTTTTTATCTGATAAATTAAATAAATGAATAAATAAAGAACTACATAAATGAGTGAAAGCAATTTCTGCAACAAGTATCTCCATATAAAGATATTAACTAACGATCATGCACACGCGATACATGTGCAAAATAAAGTACTGGGAGAGGTGGCTTAGGGAGGATGGGAAATTGGATTGTTTAAAAATGTGGTTTTCTTTTATTTTTTTCCCAGACAAGTACTAATAATAATAGTTTAAACAATTGTTAAAGTATTTTTTATTTGAATAAAATTAGCATTACACAGATTGTACCAACACTGAGGTGTTCACTTCTGAGTAATCCGATCCTTATATTAAAATCTGAATCCGATTAATCCAAATCCACAATCTGATTTTAAATGATACGGATCCTGACAAATCTGATCTGCTCTGAATATATATCCAAATCCGATTACAGTTTGAACTAGCCCTAGAAGATCTAAATGCTATCTCTCTCTCTGTCCAAAAGGTACAACCTGCGATCTGGATTTCTCGATCTTCAATACATAATCAATCTCGTCTTCCTCACTTTCTTTTGCGAAACAATCTCAGATCTGTAGTGCATAATAGGGTTTCCAACATTGAAGTTTGATTATCGAGCCTCCATCAACACTGAAGATTGATTATCGAGCCTCCAAATTGTAATGGCCAAAGTGAGATTTGGGATTGAAATCCGAATTGAGATCAAGAGGCTGCTTTCTGTTTCTTGTTTTTATTTTTCTAGTATGTAGGATCTTCTATGTTTGATCTGATTTGTAGTTTCAACTTTGCTGAATTTGAGATTGGAATTCTCATTCCTCCTTGATTTTCCTTGGAATTTGTTGACAAACCACTAATTTAGGTCAGAAACCCATTTGGATACAGTTTATATCTATTGATTTGAGAGGAAGAAAAAAAAAATCTTTGTTTTATTCAACTCAATTCTTTCTTCCAGAGAATACTTTTGATATGTTTATAAAGAAACCAACAACATTACGAAGTAAGAAACAAAAGGAATTTTGGTAACAGGTTAAAAAAAACAGGATCAGATCGGATTTGTGGATCGGATATCCATATAAATCGAATTGGATTCAGATGGCTCGTTAGCAGATTTGGGCAATTGGATTCGGATTCGGGTGAACATATAATTGGATCGAATCGGATTTTGTCAAAACCTGTGATCCGTTTATTTGCCTAGCCCAATGCTTTCATGTGCCTATCATAAAACATAGGTCGAATATTCGTTGTCTGCACAAATCAAGAAAAGGTCCAAATTTTTACTCACTGAAAAAGAGGAGGGAGTATATGGTTATAACGGGCACATACCTTGTGTTCAGACTGATTCTGGTAACCCATGTTCCGCCACTGAGCTATTGTCATTCCATGAAAAATAACTATGCTGAAATAAGAATCCAGCAAGAGGATGCGATCGGCTGATATGGAAGCCACATCCAACAAAGCTGGTGCGGGCAGTGAATTGAAGGAATATGATATAAGTGATGGCTGAATCATGACCGCAGCATTTGTTATATTCTCCCTGTTTAACAACATGCGAAAATAGGCCGTCTCATCTGGACTATTGTTAAAAACCTGCCAAGAAAAGATGAGAGGGAAAAGAAAAACAAGAATTATGTGCATTATATAAAACACAAGTTTAAAACTGATGGGGACACGAATCAAAAAGGTCATAATTACCTGCACAAATTGTGACCGCCGCAGGTTGAACATAAACTGAGGGAACAATGAAAAACATGGGTTTAATGTAAAAGACGTTGAATCGTCCTTCCGGTAGTCACCAAATTTGGAACACAGACGAATAAGATTCCTATCCAACCACCGTGTGGCATCAAACCCTTCCTGAAGAATGCAAAATCCATAAATAAGTCGACAACATAGTTATATAATGACAAAAGTGACATGAGGAACAAGAAATAGAAACATCAGGAAAAGGCAGAGAACAAAAACAAAGTTACAATGTGTACTTAGATCAGAAGGAAAAATAAGTAATTTGATTGATGCAAAATAACAAGAGATCTTAAACAGAATCTGATTCTCAAGTATAATTTTGAGTTTTTCAGGACAAAGTTTCTGTCCTCATAGAAAAGCAATAGTGTGATGCAATCACCATTCTTCCTCCCAATGATAAATGAAAACAGACTCAAACATGAAGCCATGACAAGTAATGCACCAAGAGCTGAATTAAGTATACATTTCATTTGTGTGTCACTGCCAGTTTGTGTCTGCCTAAAAACTTTTAGACAATTTTCCGAAATTTGTGAAATACCTCTATCTCCATTTTATGAGAAGTTAATCTTGCCATCACTACAGCAGCAGCTTCCTGATCGAATCCTTGAACTAATTCCTGTAAAGGCCAAAGTCTTTGATGTCAGCATTAACCTCTTCAGCCGAAGCAATTCCCACAAAATTTAAAATGCAGAAAGAATCAAGCCTCCTCAACAATTGCTAGGGAGAAAAACAGGAGATTAATGTATGCATCGCCTCAAACGAAACATAACAAGAGATAAGACATCATGCATTGGAAAATTCAGTCTCAAACTATATCCTTTATTCATAAGGAAAAAAAATAAAGGAAACTATAAACTTCCAGGAGTCAAATTCAGTTCACCTCACAAACTCAGATGAGATAATAATTTAACTGAAGACCTTATGGACTCAAGCCCAAGAATTTTTGAATTGGAACCAAAGATGGCAATGAAAAACAAAGCTAAAGAACCTAAAGATGGCCTCAAATCAGTGAAGTTAAACTATTTCAGATGTTTATAGATCCTTACTCAGAATTTGAGATCATTTGTCCAAGGATCAAGGTTATAAGATCTTAAGAAGATAATGCATACCTTGTTATCAATTTTAATTTCAACTAAAGAGTGATTATATTCCTTTCAAACAAAATGGGCCCCAAACAAACACAAAAACTAACCTAATATACAAGAAACACCAAAAAGAAGATTTGTAAGACAGTGACTTGAGTGCGTAGTTTCAGTGTTTCATATATAAAACATAAGCACCTGTAAATTTTCAGACAAATGATTCTATTGGTCCAGTACACTTCCGAAAAAATGGCTCTCACTGTACAACAAATATGACACAAATAGAACTTTTTACCATCATACCTCTGAGCTAGCAGCACTATCTATCCATCTTCTACTAATGGTTGTAACTCGCAGCCTTGTTTGACCATCAGGAACTTGGTAACTGTATTTCAATATTTAACCAACATAAAATAATTGCATAAGAAGCATATTCATTCATTTTGAAAGGAAAAGCAAATCGATGTATTTATATCTAAGACGTGGCCACAAAAATGGGACACAGATACAGCACAATATGAACATGTTAACACAGCAACTTTTGAAATATTAAGGCAAACACAGCAAGGATACAGTAACAAATAAATATTTATACACATTATGTATTTATATAATATAAAAGCAAATTTCTTATTTTTTACATTACATCTGTATTTCATTTCTAACTATTTAATGATATGATAGAAAAAAACTGCATTTGTCTACATT
This sequence comes from Camellia sinensis, assembly GCF_055761805.1. Lineage (NCBI taxonomy): Eukaryota > Viridiplantae > Streptophyta > Magnoliopsida > Ericales > Theaceae > Camellia > Camellia sinensis. The sequence continues at coordinate 60,031,482 of NC_138967.1, forward strand.
TATATGCTGGAAAAGAATTAGGAATATAGAATGTCCTAATCTCTTTTGATCTAATCTCTTTCTTTCAAAATCCTCAAGTATTTGCACTGAAATTGGAAATTGTGAACATTTAGAATATCAAACATTTATAAGTCCAAAAGGGAGAATTTTTTATGTCTTAAAATTTATTTTCGTAAAACTTGGGGATGTATTTCACATGTATCTGTGTCCGGTCTTCGAAAATTATATATATATGATACACATGGATGCGTACTTGACACGTGTTGGATGTGTCCTACAAATGACATGTCCGACACGTTGGACACAGGCACAAAACACTAGTAGGTGTGTCCATGCTTCCTAGATTTATATAAGCTGTATCGAGTACAGAAGCAGATTAACATGACTGATAAGAAACAAGCTTGCAGATAATATCACCTACATACCTTGTAAGGATCTGTATGTATAACATTGGATTTAAATTTCCTGAAGGGTCTGGCTTTTCACTAGATGAAATATCAAAGAAAACGGTCAAGCAAATACTTTTGTCGAGGCCACACATCTTCCAGGATGTAGTGTTTCCCTGTCCTATGACTGTATTGGCAACAGCTGGTCCTTTCTGCAAGGCTTACCGTAATTAGTACCAACCTTACAAATAAAATTTAATCCAAATTCTGCTAAGCAGACAAGCACAGAATAGCTGTTTGATTACAGGTACATGATCTTCATCCTAAAGAAAATCAGACAGATAATATTAAATGAACCAACCTTCTCCAAAGATGTGCAAGGTCCAATGATCCCCTGAATTTTAATATCCTTTGAACAATTGATCTCAAGTGTGCCACTGGAAGAAACAAATCAGTATTGAGTTTATTTATTTATTTATTTTGATAAAACAAATCAGTATTGAGTTTATAAAGCCTAAACATAATCCAACATCAAAGTTAAAGGAATTTAAGCGAAAAGTAACAGAAACAAAAGGTCTAGATGTACATATGCATAAACACATAATGCACAGAATAAAGAGACCAAAATTTTACTTACCACACATAGGTATATTACTTTAGGGCAACCTTGAACATACACAGTTTAGACTTCAGTGTTTACTGATTTTAATGCAATTTTTGGCAAATGAATCACAAAGCCAAGCAATAAAAATACAACATTTTACAATACAACTACCACAAGGTCATGAAATGAACATAATTCTTAATTTTGCAAGTGACATCCACTTACTGGTAATGCAAGTTCTATTCAAATGAATGTAAAAAAATAAAAAATGAATGGCAGAGTCAGAACAATATCCACCACCAAGTGACTCCCACATGGTTGTGACATGGACACTAATCCACAATCAGGTGTGACATCCACATGCTGGATTGTCGAAAAAATCTGAATACACCTCTCTCTTTATTGTTCTTTTTGGTGTTGCATCACTGTAGACCACCTAGACTGAAGGGTAGACACCAAGAGAGATGCCAGTGGCACTCTCCATAGAGATACCATCATGACCAACCCAAGTATTACCTTGTAGATGCAAGAGATATCACAAAAAGAAAAAGGCCAAAGTAGATGCCCCTATAACATGTCAGATAACCAAATGGTTCATTTTGCTAAGATGAAACTCATCGGTTCTGCAATGGTATTGGCAGGGAGTTCAAAGGAATTTGGAGCATTCAGGGCAAGAGCCCATTACTTTATGGGTTGAAGAAAGTAACAAAAGTTAGAAGAGAACGATCTCCCTACCTACTATAGGAGGCAATTACTTAATCAGTGAATTAATTTGAAAATAGTTCTCCAGTGTGACTAACTACAAAGGTAAGTTTGTGGAACTACTAATAAAGTGTGAGAACAAGTTCATTAATGGGCCAAGATTTGAGATTATAACAGAGGTTAATTTGCACTCACCTGACACATCAGATGAAGCATATCTTAAGGGCTTTAGAGATAGAGCAGTACCATTAGCTTCCGACATAGAGGTGAAAGACTACTCAAACCGGTGAGGGCCAGCAGCCTAAGTATGTCTCTTTTGGTAGATCGAGTGGCTATACACATCTAGATCAGTTGCCTCAGTTGCTCCCAAGGGTAGCAACAACCCTAAGCTGACTGTCACCAGCATGAAGGGTAATCAGTCTCCTCTCTCTAGTTCTCATCAATCTACCTCCTCCATTATATGTCATCACTGCCATGGTGAGGGGCACATTGTCACTCAATGTCCACGTTGCATATTGACCATTGATCATGAGTTGGAGGATGTAGGAGAGGATATCAACCAAGGAGGGTCAGGATATTGTATGTAATGATGACACCCACATTAGTGTCATGACTTATGACTATGAGGAGCCTTTTTTTTTCTACTCCTATAGGATGAGTGAATGTGCACCAGCAATTTTCACATATTTGTGAAATGCAGGAATAGTGTTTGTAAGGTCGTGGGAGTACCAGATTGTGGTCTCCAAATCAACTATTCATCACTGTCCATGTCATATAAAATATGTGATGGATCCATAGACGTCAACATCAGTTTCAATCTGCCTTAGGCCTTGTTTGGGAACAGGCTAATTTAGTAACTTTTTGGCTATTTGGCTAAAAAGGTAGGTAAAAAAAACTTGTATGTTTGGGATGACTTTTTGGCTAATTACGAAAAGATGTGCAAAAAGTAGAGAGAAAAGAGAATCTTTGACTTTTTGGTATGGGTTGTTGGCTTTTTGGCTAATTTAGTAACTTTTTGGCTAATTGGCTAAAATAGCCTCTTGCCAAACGAGGCCTTAGTATTTTGTCTGATGTCTACCTATAGATGTTGCTCAACTTACTAGGCCATCCTTGGCTTTATGATAAAGGTATGCCTAATAATGGGAGAAAGAATACCTACGTATTTATGCATGGTGGCAAGACTATCACGTTGAAACCTGCAAAACTCACCAAAAAGTATAAGAGTGAAAAACACAGGTCTTCCCCTAAGAAACCCTCCAAGCACAACCTTATGTCTTGAACAATGGAAAATTTGAGAAAATAGGGAAGGAGTCTGGCCGCTTAGTGTTAGCTTTACTGACTAATGGAGTTCTTCAGGTTTCATTTGACCATACACTTAACTTGCAAGGAAATGACATCTCTACAAGGTGAAATATGATTCGAAGGAGACATTTACCGACTACTGTACAGAAAATTAAGTCCAAAGGAACACATTCACACAAACACACAAAATGCCTAGGCCAAACGAGACATTGTTGACTTGAAATAACAATCATGTAAAATATATCAATATAATATGAATGGCAGCACTGGATTTTGGTATTTGTGATGCACGGATTTAAAAGAAAATTTATTTTGAGCTTAAATATGATGATTAAAAAACTTTAAACCAATGTCATTTCATAGTGATTAATTTAAAATTCTTTTTGTTGCTGATCAAAAAAAATATAGTGATCAAATAATCAGAGGCCAAGGATACAAGCTTACAAGAATCACAAATCACAATAACACAACTATACTGTAAATAAACAATTAAAAGAAAATAATAGATAAGTAATAATATTTTCAAATGTTTCATCAATGATGAACTCACTTGAAGGAGAGGCCAATAGATTGTTCCCCATCTTCAAAAACACGTTTGAATGAGTCTTTAAAAACAGAATGACCGAAACTTTCTGCTAGAACAACAAGGCCACCAGTTCTTTCAATAGCAATCTTCATCTCTGCAACTCCAACCTAAAAACTTACACTAGATTAGATCATAGCACGACAATGCACACATCTACAGCGAAGTAAAGGCAACAACAATTAGTATCTTTATGTCAAGAATTCGGCAAACATTCCTTGAGTTCCAAATGGGATACTCCAGCAAAAAATATGCCACAAATTACCCACACAAGATAGCAAGGAATGTATCACATGCAACAAAAGCCTTTCATCTCACATTGATCATTTTGCATTTTGTTCCTCCAACAGTTTTATTCCTCAATGATTCAAAAAGTCCAAGGCAGATACATCACATGTAACGAATCAATTATACATCAACTTTAGAACTTGTAAAGTTTTGGCTTAGTTGCATTTGTCTTCTAATTGGGTTACACAGCTTCCTAATCAGATATCATGATGGTACTAACAGCTATCTTGCAAATGCCTCAAGTCTATCAAAACAAAACCTGAAACTAGCTACAACCAATAAGAGATAACAAGAAAACAAGTAGTTTCATTTATCAAATGGTTTGTAACATAAGACAAGACCAGTGACAGTCTTGAAAAAAGGCTAAGGGAAGAGTAAGAAGTTACTACAACATTTAACGAAAGCTTTGGTAGAAGTACAATAGCCTCAGATAGGTAAGGCATAAAATGCAAGCAATGAATAACACAGGTAAGAATACATCAACATAAAGAATTGGTCAAATTTAAATCAAGTCACCTTGAAGAAAAACATGCAACATGGACTAAAACATAGGAAACATAAGCAATGAAAAATGAAAAGATATGGCAAATGAATCACTGTAAAAAGTTGAGACCCACACAAGACATGCAATCCATCAAACTCAAGACAGATGACTTCTGTCTTCATATTTTCAGAAAAGGGGAAAAAAAACATTATGAATAAATTGCAAAAGCACAAGCAAAGTTTCAAAGTAGAATAATATGCCCCAAAATGGTAGAACGCATAACCATGTCTTAAAGACTACTAAAAACCTGATCGAGTGCGGAAGCAAAAAGGTCTAAAACATGACCCTGGCTGACCAGTTGCTTTGCAAGTTCCTCATAAAATTGGACTGCTTTTTTAAAATATGGAGCTGCATCCTTATCAAGATCTTTATGGGAACGCACTGGATCCGACAGATCTTTTGATACAATCTGTGTTGGGAGGCAAAAGAACAAATAAGTAATCAAATATTGACAGACACCAAAAAGACAAAAGCTAATATTGTCCAGCACAAAGTAGAGCATTAAGAAACTAATTGTTTTTCATTATTATAAATAGAATTAACAAAATTGACTTTATGGTCATTTTTCTATATTTAAGTGACAACACTGATGGCAAGCCAATCAGTTCAAGAATTACTCAAATAGCATGCACAGATCATTTAATTTTAACTTAGCAGATAATAACGGAAATTAATTACTAAGCATATTATAATTCAACATCCACGACCAATGATCTTGTTAAGTCTCAATTAACTTAGAATTTGTTGTATTTGTTAGAGGACATAGGTGCAGAAGATTAAAAGGTCAAATATAACACTATTGTCCCACCCAAACTACATCATCCAAAGTAAGTTCTTTAGAATGACTAAGAGAGTACAACATTTTAAAGGTACAATTACATTCCTTTCTTTTTGTTTCTCTCCATTCCTTTCCCTTTAGTACCTATATATAAAAATAACGGAGATATCCAAACTTGCAACAATTGTAGTGGCACTTATTTAATGGATCATACAATGAAATTGTAAGAGAGTTATTGAGCATTGCTTAAGGACTACAACAATAGTGTTAGAGAATTAGTTTGATTTATGCCCGCTTAAGGACTACAACAATAGTGTTAGAGAATTAGTTTGATTTATGCCCGGTAGATCATCTACGGAAGCAATATATTTATTAGGAAGGTTAATAGAAAAGTACAAAGAAAAAATGAGGGATCTACGAATGGGTTTTACAGATTTAAAAAATGCTTACGATAGCGTACCTAGAGATATAATATGTGAGTGTAGGAGAAAAAGGTATGACCAAATAAAAAACATGTATGATAGTGTTGTGACTAAAATTAGATCAACTAAAGGAGAAACTAGTGAATTTTCCAATCCCTAAAGGGTTACATCAATAGTAAACTTTGACACTATCTATTTGCCTTGCTCATTGATGAATTAACTAAACATATTAAGGAAGATGCTCTATGGTGTATGTTGTTCACAAATAAAATTGTTCTAGTGGATGGAACTAAGGAAGGAATTAACATTAACTTAGAAATCTGAAGAGACACACTTAAGTTAAAAGGCTTTAAAATTAATAGAAATAAAATTAAATATATGGGATTTAACTTTAGAGAAAGTATAAGAATAAATGGAGAAATGAAGATTGAAAGCTAGGCGCCAACAAATAGTGATATTTTCGTTACTTAGGTTCGATTATAAATAAGGACGATGAGGTTGAAGATGATGTGATCCATAGAATCAAAGTAGGTTAGCCCAAGTGGAGGAGTGCGTCTAGTATATTATGTGATCAATGAGTACCAACAAAATTGAAAGAAAAATTTTACAAAATAGCTATATGTTGCAATTATTTGGAGATAATCATGTTCTCCAATCAACCATAAGTTGTGCTATATCAAAATTGTGGATGGGGTATAGAAACAAAATCCATGATCCACCACAGATACATAGACTATCACCAAAATACAAGTCAATAAAGACATAACATGTTATTGTTATTGTCATTGTTGTCAAACAGCGAATCGAATCATAAATCGTTTTGCTAAAATAGTGAATCGTAATATTCACTTCGTTTAACATAACATATAATTTATATATGTATACACATAGAAAATCGAGTATATCAATATAATTAATTGATATATTTTTTTATTGTGAAAACAATACCATTTCTTCCTACATAATGTAAACAAAACTAAATCACAGAGAATCGTAGAAAATCACAATGATTCATAGTGAATGGCAATAGAATCGTATGATGCACTCAATTTAAAATTTAATAGCACAAATGGAATAGTTTTAGTTAAAACTCATGTCAATTCTAACAACCATGGTTATTACATTCCTAGCTCAAAACAAACTTTATCAACTAAGTAGCTAATGACAGCATTGGAAACATGCCGGTAGTAATACTAGTTACTACAACCATGTAAAACAAATGTAACAAAACAATCAGAGGACTTACGGTGCCTGGCCCTTCCGTGCATGGACCGCCCACCAAAGCTATAATTCTAGCAGCAGTGCCAGCTGAACAAGCTCCAAGCAAACCCCCTGCAATGCTCAATGCCGCTCCAGTGCACCTCAATGCCCGGTTACCTGGTGCCACAGGCCACTGATCTGTGCCCAACTCATCCAACAGCTAAAAAAATCACACAAATCAAAACCCAATTTCAGTCAAGCAAATCAATGATCAAAAATTGAAAACCAACCCACAATCACAGTACAATATCTAACCGAATCGAGAGTATATTCACATTCCGAAGCAGGCAACAAAAACCTCGTAACCCCCGAATTGGCCAAAAACCCGCTCTGTCCCCCCTTCTGAAACCCCGGCCCAGTCCTCCGACCGGCCAATCCAAGCCCCAACTGATCCAAAACCTGATCTTTGGACAATTCCTTGGAACCCCGAAAAACATAAACCTTGGACATATCCGAAAACCCTAATTCATGAACCTGAACTTGAGTCCCAAAAGAAATAAACCCAACCAACGCATTATCAGGCAACAAGCCGATCGCTTGCTTCAACGCGGATTTGGCAAATCCTAATTCCTCCTCGATGACGCAAGTATCAAGAAGGAACAAAAAAACAGGAGGATTGATCGGAGACGAAGAAGGGTCGGAGAGAGAGTATTCGATGGAGGTGTATTGGGGGTAGAGCTCGGCAGGGACGTTGGTTTCGGAGATGGCGGAGTAGTGGTGGGGGAAGTGGTTGCGTTGGAAGCAAAAGGGGCAGATCCAGATGAGGGCGGCGAAGTCGACGCGGCAGAAGGGGTTGAGGACGGCGGAGCAAGTCTTGCAGCGCAGCGGCGCGTAGGGGAGAGTGGGGATGTCGGGGTGGGATCGGATCGGAGAAATTGAGGCGGCGATTGGGATCACGCACTTGCTTGACTCCACTTTTGTGCGAGGCCAAACGTTCCATGTCATGCGAACTCCGTCAATTCCCTCTGGATCTGTCTGTGCCATCTCCGACATCTTCTGGATCTTTTTCTGGGTTTTGAGTTTTTAGATAGAGAGAGAGAGAGAGAGAGGGGCGACCCCTTGAAGGAGGAGAGAGAAGGAAAAGGGGTCTCACCAAAGAAAGGGGACAGAGGGGGGAGAAGGTGAGGATGAATGGACTCAGGAGGGGAGAGAGAGAGAGAGAGGTATGTAGGTGTGATATAAATGGGACTTTGTTCTAACCAGTTATTGTTGTTGTGATCTAAATGGGACTTTGTTCGAACCATTTTTAATTTATTGCTCTGATGAAACAGTTGTAATGTGATTTGTATAAAATATTGCTCTGATGAAACAGTTGTAATGTGATTTGTATAAAATGAAAAATTAAAATGTAAATTGACCAACCATGGTTGTGGGTGTGTTTTTGGGAGGATTATACTTTCCAAGGTATTAAATAGTAAATTTATTATAATTAAGTACATTAATTGAAAATTTCTGTTCACACTCCATATATATCTTTTTTAATAAATAATTTGTTCGAAAGTAGTATTTCGAAAATAAACAATTGGTTCGGAAGTAGCATTATGAAAATAAACAACTTGTTCGAAAGTAAAATTCCAAATTTTTTTCGTTTTTTCGACATTCAACTTCCGAATATGTTTATTTGATGTCCATAATAATAATTTCACTTGAAAACAAAATTATAATAAAAATAATTATTATTAAATGTGTGCAAAGAGGGGAATAGGAATGTGCAAATAGAAGCTCCCCACTTTGATCCTTAACTTTTCAATTATGACACATTTGACCCTACATTTTAAATCTTATTCCAAATAAAGACAATTGAAGATATTATTGTTTAATTTTAAGGGCAAAACCCGTTTGGTGTAGCTATTAAAACAGCTTATAGATTATAACTTAACAGATTATAGATTATGACTTTAATCAGAAGTTGTTAATCTGTTTGGTGTAATTGTTGGATTATAGATTTAAGTTGCTGAGTAGTGTTTGTTAAATAAGCTGTGAAATAACTTTTTCAATTAATTTTTATTTTTTATTTATCTATATTTCTCATAAAAAATAATAATAATAATAATCTATAGTCCATTTGAGTCTTTTTCTATTTTTAAAAAAATAAAAAATAAAAAAATTTAAGAGTATAACTATAAATTAACATGTCCACAGCAGAAGCTGATAATCAGAAGCAAGGGGTGAGCAGCTTCTCAGAATCAACTTTTTTGAGTTAAAATAAGCTGTTAGAATCAGAAGCTGTTTGAAATAAGTTTAACCAAACAGTTCAAAATAACTTTTTCAAAGCTAAAAACCATAAGTTGGCTCTGAAAAACTGAAACAAACACCCCAATAATCAATTTAATAAAATATAAACTAATTTGACATAAACAAATATCAAAAAAATATTTTTAAATTTTAAAAAATTATGTCTACACACCAAAGATAAAATTATGTAAAATTGATAAATTTTTTGGCCATTTAGTTATTTATTTATTTATTTTTACCAAATTAATTTTTAGTATGTGTTTGAATAATGATCATGTAATTGATGGTTGTTAAAATTTTAATATGTAATCGATATATTTAATATATAAAATGCTTTTAGTTTTGGATTTTTTAAGTTAATGAATTGTTTTAATAACGATATTAAAGTTGTCACTATACTTGACTTTTGGAAAAATAAAAATTAATTTAATGAAAATAAAAATAATTACCCATTACATAATCATTATTCAAACACATAATAAAAATTAACTTAGTAAAAAAATGTTTAAAAAATTTATCAATTTTACATAATTTTATCTTTAGTAGGTTAAAAAAAATTAAAAATTCAAAAATATTTTTTTGACATTTATTTTTTTCAAATTAGTTTATATTTTATTAAATTGATGATTTTACCCTTAAAATTAAACAATGATATCTTCAATTATCGTTATTTGGAATAAAATTCAAAATTCATAGTCAAAGTGTCACAATTGAAAAATCAGAGACCAAAATGACATAAATCACAAACTATAAGAACCGCTAATGTAATTCGCCCTTATTTTTTTTATACATAAATCTCAATTAGTTTTATGAATATTTTTATAGCTCAATAAATCTTCTTGTTACAAGACCATTGGGTTAAACTCTACATCTGTCCTTATAGATATGGTACACATTAGGTTTGTAGGTAATTCTACTGTGAAAACCCATCTTTTAATTATTCTTTAAAGAAATTGTCCACAATCTATCTGAATTATATATTAGTGTAAAAGTTAGTTTTAAATCGACTCAATTCAATCACTAACAAGACATTATTAAGAATAATAATTTTGTGGGTGTTCAATATTTGTTGTTTATAAATTATTTTAATTAGGATTCAATATAATAACTATTCTTACTAAATACCTTAGTTAAAAATCTTAGTGTGTCAATTTTCAGAAACCCACACAAAAAAAATACAAACAAACAAACCGTGGGCAAACAACTCATAGTTCCTACCAAACCCACCATCTCTTAGAAATTAGGAAACCATAAAATTTAGGGAAAGCCATAGAACTTGGAGAAAGAGAGCAAAGAATTTAGTGAAAGCAACATTTCTTAGAATTTGGAGAAAGTGGATGTATTTATTAATGAAAGAATGTGTGAGAGGGAGGGAGGGAGAGAGAGCTAGCCTCGGAGAAGATCTATAAAATGCACCTAGTAGTCATGCACATTTTGAAGGCTAAGCATAAACCATATACATCCAAATAGAGGGAATTCTTGTGGAAGAAGAGGAGGAGGTTGAGGTTGCATATTTTCCTACCATTTCATTATTCCATTTCAATCCTACTACTAAGTAAGAAAACCCTCACAATCCTCTCATTTTTTTTATAATTGAAATTTTTCAGATTATGTACATTTGATGCATTGTCTAAAACTGTGTTGAGAATAATCTGTCTTGAATCTGCCAGCATGTTACCTGAATTTTTAGACAATTTTATACTCAGAATTTCGAGATGATTTCTTCTACAAAGTTGTTGATAATGATATCTAGTTTATCCAGAAATTTTTGGAAACAATTTTTGAGCTTTCTACGAATTTATACAAAATTTTAACTAAATCTGAAACTGTGTTGAGAATAATCTGTCTTGAATCTGCCAGCATGTTGCCCGAATTTTTAGACAATTTTATACTCAGAATTTCGAGATGATTTCTTCTATAAAGTTGTTGATAATGATGTCTAATTTATCCAGAATTTTTTGGAAACAATTTTTGAGCTTTTTACGAATTTATACAAATTTTTAACTAAATCTGAAACTGTGTTGAGAACAATCTGTCTTGAATCTGCCAGCATGTCACCCGAATTTTTAGACAATTTTATACTCAGAATTTCGAGATGATTTCTTCTACAAAGTTGTTGATAATGATGTCTAGTTTATCCAGAAATTTTTGGAAACAATTTTTTAGCTTTCTACGAATTTATACAAATTTTTAACTAAATCTGAAACTGTGTTGAGAATAATCTGTCTTGAATCTGCCAGCATGTTACCCGAATTTTTAGACAATTTTATACTCAGAATTTCGATATGATTTCTTCTACAAAGTTGTTGATAATGATGTCTAATTTATCCAGAAATTTTTGAAAACAATTTTTGAGTTTTCTACGAATTTATACGAATTTTTAACTAAATCTGAAACTGTGTTGAGAATAATCTGTCTTGAATCTGCCAGCATGTTACCCGAATTTTTAGACAATTTTATAATTAGAATTTCGAGATGATTTCTTCTACAAAGTTGTTCATAATGATGCCTAGTTTATCCAGAAATGTTTGGAAACAATTTTTGAGCTTTCTACGAATTTATACAAATTTTTAACTAAATCTGAAACTGTGTTGAGAATAATCTGTCTTGAATCTGCCAGCATGTTACCCGAATTTTTAGACAATTTTATACTCAGAATTTCGAGATGATTTCTTCTACAAAGTTATTGATAATGATGTCTAGTTTATCCAAAAAAATTTGGAAACAATTTTCGAGCTTTCTACGAATTTATACAAATTTCTAACTGAATCTGAAACTGTGAGACAGATTTTACCATGTATTTGAAAATTTATTTAAAATTCTATACTAAGCCAAATCTGGTAATTTCTAACTAGAAGATGAAATTTGAGAAGTCTAGTTTCATAATAAATTCTTAGATTATGGGTTTGATCTATAAATTTAAGCATGGAATTAATATAAGGAAATGTGACAAATCTGTGTCATAAACACCCTTGGAATTTGTTTAGAATTATTTATAAGTTATTTTTGGAAAAAGCTTTCTGAAAAATAACCATAACATGTTTATTGAGTATCCTGTAAATTGATATGAATTTTAGAGTTGTATAAGTAATGTATTTATAATTTTATTTGCAAGATATATACTCTGAAAATTTTTCTGGACAGAATAAAATCACCACTTTAATATTATGCTAGTCTAATTTTGTAAATAAAAAATTTGTGCATGTGTGTGTTTAGGGTTTAATTCTTGTATCTAAGTTATTATTTCATACCATGGTTTAAATAAATTGCTTATTTAAATTCTGTACTTTTATTTAGTATTGTGTGACACATGCAATATTTTATGATTGAGAATTTTAATGAGTTGGTATAACATTATTTGTGATTAAAAATTTGGAATTATTTGTGATTAATATCAAAATTAACTGAAATGATTAACGGCATATACAAAGTTAACAATTGACAGTTAATACCAGTTGTTCGGAGTGAGTCTTGGTTTAAAGACTGTACGGAATTAAGGGTTGACGGTTAACACCGGTTGTTCAGGGTGAGCCCTGGTTTTGAGAATTCTCACGTAAGTTGTGTTGCGAAACTCTAAGATGGCACGGGACTTATTTGAACCCTTTTTGGTATTCGGTTTTGGAATAAGGGTGGATGTGCATGTGGCACACAGGGAGGTTGCTTACCCCTGGCAGACCGTTTCCTTGGGGCAGACCACGGATGCCACTACTTGGGTATATAACTCCGGACGTGGGCATCCTTGGTAGTTACGGTTGGTAACACTTAAATATTTGACCAAGGGAGGGTTTCAAATTAACCGTTGCCATGCTTAGTGGTTGGTAAGTTAAATCTCTTTGGTGAGATTTCGAGTGTCACCTAATTTATTAAAATTACTGAAACTATTCTAATGGTTGTAATTTCTATGTATAATTATATTGTTATCTCATGTTTAGAATATTATTATTTGTCTCTTAAAAAGAATGGTAGGTTGGTTACGTTTTCTTACTGTGTTGCAAAACTCATGGCATATATTTTGTTGCCCTGGCGTTTCATGCCAGATTATGTTGAAGAAGGGACTGAGGCTGAAATTGGAGCTGCTGCGAATATCGAACCTTGGCTGACTTAGAGTCAAGATTTTGTCAGAATAAAATCCTGTTATCCCTTGTATTAGGATTAAACTATGTTGTGACGTTGCGTGTGAACTTGTAGTTTTATTTTGTCGTTGGACTTTGGCTTTGTAAGAACTTAAAAGTTCCTAACTAATAGTTAAAATTTTATCTAGCAAGTTATTGTTATTTAAATCTTATGACGTTTCAAAAAAAAAAATTGAGGCGTCACATCTACATCTACTTATACGAATCCGGATCTTCTGCCACCCTCCAAAATGACGTTGTTTTGGAAAGTTTTTTTTTTTCTCTTTTTCTTTTCTTCTTCTTCTTTCTCTTCAGTCCATAATGAGGACGATGACCTCACTGATAACTCTCTCTCTCTCTCCTCATTTCAGATTGCAATTTAAATTTCAATTGCCGAAAAGGAGGCCGGTGGAGATATTTTGGGGGAAATTTCAATTTGAAAAAAAAAAAATAGAACAGAAACCAGAGGGGAGGGGAAGAAGAGAGAGAGAAAGGGAGAAGAATGAAGAGGGCGCCGCCGCAGTCACCAGTGGCGCAGTGGCCTCGGAAGGTGGTGAGGTCGAAGGAGCAGCCGCGAGTAACCGTAGCGGCTCCAGATCCGGCCGGACCAGGCGAACAGAGTCTCCGAACAGAGATTCCTCCATCTTGGGGTGGACGATGGAGAGGAACCCGCCACCCTTCTTCTTCTCCCCTCTTCTTCTCCCTTCCTCTCTCTCTTCTTCCCCTCCTCTCTGGTTTCTGTTCGGCAAGTTCTCCTCATTTCAGTTTGTAACATACAGTACCCAATAAACCCCCCCCAAAAAAAAAACCTCCAAAACGACGTCGTTTTGGAGAGTGACAAGGGAGGGCGGCCGAGGATCCGGATTCCTACTTATACAATACTTTTAACTGATTACATCCCTCATCTACAATGTTTTTTTTTTTTTTTTGGTTCTGATTTTACTTATGTGCAAAATTATCTTCAAAGGCAAAAGACAAAAAAATAAATAGATTTGAATATTTCTTTGTACCTATTTCCTTTAAACCATATTCCTCTTCTTATTCCTTTCTCATTTCATTTTCTCTATTGCACATCTCCTTATAAAAGTTGGATCACAATATTTTGATCATAAAATAATGCAATGGACAAAGAAATGGTGGTGAATAATAAGTAAAAAAATGAAATCTTTAGTTTTTATAAAATTTTCTTTTAATATTTTTGAATTAAATCTGGAGATGGTTATCTAACTTTTGTTGGGTGCACTAGAACGGAACAAAACCAAATAGCCTAGAGCTCCACTGTTGAACAAAATCAAATCGCCCAAATAGCAACATACAGTACCCAATAAATCAAATCGGAACGAAGTGGTTTCGAAGACAGATTATAAATTTTAAATTTTAAACCTCAGTTAGCGGATAGAATAGTGCAGATTGATACGGATCAATGCGGTTTTAGTGGATTGGGCGGTATTTTGCACAGCCCTAGTTGGAACTGACTTTGAAGACATATGGTTAAGGATGTAGGCTGCAGTCAAAAGAGCATCTCCCAAAAGGATATAGGGAGGTTGGCTTGTGCCATCATCGATCGAATCATTTCAAGCAAAGTGTGATTTCGTCTCTCCGTTACACCATTTTTGTTGCGAAGTGCCTAGAATCGTTAAACTACCTACGTATCCCATTTTCTTTACACAGTCCTTGGAACTTATGTGATAAATATTGACACCCTCGATCCGTTAGAAGGATTTTCAATTTCCTATATGTCTAATTCTTAACTAGTACAACAAAGTGCCTAAAGCAATCCAATGGCTTAAAGCGATGTGAGATCAAATAGACATAATTAAAATGTGAATAGTCAACAATAAATGTAAGAAAATAAGAAGTGTCATGGCGTGCCTTTATATTCATTGGTCCACAAATGTCAGAGTGAACTAACTTTAAAGGATATAAAACTCTAGGTGCCTTTCCAAGAGGCTTTGTACAGACCTTTCTTGCCAAACAAGGCTCACACACAAGAAGACTTACTTACATAGCAAGATACCGTAATAGGCCTTCTTTAGCTAGTCTAGTCATTCTATCTTTTCCTATGTGACCAAGTCTAGCATGTCAATTAACAGAATTTAATGTATCATTATCATAAGACACATATGAATATGAGAAAAAATCCAAATCTAGCATAAAGAAATTATTGAAAAGAAAATCATGTCCTTACAAGACTTTATTCAAATAGAAATCCAACTGACTACCACTAAAACCAAATCCTAGCAAAACAATAATTGATAAAAGATTACATTAGATACCAGGTGCATAAAGCACATCACGGAGGAGTAAAGTGCGCCTCAGACGCGTTTTGAGCTGATAAGAACCAACTCTAAAGACATCCTCTGGATTCCATTACCCAAAGTAACGTACTGCTTATCCACATGTATCTTTCTGTAATTCACGAACTTAACTCTTTCTTTGACTGTGTCGGTTGCTTCTAAGTCTACAATCCAACCATGGAGAGAATTAGCAACACATACATGTGAACAAACACAAGTATTTATAGAGTTAAGTGAAAGGTATTGTCACGACCTAAACCCATTCCTATAGTTTTAACGTCATAACTGGTCAGTAATCCTAAGATTACCAAAGGCTTCTGAGACAGATTAGCAAAAAAGGTGCTAGCGGAAGCAAATATCAAAGATACAATGTCCATAGAGCTGTGCAGAGTTATATGAGATAGAAAAATTAAACTTCCATTTACATATATTATGACGTCATTATTGCATCACCTCATGTACAAATAAACAAGAAGGGACTTAGTCCTAGTTATAGAGTGACACAAACTTGTCCAAATAAAAAAAAGAAATAAAAGCTTAAAACTTGTTCACAACACATTGATCATGGAACTCACCCACAAAAGACTTTTAGTAACCTTCATGTGAAGCACGATAGTTGGCTTGACAGAACAGATCCAGACTCTAAGTGTCAAGCCTGGTCACATGCCTAATCACCTACATACATAATAAAAATAATGAACTGGAGCGCAGTAAATAATGTAAATATTGATCAATTTTACATTATTTGTGGGATCACTCCATTCAACCAAAGGAAAAGTGTATGTTTGTTTTTGGACAAATTATACTAACGATCCTTGTAATTTGAGATTTGTGTCCTTTTGGTCTCTAACTTTTCAATTGTGATACATTTGATCTTAAATTTTGAATCTCGTTCCAAATAAAGACAATTGAAGACATTGTTACTAAATTTCAAGGGCAAAGTTTTCAATTTGATAAAATATAAATTAGTTTGACAAAAATAAAGGTCAAAAAATTATTTTTAAATTTTTAAAAATTATTTCTACTCACCAAAGATAAAATTATAGAAAAATGTAAATCTTTTGCATTTTTATTTTTTTACCAAATTAATTTTTAGTATGTGTTTGGATGATGATCATGTAATGAGTGATTGTTTTGTTGATATGTTTAGATAGTTATCATGTGATAGATTATTGTATTTGTTATTGACATATGTTTTTGAATTGTTATCATGTAATGGATGATTACTTGGTTTTTAACGATACATTTAATATATGAAATATTTTTAATTTTGAATTTTTTGATTTAATGAATTAGTTTAATAATGATATCAAAGTTGCCACCATTTTTGACTTTTGAAAAAATAAAAAACTAATTTAATGAAAATAAATATCAAAAAAATATTTTAAAAAATTATTTCTATCCCCCCAAAAGATAAAATTATATAAAAATGATGTGTTTTTAATTTTTTTTACCAATTTAATTTTTAGTTTCTTAAAAAAAATTCTGAAAACTAAATCAAACAAAACATTATAACCAAAAAAGTTTCAACATTATTCATTTAAAAAAGACTATTATATTTCAAATAACATAAAAGTTTAACTAATACAAAATAAGTTGTATGACAACTTTGCGCTTCAAATGGAGCAACAATATCTTCAATTTTGTCCTTATTTAAAACGAGATTCAAAATTCAGGATTAAATGTATCATAATTGAAAAGTCAAGAATCAAAATGGCACAAGACTCAAACTATAGGAACTGTTAGTGTAATTCGCTCTTTATTTTTTTGTTGTTATGCTATATAAATAAATTCGCACTCTCAGTAAATACAAATGGTAAATGAATGTCAATTTAGAAAACAAAAACTTGTTTATATGATCAATGGGTAGATCAACCCTTCTATATATTGATCGACAATTTACTAACATATCATCTGCCTCTTCGATTCTCTCATCATCTCGGCAAGTAACAAAACAAAAACCTAGAAGAACTACATAAAATATATTTACTTTAATAATGATAATACTATGTTTGTAGCAAAATAAATGTTGAACATGAGATCAATGATGGTCCTAGAGGGAAGCAATAGGGGGCAATCGCCCTCTTATGATTTTAAAAATACCTTTTACTATAGTAATATTAGCTACAATTATCTACAAATTATAAAGATTCGTCCTCCCCCCCTTTCGCCCCCAAAGTTTTTATTCTTTTACAAATTTTAAGGATCATCCTCTCCAAAAAAAATTAAAATTTTTTATTTTTAAAAAAGGTTAAAGTGACTATCACTCTATATATATGAAACATCAAAATATAAAATTAAAAAAAAAGGATAAAATATAATAAAAGAAAGCAATTTCTTAACTAGCGTTTATTACAAACCCTAGTCTATAAAGAATATAACAAGATATCAGTTAGTTATTTGATCACGTTCCTCAAAAAAGACATCGTATGAGTTTTAAAGTCAATTCTATCTTTGACATTTTTAAAAACATTCAAGTGTTGAAGATTCTAGAATTAATTCCAAGTTAGTATACTTCCGTATATAGATTGATTGTAAATATGTTTCTTAGATTAGAGATATGCTCTACTGGCATTCCAGTTATGTAGTCCTAAACTTTAGCATTCCAAGCATGTATAGTGGCTATTTGTACCCACAATATTGTAAAGCAAAAGTAATAAAAAGAATATCAAGTTTTTGACTTGGTATCAGAGCCTCCTAAAAACCTCCATTTAAACATAATTCTCCCATATTATTCCGAACAACCATCGCAGCAAACAACCACCACCATATGGCTCCCGAATCCTCTACTCTCGAACCATCAACCCTAGTAATCCATATTCAATCTGAAAATTCTGGCTTCCATGTCGGAGTTGTCCTTATCGAAGTTAACTATGATGTATGATCTCAAATATTGGAGATGCAAATCACAGGACATGAGAAGCTTGAATATATTATGGGTACAACTGCTCCACCGAAGGAAACTGAGACTATCTATGCAAAGTGGTAT
This sequence comes from Camellia sinensis, assembly GCF_055761805.1. Classification (NCBI taxonomy): domain Eukaryota; kingdom Viridiplantae; phylum Streptophyta; class Magnoliopsida; order Ericales; family Theaceae; genus Camellia; species Camellia sinensis. Next base: position 60,049,984 of record NC_138967.1, read on the forward strand.
ACAGAGAATCAAAAGGTCAAGGTTTGGTTGCTGACCTCCATGTTGCTGGAGATAATGAAGTATCTGCGATTGCGTACTGCAAGGGAAATCTGGAGTGCTCTTGACAAAGCATTCTATGATGGATCGGATGAGACACAAATCTTTGCACTGAATCAACGTGCCTTACCACCAAACAAGCTGGTCGACCTTTATCAACTTATTATGGTGAGCTTGTTGAAATTTTCCAAGAATTAGATTATTGTGATAAAGTTATCACGAAGGACCCCGATGATATTGTCACCTATAAGAAATCTGTTGCACGGTTGACAGTGCACATCTTTCTTAATGGCCTGATGCAGAATTCGACCAGATTAAAGGTAAGGTTCTTCGGAAGAACCCCTCAATGGATCTCGACAACACCTATGCCTATGTCCGTTGAGATGCTGTATGCCGAGTTACCTTAAATGCTGAACTTGATAATCCTGAGTCTTCTACTCTAATGGCTCGACGCGCTAAGGCACCGCCTCAACACTCTGCTCAAAAATATGATTTTGACCAAGCACGATCTCAGAAGGGCAGTTATGAGATAGGTGCTGCCAAACCCGAACGTGTGTGCACTCATTGGGGGTGTTTGTTTGAGCTTTTTAGAGTCAACTTATGGCTTGAAAAGCTATTTTGGACAGTTTGGTTAAACTTATTTCAAACAACTTCTAATTCTAATAACTTATTTTGAGTCAAAAAAGCTAATTCTGAAAAGTTGCTCACCCCTTACTTCTGATTATCAACTTCTGTTGTAAACATGTTAATTCACAGTTATACTCTTAGATTTTTTTATTTTTTATTTTTTTAAAAATAGAAAATGACCCAAATGGATTATAAAATATTTTTATTATTTTTTATGAGAAATGTAGACAAATAGTGAATAACAAAAAATAAAAGTTAATTGGAAAAGCTACTTCACAGCTTATTTAACAAACACTACTCAGTAATTTAAATCTATAATCCAACAGTTACACCAAACAGATTAACAGCTTCTGATTAAAGTCATAATCTATAATCTGTTAAGCTATAATTTATAATCTGTTTTAACAGCTACACCAAACAGGACCATTGTGGTGAGACAGGCCATACAAAGGCACAGTGTTATGACTTAATTGGCTATCCAGATTGGTGGGATCCAGCAAAGGCACTACGTAAGCACAATCACCAAGCCTCTGTTGCCGTGACCAAATTGTCCAAAAATGTTGCAGAAGCTTCATCCTTGATTGCTACTTCAGGTAACATTGGTAAGGTTTTTCATACTTCTATATCTGATAGTAGTAATAGTACATGGATAATTGATTATGGTGCTACAGATCACATGACTTGTGCTAGTCAGCATATTCTGTCTATGAAACAATCCACCACACATATAATTTCTATTACAAATGGCAATCTCTCATCTATGATTGGAGAATGTTCAATTTCTCTCTCCCATGATTTGAATCTTGATTTTGTTTTAGTTATACCTTCCCTCAACCATAACTTATTGTCTGTTGCTCAAATAACCCTGTGTTGTATTGTGTTGTGATTTTCTGGCCTAACCTTTGTGTTTTTAAGGACATTCGAACTTGAAAGACAATTGGTTGTGGTACTAGAAGGGGGAATCTGTACTATCTGGTTCTGAATCCTACTAGCTCACATCAGTTGGCTCAAGCTCTTTCAGCGGATCAGACCGACAAGTCTTCTGAAATTTGGTTGTGGCACCAGCACTTGGATCATACGTCCTTTGGATATTTAAAAATATTGTTTCCCAAGTTGTTTTCTCAGTTAAATAATTCATATTTCAAATGTAATATTTGTGAACTTGCAAAAAGTCACTGTGTATCGTACCCATTCCACATGAATAAAAGTCCAGTACCTTTTATGTTGTTTCACTCTGATGTATGGGGGCCGGCCAAAACCCCTTCCTTGAATGGTTCTCGTTGGTTTGTTTCATTTATTGATAATCACACTCGTATGACTTGGGATTGCTTGATGAAATCAAAGAAGGATGTTAGTTCCTTGTTTTAGAAATTTCATAAGATGATCACCACTCAATACCAATCTCACATACAAGTAATTCGTACTGATAATGGTGGCAAATTTGTTAATCAGGCCCTGGCGCCATACTTGTAAAAACATGGCATTTCTCACCAGACCACTTCCACTTATTCCCCTCAGCAAAATGGGGTTACGGAGCGCAATAATCGCCATCTACTTGAAGTTGTATGAACCTTTTTGTTTGGAGCTCACATGTCCACCAGTTATTGGAGTGAAGCACTCAGTGTTGCGGCTTACCTCATTAACCGTGTTCTTTCCTGCTCGCTGAATTTTCAGACTCCCTTTGAAGTCCTTCATTTGACTGTAAGCGCTCCTACTACTTCGAATTTATCACCTAAAATTTTTGAGTGCGTGGTCTTTGTGCATCTTCCTAAACTGTTGCGCAAGAAGCTAGAACCACGAGCCCTACGATGCGTCTTTGTTGGCTATGCCTCCCTTCAGAAAGGCTACCGTTGCTATCATCTCCCATCACGGAAATTGTATGTCACCCTTGACGTTGTCTTTCGTGAACATGACATGTACTATACTGTACCCGAGACTTCAATTCAGGGAGAGAGCCGAAATAAATTGCAGCCTCTAAATCTAAGTCCTTCTTTGGACGATTCAGATACAAGTGGTGGTGAAGTTTAGATAAAAGTGGGTTAGATAAAAGTGGTGAGTGTCTAGAGGAGGCAACCGGGTTGCATGAGCAACTTGTTCTTGACCAACCAGACGTCCGTTTGAATGGGAAAAATAATTAGAAGCAGATAGAGCCGACTCCACTTCAAGTACCATCTAACCAATCGTCTTCAGAGGTTCATTCCTCTCCTGAACCCCAGGTACAACCCCAGGTACATTCTGAATCTCAATTCCTTCCAAAAGTACTACCTAATTGAGCCACTAGGGGTATACCTAGAGTTAACTATGAACTTGTTCTTAGTTCCAATCCTAAGTATCCCATAAGTAACTATGTATCCTACCATAGACTATCAAAGACAAGTGAGTCATTTGCGAATCAATTATCTACTGTATTTATTCCTACGAACATGTAGGAAGCTCTGGGAGATCCTATGTGGATGGAAGCTGTGAATGAAGAAATGAAATCACTTCAAAAGAACTCAACTTGGGAAGTTGTTGAGTTGCTTGAAAGAAAAAAAACCTGTTGGATGTAGGTGGGTTTTCACAGTCAAATACAAGGCAGATGGAACCATTGAACGATTCAAAGCTAGATTAGTCGCCAAGGGGTACACTCAAACTTATGGAATTGACTACGTGGAGACATTCGCACCAGTAGCAAAAATCAATACTGTCTGTATTCTTATATCCTTAGTAGCAAATCTTGACTGGTCATTACACCAGTTTGATGTGAAGAATGCTTTTTTCATGGAGACCTTCAAGAAGGAGTATACATGGAGTTACCCCCCTGATGTAATATGCAGTCAGAATGTGGAAAACATGTCTGCAAATTAAAGAAGGCTCCATACGGTCTGAAGCAATCCCCGAAAGCCTGGTTTGGAAGGTTTACAAAGTCAATGAAAGATTTTGGATACAAGCAGAGTAACTCAGATCACACTCTTTTTGTAAAACATAATAGAGGAATAATCACTTGTCTTATTGTGTACGTTGATGATATGATAGTAACGGAAATGATTCAGAAGAAAGGATCGTATTGCAGAACCACTTAGCTCGAGAATTTAAGATGAAGGACCTGGGTCCATTGAAATACTTCCTTGGTATTGAAGTGTCAAGATCAAAGGAAGGTATCTTTCTATCTCAATGAAAATATGCCTTAGATTTACTAAGTGAGACTGGTATGACAGCATGTAGTCTAGCTAGCACTCCTATGTAAGAAAACTTGAAGTTAGGCATATATCCGGATCAAGTTTCGACAAACAATGAGAGGTATCAAAGATTAGTTGGGAGACTAATGTATCTTGTACATACTAAACCTGACTTGGCATATGCACTAAGTACCGTGAGCCAATTCATGCATTCTCTAAGCAAAGAACATATGAATGCAGTTACCAGAATGTTGAGCTACTTGAAGTCATCTCTAGGTAAATGGATTATGTTTAAAAAGGGGAATGATCTAGATATCCAAGGATACACCGATGTAGATTAGGCTGGATCAATCAAGGATAGGCGGTCTATAGCAGGATATCTTACTTTTGTAGGAGGAAATTTGGTCACTTGACGAAGTAAGAAGCAAGCTGTAGTTGCTTTATCTAGTGCTGAATCTGAGTTCAGAGGAATGGCTGACAGTATGTGAATTATTATGGATACGTAGCTGTGTGTGTTGTTTTTTGACCACACTGTCATACAGGTACGCAGCTGGAGAACACTGGGCAGAATACATTGCGCCCAAACGACCTGTCACAAAAAGATAAGACTCCGGTGGTGGTTCGCCCACCCGAGGGCACTTCGATGATCAAGTCAGTACTCAGTTATCTCTCAAAGATAGCAAATAGTGCTTATACTCACTAGTCAGAATAAAAAAAGCATACCTTAGACCCATAAGGGTGCCTTATTTTTATAGTCAGCACTAACCTGATCCCTGTAGAAGCCTAGCTTCTCTTGGACTCTGTCCCAATGTTCATCTTGGACTCTCTAATAGATAAAGATAAACTCCCTAAGAGCTTTATCTTTATCCTGGCCGAGGTCCTCCCTCATTCTAGGACTCTTATCCCTTATTTGTTCATCTCGAATTCTGGTATCTTCGCAGATAACCTCGGCCTAGTCAAGATCACCTCGGCGCCAAGACCAGGACATGTGGCGGCTGGCACTTCGGTGCCACCTTGGCCACATGTTGTTATTCAAAAAATATGTCTCCACAACTGCCCCCTAGGTTCTATTATCTCGGCATCCTGAGGTAATGAAACTTATACCATTTAACCATATAGCACGTCGGCTAAGCTTGCTTTATCCTTCATTACCAAGGTCATCATTCGTCGGCTCCATATGACCAAGACCTGTAGTCTGTTTGTATCAATGCCTTAGAACCAATAACAAAGTTTTTTTAAGTTCTTTAGCCGAGATCGTTCCCCTACCCAAAGTCTTTGCTTTATTAAATTAAGAACTCCAAGAGTTTCTATACGCATATGAGCTGTCACGCTCAGTAACTCAACCGTTTTTGTCACGCATCTCTCCCCTACTAAGTCGTATCTGACACGCACCATCTGGTCGCATCTCTTCTGCATGCACTGCCTGACAAACACGTCGTCCTAGGCTCACTAATTGCAATTTTGCCACCTTTTCGTGTTTTGATCAAAATCATATCTCTCTCTCTCTCTCTCTCTCTCCCTCTAACTTTCTCTCTCAAATCCTTCATTTCTGTCTTCTCGAAGCTTTTTACAACTATTCCGTTCACCTCCTTCGGTGAAGCTTTTGCTGCTCTTCTCTCCCCATTGCCACTGTTTGACTCCAACATTTTTCATACCGGCCTCATTTTCCTCGGTAAGTCACTGTTCTCCATTTTTTTCAGTTTTTGACTTACTTTGAAATTTGTTATGCTTTATACATTGCTATTGTGATTCTATTCATGTTCTTGAATCTTCATCTGTGTTGTAAATTTTGCCTTGCTTATAATTTGTTTCTGTGTATACACACGCACTCACATACTGTTCATACACTTGATGTTCTTTGTAAATTGCCACTATCTTCTAATTGTGCATGTTTACATTTTATACAATGTTCTTGAACCCTTTCTGGTTTTCTTGAGTCTGAACTACTGTTCTTCTCTGTTTTCTTGTTGTGTTTTCCAGATTTCTACCTTCAATTCTTATTTTCATAGTCTTAAGTTTTGGGATTTGTTTTAGAACTCTTATCCTTAGGAAAAATTGAAATGAATTCCTCCTAGATTTTGAAAACCCTTGCCCCAGCTTCTGTCTTAAGTTAAGCCGAGGTCCATTAAAACGTAGACAAAACACTTATGAAATCCAACACCTTGTCCCTCTAGCCGACATCATGGGAATGTTTAGGTGGAGGGTAGACACTCCTACCAAACTAGAGTACTTTAGGCAGGAATTTGTCATCCCCGCCGATGTCCATCTTAGGCTAGCAGGGGACTCCATGCCTTTCCCTGTAGTGGTCTTTATAGAGTGTGGACTTAGGTTCCCTCTTGACATCCTCTTCCGTGAAGTCCTTCACTATTATAAGCTCAACCCAATGCATCTAGCCATTAACTCTTATCGAGTCATAAACAGTATCATTGCCCTAGCTAGCCGAGAAAATGCTAGGGTTACTCTAGCCGACATCTAATACTGTTACACCACGTGCGGCCTGAAGTCAGAAAAGGACTATATCTATTACCTTAAACCGAGATCCACAGAATACAAACTCATCGCCAACATCCCAAACTCCAACAAGGGTGCTGGAGATGATTATTTCATCATCTCGGGCAACTGGGAGTTCCCACCAGATGACGACCTTCACCTCTACCCCTTAAGCCGAATAGTGTTCAAAGAGGTAAATGGTAAGAGCCAAGTGTCACTTTACTTGCTTTCAAGTCTTCTTTATTTTGATATTTTTGTATGTTCTAACGTCTGTTTGTTTTACTTTGCAGTTCTTCCTCAACCACCAAAGGACTTCTGCAAAACATTATATCCCAACAAGGATTTCAAGAAATTGTTGGGTTTGCCAGTTGACCAGCGGAAAGCCTTCTGCTGCTCAACTACATCCCAACTTACAAATCTGTACTACCCGACATCCCGAAAAACAAGTCTCCTCCTCCAGCAACAACTCTTCAAGTCGAGTCATCATCAAGGCCAAACTAGGGATCAACCTCTGACCTAGCAGAACAACCATCAACCTCTGCTCCACAACTGATTCCACCTTCTCAATGCCAATGCTGACGTCGAGCTCCACTGCTAGCCCTCGTAGGCAGAACTCGTAGCCGAAGACGCTGAAGTGCCGAGGCGTCCTCTTACGATCTAGCCAACCCTCCAACCGCACTTCCGGCGATCCACTTCGGTATTGGAGTTACTGTCGCCGTTGCTGCCGATGAGATGGGTCGCAAAAAGGCTGTTGCTGATGATTTTCTAGCCGACATCTCCAACTTTGTCACAGTCCAATCTTCACATTCCCAGTCTCAACCCAAACCGAAGCCAAAGAGCCTGAAGAAAGCCCAAGCCAAGGCAACGGTGACTCAGATCGACTCTGAGGACACCTTGCCGATCTCAAAAATGGCTGAGGCAGAAAAAAGTTCCTCTGCTACCGAAAGAGACTCGCCGAGGCTAAACCTTCCGAATCGACCAAGTCAAAGAAGCCGAGGTCGGACTCAGCAGCCGCCTCGAGTTCTCTTAAATCAGACGACCCCTGGGCCTCCTCTATCACAATTGAGGATAAGCCAATCAAAGCGCCTCTGATATTGAGGTCGGCGTCCTCCTCTCCACTGCACTGCTCCTTCCCAATGATCTCAACCGAATGGCCGAGGTCAGCGAATATGAAAATTTTACTTTGATGACTCAGCATTCCGTACAAGTAAATCTCTAACACTTGGTACTCTTCATTCTTTGTCTTTAAACTTAAAGTTAAACTTTTTTCATTTTGTTTTTTTCCTAGGCAATCCAGCGCGCCCATTCATTCGCAATGCAAGCCGAGGAAATTAAGAAAGAGTTGGTCCGCAAGACCAAGGAGGCTACTACTTTGCTCAAGTCCCTAAACAGAGTCGAGGCAAAAATGAAATCCTTAATAAATCAGGCCAAAGCAGCCAAGCAAGCTCAGGATGAGGCCAAAGAAAGGACGGGGGCTGCTGAGGCTGTTGCTGAGGTCCACAAGACCCAGAAGAAAGACGCCGAAGTAAAAATGATCGAAGCCCAAGCTGAACTTCAAGATGCCCTGGCCACAAAATCCGCTGAGATCAAAGCAGCGGATGAGAAGGCCTATACCGAGGGGGCAGCCAACGTCCGCAAGGACTACAAAAAACAAGTCAGAGAGGCATGTAACAAGGGTTTCTCCCTTGGTTGGATGGCTGCTCTGAAGGAGTTGGTTGTCCCCCGAGGACTCTCCTCTCAGAGATGCAAGCTGACTTGTTGTGCCATTTCCTTTCACTTTAAGCCAATCTGAGGCTAAGGTTGAGGAAGAATAAGAAGAATGAGAGGAAGCCGAAGACAGAGAGGCCGAGGTGGCTGATGCTGAAGACCCTGCTGGGGCCAAGTCCTCAACTCTGAATAAGCAAGTCCTAAACTTGACTCAGGATAAGGAGGACGAGGTCTCAAAAGGGCCTCGCCCAAGAAGACAACATCCAAGGTGCCAATCGCCGAAAAGTGCATCGACCAAACTCTACAAGAGATCGACGCCGAGCTCGAGGCTGAGAAGGTTGCCGAGAAGATTCCCCAATTGTCTTCTGGGGCCGAGACACAGCCTGCCATTGACGCTGAGTGGTCTGATTACAAGATTTTTCTTTGTACTTGGTACTTTTTTGTTTTTGGAGTCATTGTAACCTTTTGGACAATGTTTTGACTTTTGTTTGGCCGATGTGTCATTTTGTATATGAACAAGTTGTCTTTTTGAATGCAAGTCCTCTTTTTCGACTAAGTGTTTCACTTGTCTCTTTTTTACTGTCTTGTATGATTCCATACTTAAAATAATTTGCATGTCTTCAAAAGTGCACCGTATTTGTGCGATCCCCTTGGGTAAAAATACCTCGGACATAACTTCTATCTTGTTTATCTCAGCCTTGTTTTAACACTTAAAAAACATTGTAAGAAAGTTTTCGCAAGTGTGTCTTCTATCAAGACTTCAGTCTTTCATTTTCCAAGTTTGGCAACCTGGTAATCTCGGCAAGTAAGAAGATAATTTTTTCAATATTACCTCTGCTTGACCTCAACTTGTAAATTTTCCTGAACATTTTAACAAGTTTTGTCCCAAACATCATTCCCCAGCTCTCTGCCCCCAAATGTGAACATAACTTTCACTTCGGTTCTCATTAAGCATGTGGCTATGACATTGTTGCCGAAGTTATTTTCAAACAAAGACTAGCCGAGGTTCTCAACCTTGGTTCCTCTGTTAATTTTACTCAAATGTACTTAGTTTCAATATGTGTTTGACTCTGCCGATACGGTGAGTCCAGGTTAATTCAACTTAGTTCAACTCCATTATGTGCAAGTGTAATTCAACTCTATCATATAATGAGTCTAATTTACTCGTCATGTTTCACTTAGAAACATCACCAACTTAGTTCAACTCTATTATATGCAAATATAATTTAACTCTGCTATATAATAAGTCTAAGTTATTCGTCATGTTTCACTTAGAAACATCGCCAACTTAGTTCAACTCTATTATATGCAAGTATAATTCAACTCTGCCATATAATAAGTCTAAGTTATTCGTCATGTTTCACTTAAAGACATCGCCAAGTGACTGGTCAGTCGTATTACACAAATTTGAAATGAAAAAATCGAGCTAAAACTTTATTAGGGTAATAACAAAAAAAAAATTAAAAAAACAAAAAGAAATCTAATGATAGAAAAACTTCAGCTTGCAAGTATTCCAGGGTCTTGACAACTCTTTGCCTTTACTGTCTTCAAGCCGAAATGCCCCATTACCCAAGACCGAGATGATTCTATAAGGTCTCTCCTAATTTGGGCCAAGCTTGCCCTCTCTGGAATCCTTCTTGTTGCCAACGACGTTTCTCAAGATAAGGTCGCCAACTTGAAACTCTCTTGGGTTGACATTTTTATTGTAAGCCCTGGCAAGCTGCTGCTGGTATGCCCCCAGCTAAATTGCTGTTTTCTCCCTTCTTTCTTCCAACAGATCCAGATCTCGGGCCAAGAATGCCTCGTTGGTCCCATTTTCTACTCCCTGGGTTCTGATCTCTAGGATGTCGACCTCCAGTGGAATAACTGCTTCTGTGCCATAAGCCATGGCGAATGGGGATTCCCCAGTTAATCTGCTCGGTGTAGTCCGATATGCCCAAAGTACATTGGGCAACTCATCCACCCATTTTCCCTTTGCTGCTTCCAGCCTCTTCTTGATCTCATCTAAGATAACCTTATTGGATGTTTCTGCTTGACCATTACTTTGAGGGAAGCTTGGAGAAGAGTAATAATTTTTGATTTTGTACTTTGCACAAAGTTTTTGATTAGCTTTCTGACAAACTGTGTACCATTGTCTGCTATTATCGCCCTTGGGATCCCAAACCTGGTGATGATGTTCTTCCATATGAAGTTCTTTACATCAATATCCCGAATCTTCGCAAGAGGTTCAGCTACTATCCACTTGGTAAAGTAATCTGTTACCACTAACAGGAGCTTCCTTTATCCAGTTGCTTGAGACAGTTGTCCAACAAGATCCATGCCCCATTGGGCAAATGGCCAAGGACTGGACACTAGGTACAAATCCGCTGCAGGTTGGTGTATGCAAACCTTTGACACTTCTCACACCTTCTGACATAAGCTTCAGCATCTTTCTACATATAGGGCCACCAATACCCCTAAGTAATGGCCCTATGAGCAAGTGACCTGCCCCCAGCGTGGCTTCCATATACTTCTTCGTGTATTTTGTACAGGAAGTCTTCAACTTGTGAAGGATGCACACACCTCAAAAGGGGTCCAGTAAAAGACCTTCTATAGAGATGTCCTTCTGCTATCAGACTAAATCTTGCCAACTTCAGTATGATTTTATGTGCTTCTTTATGATTATCTGGTAATTTCCCATCTCTAAGGAATACTATTATCGCATCCATCCAGCTTGGTCTCATCTCCACATACATTGCCTCATGCTCTGTGTTCAGTGGTTCTACACTTGGACCTGACAAGTAGTCAACCATTATTGTCCTTGCCTCTCTCGGTTTTATTGCACTAGCTAGGTTGGCCAAGGCGTCAACATGGCTGTTGTCATCTCGGCTAACTTGCTGAAGTTGGCAATTTTAGAATAATGCTATTAGTCCACCCATCTCCTTTACATAGCCCATCATTCTTTCATCTCGGGCTGCGTATTCGCCTGTTGCCTGGTTGACGATAAGCTGGGAATCACAAAAGACCATCACCTCGTCGGCTTCCATTGCTGTTGTCAATTTCAACCCCGCGATCAGTGCTTCATACTATGCTTCATTGTTTGAGGCTTTAAACCCCAAACAAATGAATTGTTCCAGCATTCGCCCATCTGGCGATACTAGCACTACTCCTACCCCCGCTCCTTGTCGGTTTGAACTTCTATCAACAAACAGGCGGAAGGAGTCGCCAACGTAAATACTGCAAGGCCTGAGTTTCTTTTCTCTTCTTTGTTTTGCTGTCCCCAGTCTAGGTTTCTCCTTGTTTACCTGGACATTGTATACCCCGGCTCAACAGAGCCCGATGTATAATAACACGTGGTGTGAACTCGGCCACGAAGTCGGCCAAAACCTGGCCTTTGATTGCTGTTCTGGGCCTGAATTCCAGGTCGTATTGGCCCAACACCACTGCCCATTTTGCTATCCTGCCTGTCAGATCTTCTTGCTCCAACAGGGACTTCAAAGGATGCTGAGTTAATATCACAATCTTGTGGGCTTGAAAATAATGATTTAGCTTCTTGGAGGCCATTACTAAGGCCAATGTCAGTTTCTCCAAGGGTAAGTATCTAATCTCTGTATCTGTCAGGATTTTACTCACGTAGTAAACTGCTCTTTGTTCTCCATTTTTCTTCTCTAATTACCACCGCGCTCATTGCATGCTCTGAAACCGCCAAGTATAAGAGCAACTCATCTCCAAGTATTGGATTTGAGAGAACTGGAGCGGTGGTCAAGTATTTCTTCAAGTCGGCCAGGGCGACTTTGCACTCTTCTGTTCATAAGAAGTCTGTGGCTTTCTTCACTAAACTAAATAAAGGTTTGCATTTGTCAGAACTTCTGCTTATGAATCTATTTAGGGATGCATCCCTTCCAGTCAACATCTGCACTTGTTTTGCCGATGTTGGTCACTTCAACTCCAAGATGGCCTTGATCTGATCCGAATTTGCCTCGATTCCCTTTCTAGTGACCAAGTATCCTAGGAATTTTCCTGACCCAACTCCAAATGCGCACTTCGACGCATTGAGTCAAAGCCGAAATGTCCTCAGGATATCGAAGACTGCTTTCAGGTCGGCCAGATGATCTTCAAGTTCCTTGGTCTTCACGACCATGTCATCAATGTATACCTCCATTGTTTTGTCTATTAGATGTCTGAACATCTTAGTCACCAACCTCTGGTAAGTTGCTTCTGCATTTTTCAACCCGAAGGGCATCACTCTGTAGTAATACAACCCTGTTGGGGTGATAAATACAGTCTTCTCCTCATCTGGAGGATACATGGCTATTTGATGGTACCTCCTGTAAGCGTCTAGGAAGTTCATCATTTCATGTCCTGAGGTGGCATCCACCAATTGATCAATTTTGGGGAGCAGGAAACTGTCTTTGGGACAAGCCTTGTTCAGGCTGGTGAAGTCCACACAAACCCTTCATTTCCTATTCTTTTTCTTCACAGCAACCGTGTTTGATAGCCATGTTGGGTAGTTTACCTCTCGAATGGCTCTGGCCTCCAGAAGTTTATCCACTTTCTCTTCTACTGCCTCAACATGCATCAACGTAGGCCTCCTTGCTTGCTGGATGACAGGTTTGGCCGACCTGTCGACATTTAGTCTATGACAAGTGACCTCGGGGTCAATGCTAGGCATCTTCTATAGTGTCCAAGCAAACACCTCAAGGTTTGCTCTCAAGAATGCCTCTAATTCCTTTTCATCCTCCTTGGCCAAGCCTGAGCCAAGAAGGAAGAAGTGCTCCTCATCCCCTTGCTAGACTAAGATCTTCTTTAGGGCTTCCTCACTTTTCTCGGCTGGTTCTTTGCAGAAATCCTCAAGGACCTCCATGTCCTTATCCTCAATCTCTGTTATTTCTACTTTTCGTACGTTGTAGGTGGATTTTATTGCTACCATAGAGCAATTCTTTGTCTGCACCTGATCTCCTCTAACCTCCTCAATTCCATGTCCTGTTGGGAACCACAACAACTGGTGCAATGTTGAGGGAACAGCCCCCATTGCATGCAGCCATGGCCTTCCCAGGATAACATTGTACGGGAAGGGGGTATCAATCATTGTGAACTCCATTTTTACCTTCTTGGTGCCAGCCTGTACCTCCAAACTCACTGCTCCCAGGGGCCACGTCGGCATTCCGTTGAACCCAACCATTGGACTATTAGATTGTTCCAGGTCATCTTGGTGAAGGCCATGCTCCGTGTAACACCTGACATGCATGATGTCGCAAGAGTTGCCCTAGTCGATTAGAATTCACCTTACCTAGCACTCTCCAATCTGGAGGGATATTACCAAGGCATCGTTGTGTGAATGCTGCACCATCTCTAGATCATCTATAGTGAAGGACACAATTGGTCCCTGGCACTCGTCTGCCCTAGGTCTCTTCTGCCAGACCTGATACACATATTGAAAGTGTTTTACTTTCTGAGTTTCCCCACGTATCTCGTTCTCATTGACCTTCAAGTGAATCACATTGATCACTCGATGTCCGCCTGCTTGCGGTTGTGGTTCTGGAGGAGGTGGTGCTGTCGGTGCCTAAGGCAGTCTCGCTTGCTTGTCCCTCGTCCTGGCCTCATTTATCAGGTCTCTTAGATGACCCTGTCTTACCAGGTCTTCTAGATGTGCTTTTAGGGCTTTGCACCCTTGAGTTAGATGCCCATCCTCATTGTGGTAGGCGCAGCGTTTCCCTAGACTTCTTCCCCTAAATTCACTAGGAATCTTCTTTGGTGCTCTATAATAAGGTTGATTCTAGATTCTTTCCAAGACTTTGTAAACCGGAATTCAGAATACGGTTGTGACTGCCTGTGTAGCCCTCAGTCCTGTCTCTTGCTTGTTGTATCCACTATTACCTCGGCCTCATTTCGGCAAGTCGTTTCTCTTCTCTTGTTTTGATGCCTTTGTCCTTGGCGTGTCCTCCTCGGCTCTCGTATACTTCTCTGTCCTGGCCATAAGTTCCCCTATACTTTTTGGCAGTGTTTTTGCCAGTGATTTTCGAAGCAGATAATCATTGTTCAGGCCGTTCTTGAAAGACAAAACCGCTACCTCTTGGTTGCACCCTGGTATTCGATTGAACAACTCGTAATACCTTTTGGCACAGGACCTAAGACTTTCATCCTCACCAATTCTCAAAGCCACCAGGGAGTCCACCCTCAACGACTGTAGTTTGTTTGTCACAAACTTGGCCACAAACATCTCGGCCAGGCCTTCCCAGCTTTTCACAGTTCCTTTCGGCAACTTGTGAAACCAGTCTGATACGATTTCCCCAAAAGATGAGGGGAACACCTTGCAGAGCAAGGACTTGTTCCCAGTGTACAGTGCCATTGAGTTCAAGTACAAGCCAACGTGAAAGTTAGGGTCAGACTTACCGTCGTATATCTAGAATCTCTACATATAGAACCTTTTTGGGGCCTCAAATTTGTCCAACTCTATCGAAAACGGTGTTCTCGACATGACCAGAGAGGTTACGTTGGCATCTTGTCGCTTCCTCTGGAGGTAATCCCTCAGATCCTCCTTGGTTCGTCCAGGAGCTCGGCTATCAATGGATTCTAGCCTCTTTGGTGCGCTACTCCCAGTGTCGTTATAAGTCCTCGTGGACCTCTCTCCATTAGTCGTATCAAAACAGAGTTCCTTCCCTTGAACATGCTGATGTTCTTTGGGGTTAACTTCTTTGGTACGATGTGTCCTCCGAGAATCTCCTTTCATTGACTCTCCTCGCCCGACCTCCCTTGAAGGCCGGTGAGAGTGTTCCTTGGTCCTAGTGTGTTGAGGGACTGCATGGACTGTTTTCTGCCCTACTTTCTGGGCATCGTTCTTGGCCGCTGGAATCGGCGTATCTTGTAACGGAAACGGTGGCTGCATGACGTTGTTTTGCATCATGAAATTGACGACCGATTGCAAGTCTGCCAATTTGTTCGCCATTCTCTTCATCTCGCCGTCCTTCCGCAGGCATCTGTCTTTCCATACCTGGAGGTCGTCCTCATTATAATACCCGCCTCAGTTTGCCTTATTTGGTACGTCTTTCTCCTGGCCGACATCTTTCTCTCGGGGATTCTGATCCCGAGTTTCTTCGTTGTAGTTACCCTCCTCTACGTTAGGATTAATGTGTTTACCACTTCCAGTAGGGATGTCATCCTTAATCTTCTCTTTTCGTCTGTCGTTGGCCATCTATTCTCCTTTCTTTCCCACAGACGGCGCCAAATTGTGGGTGCTGTTTTCTGACCACATTGCCAAATAGGTACCCAGCTGGAGAACACTGGCAGAATAGATTGCGCCCAAACGACCTGTCACAGAAAGATAAGACTCCGGCGGTGGTTCGTCCACCCAAGAGTACTCCAACGATCAAGTCAATTCTCAGTTATCTCTCAAAAATAGCAAATAATGCTTATACTCACTAGTCAGAATACAAAAAGCATACCTTAGACCCATGAGGGTGCCTTATTTTTATAGTCAGCACTAACCTGATCCCTATAGAAGCCTAGCTTCTCTTGGACTCTGTCCCAATGCTCATCCTAGACTCTCCAATAGATAAAGATAAACTCCCTAAGAGCTTTATCTTTATGCTGGCTGAGGTCCTCCCTCATTCTATGACTCTTATCCCTTATTTGTTCATCTCGGATTCCAGTATCTTCGCAGGTAACCTCGGCCTAGCCGAGATCACCTCGGCGCCAAGACCAGGACACGTGGCACCTCAGTTGGCACTTCGGTGCCACCTCGGCCCCGTGTTGTTATTCAAAAAATATGTCCCCACAGTAGCTTATTAGAAGATCTGAATATTACGCATGACAGCTCAATGAAGCTATATTGTGATAACAAGGCAGCTTGCGATATTGCCCATAATCCAATTCAACACGATTGAACCAAACATATGGAAGTTGATAGGCATTTCATCAAGGAGAAACTAGAAGCAAGGATCATTGAAACACCACATGTCTCGTCTCAAGAACAACTTGTTGACCTACTTACTAAGGCTATATCAAGTCAAGCATCCATGATAGTCTCAGCAAATTGGGAATGAACGACATCCACGCACCAACTTGAGAGGGAGTGTTGAAGATTCTAGAATTAATTTCAAGTTGGTATACTTCCATATATAGATTGATTGTAAATATATTTCCTAGATTAAAGATATGCTTTACTGGCATTCCAATTATGTAGTCCTAAACTTTAGCATTCCAATTATGTATAGTGGTTATTTATACCCACAATATTGTAAAACAAAGGTAATAAGAAAGAATATTAAGTTTTTGAAAGTGTCAAGCACAACGACTGAAGAAATATATAGATTGTCTTATAGTTGCTATCTTTTATAACTAAATGTGGATGCAAAAAAGCAAGCTATTTATATACTTTTATCTTATTTTCACTTTTTATATTAGTAGAAATTGGTATTACAATTCATCCTTTATTTTTAAAAATTTTGTTAGCATACATATGTTCGCTCCCTTTACATAAAAATCCTGAGCCCATCTCTGCATGAGATTATTATTTGAATATAAACAAATAATTATATTTAATTGTGGTTGTGTGTTGAATTGCCTACTTTAATCACTATTTTTTTCATTGAAATTACTTATTTATCTTTCTCCGGCAACTCTAATTGTCTAAAAGTTATGAATTGGTCAATGGAATTAAAAATTACATTTAAAAGGTAAAAAACAAACTATAAAGTCTAATTGTCCCAAACAATAAGATGTTTTTTGGTTGAAAAACACTCATTTAATATCCACAATGAAATCTAAGAATGTGAAATTATGTAATTGTGTGCAATTATATTGGTCAATGAAATTAAAAATACAATTTAAAAGACAAAAAAAAAATTAAAAAATTAGGCCTAGTTTGGCATCTCTAAAAAAATTCAAAAAGTCAAAAAGTCACTATCCTATTTAAGTCACATCATCTTATTTAAGTCACATTACCTCTCTAACACATCACTTCAAACTCAACCCATACCCAACTCATATTTCATAAAAAGTCAAAAAGTACACTTATTTAGATCATCCCAAACTACCCCTTAGTATGGTCTAATGGTTTCAAACAATTAAATCTAATTGTTATGCGTCCTTCAAATATATATATATATATATATATTGTTGAAAATTTCTCAGTTAATCAAATTATTAAGTTATCTACAATTATATTGCCTCCAATAGAATTTAAAATGAGATTTGGAAGAAGAGACGAACGTAAAGTTCAAAAATACCATTTTTTTCTTGGCGAAAAATGTTCAACAAAGTTTCACCATATTAAATTATTGGCTTATAAATTCATTTTTTTAACTTTCATGACAACAGATCCAAACTTTTTTTATACGACCACTTTACCCATTCATTTTAACACCATAACATACAATCATCGTCAAAACCTTCCCATAGAAATCATTCATTGACGCCACAATCATCATTGTCTCCCTTGTTCATGGTGAATCCTTTTGCCACAACAATAACCCTTGTCAAAGAACCCTCACATTTCCACGATAGTCAATGAAAAGGCAGACAAAATTAAGTTCATCGATGTTGCCAAAGTGCTAACTAGTAGAATTATTGAAGTCGTAACTTCCACAACCTATGTGCTAAATGAAACGCTGTTAAAAACTAGTAGTAGTTCATGAACACTGTCCATTCGTTTATAGGATTCAATTGGTAAGAACATCTCTAATGGTGTGCTAAAACAACTCCCAAAGCCATATTTTGACAAGACTTGCTCAATTTTGAGTTCCAATGATTTGCCAAAAGACTTGTCAAATTATAGCATTGCCATAATTTGTGCCAAATTTGCTTCTAGCTACAATCATATCCAACATCTTCCCATGAAAAAAATAACACATCACAACTAGAAAACAAAATTGTGAAATACCAAAAATTATAATACATCTTAAAAAATAAAAGTAATTTTTTTCAATTTTTTTACTTTTTATCTATATTTATTTATTTTTCTTGATTTGTCTCGTCGCGTAGAATGTAAATATATAAAAAAAAATTCAGAAAAAGTTATAAAAAGATCACAGAAAATGAAAAAAATCAACGAAAAAATACTCAAAAAACTAAACCCAAATACCACCTAAAAAAAGAGGAAAACTTTATTAATATCGTGCTAAAATAGCATGTTGCCATTGTGACACCATTGTTATAATTTGACATTTTGCTAAACATGCTAAATTATAGTTTTGGCAATATTATTTTAGCGAGCATCTCATATGGTTTGCCATTGGAGTTGCCAAAGCTATAATATAGCAGTTGGAGTTTAAAAGTGGTGCTCCAATGGTTGCATATGGCAACTGCCAATTGTGCCAACTCAGATAACCGTTTCCCTCCCTCCTTTCCTCCCAGCATAACAAATTTGACACAAACTTGTTTCACCATTTTTTTTTAACATAATTCACCATTTTTTTTACAATTTTTTTTTTAATTTACCCAAATTCAGCAAGTTTTTTTTTTAAAATAGAATCAGTGAACAACAATCAATAAATTTCAACAAAATCTCAGATTTAGCAAAACAATTTCAACAAATCTCAACAAGCAATTTCATAAAAATTTGACACAATTTTAACAAATCGCAAGGAATCTGCACTAAATCCCACAAAATATGAACAAAACTTCAAATATTAAATACCTGGATTTGCCATTTTTTGTTTATATTCCAGCAGATTTTAGCAATCATATTCTTTGTCTTCATCTTCTTTGTGACCATCTTCATCTTCTCCATTAGAGAACTGATTTGGAAAAGTGATTCGAAGGGCTTGGGGTTAGGGTTTCAGTTGTGGAGTGTTTGCGATTTTGGTGGAGAAGAAGATTAGGGCTTTCAGGGCTTCGTGATCTGTGAGGGAGAGAAAGGTTTAGGTTAAGGAGAGAGATAAAAAGAGAGAGTGAGAGGAAGATGACCGGTATAAGGGTAGGAGAGACTGAGAGAAAGGTTTAGGGGAGATGGTTTAAGGGATGGATTTTTCTATGATACATGAAGGTGGTTTTCATGTACCATACATGAATAATTTTGGACCATTAGATCTAAAAGTAAAATAAATCTAACCATTGATTGGTAATAATTAAAACCAGGTTAAGAAATCTAGGTAGTTTCGTAAAAAATAAGATAGTTTTCAATGGTTTTGAAACCAAAAAGTAGTTTTCAACTTACCACAATAACTAAGTATACTTACTATTTGACGTGATTATACTTACTATTTTTAATAACTATACTTACCATTTAATTATTGATAAAATACACTTAACCTGCTCTTCAGGTAACAGGTAAACTTAAAAAATTAAGTTATAATAAATTTTCAAAATCTCTAAAATAAATATAAAATTTATAAAATAGAATTTAAGAAAAAAATATACAAAATAAATTTGAATTCTAACATTTTATTATAATTTATTACATTTTATAAAATATGATTTTTTATTTATTTATTTATTTATCTACTTAATAGCAATAAATGAAACCTAATTTCCTTTTCATTTATCACACTTGAAAATAATAAATGCAATTAATGAAGAAATATAATTAATAAAATATAGAAAAATTTATAATTTATTTGAGGATTCCATGAACAAAATTTTATGTTTATTTTTAAAAATTTTTAATATTTGAAGATTTAAAGATAAGATTGTTATTGATTTGGAACTCCTTAGGTAAGAATCTATGTCTCTATAGTCTTGATCTCTTTTTTTACATTAACTTTCCATGATATTTTGAATTTATAAATTTTAATATTCTGTTGGAACAACATTTCACCTAGTTAAAAGAAAAATTATGAGATTTAAGTGGTAAAAAAAAAAAATCCAGTTTGATGAAATAGTAAGTGCAATCTTAAGTTTAGTTTAAATGATTAATTAATCAAGTTTACTAAAATAGTAAGTAGAGTCCCATGGAGTAGTAAGTATTGTTTAAATGATGAGTCAAGTTTGAGAAAGTAGTAAGTAAAGTCTAACTGAGTAGTAAGTGTTATTTAAGTGTTGAGTCAAGTTTAATAAAGTAGTAAGTAGAGTCTCATTGAGTAGTAAGTGTTATTTAAATAAGTAGCAAATCAAGTCTGATAAAGTAATAAGTAGAATCTCATTGAGTAGTAAATATGGTTTAAATGAGTGGTAAGTAAGTCTGATAAAATAGTAAGTATGGTTTAAATGAGTGATTTTCAATTTATTACAACAACAAAACACATTTACTACTTGATATAGTTGTAATTATTCCACATAACTACACTTACCATTCAAACATTAATAAAATGCACCTAACCTCTAAAATAAATATAAAATTTATAAAATAGAATGTAAACAAAAAAAAAAATTATACAAAATAAATATGAAATTTATAAATTTTATTATAATTTTTTACATTTTATGGAATATGATTTTTTTATTTATGTACTTAATGGCAATGAATGGCAATAAATGAAACCTAGTATCTTTTTCATCTACCACAATAAATGTAATTAATGAGAAATATGATTAACAAAATATAGAAAAATTTCAAATTCATTTGAGGATTCCATAAACAAAATTTGATGTTCATTTCTAACATTTTCGAAGATTTTAAGATAAAATTGTTGTTGATTTGGAACTCCTTAAGTAAGTCTCTCTCTTTTTACTTTCACTTCCATTATATTTTGAATTTATAAATTTTTATATTTTGTTGGAACAACATTTCACTTAATTAAAAGAAAAATTATGAGATTCAAGTAGTAAGGAAAAAAAAATCAAGTTTGATGAAATAGTAAATGTAATCTTAAGTTTAGTTTAAATGATTGATAAGTCAAGGATGTTCATTTCTAAACTTTCGGAGATTTTAAGATAGAATTGTTGTTGATTTGGAACTCCTTAGGTAAGTCTCTCTCTTTTTACTTTTACTTCCATTATATTTTGAATTTATAAATTTTTATGTTTTGTTGGAATAACATTTCACCTAATTAAAGGAAAAATTATGAGATTCAAGTAGTAAGGGGAAAAAAAATCAAGTTTGATGAAATAGTAAGTATAATCTCATTGAGTAGTAAGTGTGGCTTAAATGAGTAGTAAGTCAAGTCTGATAAAGTAGTAAGGATAGTCTCATTGAGCAGTAAGTGTGATTCAAATGAGTGATAAGTCAAGTCTGATGAAATAGTAAGTCCAGTCTCATTGACTAGTAAGTGTGGTTTAAATGGCTGATAAGTCAAGTTTGATAAAGTAGTAAGTAAAGTTTCATTGAGTAGTAAGTGTGATTCTGATAAAGTAGTAAGTACAGTCTCATTGAGTAGTAAGTGTGGTTTAAATGAGTTAAGTCTGATTAAATAATAAGTAGAGTCTTATTAAGTAATATGTGTTGTTTAAATGACTGATAAGTCAAGTTTGATAAAGTAGTAAGTAGAGTCTCATTGAGTAGTAAGTGTGATTCAAATGAGTGATAAGTCAAGTCTGATAAAGTAGTAAGTACAATCTTATTAGTAGTAAGTATGGTTTAAATGAGTGGTAAGTCAAGTATTGAGTAGTAGGTATGGTTTAAATGAGTGGTAAGTCAAGTCTGATAAAATAGTAAGTACAGTCTCATTGACTAGTAAGTGTGGTTTAAATGGCTGATAAGTCAAGTTTGATAAAGTAGTAAGTAGAGTCTTATTGAGTAGTAAGTGTGGTTTAAATGAATTAAGTCTGATAAAATAATGAGTAGAGTCTTATTAAGTAGTAAGTGTTGTTTAAATGACTGATAAGTCAAGTTTTATAAAGTAGTAAGTAGAGTTTCATTGAGTAGTAAGTGTGATTCAAATGAGTGGTAAGTCAAGTTTGATAAAGTAGTAAGTATGATTTAAATGAGTGGTAAGTCAAGTCTGATAAAACAGTAAGTACAGTCTCATTGACTAGTAAGTGCGGTTTAAATGGCTGATAAGTCAAGTTTGATAAAGTAGTAAGTAGAGTCTCATTGAGTAGTAAGTGTAATTCTGATAAAGTAGTAAGTATAGTCTTATTGAGTAGTAAGTGTGGTTTAAATGAGTTTAATTATCATTCAAAAACACAACACTTGCCATTCCTAGTATTTTGTGACTCAACTTACCACTTACCATCTATTTTACCACCTAGTATTTTACATACCATTTTCTACTTGCTTTTTCTTAATTAATTTGTTTATGTTTATGCTTATTGCAGATGGAAGACAACACTGAGCAAAACAAGAATAACATTATATATGAACTAGATGATGATGACGGTAATGATGGTGAGTATAATATTCATAATGAAGATGATATCGTCAATTCTAATAATATTCCAACTGAAAAAGATATTAAGCGTCTAGATGAATTAACTGAAAATGATGTGTTTGAAATGACATTTGATTCAGAAGAAAACGGAGAAAGATTTTATAATTCGTATGCTAAGGTGAAAGGTTTTAGTATTCGAAGGGATCAGTTGCATAAGGGCAAGAATAATATGGTTATATCAAGGAGTTAGGTATGTTCAAAAGAAGGATACAGACAATCCAAATACCTTGAGGTTGAAGAACGTAAAAGAGAACCAAAACAATTAACTAGAGTTGGTTGTCGTGCTTGTTTTCGTATCAAATACAATCGGAGTACTTCCAAATATGAAGTGAATGAATTTTTCAAGGAGCACAATCATTCCATGATAGGGCCTCTTAGTGTTCAATTTCTTCGCTCACACCGGAATGTTACGAGTGCCGACAAGGCACAAAGCAATGCAATGCATCATATTGGTATGATGACAAGTCACATTATGGACTTTGCTGCACAACAAGCAGGTGGCTATGAGAATGTTGGGTTCATACAGAAGGACATGTACAACCATTTTGGGACTGAGCGTAGAGCGCAAGTTGTCGATGGTGATGCAGAAGGTGCTTTGGCTTACTTATGTGGTAAAAAAGAGCAAGATCCAATGTTTTATTATAAATATGATGTAGATGGAGAAAATTGATTAAATAATTTGTTTTGGACTGATGGTGGATCTCGAATAGATTATTTGTATTTTGGTGATGTGTTGATGTTTGATACTACGTATCGGACAAATGCGTACAACAAACCTTTTGTGATACTACAAAGTGTGAGCAACCACTTTCAAATGACTGTTTTTGGGTGTGCACTGTTAGCTTCCGAGGCAGTAGAGACATACATATGGGTGTTAGAGAAATTTCTTGGTGCGATGGATCACAAGATGCCTCTGTCCGTAATCACTGACGGGGATAAGGCCATGTGTAGAGCAATCAAAATAGTTATGTCTACTGCTCGACATCGATTATGTAAATGGCATCTTGAAATGAATGCTCTTTCCAATATCCACATAGAGGGATTTCTTCATAGCTTTGAAAAATGCATGTCAATGCAATGTACACAAGAAATGTTTGAATTAGAGTGGAAGAACCTTGTAGACAAGTATGGCCTTCATAATAACAAGTGGATTGCAGATGTATATTGCAAGCGTACTCTATGGGTTGAAGCATACCTCCATGGACATTTCTTTGCTGGTGCAAAAAGTACGCAACGTTGTGAGAGTATGAATGCATTTTTTAATCGATTCCTAAAGGTGCGCCTAAGGCTCTTTGAATTTGTAAGGGCATATGATAGAGCACTTGCAAGACTTCGCCATAACGAAGCTAAGGCACAATCTGAAACTGAGAATACCACTCCTATTCTTTCTAAAGGTATGAAAAGGATTGAAAGACATGCAACTGATATATTTACTCGTGCCATATTTTTCAAATTTCGCGAACAAATAAAATCCGAGCAAGTGTTATTTATGTCAGGAAAAACTGATATGGAAGATATTCACGTATACTATTTGTCTATGTATACACATCCAGAATCCACATGGAATGTACAATATCGGCCAAGTGATCATGCCATGAAATGTTCTTGTTTGTATTTTGAATCATGTGGAATACCATGTTCCCATATGGTATCAATCATGAAAATGGAGCATTTGAAAGAAATTCCCTCTAGCTGTATGGTACAAAGGTGGAAAAAAATTGTCAAGTCTTTCACTTTACTTGGTAAGACCCCTTTTCCAGAATGGGTTACGCAAACAACACGGTTCGGTGCATTGTCAAGTGCATATACTGAGATGTGCTATTATGCTTCACACTTAACTAATGGATACGAAGAAGCTAGAGATGCAGTGACAAAGTTAACATGTCGAATGAAAGATTTGTATGTCCAACATGTTGAAGGAAATGGAACAAAAGGAAAAGCCAATGTTGAAGGGACATGTTTACATTTTGGTGTTGGTGATCCTCCTTTTACAAAGACGAAGGGGAGTCGTTCTGTTGCAAAGGATAAGTTTTCAAAGCCAAGAAAATGTGGTCATTGCAGGTATCTAACAATTTAATTTATCTAGTAAGTGTATTGAATTATAATTAAATTTATATCCTAAGTGTAATGTGTTTTGTTACAGAGGTACTGGTCATACGAGGAATAAGTGCCCAAAACTAGAAAATGAGAATATTGATTCTTTTCCTACACAAGATACTTATGTATCAGGGGCAAGCATGTTGCACCAAGAAGGTGGTTTCAATGTTGACCTTACTTTTACTAATAGTGACTACAATATAATGGGATATGATTCCAGTGGGCACCCTACTTTTGTTGGAATTGACTACAATATAATGGGATACGATTCCAATATCTATCCTAACTTTGTGGTAATAATTTTTTATTCAACTTTTATTCACAAAATTTATGTTTAAGAATTTATTAATTATTAGTTACATTATGTAGGTACGTACATGCTCAGAAACTCCTGACAACATTTATGGCCGTGTCGTAGGAGGGACAATTGACTTGTCAAAGTGATTGTAACAATCTTCGAGACAATCAAAGAAATCAGCCTTATATTTTGATTTTTTGTGTGACATTACTCGTTTGTGTAAGGCTTATATTTATAAGATATATGACTTTTTATATGAATAAGACAAATGATAGTGTAAGACTTCTACTATTCTCAAACACAATACTTACCACTATGATTTCATTCATCATATTCATAACAACATAATGGTAAGTAATGTAGTAAGTGGAGTCTATTTTAAGTGGTAGTAAATGAGATTTATTTGAGTGGTAAGTCAAGGCTAACAAACTGGTAAGTAGAGTCTTCTTGACTAGTAAGTATGATTGAATAAAATGGTAAGCCAAGAGTAATGAAGTAGTAAGTGGAGTTTATTTGAGTGGTAGTAAGTAAGGTTTATTTGAATAGTAAGTGAAATGTAAAAAGTTATATGACTTATATTTATAAGGCAATGTTTACTAATTGTTCTTATGCTACTTACCATTCATCAACACAATAATTACCATTATGATTTTATTCACCATGTTCGTAACAAAATAATGGTTTTCCACGAACACATAAACTATTTGGCAAATAGTTTGCAAAGTCATCATCACTATCATCAAAGAAGTCTGAAATGTCTGGATCAGAAACTAGCAATGGATCTTCAATGATTGTTGTGATAGCATTGTCACAATCAAAATGAGATTTTTTCTTGGCATATTCAATGTAATGAAATCTATCCAATCTTCGTTGCATCTGTGTATTCTCTCTCTGTAGCCTTGATATGACTGTTGCATCATCGCATGATTTGTCTCTGCATAGTTCAGCTGAACGTGCCCTTGGAACCCGTAGCCCATGCCATCAACAATATATCTCAAGTTCACAACGTTTTTCGAAGAGGTCTTGCCATTGTAAGTTGTTTCTGTCAACATTGACCCCGTGTGGTGGATGATCATATGCATGACCAACAATTACGTGACCCACATCTGATTGCCATGGATCATGCATGAAAAGAGGTTTATTATGGAAGTGACGTTTGGTTCCATACCATGTCTTTCCTAATGGATCAGTATAGGAACCTATTGTTAGAGGTGTTTGAAAATCATCATCACTACCATGACTAAATGTAGAGCTAGATGATGCAATATTTTCAGATTTTCGTTTAGGCATTTTGAATACTTAGGCTTGTAGTGAAGTGTGATGTATACAAGTGAGGTTAAATAAGGGTGTCACATGTGATCTATTAGTATTACTTTAATCATTGTTAATAGTCACATGTGAATAGTCATATGTACTAATGTCATGTCAATCATGTTCAATCATTTGAATGGTCAATAGTCATATGTACTAGTGTCATGATCAATCATTTTCAGTAGTCACTTGTGAATTATATGAGTCACATGTGAATAGTCAAAGAGTAATAAAGTAGTGAGTGAAATTTGTTTGAGTAGTGGCAAGTGAGGCTTATTTGAGTGGTAAGTGTGATTCAAATAAACTAGTAAGTATGATTGAATAAAATGGTAAGCAAAGAGTAATAAAGCAGTAAGTGGAGTTTATTTGAGTAGTAGTAAGTGAGACTTATTTGAGTGATAAGTTAAGTCTAATAAACTAGTAAGCAGAGAGTCTTTTTAACTAGTAAGTAAGATTGAATAAACTGGTAAGAAAAGAGTAATAAAGTAGTAAGTGGAGTTTATTTGAGTGGTAGTAAGTGAGACTTATTTGAGTAGTAAGCTAAGTCTAATAAACTGATAAGTAGAGTCTTTTTAACTAGTAAGTATGATTGAATAAAATGGTAAGCAAAGAGTAATAAAGTAGTAAGTGAAATTTATTTGAGTGGTAGTAAGTGAGGCTTATTTGAGTGGTAAGTTAAGTCTAATAAACTAGTAAGTAGAATCTTTTTAACTAGTAAGTATGATTGAATAAAATGGCGAGCAAAGAGTAATAAAGTAGTAAGTGGAATTTATTTGAGTGGTAGTAAGTGGGACTTATTTGAGTGATAAGTTAAGTCTAATAAACTAGTAAGTAAAGTCTTTTTAACTAGTAAGTAAGATTGAATAAAATGGTAAGCAAAGAGTAATAAAGTACTAAGTGGAGTTTATTTGAGTGGTAGTAAGTGAGACTTATTTGAGTAGTAAAGTTAAGTCTAATAAACTAGTAAGTAGAGTCTTTTTAACTAGTAAGTATGATTGAATAAAATGATAAGCAAAGAGTAATAAAGTAGTAAGTGAAATTTATTTGAGTCGTAGTAAGTGAGACTTATTTGAGTGGTAAGTTAAGTCTAATAAACTAGTAAGTAGAGTCTTTTTAACAAGCATGATTGAATAAAATAGTAAGCAAAGAGAAATAAAGTAGTAAGTGGAGTTTATTTTAGTGGTAGTAAGTGAGGCTTATTTGAGTGGTAAGTTAAGTCTAATAAACTAGTAAGTAGAGTCTTTTTAACTAGTAAGTATGGTTGAATAAAATGGTAAGTAAAGAATAATAAAATAGTAAGTGGAGTCATTGAAGTATAATAAAGTGGTAAGTCATAATTAATTCAAATCCTGCCCATGTACAATCCAAATCCAAATTACTAAAAAATGAAAAAAATCATACGACTAAAATCCATTTGCTCTATATCCTCCCCAAAACAAATTCAGTTGAAATTCACATAATTCAAGTATGAACATGCAACAACATCAATGATACATGACAATTATCTACCACAAGCCAAGTCTATCACTCTTGATCCAATTTTATTGTTTGCATCTCGAACTAAGCCCAGTGCTAATCTTTGTCTAGCATCCCACGAGTCAAATTGAAGCAAACAAGCTTCGGAATCAATAAATTGCACCAATTCAAAATACTTGATGACGTGCATTCCACAATCATAGCCATTACTTTGTTGTGGAAGTCATTCAAGTGTTCTAATGGGAAACTCAGTGATTTTATTTGTATATGCATTCTTGTACTGAATTCCCAATAAGTCATGTAATACTTCAACTTGTTATTTGCATAACTAATTAGTAGGAAAACATACAATACAAAATACAAATAACAACATTATATAAGGATGTATACCACTTTTTTCACTTGAGTTGGCCGAGTTCTACTTCTTCTTGATATGTACGGATCAAGGATATATACCACTTGTTGTCGCATGTATACCACACACATATACCAATGTTCACCCGTATCATTAATTGGAATGTACACCTATATTAAATCAATAATCAGCACTATCATATTCATTAACATATTAAACAAAAATAAAGTGAGATAATAACAAATCAATACCCTTTCACATGATTCAATTTTTCCTGTGTACCGTTTTGTTCCAAAATAGGACTTGAGCATGTTTGCCTTATGAACCTTGTGGTGCAAAATATGTTGCTACAACTCGTAAAAATTAGTATAAATATCAATAACACAAGCTTAGTATAGATAAACATGATATGCTACGTAGTCAAATGCTTTCAATTATAAAATGCATAAGTAAATTACCGAAAAATATGTAGGTAGATACCACGCTGGATATTTCGCATCTGGGATACAATCTTTTTGCTTCAATGTAAATTGCAAAGCAACTAAAGTGATTATCTAAGAAATAATAACTCATCAATAAATGCAATTATCTTGTACAATATAAATTCATTTGTGCAACGGTTTACTACTTGTCCATCAAGCCAACAACCACGATCTAATGTCCATATGTTTTTGCGCGTTCCATGTTGAATATCAAAGTTAATAAGAATTTCACTATCATATTAATTAAGTGATACATGTCAATGTGACAACATAAACACATGAAACATAAAAGAAAATATTTCTTGAAAGAAATAGAACCTTTCTAATTTACTACGATGAAACAAATAGTTTTTTATCAATTTATCCTCAACTGAAAGCGGTGGCAAATCAAATCATTTCATGGGAGTTGGCATACTCAACAACTCAGAAATCTGTTTTTAACTAATAATTAATAACATTTTCATAAAGTATGTAATTGAATATTCTCCTAAAAATGAGTTTCTATAAGAAAACATAAGTATACCTTTATCGAATGTTG
The DNA here is from genome assembly GCF_055761805.1 of Camellia sinensis. Classification (NCBI taxonomy): domain Eukaryota; kingdom Viridiplantae; phylum Streptophyta; class Magnoliopsida; order Ericales; family Theaceae; genus Camellia; species Camellia sinensis. Next base: position 60,078,784 of record NC_138967.1, read on the forward strand.
TTCAGGAAACACAACAACTTGTTTATTTTTCATTGTAGCTTCCTGTTTAACATAAATCAGTCGGTGACTAAGTTCATTTGTAATGAATTATTCTTAAAAAAATTGTTATGTGTACAAATATTATTTATTACCTTTTGTCCATATTTAGGCAACATGTCAAGTTGTTTGCTTGTTATATTATATTTCTGCATAACACAAATAAATCAATAACTACTTTCAATTCTAACGACAAAACAAAACAAAACAAATAATAATAATAATAATAATAATAATAATAATAATGTATCTTACCTTGCCAAGTTCAACATCATAGGGTGAAAGTATATGTTTGCTTTTTTTTTCGTTTGCTTTCCCTCCTAAGCTTCATATGATAATGCAAAACTATTGAAGACTCGGCACCATCATCTACCGGAATTGACCTTTTTAAAATCACTTTTGGTAACTTTGGTGGTAGTAGCTCATGTTCACTAAAAAGGGAGGCAAATGGAGATACGGACGATGTGAACTGATCACATAATGGAGTCTTAGGCAATCCCTCATTTTCTTGTTTGAGTTGTTTATCCATAGGAAACTTATGATCTTGGAAAGCATAAGGTGGGGGACTCCATTTGTCATCCACGATATCTTTATTTTTCAATTGACAATCGATATCATGAGAGTGTTTCTCCTTTTCAATAGCCCATGACTCATTAGCTACCTTTGCAATTGCTATCAAAATCTCTTCTTTGGCAGATTCTATTGATTGAATGACACCAACGACTAAGTTATTCAAGTCTCCTCTCAAATCTTTCACTTCTTTTTCAACATTATTTAGTCATGCATCCATGTTTGGCTCTACACTCACATCATTATCTTCAACAATAAAACCAACCTATTAAGAAAATAATAACAAACATGTTAAACGAATTCTTTAATTACAACACGCATACAAATTAAATTACATAACACATAAGATTACCGTCTTGTTGTTTTATTGAAGTTTTTCCAACATGGAGATTCTCTTTTTAATCATCTCATCTGTCCAATATACTAAACGAGGTGCTTGTCTACTTGCACATGGACTAACAAAATCCACAGTAGGTGTCACATGCTCAACGTAGAATAACTACATGATATGGTTATGTAATGATTAGTAAGTTCAAGAATGCATTAAATAGACAATCATTTGTTTACCATGATTTAGAAACATACCATGAGAAAAAACAAGCAACCTCGAATTCCTCGTTGTCCCTTTCCTTCTTCTTTGTCCTTGTACTTTTGCACACCATCGACTAAAAAGTCTAAGACAAGTTTTGACCAATTTAACTTATGTAAAGCAGACATATCTTTCAAGGAATGGAGAAAATAACGATTTATTGACAACTCCGATGTAGGGCACAAAAGAGAACCTAGAATGTACAATACAAACCTTCCCTTAAAATCATCCTCGTTTACTTGCATATTAGACAACTCATTCCTTAAAGAACTCAATAAAATAGAACCACACTTCTTAACACCATACATGTTCGACAACTCTTCAATATCAGTGTGGTCCCCATTTACGTTTATAATTGATTCCTCACAAGAAAGTCCTAATATGTGGCTTACATCAAATGGTGTTATAATTATTCTTTTACCATGAACGAATAAACACCGAGATGTATGATCAAAACAACCAACCAACCATTCACAGAGTTGTCGTGGCAATCTCGTGCATTTAAGCTCTAATAAACCTCCAAAGCCAATTGATTTGATAGCTTCTTTTTGTAATGGTTGAAGCAATTGTATTAACTCATAAACTGACTTCAAGCTGTCCGAGTTGTCATGATTAGCTAAACACAATAACAACAAATACATTAGACCAAATTTAAATTCCAAAACATACTATGAAAATTTAATCCTATATTAAAATACTACAATTAAAACATATTAGTAATATCATTAATTTTTTATAGTGTTCTTTCATTGTATTCTATAAATATTGTGTATGTATGTATATTCTTTTAAGATTACTCACCCAAGTCCCAGTTATTCACTAATAGGACAATTAATCAAGCCTACATATCCCTCCATTCTATAAACAAAAACAATAATAGAAATGGGGCCATCATGGGCTATCTTGCTTTAATTAAAATAAAAAAAACAAAAAAAAAAAGTAAAAAAAAAAAAAAAAACAAACAAACAAAACAAAAAAAATCAAAAATGGGACCACATGAACTATATTGCTTTTAAAAATAAATGTAACAAAGCATATGGTCACATATACACAATCTCCAAAGCAAACCGGTAATATATATGTGACCATCATTGACTATCTTACTTCAAAAAAATAATAGAAATGAGACTAAAAAAAGAAAAAAAACCACAAATGGAGCCACCATAGATTATCTTACTTTTAAAAATATAGACAACAAAGCATGAGATAATACAAAAAACTCAACCATTTATTGTCTAGCAAATAGTGTTAAAGTCCCCATTACCCACCAATGGAACAATTTGTTAACCATTGATGTCCCTCCATTCCAAAAACAAACAAAGTGTATAAATGATAAAGAAAAAGAAAAGAAAAAGACAGAAAGAACATAAAAATTACAAATGGGACCACTATTACTTTAAAAAAAAATAAGTAACAAAGCATATGTGACAACACAAAATTCATACCCACAAACAAACAAACTCCAAAACATATTAGACAACCATATACCTAGTATTCTAGAAAGATTTGGGGATTGAGAGAAAAAAATGCTACCTCCAACCACATACTAAAAATCCAAAAAAATGCCATACAAAAATAATTTAAAAACAAAAACAATCAATATATAAAAAAACAAAAACAATGTCTCTCTTGTAGAAAGCTATAAAGTAGTATGAGAAGCAAAAAATTGACGTCAAATTAACTAGATTTCTTCATCAATAAGGAGAATTAATTATATGAAAATGAAAATTTTACTTGTAAAAACAGAGGACATCATCAGCCCATATGAAGCCTTTGCTGAGTTACTTTCATGGATAAGACAAATGAACAAGGCTGTAGCAAACTAGGCTAGCAGTGGCACTTTTAACATACTACATGAAAAAGATAGTGAACAATACCAGATCCATGAGAACAAACTGGGAACCATCTTTATAATTTAAAAATCTTTTAATTTTCACAAATTGCTTTTTAATTTATAGTTGCTTTAGTCTAAATGGAACTAAAAATAAAAAGAGAATTTTAGCAATTTTCTTTGTGTTTACTGGGTCTATTTATTTATTTATTTATTTATTGCATTTCAGATTTGGAAGGCTTTTTGACTAAAACTTCCTAAGAGATAATAAAAAATATAAAAAATTGCACGAATATAAAAAAAAAAAATTCCACTGAAAATTTTGTGTTAAAAAAGTTATTATTGTATAACATAACTAAACCAATTCATTCATATTTAGTTGGGAGCAATAGGATGAATTCCTTCTTGTCAAACAATGTTGTAATTTATATTGCAAAACAATATCAGGTGGTAAGATATAACTCCTATGAACACATGAAGTCAATGATACATACACTGTTTCCCTCTAATTCAGCCCCCGAATCCCCTATGGATAATTGCATTTCTCTTGAAGGCGACAACAATTCAAGTTTTGGTAACAATCCAACTGTTGGTAATAATCCAATCGGTGAGGGTAGTGTCTCTGCAAGAAGTAGGAAATCTGCAAAAGAATTGCTTCGGAAAAGTGAAGCTGTTCAAGTTGAAGTCCACAGATATAACAATTTGTTGGAAACATTTAACCAACACTTTGTTAAGAAGGAAATAAAAAAAAGCTAAAAGAGAAGAAAAAAGAATTCAAGCATTGTTGGAGATGAAAGAACCAGAGATAAAAAAGGAAGAATATTTGCAGGAGATAAGAGAACATGAGATAAAAAAGGAAGACTGTTTGATGATGACTATGGACATTTCTCGTTTGGACCCTCAGACGAAAACATATTACATAATGCGCAAAAATGAGATTTTCGCCAAGTGGTCGGCACATGTCAGCAACCCAAATTACTATTTTTCCCTACCATTCTAATAAATAATTACAGGAGAATGTATTTTTTAATTTTGTAATGTCATTTTTTTCAATGTAATTTTGAGTATTTTATATTTAAATTTACGGGTGAATTATATATATTTTTTTTGGAAAATTTTCAATTTTTTTTTTCATTTTTTATATTTGTCTAGTCGGGTAAAATGTAAATATATAATTTTTTTTACAAACAGTTGAAAAAAGGTCACAAAAGACAAAAAAATAAACCAAAAAAAATCACTAAAAAACATATATCCATATAACACCTACAAACTTAAATGAAAAGTTAGTTAAGATTTGTCAAAATAGCATGTGACCATTGGAGCGCCATTGCTATAATTTGACAAAATAATACTATTCATTGTCAAATTATAACAATGAAAATGTTATTTTAACAAACACTATTGGAGATACTCTAAGAAATTATATTCATAAATAACGATGGTAAAAAACTTTCTTTTTGTTATTATTGTATTTATACCTCCTATGTGAGTTGGGGAAAAAAAAAAATTAGATGGATAATAAAATACAGATTTTACTCTTTACACAGTAAAATCCAAACGTGTGTTAAATATGTGCTTAATTTCTATTTTAATCACCTTTTTTTATTGTTGAAATATCTCATTTAGGTCAAGTTTGGCATATTACAAAAAAATTAAAAAGTTAAAAAATTACTTAAAAAGTTAAAAAGTTAACACTATTCACTAAAAGTCAATAATTACGGCTGCACAACTCTCAATCTTAATTTTTCCTTACAAATCAATTTTTACAATTTTTTATTACACATTTTTTCATAAAAAGTCAAAAAGTTAACCTAAACATCCATATTTTTTTCCTCAATTTTTTAATCTAAAAAGACAAAAAGTACACTTATTTAAGACATCCCAAACAACCCCTTAAACTACAAAGCAAAGTCTAATGGCATGCAATTATTAAATTGTTGCATGTATATTAGTTAACAAAACTAAGCCCCGTTTCACATGAGCATTTTTTGAGGTTGGGAGTTAATTTAATCACAAAAAAAAAAAAAAAAAATAAGTTAAAAAATTAATAAGATAAAATGTCGCATATAAATCATAATTATTTTATTTTTTTCTCTTACAAAAGTCAAAAAAACTAAAAAATTCAACTCAAATAAACTTTTTAGCCCCAAGCTAAACACTTAAAAAGCTAAAAAATCAATTCAATTCCCAAAAAAAAACCTAAGAAAGGGATTTAAAAGTTCATAAATCACACATCTCCATTAAACTAGTCAGAATTTTGTTATATTTTGATTTAAAAATTTATTTTTTTCTATTTTAGCTATACACTTTTTTAAATATATTGTCCAACAAACTCACTATTCTTTTTTTATATATATTATTTTTATTAATTTTAATTGGAAAATTTGATAAAAACCCCTTCATTGGGCCATTCTTTAGTGAAAATGACAGTCCATAAATTTTTCTTTCATAAACCCCCCACCTAGGGCTCATATAGGGGTGTGTGTCGTGCGGTTTGGGTGATTTGAGAGTAAAATTATAAATTGAACGGTGGATTAATGGATTGACGGATTGACAAATTGCGGCTTGAGAGATTTTGGACGGATTGAAGAGTATTCTAACTAATTATCAAGCATTTGCATAATATATAACACTAATTTGCATAATCTTTTTCATATATATAACACAAATTAATTTTATATAATATTTTTCATATATATAACTACTAATTTGAAATAAATTTCACATATTAAATTTCTCTCACATTCATTTTTACTTTGATATTTCATTATAGGTTAAAAAATATATATGTATTAACTATAGCGGATCGAAACAGTTTTGAAAGCGGATTATAAATTTTAAAATTTAAACTGCGGTTAGCAGATAGAACAGTGTGGATTAATGCAGATCAATATAGTTTTAGCAGATGGGGTGATATTTTACACCGCCCTAAGCCCATACTTGATGGAGTACACAAAAACATTTTCTTATTTCTTTTTAGATAATCTTGCCCTTTCATATATAAGAGAGAGAGAGAGAAAGAGAGAGTAGAAGAAGTTATTGACGAAGGTGTTCATGCCGAGCAACCAGTGAGTTGTATTGATTTGAGCTAAGCTTGAGATGTCCATTGGAAAGCTCCAATTTGGGAATACCCTCAAGCATTTTCAATACTTTACTCCTGAGATTATCATTAGAAGGATTTAAAATTGTCTTCATCATTGAACATTATTTTCTGATCGGCAAAACCAGTTCTTCAACATATCTAGCAAAGTTGATATATTAACAATGAGTTCATGAAAGTATTGGAAATCGTTTTGGTTTGCATAAGATGACCCATCTTGCTTTCGTTGGAACAATCTTCAATAAAAAATCTCAACTCTGCAAAACTATACACAATTCTTTCCGGACTCTAGTTCGTTCATTTAGTATGAATTCTATTTTTTGTAATAATAAAATTTTACTTTGGTTAACGACCATAGACTTTGATTGTTGATCTGCTTAACGACAGAAAATTTTACTCTGAATAACGTTGCGATTTTTCCTTACTCTAGTAATAATAGTAAAATTTTACTGTGAATCAGATAACATTTTATTGTGAAATAGAGTAAAATTTTATTGTTTACGTCAATTTTGATGGCAAATTTTTTTAAAAAGAATTTCATAGTCAACCTTGATCTTATTTGATAGATCTTGATGAGAGAATTCTAAAAATACTAATTTTATTAAAAATCAACATCTAAATCAAAATTTATATCATTTTAAAGTTTAAAATATTAAATTAGTCACTAAAGATATTTTGATAATAGTGGTGTGTGCTGGACTTTTCAAATTATTTATTTATTTTTTTACTTGTCCTTAATGCATTAAAATTTTATTATGAAGGAACTTTAACCAAATCTCCCATTTTAATTCAGAATTATTTGTTATAAACACAACGCAATTCATTTCAAAATATAAAAAGTAATACTTTTTTAATGTTTGACTAAGTAAAATCACTAATTACATTTGTTAAGTCAAAACCACAAAAACTAAAATAATTAACTTGATAGTGGTGAATTTAATGATTTACTCACTATTTTAATTAAAAAAATAAAAACAACATGGAGATGCCCGTACACTTAATATATGCACACACATTTAAATCCATTAGCCAATATAATTCCATTACAACTTGTAATTTATTTCGAACAGTTAGGTGTAATCGTTATTTATTGCCTTTTCTTGTCATTTCCTCGTTAAGAAGTTTCTCCTTAATTTTCTGAAAAATATTATAAATCCCAAAATGAATTATCAAATATTCTACTCAACCTCTCATATAGATGTAAAACCGACACACATGCTCAAATTAACTACATTTTTAGAAAGAATTTATTGTTTTACAAAAGGTTCCAGAACATTTCCTTATTTTCAAAAGTGCTTACCCCCCCCCCCCCAAAAAAAAAAAATAATAATCAGCTTGTTTGGTTTCGTTTTTCTGAAAACAGTTTTCAAAAAATTCTACTTTCTTATTTTTTATATATTTTTGTTTTTACTGAATTTTTTTAATATTTTAAGCAAAAAAATTTAATTTTTAGACACACTTAACATAAATAGACATAAAAAATATAATTTTTGTAAAAAAATCTTTTAAAAATTCAATAAATACCAAAAATATAAGAAAAAATACAAAAATTTAGTATATTTTTCATATTTTTATGTATTTGTTAATTTTTTAAAATATTTTTTCACAATTTTTTTACTTTTTAGATACACCTAAGTAAGGTGCATCTAAAAAAGTAAAAAAAAAAATGTTTAAAATTTTAAAAATATTCACTAAAAATAAAATAAAAAAACACAAAAAACAAAAAACTTAGTTTCAAAAAACTTAATTCATAAAACTCAAACTAAACACACTGAATAATAATAATAATAATAATAATAATAATAATAATAATAATAATAATAACAGAGAGAAGAACGAGAAAATTAGGAATAAAAATACCACGACGTGCAAGAATAATGAATCAATTTTGGTTCTTTGTTCTTGTGTATAACCGCACCGTTTGTTTCAACAAACAAATATTTTTTAACAAAAAAAAAAAATATATTTTTTAACAAAAACACTTTTTTTTGTGATGATGGTGGTGGATCAATGTGGAGGTGAAAGTGACAATGGTGTGGTTGCGACAATAGTGACTCTGATGGTAGCCACAGTGATGGTGGTGGAGTTGATAATAACAGTAATATTGGTAAAATTTTGGTCTAAACATTATTGTGTCTTACAAATAAAAAATCTTATCTATTCAAATAAATTTATTTTTCATTGACCACCAAAAGTTTCCCTTTTATTTTCCGTTGTAACAAATGTTAGAAAAATACAAAAAACATTATCAAAAAATGTTTTCCACCCAACAAACTTAGCATAAGATACAGGTGCCTAAAATGTTCATGTGTATAAATGCCCTGCAAACTGGAAAGCATGTTCCTGCAAGTATGGCCTCAATTACTTCAATGCGGTAGCGCCTGATACTCAAACATTGGCTTGAGGTATTTTCTCTACCCCTTCTTATCCTAAAAAAAACGCTATCAACAACACCATTGACTTACCTGAGTGTTTTGGCTTGTGAGTGATCACACACATTGGGAATTCACCACGCATAGATGAATTGAAAGTGGCCCAAAAAAACAAAAATCAGCTTCGTGGGAATAAAAAGGTCCAGCATCGCTTTTGTGCAAGTAAAAAGCGAAAGATCCTTCTTACCGCTCAGGCTCAACCTCTGTGCAGCAGCTCATGCATCTGCATACATTGTAGATCAACAAAGTCTGAAAGTGTCAGAGACCTGCAAGCAAATCCGATATTTGTCAATGAACTGAAGCAGGGACATCGCAGAAGGCAATTTGCCAAAGCTGCAGCCATTTTCATCCCAACCCAAACCAAGAAAATTTCATCACAATCCCTTCAGGACGTCACGTTGGAAAAAGGACAACGATCTCCAGGCTGTTTCAGTAACTTGAGTGAAAAGATCTGAACTTCATAAACAAAGGCATGTTAAGAATGGGTTAGGGTTGTTCGAAGTTCCATTGCAATTTGCCCACATTGCTGGAATTCATTAACTCAGAGCAAAGAAAAAACAACAATCACCCCGGAATAAGAAAAAAAGCATTGCACTGAGTATAGATGTAAGCATCACAACTCACATTTCTTCAATTACTTGTACCCAAAAGAGTTAATTTAACTGACAGCCATGCATGACATATACCCAAGAGTCTCAATCCTGTTCCACTGCCGTCAACCAGTATAACCTTCAAAATAACATTCTCTTAACTTTATCTACAATTCCGTCACTCTCGATAGTATATCTCTCTATCTATCTTATGGAAATTCTGAATCATTCTCGGTCACTTTAAAGGGTTGAGGATGTTGGCCGGAGCAGTACAGGTTCCACATCTTAAAATATGCTCGATCAAGATTCCTCACCTGGATCAATTTAAAAAGAGTAAATCAGAATGCACTTGTCATCAACATGATCAAATCACAAGCTCAACAATGATATTAAGCTCCCGAGCTTCCTAACACCAATAAAGGATACATTTGAAGATAAGTTCAAAACAATACAACTCAAATGTTTGAAACCCAGAAATAATTAACCAACTTGAGCTGTATGCCCAATTGGCCAAAATTCCTTCATCTCATTAAATGGTCAAGAGTTCAATTTTTCTCACGGGAAAACTCCCCTACTCCAAGCTATGGCCATTGGCCTCCATGTACTCCAAAAAAACAAAACAAAACAAAACAAAATATGATTTACTCACCCAGCGTGCTGTATCAAATAGAGGGCAAGTCAAACGGGATGCTTTAAGTCTGTTAGTAAGATCCTGGAGCTTCAAGGGATTTAGTGCCAATGACACTGCCTTCTCTTCATACTCTTTCATACTTCAGTATACCAGATGCAGCAAGTTAGCAATCAACAGAAAACTAGGAAAAAATAGATCAAGCCAGCAAACTGCAATTTGGTTCAAATAAATAAACCCCTACACCACTTTATATGGTGTATGGGGAAGGTTTGTTGCCATTCCAAACCATAAGTGATCATGGGAACTCTCCATCGTAAGCTCATTGAGAAACAAATCTTACATTTCAATTTGTTCCAACTATAAATCATGTTCAATTGTTTTTACTAATGGCAAAACTTAAATATAGCACAAAATCCCAAAAAAATCACAAGACTCTGTCAATAAAGCATCAACTGACCAAAATTCTTATGTAATCACGTGACCAAAATCCATACCTGTGGACAATCATTTCCTCCCCAACTCCAGTGGCCAGACAAAGTGAACCGGCAACTCTAGTTGCCATTTTCTCAAGGGGAAGGGTCACCATTGGCAGACCAGCCCAAAGTACATCTGTGCCCGTTGTATGGGCATTGCATAATGGCCTATACTCAGAATAGAAACAAGAAATTACGCAAAACTAGAAGTGATGGCTGTAATAACTAAAATCAAAACAGCAACCGTTCAAGTGCCAATTGTAGAAATCAATGAACTGCAGGTTAAATAAACTAGATATGAGCAAACAGGTTCATTGTATATACGTGTCAAGGAATAGATCTGCTAAACTGCTTCTTCTGATATGTTCGCTTTTCATGGCAACATCTGTGAAAATAATTTGGTCAGGTTGCACACCTTGTGCAGCAGCATCTGGAGACAATGAAACCTTTCGGTTAGATAATTTATAAGGCGTATCACACAGAAAATATTAACAAAATGGCAATTATAAACTGATTAGAAAATTGGAAGCATGCTTTGTGGTTAGCATGAGCAAAGAAGTTTCGCATGTCTGTATAATGTAAATAATTTCTACTAGATCATATTGCATACATGTCCGGAGTCTCGTCTCGCCCGCAGCCGGAAATCTAAGAAGCCAAAGTGCACTATTGGGAACACGCTTAAGAATATTGCACCTGAAACAGTGTAAGCCCAATTGACTAAGTATGGCAGTAGATAGTACACAGACCAGAACAAGTAACATCATTGCCTAACCAGACATTACCAAGTTGTAAAAATATCAGGGTCCATCTTGTACAGCTGATTGAAACAAGCAAAAATAAACTTGTCCTCAGGCAATCCATAATCCGAACGCTTGGGTTGGCATTTTGGATCCAATACATCGCAATTTTTCTAATAAAATTGTATGACAGATTGAGTTAACCATAAAATAAAACTTGATGTTCCATGATAAAAATCTTCAATAGAATAAAACATGATAGATTCTACCTGCTTATAATCGTTTACAAAGTAGCAATGAGGGAGATGGACAAGCTTCTCAGAGTATATATGTGAGAAACAACTAGGCGAAACAAACTGCCACATCATTAAGTACATGTTAAAAAGAATACAAAGATAAAGAAAGATCACAATGTACAAGCTTTCATATATATATATATATATTCGTAACCTTATCAGTGACCAAATAATGTATGTAAGACGCTCCTGTTGTTCCAGGAAATCCCATGTATGAAACCTGGATAGGAGCAGGCTGCATGGCAAATATTTCATTTCTAGCGCCCTGCACAATTAGTAGAGAGCCACAAGATTAATCCAGAATTCAGATAAGTGACAGAACACAATTACCACAATAATATTTGTTCCAAAAACTATTCATGTAGTATACAATCTTACATCTAAAATGAGAAAATAAGATGGGAAAAAACAAACCTCAATACACTTCTAATTTCTATAAAATCAGGATAATGCAAAAAAACCGAAAAAATGTATATATCATAAGATACCTTGGTATAACCATTAAGGTTGACCAGGATTTGTATTTGATCATCATTAATCATCCTAGCAATTGTATCAGAAGACATGGAAGACACATCTAAGAAGTGCTCTGCTTCTGTCTGGATACGCAGCCTCCATTCTGTACCATCATTTGGACTTAAAGCATAGCAGAACACCTGATGTGACACATTATGTTACTTGCCAAGCATAAGACACAAAATAGACAGAATTAAAAGTCTCAAGCAGAATTATTTCTTCACATGAAAGCAATCTAAATTTGCAAACCTCAACATTTTCTCTATTATGCATGCCAAATACTGAGCCCATAAGATGTGACAATGGATGGTTCCCGAAGTCACTGCTGACATATCTGAAACCAGGGAAAACAGCCAGTCAAGCATATGCTTTTTAATTTTTACTTAAAAAACAAAAATAAAAATGGGTCATAAACCCACCTTGCAATGTGCATAACGCAATTAGTCCAAGTGCGGATTTATTACAGCCATAAGGACACATTTTTGGTACCTTTCTTTATTAACAAGTATTTGTTTAAGGCCACACGGATTTTTGACAGACAACTTTGCTTTTTTGAAGAGCACAAAAAACATCATGGATGATAAAACAATGGATGAGGATGGAGGACGATGATGGAACAAAGGACAATATATGGCGCACGACGACACAATTGACAGACAAATGGAAGACAGAAGGTGGACAGAAAGAATGGATAAAGCTTAGTATAAGTAGTTTTGGACAACAATCTAAGCATGGACACTTCTAAAAAGGTGCATGTCCGTGTAATGTTCGTGTCTGACGCCAACACTTCCCCACATGTATCAGACACAAGGGATTAGTATCTGTTAGAATTTACCATCACCTACCACCACTACCACCTCACCTACTCCACTAAACCTAATCCACTACACCACTACCACCTCACCTACTCCACTAAACCTAACCCACTACACCACTATCACCATCCACTACACACCATCCACTACACCTACATCTATATAAGGAATCATTTGTAATAGACAGAAAATGAATCAATAGATCAATCAATATCAATCAATAATACAGTATTTTTTACATGGTATCAGAGCTATAAGATTTAGACCTATATATTGTTTTCCCCCGGCGGGCAGCCGGCCGGCAACCTTGCCTTCACTGCCCGTTGGAGTTTTTCTATACATACCTTCTCTCTCTCATCTAAGCTAGGGTTTTTCACGATGATGCAACCAGCAACGAGCGTAGTTCAGCCACACCAACAGAACCACCTTCAATACCAACAACAACAACAGTCATGGATGATTAAGCAGCAGATGTATTACCACCAGCAACAGTCATCGAACCAATTTCCGACTATGGAGCCGCCGGAAAACACCGCCGGAGCAATCGAATCAGCCGAGAAAATCATCCTCCGGTGGGACTCCACGGCGTTGGAGGAAGCCAGAGAGCGTATGATCTTCGATTCCGATCGTCAAGAGATCGATCGATACTTGCAAGCCGTTGATGAGATTCAACGATCGATGGAATCGGTGACTGTGACCGATGATCAGAACAAGGTCAATGGTGCGATGCAGATCGCCATGGCTAGGCTCGAGGACGAGTTTCGTAATATCCTGATTTCACATACTGGACCTGTTGAAGCCGAATCGTTAGTCGAATCGGTTCGATCTACTCCGAGAACTGATAGCACTGGAGTTGATTTTCCAGAAGAAGATTACTCGTTTGCAGATTCGGTGGTGAGCAAGGAAGTTGAAGTGGAGTTTCTTGTTGGAGAGAGTAGTAGTAGAAGTAGTAGTAGTTCCAAGTATCAGTCTACTACTAGTATTCGGGAGATCGATTTGATTCCATCGGAGACTGCTGCTGTTACTGGTGGTGTTGTTCTGCTGTTGAGCGAGGAAGACTCAAAGATTTTCAAGTACCTAGATTCTCTTGAGGAGAATAAAGAAGAAAAGAGCAAACAACACAGGGGGGACATAGCACACACTGTCACTCTCTCTCTCTCTAATAATCACCCCACATGCCTCAAGATCTTTCACGTGGGTACTCCACCTCCATAGACACATCAAAAAAAAAAAAAAAAAAAAAAAAAAACAATTGCCACCAATTTACAAATTTGCACAATACACTCATTTTATTCATATCGGGATCAACCCCGATCCACATAAAAAAAAAAAAAAAAAAAAAAAAAACAACAACAACAACAACAAAAATCCACAACAACAGCTTTGTTTTCTTTTCTTCAGACGGCCACCCACCGACCTACTCTGCCGCCGGTCTCTTCTTTTTGCCTCCATCCTGGGCGGCCCTTGCCGGTGTTGCCTCCGTGTTTCCCACTCCACTGGGCATGATCACTACTCCCTGCTCCTCCACTGCAGCATATGGCGGCCCTCCAAATCGGAACATCACGGTGGCCTTCCGCTTCAGCTCCTTATTTTCTGCTTTCAGCACACTTATCTCTGCTCGCGCATCCTTATACATGCGTTGGAGCAGAGCCAGTTGGGCGTTTAACTGCTGCACCTCATTTGTCCTACTCTGCAGCCGGTTCGACAAATTTGTGACCGCCGTCATGGTTTCCACACATGACTTCAAGGTATACTGATTGGCCTCCACATCTGACTGCACTGCCATTCTTTGCTCCACCGACCGCATCGGAAAGTTCAACGGAGCAAACTCCGGGGCGCTTGGTTGAGGTTCCAGTGCCACCGCACCAGTTCTCTCTCCTGTTGACTCGTTGAGGTCGGGAAAGAGGGTGAGCAGTCCACGGGAAGACGAAGCCATTTTCTGGGCAACAGAGTATTACAGCGTATTACAGAGTTTCTCTCTCAGCAACCGCAGAGTTTTTTCAGAGGTTTTGTAGCAAGTTTTGTCTCAGCCTCAGCCTCAGCATCAACCTTGGTTAAATAGCCAAGGCAGCCACGCGCATCGCGCGCCTCTTAACGCCAGCCGACCAACGGGCGCGCAAGCCAAGGCGCCCACGTGCCTCGCCATCATGTCTGGCACGCCTTTTTATGGATTTGGCACGCCTTTTGATGGCACGCCTTTTGAAAGATTGGGCACACCTTTTGAGGGTGCGCCTTTTTTATGGGTCCGACAAGACTCTGTAAACTGTCCCGACATAGATTCCGGTTAGTTTCTACAAGGGTCCGACAAGACTCTGTAAACTGTCCCGACATTGATTCCGGTTAGCTCCTTTATGGGTCCGACAAGACTCTGTAAACTGTCCCGACATTGATTCCGGATAGTTTCTCCAAGGGTCCAGCAAGACTCCGTAAACTGTCACAACAACTGTCACAACATTGTCTGCTACAACGGTCCAACATGACCCCATAAACTGTCTTCTACAACGGTCCAACATGACCCCATAAACTGTCTTCTACATCGGTCTGACACCGCCATCCAGTGTCCTCTACAACGTTATGACACCACCATCCAGTGTCTTCACCAACGGTCTAACACGACCATACAGTGTCTCCTATCCTTTTTTTATGTATTTTCTTGTTTTGTTCCTCTCTTCAAACTCAAGTTGGTTAGTTTCTATCCTCCTTGAGTTTGCGGGGGCTGTTAGAATTTACCATCACCTACCACCACTACCACCTCACCTACTCCACTAAACCTAACCCACTACACCACTACCACCTCACCTACTCCACTAAACCTAACCCACTACACCACTATCACCATCCACTACACACCATCCACTACACCTACATCTATATAAGGAACCATTTGTAATAGACAGAAAATGAATCAATAGATCAATCAATATCAATCAATAATACAGTATTTTTTACAGTATCTTATTTCGGTATTCCAAGATCCAACTATCAAGATCAAAAGATCTTACCTACAAGGGATTTTGTACATGATCCGGATCAACTTTGTCCAAATAGATTGTAAGATCCAGATAGGAATTCTGACAACCATGGCCAGACGAGATAGAGAGAGATGAATGCAACGACAAAATAGAGATTTAGGGTTAGGTGGTATTTTAGTCACATTGAAAAAGGCTGTCCTTAGAGCTTGAAAGGTTTTGCGAGTGGACTAATTGAGGAAAAAGTACCAGAATTGGACTTATGACCAAGCCCCTAAAACGAGTATAAGAAAAAAGTGGGGGGAAAAAAGAAAAAAGAAAAAAAAATCAGTGCTTCAAAACTTACCCAACCCTTAAACGGCCATTCCCACCCCTTATGGGTAATGGAGCAGGATGGTTGAAGGGAGGAAGTGAGTAACGGGCAGCAGTCACAGAGCAGTGCGCAGCATATTTACGACTATAAGAACAAAGAAAACAATTAGAAAATTATATGAAATGTTTCACTTGATGTCAAAAGTGCCAAACTTGATAATTCACCTAATTTCCAGAGCAAGCATTGGATCAAGGGGATAGGCTATAGCATGGAAAGGCTGCACACTGGGAATAACCGACATCTAGAAGAAGATAAATGTTGTTAGTCAATCAACAAAAATAACAGGAAACTACTTCAGACATTAATATTTATAATTAAACAGATTCACTGAAACCTTTATCTGCCTCCGAAGTATCCCTTCAACTTCAATGAACATCTTACTGCGATCATCCCAGTCACAAGCACACTGTAAACATAAAATCAAATTACAAAAAAAAAAAAAGAAAAAGTTTCATTGAGATTGACCACAAACAGCACATTCCAATAATGCAGGGGATGAATTTGTCCAAATAACAACAATTAAACTGCAATAGAATTCATTTCAATAATCCCAAGAATTTTCTGCCACTAATTGCAAATCTTATAATGAGAACTCAAAGAAAAACCTTTGTAAGAAGAACCCCATTATTAAAGGTCCCAACAAAGTAGCAAAACCATGAACAAGAAGAAAAGAAAAAAGAACAAATATTGGCTTTTGTTTTCTTCCCTTCTTCTATATCCAACGGAGATTTCACATCATTATTTTCTTCAATATAAAAAAATGTATTTTATTCAATGTAAAAAAATGTTTAATATACATTTGTTTAAATAAATAAATATATTAAAAAAAAAAACATTTTTGGTGAGAAGCCAGGTAAAGTTTTATGTATCTAGAAAAACCACCTTTTCAGGATAAACATGCATTTGAGTCTTATGATTTGATAAACAATAGAAATCTCAAATCTTATGTTTTTGGTTGATTTGGGGTAAAAGTAAAACATATGGAAAGAAAGAGGGAAAGAGTAGACAAAAATAAAAATACACTCCTACATACATCAATGCCTATATTCATATGCATAGTAAATAAAAAAAAATATTTTTTTGTCCTATCCCTGCCGTGTCCCTATCCTATTTTTTGAAGATAGCAGTGTCCCATTTCAAGTGGAAGTTTAGGAAATAGTGTAAGATAAAAGAGTGGATAAGAACAATTAACAAATAGAAGATTGAAAATAAATATATGGATAAATTGTATTGGATAATAAACAATAATTTAAAGTAAAATATTAAAAGAGTGAAACTATTATGCACATTTCATGACCTAATACTAGTCTGCTTCAAAGGCAGAAAACATTTATATTTTTGTCCCAGACAAATGGAGGCATGATTCTTATATGACCACAGTCCAAGGACAAAACAGGCGCATACATTGACAGCATAAAACTAACAATGTAACTGTGCTTCAACTATCAATATCAACTGTGCTTAGGTCAATATGTAGCCCAAGGACAAAATAGGCTATGCATTACATTGACAGCGTAAAACTATCAATATCAACTTTGCTTCAACTTTTATGGCCTCAGTAAATATCAGCTCAAAACTCGACAAAACAATTTCCCTTAATCTATTGGATAAGATAAGAGTCACCTATAACATCTCATTTCTAGGTTTATATAACTAAAATGCTTAATATATCATTCTTCTTAGTTACTAAAATTGAACATCAACACCAAAGATGATGCATATCCAGATATACCTGCAAGGTATGTAGGAGATTACAAGTTGCTTCTGGAAAATCAGGTCGAAGAAACAAGGCTTGCTTATAACTTTTTATAGCTGCTTCAACATGCCCACTACAGATTGTCCAAATCAAAGAATTAAACGTGTAAGATAATTTTATGAATGAATCATAAACAAAATCCAATATAAGTGGACCCAGAACACTTGGGGAAAAAGTATACACCTATCCTTGTAAGCTGAAGCTAAATTTGCATGAGCTTCAGCCATGGTTGGCCGAATGGCAATAGCCCGTAAATAGTCTTGAATCGCTTCACTGACTCTACCAATCTCCTTGTATGTGTTTCCCCGATTGACAAGTCCATCAGCTGCCAAAGGGTCGATGCACAGAACTTCATTATAGCAAGATATAGCATCAACATAATTACCCTGTAGCATGATCAAAAAGTAAAAAAAAATAAAATAAAAGAAGTCAGCACTCATATTAAAATCTAGCAAAGAATAATCCAAAATATCACAATGCTTTCTAATGGAAATAATACCATCACTTTATCTTTCCTGTACGAGTACTATTTGAGCATCCTTTTTGTGCTAATAATGAAACCCAAGAATCTTCATAATTTGTGATTCAGGAATGTGTGTGTGTGTGTGTGTGTGTGTGTGTGGAGAGAGAGAGAGAGAGAGAGAGAGATTACCTGTTGTTTGTAAATTATTGCCAAGTTATTGAAAGGAGCAGAGAGTCCTGTTGTCACAGATATCGTTGCCTTGTAACATTGTGCAGCAGCACTCATCATGTTCCTGCAAGATCAAAAAACTCTTCATTGTAAACCACCAACCACCTATTCACATACCAGAAGTTCATGAATGTTTCCTTTAATCAGAACAATGATATATATAAAGCAAAATGAAAAAGAAACTCAACAATATATCTAAAAGTACATACCACTCCATGTATATATTTCCAAGGTTAGTAAGTGCTTGTGGATGGCTGGGTTGCAAAGCCAGACATTGCTTCATGGAACAAAGAACTGTCATCAGATTTAATGGTAAAGAAAACAAAAGGAAAAACAAATGGCACAACAGTAGAATAGAACCTACACGATAGCAGTGAATCGCTTCTTCAACTTTACTAGCATCTTTCAGTGCATTACCCTTGTAATAGTACAACCAAAAAAACATAAATTTCATCTATAAAATTACAATGTACATAGAAACAATCCAGAAATTAGAAAAAGATAATAAAGGGCCAACCAAATTATTGTATGCCTCCAAGAATCCAGCATCACAAGCAATGGCTTGCTTATAATGGAGTATTGCCATATCCAGTTTGCCTTGCTCATAATATATACTACCTAAATTGCCTGCATAATTTGGTTTTGCACAATGTACCATAAGCAGGTTAAACAGATCACCAAGCCACTCGAGCTGATTATTATAAATTAATGATATGCAATTTTAACTTCACAAAATATAGAATTAAGATATGTGCTCCATTGTGATTTTGGGTGAATAGCACATAATGATCAATCATTCCAACCTTTAATTAGAAATAAAATTAAATTAGAACAAGTTATACTAATGCGACTTTGGGTCTTTCATGTTCAACTGTTGTGCCCTTAAAGATACAATCACCAATTGGATGACACTTTTTTCTGAAGTCAACCTGCTCAAACTCTGCCCTCAGCAAGGATAGGTTGAAATGCATTTGGAAGAATCATTTGTTCAATGTTAGGTAAGTTCAAATGGACAAACACTAATCTTTCGCACACATGGATAATGATAAATGTTAAACATAGAAACACAAAACAAAATGTTATTATACTCACCAAAAGCCATAGCATAGTCTGGACGAGCTTGAAGGGCACACTGATAACACACAATAGCCTCTTGAGGCATTCCCAGAGCCTGAAAAATGCAAAAGAAAGATATTGTTTTACTCCAGATTCCTGTTTTGACATTTGCAGCTACCCCAACCATATTTGGACAGTACATGAGCTTACCTTGTAAACACTTCCCAGGTTCAGGTAGGCATCTGAAAATGTTGGTTTAAGCTTAACTGCTTCCTGGAAATAAATATGCTTTCATCAATTCTATGTACACAAAACCATATTCAGTTGCTTACATGTATGAATTTAGAAACCAAATCCCAGACAAACCAGAGCACATACGAGACACATAACCTGTCTTACCTTGTAATATTGAAGAGCCTTGTTAAGATCACCTGCCTCCATGAAAAGGCCAGCTAGGTTGGACCATGCTATAGCAAACGTTGGTTGTATACGAAGAGCATCAACATAGCAATTATATGCCTAGAAAGTATAACTCAAATCATTTAGAACTTAAGAGTTCAAGAAGATTAATCAATCTAAAATATCTGCAAAAGCAATCAAGGAAAAAACCGAACAACAAATGCAAATCCAAATTGAATTTTACATGCATATTACTTCCAATCTATGAAGCACGGATACTCCAAAAAAAGGTGTCGTACAAGTGTCGGATACGGTAAATAAGTATCCAATTTTTTATTTATTTATTTTTTTTTTTGTTGATTTTGGATACGGGAGGGATATGCGAAAGATACTTGAGGGATACAGCAGGATATGTGAGGGATACGCCAAATAAGTGTCCATTTTTTTCTTCTAATTTGTTTCTTATTTTTTACTTTTTATATTTTAATACGCTAAATAAGTATATATTTTTTCCCAATTTTTTTCTTAATTTATATTTATATTTTTTCAATGGTCAGTACTCTCTTCTCTCGTTCCTTTTTTTTTTCCCTCTTTTTTCCTTATCTATTAGGCTGCTTTATTTAAATTTTTTTCCACTTTTTTTTTTCCCCCTACACTGTTTTAATGTAAGTATTTCTTTACCAAATTTTTAATTTTGGGAACTTTAATGTCAATATTTCTTTATTTAATAGGAATCCCTCTCTTTATTTATTAATTTGTTTTAGATTTTATTTTCATGCATATTACATTATTAAAATTATAAAAAATAATTTTTTTATGAATGTATCCCCGCCGTACCCATATTCTACTTTTTTAGATTTTGGCGTATCGCAGTATCTGTATCACTATTCCGTATCCGTATCTGTGCTTCCTAACTTCCAATCAACATCAATAACAACAGAAATCGAAATTAAAAAATTTAATTATCAGGTATGACCATTGAGTGTCTGTTTCAGAAACAAACATTCACAGCCATAACCTTTTCTGACAAAAGATGCATGCAGTCACATCCTATCTTGTGCTCCACAATTGATCAATTGAATCATGAAAGGGCATCCCACATGTTCCAACCCCTTAGCACACCCATTGTATGCCACACCCATTGTCATTCAAAGTATAATGGAGAATTTATTACCTCTTGCACTAAACCTTGAGCTTTCATCAGATTCCCAAGGTTACTATGCGCATCAACCTACAACAATGAATAGAATTACATAGTAACATCACAAAATTTCCATTATATAACTTATGGAAACATAGATAGGGACTTACCAAACAAGGGTTTAATGAAAGAGCCTGGCGACAACATTTGGAAGCCTCACTAAGCCTTCCCTTCCGCATGTAAGCACTAGCTAAGTTCGACCATGCATCAGAAAAATTGGGTCGAAACTGCAATATACAAAATTTACAACCAAAGTCAAACACCCAAATAGTAATAAAAGACAAGACCAGTACAAAATCTAAACATGAAGGGAAGACATAATAATAAAATCAATCAAAAAATGGGATTGAACGTAAAACTCAAGACAAGAGTTGGAAAAGAAAATAGAACAGATCCACCGATATTTAGCAAGCTGAAAGATGATATCCCCAGTAGGAAAGAGTAGCATAAACAATAACACTGAATTAATAGCTATCAGCTTAAGCATGCTATTGATACTCTAAACAGAACATCACAGAAGACTGTTCTGCAATTCCCCTATAATTTCTACCTTTTTAACTTTGTCAAGTTCTACATTATGCAATCCAACCATTTTAGGATGCAAATGCATCAGAAATCCTATCAAGTTACATATACACACCACAATACATACCAACCTCAGCCACAATGTAGAGAATCAAAAATTAGGTTATGAGATTGAAGAATTGAACCTCTGATTCTTTTTGTCTTCTTTTTTTGGGGGGAGCAGATTTGACTTCTGAGAACTCACTGATACCTAAGTTTGTTCCAGACTCCAGTTTTTAAAATAACAACACTGTTTTCCAACAAATTATTAGAATTTTACAAAAGATCCCCGCTGACGTGGTATATTTTGGGCTTAAATATTATACAATACACACTGGTAATTTTGCCAATACTGGTAGGAAACATTATCTATTCTTTCGGTTTCCATTATCAACAACTAAAAATACAGTTCGACACTTATTAGGCCACTTGAGAATGGCTTCCATTCTAATGATCCCATGGCGTATAGCCCGTCAATATGAGACATTTTGGGCCTTACATAGGTCCAAGGATGTGAGAGCTAGCTTACAAGGCCAGCAAAATTGGATCAGCAATGGGAGTATTAACATACAGGGCTACACAGCATAAGCAGACTAGGCGGCTGCTGCTGCTGCATCAACAAAACAGACCAACCACCAAGAAAACATGGAACACAATGTGCATGACTTGTGTCCTGACCTGAGAAGAACATGAAAGCATCTTCTTCTTAAACCTCCATCGCTAGCTCCCAACTTAGTTTCCAAGCTAGGACAGACAGAGCCATCCCATACCGACAACATGCTCCAAGCTCAAGGAGCTGTCTCAACTTTACAAAACAATATGGTTACAAGCTTGAGGGGCACAGGGCTAAATGTGCCTTGGGGCACACAGCCTTGGCAACCACCATCAAGGCAAGCTTCCACTATTGCCAGCATCTGTGTTGGTTGTAAGGATCCATTTCCCAGAAGAGAATTAAATGCCATAATGAGGTCAGTTTTTAGCAAAGCTATTGCTAGTGAGGTCAATGAGATGAAACATCAACCAGATTAAGGCAAGCTTCTACTCTTGCCAGCATCTGTATTGGTGGTAAGCAAGCATCCATTCCCCAGAAGAGCATTAAATGCCATAAAGAGGTGAAACCCCAACTGGGACATCTATCAGCCCATGTGTGGTTCAATGGTGGAACCACCTCTTCCACAAATCACAGGTCAATGTATAATTGGGCAAACATCGTCATCCAATATGAATTATTGAAAAAAGTAATCAACTTCTCTAACGAGAAAAAAAAGTCACAAAAATCAAAGAACTGAAAAAGGGAGTCCCATCATTCATTTCTACTATGAAGGTCTTGCAATACAAGGAAATAATTTCAATGTTACCAATGAACTAAAAGACTAGGACAACTATCTCTGCAGTAAGAATCCAACAGACTGCAAGACAGACAATGTCTGAAGTTACAGATACATACGTTTACCAATAAGCAAATAAAATATCAGCTTTATTACTATATTGGATCACTTTATCCTAGAGTTAATAAAATAATGCTCAAAGAAGAAGTAGTATCCTTATTCCTTCAATCCTAACGAAGAAAGGGAATCATTTCCCAACTCAAAAGACTACTAAATAGAAACTTCCAATCATTATGCCTTCTGGAAAGCAAGCATTTTATGCACAAAAACCACAGTTTTCACAAACATGCCCTTAAGCTTACCCCCACCAAGCAGATTTTGCATCATCCTAGCAATGCCCAAATCCCATGTCAGGTCACTTTCAGCAACCATTCCCAACTACAGTAAATTGCATGCATGAAGGGATCTCCAGATACAAACGGTCTTGCAATTTTGAAAATTTGTCATGTTCCTTAAGGAAATGTTTTTAAGAAAATGCAAAAGTGGACACAAGATGGTTATAAATTGTTTACTTCTTTATCCTAATGTGCAATATCTACATTCTTTTATTGCTACACTACACCTACCTCATTGGGTAGTTGCATTAGTAGGCCAGTTCATAGAACCATTACTAACATAGACCAACAAATATAAACAATTTGATTCTGAATTTCCTGCACCCAGCTGTCAAGTTGAACACGATGGTGGACAGAGATGTAGGCACAAGACTATATAATATACACCAATAAGATAATTTGTGGATAAGAAACATAAGTTCTTTTGCCATGCAATAATGCACCCTACATGAATGAAGGTTAGTTGCAACACAATTCACTTTGCTTGGTTCCCATTTTTTAAAAACAATTTTCAAAAAATTCTACACTCTTATTTTTCGTATTTTTTTGTTTTTACTGAATTTTTTAAATATTTTATGCAAATTTTTTACTTTTTAGACACACCTAACATAAATACACCTAAAAAGTAAAAAAATTGTAAAAAAAATCTTTTAAAAATTCACTAAATACCAAAAATACAAAAAAATACAAGAATTTAGTACATTTTTTGTATTTTTATGTATTTCTTAATTTTTTAAAATATTTTTTCACAATTTTTTTACTTTTTAGACACATCTAAGTAAGGTGCATCTAAAAAAGTAAAAAAAATGTTTAAAATTTTAAAAATATTCACTAAAAACAAAAAAACACGAAAATCAAAAAACTCAGTTTTCAAAAAACTTAATCCAGAAAACTCAAACCAAACAAAGTGATTATTTCTCTTGACAATGTGGTTAGATAACAATGTAATTTAGAACCTAAGAAGCATGGACACAGATATAGATGTGGACACAGACACAGATGCAGATGTGGATATGGGACACGGCGGTTTCAAAAAAAATGGAGACACGGACAGGTGGAGACACGGCAAAAAAATATATTTTTATATATTTTTATTTGCTATCTAGATTAATATTACATCCACAAATAATCATTATTAACAAAAACTAATTCTAATTTTATTTTTTTTAAAATCACTTTTAAACTAACACTTACAATTTATATTTTTTTTTTATGGATGATCATTTCATCAAAGAAAAAAATAATAAGTATTCAACATTCATAAAAAGCACTGAAAAAAATTCTACACTTTTAAACTAACTTGACATGTCCCTAGTGTGTCTGCAAAGTATCCTTGGCGTGTCCCCTAAAAATAAATTAATTAAATAAGGGGACACACCATGTGGTGTGTCCCATACGTGTGTCCCCAAAGTGTCCGTGTGTCCGACACGGATACGGCACTTGTTTTGAAGTGTCGGTGTTTCATAGTATAGTTTAGAACCCACAGTTCCCTACTACCAACACAATGAAACAGTGAATCACCACAAATATATTGCAGCAAATCTCAGAAAAATATTAATAAAAAATATAAATAAATCAAAAAAGAATTGTTCAGACAGACCCAAAATATGAAAAAACAAAGAGGGAAAAAACAGGAGAATAAGAAGCTCCCAGCATCAAGCATTCATTCTAGCAGTCTTACAAGAAAAGAATTGAACATGAATAACCAGGTTGACGGCTATCTACAAACCTCAATAGCAATCAAATAATAGCGTATCGCCAAATCAATATTGCCTTTTTCCTGTGGGCAAAAAAATACAAGATAACGGATATTAAATCCTCATAAGCTTTACCAAAACAAAACTGCAACCACCAAAGTTACTTGTGTTGTAAGTTACCTTCCAAGCATTTGCCATGTTCCCATAACACTCGGCAAAATGTGGGTCAATTCGAAGAGCTTCTTCATTCTTTGCAATGCACATATCAAAATCATGCAACTAAAAACAAATAACACCATGTACTCCAGGTCAGATGTATATAGATCTCACAGACAACCAGAGTGGGACAGCAGCAAAAAAAAATAAAAATAAATAAATAAATTATACCCGTGTATACTAACCTGATAATAAATAGCACCCAACAAAAGAAGATTATCGGTACGCCGTGGGTTCCTTTCATGAACAGCATTGCTATGTTCTAAAGCCTGCTTATAGTTCCCAGCTTTGTAATTTTGATGAGCAAGGGCCAAGAGCATGTCCTCATCAACTGCATGCAGCACAGGAAGGAATGCAAACCTCAGCAATGAACCATAACAGACCTTTGTCAGTCAAAGAAAAGAGATTATAGTGCAATGCATAGAAAAAGCATTTCAAAATGCTTAACTGAATATATTCCTTCCCAAGTATCACTAGGGAACTATTTTGCACAGAGCAACCCCAGCTTTTTATCCATTAATTCTAAACCCATTTTTTTTTGGTAGGTTTAAGTCTGCTGCAAGACAGACAACTAGCATTTATACATGCCATTAACAATCTGCATCCCTAAACCCAAAGTTATAAAACTTACTGATACATTCTAATAAGCTCCTATTCAATTCCATGCTTTCACACACAAAAGTACAAGACAAGCTAATACAATCTAATTACTGTTTGATCTCTGAAAAATTATAAAAGAATCTCAGCAAAGGTCATGAAATGTGACATCATCATAATAAGAAACAAAATACCTCTTAAATATGTTTTAACATTTTCAGAAACTTTTTTTTATATAAGTAAAACAAATTATATTAAAAAAAGCATTAAAAGGGATATTACCCATGCAACAAAAACAGGTTAAACCAAGATAACCTTCACCATTTGAACAAAAGAAGGGGCCTACACACTCCAAAGAACAAAGGCTAACAAATTCTTCAAAATCAAAATAATTGAAAAAATCTAAAACATGATCAATAGTAGGAAAAACCTTCCCTGAAGTGGCTATACAAAATTGCCAAAAAGAAACTCTCAATTATACGCAAAAGCCCCTCCTAATCAAGACTCTACAGTTCCCACCCTCACTCCCTACCTGCCATGCAAGACCCTGCAACATCTTTAGGAAACACTAACTTATAAAGGCAGCACCTCCTAATCAAATTATCAATGGTCGATATATTCTTGTGAGCTGAAATCCACACAAAGAACACAAACTTGGATGGAGCCCGAACCATCCAAATGCCACTCCAAGGGAAAAAAACAGCCTCCTTTTTCCCATCAAAGCCCCATAAAAGGATATCACCTCAAGCCTCATGTCATAGCAACAACGCACAATAAAGAATCTTGACCTTCATCAACACCTTGAAACCCATAAAGCATATTGAGAAGATTTGTTATTGCAGATAATACAAATATAGCATATGGGAACACCAAAACAGTGAGATCCAACAAAGGTATGCAGTTACATTTGCATAAATTGAAAAACACGAAATAGCACAAGAATCATGGTAATCCAACTAATTTAGAAAGGGGAAGTATGAACACTAAAATTCACTCGGAAATACCTTCCAAGACCTTCTCTCAAGAAGCCAACTACAGTGGTAGTCAATGTCATCGTCAGAGAAGCCATCCATCATGTTCGTTTATTAGTTACTTCCACTACCCACAACCCCCAAACTGGCAGTGTAGAAGTACTGAAAGGATCTATCAAGAAATTACTCAACAAGGGACTCCTACAACAATGTTTAAGGCATGATGCCAAGAAAACTTGTAAGGGCATTAATGATTCACACTACTCTAACCCATCTTTCTCATCTTCTCCACATTGAACGAATTCCCAAGTTCATTTTCCTATTTCCCTTCCAAACATAATATTCATTATCCTCAATTCCCTAACTAACTCTTCTTTTCTATAACATGAACTCTTTACCATTGTCATAATCAAGCCACCCTTGACAATCCCACCATTTTCCCAACCTGGCAGTTCCCCTCCCTCCTTTCCCCAATCAGCCTTTCCCCATTGCCCGCCTATTTTTTCCTATTGGCCTTCCCTCCTCTCCTTTCCAACTCCATCTCCACTAAGCGCTCCTAACAAAACCATCCTCTCTACCTCCATTTACCCCCTTATTATAATTGAGTACAATTAAAAGATTAGGTTTGAATATGAAAAAAATAAATAAAAAATTTAGAGTTATGTAATTTTGTTAAGGGTCAAACCCTAGGGTTATTTATGTAATTTTCTCTATCAATTATAATCAGCTGTATGGTTAATACAGCCTACAGGGATTTAAACTTGAACCAGGCTCCTATATCTGCGAAAGAACGCATTGACTTAGTGAGCATCCCAATGATCAAAAAAAGAGAAGAAAAAAAAGAACTCAAGTAATCCAATTCAAGAGCAACAACTCTTCTTTGCCAAAGGTGCAACAATAATGCTACTTTCAAATGCTCCTTAGTTCACACAAGACAAAAACAAGACCCTTCCATGTGTGTCGCTATTCATATTCTCATTGCACTCTAAAGACTTCAGCAATTTAAGCCTCATAAGCACAATGAAGTTTTTGAATTGAACTGTATTTCTATAAGTGGATTAGAAAATTCAACAACCAAGGTCACTCTCATACTCAAAATCCACATTTCTTGGCTTCTTTTTTTTTTTTTTTTTTTTTTTTTTTTTGGGGGGGGGGGGGGGGGGGGGGGGGGTTGGGGTTGATATGCAAGCCATAAGTGGAAAGCACAAAAAATCGGAAAATTCCCACTGTATATCACCCACTAATGTGGTAGTTATACTGCTCATCGCAGCACTTGACTGAGGCAGAGTGACCTTCTTTCATTACCGCTATTGTTGTACCCACCAATCTCATATACCTAAGCTAAGAGGCAAGACTTCGATATGCTAAAGTCATCAGCATGCACCATGGCATTCTAGGACTAGTGATTTGGTTGCAGGATTTTGGGGTATTGTGGCTTGGTGGCTAGAGACAAAGGTTTTGCTCGGTGCAATGCCCAGCTGGTGTCACTCCCTTAGTCCAATCCTTGAGAGAGTGACAGCACTATTAAGCTTGTGTACAGACTTACAAGGATTGAGACAATTCCTAACAACTTGAAACATTTTAACAATATAACATAATTCCCGAAATATTCGAAAAGATTGTAGCTGTCACATGACCAACCTTCTATAAATAAAAGGCAACACTCTTTACATCACAAGTTCTTCATACATCATCTTCTTGAGAGGTCATCCCTGTAATTTAGACTCTTTTGTCCATGGACTCCAGTACTCCGCCATCTCCCTCCCCCCTCCTCCTCTCTCTCTCTCTCTCTCTTTACTAGACTGCTCTGTCTCTCACCCAGTCACCCCCATGTTGCCACTCTCTACCGAACCTCTAAGCCCAAGTCAATCCTTTACATAGACTACAACCACCAAATAAAAACCTTATTTTGAAATTTAAATTTTATATTCATGCAAATGACCACATACACCATTTTGATTATCAAAAGACTCCTATTACCTAAGAAGTGCATACGCTTCTAAAAAGTTCTGTGTCCACATCATACACCAATAATCCTCCGACTTCCTAACACATGTCGGACACACGTCCAAACATGTTCTATTATTTTTTTAATTTTTTTTACACAAACATGCTCCGAAGTCCAGACTCTTGAGATACATACTGATTAATCGCTTCGACAACATTAAATTACAAGTTTAAAAATAAATAAATAACTTAGGATCCAAAAATAAAAGGAAAGCAATGTAAATTATCTATCCTCCTTTAGACATTAGGAATTGGTGATATGTTGCATTATTTTATTATTTTTTAATGAAATATTTATTTATATGACATATAATATAATAGATAAATAAAACTATATATTTGGCACATGTCTCCCACGTGTTGTGGCCTATTATTTTTTAAAAATTGTTATATCGACATGTCTATGTCCACTTGATTTGGTTTGATTTGGCATGTCTGTGTCCATACTTGTTAGCCTACAACCTCTTCCCTAAAGCAGATAGATTAACCCCCAATAACATGAAATCCAGAGTGATTGAAACTAATTGAAACATTGCATGCAGTTTTAAGTCATCCTCGAGCACATAATCATGTATGCAACGAAGGACAATAAATCGGCAACCAAAGGAACAAATAACACCACAACCAGAGTGTTGAAATTTACAACAGCACATTCAAATGCAGATCAGATTCATGGAATCTTGTCAGGCCAAACAGCTATCCAAATTAGCAATGACAATTTGCAGCCCTTATATATCTAATTAACAAACCACGTTTCATTACAAAACAAAACAATCTAATCCAAATAAAAAGACAACGTGTCATCTGATCATCTTGCTGGTACAAAAAAGACCCTTTTGAATTGAATAATTAAGTAAATAAGTGATATCAACAGTACAGAAGTAATTATTTCACGTATTAGACTAATCAATTCCGCAAATCCACAAAATTTTAAAATACAACAATCAAATTCTCTCAAAAAAGTAATGATCTTTCAACATATACATACACATATATAAGGGTCTATGTACACATGAAAAACTAAACTGACAAATTGAAATCCAAAGCCGAACAAAAACAAAAATTTGTGATCAAACCCTAAACCTTACACATCAAACCCTGTGAAAATTAGTGATCGAAACGTAAACCCTACTAAATAAAACACGAAAAAGTGGGAAAATCCAACCTTCACGGGGCTCCAACGCCTGTGAGAGATTGAGAGTGGAGGAAGACAAGGAAGTCTCCGAATGCAGAACAAAGGAATCGTCACGCTGATCGCCAGTGTATGAAACCCTAGGAACCTGCACCTGTGACTCCCGCTGCTGGAATTGTTGCTGTTGTTGCAGATGGTGTTGCCGAAGATCAGTCTGCATCGAAAGCATGATTGGTTGCCGAGAAACAAAAAAGAAAAGCACCGAGGATCTACGGACGGGTTGTAGAAAGCAAAGGGAAATTCTACAACTTGTTCATTGAATGAGGTGGCGTTTCAGGAAAGGAAAACAAAATCAGACATATATATATATAAATTTTTTTAAAAAGGGAAAGATTTTCCGGGATTGATTTGGATTTTCTCGCAAGGAAAGTAATCAAGTAGGAAAATCCGGATTAGAGAGACTCTCTCTCTATCTCACTCGCTCGCGTCTCAGTTCTCGCCTTCGTTCATCGATTCTTTTTGTTTGTTCAGAAGAGAGAGAGAGAGAGAGAACTTGTAAAGAAAAACAGTCGTCCGCGTTACAAGTCGAACAATTATCCCCAGCTACCCGGGTTTTTCGTTGTCTATCATAGTAGCCAATTACTGAATAGCACGTGTATTTTGTCGGAGGCTTCCTGCAAAGTAAATCTGATGTGTTGCTCTCATACGACTCGTTGAGTTGCGGAATTTGTCAAATTTTTCTAGGTCGGTCGCGGAGGATCGGAGCTTCCTCTGGACAGTTCAATTTTGACAACTTGTGACGGTTTAATGTTGTTGACACGTGTTTAAGCATCTTGCGTCTGATTCCAGTTAGGAGTGATTTGGGGGGAGTGGATTAAAACTCACATATCAGCTTTTAACTCATTTGTATTTTGAGATTTTTTTTAAGTTAAAATGGTTATAAAAAATAAAATAGATGTTTTAGATATTTTAACTCAGGCCTCGTTTGGGAATAGGCTAATTTAGTAACTTTTTGACTATTTGGCTAAAATATGAGCTAAAAAAAACTAGTACGTTTGGGATGACTTTTTGGCTTTTTACGAAAAGATGTGCAAAAAGTAGAGAGAAAAGAGAATCTTTGACTTTTTGGTATGGGTTGTTGGCTTTTTGGCTTTTTTAGTAACTTTTTGGCTTTTTGGCTAAATCAGCCTATTGCCAAACGAGGCTTCAATAAAATAAAGTTTTACATCCAATCTATCATTATTAGATTCTTATTCTCATAAAAAAGTTAAAAAAAAATTAAAAATCCTTCTTAAATTAAACTTTTTAACTTCAGACTAAAATAATTAAAAAATTTAAAAAATTAAAAAGTTAATCCACTTCTCTAAACGAAGGCAAAGTAGCCTTAACCGTATTTTCAAAACACCCCTTAGAGCATCTCCAACCGTTCATTTCTTTTTTCACCAAATCTAAGTAAAAAATATGTTATTTTCTCAATTTGATACGGCTTCCTCCAACGGTGAGTATCAAACATGTCGAACAAAATATATGCAGAATTGAGGGAAGGGCCGACCGGTAAGACTAATTTTTTTTTTTTTTTACCTGTTTGAACCTTTCGACGTGTTTGAGCCTACCTATTTGAAAGGGAACCGGTCGGCCAGTTGGTCTCCCCCAACAGTAGCGCACAGTAAAGTAGTGAAATCTGTAGCCTGTTCTCACTTTGATAAACTTTTTGTTCCATTCTCATTTTGATACCAATTTGCTGAAACCATTAAAGCTCCAAAAAGTGACTTTTTCACCAAATTTCAAATTTGATGTAAAGTTTGGTGAACCGTTTGAGATGACCTTAGATGGGAGGGAAGTACAATGTACTCCACACCACACTCTATGTTATTTTATAATTAAAAAATAATTACGTTACCAAATAATTATTAAATTATAATTAAAATTTTATCATAATTAATATTATAATATATCAGATTATATATATATATATATATATAAGTTTTTCTCTCTTTTAAGTAGCACATTAAAAGGTTTACTTCTTCTTTTAAAAAAAAAAAAAGGTCACATCAATATATATTTTTCATTTGTTATACGATTTTATACAAATTCAAACTCAATTTAAATTATACTATTAGTAACTTTATCCATTTTATATGGATTTTATCTCACAAATATTTATTTCTCATATATTTTTTATCATAAATTTAGATAATTCACAACCTCAATGTCAATTTTATATGTACTCTATTTGACAAGTACTTCTTGTACAAACCTAATTTGAATTTTACACGAAATCTAACTATAATGGATTATACTCGATTGTACAAATTCTTTTTACATTATTTTATATAATTACAACAATTTATACTTTGATTATTGTATACTTTAATGATTGTACATTATTTTATATACTCTTGAAGAATCTCTGAAATTTGAATTTACTGGTTGATTTAATTTTTCAATTGCTAAACAATAAATTCTTTTATATTTTGACATCATATTATAAATGATTAATCACTTTACACACTGAGATGTATCTATTGTTTAGAGTTTTCAAATTTTTTTTTTTTTGTTTTTGATTTAGATGTTATTATGAGATTGAAAAATGATTTGTAGCTGAAATTGTAACTCCCGAATGTATTGGCACCCTCTCTCTCCATTTTGTCTCTCCTCTCTATTTCCATCTCTCTCTATTAGACCCAAATCCCTAAAATCGATCTCCTCTCAAACGTAAACACTGCCTCAAAGCTCTCTCTCAAAGAGCTTCGTCTTTGTCAAATCAATGCCGGAGATGTCAAAGCCCACAAATTGGTAGCTTCATCTCCGACGTCGAAGCCACCAAAGCCCTCATCTCTTTCGTCTCTGGGTTTGGTGAAGATTTGCAAATACATTTGGATTTGTATGATATTTCTCCCCTGCAAATTTGCCTCTCATCTTCTCTCTCTCTCTATATATATATATATATATATATCTATTTATGTGTATGAATGATAAGTGCAAGAGAGGAGAAGAAGACAAAGGGGTCTTGGGTTTGGATTTAAATTCGAAGGATAAAAAAAATATATGTTTTTTTTTAAGATTCATAGCACAAAGAACAAAACTTGATGGATATACAACTATATGTGAAGAGAAAGACTGAGTGTGATTTTTTTTATTTTAGATTCATAGCAGAAAGAACAAAGCTTGATGGGTATACAAAACTTTCATAGTGAGAGTGAAAACAAAGACTGATCAAAATTGAATATTGATTCTCTCTATTTTTGGTTTATATGATCTTTCTTTCTCTCTCTCTTTCTCTTTCTCTCTTTATGTGATGGGTTGAAAAAATTATGTTGGTGAAAGAACAATGAAGATGAAGAGAGCTACTTTTAAGGTTGGGATTAATGGTGGATTTTGAGGAATCAAAGATGGTGGTCCCCTCTCTCTCTCTCTTCTCTTTCTTTATTTTGAAAATGTGTGAGTTTTAGGCATGATTGAGGCAATTGAGGCCTAGTTTGGGAAGACTAAATAAGTGCACTTTTTAACTTTTTATGAAATATGGGTTGGGTTTGGGTTGGGTTTGAAGTGATGTGTTAGAGAGGTGATGTGACTTAAATAAGATGATGTGACTTAAATAGGATAGTGACTTTTTAACTTTTTGTCTTTTTTCAATCATGCCAAACTTGGCCTGAGTCAAAAGTAAAAAATGGGATGCAACACATTCGGGCCATTCGGGGAGGCATGGTTTCGAGCTATATAGCAAAACTGTATGAGATTTTATTCACCCAACAGTTGTTATGAGATTTTTTTTCTTGGTTAATCGTTGGTAAATTTATTTTATATAGTTGATAATTTAATTTAATTAAGAGGGTGTATTTTACAATCTTATAATTTAATATATATCATATAAAATCATTATATGACAATTCAACTACAACATATTTATATTTAATTTTTTCAATAAAATTTTATGTAGTTTTTATTTCTACATATTTTTATTTTTCAAATGAATGTAAAAGAAAATTAAATAGTTAGAATTATTTTGAATTTTATATTACAACTTTTCTTTTAATTTAACTATTATTTTTAATATCAAAATGAATATTTATTTTACTATCTTATAATTTAATATATGATATATAAAATTCTTATATAATAATTTTTATAATACAGTAAAACTAAAATTATCAAAATACACAAATAATTTAACTAAAATTAATATATATATATATATATATATAAGTATTCAAGTAACACTTTTATAAAACGATAGAGCTAATATTTCAAAATAAATAATAAAAATCATACTTTAATTTTAATTTTAAATTAAAATTAAAATTATTCTCTTATAATACACAAATCGTACCATCAAATATTTTTTTTAAAAAAAAATAATAAGTGCATTACACAAGTCAACTGCTAGTTATAACTAATAATACAATAAGTCATAATTATTTATTCAAAGACTATAACTAAAGGTACATATAATATACACCCTAGAGAAAGAGGTGCCTAGCATAGAATTTCCCCATATGGAGATCATCTTAAATTTATTAAGAAAAAAAAAGGGTATAGCTCTAGTACACATAAGCAAGTTATGTCATTTATGAATTTGATTGTCACAAATGACATAACTCAATACTGTAAGGGCATGTTTGATTGGAAGGATTAAAGCATGGGATTAGGATTATTAATCCGTGGGCCCAATCATCCTATGTTTGTTTTGACATTTTGATTTAGGACTATTAATCTAATGGATAATTAATCCAACAAATTTGTAGGATTATTAGTAATGGGGTAGGGGTGGGATAGTTAATACCACACTAATTTAATAGGATTATTAATACCTCACTATTAGTATTGTGAATCAAACATGACCCAAGAGTCATGACATTAAAAAATAATTGAGTTATCACTAAACATTACATGAGATATAACCAACAATTCTTGGATTGTAACTAAAATAATGCCACAATCAATATAATAATATGTCATAACTAACAACACAATAGGTCATAGCCAAAGATATGAAAGTCGTAATAAAAGTGCATATGGTACACACTCCAAAATTTTCCAAAATAAAATTATATAAAAATATTAAAAACAAAATTGTAATAGAAACAATTTAATTATCACATCATTTTGTAAAAAAAAATTATATATTTGTTGGCTTTTTGGCTTTCGAAGGTTATTATTGTAATTGCGAGTGTGCCAGGAAGGATCAATCAGTCTTTACAGAAATTTAATGGCCAACCAATTATCAGACGATTGTTTTTTAGTTCTCTCAGCCTCAATGAAGAGGACTTTTACTGGTAGCTTGATTTAGGAGAATTAAGCAAAATATTAATCAAATAAAGAACAACTGAAACATTTCATTAAAATGAAAAACTTACAATGATTCAAACTCAGCCTCGTAGAAGTTTACAGCGACAATCTACTTGAGACTACTCCTATGAATGAAGTGCAGTGCAGAATTTAAAGTACTGGAATATAAAGAACAGGAATGTAAAGAACAGAAAAATGTAAAACTAAGTAAAGTAGAATAAGACTGGTTTTTTAGATCTGAGTCCGGGGGCTTTTTCTGGGACCTTCTCTGCTATTTATACTACTCGAGGATGACCATCGAACTGTATTTCCAACCGTCGAACTGCTCCTCCATGATCGCTGATCATGTTGTCTCAAAATTAGCTCCATTACGCCATTACTTGCAGTAAGGCTTCCTTCCTAAATTTGAATTTTGAATGTGAGTAACCGTTGATGTCACATCACCTTGTATCTCTTTCGTTGATCCACTGCTACTCAGATCTCGTAACAACCAATACTAATTGTCACGTGTACGATCAGGATCGAAAATTTGAATAGTCTTCCCGTACTACCCTTACTTTGCCACGCGTCGAATTGTAACTGACTTGTACAAAATATGTAGCCAACAATATTACAAGCATCTTTAACAAAACTAGTGGTGTATACTAATCAAATTGGTCCAATTTTAAAGTAAATCAAGAATCAAATAGTTTTTTTACAGTTCCAAACAAACATGCCATACATGGAGCCCATCTCACTAATTGTCCAAGTGCATCACCTAGTTGGCCAAACAAACAGGGCATAAGTGGCAATTTGGAAACTTTCAAATAAGTCACATTTTTTTTGAATTTTTTTTTTAAAAATCTTTAGCAAGTTTTTTCAAAATTAAATCAATTTTTTTTGGGGTCTATCTTGTGTAGATGAATATGAAAAGTATAAAAAAAAAAAAAAATTAAGAAATTCTATAAAAAAAATTAAAAAGTCAAAATAAGCCAAAAAAAAAGTCTACTATTTTTTAGAGATGAGTATGGTTCGGATTAGTTCGATTTAGGAGTAAATCAGAACCAAACCATTACTTATAGTTCCATGAAATCTAGAACCAAATCAAATTGAATTAGTAAACTGTGGTTAAGTTCGCTTTGAAACCATGA
This sequence comes from Camellia sinensis, assembly GCF_055761805.1. NCBI lineage: Eukaryota > Viridiplantae > Streptophyta > Magnoliopsida > Ericales > Theaceae > Camellia > Camellia sinensis. Next base: position 60,115,171 of record NC_138967.1, read on the forward strand.
TTTTTAAAAATATTGTCATCATTTATAATATGATCGCAAAATATTATTGATAACCTAAGAATTGTTTAGGTATTCAAAACCAATTCCACCACTAAAAAAAAAAAAAAACCTTGCAAGAGTAAAATGTTACAACTTATGTATATATCTGATACTAATAAGATATTTGAGTGTTTACTGTATGTGACAAATTATATATATATGCATATATCTAAATAGTTCGGTTCCAAATTGGATATGTAACAATAAAATAACAAATCAACTCGTGAAGTAAGATTTGCCTATTTTAAGAATAAAGACCAAACCATGCATTGAAAAAAAAACTAAATTGTGCAATTTGGTCTTAATTGGACCGGTTTACAATTTTTTTGATTTTTTCTCAGCCATACTATTTTTGGCTTATTTTTGTATTTTCTAAACTTCTTTTAGAATTTTTTATTTTTCGGTTCCTCTCGTCAAGTAGAATCTAAAAATTTAAAAATCCTTGAATTTAAAAAAAAAAAATTCACTAAAGACAAAAATAAGCCAATAAAAAAGCAAACCCCAAAGACTAGAGTTTTATTTACTATTGCCCTTCTCCAATTAAATTTGACATATGACATATGAAAAAAATATGAAATTTATTTTTTATTTTATTTATTGCAGAAGACCCATATTCAAAGCATTTAGTCCAAATTTAAAAAAAAAAAACTAAAATTAAAAAAAGATTAAAGTAACAATATAATATATTAGGCACGTTAAGTGGAGTTTTGTTTTTAAACATATCATATTTCATGATGTTAAATTTTCTTCCAAGTATTCAAAAAAAAAAAAAAAAAAAAAAATTGGGCTCTGCTTGGTTCCAATTTTATAATCAAATTTCTAAGTTTTTTTTTTTTTTTTTTTTTTTTTTTACAAAAACAAAAATTAGTTTAATAAACCATTGAAAATGATTGAATGGATGGGATTTATTTGTACATCTTTTTTCTTTTAAAAAATGTTTGTAAGATTGATTGGGATTTATATATGTTTTTGTCCCTTTTTTTTTTCATTTATCATTATGATTGTCAGAAATATATGATATTATTTTATTTTGGAATAAATGAATATTCTTTTGTCATATATATATATATGAAGAAAATATCACACTATGTAATGATTGTAAAGGTAGTTTTTGATTACCATGGAGACTGTTCCTTTTATAATTAAAAGCTTTTTACTTAGAACCATGTATTGCATATATCTAAGTGGCCGCATATATGTCAAAAGACATCCTTAAGTTATGTGATTAGATTGTGACTTTATCGATAGGATTAACAACATTTGATGATGGACTCTCACGAGATTTTTTTCTTCTTAACAGCTTTTTCAAGAGAACTTAGCCTTTTGTTCGACTTGCCATTAGTTTTCCCTCTAAGTTTAATTCATGTTATTCTTATGCCAATGCCATCCACATAGGTGGTTTCATTATGCTTAAACAAGCTATTGTTGGCATGTGAAATCCCAAGAAATGTTGTCAATTACAACTCCTCTTGAACTTACTTGCATTCATCTCTTCCAATATCTTGTTAAGGCCATCCGAAGCAATTTTATAGGCCTTTTCTGTATCAGCAACACTAGTTGCCAATTGAGTATGAGTATACGAGCGACACAACTCTTTGTATTACCATCACTACATCTTGATCTATTAGGATGGTTCTCGGTGTTTTTCCAAACATAATGTGGAAGGTAGAATTTTTCTCCACGGAGAAAACAAGAAGACCCGTCCCTTCTTTTACTCTGATAAAAGAAATCAAAACTTCATTGATCACCCCTGACCAATGTTGGTCAGGAAGACCCTCTGATGGTTAAGTCAAAATACTGATCAACTATATTTGACTTTTATATTTAATTGAGGGTTACTTGTGTTACCTTTGGTTTGTTTTCTTTGCTTCACTTGCTTCGCCTTTTATAGTTTTCCTGACTTAAATTCCATTCATTTAATCAATGTTTGATTCGAGAGTTCTGCCCATTCTTGGATCTGGTCGCGTAGGTGCCCAAGTTGGCTTTGGCCCTGTTTGGTAGGGCTTATTTCTAGCTTATTTCAACTTTTAGCTTAATTTAAGTTATTTTGATGTGTTTTGTTCAGCTTAACAATACATCTTATAACTTTTTGTAAGTAAAAAATTAACTTATTTTTTGAGTGGGGGAGGAGAAACTTAATTTATAAGTCAAAAATCAGCTTATGTTCCCAGTTATAAGGTATAAGTTGTTAAACTATAAGCTATAATCACTTTCCCACAGCTCTACCAAACGAGGCCTTTACCTTTGATCATTGGATCATTCTCTCATGGACAGCTTAGATCATGTCAAATGCTAGTGGCCAACTTGCCAAGTGTTATGTTCATCCAATCAAGCTAATCGGATAGTTGCATCATCTAGTAGGCCTGACTAGTGTCCCTATATTTGTTGCTTGATGTCTCCATTGTTGGATAAAAATGAATCCGACGTTCCTCTTACATTCCGCGGATCCTTTTTCTAGAAGGAGATCTTTATCCTATTATTGTTCCTCATGCTCATAACCACGCACCAGTTTATTGCCAGCTACCTTCTGATGGGCTCCTTAAAAGATTTATTTGGGCTCTTCTCTTTTGGGTCATTTGCTTAATTGGTTTAGGCCTTGATCAATATTTTATCCCTCCACAAATAGCATTGACAAAAGTATCAAACAACCACATACAAGTATTAGCTGACTCATCATATAACAAAGTAGCTCAAAAAATAGTGGTTTGCTTGTGATGGTTGACCCCAACAAACATTGCAAGATTTGCCCTTCTTTATTTATTCTATATGTGGTATCAAAACAAACCACGTCTCCAAAATGAGCATAGTTTGCCATCATCTTTGCATCTACCTATAAAAATAATGGTGATCAAATCATCTTCATCCATTTGTATGGCATAAAAAAATTTAGGATCTTCTAATTATGTTTTTTGCAAATACTCCAGTACACCACCTATATCAACCATCTTCATTTGTTTAGTTCTCTTGGAACAAAAATAATTTTTGTAATCTTGAGAAATAAATCCAAGATTCTCTCATTCCCAACTTGTTTAGCCATTGTTAAAGCACCCAACTCAAAACTAATTGGCAATGAGTGGAGAGGCTTTTGCATTATATTAACTAAGCTTCAGTGGCATAGATTGGCGATGTGGGTTTAACATGGTATCAGAAATGCGTCTTGGGTGGCCTCTTACATCATGTGGTACAAATGGTCCATCTCTCTATTGGACTTCTCAATCACCTCTACGTACTATCTGGCAACACGTGAAGTTGAATGTTAGACTTAAATCCACATCGCCAATCTTAGCCACCCAAGCTTGGTTAGTATAATGTAAGAGGCTGTCCACTCATTGCCAATTGATTTTGAGTTGGATCTTTAACAGCCATAAACTTAATTGTTACTTTTTGTCACGACCCAAACCCGCCCCTATAGGTTTAGCATCGTAACCGGCCAGTAATCCTTGGACTATCGAAGGCCTCTGAACAGATTAACAAGATTAAAGGGCTAGCGGAAGCAAATACATAAATATAATTGTCCAATGAGCTTTGCTGACTTATATGAAACGGAATATTTAAAAGCTTTATATATATAATCAAAAGTCATTCATACATTATACCCACACACATTATAGTATCTTAAGCCCAGCCAACAGAATTAAACCAAGTCATACATATACATAGAACCAACAGAACTTGAACACAGGACACTTCGGGAACCTCTACGTGAGGCACAATGGTTGGCTGACAACAGGACACAGATCCAGACAAAAGCCTTGAGGCTCGGGCTCCAGAATGCTCACCTATACATATATATACACACAATGAGCTAAAACCCAATGAATAACATTAAGGTAAAGGGGTTAGTGAACGAAATCTGAACATATCATAAGTGGAAAACAAATCATAGCATAATCATTTCCATATCAGAAAATAATAATAGTACATCCCATAGAACACATCACAGAACGTCTTCCGACTAGAGTAATCGGTTCCGGATACCGATTAAACACATATCACCACAATGAAGTGACTAACGAGATCTCGTAAACACATGAATGTCACGGACCCGCATTTTCATGCCGTCCCCCATGACTTGGGACTATCTATGGATGCCATAATAGATTTCAAATATGGAATATTCGTTCACAAAAACAGATATCATTTCAGAAAACATAGCTTATCACATTTCATTTGGAACATAATTCATATAAACGTATCTTTACGATAACGTTACTTACAATGGTTCCAGTAAGCGGTCAATCAATCCTCGAGTCTTGACCTACAATCACAAAATACATAACACAAGCACGTCTTATCATTACACATTCAAGTGGCCATTAAGGCTTAGCTTTCATTACGTTGGTTCTTGTTCTTTCTTAACACATTGCTCAAAACACACTCTTGAATCTCATAACTGAATACATTCTTGTCTTAGTGTGTTTCTAATCCATAACCTCATTACTATGGCTTAATTAAGGCTTAGAAATACCTAAGATGTAATGAGGATGCCAAAACATGCCTTGGAACACTTAGTCAAATTTTCTGAAAATAAGGTCCACGCTCGAGCGTAGCTTTCCTCGCTCAAGCGGACATGCAAAATGTGAATGGTCGCTGAAGCGCACATTCCTTCGCTCGAGCGATCTGTAAAAGACATGAAACTTCTGGGAGTTTGCAATTCACGCTCGAGCGGACTTTTGGTCGCTCGAGTGGAGTGCACGCACTCAGAGTGGTCACTCGAGCGTGAACTCCCACGCTCGAGCGTAGATGCAAATTCTGGAATTTCCAAATTGCACATTCAAGCTCACCTTCAAAACACATCTCTTGGGTCCCAAAACTTGAGATAACATAGTAAACTTGTAAAACATGATGAATTAAGAATTATTTCATAAAATCATGGCCCAAGAGTTTGTTAAAAACTCACAATTTCAACTTAAAACATGATGAATGTTCATGAACACAACATGCATGAATTTTTCTTGTATCAAACTTCTCAAAACATGATCAAACACCATAAAACAACTTGAAACTTGATGATTTCCCTAAATGAAGATGAATTTCAAATATGTAAGAGAGAATTCATGGAAATCATGCTCAATTTGTAAGAAAATGTACATGCATGCATAACTTAACTCCAAATTTAACATCTTTGGTCCAATTCTTGTACACAATCACAAATTCTTCTTGAAATGATCTACTTAATGGTTAAAACTCATAATTAAGTCTTAAATCCTTACCTAGAGTCTTGAATTACTCTTGTCCTAGCACAATCTTTGACCAATTCAAGTTATAGCCTTCAATTTCTCCTTAATCTCTACCCTTCTCTCTCTAAAATTGTGCTCCCTCTCTCTCTAAAATGAATTCTCAAATTTTTCCACTCAAGGGAGATGAAAGAAAATGAGCTCAAATGAGCTTATAACTCATAAATATGTTTATGGTGCCAAAACACATTAATTAGAATATTAGGCTAACCAAACATGACTTAATGAATCAGACTGAATCAATTTTTAATAAAATTTGCCCTAAGATTCTAAAAATTTCAAATAACATATCGGCGTAATCAATTTCGGTTTCGGGTGCCAATAAGGCTTTCAATTTACATATTAAAGTGAAATGATGTTCATAAAAAGAAATGATGTTCATCGAGAATATAACTGCAATTCTTTACAAAACAGAAGCATAACCATACTCATAAATATGCTCATAACCCAATCTCGACCTTAGCTTCGTACAGAAACAGAATCATAAACCACATACAGAGATTAGGGTTCGTATCAAAACCAAGTCTTATACGCATTCAGATTTTAATCAGAAACAAATTCATATACATGTTCATATTCACATTCTTGTCCAGATCATATATAGACAGAAATCATAAGTCATGATTAAGTTTACGTGATACATCCATTAGCATTAATAGAACAGAACATAATAGAACGTATACACATGAGGTTACGAATAACCAGTTCCATAAAAGAACCTCCGGATCCGGGCAACAGAACAGATACAGAACAGAAGCTGAGCCCCCATGACGGAGCCTCCGGTACGGGTAACAAAGTGCTGACAGATTAAGTTCCATAAAGGAACCTCCGATACCGGGTAACAGCTAACAGATATCACATAATACCAAGAGTCACACAAATACATATCAGAGATTGGACAATTATTCATTGTACAGAACATAGCACTTTAGAAAACAGATCTCATTTTATCACACAGAAAAATAAATACAGTTGGACATAACTTTATTAAGTTATTGCACTCATTACTTATCAAGTACTTATTGGGGTCATAGATTCACACTGTTTCCCGCTATTAAGTCACAGAGACTTGATTTATTCACTCCCGAGTCATTCATCCGGTCCTTGTTTAACTTGGTTTTCAATTCGGTAATCCATTACAGATGGTCCAGGTCATCCAAAGTATAACAGAAATACAAGGCAATTTCGTACGTTAACCCCATAGCAGTAAACAAAATTCCGAGGTAATCATTCATATACTATTCATCGGCCTCAGTTTCCACAGATTCAATCGTACTATGTGTTAATACAGAAGCAGTCCTACTGATTACATATACCCCCAGGTAGCCAGAGTTTATAATCAAACCAGTCTGTTGTCACAAATCCCATCAGTTTTGAAGTACAGTAACACCAAAGCAATCATTCTCTAGTCAAACAAGTTCATGGTCAAAATGGTGATACCAGGTAATTAATCACATGTCATATATACAGTATTCCCATATTCCCCAAGCACAAGTTACCAAATTTCATAATCTCATTCACGTGTTTTCCCAATCGGTTACAGGCATATAGTAAGAAGCTATTCGTCATCACATAGTCTGCTGTTGACGGTTCACATTCTTCCTAAGTGTTCGAGGTTGCTTCAAGTTTTCATTCGATTAATTCCCTTAGTAACACAGCCCTGTTATTCAATCATAAGCAATTCACAATCCCCCATAATGTAATCAATCAGATAATAGCTCTCAATAAGGGTCTCCTCAGATCAAATCAATGAAAGTTCAACCAGGTCATAGCAGATGGAAGTTCTACCCAGTCATATCAAGTCAAAGTTCAAGCGTGAGTCATCAAACAGAAGTTCTGTCAGGTAAACAAAGGTCTCATCAAACCATAGTTCTATGACATTAGATCAGGTAAAGGTTCTAGCCTTATTATTTCTAAACGGGGTATATTAATTCTATAGTTCATACTCCATTCGCTTAGGTGCATAGTCAGTAGTTCTACAGTTGTTCCAAGTTCCCCGGTTTTCAAATCACATCAGAGTTATGTATCAAAGTAGTTCATGTCAAAGTGTTTCAGGTCATATACAATGTTACATTCTCCAAGTAAGTTCACATGTGGGTGCGCAGGTATGTAATTGTTCATATCAAGAAGTGGGTTTCAAAGCGTTCATTAATCACAGTCCAGCCCCGTTAATTCTTCCAGGTTTATAATTCAATATAACGTAATTAGTCATTATCAATGTTTTCACTAGTTCCATAATAATATAATTTCAGTAAATGAAGTCTTACTTCTTCAGATATCAAGTAGGAAAATTTTCATTGGCTCAAATCGTTTAGTCTTTAAGTTAGTTCAAATCTTAGCGATACTCTAATAATAATTTCCTTTTTAGCAACCTCGGTTGAGTTCTAAATGATTCCAACAAATGGGTTCTGTCTAAATCAAATAACACATAACATAACTGGTAACAAAACATGGGATGAATTGAGTTCCTCAATCAAAATCTTTCAAAGCCTCTAGGGCTATTTACTGACATATACATAATACAAAGGATGACATTCTTGACAGAACAGAGGAATAACCGCCCCGGAATTGAAGCAAACCCGTTCATGACCGTCGGTGGCCGACCTGGAATCGGTTAGACAACCCACCTGTACAAGACCGTCGGTGGCAGAACATAACCCACCCGTACAAAACCGTCGGTGGTACCATCTGTACATGACCGTCGATGGCAAGGAGATAACTCAACAAAGATGCTACATAAGCTTAACGTCCCTTAGCACGAAACGACCTTTCAAGAATGACATCAAAACAAAGCTAACACTTGATACAGAAACTAATGGATAATCATTCATGCTAGATTAAATACTCTTCCAAAACAAAGCAAAGCAAAACTTTATCAAAATATTATAACACAACTTTATTTAAAAAAAAAAGAAGAAGAAACGCCCACACATAAACTGTTAACTTCAAGCAGTCCTATTTGTACATAAGTACTGACCTTAACCAATTAAATTATTTAAGCTTTCTCTTAGGTTTTGGGATAGTCTTCTATTTAATGCCCCAACTTCTCACATTCCAGTAATTCGATGACACAGTCCCCGATAGATCTTGTGACATATAACATACTAGGATAACTTACTTTTCTTACAACTTTACCTGGAATTGCTCGTCTTTCCCACCACAAAATTCTGAGTTTTCTCCCTTGGTTCACTTTTCACTTCCACACTTAATTCTCCCTTTTGATCTTGCTATGTGCGGTAGGATTCACAGCTTTCACTACGTTCTCTAGTACTTCTTCTACTTAACCTCATCACTCTGATAAAGACTCAATTTCCACTTCATTCATACTTTTTCACCACCTCCTTCTATTGACGGAAGGGAAGGGTTAAACTCGAGAAAATGATTGACAATACATGGGTTGATTCATTTGGAACATAATTCATATAAACGTTTCTTTACGATAACGTTACTCACAGTGGTTCCAATAAGCGGTCAATCAATCCTCGAGTTTTGACCTACAATCACAAAATACATAACACAAGCACGTCTTATCATTACACATTCAAGTGGCCATTAAGGCTTAGCTTTCATTACGTTGGTTCTTGTTCTTTCTTAACACATTGCTCAAAACACACTCTTGAATCTCATAACTGAGTACATTCTTGTCTTAGTGTGTTTCTAACCCATAACCTCATTACTATGGCTTAATTAAGGCTTAGGAATGCCTAAGATGCAATGAGAATGCCAAAACATGCCTTGGAACACTTAGTCAAATTTTCTGAAAATAAGGTCCACGCTCGAGCGTAGCTTTCCTCGCTTGAGCGAACATGTAAAATGTGAATGGTCGCTCGAGTGCACATTCCTTCGCTCGAGCGATCTGTAAAAGACATGAAACTTTTGGGAGTTTGCAATTCACGCTCGAGCGGAATTTTGGTCGCTCGAGTGGAGTGCACGCACTCAGAGTGGTCGCTCGAGCGTGAACTCCCACGCTCGAGCGTAGATGCAAATTCTGGAATTTTCAGATTGCACATTCAAGCTCAAAACTCGAATTCCAACCTCCAAAACACATCTCTTGGGTCCCAAAACTTGAGATAACATAGTAAACTTGTAAAACATGATGAATTAAGAATTATTTCATAAAATCATGGCCCAAGAGTTTGTTAAAAACTCACAATTTCAACTTAAAACATGATGAATGTTCATGAGCAGAACATGCATGAATTTTTCTAGTATCAAACTTCTCAAAACATGATCAAACACCACAAAACAACTTGAAACTTGATGATTTCCCTAAATGAAGATGAATTTCAAACACGCAAGAGAGGATTCATGGAAATCATGCTCGATTTGTAAGAAAATGTACATGCATGCATGAATTAACTCTAAATTCAGCATCTTTGGTCCAATTCTTGTACACAATCACAAATTCTTCTTGAAATGATCTACTTAATGGTTAAAACTCATAATTAAGTCTTAAATCCTTACCTAGAGTCTTGAATTACTCTTGTCTTAGCACAATCTTTGACCAATTCAAGCTATAGCCTTCAATTTCTCCTTAATCTCTACCCTTCTCTCTCTAGAATTGTGCTCCCTCTCTCTCTAAAATGAATTCTCAGATTTTTCCACTCAAGGGAGATGAAAGAAAATGAGCTCAAATGAGCTTATAACTCATAAATATGTTTATGATGCCAAAACACATTAATTAGAATATTAGGCTAACCAAACATGACTTAATGAATCAAACTGAATCAATTTTTAATAAAATTTGCCCTAAGGTTCTAAAAATTCCAAATAACATATCGGCGTAATCAATTTCGATTTCAGGCGCCGATAAGACTTTCAGTTTACATATTAAAGTGAAATTCCAAACAGATATTTCTATAAGTAACAGATAGTAAGCCAAATATCATGCAAATCACATAATAAACCGATAATTTATTTTATTCACTTAATTAACATCCTTAACTACCGATTAGTGGCTAATTGTGGATTGGGGTTATTACACTTTTGGAGTTATTCCTAAATATGCTATATCTACTTCAGTTGTTTTGGCATAAGTGAAAGACCTACACAAGTCTTACTTGGAGTACACGTTTTATGATTATGCTTAACAACAAATTTAGCAACTCGATATTTTTCAATCATCATTGCCAAACAACTGAATCTTGTTTGAGGATGATGGTATTTCACATTAATATCTTGTTTATCCTTCTCCCGTTTACATTCACAAGAGCAACAAAAGATCCTATCTGTTATCTTACCACTCCTATCTTTATGTTCCTTACTTTTATGCGCACTAAAACTAGCTTTGTATGAGCACTCATTAAACTACCAATAGGTTCTAATAATTAGACTTAATTCTCATCAAATTCTATTGAAAATAAGTCTTAGTAAAATCGTTGCTAAAAATGATTTTTTGTGGCGATTTTTTGCATATGTCACTAAAAATTAACAATTAGTGACTTTTTTTTGTCATGGTTTTTATAAATTGCCACTAAATTGTCGCTAAAACTTACAATTAGTGACGTTTTTCTGTGATGAATTTTTCAAAATGTTACTGAAAGTTGAAAATTAGTGACATTTTTTTGTGAAGATTTTTAAAAATTGTTGCTAAAACTTATAATTAGTGACTTTTTTGTGACACAAATTTCAAATTGTCGCCGAAAATTAACAATTGTTGATGTTTTTTAATCGTGTTTGATGAAAAAGTCATTAATTATCATAGAACCTACTTGATAATAAGTCCACCTATTAAGATCTACATATAAGTCCCCCTTATAAAAATGATATGTTGCCTCTATCTCAGATTTTATACCAATTTCTAGAATCGACTCTTTTAAAACTCTCAAATGAATTAAATTTGTACCATTCATTGTAGGTACTGAGTTTTGTAATTGAGCTTAGTTACCTTAGTCTTCTACAATAATAGTATTTTCAAACTCTAATTTATGATGAGACTGTCACACCCCGTATTTTAAACCTAATTCACATTACCTTGTCCTTTAATTATTATCTATTTTCATAAAGAAATATGCAGAAGCTACAATCATTAACTCAATCAAACAATATAAGTTCCCTCTCGTTTATACATATGATGCAACAATAAATTACAATTGATAGAAATTCCCCTTAGGATTACAATTACATAATTGAAAGGGCTTAACCCTTGATAAAATACAATGACACTCCGCTTATACATAAAAGGCTTCGTGGTTGGAAAACATGAGAAAAACCTCTCAACTCAAGTGAAATCCTCCGTGCCTGCACCCGAAAAAGATTTAGCAATGTGAGATGAACATATAATCCTATAGGGATTCCAATAATTCTAATTAATATAGTCCTATACATGTATACTACATATATAAATAATGTTAACCTTTTTGTTATCCAAAACACACATATACAGATATACTTTTCCCCAAAAGTCATTCATTAACATTTAAAAAAGAGATATTTGTTTATCTCATCATTTCATCCCTAATGTTTCAAAAGAATTTTACTAACTACGAACTTTTTTAAAAAAAAAGATAACTATATCAATAAGCATTCACAAATCTACTATGACAAACAGCCCAAAACAATCTCAACAACAACGTTACAATTTAATACTTACCATGTTAAGTGAACTATGAGTGGTTTCAATGATCTATAACATTAAATATTCCACTGGAATTACAACCAACTATCACCAATACACAATAATATCTCTAAAATCATCATCCTCATTTTCTGTCCATAAGCACAGAGTAGCAATTGGACACCCATTGCAACACATACATATATTTAAACAAACAGGACTATCACATAACGTAATCCGACTTCGTCAAGCCATTACCATCCACTTTACCAGGCGCTAGCTACAAGGAACTTGGAACTTATCATTACAAGTGTAAACCACTTTACCAAGCGCTAGCTGGAAAGAACTTGGGACCTCTCATTTGAAGCGCAATAAACTTTACCAGGTGCTAACTGGAAGGAAATTGGAACCTTTCATTCAAAGCATAATCCACTTTACCGAATGTTAACCGGAAGGAAATTGAAAACTTTTTATAGCACTTTCATTACATATCTCAATATAAAACCATACCATTTCCATTTGCTTATTAATTGACACACTTACAAAATAGGTAAGGTTTCAATTCAACTAATTTCCATATCAATTCTACAACAAGTAATGCAATCCTCCACCGATTATCAAAACAGATATCTTTAAACAATATATATATCGACCTAACGACATATAGTGCAAAGACTAATTCAACAACACATTACTCATAATACTCCCAACTTCACCTATGATTCTCACTCCATTCAATGTATAAGCGTTTAACATTTTAAATTCTTATTTTCTCAATTTTGTTTCTATCAATAACGTCGATACCAATTTCATTAAATTATAACAATAATAGTTATCTCTTTTAAACTATTCCAACTTAACAATATCAAGGCATAACTAATCAAAAACATATTATATCATTTTCAACAAATTTGATATATATATAATGGTATTCTTTCAAGTTATTACCAATCTCAATCACATCCTTGTATGTAGGGGTCCAAGAAGATCGCCGAAATCTTTGAAGGCTAGCCAGAAAATTTGAATGTCGCTGGAAACTTTGAATCTCCTAGGAAAATATGGAGAGGCTAAGATTCTTCAATGATCACAACTAATGGGAACTCATATAAAGAAGAGATGATGGGAATAAAAGGTTAGGTAAAGAAGAAAGCAAAGAAGCTAGAGAGAGAGAATCATGAATAGCTCCCATAGATCCCACTTTCACTCGTAAAAAAGGAAGATGAGAACTCTCAAAGGCTCTTTCTCTCTAAAATTTCTCTTCCTTAAAGCTATGAGGAGTGCTCTTTATATAGACAACTTAAATGGTGGAGTCCCATATGCAAGGCACATGGGGGAAATATTCTCTCTAACTACTTTGTCCAAGGAAATGACCTCTCCAAGGATGAGAAGGGTCCCTATTGGACCATTTTAATATTTTTGGTTATTTATTTATTTATTTTATTTTATTTTTTGACCTTTTGTCTTGTCCATGAATGAAGAATATTGAAAGGTCATGGGCTTGGTAGTGAGTCAGTGTTTGGAGGTTTTGGGACTCTCCATTTTCTCTAGTTTAATGGTCATTACTTTTTGGTGTAATTTGTAAGGTCCTAGTGGCCTATAAATTGTTCCTATCATCTACTCATTTCTACACCAACTCTTTTTACAATTAAGAGATTACTAGCCAAAGAACAGTGTTTTTCTTGGTGGAGCTTTGAGTTCACTATTTTGTGTAGAGTTGGCCTAGATCATACGACAAGTAGTCGGGCTGTTGTATCTTGGAGGGGACAAGTTAGAGTTTAGTGACTGCTGCATCAGTATTTGGGTTCTTTCTACCACAGTGGGCTTGATCTCCTTAAAGAAAATGAGATATCCGTGCCTTAGCGTGTCTATTTGTATCTCATTTTTTTTGCATTATTTATCAATAAAATATAATTTTTTTGGTATTTTCACCAACAATTTTAAGGAGATCAAAATGAAACAAGGAGTAGGACAAAACAATAGCGGAATTGAAGATCTCAACAAGCTTTTCAAGTTCAAAGAAGTTTATTTTAAGAGGTGGAAAGGAATTTTTTTTTTTAACCTCAGCCTTTTGCAAGTTTCTTATGTTCTTACAAAAAAGAACCCAAACAAAGTCCCAACTGAAAAGATGAATGATGAAGACTACGAGGCATATGAAGCAAAAGTAGCTTCATACAATACAGATGAGTATAAATGTCGTATGATACTGAAGATGCAGGAGTGAAGAAGTATACAACTAGCCAATTTTTTCGCTTCTAAATGGTGGATGAAAAATTTATTGTAGAGCAAGCAAAAGGTTTCCAAATGATAATTGCAGAGAAGTAAGATCTGAAAGCATCAAGATTAGTGACAACTTGGTAGTTGCAGGACTTGTTGACAATTTACCACCATTTTGGAGAGAATTCCAAAAGAATGTGTGCCACAAACAAAAATAGACTTCTTTAGAGGCATTGATCGCTCGCATCCGAGTCGAAGAAGAGGCTGGCAGCCAAGATGTATTGATAACACAAGAGAGTAATGCCAATTCCATTACAAAGGTAAATTTTCTTTCAACAAATAATAACTTACCCAAAGGTCAAAATTCCAAGAATGATTATTTGAAGCCTTATAGAAAGAATATGAAGAATTATCACAATAAATGGATTAATCCAAATAAGAACCAAGGTCCACCACCTCCACAATATATGCTTTGTCGGTAGCAAAAGTGGGCATATTGCTCAAATTTACAAATCTCGAAAACGTGCACCTGCCCTAATGGCTAACATTATCGAGAAGCCATTTATAGCGATGATTATAGACATTTGCATGGTTAATTATGTGGAAGGTTGGTGGGCAGATTTTAGTGCTAATAGTCATGTTTGTTATGATAAAGCTTGGTTCAAGATGTATACTCCCTTTGATGGTGAGAAAACAATTATGCTTGGTGACTCTAATTAAACCAAAATACTTAGGAGTGGTGAGGTTGACCTTAAGTTCACCTTTGGACGTGTGCTTACTTTAAAAGATGTGCTTATACACCGTCTATGAGGAAGAATTTGATGTCAAGTTATTTGTTGAATAAGGCTGGCTTTAAGCAAATTATGGAATCTGATCAATATGTGATTATTAAGAAGGGTATTTTTGTGGATAAGGGTTATGCTTGTGATGGAATGTTCAAACTGAATGTTGAGACTAATAAACCATCTACTAATTAGGTTTATATGTTGTCATCTATTAATTTTTGGCATGCTCGGTTGTGTCATATTAGCAGTAAATATGTGAGAATCATGACTTGTTTAGGATTAATTCCTAAATTGACAAAAAATTTTGAGAAATGTGAAATTTGTAGTAAAGCAAAAATTATGAAGAGGCCTCATAAAAGTGTTGAGAAAATTACTGAATTGCTAGGATTATTTCATACTGATTTGTGTGAGTGTGAAGGAATTTTAACCCGTGGTGGTAATCGATATTTTATCACTTTTATTGATGATTTTTCAAAATACACAAATGTATATTTATTAAAAAATAAAAGTGATGCTTTTAAGGAATTTAAAGAATTCCTTCTTGAAGTTGAAAATTAATTCGGTAAAAAGATTAAGAGAATTAGAAGTGATAGAGGTCGGGAGTATGAATCTCTTGGATTCAACTCTTTTGTTCAGTCATTGGGAATTATTCATGAGACTACTCCACCATATTCACCTTTATCTAATAGCATAGCTGAAAAAAGCAATAGAACATTAATTGATTTGACAAATGCTATGCTTATTGATTAAGGTGCTTCCTCAAATCTTTGGGACGAGGCTATTTTGACAGCTTGCCATGTGATAAATAGAGTGCCATACAAAAGGACTAAACTTGTACCTTATGAGTTGTGGAAGGGGTATAAAGCAAAACTAGGTTATTTGAGGGTTTGGGCTATTTAGCTTTTGTGAGGCTTACAGATCCTGAACGACCTAAATTGAGTGAACGAGCTACCACTTGTACTTTTCTTCAGTATGCGTTGCATAGTACAACTTATAGATTTTTTAATATGGAAAACAATATTATTTTTGAATCAAGTGATGCTATTTTTCATGAAAATAAATTTCCTTTTAAATTTAGAAATAGTAAGGGTCAAATATTTTCTGAAAATATTTTATCCATGCCTAGCTCTTTTACTTCATCTCAAGTTTTTAAAAAACAAGAATATTCTCTAATCCAACCAAGAAGGAGTGAACAAGTTAGAGTTAAAAAAGATTTTGGCTCTAACTATTTTCTTTACAATGTGGAAGAAAATTCCTCTTACGGTGCAAGAAGGTTTATCATCACCTGATACTATTTTCTGGAGAGAGGCTGTAAATGATGAAATGTATTTACTACTTTCAAATAAAACATGGAAGCTAGTGGATTTATCTCTTGATTGTAACAATATTGGGTGTAAATGGGCCCTCCATAAAAAACTTAAACTGGATAGAACCATAGATAAATGTAAAGCGAGGCTCGTTGCTAAAGGTTTTAAGCAGCAAGTTGATCTTGATTTCTTTGATACTTTTCTCCGGTTACTAGAGTTACATCCATTAGATTGTTGATAGCAGTGATTGCAATTCATGATTTAAATTCATCAAATGGATATGAAAACAACATTATTAAATGGAGTTTTAGATGAGGAGATTTACATGGACCAACTTGAGCGCTTTGTGGAGCCTGGCCAAGAAAGCAAGGTGTGTGAGCTAACTAAATCCCTTTATGGTTTAAAATAAGCTCCTAAACAATGGCATGAAAAATTTGATTCCCACATGCTTGAGAATGGCTATAAGACTAATGAATGTGATAAGTGTATATATTATAAAACTTGTGAGAATATACATGTGAGTATTAGCCTATGTGTAGATGATCTACTTATTTTTTGCTTTAATTTGCTTATTATAAATGAGACTAAAAATATGTTTAATTAGTAGCTGAGAGGGAGATTTATTAGCTGGAATGGGCCATGGTAAAGGCCAGGCAAATTGAGGGCCGAGCGCATTTGGGCCGTGATAGCTTGGGCCTGTCCGGAGATGGTTCTGCTCGGTTGAGGCACAGGGCTATGTTGGGACCGAGCTACTTGGGCTTGTCCATGTGGGAACTGAGCTACTTGAGCTACTCGGCCGAGATGATCCTTGCCATTCGAGATTCCACGGTTCGCGCATTTAGCTCGGTAGGAAGGGCTTCGGTTTACAAGCTCGACCTGTCTTGAGCTCGGTTATGCCGGAATGCAACCGAGTATGGTCGTTATGGAGCTCGACGAGTGGAGTACTCGGACTCGTTATCCAGTACGGTTGTGTGAGGCCGAGGTGATGCCGCCGGGCTGCTGAGCTCCCACTAATGTAGTCTGCCGGTATGGTTAGGTGGTGATTGTGGGATTTGTGCTGACAGATGGGAGAGCAGCTTTACGTGTCAAGAGGCTAATGGGAGCAGATTTGAGCGCAGAAAGTATACAAGCATGACTGCGCCCCCCATGCTGTCAATGGAACATCATTTGGTGAGATAGATTTACATTCATTGAGTTTTTCTCTTTCTCTCTCTCTCTCTGAGTGTGTGCTAACTTGACCGTCGGAGGGGTTTCCGGCAACACACCGCTGGGTAGCTCACTGTCGTTGTGCTTTCAGGTTGATCGGATAGACACGGAGCTTGGACGAAAGGAGTACGGACAGCGACGAATATTTGCTCCCCGTACAATTGGCGCCGTCTGTAGGAAGTTTGATAGACAAAACCTTGTCTTCCAAGCTCATCTGATCACCTTCCATGGCGAACAACGACGAGATACCGTTATCCGCCATCGATGGTGTTACCCCGGAGTCAGCCAGACGGAGAGACAGACTCCCCACCGTTCCAAACATGGTGGGCCTGGAGACTTCACCAGGAGGACATTCAAGAGCCGCGCGGGATAAGCGCGGTAGAAGTTTTAGTAACTCTCGGAGCCCAGACGGGCACCAGAGGCGACGAGAATCGCACACTAGGCGTCTGGAGCACAAGTTAAGGGACCAAGACGCTGTTATCCGGAGAATGGCGGCGGAGATGGAAGATCTCAAATGGCATGTCAAAGGGAAGGGTGTTGCTGGAGTGGGAGACCACAGTGAGCGCACCCAACCACGTCGTTCAGGCAGTCAGAGGTAGTGGCACACTCCCTCCCTTTTTATCACCAGAAGCTACAGGGTTGGAGAATCCGACGCGCCTGTAGAGAAGTCTAGCGCGCAAGATAGTACCTATCAACCCTCACGTCCGGCAACGACGTCGAGGTATTCCTATTCCGCTCGCTCAGAGGACTTTCGGGCAGTCTTGAAGGAGCGGGCTCACCGGGGGGAGACTCAAAGGGTGCCGGCGCTCCAGCGGCTATCTTACGGGGGTCGCGTTAGTGAAGAGGTCATAATGCCACCACTCTGCCCAGCTGTGCCTCTCCATCTAGACACAGATTTGGCGCGGCTGAGCGCCACTCCCTTCTCCCTTGAGATAGAAACCACTCCTCTCCCCACGGGCTTTCACCAGCCCAAGTTTACGCTCTACGACGGAAAGACCGATCCATATATGCATGTAAGCCACTTCCGGCAAGTCATGGCCGGACATAGGCGCAAATGACGCTCTTATGTGCCTTATCTTCCCGTCAAGTTTGGGTGAGCTGGGCTTGAAATGGTTTGAGAGGCTGTCGGAGGGAAGCATCCAAAGGTGGCAACAGTTGGCGGAAGCATTTGTGACTCGTTTCAAGGCCAACACCAAAACACCGAAGGATGTGGACCACCTTCTCAGTGTCAAAATGGAGTCGAGCGACACACTCAAGGCATACAACTCTAGATACTGGGAAACCTTCAACGAGATTTTAGATTGCCCGATCAACCTGGCAATCACCCAATATAAGGGCGGTCTCCCGGTCGGACATAGGCTGCGGAACTCGCTTACCATGAACCAGACAACCATGGGCCAACTAATGCAGCGCATCAATGAGAACATCCGGATAGAGGATGATGCGACGGCATCCACCGTGAGAATAACTCCGGTGGTAACAGACAAGAGGTCGGCTGGTAAGGTACATGCGGTCGGATAGGAGTCAAACCGTCCAAATGATCGCGCCGAGGAATCTGACCATGGGTCAAATCATCGAAATTGGAGAAGGGGCTGTCGGAATGACCAAGCTGAATACCCGTGCGATGACATAGCTGATGCAAACAGAAGGTTGAAAGCTCGGACGGGCATCACCACGGTCTTTAAAATTCCAATCTATCGCATACTTAGTGAAATCCGTGACGAGGATTACGTCTGGTTTCCTGTTAAGTTAGGCGACGCGCAAAAGGGCTTCAATCCACGGTACCATTGTACATATCACAGGGAGCGAGGATACCGGACAGAGGACTGTTTGCCTCTGAAGCAACACTTGGAGGAGTTAGTCGCAACCGGACACTTGGATCTTTACATTGATGGGGGTGTTACGGCCGCACATTCTGCCCCGGTTGATCCGCATGGACCGGTTGACTTGGAGGTGCCCCCTCAAGGAGTGGTTAATGTGATCTACGGCATAGTGGAGCCGGCGTGTGTATGCGAGCTCCGAGGAATGATCAAAAAGGCTGAACACATGAGGGAAGTTTTGTCAGTCCAGCCCGCGATCAAAAGGGGGAAGATTGAGCAAAAAGACGTGATTAGTTTCTCTAACAAGGACCTGGAGCGCATTCAAATGCCATACAATGACGCCCTAGTGGTCACTCTTCGCGTCAAAGAGTTCGATGTCAAGCGCATCTTAATTGACCAGGGAAGTTCGGTTGAGATTATGTACTACGATGCATTCAAGCAACTCAAACTCCGTGATACAGACTTGGCTCCGATGACTTCGCCACTGGTAGGTTTCAACTCGCAACCGGAATGGCCTTTGGGAAAGATAATTTTACCAGTAAAAGTCGGAACCATGGTCAAGCAGGTGGAGTTCTGGGTGCTGCAGGTGCCATCTACGTACAATCTGATCCTCGGTAGGGGATGGCTTCACGCTATGCAAGCTGTAGCGTCGACCTACCACCAGGTTATGAGATTCCCCTCGGCTTTGGGGGAAATTGAGGAAATTTGGGGCGATTAAGTCATGTCGAAGCAATGCTTCGTGGCAGTGAACGGGAGCCAGGCTGCCAAAGGCTTCGTCCAGATGATCGAAAGACCGGAGGACTAGGGAGTCCTTGAAGATGTGGGCGCCAAGGCTGAGGACAAAGCTATTGAAGAGTTGGTAGAAGTGCGGATTAACACGGAAAGTTCGAACAAGTTGTTTTTGCTCGGATCAAGCCTTACCGCCCAAGAAAGAACCGAGATGGTAGAGTTCTTGATGGCAAATATCGAATTCTTCGCATGGTCGCCCTACGACATGCCTAGCATCTATCCAAGCTTTATTTGTCATCACCTCAATGTTTTCCCCGGTGCACGGCCGGTCATTCAGAGAACGAGAAGATCGGCGTTGCACTACGCCGAGGTAGTCGCGGAGGAGGTAAAGAACTTACTTGAGGCACGGGCTATTCAGGAAGTGCACTACCCTCGGTGGATTTCAAACACGCTCGTAGTGCCCAAGAAGAATGGGAAGTGGCGAGTTTGTGTCGACTACAAGACCGTCAACCGAGCTTGCCCTAAAGACAGCTTTTCCCTGCCCCGAATAGACCAGCTGGTGGATCTAACGGCCGGACATAACAGGCTTAGTTTCTTGGATGCCTACCGCAGTTATCATCAGATTGCCATGCATGGCCCCGATCGTGAAATCACCTCCTTTACTACTCCAAGGGGACTCTTCTGCTACCGAGTCATGCCTTTTGGTTTGAAGAACGCCGGGGCGACTTTCCAAAAGATGGTGACCAAAATGTTCGCTCCTCTGCTAGGCCGGACGATGGAGGCTTATATCGATGACATGGTGGTCAAAAGCCGGCATCAAGCAGACCACTTGCCCGACCTAGCCGAGATGTTCGCCATTCTCAAACAGCACAAGCTACGCCTGAATGTGTCCAAGTGTGCCTTTGGTGTGGGATCCAGAAAATTCTTGGGCTTCCTAGTCACAAACCGAGGCATCGAGGCTGACCCCACACAAATTAGAGTCGTACAAGAGTTAAAGCAGCCAAACTCGGCGAAGGACGTGCAGCATCTTGCCGGTATGGCAACCGCGATTAACAGATTCATAAGTCGGTCATCAGATCGCTGTCGCCCTTTCTTTCGAGCCTTAAAATCCAAGTTTCCATGGGACGAGGAATGCGACAAGGCTTTGGCCGAGCTAAAGGCATATCTGTCTTCTGCTCCATTATTGGTGACACCAAAGCCCGGTGAAGAACTCTACCTTTATCTAGCCGTCTCTCAGCATGCTGTTAGCGCGGTGCTTGTCCGGTCAGAAGGCATCCAGCATTTCCCTATTTTTTACGTCAGCAAAACCATGCTACCAGCAGAGTCGAGATACTTGCCACTGGAAAAACTTGCCTTGGCGTTGATGATGGCCTCAAGGAAATTGGCGCACTACTTTCATGTTCACACAATCATCGTTTTGACCGAGTTCCCCCTCAAAGCCTTGTTCGAACGGGCAGATTTCTCCGATCGAATCCTCAAGTGGGCGGTCAAATTGGGACAATTTGACGTCAAGTTCCAACCACGAACTGCTATAAAAGCACAGATCTTGGCTGATTTCGTTGCTGAATTCTCACCTGACATTCATCCGGTATGCCCGGTGGATCTTGCCACGGCAATTGAGGAGGTGAATGTAGGCTCAACCGAAATTACACAGCAGGGCGATGTTGGCAACGCGGAACCTGCGCGCCTCGCTGTAGAACATCCAGCCGGCATGATACTACAGACCGGCGATGTGGCGACGGACTTGGGCATAATAGACCAACCTGTTGGGTCCGGTGCCGCATCGCCGAGGGGGGAGGAATTTGAACTGATTAGCATTGAACCTGAAGCCGAACAACCGAGTGACCGAGATCCCATCAACCTTCAAGCCTCCTAGGACCCCTCAGAGTGTTGGAAGCTCTTTGTCGGCGAAATGTGAAAACTCTTTGTAGATGGAGCCTCGAACCGTCACAGTGCCGGGCTGGGCATAGTTCTGATTTCACCAGATGTTCTGACCATTGAACACTCCATCACCCTCGGGTTTCCTGCATCAAACAACGAGGTTGAATACGAGGCGCTGTTGGCCGGGCTCAAAAGTGCCCTTCAGGTGCATGCATCCGAGCTGATGGTTTATAGCGATTCCCAACTCATTGTCAACTAAGTGTCTTGGGTTTACGAAGCTAAAGATGACAGAATGGCGAAGTACCAAGCTCTTGTGAGAGAACACATCAAGCGATTCCAGGCAATTAGGGTCCAATAAATTGGCCAGGAAGACAACGGCCGTGCGAATGAGTTAGCCGGTTTAGCTTCCATGGTCGATAAAACATCTCCCAGCCCTCTATTGATTGAGTTTCTTCCTCGGCCTAGCATCGAGGAAACCGAGCAGACAGAGGTACTTTGCACCGAGCTAGGTTTTTCTTGGATGGACGCTATTATCCTCTTCCTTAAGGAGCGGACCCTTCTAGTTGATAAAAAGGAAGCGCATAAAGTCCGGGTGAAGTCAGAGCGGTTTTGGTTCTCTCCATCTGGCGCTTTATACAAGAAGTCTTTCACCGGCCCTTATCTCAAGTGTGTACACCCAAATAGCATGGAAGTTTCCTGTACGAAATTCATGAAGGCATATGCGGCAGTCACATCGGGGGCAGATCTTTGGCCTACCGAGCTATCTCGCAAGGGTATTGGTGGCTGTGCATGCAAGCGGACGCTCAGAAATATGTTCGCAAATGTGAGAAGTGCCAGAAGTTCGCCCGCCAAATTCACTAGCTAGCCAGAGAACTTTTTCCCCTTACAAGCCCTTGGCCTTTTGCGATGTGGGGGCTGGACATAGTGGGACCACTCCCAACGGTACCAGGCAACCAGAAGTTCTTCATCGCGGCTACGGACTACTTCACCAAATGGGTTGAAGCTGAGCCCTTAGCAACTATCAAAGAGAAAGACGTCAAACGATTTGTTTGGCAGAATGTGGTAATGCGGTTTGGCGTCCCTAAAATTCTGATCTCTAACAATGGCATCTAATTTGACGGGCACCTATTCTGAGGATTTTGTGAAGAATTGAAGATCGAATTCTACAACTCCACCCCGGCTTACCCGTAGTCCAACGGCCAAGCCGAAGTATCAAACAAGACCATTCTTGATGGGTTGAAGAAAAAACTTGAGAAAGCCAAAGGAAAATGGGCCGAGGAACTCCCAAGTGTCCTTTGGGCATACTGGACGACCCCACGGCGATCTACCGGGGAAACTCCTTTTGCCCTGGCATACGGCATAGAGGCGGTCATCCCGTTGGAAATCGGCATGCCCACCATCCACAGTGTAAATTTTGAGCCGGAGCTGAACTCTGAAGCAGTAGCCCTGGAATTGGACCTTGCTGAAGAGCGCCGAGAAAAAGCTTTGATTCATGTGGCTGCGTACCAACAAGAATTATCCAGGAAATACAACAAAAACGTGCACCCCAGACCGTTTAAAGTAGGCGACTAGGTTTTAAGGAAGGTCATGGGCAACACCTGGTGCCAGGCGAAGGCAAGCTAAGGGCAAACTGGGAAGGACCCTACAGGATAACCGGTCTGGCGGGCAAGGGGGCATACTACTTGGAAGATTTGGATGGCAAAGGCATACCCCGGCCATGGAATGCAACCAACCTCAAACTGTACTATTTTTACAGTTTTTCATAGTTTTTATGTTATTCTTTTGAGCAAGGAGTTGTTTGCCTTACATTTTAAAATGTAATACCCTTTTTGTCAATATAATAGAAGTGACTTATTCTTGCTGAAGCATTCTGTTGTTTTCGATGCTTATTTTGTGATTTTAATCGAGATGTCTTATTTCGGTTGAACGAGTTGATGATTTTACTCAACTTTGTGATTTCTACCGAGATGCTTTACTCCGGTTGAACAAGTTGATTTACTTTGTGATTTCAACCGAGATGTTTTACTCCGGTTGAACGAGTTGATGATTTGCTCAACTCTGTATTTTAGACCGAGATGATTTTGCTCTGGTTAAATGTGTTGATGATTTACTCAACTTAGACCGAGATGTTTTATTCCGGTTGAATGAGTTGATGATTTACTCAGCTTAAACTGAGATGTTTTTCTCCGGTTGCGTGAGTTGATGATTTGCTCAACTCTGTGATTTAGACCGAGATGATTTTGCTGTGGTTAAATGAGTTGATGTTTTATCAACCGAGATGGTTTATCTCGGCTATATGAGTTGATAATTCGTTCAAGGACGAGTTGATGATTTGCTAAGCCAAGGTGCTTTACCCCGGCCAAAGTTGTTTAGTTTAAACACAGTGCAAACATTTAACAAAATCAGAACTTTTCATTGATGAGGAATATAATTACATACGGTAGGCTGGTAGCCCGGTTACATTCTTAAAAATAAAGAAGAAAAAGACAGAAAACTAAACCAAGGGGGACAGGCCGGCGAAGTCATCCCCGGTTGAGGTTGCCTCCAGGTCGATCGTGGTTGTGGTTTCTTTGATGCCGGTCTCAACTTGGCCGGCCTACTTTGGGCGGTTTTCTCTCTTGACAGTTTTCTCGGCCTCCTCCAAGCCTTCTTCTTCCTCGGCCTCAGCCTGCAATGCGCTGAAGACGTCATTGGCATATGGCACCACATATGCCGGCAGAAAGGCAATGGGGGGAGAGGCAAACACGTCGGTCCCAGATCCTTAGCCGAGCTGTTCGTAAGAAACTTTCCACCTGGACTTGAAGAAAATGTCCTTGGTGGCCTCCACTTGCTTGGTATAGTTTTCCTCGGCCTCATTGAAACCTTCGTTATTTGCCTTGTCCAGTTCGTCCTTCCTTGATTGCTTCAACGCTTCCAGCTCGGCCCGGAGAGCGTCCCTTTCTTTCTCGGCGGCACCCAGTTGGCCGAGCAATCTGGAGTTATCAGAGTTCGCGATCTCCAAAGAAGCTTTTGATCGCTCCAGCTCAGTCTGAAGGTGCTCAACCTGGCTGGCAGCGTCGGTTGCCTTCTGTCAGCGTCTGTGAATCTGCTCCAGTGCAAGGTGTTGTTTTTGGATGGCCTGCAAGAAGAGAGTTTGATTAGAGAGGGAACTGAGCAAACACTTGGAAAAATTTGAATAAAGCATGCAAAACTCTTACCCGGGTCATGGACTTGACCGAGGACTTCACCAGCCGGGTGTCGGGCACGTGATCGCTGCCGACCACGTCGCTCGGCAGTAGGAGTGCTTTTGTCAGGTCGAAGGCTAGGAGGTGTTCCTTGTCACCTTTGACTGAGGCGGTTGTCGGGATCTCCTTACCCCGGTGCTTCAATTGGGGCTTCCAAGGCGGTGGTAGCTCGGTTGTGACTGCGGGTTGCTCGGTGTTCAGCTTCGCGACGAGCTCGGCTGAGGGATCGGCGGTTCGAGGCCTTTTTCCAGCTCGACGGGTGTCCTTGCTGGCTTGTGATGGGGGGGGTTGAGGCCAAGGCAATGACGGCCTCAGATGTTTGCCCGGCTCTTGAAGTGCGAGGTGGGATGCTCGGTAGCTCGGTGGATGTGGTGGTGATGGGATTTTTAATGCAGCTTCATTTGGCCATCTCCTCTGCCTCGGTCAGCCAGATGAGGGACACGTCGGGTAATGTGGGGTCAGGAGGTGGTGATGGCGCTTGAAGGAAGTCTGTCACTCTACTCCGGCGTGGAGCGGAGTATCGGTAGGTCGGTACGCAGTCGAGAAGTTCGTGACAATCTCGGTTTCGGTATCACAGCACGGTTCTGATAGCTACTTCGTTGGGATAATGGTGGTTGGCTTGCAAAGTCTCAATTGCTGCAAAAGAAGAGAAGATATTAAGTACGGAATTTAGAAAGGAAGAAATTTGACTGAGCAGTTAGCACAACTTACATGTTTCACCGAAGTTTTTGCTTATATACCAGCCCAGCATATTGGCCGTTTCATAATTACCGGACACCCAGAAAAAGTCATCGTTGTGCATGTCTTTGTCCGGGGTGCCGATCACTATTTTCTCCTTGCCCGGTTGGATCTTTAAATAATAGGCAAGGTGGTCGCCCGTATGCCCGAGGGTATACTGGCAAAGTATTTCGGCTAATCCTAGGTTGGTTCCTAGCCGGATGTTCCATTCGTGGATCCCGTTAATTATCCTGTAAGTGTTGGTTGAGACTTGGATTGGTGCTAGCCCGGTGCACCGCAAGAACTCGCACAAAAGGGGGTTAACCGGGAAGCGGAGGCCACCTTCTATTATGGAGAGCACGGTGAAAGGGCACTGGTCTAGCCTGCTCCAGGGGGTTGTTTCCTCGCCACCGAGCTCGAGATGTACGTCGGCTGGGATACCGTATTCTTCCCGGAACGCAGTTAGAGCGACCGGCGTGTCGACCAGGAAGCGGTAGTGCCCCATGTGTAGCCGGTTGGTTTTAGTACGACTGTTTGGCACAAACTCTTGTTTGGTGGCTGCTTAGTCTTTGAGAGCCTCAGTGTTGGTGCGTGGTCCCCTTGGACTCTGCAGGAAAAGGAGGGTAAGTGTAAGTGGGAGCGCGGTCACGCAAAACGAGCTTGACTTTAGCTCGGTTAGGTGAACTGCCGGACCACCCCGGTCATGAAGGTAAATCCAGAAGCTCGACCGCTCAAGCGGACCATATGTTAGCCCGGTCAAGCGGTCAAACCCTCTACCTACCTCGGTTCCTACAGGAGTTTTTACAAACTCGTAATTTGCTCGGTTTAGATGTTTTTTGGGATCAAAAGAAGACCTGAAGCTCAGTCCGCCCCAGATCTTCATGTGTTCATCACTGCAGCTGAAGAACAGCAAGGAGAACAGGGGGCACGGGAGGTTTTTGGGAGCTATATCCTAAAACCTATTACTTTTGTGCCTTAAGATGTGAAATACCAAAGGAAAAAGCAATAAAGGGGTTCGAAAAACTTACCAGAATGGGACAGAAGTCGAATTTTCGAGCATGAATGCAGAAGAGGGCAACAATGGAGCTTGATGATGGCACTGCGACGTTAGGTCGTCTGGAATGGAAGTGAGTCAGTAAGAAGAAAATGAAGGGGGAGTTGGCGTGTTTGTAGGGGAAAACAACCGCCAAAATTCGAACATGAAAGGACGTCGGGGTTGGCTGCTCGAGGCCAATAAATGATCAACGCGTGTCCCTATTGACGGCGGCGTCAGTATTGAAGAGACAAACAGGCGAGTTGAGGTGTCGATCGGGCAAGTCTAGAAACCGAGCATGTCGACTAGCGTGGTATACAACTTGTGGAGGAAAGACCGACGGGGAATATACCCCGGTTAGGTCACGTAATCCCAGTCACGCTTTTGCGCGGACGGAATTAAGGGGCAATTGAGAGGGAGATTTATGAGCTAGAATGGGCTGTGGTAAAGGCCGGGCAAATTGAGGGCCAAGCGCGTTTGGGCCGTGATAGCTTGGGCCTGTCCGGAGATAGTTCTGCTCGATTGAAGCCCAGGGCCGTGTTGGGACCGAGCTACTTGGGCTTGTCCATGTGGGGATCGAGCTACTTGAGCTACTCGGCCGAGATGATCCCTGCCATTCGGGATTCCACGGTTCGCACATTTAGCTCGGCAGGAAGGGCTTTGGTTTACCAGCTCGACCTATCTTGAGCTCGGTTATGCCGGAATGCAACCGAGCACGATCGTTATGGAGCTCGACGAGTGGAGTACTCGGACTCGTTATCCAACACGGTTGCGTGAGGCCAAGGTGATGCCGCCGGGCTGCCGAGCTCCCACTAATGTAGTCTGCCGGTTTGGTTAGGTGGTGATTGCGGGATTTGTGCTGACAGATGGGAGAGCAGCTCTACGTGTCAAGAGGCTAATGGGAGCAGATTTGAGCGCAGAAAGTATATAAGCATGACTACGCCCCCCATGCTGTCAATGGAACATCATTTGGTGAGATAGATTTACATTCATTGAGTTTCTTTCTCTTTCTCTCTCTCTGAGTGTGTGCTAACTTGACCGTCGGAGGAGTTTCCGGCAACACACCGTCGGGTAGCTCACCGCCGTTGTGCTTTCAGGTTGATCGGATAGACACGGAGCTTGGACGAAAGGAGTATGGACAGCGACGAATATTTGTTCCTCGTACAGTAGCCATTTTGATATGAAAGATCTTGGTGAAGCCAATTTTATTTTGAGAATTAAAATTACCAAGACTAATGATGGCATTTTTCTTGATCACATTATGTTGAGAAAATTTTAAAGAAATATAATTTTCTAGACTGTAAACATGTTGCTACTCCTTTTAATGCAAGCATACATTTATCTGATGTAACAAATGAAAAAGAAGTGATTAATCAAAAGGAATATGCTAGCATGATTGGCAGTTTATGCTATTGATTGTACTAGACCTGACATTGCATATCCTGTTGGAGTACTTGGCATGTTTACTAGCAAGCCAAGTCAAGATCATTGGTTAGTTATGGGAAGAATTATGAGATATTTATCTGGTACAAAAAATTATGGCTTGTTTTATAACAAGTATCATGTGGTAATTGAGGGATATATTGATGTCGATTGAAACAATTTATCAGGTGATTCTCTTTCTACCTCGGGTTTTATTTTTACCTTGGGTGGTGGTGCTATATGTTGGAAGTCTAAAAAACAAACTATACTTGCTAATTCTATAATGGAAGCTGAGCTTATAGCGTTAGTTTCAACATGTGAGGAAGCGAATTGATTGGAGACTTGTTACATAAAATCCCCTTTTGGAAAAAAACCAATTCCTCATGTGTTAATTCATTGTGATAACACTGCTGCTATTGGTAGAGTGAACAACAATTTTTATAATGGTCAATCTAGACCTATCAGAAGAAAACACAATAATCTAAGACCCTATTTGAGTAATGACATCATAACTGTGAATTATAATCTTGTGGATCGGTTAACTAAGGCCTTGGCGAGAGGTAGGGTCTAAAATACATCAAAGAGGATGGGTTTGAAGCCTACAAAATCATAAACCATGTATGAGGACACCTAACCTAGGGACCAGAGATCTTGTAACCAAGTTCAATGGGAAGAACAAATCATATGGCGGTTGTAAAAAAATGTACTCCTTAATATCTTGTTGTCCATCCCTATGATGTAAGTGCATTTTTCATGTAAAGTTGGAGGGTTGAGTCTTTGTACTCTTGATGAAATTCTATTGCTCTTGTTGAGTAGGGTGTGTAAATTACAAGAACATCCTTGATAGATTTCACCTATGTGAGTATGGAAGTAGGGTCACCTTCTATGAGAACATGGCTTATTCTCGAATATAGTCATGAAAATTGAGAGTAGCACAAGGCCGTCATGTGCTGGCTGTTTAAAGCTCATGTCAGCACCTGAATTATTATGTGTGAGTAATAATACTTTATTTTCCCTAAGGAGTCATAGTTCAAATCTGAGACCACTACAGACTCTGGAGTAGGGGTTGTTGTTTCACTAATGAAGGTTTAATGCAGAGCACGCCTTCATGATGCATACTAGTTTATCTTTATTTGGTAATCTCTCTTATCCTTGTTAATATTAAAATGGGTGGGGGGTTGTTGGACCATTTTAATATTTTTGGTTATTTATTTATTTTATTCTGTGACCTTTTGTCTTGTCCATGAATAGAGATTATTGGAAGGTCATGGGCTTGGTGGTGAGTTAGTGTTTGGAGGTTTTGGGACTGTCCCTTTTCTCTAGTTTAATGGTCATTATTTTTTGGTGTAATTTGTAAGGTCCTAATGGCCTATAAATTGTTCCTCTCATTTACTTATTTCTATACTAACACTTTTTACACTTGAGAGATTATTAGCCAAAGAAGGGTATTTTTCTTGGTGGAGCTTTAGGTTCACCATCTTGTGTAAAGTTAGCCTGAACCATAAAACAAGTGGTCGGGTTGTTGTATCTTGGAGGAAACAAGTTAGAGTTTAGTGGCTGTTGCATCAGTGGTTGGGTTCTTCCTACTGCAGTGGACTTGATCTCCTTAAAAAAAACGAGATATCCGTGCCTAGGGGGTAAATTTGGCCCGGCCCGGCCCGTGTCGGGCCTCACGGGCTCTCGCCAAAATTTAGGCAGGCCCACGGGCCAGAAAATTAGGCCTAAGCCCAGGGGGTATTCGAGCCTTGGGCTGGCTGGGGCTTGGACCTGTGCCTAGGCTCGAGCTTGGGTGGGCCTTAACAAATTTTTTTGTTTTTTTATTTTTTCTACCAAAATTTTATTTTTTTCATTAAAAAAAACATTGGGCCTCGGGCCCAGCCTTGAGTGGGCCTTATGCAGGCCCACGGGCTGGGGCTGGGCTTCAAAATGACGGCCCAGGGTCTCGGGCTGGGCTCGAGCCTAGACGTAAACGGGCCAGGCCTGTCCCGGGCCGCGGGGGAGCTTCGAGCTGCAGGCCATCTTTACACTTCTATTCGTGCCTCAGCTTGATTTATTTGTATGTCATTTTCTTTGCATTATTTATCAATAAAATATAATTTTTCTGGTATTTTCACTAACAATCCCAAAGATGAGATCAATCTCTTGGCGAACCACTCTTCTTAGTCATACTGAACCAATGATCCCCAACCATCAGAAAGGGTCAAGGTAGTCTTAGAGGACCTCTCGCTCCTAATATTGCAGAGTCTCATGGACCCTCCCAAAGTCATGCCACCTAAACCAGAGTATAGGCCAAATTGACCGATGAGTGAATTCACCTCCACTTGCTATCCTCAGGATTCAAGTCCTTTGTTTGGGCTCTATCGCACTCATGTTTCTAGTAGGTTGATCCCAGAACGCTCCAAGTTTGCAAATGTTCTGGGACTATCAAAGGAGCGGCTTCTAGATTGTGATTGAATCTATTCAAAGCCCAAATGCTTCGTATCTCTAGGCTTGCTCATTGCCCTTTCGAGTCCGGGCCCAAATAAGTCTCTAAATTCATGGATATGAACCCTTTCAAGGCTTAGAGCGCTTCAGCATGAATTCAGGCCCACTTAATTTTGGGTTTTCCGGTTGGGCCCAGATTAGGCCTAATTAATTTAATGGGCTTAAGCTAAAGTCCCTCTTACAATCCTTAACTATTACTCTCCACAAAATCAAGTTTCAAATTTTTCAAAAATGATTATCAATCTCTAACTAAGGAAATTTTAGAAGAGTAGGGTTTTTCTCAAAACAAATTTAGGGCTTTTCTGTTTTTAACCTTCACATACCTCAATATTCATTAAAAACCACATTTGATAAGGAAAACATTAAAAGATGAACAACACAAACTAAGCCCTAAGTTCTCAACTCAAATGTCTTGAAATCCCTACAAAATTTCTAAAATTTAAATAATGAAAATACTAGAAAATCGAGCTTGGATGGAACTGAACAAGATTTGGTGAACGAATACAAAGGTCAAAGGCTTTATTATTGAGAAAGTAAAAGGAGGTTATTCAGTAGCCATCACAGGTTTCATTACATTTCTTCCATTCCGTCCTCTCATAAGTAAAAGGATATCAAATGATCGATTCACCATTGAGAGCATTAACCCCAAAAGGATGAATATTGTGGTGTTCTAACAGCGGCAGATCAAACAAGAACTTGATGAGCGAAATCCGCTGACGAAAAAAAGAGAGCAGTTTTTTCAATTCCGAAGCCTAGCGTCTTCTGATAACACTCTATCACCTTAATCCATTCTTTTGTTGAGGGTCTGGCACTTATTCTGGCCCTCTATTTACATAGCGAAGAAAGGCAAAGGCTCTTGCCCGAATGCGTGACTACGGCCCTCTATCTCATGTTTAGGAGGAGATTCACCAGCTTGGGCTTAAGACTGTCAATCCTTCTTCTTATGTGATTAGTGTGATTAGGGGGAAACCAGCTCAATCTGATCTGGAGGGAAGGGGACGTTCAATGCTTTAAACTCGAGATTTGGATACAAAGAAATAAATGGCAAAAGAAAAAAGAATAGAGATTTCGATTGAGGATATCCTGATATGCCCATATCTTAAGATATCGACTGGTTACCCTAGTTCACACTAGCCGAAACGGATAGCGAAATACCAATTATTCCACCAGTAGCCGAATCCGCCCTCTTCTTCTTCTTACCCTTTCTTTCTTCTCCCTATTTCCTTAAGCCTATGGGACTGGCTTATCATAAAGGCCAGTGAAAGGGGTTAGGACATAGGTTCAAAAATCTATGGCAAGGACGTCTCGATGCGAGTATCATATGTATATCGAATTGATAGAGAGAGTCTCACACTAACCAACCAACTAACATGGATTCAACTGGTTGTTTGGGTGCCGCAGATATACGAGATCGTATGTGGGATTATTTCCCTTGTTGAAAGGGTATGTTTCATTCGATATAAAATCTATTTAATAGGTCCGATCCAAGCGACCTTATTGCTTGCTCCGACCCAGGTAGTGCATCCATAGCTCAATCAATCTCATTTGGTGGTAACTTGGGGTCCATCTCCTTTCTTTCTTCTCCCTATTTCCTTAAGCCCAAAGAAAAGCCGGCGTACATTGCTTTCCCATAAAATCCAAGAAGGGAGGCGGCGTACATTGCTTTCCCATTATTTCCTGGGCATTATTTCCTGGCTTCGCTCGCTCTGCTCGTGCAGTTTTTATTTTGTCTATATCTTACTGATCAATTGAGTGCGAATTATTTTCTTAGTAATCCTGGTAAAGGTCTCGGCAATTTGTTTAAGAGAATCTTCCATTTTAGCGGTTTTCCTAACCTAAAATGGGTCCCTTGGGTTAGTGTTTAATTTCGGGCTAATTGTTAGATTTGGTGTTATTATCCGCATATTTATTCGGTTGGTGCCTATTGCAGGATTAAGGTAATTTGTGAGACATGAACTAGTGTTAACAAAAAACCTTGCCAATCAAATACCTGAAAGTACTTCCTTGACCCATCAGAAAGCTATCTCACGTAAGAGAGTAAAGACTCCACCGGTAAGCCAAAAGCCCTTTTTATAGGATCCACAGACCAAAGGGGGAGTGCCTAAACATGAGTTAGGTTGAGTTAGGTGACCAGTATGAAAGCATAACGGCTTTGGGCAAGCAACTACTCTAAAGGCTACCATGACAACAGGGGCTTAGAAAGAAGTTTCATTGCTTTCCTTTGGGCTGATAGTTATGTATAAAAACTGCATTAACAGAAATTAAAGAAGTCCTTACCTCTTGAAGAGAATAGGAGAATCAAGAACAAAACCCCCCAAATATGGTCTCACTAGAAATTGATTTCCACCGGTCAAAACGTAACTCTCGACATGCTCATCATTTTGATCTAAAGAACTAGTATCAAAATGTTGTTTAATTTATTTGATTGAGAGAAATGTGATATTTGGCAAGAGTTTTAGAGAGATGGGAGTGAAAATAAGAGTTTATAGAGAGAGAGAGAGGGGGGGGGAAAGAAAAGTGATTGAAAAAAGAGGAAATCAACCAAATGAAGGAAAAGGGCATGAAAGACCAAGCAAAAAGCCGAAACGCCGTATGTCTAGTTCACGACAAATAGAAAACCCAGGTTGCCCCACTTTGCTGCACATACGGGCTTCCCCACTGCATGTGTGGTGCTTCTTCCCAGAAATTCTCAAATCCCTTGCACCAAACTGCACGTGTGGGCCTTCCTGGCCGCACGTGTAGGAAGGTCCAGTGGCCAAAATCCAACCAAGACACTCCCACGCCCTCTCTATTCCAACCTTATGCTCAAAACTTGAAAATTTTTAACTTAGAGAAAAAAAGAGTCAAGAAAGTTAAACAAATTCAATTTCGCAACATTGACATGTCAATCTATATTAGAGACTCCAAAAATAAAAGAAAGGCCTGATTACGCAAGTTCAGATTAGGTCTAGGATGGAGGCATCATAGAGACTATAATTCATTGTGACAACCCTTACCTCTGATTAGCGTTAATTCGTAATTTAGCACAATAAGTAAATGATTACGATGAAATCCCAAATTGATTATGTGAGTGTGTTGTTTTAATTATATCCTTATCTGTTTGATGTAGAGAAAGACATGTTCACGTTTTGATTTCAATTTGCGAATTGACAGCCTTATCGGCAACCGATTCAGAATTAACTAGATTTATATGCTAATTAAGAATTATAGAATTTTATGGTAGGTTTAATTGAAATTCGATTGGGAATGATTAAATTAGAGCAAATAATGCTAAATTACTTTAGCTAGAGTTATTTACACATTTGCCATTGGGTGGGCTACCGTCAAGACCATTGTTTTAGTCTTAATTCATATACGTTTGACACATCATCTATCTTCCACCTCCTTGTGCTAAATCGTGAGAGAGAGGGAGAATAGGAAGGAATTGAATTCAACTAGGCAATTGCTTGGAATTGAGGGAATCTTTGGAGACTAGTTCATCTAGCTCAAGATTTATAGTGTCTTAAGCCCAATTGAACATCTAAGGTAAGGAGTCAAGTCCCTAATCTTGAATTTAAGTTGAATCATTTTGAATTTTCGTGGATTGACCTATGAATTAAGGGATTTTAGCTTAAGAGGTATTAATTCATGCATGCATGCTCATATCATTGAAGTTGAGGTTTGTTTTCATGAAATTCCCTCATGCATGTCCACATTATGGTTGTAATCTAGGAATTCATCAAGTTTTAGAGTAAGATTCCTCTTGTGATCATGTGTTGGGAGCTTTGAATTCGAATGAGTGCATGCATGGCATAATTAAACCATGTTCTTGGATTTTGAGTTGGAAATTGGTACAATTGGCACACTTTTGGGCTTTAATTTTATGAAATGATCTTTAAAACATGTTGTATTATGAGTTTTTATGTGTTTTCCAGAAAATTTAGCCCAAGAGGATGTGTTTTGGAATGTTTGGTTCATGGTTTAAAGTGTGGGAGCAAATCTGGAAAACCCAGAATTCGGCTTCCTCGCTCGAGCGAAGGATTCCACACTCGAGCGACTACCTGTTTTTAGACTTTTGAGCATAAATTGCAAGCTCTCAGGTTTTTACGTGTGCAGACGCACGCTCGTGTGCAGACGCACGCTCGAGCGATGAGACCTACGCTCAAGCGAGGAACTGTGTCTCACGCTCGAGCGAGCATCGAGCGGAGAATTTCAGCAACCAGTACTTTTCACCTTTTTTTTTGCAGATCGCTCGAGCGAGAGAGTCTACGCTCAAGCGACCTCTCTCATTCGGTAAGCTCGCTCGAGCGAAGGAGTCTACGCTCGAGCGAGACCCCTGTTTTCAGCAAGTTTTGAAAAATATTTTTAAGTACATTTTTGTATCCTCATTCTATCCTAGACATTCTTAGGCCATGTTTAAGGCATCATAATGAGGATAATGTTATAGAACCACACCAAATCAAGTTAGGGGCTAAGTTATTAATCCCGAGTGTGTAATTTAGTGTGTGTTCGTTCTGCAACTGTGTAGGTTTGGCACCTAAGGACGCTGATTAGCCTGCTTATAGCCCAGTAATCTGTGAGTAACAATGTTGTAAAGATATGTTCAATTATAATTATTTTCTGAACAATTGACTGTACTGCTTTCTGAAATGACATTGTTTACTGAATGAATGTTTGTCCTATTTTATGAACTGTACTCGTGGCATCCATAGCAACTTACTGTTACTGTTACTGCTACTGTATTGTTACTGTTACTACTACTGTTACAGAGATCTCTGTCAGTTCCAATGTTTGGAACTACTAATGTTTACTATTTCGATGGCCATCAACTGATTGTTCGATCTATTCAGACCTACTGTACTGTTTTGCTATTGGATGTATCACGTACAACTGCTATGATTTCTAAATGACTGATATGACATAAAATATGTGGCACCGATTAAATGACTGATCTACTGATGTAAATGACTGTTTCAAATACTGAAAGGACACTCATTCTAAAACCCCTTTACACATGTGTTATTTACTGGGCTTTAGCTCACAGTTTATATATGTATGTAGGTGGCCAAGTACCAGACCAAAGCTAGAAGCGTCGAATTAAGCTCATGTTTTTTCAAACCAACCATTGTGCCTCACTTCGGTGTTCTGAGTCTGCTCGAGTCAAGGCTGTTTTGGGGTGTTTCAGATTCGCCCTTTTTGTCTCTGCTAATGTATGAATGTTTAAGACTTGATTGTACAGTTATGGTGAGGGTAATAGGTCCCTAACCTATATACTACGTTGTTTATGTGTTTTGATATGTATATATATATGTATATGGCTTTGAAGGTGGTTGCCCATAAAAGTCTTTTTTTTTTTTTTCATTCAGGTTTCCACAGCTCATTGGACATCTTTTTATTACTGATTGGCTTCCGCCAGCCCCCTTTATATTGTATTACTGTTATTACTGTTAAGCAGGCCTTTGGTAATCACGGATTACTGGCCGGTTACGATACTAAACCCTTAGGGGCAGGTTTGGGTCATGACATTCATCCATTGGATAATTATTGTCAATATCCATAACCTTCACATGAAAGAATATAAAAAATTAAATAAATTAGTGCATTATATTAAGGATTAATTACTTAAAAGTCTTATCTACATATTTGGTAGTAGCTTAGGTCCTAGCAAAAAGTTTTTGAACCAATAAGTCCCATTTACAGGTAAAAAGACGTAGCATTAACGTTATTTATTAAGAAAAGAAAACAAGTCAATTATGGAAGTAGATGAAGATTCGAATCACAAAGGATCTTAAGGGATTTCTCGGTTTAGTTCGCTATTATACGTAAACTGATTTCTCGATTTTGACAGATTCGTAATTGAGGCTTTTTGAGTTAAAATTTGTTGGAGTTTGTTATGTGCGATTTCGAGTTATAAATTGAAGAATTGATCTATTGGTTTACAGGTATGTATTGTTTTGATTTTGTATATTATGTGTTTTTAGAATTTTCTTTAGTTTTGATTGAATTTATTTATGAGAATATGTTGAATAATTTGGATTTTTACAAATTGAAGACGTGATTTGCTGGATGATTTCTCGGTTTGGTTTGGTATTTTATGAATTGAAAACGTGATTTGTGAAAACTGAGAAAGTTCTTAGTATTGTTTGAATAATTTGTTCTGGTTTTGTAGTTTCAATAAACTGAGTATTATGCTAGCTTTTATTGATGTGATATATTTTTTTTTTAGATTGAAAGATGAGTGAAGGTTCTACGAGTGTCCCTATTTTTTTGTTGTGCAAGTATAATGGTTGCACGTAATTAAGATTGATCGGAATGTTACATATGATCAGTTGGTTGATAAGCTATGTTTGAGATGGGATAGTTTGCAATCTGATAACATTTGTCTATTTTACTCATTGCCTAGACATCCTAATTGTACGTTGGACAACAATGAGGATTTAGAATTGTTGTTGGCATTAGTTGTGCATTTTGATTCAATGTGTATTGATGTTGTTGTGAGAGGAAAAAACTCAATCATTAACTATAGTAATCTCAACAAAAGATTGGATTATGGAGAAAGAGAGTCAATGTTGGAGCTTGAAGTTTGTGATATTGCATTGTCTCATGACAATAATAAGTCTGTGAACTTGTCAAACAGAGTATCTACATCATCCAATAGGAATTCGTGGTTGGAGGTTGAAAAAGAGGTTGATATGTTATCATCATTTTGTCGACACAAGGAAAGGTATTGTTGTTTGCTGGTTGGGCAATTAGTATTACACACATAGGACAAAAATTTGAAGGTGGAATTGTTGAATTTCGTAATGCATTGTTGAAGTTTTCTATTGAGTGTGGATTTGAGTTCATATTTGTTAAGAATGATAAAGTTCATGTTACCGCACAATGTTTGTTTGAAGAGATAAAAGGTTGTATGTGGAATGTACATGGTAGAGTGAAGAATGCTAATGGGTTCTTTTATATAAAGAAGCTCAACAATGTCCACACATGTGGTGCTAAAGTAAGTACAATGAATCATTCTCATATGAGTTTTGATTTAGTTGCTGATTTGATTGTTGAATGTGTTCGTGATAATTTATTGACACATCCAATTCATGTTGTTCGGGATTTTAAGTTGGGGTATGGGTTGAGAGTTAGTTATCGTCAAGCTTGGATGGGGGTTAGAGAAAGCAAAGGGAAATATTTTTGGAGACTACTTAATGTCATTTGACCAGTTAAGATGGTATATTGATGTTGCAAAGAGTTGCAATCTAGGGAGTTACATTAAGTTTGAGTGTGACGATGATACTAAACGGTTTAAGAGATTATTTGTTGCTTTTCATGGTTCCATTAGTGGATTTGATTATTATCGACCTCTCTTGTTCCTTGATGGCTCATTTTTTAAGGGAAGATTTAGAGGAAATTTACTTACCGCTACAGGAAAAGATGGAAATCAAGGTACACAAGAAATCTATTTTCTTTATTCTGGAATTGAGAAAGTTCTCAGTTTAGAAATATGATTGAATTTTTAAAATTTTATATAATATTGTTGCTGTATATGCATTTTTTATTT
This sequence comes from Camellia sinensis, assembly GCF_055761805.1. Taxonomy (NCBI): domain Eukaryota; kingdom Viridiplantae; phylum Streptophyta; class Magnoliopsida; order Ericales; family Theaceae; genus Camellia; species Camellia sinensis. Next base: position 60,153,353 of record NC_138967.1, read on the forward strand.
TTACAGTTATTTTAGTGTTTGATATTTTGAATGTTAAAGTGTTACCATTTTCTAAGAATAATAAAATATTCTCATTTTTTTTGTTTGTTTTGTACATGCAGGTTTCTTTCCTTCTTCTTTTTTTTTTTAATTTTTTTTTGGCAATTGTTGGCTCAAAGAATCAAGACAACCGGCGTTGGTTTTTGGAGCATTTGAGTACAATTGTTTCACTAGAATGAGATATTACATTCGTGTCAGATTGTAACCTTAGATTAGTTGAAGTTTTGCCAAAGGTTTTCCCATTGGCTTTTCATGCTTGTTGTTTATATCATTTGAAGATGAACTTGAGGCATCATTTGCGTGGTATGTTTCTTGGATTGAAAGAAAAGCTAATCACTTTGTTTGGGAAATGTGCATATGCTCCAACTGAAGAAACATTTCATCAATGTTTGGTTGAGTTAAAGATTGAAGGTGGGTCAAAAGTTGTAAAGTTTTTAGATGACATACCATATGATCATTGGAGTAATGTATATTTTTGAGGGCAATGCTTTGGAGAGATGTGGTCGAATGTAGCTGAATCTTTTAATTCGTGGATACGGGAGGAACACCATTTGCCTATCACAAAGTGATTGATAGTGTAAGAATTAAGTTAATGAGGAAAATTACTAAGATGAGGGAGCTTGTTAATAAATGAAATGATGTGATATGCCCCAAAATGGAGTCCAAGTTGCATGATGCTTTTAATACTTCGAGGCTATGGATTGTTAGTTCATCTGGGAATGATGTTTATGAGGTGCATTCACATCCATCTGTTTCAATTGACATTAGTAGACGAATATGTTCTTGTGGTGAGTGGTAGTTGAAAGGTTTTCCATGTGTATATGGAATTGGTGCTATACAAAAGAGTGAACATGATTTGAGTTTATTTGTTGATTAATACTTCTATGTTCAAAGTTATTAAGAGTCTATTCTTTTCCCATATATCATGTTCCTTCAATTTGGAAACCAAATTGTAATGTTGATGTTGATAGTGATGTTGTTCTTCCTCCTTTGTCTAGGAAGCAACCAGGAAGGTCAAATAAGAAGGGGATTCGTTCTAATGGTGAAAAAGTAAGGCAAATTACTTGTAGTAGATGTGGAAAGGTTGGCAATCATAATAAGAAATCGTGTAAGGAGGCTTTGTGATTTTTTGTAGCTGGTTTGTGATTGTAAAAATTTCATATTCATAAATTTCTTGAAGTAGCCGTTTGTACTGTTAAGAGTTGAATTAAATCTTCTATGTTTTGAATAAAGTAACATTGAATTGAAAGTAAAAATATTCTTAGTTTCGAATTTTAATTTTGAAATTGTTTGTGATAATATTGTTTAGTTGGCTTTATGTTTATTTTTAATGTGAATTATTTGTTTGGTTAGCTTTTGTAAATAAACTTGATTGTTGAATGTTTGTTTTGAAGATTATGTGAATACTGTATAAAAAGTGAACATATTCTCAGTTTAAGTTTTTAGTTCAAAATAGCTGATTTTGTGATAATAGTGTGAGGCTCTTGTTATGAATTGGAACTAGTTATAAATGTGATCAATTGAATGAATGTGAATTAATATTCTATGTAGATGTGATCAATGCTCTATGTTTTGAATAAAGTAACAGTGGACTGAAAGTGAAAATATTATTTGTTTCGAATTTTAGTTTTTCAAATTGTGATAATATTGTGAGACAACAAATATATTGTATTGACAATATTGTTGTTTTGAAAATTGAGTGAACACTGTATAAAACTAAAAATATTCTTAGTTTTAAGTTTTAATTTCAAAATAAGTGAATGTGATAATATTGTGAGGCAACAAAACACTGTACAAAAACTGAAAATATAAACAAAAACATCAACAAAGCATTGATTGTGATACAGTAAAGTCTTGTGTCTACTATTTTCACATGTAACAATATTTTCACTTTTCCCATATAGTAGTGTGGTGAATAGAATAATGGAAACTGAAAATATGGATAAGAACATCAAGAAAGCCCTAGTGCATATATCTTTGAGAGTATGACAAAATATTCCATTACACATCATAGAAATTGTAATATGTTTGTGAGGCAATATGCTTGCAACTATCAACAAAAACATTAGTCATTGTATTAGAGTGTGACAAAAAAGAGTTCATTGAGTTATACATCAAAAAAGATTCATTGAATGTTGCAATCTTGACTGTACTTGACTCTGATTAATCTTTGTGGATCACTGAGGAACTCATGTACCATGTCTACTCTCAGTCTTGTGGATGTGTCTGGTGGTAATGTGTTTAGAATTGGTTGATGCCTTATGTATTGTCTTATGATGTAGTAAACAATAATTCCACAATCAGCCTAACAGAAATCATTTTTGACATAGTTAGGGAAAAAACAAATTTTTTTGAAAAAGATATTAAAACTTGTTAGTTACAATAAACATAACATACGTCATTGCTTCTTGTTGAGGGCTGTCTTTGACTGATTCAATCTTCATATCAGGATTACATACTTTTTCTACTTGACAAGGTGTATCCTTCATGTATTCATTGATGATTTTTTGCAGTAAAAAACATCAATATAAAGTATGTAATGATTTATATTTGATTATTGTAATGGTAATATGAAATTGTTCTTACCGGTTGATATGCAACATTGTAGTACTTGTCATTTCCTTTTTTTGGTCTCTAAGAGTTGAAATGTTTTCAAGTCCCCAAGTGTTTGTCGATAACAAGTAATGTCTAATTGGAATTGTGGATGGGGATATGGATGTATCTACATGTGAGGGATTCTTGCAAAGTATTTTTCAAAATCTTTTTCTTTTTTTTTTGAAGTTTTCTTCTTCAACATTGGTTGTTTTTTACAAAAAAAGTGAGAATATTCACAGTAATGGTACGAAACTCAATATTCAAATCTCAATCAAAAGCAAGAAAACATAATTAAGTACGATTTGTCACTCAAATTGTTTCGAAATCTAAGTATATTCCTAGCAATGATACCAAACTCAAAATTTTGGAACATTCACAACAATGATAACAAACGCAAAAAATGAACTTTGAAACCCAAATCGAAAGGAAGATAAAGTATAGAATTGACACATGCACATTTATTCCTTACCTGATATAGACTTGACAGTACGAAAGACTTGTCATTGTGCTCTGCTACATCACAGGAATTCTGTGTTTGTGGTTTTCTTTCAAGAATCTCAGCATATGCGTTAATTGTCTGTCAAATTGGAACACAAAAGTGATGTTAATAAATTAATGAGAAGTTTTTCAGTGTTAAAATATTACAAATTTTATACGTACACAGCTGGATATGTCATTCCCTTTTACCAAGCTCTAAATTATTTTCATATCTTGCACCAAACCATATACAAGCACTACAAAACAAGAAAAAATGTGTCAATAATTAATTCAGAATATTTTTAGAAAATAGAGCTATTTCTCAATTTCATTTCATATTTTGTACTACATGAAAAATTACAAGATTTATGTAAGATTATACCTTGATTCTGTTTGCTTTTGTTTCCAAAGAATTTGTAATTTATACTTATCTTCAGGAGGTAGCAATTGAGCCACAACATACTGGTTAGAAATTATCTCATCTTTGTGTTCCTTCTCTTTCTTAACTTTAACTTTCTTGCCTCCACACTCATAATCTGATATCTCAGTAGTCTTCCTTGTTTTACTTTGATTTTTTTAATCAAGGAGTTCTACAAATTCGTTTGTCTTGCTTTTGTCAAATCATCGGCTTTTATTGCACAAACTTGTTGGGTTAAGTCATGGGCCTCTTTCTCCACTAACTGATTCTGCAACTGAGAATATTGACAATCTTTTGCATTTGTATTTGTCTCACAATCTTTTGTTGCAAAAGTTTGTTGCGTTATCTCATGGACCTCTTTCTGATGGAGCTCTTTGTCCACCACTTCAGAATTTTCATGGACCTCTTTTTGCACCACTTGAGAATTTTCACTTTTTTATAGTACGACCTATATTCTTTGCATCTGTTCTAAAATTCTTTCCTCCACAAACTTCTTAAGTTATCTCATGGACCTATTTTTCAACCAATTGGTTATGCAATCGAGAATTTTCATCTTTCAATTGTTGTATTTGTGCAGTGAGTAGCCTGTTATCATCTTCAAGTTTTTTATGTAGACTGTTAGGACACCTGTTGTCAAATTCCATGCAAAAAACTAAGGTTGTAATCAGATTGTAATTTTCTAGTTTTGTTCTTCTCGCTCAAGCGGGGAAAGGGCCACTCGAGCGGAGTTTACACACTCACAGTATTTCGCGTGTCTGTAAAAAATACTGAGGGATGTGTTTGTACGCTCGAGTGTGAACCCTGGTTTGGAACACGTGACATAGAATCCCCACTCGAGCGTCCATTTCCACGCTCGAGCGGACCGCGCGATCTCTGTTTCTATATATTCGCATGTTGGTTCAATTCTAGGGTTACTTTTCCTAGATCTTCTTTAAGAGTCTTAGGGTTTCGTTTGAGGTTTTCTTCTGAAGGTTTTTGCTAGTTTTCCTTGATATCTTTGAGTGAGTTTTCAACCTATGATCTGAGATACATACATTAAGGAGTTTGTTTCTTCATATTTGAGAGTGTTCTTTTTCATGGAATCCGAAGATTAAAGCGTGGAGCATCAAAGGAGTTTGATACTGTGCGTGGTCATTGATTCAACATTAGAAGTTGTGGATTCAACTTCATATTGATCAATTCCGAGACGAAGGCTATGGCGAAATAGTTACAAAAGGTTTGAAGACAAATTTGATGCGTTTGGTAATTTGTTGATTATCTTTGTAATCTTTCTTTCTTCAGTAATGGATTGATTAGTGGCGTTTCACCGTGGTTTTTTTATCATAATTGAAGGTGCCTCAATTGTGATTTTTCTACGTAAAAATCGTTTGTGTCGATTTGTTGTTTATTTCGAAAACAACAATCTAAATCACTTTCGTAAATGCTTGATGATTTAGATTGTGTGTTTTGAATGATTGGGAGTTAGAATATTTAAATCTTGATCTAATCACGAATCGCTTAGGATTTTAAATTGGTATCAGAGCAGGTCACTCTTTGTTTTTATCAAAACTATAGGAGTGTGATTTTGTGTGATTAGTGATATGGATTCAATTTGTGAAGGTAACTCGACCCATAGACCTCCGTTACTTGATGGTACAAACTATTCTTATTGGAAAGCTCGTATGAGAGCGTTTTTAAAATCTATCGATGAGAAAGTTTGGCACTATGTGCTCTATGGTTGGAGTGAACCTACTGTCACCATTGATGGCATTGAGATTCCCAAACCCTTTGATAAATGGGACACAACCGATTATCAAAACTCGAGTTGGAACAGTAAGGCTCTCAATTCCCTTTTTTACTCTGTCACACCTGAAGAGTTTCGTCGTATCTGCACGTCAGAGATAGCAAAAGAAGCTTGGGACATTCTTGAAACGATTCACGAAGGTACTACTTTTGTCAAAAGGTCAAAACTTCAACGTATCGCCTCTGCTTTTGAAACCCTTTTTATGCGTAATGATGAGACGTTTGATGATTTCTATGCTAAACTTAGTGACATCGTAAATTCCTGTTTCACACTTGGTGAAAAAATCCTTAAAGCTAAAGTTGTCGGAAAAATTTTGAGGACATTAGCCAAGAGGTTCCAATCAAAAGTGACAGCCATTGAGGAGGCTCAGAATGTTGATACCCTCAAGCTTGATCAGTTGGTTGGAAACCTGCAGACTTATGAAGCCCACCAGATTTCTAAGAAAAAACAAAAAGATAGTGTGGCTTTCACTAGTGCTCATGAGACTGCAAAAACTCCTGAGACTGAGTTTGATTTAGAGTCTAAGATGACGGCTATGTTTACTAAACAGTTCAAAAAAAATTTAAAGAAAAAGAAGCCTAATTTCAGAGACCCTATTTCAAAAGACAAGAGTAATGATAAACCCAAAACTTTTCCACCAAAACTTTCTCGAAAAACTGAAGAGAAGATTGTAAAGGGGCAAGGGGTCAAGTGTTATGAATGTCAAGGGTTTGGTCATATTGCCCTTAAATGTCCTTCGAAAAAGAATCAGAAGAAAGTTTACACAGTAACTTAGGATGATGAAAGCGGGTCGGAGCAAGAACCCGAAGAAACTGAATCTGTTGAAGACGGAGATAGTGCTTTCATGGCATTTTGGTCCACTTTCACACAATCTCTTCCGAAACCAGTGGAATTTGCTCGTGCTCAGAATCTGCATCATGCTCCCACCTTTGATGGGAGTAATTACTTGTATTGGAAGATCAAAATGAGGGCGTTTCTAAGAGCTTGTGACCTAGAAGGTTGGCAAGTCATTGAAGAGGATGTTGAAAGTACTGACAATCCGAGCAATCAGAGAGTCCTGGTTACTATTCGTGGAGCAATTTCTGATGAAAAACAACAACGGGTTGCTCATTGCCCAAAGTCTAAAGATGCATGGGACATTCTAAGCCAATTTCATGAAAGAGGAGATTCATCTTCACCACCATCTAGCAACTTTCCTGCCTTAGTTGCCAAATTGGATGATGTCAAGGAGAATGAGGAGCAAAAAGAGGATGATGATACATCAAAAGACAATGATGAGATTAATGGTGATAATCTACAACAAGCTTATGAAAAGCTTTACGATGAATCTCTGAATTTGTCCAAACTCAATGACAAACTCACTCTCAAGCTTAAAGCATGTGAAAGCGAGAATGTCAAGCTAAAAGGAGAACTTGTAACAGCAAAGCAGAATGTCATCAAGATCTCTAGTGACAGGCAAGACCTATGTGGGAAACTTCTATCTTGTGAAATCGAAAGGAATGAACTCCTGAAAGTGTACTCCATATATGAAGAGAAGCTTGAAAGCCTTGAGATGTCACAAGCTACATTGGAAGAGCTGGTTTGTCAAAAAGATGAAGAACTCCGAATTGCTAGAGCCACAATTGCTATGTGGAACAAAGGTTCCAAATCATTAGAAGACATCCTTGGGTCTCAACAAATGGGGTGTGAAAAAAGTGGGCTAGGCTATGGTAATGTGACAGCTCACAAGGGACAAGCCTCTACATCACATGACTTGAAGACTCAAGCAAAGGGAAAGTTAAAGATAGACCAGGGTGATCCCTCTCTTCATCTACCTAAAAGGGGTAAGATCAACAAAAGGGAGGTAAAACCTGTTTTTATTTGTCATCATTGTGGTAAGTATGGCCATATTCGTCCTTATTGCTTTGAATTGTTTGGTAAGGTGTCTCAAAAGGGTAGAAATTCGAATAATTTTTGGGTTAGGAGACAACCTTACATGTCTAGGCGAAATATCAAGATTCATGAGGGTGTTCACAACGCCAAGATATTTACCAAGACTGCTAGACCTGATTGTGTTAAGACCAAAAAGATTTGGGTAAGAAAAGATGACTTGACTTGTTTAGTTGTTCACACTGCTCTAAAAGCACGTGACTCACACATGTGGTATCTTGATAGTGGGTGCTTTCGTCATATATCAGGTGACAAATCCTATTTCACCTCCTTTGAAAAATATGAAGGAGGAATTGTTATCTTTGGAGATGGTGGCACTTCTAGAGTCATTGGTAAGGGCTCTATAAGTGTAGCTGGTCTTCCCAAACTTGATAATGCTTTACTTGTTGATGGTCTTAAAGCAAATCTTTTGAGCATCAGTCAAATGTGTGATTCCCATCATGAAGTATTGTTTTCAAAAAATAAATGTGAAATTTTGGATAAAAAGAGAAATACTGTCTTGCATGGGGTTCGCACATCTGATAACTACTATGGGATTGTTACTACTAATGATCTCACTTGTCACTCAGCCATCATAAGTAACATTGATTTGTGGCATCAAAGTTTAGGTCACATGAATTTCAAAGACCTAACTAAGATAGCCAATAAAGAGCTTGTGAGAAGAGTACCTAAACTGGATAAGAATCTGAATCATGTGTGTGGACCATGTCAACTTAGGAAGCAAACCCGTGCCTCTCATAAAAAAGTGAACAACTTTATAACCAAACGTCCTCTTGAATTGGTTCAAATAGATTTAATGGGACCTACTTGCACTGAAAGCATTGGAGGTAAAAGATACATTTTTTTTACTGTTGATGATTTTACTCGATTTTCGTGGGTAAATTTTTTAAGGGACAAATCTGATACGTTTGATGCTTTCCAGGCCTTAGTCCTTAAAATCCAAAATGAACAGGGTATTTCTATTAGGCGTATCATAAGAATTCGAACTAATCATGGTCGTGAGTTTGAAAATAGTTCGTTTTCGAATTTTTGTGATATGCATGGAATTAAGCATGAATTTTCTGCACCTATTACTCCACAACAAAATGGAGTGGTTGAGAGGAAGAACATAGTTGTTCAAGAAATGTCTAGGGTCATGCTCCTTAGTAAGAAACTTCCTCCAAAGGTTTGGGCTGAAGCCCTAAATACTACTGTTTATGTCATAAATCGCGTGTATTTAAGGACTGGCACTTTACAAACTCCATATGAATTGTGGAAGGGATTGAAACCTAATGTAAAATACTTTAAAACTTTTGCGAGTAAATGTTACATTTTCAAAGATAGAGAGCCTTTGGGCAAATTTGACTCCCGAAGTGATGAAGGTATTTTTCTAGGGTATTCAACCACTAGTAGGGCTTTTTTGAGTCTATAACCTGCGAACTTCTTCTTCAATAGAATCAATCAATGTGGTTATAGATGACACAGGTTCCCCTACTCCAGCGACAAATGAAGATGACAATGGTAAGTCTCCAATCCTGGATACTGAACCACAAAGTAAAAAAGAAGCTAAGGTCCAAACACAAGAAGTTGAGACAACACCATCCTCACAGGTAAGTCAGAGTCCAAAGAGTGCACAAAGAGACATCACTCCTGATGCTTCTGTCACCGTAAGTCCTGAGTTCAAACCATCAGCAAGGGTGAAACTGAATCATCCAGCTTAATAGGTGATTGGAAATGTATCGGATCGAATGAAAACCTGAAGACAGATTTGGGATGAGGTATCGCATATGTGTTATGTTTCATTAATTGAACCTAAGAATTTTAAAGAGGCCTTGCTAGATAGTTGGGTCAATGCTATGTATGAAGAATTAGGTCAATTTGAACGTAACAATGTTTGGACTCTAGTTCCTAGACCTAGAGACATGAATGTGATAGGTACCAAGTGGATCTTTAAAAATAAATCTGATGAGAATGGTACTGTGGTTAGAAATAAAGCCAGGTTGGTTGCTCAAGGCTACACACAAGTAAAGGGTGTTGACTATGATGAGACGTTTGCCCCAGTTGCACGTCTCGAATCTATTCATATTTTACTTGGTGTTACATGTTTTCTTGGTTTCAAATTGTTTCAAATGGATGTGAAAAGTGCCTTTCTAAATGGGTACTTGAAAGAAGAGACATATGTTGAGCAACCAAAAGGGTTTGAAGATCCTAAATGTCCAAATCATGTCTACAAGTTAGACAAGGCTTTGTATGGATTGAAACAAGCCCCTCAGGTTTGATATGATAGACTTACTACCTTTCTTCTTGATAATGACTTTCAAAGGGCTAGTGTGGATAAGACTTTATTTGTGAAACATACTAATTCTCATATTCTTGTAGCTCAAATTTATGTTGGTAACATTGTGTTTGGATCCACTGCTGATCATCTTGTGAAATATTTTTCGGATTGCATGACACATGAGTTTGAAATGAGCATGATGAGAGAGTTGTCTTATTTTTTGGGTCTACAAATTAAACAGTCTCCTTCGGGTATGTTTGTTTCTTAGACTAAGTATGCCAAAAATGTGGTGTCAAAGTTTGGTCTTGAGTCTGCCAAACATGCACGCACTCCCATGAGCACCAGTCTTCACCTTTCCAAAGATTCCTCTGGTATTGATGTTGATCATACCCTTTATAGGAGTATGATAGGGAGTCTTCTTTACCTGACTGCCAGTCGTCCTGATATTGCTTTTAGTGTAGGTGTTTGTGCCCGTTACCAAGACAGTCCTGAAGAGTCTCATCTTCTTGCAGTGAAATGCATCATTAAATATGTTAATGGGACATTGGGATATGGGGTTTGGTTTTCTATTGATACTACAACTAAAATTACTGGTTTTTCTGATGCTGACTGGGCAGGGTGTGCTAATGATAGGAAGAGTACATCCGGGAGGTGTTTTTACCTTGGGAATAATTTGGTTTCCTGGCATAGTAAAAAGAAAAATGCCATCTCTCTTTCGATTGTTGAGGCTGAGTACATTGCTGCAGGGAGTTGTTGTACATAAATGCTGTGGATGAAACAAATGCTTCATGATTATGGGATAGATCAGAACACTCTCACTCTTTTCTGTGATAACACAAGTGCCATAAACATTTCAAAAAATCCTATCCAACACTCTCACACCAAACACATTGACATTCGTCATCATTTTATTCAAGAGTTAGTGGAAGAAGGCCTTGTTGTTCTTGAACATGTACCCACTGAGCATCAAAAAGCTGATATTTTTACAAAACCCCTTGATCTTTTTCGGTTTGAGTTTCTTAGTGGGTGTCGTGCTCAGTCACTAGGGTGTTACCTGTTACTTGAAGGGGAGTGAGTGATTGCGTTTTGTGTGCTTGGATGTTATAATCTCATAGTCATTGATTCCTGTTATCTTTGCATTAAAAATTTATATGAACTCTGCTCATGCTGCTTACAAGATCTCATTCTTCTTTGTTCATAGCTCATTTTGAATGCCTATACTCATTTACTTCATGATCTTATTCTGTACACATCCTTGAGATAAACTGTTATAGGGATTTCCGCACAAGTGATCAAAGTTCTCGATGGACCATTAACAGTGTTTCCTGTACTTTTTCAGAGGAATTGACCTATACTAGTATATCATGGGTGATGTTGAGTCTCTTAACCATCTACCATCATTTTTTCACTTCCACGGTTTCTCCCTCAGCTCATTGAAGTCCGAGCATTAGGAAAAGGCTACCTCAAAGGCACTAACCAGGCCATCATTTTTTGATTTCATCCTTCTCTGGTTTGGTCTCCATACTCTTGAGTGTGCATGCCACCAGTGAGTGCCCACAAGAAAGAAAAGTTAAAAAAAGAAAAAAAGGGAATCATTGATTGAGGGGGAGCCTCCGCGTTTACTCAACAAATATCCCGTGATTCCTAGTGGTTTGACTTTTCTCTGTGATGTTTAGTTACTCTTGCTGGAGGTTCAACCATCCGATCACTACGAGGATTAACTCTAGCTCTGGGGCTTCTCAAGGATCACACACACACACACATTTTATATGTGAGCTCTCATGTTTTCGTTGAGTTATGCATTCTTATGTTGCTTATGATCATTGATTGAATATTATCTGACTTACTCATGATTTTCTGGTTCATAGTTTTTTTAAAAAAATAAACAAGTTTTACAGGCTTCATGGCTGTGAATCATTTCATCCCAGTGTTACAGTCTTCCAATTATACTCTCCCTTGTTTTACAGTTCACCTTTCTATGATTGAGCTGATTTTGTTTCCTTTATAAATAAATAATAATAAAAAAAATAAAAAGGGGGGGTTTTGGAGCTTGGTGTTTTGTCTCCGCTCGAGCGAAATATATCATGCTCGAGCGTGAATTTCAGTCTTTTAGCATTTTGTCCAGGGTTTTGCAGATCTGCAAGGGTGTTTTTGGCGCTCGAGCGTCCCTTTTCGCGTTCGAGCGTATCCATACGTGTTTTGGCTCCCGCTCGAGTGTTAAATCTCACGCTCGAGCAGACTGGTTTGGTTTAAATACTTCCTCCATCGACCCTTCAATTCATTCTTCCCCAAATTTCATTCTCTCTCCTAGGGCTCCTTGGCGTTTTCGTGTATTGTCTTCCTTGGCCCTTTCATTGCTGATTTCTGTTCTTCTCGCACACCTAAGGTATGTTCATCTTCTGTTTCATCTCTATTTTCATGTTTGTTTTCATAGTTATTGGGTCTTATTAGTCGTATGCCTCTTGTCTTGTTTTATTGAGTCTTTGGCACATTATGTTGGGTTAAGGTCTGTCACTGTCGTCTGTATAAATGTTTTCCATTGTGTGTATTTTTTTTTTTTGGTTATGACTGCCTTGCCCACCATGATTCATTTTTGCTGCATTTTTCTCTCTTGGGAATACTATGCCTTGATCATATTGCCTTATAGCTTTACTTGTCTGACTCATGTTGATAGATTTGATTGTGCTACTAATGTTTTGATTTTCTTTTTTGGTTTCATTTTTGTCTTGGGTTGGGGGTTGTGTGTCTATTCTTTTGGATTGTCCTTGGTTTAGTCATGTCTGCTTTCAAGAGAAGGAAGTCTACTGCCCTTCAACCTACATTTAACTCCAACCGGTTTCCCTCGGCTGAGAAAGCCAAGTTGTTTCGAGAGTCTTATCCATCCTGTACCGTTCATCTCGAACGCAATGTTCAGCCTAACACCTTTGAGTCTATCCATATCCGTCCTCTTTTTGATCTTTTAGGTGGGGATTCTGTCCTCTTTTTCTTAGGTCCTCAAAACCTCAGCTGGGTTCGTGAATTTTACTGTAACATGGACAGTCTTGATGACATTGGTCCGTCATTCAAGACTTGGGTCCGATCCAAGTCAGTCACAGTCACCACTGATCTCATCAGAGAGTTGTTAGGGATTAGTAAAGTCTTCCCTATCTTCTATCCTTTTCCTGTGCGCTCGACTTGCGATTTCAATGAGGTGGCTACTACTCTCTGTGGTACCTCTCGTCCTTGGCCCTCCGGCTCCTTAATCAAACAAAACGGCTTCTACCCCAGTTTCGCTTGCTCAACCTCATTGTGTGTGCCAATATTATCGTCACCACCCACAGCTCAGAAATCAACCAGGACCAAGGGTTTATTCTTCAGTGTCTTGCACAACATCACTCCATTGATGTTGCCACTTTGATAATCCAAAAGATGGTTGCTGCGTATGAGTGTAACAACCTTGGTCTCCCTTATGGGTGCCTCATCAACTGGTTTCTCGCCAAGTTTGAGGTTCCCACATTTGATGAGGATGAGTTTGCATCACCTTCCCGGCCTTTTACCAAAAAGACTGTCTCCTAGAGTCAGTCTCATGTTCGGGGGGTTTCTTCTGGGGTGGGTCGTTCAGGTACAGGTTATGCTGCTGCTATGGCAGAGGAGGCTGAGTTTGATGTAGCTGCTGCAGGTGATGCTGTAGGTGAGGGGGAGCAGTCGCCTCCAGTCCGTATTGTTTGAGGCCAGCTCCAGCACTTCGAGCAGTCTGTTGTTTTGCGTTTTGATCGCCTCAAGAGGTGGATGAACATTTTTGAGGCTAGACTCACGGATCTCGAGACTACTGTCGATGCTCGGTTCACTACATTAGAGGCCTCATCCCGGTGCATTGAGGAATCCGTTGCACAGTCTTCTGCTCAGTTATCTCAGATCCTGTCTCTTCTCCACATGCAGTCACAGTCACAGCCACCCGCTCCGTGATCATTGTTGTTTAGCCCTGCTTTTGGCTACTGTTTTGCTTGGTTTTTGATCCCTCCCGAACAAAAAGGGGGAGTGGTTTTTTTTTCTATACTTGTTTATATGATTGATACTTGATCCAGTTGGTCAGATGGGTATATTGTTTTTTTTTTATGGATGGATAGTATGTTTCTCCGTTATTTTATATTTGGTTATTTAATACAGTTCCACAGTTTTTTGGTTTGTGTGGTTTTTTTTTCTAGGTGGGTTGTTCAAAGGCATTGATCACATAATTGCATGGTCTTTGGTGTTAGTTTTGTTTGTTTTGTTTATGGTGTTTTTGTGAGGAAAATTGTTTTAGAATGGCTTTGTCCGGGATTTGACAAAAGGGGAGATTGTTAGGACCCTTGTTGTCATATTCCATGGAAAAAACTAAGGTTGTAATCAGATTGTAATTTTTCAATTTTGTTCTTCCCACTCGAGTGGGGAAAGGGCCGCTCAAGTGGAGTTTACACACTCACAGTATTCCGCGTGTCTGTAAAAAATACTGAGGGATGTGTTTGTACGCTCGAGCGTGAACCTTGGTTTGGAACACGCGACATAGAGTCCCCGCTCGAGCGTCCATTCCCACGCTCGAGCAGACCGTGCGATCTCTGTTTCTATATATTCGCATGTTGGTCCAATTCTAGGGTTACTTTTCCTAGATCTTCTTTAAGAGTCTTAGGGTTTCGTTTGAGGTTTTCTTCTGAAGGTTTTTGCTAGTTTTCCTTGATATCTTTGAGTGAGTTTTCAACCTATGATCTGAGATACATACATCAAGGAGTTTGTTTCTTCATATTTAAGAGTGTTCTTCTTTGGTGGAATCCGGAGATTAAAGCGTGGAGCATCAAAGGAGTTTGATACTGTGCGTGGTTGTTGATTCGACATTAGAAGTTGTGGATTCAACTTCATACTGATCAATTCTGAGATGAAGGCTGTGGCGAAAGAGTTACAGAAGGTTTAAAGACAAATTTGATGCGTTTGGTAATTTGTTGATTATCTTTGTAATCTTTCTTTCTTCAGTAGTGGATTGATTAGTGGCGTTTTGCCTGTGGTTTTTTAATCACAATTGAAGGTGCTTCAATTGTGATTTTTTCACGTAAAAATCGTTTGTGTCGATTTATTGTTTATTTTGAAAATAACAATGTAAATCACTTTCGTAAGTGCTTGATGATTTAGATTGTGTGTTTTGAATGTTTGGGAGTTGGAATATTTAAATCTTGATCTAATCACGAATCACTTAGGATTTTCATAGACGGTCTTCACTATGTTGTCAAGTTGCAAATTGTTGTTCTCAGTTTGAAGTTTCTCAAGTGTTTGTTGATGAATGTGTTCTCCTCCCTCCGGTGCATCATTGATCATAATGTTGCACAAGCCATTAAAGTCTTCATTCATGTCTTGTTGATTGACATCCCATTCATCTCTCATGTAGCTGGCAGTTTCTGTGCTTTCAGAATTTTGCAATTTCTTATTTGTTGGCTTTTGTTCTTGGTGGCGTTCTTCAACATCTTGACCATCTTCTTCTTGTTCTTCAGCATCTTCTTTTTCTTCTTGTTCTTCTTCTTCTTCTTCAGCATCTTCTTGTTCTTGTTCTTTTTCAATATTTTCAGCATCATTTTTTTCTTCTTCCTCTTCGTCTACTTCTTCTTCTTCTTCTTCTTCTTCTTCTTCTTCTTCTTCTTCTTCAGTGTCATCAAGTTCTTTATCACTGTCCTCACTCAATTGAGCACTAGTTACCTTTAGGTCAACATACAGTAGATATTAGTTTTTGAAATAATTGAAGTTTAGGAAGCTAAAAAGTTTCTCAATAATAATTAAGTGTATAAAAATAGGAATTTTCCCAACTTGAATTGAAATTCAAATGAGATGAGGATGTGACCTGTCTTGTTGTCAGCTCATGTAGTGATGTGACTTTCATACGTTTATGTAATTTGATAAGATTCTACTTGATCACCCTTGGGCATGCTTCGCTAACTTCAGGGTGGATGATCAGTATGTGCTCACACAACCAATACTACAAATAAATGTAAAGAATTTTTGTCATTTGAATAAGAAATAATACTTTATGTTATTAACAACAAACTAATAGAAAAGAGTAAAGATGTATTTACTAAGAGAGCCATAACACATCCTGTGACTTTTGTTGGAGTTTTGTGGTATTTTTCAATTGAAGACATCAATGTGTTCCTTATTGCTTTTACCCAATTGTATTTTCTCATTGATTTATGTCTTCCATATAATTAAGAAATACCTATCCAAATGTTGTTCCTGATGTAGAGAAAAAAAGCTTCAAACAAGCATGCATGCAAAGCATCCTAATTACATCTTTGGTGTCTTCCTTTTTGTTGCCTTTCAATGCTTTTTGCAACAAGTCCATGATGGTTGTGCTTGATAGCCTGTCAGTTTGTATGGATCTTCTTGTCAGAAATGACGATATACTTTTATTTCCATAACCAAGATGCATTGGCTCATCTCCACAAGATATACTGAAGATGGACTTGATGCCTTCTGTTGTTAGCTTTACAATTGATGGTCCTAACTAGAAAGAACCACTGTGGCCCGGCTGGTATGTTTGAATTATTTTGAATGCAATATCATTATATTTTCTGCATTATTTATATTCAACTTGTTCTTCAATATTGCATCAAAAAATAACCAGAATGGGATTTTCTTTAACCCTTTAATATGCTCATTCTTGAGTTTGATGTGCTGTAATAGTTTCACTATTGTCACCATGTTTGATCTAAAAGTTACTTCCCATTTTCTACGTTTTCCCTTTAGCTTTTTCTCCCTTGAAGTTGTTTCTTTATGCTTTCTTATTGTTTTCCTTGCATTGCTTTTCAGTCTTAATGTTTTCATGAGTTGATTTCCTGTATGAAAAATCAACATAGACAACATATTAACACTGAGAATGTGTCCTAAAAGAATCAATCCAATGTTATTCTCATGAAGTCTAAATTTGATAACATTTATGGCTATAAAAACAAAATCAACATTGAAACTGAAATCAAAAGCAAGAGAATATTGTTAACTAGGGATTTTGAATCAAATTCATTCAGAATCTGAGAACATTGACATCAATCATATCAAGATAAACACTGAAACCTAAATCAAAAGAAAGAGAACATGAATAACTAGAGTTTTTCAGTCAAATTGATTCAAAACTTGAGAACATTCACAACAATCTTGCCAAACTCAACATTGAAACCTAAATTGAAATCAAGAGAATGTGATTAAGTCTGGGTTTTCACTTAAATTGACTAAGAATCTGAGAATATTAACAACTATCGTACCAAAATTAACATTGAAACAAATTGCAAGCAAGAGAATATGATTTACTAGGGTTTTTCACTCAAATTGACTAAGAATCTGAGAACATTTATAGGAATCATACTAAAATCAATATTGA
This sequence comes from Camellia sinensis, assembly GCF_055761805.1. Taxonomy (NCBI): domain Eukaryota; kingdom Viridiplantae; phylum Streptophyta; class Magnoliopsida; order Ericales; family Theaceae; genus Camellia; species Camellia sinensis. Next base: position 60,170,220 of record NC_138967.1, read on the forward strand.
AACCTAAATTGAAACCAAGAGAATATGATTAATTAAGGTTTTTCACTCAAATTGATTGAAAATATGAGAACATTGATAGCAATGGTACCAAAATCAACATTAAAAACTAAATTGAAAGCAAGAGAATATGATTAACTAGGGTTTTTCACTCAAATTGACTAACAATCTGAGAACATTAACAACAATCGTATCAAAATCAACAATGAAACCTAAATCAAAAGGAAAAGAACATGAATAACTAGGGTGTTTCAGTCAAATTGATTTAAAATTAGAGAACATTAACAACAATGGTACCAAAATCAACATTGAAACTAAATTGAAAGTAAGGGAACATGATTAATTAGGGTTTTTTTATTCAAATTGTCTAAGAATCTGAGAACATTAACAGCAATGGTACCAAAATCAACATTGAAACCTAAATTGAAAGTAAGAGAATATGATTAACTAGAGTTTTTCACTCAAATTGACTAAGAATCTGAAAATATTAACAGCAATGGTACCAAAATCAACATTGAAACTAAATTGAAAGTGATTAGCTAGGGTTTTTTTTCTCAAATTGACTAAGAATCCGAGCACATTAACAACAATGGTACCACAATCAACATCCAAAACTAAATTGAAAGCAAGAGAATATGATTAACTAGGGTTTTTCACTCAAATTGACTAAGAATTTAAGAATATTAACAGCAATGGTACCAAAATCAACATTGAAACCTAAATTGAAAGCATGAGCACATAATTAACTAGGCTTTTTCACTCAAATTGATTCAAAATATGAGAATGAAACCTAAATGATTAGGGTGCTAGAGCTACCAAACATGATTAACAATGAAACCTAGTTAATCAATTGTACCAATTACTTTCAAATTGATTCAGAATCTGAGAACATTTGCAGTAATTGTAGCAAAATCAACATCAAAACCTAAATTGAAAGTAAGAGAATATGATTAATGAGGATTTTTTACTCAGATTGACTCAAAATATGAAAACATTCACAACAATCGCACCAAAATCAACATTGAACGTAAATTGAAAGCAAGAGAATATGATTAACTAGGGTTTTTCACTCAAATTGATTCAGAATCTCAGAACATTAACAACAATGGTACCAAAATAAAAAATGAAACCTAAATTGAAAGCATGAGAACATGATTAACTAAGGTTTTTCACTCAAATTGATTCAAAATATGAGAACATTAACAGCCATGGTACCAAAATCAACAATGAAACCTAAATTGAAAGCATGAGAACATGATTAACTAGGGTTTTTCACTCAAATTGATTCAAAATATAAAAACATTCACAGCAATTGCACCAAAATCAACATTAAAACTTAAATTGAAAGCAAGAGAATATGATTAACTAGGGTATTTCACTCAAATTGATTCAAAATTTGAGAACATTCACAGGAATCATACTAAAATCAACATTGAAACCTAAATTGAAAGTAAGAGAATATAATTAAGGTTTTTCACTCAAATTGATTGAAAATATGAGAACATTTACAGCAATCGCACCAAAATCAACATTGAAACCTAAATTGAAAGCAAGAGAATATGATTAACTAGGATTTTTCACTCAAATTGATTCAGAATATGAGAACATTTACAGCAATTGTACTAAAACCAACAATGAAACTTAAACTGAAAGAATAAGAACATGATTGTGGTGTCATCACAGTGAATGTTTGAGATTCACAAACAAAAAAAAAAAAAACAAAAGTTTCGAAAACAAGAGTTTTGAACTCAACATTCATACTAAAATGGAAATAAAAAACAAAAGTTTCGAAAATAAAAGATTTTGCAAAAATTAGGATTTAAAATACTTGAATCTTACTTGTTTTCACCATTTTTGGTTGTTCGGATCTCAGAATATTTGATGATCTACTTTGTTCTTCTGAAATCTCGTATCTGAGACGAGATTGATGAAGTAAGACGAAATGTGACGCAAAATTGATAAAGGTGAGAATGAAATCTGCAAGGGTGAGAAATAGCGGGATGAATTGTGAAAATGAAATCGCAAATGTGTGATTTATGTTTTGTGTTTTTGATTTGATAAGGGTAGTTTCATCATATAAACTCATGATGGGAATTATTGGTAAAATTTTTTTGAAGTAAGACTTAATGTACTATTATTTCTTAAACGAGACTTAGCTGTAAATCACCCTTACATTAACAATAAACAAAAACTCATTGGGTACTGGGGATTGGGAAAAGTTACAACTTATGAAGTTCACAAATCTACAAATAAAAAAAAATGCAATCAATGAAGTTTGGTCATGCTTGGTGAACATTAACCAAATGAGAGGTCCAAAAAAAAGGCAATATTCAAAACTGGTGGAACTGAACCTATGGTTGAAGACAAGTTGAAATTTTAGTTTTTGGTCTATTTTTTATATTGTACGCTTTGTTTTAATTTTGAAATTTTTACAATAATACAAACCGAATTGATATGAATATTATATTTAAATATTTTTATGTTTTAATTTTCTTAGTATTTGAAGATAAGTAACCAATAATAAACGTTTTGTAATACAAATTATGAGGAACATTTGTAGAGAAACTTATATATATATATTTTTTTGTAATATAAGTTGCGACAAATTTCTATAAAATTATTTAAAATCTCATGTGAATCTCTCCCTGAAAAAAAAAAGAAAAAGAAAGAAGAAACGTAGCATACAATCGATTTTGATTCTCAACCAATAAGATCGAAGGATTAGGTTTGGTGCTTAATTTTTCATTAAACCCAACCAAAGCAGACCGCTTTCACCCTTAATCCCTACGTGCAAACAAAAATTTAATCCAATATATAACATATATTTCACTATTTATATTTTCTTTAACCTTCAATATATGATTGTGTAATATTTATAAATATGGGCATTCTAACAAAATATATGATATATTTCATTCAATATTTATATTAGGTAAATTCTATACAGGTGTGTACCATATGCACCTTAGATTACGACTTTTGTGTTATTTGGTTATGGCTTATTGTAGTGTTAGTTATGATTTATTGTGATATTAGTTATGATATTATTTTAGTTATAATTCAAGAGCACTTTGATTATACGTTATTAGGTATAGTGGATCTAGAGTCATCGCTATCACTTTGACTCTTTTGGCAAGTTTTGACTTTACTTTGTCTTACAACTCCCTAAAATTATAAATCTTATCAACAAAAGGATAATTTTTGCTCTAAACCTTGTGCTAACTTGAATTATATACGCGTGATCGTGTTTATACATTGGATGACATTTTTGGATGATTAGAATCGTGTAGGGTGTCTTGATAAATATTGAACATTGAATTAAAATCTAATTTGACTAAATTATGCAAGGCTTATTAAAAAATGTTTTATCTTCGTTTTTGGCCATAGAATGGATGATGTGTCAAACTACAAGTTCTTTCTCATCACACAATGATTTACTAATATTTATACATTGGTTCACAATATATCACATATAGTCCCATTCCCACATTCACTTCGGTTTATAAATTTTGATGTTTTAGCACATCTATCTATCTAATGCCTGAATGTCGAATGGACGAAAAATCTCGACCTCACTGAAACTACGAAATTACCAATCTTTTCTTTATTACTTTGTTTGGCTTTTATGCATATGCCTAAGGGTTTAATGGTAATTTTACTTATCTATCATCTCTTTTCTCTTTCACCTCTCGTTTCCTAGACGACTGCCACACCATACACCACTCCTTCCTCTTTGCCACTCTTCCTTCCTCTTCCACTTTTCCCTCCACTGTGAAAACCTTCTCCTCACCCAAAAATCCGACCGACAAACAACGTGTATATATAGTTGTACTCTATTTTTTAATTTGGATGGTAGATTTTATTAATGAATTTTATATGGAATATTGAGTAAACCCTAAGATAACGAATGCGTTGACATTGTTGTTGTGATGATTGCTTTAGATTTTGCTTTGTGTGTTTTTGATTCAAATGAAATGTGTGTGAAAATTGGTCTTTCAATAATGCATTTGTTGTTTATTTATTATTTTTTATTTACTAAGACAGTTGTAGTACTCTTTTGCTTGAAAACTGTCAACTAGATTAACTACAAACACAATAATAAGTGATAACGTCTCTTTTCACTCCATTTTGTTTTACATTTTTGGTAGATATGAAAAAGAATACAACTTCATTTTATGAAGGTTGTCTTTTTCTTTTTCTTTTTTTTCACATGCCTTCCAAAGTTGCTTTTAATAGTATATATATATATATATATTTTTATCATTTTTACCATAGCTCTCCTATGTTCTGCTTCTCCTCACATATTTCTGTTCACTATCTTTCTTCCTTTTTATGTACTGATAAAGGAAGAAGAGTTTTACAGATGTCCATATATTTATATTTATATGTAGTACATATCAGTGTGAAGAGTTTATTTACAAGAATAGCAGTTTTACATCATTTTGTTTGTTTCTTTTTTTTTTTGTTTTTTTTTTAAATTATGAAATATATGTGTGCATTATGTTTTCTTCTAATTTTTTGTTAAATGAAAGTATGGAGACTTTTTTGATTTCTTTGCCTTTTGGGTTGAGATATATTTTTCCTTTCATAAATAGTCTCATATATCATCTACATTAGCGGTATCCCTTGTACATTGGGTGCACCAAATATAATCTTAAGTGTTCATCCTTCCTCATTTGATGCCTATTGTTAAATTCTGAATGCCTCACATTTTGTGGTTCAGCAAACCTTAGTTATTCAAGCCTTTTAGATAGTGTTTGGTTCACTAGAATGAAATGGAATAAAATGCACATTCCATCAAAATATTTATTCCCATGTTTGGTTAGACTAATAAAATAATGACAGATACATTACAAATAAAAACATTTTTCACCATTTTAAAAGAATGGTTATTCCATGCACAATGTTGTTAGGCTGTGCTTTTGCAACTTTTTGAAAAAAAATATTAAAGCTATCATTTATGCATTTTATACCCAAGAATAGTTGATTTTTGTAGAGACCTACTAATATTTATTTCTTATACGTTTTGTAAGGTTCAAACACGTTCTTTTCTTGCAATGAATTATTTCTTAACCAAAAGTATCATTCTTATTGTTTTCTCCTCTTTTTTTAGGATGGAAGATGGTTTCATTTCTGCAAGAAAAATCACCAACTCCACTGGAAATTCGAGGATGAAAGTTCATGTTTTGGAGAAATGGTCACCCAGAATTGCAAGAACAAGTTCACGTAGATATCAAAAGTTGATTCTCCCTAATTCAAAGGTTTGTATATGTACGATCTGTACAATAACTTTCACATAAAAAGAAAAAAAGAAAGGATGCATAATGCATTATCTAAAACTGCTTCACTTTTCAACTATCTCAATATTCTTACTAAAGATATATATTCTTTGCATCTAAGCAGCATAGACACGGACACGTGACACGACACGGATACAGCACGGACACGCTGACACGTTAATTTTCAAAAAATGAAGGACACGACACGTAGGGGACACGCATGAAATATGTAATTTTACATATTTATTAGATGTTATATATATTAATATATCATTCAAAGATAATAAAAAATTCAATATAACACTAATTCTTATAAATTTATATGGTTTTTGTTTTATTATTGTATCTGAAGTTATTTTGTTTAAACTTATAATTAATTTCACATGTGTTCAATAGATAGACACGTGTGTTTATGTGATTGACATGTGTGTCCTCTAAGTGTTCGGGTCTTTAAAAAGATTTAAAAATTAGGACACGTTTTGAAGAGTGTCGGACACATGTTCTAAGAGTGTCCAAAGAGTGTCGGTGTCCGACATGGACACGATACGGATACGTTACCTTTTTAGAAGTGTCCGTGCTTCTTAACTTTGCATTTTATTTTCAAGTAAATAAATTTCATACAACGTTGAAATTTATAATACAAATTACCTTTCTCATATAAAATATTGAACTCTCCTACGATTTAGTTTTTATGCAAAATCATAGATATTTTTTCTATTGCAATTCACACTTTAACAATTTTTTTACATGTTCACAAGGCACACAAATCCAAGCTACTATTTTTTACTCATAAATAGAGAACATTGAAAATACTCTCATCCAACCAGTTGACATTGCAGATGACAAGCAGTCACAGATTCATAAGGTAATTGAATTAAAATTATTCTTATGGTAAATAAAAAAATATATAAATCCTTTAATTAAAAATATTTTCTATTCATTGATGCCAAAAAAGTAGATATATTGGTAGTTCTTGTTCAAATCGGCCCTCCAAAGACAATCAACACACAAGCTGGACAAATCATTGCCCAAGAAATGATTGTAATTCATCAAAACTAGGTAAATCAAATTTCAACATCTACTATGTAATTGCAAATATCTAATATACCTTATTTTAAATATTACAGATCAATGCCTGTTCTCTTCACTTTATGGGATCATTTCATAACAAATCAAGGTGAACAATTCCTTGATATTGAAGAATCTTCAAAACAACTGATACACTTCAAAAGAACTAATGATGTTCAACCTCCTGAACCAACCACTAAAGCTTCTTCAGATACTACTGCATAGAACAAGTCCTCGAAAATTACTCATTGTTTTGAAAGCTTCCACATAAAAAGGTAACAGTTTAAATCAAGGCTAACAACATAACTTCTTTTGCTCCCATTATGCATATGTTTTCCATGTGAAACCTCACTACAAGAAAAAGCGTTTTTGGCGACCAAAATTTCATTTTTCGTCGCTGAAAGTAATAGAAATGGCGACTAAAATGGAATTAGTCGCCAAAATTGAACACTTTTGCCGACTAAAAGACTTTAGTCGCCGAATACAATGGTTTTAGCGACTAAAAGGCAGTTTAGTCGCCGAATGTAGGGGTTTTAGCGACTAAAGGTTGTTTAGTAGCCAAAAGTGACGGTTTTTGGTGACTAAAATAATTTAATAGCCAAAAGTGATGGTTTTGGCGACTAAAAAGCAGATTGGTCGCCAATTGTAGGTGTTTTGCCGACTAATAACAGATTGGTCGCTGAAAGTGAAGCTTTTTGGCTACAAAAAAAAAATAGTAGCTAAAAACAGAGTATTGGCAACTAAAATTCAGTTTAGTAGCTAAAAGGTGACGTTTTTGGCGACTAAAAATAGGTTTCGTCGCCAAAACTGCTGATTTTTAATTGGAACTTCTTTTTTTAGCGACAAAAAAATAATTAGTAGCCCAAAATAATAGAATTGGCGACTAAGTAATGGTTTTAGTCGCCAAAAGTGGCATAAATTTTTTTTTAGTAAATAATTTTTTTTTTACATAAATTATATTTGAATTAAAAAAATTATATTTATAAATATTATTTTGTATTAATAGCGGTTAATATATATATATATATATATATAAATAATATATATTGCATATATATTAATGTGATAATGTTGTGGCATAGTGGAGGGAGTGTTTGGCAAAAAGTTTGGAATGTGGTGGTGGGATGTCTCAGGTTCGAAACCTGCAAGCAACACAGGTTCAAATTTAAAAAAAATATATAAATAAGCTTTGGCGACGAAAATTTTAGTCGCTACAGAGTTTGTTTTTGGCGACTAAAAGTGGGTTAGTCGCCCATACCTTCCGCGACAGTTTTCCAGCGACAAACATGGCGACTAAAAAATTTAGTCGGGAAAACCTAAAATCCGACTTTCGGCCAAATGTGTATTTTCTTGTAGTGCCTTTTGATATTAAGTATGTTTAAATTCACTTTAATCACTTCTCTTGCTCCATGAATCTGCACTCTTCACTTATGACTCATGCTTGAAAATTTTCATCATGCTTGTAACAAGTTACACAGGTTTGATTCATTTTACCCTTTTTATTCCTCGTTACATGCTTCACCGACTATAATTTCCCATCTATCTTAAGAAAATGCACCAAACTTAAATATTCTTAGGTTTATATTAATGCATGATATATAGTGTTACACATTTTATACTCATGTATAATATATTCTAGATCTAAGCTTCCATTTAGATTTCCGAAAGCACTTATTAATGTTTATCAAATCATTAATATATGATATAAAATAGTATTGCACGATTTTATAGTTTTAAACATAAATTTTAATTTTATTAAAAGTAGCAATAATTTATAAAGCAAAGATGACTTATGGAGCTATTCATGTTCCCACAGGTGCTGGGGTACTCCCAAATGCACTTCCAGCATATATAGGAATTTCTCTTGCCAATGTGGTGATGTGAGAAGAAATTATAGGAATTTCTCATTTTCATTCTGTTCGTTCACTTTTTGCTAATTTAGAATATCAAGACAATTGTTATATGTAATCATGCAAGAAGAAAACTTAAGAAATTTTATTATGTGCAAAAGGGTTTTGGTTGTGATTTGATTCCTTGGTTTGTTATTTATTTAAGATTTATTTATTTATTTTATTTTGATTGTTTTATAGACCATAGAGAAAGGGCTGTTTTTGTTTACTCACCATTAATGTTTACTTCTTAGGCCAGTTTCTTTAAATTCCCTTTCTTTTAGTTCATATCTTGCATTTTTTTGTGTACAAATATGAGCTTTTGGCTTTTAAGCTAGGATTCCAAATTCATAGTTCATAATGAATGAAATGAACCCCCAAATGAAGAAAAAAACTCCCCTTCCTTTTACTAAACCATGAGGAGCTCCGAGTACTTTACCGGACAAATTGAGTTGTTGGGACGATACCTTTCTTAGATAGCATACTCTATTTCATTACTAATTCATTGTTCATCGTTATTTATCCGAAGGTGACAACTTAAATTTTAACTTTATAGTTTTTTTTTATAGTTAAATTTGAACAAATTAAATTTTGATTTAGTTACTTGGTAATTTGACCCTTTCCCTTAAGTTGAAACCACAATATATCTGTTGGATTGAGTATTGTACCTTTTCATTCTCCGAGTACCCTCATTCTTTTTCTATCTGTATATATGCATTGCATTCAACTTTATTTAATTGAATCTTCTTATTTAAATTTGCAAGAGATTTTGTGCAATATCAATAACAAGTAGATACCTAGAAGCGAAAAAGAATGGAGTGTTCTTGTTGTAAGACCTTTGGGTGTGGCTTATGATGAAATGCTAGGTGCTCGGGAAATTTTATTTCTACACACCTACCTACTTCTGTGTACATACTCACTACAACAAAAAGCAGATTTGGCGACTAAAATTGGATTTTTCGTCGCTGAAAGTAGTAGAATTGGCGACTAAAATGGAATTAGTTGCCAAAATTGGTCACTTTTGCTGACTAAAAGAGTTTAGTCGCCGAATATAGTGGTTTTAGCGACTAAAAAAATTTTAGTAGCCAAAGGTTAAGGTTTTTGGCGACTAAAAATATTTAGTAGCCAAAAGTATAGCTTTTGGCGACTAAAAAACAGTTTGGTCGCTGATTCTACGCGTTTTGGCGACTAAAAACAGTTTGGTCGCTGAAAGTCAAGCCTTTTGGCTACTAAAAAAAAATTAGTAGCTAAAAACATTCAATTGCCGACTAAAACTCACATAAGTAGCCAAAAGAGGACGTTTTTGGCGACTAAAAATAGGTTTGGTCGCCAAAAGGGGACGTTTGTAGGCGGAACATATTTTTTTAGCGACTGAAAATTAATTAGTAGCCCAAAATTATAGAATTGGCGACTAAATAATTTTTTTAGTCGCCAAAAGTGATCTAAATTTTTTTTTACTAAATAATTTATTTTTTCCATAAATTATATTGAATATATATAATTATATTTATATATATAGTTTTGTATTAATACCGGTCAAAGTAATATATAAATAATATATGTTGCATTTATATTCATGTGATGTTGTAGTGGCATAGTGGAGAGAGTGTGCTGGTAAATGTTTGGAATGTGGGAGGTCTCAGGTTCGAAACCTGACAACAGAGGGTAATTTTTTTTATTGGCGACGAAAAAAATAGTCGGCAAATGTATAAATAAATAAAAAAATTCACTATTGGTGACTAAAAGTTTAGTCGCTAAATGCATAATTTCCAAAAATGGAATTGACTATTGGCGACAAATTCTTTAGTCGCTGAAGACCTGTATATTGCTGACTAACACTTTTTTAGTCGCCAAAGGTATTCGCGACCGTTTATTCGCGACAAAATCGGCGACTAAAATATTTAGTCGGGGAAAGTGAAAATTCGACTTTTGGCGACTAAAAAAGGACTTTTGGCGACTAAAAATTTAGTCGCCAAAGGTGTGTTTTCTTGTAGTGACTTAATGAAATATTATTTTAATGATGATTGTACCCTACAACAAAATCACTATAATGGACATCAAAACATGCCCAGACTATTATATCAAAAAAATTTCTATACACTTCTTTTTAAAACATAAAAATTTCAATGCACATTTTTTGAGTAAAAAAAAAAAAAAACGAAACCCTATCTTCTTCCACATCTACGTTGAAACATTAACCAACCAACCAACCAACCACACCTCCAAAAACCAACACTTGAAAGAAAATATTAAAAATGCAGATCAATTATTAAAGAAATAATGGTTAGTGATTCCTGAATACAATATTATAAATGAAAACCTGAAAGAGCAAGCATGGTGGCGACTTCTCGACTCACCTTGACGAGCCACATATAGAGGCGATTGTGGGCTGTAAAAGGGTCATACACCTTGGGGATTTTTACAGGACATCCATCCTGGACGAAGAGACCTTGATGGGGACATTTTAGGGTATGAAAATGTGAAATCTCGAAGCAACCAACCCTAACCCCAACCCCTTTTCTCTCTCTCTCTCTCTCTCTCTCTCTCTCTCTCTCTCTCTCTCATTTTCCCTATCATGGTTACCTGTGATATTTTCTAGGAAAAAAGCAGAAAAATCAGAGGTTGTGATTCGTAGAAATTATGTGAATTTCGTTAAATCCTGTAAATATCATTAAACGCTTCAATTTTCCTTCTCATTTTCTTGGGAAAATCTACTTAATTGAAACAACCCATCTAGGTAATCTATGATTTTAAACGATGGTTCATAGTTGTGTTGAAATGGGTGAAGGGGATAAAGGTGTGTGGAAACATGTTTTATGTGGCGTGTGTATAAAGATATGAGTTAGGGTATAATTGGAACATCAAGTGTGTAGAATGAAAAGAATAATAAAAAATCAAATAATTAAGTGTGTTCACAGAGAAATAATGTACACTGAGGTTAGTGAGTGTGTGGAAATAGAATTTTCCTATTTGCTTAATATAGCCTTATATGAACAATGTGGAGAAGAGCAACACTTATTAAAGTTTAGATTTTTTGTTGAACAGTTTGCCTGTACAGGAAAGCAATTTACATGCTATAATATAGGATTGCTCTACTTGATAATGTATCTAGAGTATATTGCTTCTTTTTTTCTTTTGGTAATAATTCAAGTTAAGAGACATATACAATAACTAGCACTGATAAATTATCATAAACTACAAATTCATTCCCAATACCTGTAGCTTGCTTTTCGTGATCTTCTCGGATACAACTAGCCCTACAGTTCGGAATCTCGTGGTTTTGAATTTGATTCCACAAGTGTAATGTGAAATAGATAAACACAAAAGAGTCCAAATCTGGCAAATCTTTTGGAAAATCGATTTTGAATCAAAATGCCAAAAATGGACTACTTTGTTAGATATAGAGTCGCCACCTAAATATTTTAAAAAAATTTAGGAAATTCGAGACTCATGCCAAAGGCCACATGTCTATTAACACCAAGATTGTCTCGGCTCGGGAACTTAGGTACGAGAGGGGAAGGTCATGAATTGAGCACCCCACTCGCCCAATCAAAGATTAGTCTCTACTAATTATGACGTGAATCTTATTTACATTATATGCTCTTGTTCCGATTTATTAGGCTAACTTACTACGTGTTGCACACAAGTATAGACTAATTTGAAAAAATTGGAACACTTTGATTTCATGTTTGTTTTGAAAGCGTGTTTGAAGATGTACCACTTGAAAAAGTGATCTCATATGTACATTACTCAAATTATCCGAACTTAAGCAATTAACCTTCATCCACAGGCATTCAAACAGATATAACACATAAGCACTTAGACTTATGGTAATAATGCTCGATATGACAACAATCACACTTATGCAATATGCTAAAGTAATAAAGCTTACCTTAATTCCCGAGATGAGCCAAAACAGAGAAAATAGTTAGAAAAATGCATGATCCTAACTAATGAAATATGACTAATGCAACACATGCAATATGTAATTAATAGGCTCGGCTACTAATATGGCATTTGAAACAACTTGATAGCATGCAGTTTCAACACGTTTTCAACGAAGTATGTAACTACAATGCTTTGTTAGAATGATGAACCGAACCTTGTGCATGCCAAAACAAATGGATGCAAACATGGGAAATGCTAAAAGAAATATGATGTTTCTATTATAAGCGAGTAAATAAAAAGGAAAAAGATGTGGGGTTGAAAGACATACACATTGTTACATATTGGCCCTCGCACAAGAGGGTCCGAATAAATGTCTTAGCTAATTACCGAATTAACTAACTATTACAAACAAAATAAAATAAATTAACTATGCTAGTTAATTATTACAAATTGGAATTAATTAACTAATTACAATACAAAAACAACTAGCCACTTTAACTAATTATTACAAATTAGCATTTAAACTAATTAATTGGCTACAAATCAATATTAATTAACTTAAGTAATTAACTACTAGAAGCATAATTTAACGAGCCTCGAGAGACGAGGGATGACTTATGCATGCACACGGATTTTTCACCCGAAAATGCCTCTATTTTGCTGCCAAAAGGGTTCTGTTTTTGCAGTCAGAACATTGCACTGTTTTACCTCTGTTCTGCTAAAAAAAGGACACAGCCTGGCTGGAAAAAGTGGCCCGCAGGCCAGAAATGGTGGCCGGTCGGCCGCCCACTAATGGTGGCCTACCGTACAGGAAATGTGACATGTCGGCCACTAATGGTGGGTTTCTCCTGCTGTACTAGAAAACAAACAGAGCACAAATAGAGCATTCTCAGGGAATATTTGTCCACCTTGCCTCTCCTTATCATCAAACAGCTCAAAGGATGGGCAGGCTCGATTCGCAAGCCATTAATTGGCACAAATTCATTGCTTGATGACTTATGAACCAAGGGATACAATTTCAATAAATGCATAATAAAAGACTTGCAAACCTCCTCCCTACCATGATTTGATCAATGGAAGTGGTTGACCTTGGAAACTTGAACCATTTCATCACTAACAAGTATGAAATGACTCAAGTCTCCATGTGTTCAATTAACATCTGATTGAACACCGAATTATTTTATTATTTTGGTCAACTTTATCCCAATTTTAATTACCTCTTTTAATTACATTTTCATGCCTTAATTCATTTAGTCCAAAAATGAAGATTAAGTCCTTTAATGGAAAGAAGTGTCAAACAAAGGGTTGTTTTAAGCATGAGAGAGATATCATGCCATTGGTAATGAACCTCCGAAGAGATTAAACCATTGAGCACAACGATCTCAATTTCAAGCTTAAACAATCCATCGGTTGAAACAACTCTCAAAGGGAATGAAAAATCAAGAAATGAGGGAGGTTGCAAAGATGCTTAGAGGTGAACACAAGTATGGAAAGTAAGAAATAAATGCTATAAACTCAAATAGGTTGGTGGCTAAGGCCTAAACTACCAAGTCTATGAGGACCATTACACTACAAGCATGCAATACAAAGCATAAATGAAACTAACACTTAAAAACAGTCTTAAGTTAGCTCAAAACAGTGCTGGAATTAAGGTAAAAACAGCTAAGAAAGGAAGCTAAAACAAAGAGAGCAATTAAGCTAGTAATTAAGCACAAGGAAGGGAGGCTACCCCTTCAATTTTTGGGACTTCAAAATATGATTTTTAGCCTATGAAAACCTCTGAAAATCAGTGATAAAAAGTTAAAAAAAAATGATAATGAAAAGATGGGAAGCACAAGGGTAAAAGCCTAGGAAACAAAGGTCAAAGCGGGGTGGTCTACTACTTTACCCTTAATGGCTTTAGACCACAAGCTTTAGCCCATAAAAACAGGGTAAAAATAGCTCAAAAATAGTAGGAAAAGAGAGTAAATAAATAAGGTAAGTGTAACAACCCTCACTTTGTCTTAGTCATGCTCACATGCATTTGCATGATCTTTGCCTTGCTTAAACTTGCATTCGCAGATCTTGATTTGTTTTATCTAAGTGTTGCTTGCATGCTTTGTTTCTTGCTTATTGTGTGCAAGCCGAGGTCATCTTAAGCGTAGGTCACACCTTTGAACCTCTTACACCTAGGACCATCTTGGAACCACTTTGGTTGACCTCCACCTTCACCCTGGCGTCTTGGCCGAGATGTCATCATCTAGGCCGAGATGTTATTATCTAGGCATCCAACATCCTTGAACCTTGCACCTAGCGATCATGTTTCAGGACTGGGATGACCTCGACCGAGATGTGGCACATCTAGGCCGAGGTGTGGCACAGCTAGGCCAAGTGTTATCCTTCATAGCCGAGATCATTGAGACCCTACTTGCCGAATCCTATGTCTTGACCCAAGGTCCTTACCTTGTTAGAGTACCCTTGTCACCTTGCTTGTTATACACACTTTGCCATGCTCTTGTCTTGTCAGTCAGTCACCTTTTTGAGGAGAGCCAACCAGTCATTGCTACGTGCCCCAGCAGAGGGTTAAGTCAGCCGGCAGTAGAGAAAACATATCATTTGTTATATCTTTGTCCTAGAAGAGAAAGAAGCTCTAGGAAGAGAGGAAGAAGAGTTCTTAGAGTGAGAATAGATTTTCAAGCTTGATCTTCACACCTTGGACCGTTAGATCCGTGTTTTGAGGTTAGATTCTTGATCTACCATTGTTATTCTTTATGTTGATCCGATCACATTGCATGATCTAGCATGATTCATGAGCCATGCATTGATTTAAAGCTTGTTTTAGAAAGAGAAAATGATGTTCTTGTGTTCTTGAAATAAAACCATGTTTTGATCCGAAAGTTTGTAACAAGCTTTATGTTTTTGTGTTTGTTTTCATAAGATCTTTAAGAATGGGTACCCAGGTCCATGTTTTCCAACTCATCTCATGAAATCTTAGATTTTGAATAAAGAAGTTATGATTTTAGCATTCATGTCTTTCATGTTCTTCAAAAAGAAGCCCAGAATTTCCAAACTCTATTTCCCTGAATGTGGTCATCGGGACCATATCTCGGCCTAGAGGTGTGGGACCTCGTCCAAGACCTGGTTGGTACCCAGCATGTTTTCCCGAGATGAGAAACAGTGTTTTAACTCCCAGCACATGTTTTGCTTCGTCTTGACTTAGTTTTGAAAGAAATATCGGGATCATTTACACTCATGCAAAGCTTGTTTTAGGAATGCATTTCATATCCATCTTTGAGCATCTCTTCTTGTCTTCTTGAAATGCATTCAATGGGATTTATTATGTACTTGTAGGCCTTGGATCCTTACTTGTAATCCCCACACCCGAAAAGCTATGTAAGTGGTATTTTTAATAAAGCTATGTTCTAACGTTTGATAAAAGCTTTGCTTGCTTCGTTTGGAAAAAGTGTTTGTTCAAGCATGAATGACTATCCCTAATTTTTGTATCAAGTATTATGTTCGTTTTGATGACATTCTTGGAAAGTCCTTAGTGCTAGGAGACTATAATGCAACTAGCACGTTTGTCTTGGAAAGTCCTTAGTGCTAGGGGACTATAATGCAACTAGTACCCTTGTTTGAGATATCTCATTTGTCTTGCCACCGACGGTTTACCACGTGGGTTATTTCGGAATGTTATCCCTTGTATTATATTAACACTAGTAAGCATCCCTTGAAGTTTTGAAAGACCTGATAGATGAACTTGGTTCATCCCTTGATTTTGTACAAGATATGATATGCATTGTTTTTTATAAAGATGTCGGATATCATTCATTTAAACCTTTATTATTAATATCATTCACTGAGTATCCAAGCTCACCCTCTCCTTATATATATGTAGGTGACGAGCAAGAAGACGGTGACGCCTAGATGTGTTTTGCAAGATGTTTTGGGTTCATGTTTTTGGCTAGCGTCTTGAAGATTATGATTCATAGCTTGTATTACATGTCTTTTGTATATTTCATCTTGAGAAGCCTTTTGATCAAGATGTAACATGTACCTTTATTTTATTGTATTCAAGTTGTAAACCATGTTGAAATGTATGTCATTCCATTTAATCTATGCACAACTCTTATGGACTAATTAGATTTAAATATATTGCTTCTACACATGTAAGCCCCATATGTATACTTTGATTGTGTGTGAATCCTTGTAAGTTGGTCTTCGGTAATCTCGGATTACTGGCCATCACGACATTATTCTACTAGGGGCGGAATGGGGTCGTGACAGATTGGTATCAGAGCGCTAGTTCCTTATAGTACATTATTCACACACCTCGAGTCCTGAGGAGCATAAGACTTCCCTTAGATTGATGTTAGGATTGCATCATATTGCTTGCTATTTGACAAGATGTGCATTATCTCGGCATGACTATTTGTTACTTGCATATATGCCTATTCGTTCATTTTGTTTTAAAGTCACATTTTGCATACTCCTAGCATCATGAGAAGGGGTAGACCTCCAGTTGGCCGAGATCAATCTGAGGACAGGTTAGATAGACTAGAAATGATGGTAGAGGGTTTGGCCTATGAGTTGAGGCGAACAAGGCAACAGAACACCAGTACTACCTCTACTCTGGCCGAGCAGACAAATGGCCGAGATGCAGTTCCGCCTCCACCCTCTCCAGTGCCGTAAGTGCCTGCACAACCGACTTTGTATGGGGACGACACATTGACTTTGATTAAGGAATTCAAGAAGATGAATCCGTCGAAGTTCCATGGGGGTATAGAGCCGATGAAAGGCGAAGCGTGGGTTTTGGAAATGGAGAAGTTGTTAGAGATTTTTCCCAGCATCGACATTCAGAAGATGTCATTGGCAGCATTCACATTGGACGATGACGCTCAAAGATAGTGGATGATGATCCGAGAAGACAATCCAGGCTTGACATGGGCCAGATTTTGGAGTTATTCTACGACAAGCATTTTTCCCTCAGCGTTCGGGATCGCAAGACCACAGAGTTTCAGATGTTAACACAGGGCAGCAAAATGGTGGCCGAATACGATCGTACCTTTACCGAATTAGCAAGGTATGCACCTCACATGGTCAATAACGAATATAGAAAAGCCAGGAAATTTGAGAGTGGGCTTCGTGGACCCATACAAGATCGGGTTAATATGCTCAACATGCCGACTTATGCCGGAGTATTAGATAAAGCCATTCTGGAAGAAGCTAACCTAAATAGATATCAGAGTGCGGGAGAGAGTCAGAGAAAGAGACAGAATTATGAAAACCGTGGGACATCGTTTGATGCCAAGAAGAGAGTAAATGTAGGCAATTCAAGCAACTCAAATCGAGGAAGTGATACTAGGTCGACATGTTCAAGTTGCGGGAAGCCACATTCTGGAGTTTGTCGTTGGGAGTCTAGAGCTTGTTTTGAATGTGGTAAGATGGGTCATCGCGTTAAAGACTGTCCCAAGACTAAGTCTAATGATGGTAAGAACAATGGGAGTACTTCGGGTGCTGCATAGAAAAGAACGTCGGCAAGGCGCAGATGAGGCAGGGCAGAGTCTTTGTATTAGTGCCAGGAGACACCCAGAGTGCCGAGATAGTAGTGTCAGGTACCCTTCCAATTTGCTCTCAAGATGCACATATATTAATTGATTCGGGTTCTACACATTCATTTGTATCTACTAAGTTTGTCAAGAAGTTGAATAGGGACCTAAAACCCCTTGGTTATGTGTTATATGTATCTACTCTGTCTGGAAGAACTATGACCGTCGCATACGTTTATAGAGCATGTGTAGTTGTAATTGAGAATTTTGAATTGCTAGTTGATTTGATGCCGTTGAACATGACCCATTTTGATGTCATATTGGGAATGGATTGGTTAGTAGTTAATCATGCATCCATTAATTGTGTTTCCAAAAATGTCACCTTGAAACCCCCAAACCAAGCCGAGGTTACGTTTCAGGGTAAAGGAGTAGTATCCCCACCTTACTTGATTCCGTCCATGAAAGCTTATAAGTTAATCCAAAAAGGGTGTCGAGGTTACCTGTGTAGTGTATTAAGTAATCCGAATGGAAACGTTGAAATGGCCGATATCCTAATTGTTAATGAATTCCCCGACGTCTTTCCAGATGATTTGCTTGGCCACTTAGTCGATAGAGAAGTAGACTTTACTGTTTACGTTATGTCGGGAACCCAGCCTATCTCCAAAACACCTTATAGAATGGCCCCAGCCGAGCTTAAGGAGTTGAAGCTGCAATTACAAGAGTTGTTGGATAAGGTCTTTATTAGGCCGAGCACTTCACCTTGGGGAGCACCAGTTTTATTTGTGAAGAAAAAAGATGGTACACTTCGTCTTTGTATTGATTACCGAGAACTGAACAAGGTAACCATTAAGAATAAGTACCCATTGCCGAGGATCGATGATTTGCTTGATCAATTACAAGGAGCACGAGTCTTTTCTAAAATTGATCTCAGGTCGGGCTACCATCAGCTGAAGGTTAAAGCCGAGGATGTTGAGAAGACTGCTTTTCGGACAAGATATGGCCACTACAAATTTTTGGTAATGCCTTTTGGAGTGACTAATGCTCCTGCAGCATTCATGGATTTGATAAATAGAGTCTTTAAGCCATATCTAGATGAGTTTGTGGTCGTTTTCATCAACGATATGTTAATCTATTCCAAGAGTGGAATTGAGCATGAGAAGCATCTGAGACTTGCCTTACAGATTTTGAGAGACAGAAAGTTGTATGCCAAGCTTAGCAAGTGTGAGTTTTGGCTTTCCAGCATTTCATTTTTGGGAAATGTGATTAATGAAGAAGGTATTTTGGTTGATCCTAGCAAAATCAAAGCCATTGTGAATTGGCCGACACCGACTAATGTGTCCGAAGTTCGTAGTTTTCTTGGTTTGGCAGGTTATTATAGAAAATTTGTGAAGGACTTCTCGAAGATTGCAGTACCATTGACACAATTGACTCAGAAGGGAGTGACATGTGAATGGACCGAGGTTAGAGAATCAGCCTTCCAGGAACTCAAAACGAGGTTAATTACAGCACCAGTTCTTGTACTACCATCAGGTAATGAGGAATTTCAGATTTATAGTGATGCTTCACATAAGGGTTTGGGTTGTGTATTAATGCAAGGGGGTAATGTTATAGCATATGCATCTCGCCAGTTGAAGCCCCATGAAAAGAATTATCCTACCCATGACTTAGAACTAGCAGCCGTAGTATTTGCCTTAAAAATTTGGCGCCATTACTTGTATGGAGCTTTTTGTCAAGTTTTCACAAATCACCAGAGTCGAAAGTACTTGTTCACCCAGAAGGAATTGAACATAAGGCAGAGAAGATGTCTTGAATTATTGAAAGACTACGATATGCAGATTCAGTACCATCCGGGTAAAGCAAACTCAGTGGCCGATGTGTTGAGCAGGAAGTTAGTTAGGAATTTGGCATGTTTGGCAATGATTTCAGTAGAACCGACTGTTATGGAGGAAGTAAAGACAAGACAGAGGGAGGATAAATTCTTCAAGAAGGTAATTGACGAGTTTGTCACCAAGCTGAGGTCGGGATACACCATTGAGAATCAGGTACTTAAGTTTGAAGGGAGATTATGCGTGGCCGACGACCCAGAGTTAAAGAGAAGAATTTTGCAGGAATCCCATGGTTCCAGATTTGCCGTTCATCCAGGAAATACTAAGATGTACCAAGATGTAAAACAAACTTTTTGGGGGCCAAATATGGAAAAAGAAATAGCCGAGTTTGTATCTCAGTGTCTATATTGTCAACAAGTAAAAGCAGAGCATCAGAGGCCAGCAGGACTTCTTCAACCTTTGTCAATTCTTGAGTGGAAATGGGAACACATCTCCATAGATTTTGTTATTGGTTTGCCGAGGACACAAAAGGGTATGGATTCGATTTGGGTTATAGTTGATAGATTAACCAAGTCAGCACACTTCTTGCCTGTTAAGACTATGTTTAATGCCGACCGACTTGCCTTGTTATATGTGAATGAGATTGTTAGACTTCATGGAACGCGGATGACCATCGTGTCAGACCGAGATCCGAAGTTTATTTCTAGATTTTGGCAGAGTCTACAAAGAGCTTTGAGAGCCGAGTTGAGGTTTAGCACAACTTTTCATCCCCAGACCGATGGGCAAACAGAGAGAACAATTCAGACACTTGAAGATATGCTCAGGTTATGTGTATTGGAACTCAAGGGAAGTTGGGAAGAGCATTTGCCATTAGTGGATTTTGCCTACAACAACAGTTATCAAGCTAGCATTGGCATGGCGCCGTATGAAGCTTTGTATGGAAGGAAGTGCAGATCGCCGATATGTTGGACCGAGGTAGGAGACAAAGCTTTGATTGGTCCCGAACTGGTTCAAGTGACGACCGAGAAGATTAAGCTCATTCAGCAAAGAATTAAAACCGCTCAGAGTCGACAGAAGAGTTATGCCGACCAGAGAAGAAGGGAGTTAGAATTTGAAGCTGGAGATCATGTATTCCTGAAGATTTCGCCTATGAAAGGACTTTCAAGGTTTGGAAAGAAAGGTAAGCTAGCACCCCGATACATCGGGCCATTTCTTGAGAAGGTTAACCCCGTTGCCTAAAGGCTTGCTTTGCCGCCAGAATTAAGCCAAGTCCACGACGTGTTCCATATTTCGATGTTGAGGAAGTATATTCGGGATCCACTGCATGTGATTGATCATTTCGGGATTGTGATTGACGAAGATTTAGATTATGAAGAGAAGCCAATACGGATTCTTGATAGGCAAGTGAAACAGTTGAGGAACAAGTCGATGCCGATGGTGAAAATTGAATGGAAGGAGCATTACGGCAAAGAGGCTACATCGGAAATGGAAGATGAAGTGAAAATCCGTTATCTAGAGTTGTTTTCGGGGCAAGGTAACTTAAGTTTGGGGACTAAACTTCTTTAAGGGGGGTAGGATGTAACAACCCTTACTTTTTCTTAGTCATGCCCACATGCATTTGCATGATCTTTGTCTTGCTTAAACTTGCATCCGCAGATCTTGATTTGTTTTATCTAAGTGTTGCTTGCATGCTTTGTTCCTTGCTTATTGTGTGCAAGCCGAGGTCATCTTAAGCGTAGGTCACACCTTTGAACCTTTTACACCTAGGACCATCTTGGAACTACTTTGGTTGACCTCCACCTTCACCCTGGCGTCTTGGTCGAGATGTCATCATCTAGGCCGAGATGTTATCATCTAGGCATCCAACATCCTTGAACCTTGCACCTAGCGATCATGTTTCAGGACTGGGATGACCTAGACCGAGATGTGGCACATCTAGGCCGAGGTGTGGCACAGCTAGGCCAAGTGTTATCCTTCCTAGCCGAGATCATTGAGACCCTACTTGCTGAAGCCTATGTCTTGACCCGAGGTCCTTACCTTGTTAGAGTGCCCTTGTCACCTTGCTTGTTGTACACACTTTGCCATGCTCTTGCCTTGTCAGTCAGTCACCTTTTTGAGGAGAGCCAACCAATCGTTGCCACGTGCCCCAGCAGAGGGTTAAGTCAGCCGGCAGTAGAGAAAACATATCATTTGTTATATCTTTGTCCTAGAAGAGAGAGAAGCTCTAGGAAGAGAGGAAGAAGAGTTCTTAGAGTGAGAATAGATTTCCAAGCTTGATCTTCACACCTTGAACCGTTAGATCCGTGTTTTGAGATTAGATTCTTGATCTACTATTGTTATTCTTTGTGTTGATCCGATCACATTGCATGATCTAGCATGATTCATGAGCCATGCATTGATTTAAAGCTTGTTTTAGAAAGAGAAAATGATGTTCTTGTGTTCTTGAAATAAAACCATATTTTGATCCGAAAGTTTGTAACAAGCTCAATGTTTTTGTGTTTGTTTTCATAAGATCTTTAAGAATGGGTACCCAGGTCCATGTTTTCCAACTCATCTCATGAAATCTTAGATTTTGAATAAAGAAGTTATGATTTTAGCATTCATGTCTCTCATGTTCTTCAAAAAGAAGCCTAGAATTTCCAGACTCTATTTCCCTGAATGTGGTCATCGGGACCATATCTCGGCCTAGAGGTGTGGGACCTCGTCCAAGACCTGGTTGGTACCTAGCATGTTTTCCCGAGATGAGAAACAGTGTTTTAACTCCCAGCACATGTTTTGCTTCGTCTTGACTTAGTTTTGAAAGAAATGTCGAGATCATTTACACTCATGCAAAGCTTGTTTTAAGAATGCATTTCATTTCCATCTTTGAGCATCTCTTCTTGTCTTCTTGAAATGCATTCATTGGGATTTATTATGTACTTGTAGGCCTTGGATCCTTGCTTGTAATCCTCACACCCGAAGAGCTATGTAAGTGGTATTTTTAATAAAGCTATGTTCTAACGTTTGATAAAAGCTTTGCTTGCTTCATTTGGAAAAAATGTTTATTCAAGCATGAATGATTATCCCTAATTTTTGTATCAAGTATTATGTTCGTTTTGATGACATTCTTGGAAAGTCCTTAGTGCTAGGGGACTATAATGCAACTAGTGCGTTTGTCTTGGAAAGTCCTTAGTGCTAGGGGACTATAATGCAACTAGCACCCTTGTTTGAGATATCTCATTTGTCTTGCCACCGACGGTTTACCATGTGGGTTTGTCTGGAATGTCATCCCTTGTATTATATTAACGCTAGTAAGCATCCCTTGAAGTTTTGAAAGACCTTATAGATGAACTTGATTCATCCCTTGATTTTGTACAAGATATGATATGTATTGTTTTTGATAAAGATCTCGGATATCATTCATTTAAACATTTATTACTAATATCATTCACTGAGTATCCAAGCTTACCATCTCCTTATATATATGTAGGTGACGAGCAAGAAGACAGTGACGCCTAGATGTGTTTTGCAAGATGTTTTGGGTTCATGTTTTTGGCTAGCGTCTTGAAGATTATGCTTCTTAGCTTGTATTACATGTCTTTTGTATATTTCGGCTTGAGAAGCCTTTTGATCAAGATGTAACATGTACCTTTATTTTATTGTATTCAAGTTGTAAACCATGTTGAAATGTATGTCATTCCATTTAATCTATGCACAACTCTTATGGACTAATTAGATTTAAATATATTGCTTCCGCACATGTAAGCCCCATATGTATACTCTGATTGTGTGTGAATCCTTGTAAGTTGGCCTTCGATAATCTCGGATTACTGGCCATCACGACATTATTCTACTAGGGGCGGAATGGGGTCGTGACAGTAAGAAAGCTAAGAATTATACCTCTTGAAGAGAAGTACTCTTTTGAGTTACAAACCAACAATTTCACACTCTCAAGAGCTAAAATACAACCTCAAACACCTCAGTAAAGAACCCTCAAGGCTTGGTTTAGAGTGTCTAACCAAAGGGTATAAAAGTTGCAAGGGAGAGAGAAATATTTTCCAAACTTTTGTTCCAAAATTTTTTCTAACCCTAAATTATGAGAGAGGGTCAAGTATATATAGAAAATTAGGTTTGGCTCTTAGAAATATCAGTATACATATAGCTGGTATCATACATGCACTTGTGGAGACAGTTGGCATAGTTGGCAAAAAAATCTAAAATCTTACACATGTGGTCGGCATGCCACTAATAATGGGCGATTGGAGTAACAAGTGGCTTTGCAGGCATAAGTGGCTGGCATGCCACTAAAAGGGGTGGCCGGCCACTAATAGTGGGCGCCTGGAGTCACTAGTGGGTCTGCAGGCACCCAGATAGTCCGACTTAAAAAACTATTGTTTTGGTCCAAAAACAAGGCGCAAAGGTTGTGGTTCTTTTGAGGCTCAAAATTGAGGTTTCCTGCTGAGGACATCGAGTATTTGGACAAGCGTATGCATTCATCATCGGGTGAGCAATCGGTGTTAACTAAAATGAAAAAAGAACTCTGCAACTTATATTGGGCACTCACTTGCATGCAACCAACTTCACTAGTAACATTTTAAAAACAAAATTAACATTGACATATACTTAATTTATACATGACGGTAATTAACTTAGAGCATGATTAAAAGTAATTTATTATCATAACAAACTAAAATTCTAACTAAATAAGCAAGATAGTTAAGAAGATAAATGCTTAGCAAGTTTGTTTCCTTGTAATCCAATTTAAAACCAATAATAAAAAATAAAAAATAAATACTAAAAACAAAGTTTTAGAAAGTCGAAAACAAAATCCAAGTAAACTTAATTAGTATTTTGACAAATCCAAACCCAATACGAAATTGAAAATATCAAAACCAAAACAATTAGAAGTGGACAGTGAGCTAAAAATTAACATCTCTTTCTCCATTATAACTCAACTAACACCACCACCTCTTGAATCCGAAACGTGTCATCCCTACTATTATTTCCTACCTAGGCAATAACAACTCGTGTGTTAAATTTGCAAAGAAGATGACCTTGAGGTCTCGTTTGGGAATAAGTTATTTTAGTAATTTTTTGACTTTTTGACTAAAATATAAGGTAAAAAAAAATTAGTATGTTTGGAATGACATTTTGGTTTTTTACAAAAATATGTGCAAAATGTAGAGAGAAGAGAATCTTTGACTTTTTAATATAAGTTATAGGCTTTTTGGTTTTTTTTAATTTTTAGACTAAAACTGTTGCATGCCAAATGAGGCTTGAGTTGGGTTTTGATCAACCTGGTTGCCTAAAGGACGATGAACTTCTCTAGTTATCTCAGTGCCCCTTTTCTATTTTTAGCACTATTATCACTACACATTCTTCTTCTTTCCAAGCTGGCATCCATATCTTCATTTTTCTCTTATAGCTCTACCTCATCTTTCCTACTCTAGTATTGTAATCCCTACTCACTTTTCATGTCTTAGATCCAAGAATCTTCTTGCGAATTTTGTTTGTATGTGTGTGAATTTAGATGAATCAATTGCACCTTTTTTATTTCTCAATTATTTTAAGATTTTATTTTTTATCGATTAAAAAAATATTGATAGAGTGAAATTTAAACATTTCAAGAAATATATCAGTGCCTTATTAGTGTGAACCAACTGAAACATTTAAAGAACTACTAATTTACAAACAGTGCGGTGTTTGGTGCCCATTTTTTGAGACAGATTATGGATTCTAGCTTAAGAAAGTTATTTTAGACTATTTGGTATGAATTTTCAGTGTTAGTTTTTGTTTTTTTTCAGCTTTTTGTAGCCTATGTTAATCTGTTTCTCAAAAGCAATGAAACGTCGTTTCTGCTTCTTGGATTATGCGGTGGAGTATCATTTTTACTTAAATATCCATAATCTTTCTACATATTTACTATTATGCCACTATATATACTTATAACTCATCGAAATTTTGTCTCACTCAACGAGAGATGGCAATTTTAGGCTAGGGTTTTGGTAAGGGTTCTGCTCTGTTTCTACTCTGGCTATGGCGGATCGTGCTTTGTTCGGTGTTCTAGATCTAGTTTGCTCTAGCAAGGTTCTCTCTCTCTCTCTTATTCTCTTAAAGCTGTCTCTTGGCGATCGCAAAGATCAATCCATGGCCAAAAAACGAGATGGTCTGGATATGGTCTACTCCAGCGAGGTTTATTCTCTTTCTCTCTCTCTCTCTCTCTCTCTCTCTCTCTCTCTCATCCTCTTGGAGCCATCTCTTAGTGATGGCGAAGATTAGTTCATGGTTGAGAAAAAGGTCCGGCTACGAAGAATAGTCCATCATCACAACCTTGATTGCCATCACGAAGATCAGTTCAATGTCGGCGATGGCGATGGGTGAAGATCAGTCTGACGAGCTCCTTGATTGGGTCAAGATCTAACAAAAAAATAATAATTTAGACATGGGTAAAAAAGATATTTACATAGTAAAAAGTACATTATAGAATATTTAACAAACACTACTCAACAATCTAAATTTATAATATAATATTTATACAAAACAGATTAATCACTTTTGATTAAATTTAGAATCTATAATCTATTAAGTTATAAGTTACAATCTACGTTAACAATTATACCAAACATGGCCAGTGCCTTATTAGTGTGAACCAATTCTGTTGATTTGTAATTAAACGAAAACCATGGGGTACATTATATTTTTTTCAAAACTTTTAATTTAAACATAATTTATTTCTTTATTTATTTTATTCATTCATTACTCAAATCACCTTTGGCATATATACCCCAGGTTGGCCATTCTCTGAAACTCCGATTCAAATTCAGCCCCTCTCAAACCCTTCCAACGGCTACATTTCTCTCTCTCTCTCTCTCTCTCTCTCTCTCTATTCCTCAACTCTTTCTCTCGCTACCTTGGCTCTTCAATTGGCTGATCCAACCCTACTCTCTCTCTCTCTCTCTCTCTCTCTCTCTACTTTCTCTCTCTAGACTCTTGCAAACGATGAAGCACTTTATGCAACCAAGAAATGCGATCTTGAGAGAGAACCACCCGTCTTCGGAATCCGCAACGTCTCCGAACCCTAGTTCTGTGAAGCAGAGATCTGCTTCTTCTTCTTCTCGCAAGCATAAATCGTCGAAAGAGAACGCTCCGCCGTTGGATCCGAATGCAATGCTGGATTCTCCGTTGGTCGCCGGAAAACCATCGCCGGCGGCAGTAGGTAAGATCAAGAGTCCGCTTCCGCCGAGGCCACCGTCTTCGAACCCTCTGAAGCGGAAGTTAAGCATCGAGTCCATCCCCGAGAACGGACTTCCTGGATCTTCTGATACTGGAGTAAAGGTAGTGTTTCTTTCAAACCCTACTAATTTTGAAAGCTTTTTGTCTTGAATTTTGTTTACAGTTCGGTTAAAATTAGGAAAATGAATTGAAATTTTGAATTTTAGGTCATCTCCAACCCTTACTCAAAATTTTACTCAAATTTGAGTAGAAGCTTTATATGGTATGAGCCACTCTATTGGCCAAACTTTGATTTGATCATAAATTTGACTAAAAGTTTCACTGTTGGCAGAGTGTTAAATTTGAGAATTACAAAATTACTTTGAAAATTTTGAGTAAACATTTGAGTTTCTTTGATTTGGATAAAAAATTGAGTAAAACTCAATTTGGTATAAGTTTGGGGGAAGCAGTGGAGGGTGTTTTGAGTAATTTTTACCCAAATTTAAATTTGATTTCGGTTTGAGTCAAGGATTGGAGATGCCCTTATGCTCTATGTTATTCATGCTGAAAATCTAAATTTTTATGCTTTTGAATTTTTGTTACCTTTGTTTGATTCCCAAGAATAAGTTGGAAAAACAAAAGAAAACAAAATTCTGAATCTTATTTGTTTAGTGTAATTGTTACTAGTGTTTGAAGTGCCTGACGATTAAAATCGTTGGATTCATAATTTTTGTTTCTTGTTCTTTTGGTGTTTTCTGGGCAACCAACCATTAATTAAACAATCTTTTCTGATTCTTGTTGTAATTGTTACATAAATTAGGTTATAGTGCGAATGCGGCCACCAAGTAAGGACGAGGAAGAAGGAGATTTGATAGTTCAGAAAACAGCTAATGATTCTTTGTCCATCCTTGGACAGACATTTACATTTGATTCTGTTGCTGACACTAATTCAACACAGGCAAGACCTAATTTTTTTTTTTTTTTGATAATTTTTCTGTGAGCTAGCGAATACATTTATGTCTAATAAAACACTTGAAATTTTCCTTTTAATTATGTACTTTTCAGCTAGATATATTCCAGCTTGTTGGAGCTCCTCTTGTTGAAAATTGCCTTGCCGGGTTTAACAGCTCTGTTTTTGCATATGGACAGGTATCTTCTGTTTAATTTTCCTTAAATTTTTGTACAGACACGTATGCACACGACCAAGAATAATACATTTTTCCACTGGGAAAGGTGCTATTTATATTTATTCCAGAATTTCAAATTTAATTGTTTTAGACTGGTAGCGGAAAGACTTATACAATGTGGGGACCTGCCAATGCCTTGTTGGGAGAAAACCTATCAAGTGATCAACAGGGCTTAACGCCTCTTGTTTTTGAGCGACTTTTTGCCCGCATAGATGAGGTGTGGCTCTATGCTCTTCATTTCTAACTCATTGATGGTAACATTAAATAGTATTTTTATAATTTTTGTGCTTTCACTTTTATTTTTTTGTAGGAGCAAATTAAGCATGCTGACAAGCAGCAACTAATGTATCAGTGTCGCTGTTCTTTTCTTGAGGTTAAGTTCTTTGCATAAATTGGACATAATTAGGTTAATTACTTGATCCACTTAATCCTTTAATTTTTTTATTTTTATTTTTATTTTTTATGTACAGATATACAATGAACAAATCACTGATTTGTTGGATCCGAGCCAAAGAAACCTCCAGGTAAAGTGTTAGTTATTTCACTTATTTTGTTTGATTTTGTTCCATGGTTATATGTTTGCTTAAGTTTCCATTGGGTTTCCTTTATAGATAAGAGAAGATGTCAAATCTGGTGTCTATGTTGAGAATTTGACAGAGGAGTGTGTATCTACAATGAAGGATGTAACACAACTTCTAATAAAGGTTAGTGTAATCTTTCTGCCTCTGTCATGTTGCATAATATACAGAATTTTCTGGGGAGAATCATTTGAACTGTAGCGTCGTAATAGATTGCTTTTCTTGATAGCTCAGGCCCTGGTTGGTGGGTATACTTAAAAATTTATCAAAGGTGAAATGTTGAAATGCAATAACCTATATATTTTTTTTGGCTACTGTTTGTAGCTGTTTTGAATTGATTTAAGATGATCTATTGGACTAGATTTAGATATGATTTCTTTTAATTTGACAAATCTATTCAAATATGATGTCTTTATTCTTGTATTTATATTTTATTTGATTTTTTTTTTTTTTTTTTTTTGGGGGGGGGGGGGGGGGGGGGGGGGATGCTTTACATATTGCAATTTGCAAGTTTTCGACTAGATAATGTTTTTAGACATGATGTTCATAATTGCTAGGTAAATGATGCAGGGATTATCAAACAGGAGGACTGGTGCAACAAGTATAAATGCTGAGAGTTCCCGTTCACATAGTGTATTTACTTGTGTTGTTGAATCACGATACAAGGTAATAGACATTTTATTTTTTTATACCACTTTGCTACTGAAATGTTTGGTTGGTTTGTGGTTTAGAAGTTTCTTAGAGGGTATAAAAAATTGGATTATGATATTACATAGACATCCCTTACTAACTTGATGGCAATCTTTTGGATATGATGTCTTTCTTTTATTTTATTTTTCCATATTTATGCACGCTAAATGCCGCCTAAACTAAAATTTTCAAATTTTATAGAGTGTGGCAAACGGTTTAAGCTGCTTCAAAACAAGCAGAATAAACCTCGTTGATCTTGCTGGTTCAGAAAGACAGAAATTAACAGGTGCAGCTGGTGAACGCTTGAAGGAAGCGGGGAATATCAATCGATCGCTTTCACAGCTTGGGTATGGGGTTTTGTATTATCTTAGAATATGCAAAGTTTCTTGAGCATGATAAATAAGTAGAAATGGTCATATTAGAAATTCAATGCGTGAATGATGTTAATCTTGTTATGAATAACATTACAGTCATTACATATAGCATTGTAATTGTAAATACTATAAACACACAACACAACAGGCCTATGAAGCATGGACATAGACACGTGACATGACACATAGACATGCAAATATGCAAATTCTCATAAAAATGCAGGACACGACATGCAAGAGAGACACACAAAAATATATAAATATATATTTATTACATGTTATATATTTGACTGTTTCATCCAAACATAATGAAATAATGTGACCTAACACTAACTAAAATTGAATAACCACATATTCTGTAACATAACAATCACAGTTACAACTATAAACACAGAAGGGTATCTTATAAGTTATACATAAAAATAAAAGTCGAGAAATTTTGTGTCATTGAATTAACATTCTTTCAATTAGAAGTCAAGTTTACTACTCAAAAAAAAAAAAAAAAAACCTTTGAACCCCACTTAAATGTTTTAAAATTTAGTTTTGACCCTCGAGCTTGTCCCCAACATGTCTCCAGCATGTCCGTAGTGTGTCCCAATGTGTTCGAGCAAAAAAATTGGAAGACTCCAATTCGCATGTCTGATGCTTGTCCATTGCATGTTTAGTGCATGTCCGTGTTTGACAAGTGTCGGAAGCGGTGTATGTATTCCATAGCTTGCTTATGCATAGAGTGTGTGTGGTTGTGAATGCAACTTCTTATTTAAAAAAAAAAAAAAACAAAAAAACAAAAAAATTCGCTTTGCTAGAATACACAATTTTGTATTTGGAGATGATCACAATTGTGTGACAGTTGTTCTTTGATGATCCATCATCCCTCATGGATGTACTACTAGCTGCAATGTGTTGGTTTTGAACTTCAATGTGTTGAAATTCTAGATCAATGTTGGAGGTCAAAAGATTAGGGCCTGTTTGGTTGTGTTTTCATTTTTAATTTTCTGTTTTTATTTTCCAGAAAAACACAGAAAACTTGTTTGGCGAGCTTGTTTGTAAAAATTGCTTTTGCCTTTTGGGAAATTTTTTCTGAAAACATCCCACTTTTTAGGAAACATCAAACATTGTTTTCGAATAAAAATGAAAATGACGAGTATTTTCAAACTTTTCATTGTTTTGTTTAGAAAATATGAAAAGCAAAAATGAAATATGAAAACTGAGAAAATGAAAACACAATCAAACAGGCTCTCTAGTGGCAGTTCTTGAATAATTGACAAAACTTTTCTTCTGTTTTCTGATAAATTAAGGTCTTAGAGATGCAAATTGCACAAGCATATATAATAGTAAAAAAAAGTATACTGTGAGGTTTATATTTTTTCCATGGTGTGTAGATGGAGTGATGTAACTATCTATTTGTGAATAGAATGTGTTTTCTTGGTCAAGGATGAAGGTATAGTTTTAATGTAACCTGGCTTTTACATAGATGTTCTGGGGGCTGTCATATTGGTCCCACTGTACAAAATAAGGTAGCAGCATGACTCTTAGTCGGATGGAAGTTATCAAACTTCTTGTAGCTTAGCAGTCCTGTCAAGATGAAAAATTAATCTTGTGGATTGTATTCATGTCGGTACATACATGATAAGGAGGTAGCAACAAAGCTGTCTGCCTTCAGATTTAGTTAGTTCTTTTGATGGTTGCCCTGAAGGAAGAGTTCATCAGGGAAGTTGTGCAGGTAAATCTACCGAATAATGTAGGAAGGAGAAATTCTGTTATGCTCGGTATTTTTGCTGGAGATCTTTCTTTGGTTAATAATCAGAGATCTTTCTGTAGTTTAAAAAATTTATTTCCCATTGGATTAAATGATGAGCATTTAAGGTAAATACAGATGGCATTATGTGGAGGAAAGTGCTAAAGGATATTAAAGCTGTGTATTCCTGAGAAAAAAAAAACCTTAAATATGCTGCAAGGGAAATTAAGGTGCTGTTTGGTGTAGCATTTCAGAAGACCCTTAGCTTTCTTTTCGAAGCAAAAACCATTTTACATTGATAGGTAGGAGAAGCACTGGTCGTATATTCTCAAAGCTGAAAAGTAGCACTTTGCAGTTAATTTTAGAAGGCTATATCATATTGTTTGGAACACAGGCTAGCATTTCACTGAAACAACTGTAGAAAAAAAGAGGCCTTCTCTGTCTAGTACAAGATTTCTTGTTATGAAAGATGTTCTGAGAAATACTCTTGGTCTTTGTTAATGTGTATTCTGATGTCAACTTGTTAATGATCCCAAAAAGAGGTGATGCATGTAAAATTAATATATAGAAGTTTTGTTCTGAACTAGCTAGTATCAAGATACAGTGATTTGTCTGGTGTACTGATTGCCATTATCTATGAGCTTTGCAGGAACTTGATAAACATTCTTGCAGAAGTTTCCCAAACAGGAAAGCAGAGGCACATTCCCTACAGAGATTCCAGGTTAACATTCTTATTGCAGGAATCTCTTGGTGGAAATGCAAAACTTGCAATGGTCTGTGCTATTTCTCCTACGCAAAGGTGATGCGTTGCCCACTTTCTCACTGTCTTTCTATCTATCTATCTATCTATCTATCTATCTATCTATCTATCTATCAAGCTAGCTAGCTATCTATTATGTGGAAATTGATGTGGATTAACAATGCAGCTGTAAGAGTGAGACTTTAAGCACACTGAGATTTGCCCAGCGTGCAAAGGCTATCAAGAACAAGGCAGTCGTTAATGAAGTAATGCAGGATGATGTAAATTTCTTGCGTGAAGTGATACGGCAATTGAAGGTATATTCTACATGCTTTATTTTTGGTTTAATTTTCCATTTTTAGTGGTAGATCCGTTGCCAGTTGCATCAAGCATTTGAAGACTTACTAGATGTTTTTGACAGGATGAACTGCTTCGCATGAAGGCAAATGGCAACCAAACTGACCCAAATGGAGGTTATTCAACAGGGTGGAATGCCCGTAGAAGCTTAAATCTCTTGAAATTTAGCCTTAATCGTCCAATGACGTTACCTCACATAGATGATGACAGTGATGAAGAAATGGAAATTATTGAGGATGCTGATCAATTTGGTGTTCAGTCAGAAGACAGTGAAGCAAACAATGCCATGGATGTGAGCAATCTAGAAACTGAACAGTTGGACTCACAACATACAGCCTGCAAAGAAGGAACTTCTGGGGAGCCTCAGCCAGATACATCTGAAAGTTCTTGTATTGAAAATCAAGGCTCGAAGGACATAGATGTCATTATGGAGGAAGAAATATCTGACCAAGTTGACAAGCATGGTGAAGCAAGTGACAAAGATTCTTTTGGGAAGCCCTGTCAGGAGTCTCTCACCTCATCTATTAGTAATTTGCTGAATGAAGAATCACCAAGTAAGCCAGTGGGGAATAGTCCCACACACCTATGTTCGAAGCCAGCAGGTCAAACTTCTGCAGATAATGCAGTAAAAGGTGTGTCTGGTACTTCTCCAAATGGCTGTGACAATCATATTGCTCCTTCTAACCTCAGCCTAGTTCCATGTGAAATACCCCCAATTCTTAAGTCACCCACACCCAGTGTTTCACCAAGAGTTAATGACAACAGCAGGAAAAGCCTTAGGAATTCATCCGTATTAACTCCTTCCCGGAAAGATCTCAGGGATGATGATGAGTTAGGCTCAGAGGCTGTACATATATCTTTTGCAAAGGCCTCAAAAAGCAGCTGTCTGAATTCTCAGTCGACAAAATCAAGTAGAAGTGGTTTTCCACCAACTGAATATTTGGCTGCTAGTCTGCACCGTGGTCTTGAAATTATCGATAGTCATCGACAGAGTTCTGCTTTGAGGCGTTCATCATTCAGATTTTCATATAAACCTGCTGATATTAAGCCAATTTTACCAATTGACAAAGTTGATGTGGGTGTACAAACTCTTCCTCAAAATGAGTTACCAGAAGAGGATTTATTGGTGTTCTTGTGTAGTAAATGCAAGAGTGGAAATTCTCCGCAAGAGATCAAAGATGCGAATGACACTTCAAATTTGCAGTTAGTACCTGTGGATGGATTACCGTCGGTGGACAAATCTAAGAAGCTAGTTCCGAAAGTATGTCTGAAGGCATCTATAGGAATGTTAGTACTTGTGTTTGTTCTTCATTGTTCCTGTGCATGATGGTTTGACATTTGTATCATCCTGCAGGCAGTAAAAAAAGTCTTGGTGGGAGCTATTCGTAGAGAGATGGCATTAGAAGAGTTTAGTGCCAAACAAACTTCTGAAATTATGCAACTTAATCGTTTGGTAGGTTTCATTCAAGTTCGGAAGCAGCCAACTAGAACCATTATGCAACCTTTCTTTCTATTTGATCTCTTCTGGCCATTACAGGTCCAACAGTACAAGCATGAGAGGGAATGCAATGAGATTATTGGACAGACACGGGAAGATAAAATTGTACGCCTTGAGAGCCTGATGGATGGCATTTTAACTACCGAGGAGTTCAGAGAGGATGAGTTAGTATCACTAAAGATTGAGCATGAGGTATGCATTTTCTTTTTCAGTTTGACAGCCAATATTTTGATATTTTAAGGCCAGTAATTTTTCTATTTTTATTTTATTCATCCATCGCCCATCTTGTTTTTATAGCTTCTGAAGGAAAAATATGAAAACCATCCAGAAGTTTTGAGGACAAAAATTGAGTTAAAAAGAGTTCAAGATGAGCTGGAGCAATACAAGAACTTCTTTCATATGGGCGAGAAGGACGTGTTGTTGGAAGAGATTCAAGATCTAAGAAACCAGCTGCATTATTATATAGACTCTGCACCAATGTCAGCTCGAAAACAAGGTCCTATCCTGCAGTTAACCTATTCAAGCGAGCCCAGTGTGGCTCCAACTTTGTGCACAATTCCAGAGTCAACTGAAGAGAGTGCTGAACAGAAACTTGAACAGGAGAGAATTCGTTGGATGGAAGCAGAGAGCAAGTGGAATTATATTGCTGAAGAATTGAAGATTGACCTTGAAGCTAGCCGTTCTCTAGCTGAGAAGTGGAAGCATGAACTGGATTTGGAGAAGAAATGCTCAGAAGAGCTGAAGGAAGCAATACAGATGGCAATGGAGGGCCATGCACGCATGCTTGAACAGTATGCAGATCTTGAGGAGAAACATATTCATTTGCTTATGAGGCATAGGAACATTCAAGATGGAATAGAAGATGTCAAGAAAGCAGCTGCCAAAGCAGGAGTGAGGGGTGCTGAATCTAAGTTTATAAATGCTCTTGCTGCAGAAATCTCAGCACTAAAAGTGGAAAGAGAAAAAGAGAGGCGATATTTCAGGGATGAGAATAA
Organism: Camellia sinensis; assembly: GCF_055761805.1. Classification (NCBI taxonomy): domain Eukaryota; kingdom Viridiplantae; phylum Streptophyta; class Magnoliopsida; order Ericales; family Theaceae; genus Camellia; species Camellia sinensis. The sequence goes on from NC_138967.1 coordinate 60,205,039, forward strand.
AGGTTTGCAGGCCCAACTGAGGGATACTGCTGAGGCTGTGCAGGCTGCTGGTGAACTACTTGTGCGTCTTAAAGAAGCAGAAGAAGCTGTTGCTGCTACCCAGGTGAGTTTGGAATTAGCTGCGTTTCTTTTCTCTGTTGATATTCACAATTTCCTTCGTTCATGTATGTTCATATGCTTTCTTGTACTTTTTCTATGTTTGTTTCTCATTTCTTTTCTATATTTTACTTCGGATGATTTAAAATTTTATTCACTATGATCATGAAAAAGAATATTTGGATGGCTTGGAGATGATTAAAAATATGTGTTAAGTCATTTTCTCTGCATTCTGTGATGCATTTACTGCATAATCTGTTGCTAGCAAACTGATAAATGATACGGTGGGTTCATAGGCTGAATATCAAACTGATATGGATGGTGGGTTTTATAGGAGTATCACCGAGAAAGTCAAATAGTAGTTATTAAATCTTTTATTTTCTTGTCCGGGAGAATTGATAGATCTCAGGTGCCCACACCATTATCATCAATATGTGCCTTTGTTAATATAAATTCTGATTAATCTGTCAAAAGCACTTCCTTTACATGTTTGTTACATGGACATATTTGTTTATGGATACATTGACAGCTTTTTAATTTTTTTTATATAAATATTATTGTTTTCAGATATTTTAACCTATCTACATTCAATTGGCTTGAGTTGATATTTTGTAAACAAAGTTATATCCACGTGAGCTGGTTATACTCACACATGGTTTGATTTAAAAAAAGCATGTAGATGTTAGTGAATTCCTTGTATCAAAGTTTTCAGGGGAAATATCAGCTGATATTACGAGTAGTACCATAATTCAAGTGTTGAAGCATATCCTTCTAATTAGCCAGTCATTTTGATATTCTCAGTGTACCATTTCCCTATCCTGATGATGTTAATGCTGATCCTGCCGACAATATTTTCATTTCCTTACCCTTTTAGTTGTTTATATTGAATCATGTTCTGATTTAATATTTTTTCAATTTAAATGACTCTTTAAACTCCGTCTAACAAAATGCCAGTAAGATTCGTGTTCCCCCCCCTCTATCTCTCTACATGTTATATGCCCCCCCCTCTATCTCTCTACATGTTATATGCTTTCTGTTATATAAAATATGCTTTGTATTGATATTTTCGTAGTTTTGAGGACTCTTTTTTTAATTTATTAAATGGATATTAACAGACTTGCAACATTTTATAAAATGACCAAATTAATCGAACTCCTAATCTTCTTTTCAGTGGCCACAATATGTTTTTATATTTTTTTAAAGAGTTCTCGTGTTCATTTTAAACCCTTGGAGCCATTAGACCTACATAGCATCTTAGCCATCTATAATTTAATTAATATACTGAAGCTTGAAAATTCTCACTCGCTTAGTGGACAGACTTGCTAGTATATTTTACTTTGACCCCAAACCAGCCTTTCAAAACTCAAAAAAAAGCTATAAAGGTGTCTTGAGGCGTGTCCATAGACATGGATGGACATGCATGTACATGAATTTTCCCCCAACTGGTCCTGCAAAAAAATAATAATAAAAAATTGACCTGCTACATGGTTTGTTCGACACATTGACATGCATGTCCACACCATAGTGTGGTACACGAGCACGGCATCTATTTTGGATTGTCCATGCTTGCTAGCTTGCATGTGATACACTGTGAGCTTGCATGTGATACACTCTGAGCAATCAAAGTTGATGTACTCATTTGCTTCAAATATGTTTTGGGATTGTTTATTTATTTCTTTCAATGGACCACGTTTATCAATTGTGATGTCTTAATTGTGCCATCATTCCTAGTAATTTGAAACATGGAACCATAATTTTTTCACCAATAGTTGTGATTCCCAACACTTAATGGTCCATCTGATTTGTTGATTTTGCGTATCCAAAAATATAGAAATAAATAAACATGTTTAACTGATTCGTCAATTTCAAAAAATTGCAGAAGCAAGCTATGGATGCTGAACAAGAAACTGAGAAAGCTTATAAACAGATTGATAAAATGAAGAAAAAATATGAGAAGGATATCATTTCATTGAACCAGTTACTTGCTGAGTCTCGTTTGCCTAAAGAAGCAATAAGACCCGCTTGTGATGACTCTGATGCAGTGAAATCTGATGCTGGAGAGACCACTAATACAGGTGATCAGCGATGGCGAGGTGAGTTTGAGGCATTATGTAATGTCGAAGAAGGTGAATTATCAAAACTTGCAGAACCCTCTTCTTGGTTCTCAGGGTATGATCGATGCAACATATAGACAAGACAGGACATGGTAATGGCATACTAGTGTATATTGTATATACACTATACTAACAGATTCTGTTACATAGCCCTGAATCATCTTGTAGCAGTTTTTTTTACTGGTATTTTAGTTGTTCTCACCAATTGTAAGGACCAATGTATTGGTTCTGTGTGTGTGCCCTGTATTCATTTTGGATTCTTGAATCATAAAAGTTGAATGAATGAATCAATGTTTGTATTCTTTTATTGACTCTAAATGTCTCAAAATACCTATGACTGATTTTTTTTTTTTTTAATCTCACTGAAGCTTCATCTATTTTACAAAAGCATCCACACAAACACACTCAATAAATAATACAAGCATAGTACATGCTATTTGGACCAGCTACATTCTTTTTTTAGTGTTCTGCCTTATCCAAAAGGCTTAGTTTCAGTTGTGCCACACATTTGTGCTTTGCTATCTGTGCAAGAATGTGGCACCGTGACAAAGGAAACAAAATTTTGCTAATTTGCTCCGAAACAGAGCTTTCGGGCGCTTGGATGGTAAAAGGGTTAACATGGAAGTTCTATTACGGTGTAATTTTTCCCGAGGTTTCATGTTCGACTATTAGGAGGGGAAAAACAGTAACGCTTAATCAAATATGCTTCGTTTGCAGGGGATGCATATTCGGATTTATTCACAAGACCTTGACTGGATGATAGGGTGGGCTGGTGGTTAGAGTGTTTTTTATCGTCTATTATTGATTGGATGAAAGGTTATGAATGTTGTCATGCTTTTTATTTTTTTAATAATGTTTTTTTTTTTAATTTAGGAACTGTCATATTTAATAACTCTTAGAATGATTTTTTCTTTCATCAAACTATCTAAAAATTTAAATATAAAATTACAAACGTATCACATTTGCACCTATCCTAAATAAGAAAAAAAAAAAAAAAAATGGGATGGTTATCGATAGGGGTGGACCCTGCCTTGTGGAGACAATGGGTCTGCAAAAAGATCTTCAAAAACAAGTGAAGTAAGTTCACAAGCTTAGATCATTTATTTGTTTGGTTATTGTTAAGTGGATAGGGGGCAATCTGGAAATGGGATCAGAGAAGTATGTCCATTGCCTTCTTTTTAGCTTCATGTTGTAGCAAGGAAGGTGAGTCTATTATTTCATGGAGACCATAAAACAAATAGCTTGTGGCCTTGTCTTCTATGTCATGTATCTTTCCCTACTTTGTGAGGACCACTTCCCTCTCTCTCCCTCTCTCTTTCCCTCCTCCAAGGAGGGCCATTTTTAACAGGAGATGATATGGAAAGAACCAAGTAGGGGCACTCCACCCCAGCCATTCATTATCCAATTGGAATGAAAAAGAAAACCAATGGTTTCACAATTTAATGGAGAGAATGGGTTTGACAGTGACATCAATATAGTACCATTGTTTGGTAAATTTTAATTTGTGTTTGGATTATAAATTTAGATAGAGATTTAGAGAGAGAGAGAGAGATGTGAATAATGTAAATAAAATATAAGTTAAATTTTTTTTCCATTTTCCTTCTCATTTCTCTTCTAGATGCAAACAGAGTGTAAATGGTAGATCCAAACACAGTGTAAATGGTAGCTGATCCACTTAGGAAGAAACCAAGTGGACGATGGAATTAAAATAAAATAATTGAGCCTGCAGACTTTTCTTCATTTTGAACTGTATCTTGTTAGGGGTTTTGGAAAGCAGCAATGATTCAGATCATTAATTTTGATATTTTAATAGAGCATTAATGATATGGTAATGAACAAAAAAAATAAAATAAAAACAAAACAAGATCAAAACATCACATCATTGTGGATAGAGTCTACTATTAACTCATTAGAGCTACCTTTAAAGCTCAAAAATTAGAGTTCCAAAGCATTTTTCTTTGAAAAGTTGGTAAAAAATTAGTTTTTTTAATGACTTTTTTATGTAAAAAAATTAAAAAATCAAAAAATTAATTTTTTTAACTTGTTGCCAAAAGACTCCAAACTCTGCATTGCGGTTAATTTTTGCATGACTGTGGCTGGAAGGTTATTGATTCTCCAAACAGTACTCTCAAGTGTTGGGACACTCTTACAGTCTGTTTGGATTGAGTGATTTAGTAGGAAATGACAAACGAAACAACGTAACATTTGCTTGGGTAGAAAAATATTTTAAAAAAAATATTTTCCATAGTTTTTGCCATTTGGTACATTAGAAAATAAAAGTTAAATGAAAAATATTTTTCATAGTTAATAGAAAACAAGCTTATATTGGTAGAAGATATTTTCTACTTTTAAAAAGCGAAAAATATTTTTTGGACTAAAATTTTATCAATGTCACCGCACTATCATCACTACTCTCACATCCACCACCACGCTACCATCACCATGGCCACAACCACTATCACCATCGTTATTGCAGCCACCGCCTCCCCACCACCATGCCATTACCTCCACCTCCACCTCCACCTTCGTTCCACCATCGCCAACACCAAACACAAAAAAAAAAAAAAAAAAATTCTCCAGAAAACATTTTCTGGAAAAAAAAAATTATGTCCAAACAAACAGAGTGTAAGGAGAAAGAGAACTCTTTTCATGTTTGGTTTATTCATTAGATAAGAAAATGACGAGGAAAAGATACACCAAGATTTTCTCAACTATTAATAAATAATATCACTTTACACTCTCTCATTTATGAAGTCGTATATATTAATCCTCTCAACTATTAAAATCGTATAAATACACCATTTTTGGAGGTAGAGGGATGAAAAAGTACACTTTTATAGTTGAGGGGGTCAGAATATACGAATTCATAAATGATGGGGATAAAGTGATATTTATTAATAGTTGAGAGGGTCTCAGAGTAATTAATCCTTTATAAAAATAATGAGATGGGATTTAAAAACTCATATTTGTTTTAGAAAGTGGTCATGGTATTAACAGTCCTATGGGATCATGAAAGCCCTCTAATGAGGGCATTAGCAATCCCATGAGAGATGTGGTATTGATATCTAATCCCATGAGATTGGAGGTAAAAATACTATTTTGCCCCATATTTTATAAAAATAAGTGTGCTCAGGCCAAAAGTCCACAATTAAATTTTTTTTGTCCAAAGGTCCGAGTGTTGAAACATTATGTCCATAAGGATAAGATTTTGCCAAATGACCAAACTACCCTCTTATATATATATATAATATCACACTCGGTTGTTTTCAAACCAAACATTCTCAAACCGGCTCTCTCTCTCTCTGTCTCCTCTTCTCTCTTTCTCTCTCTCTCACACGCATTTTTTTGGATTTCTATCGCATCTCTCTTCACAACTTAGATCTCTCTGTGATGTCCTGGGTTTTGGGGCTTGCATAGTATTGTGTAGTTGAGTAGTATGCACTTCTTTCAATGTTTTGTTCATCGTTTTGAGTCGTTGCAATTTCTTTCTACTCTTACTTAACCTCTCTTAACTTTTCTGGGTTGAAAACTTTGAGTTTTGGGCATTGGAACTTGTCTTGGTTTGCAAAATCATTTTCTGAGTTTCTAGGTAAAACTGCTCGTGCGGAATTCGAATCCACCCGAGTGAATCCTCACAAAGTTTTTCAAAATTTTCAGTGTTTTCTGGGCAGAAAATTGCTCGAGCGGATTTTGGGTCCTGCTCGAGCAAATTCTGGTGGTATTTTCTAGGCAACTCTCTGCAGCAATCCGCCCTTGAGGCTGAAATTTTCGCTCGTGTGGATTGGGCATTCTGCTCGTGCGGAATTCAAACCGCTCAAGAAGATTTCGGCGCGTCTGTCTTGATTTTCGTGCTCTTTTCCTCAAAACTAATGCTAAGAGTGTTTTTGGCTCAGATTTTCTCTTCTCTTTCTTCTCTATATCCATCTACGTTTATAACCGATTGGATCGTGTTTTTGTTGACGTTGATTTCTAGGGTTTTCATCATTTTCATCTTCCAAGCTTGAGGTAGGAATAATCTTTGAGTTATATATACATTTTTATAAGTTATACATGTTTTGAGTTATGATTTTAGGTTTTTGAACCCTAGATGATGTTTGGAGTTGATTTCATCTAGAGTATGTTATGATGTTTGAACCCTAGATGATTTTGGGTTATTGAACCCTAGAATATGAGTATGTTATAAGGTGTAGGTGTTGTTTTGAAAAAATCTTTGCGAAAACGGAACAAAAAGCTTGTTTTGATGAAAATCCTAGAATTTGGAGATTTTGGAAAAAAAAATTGTGAGATTGGCAAATTGATGCTTGATAATTTACCATGTGAGTAAATGATGGAGGAAATTCTGTAGTTGTATCAAATGAAGAGATTCTTGAGAAAACGAGGAATTGTAGAATTGGAAAGCCTGAGTGATAGCTTCTTGTTGTTATTTTGGTAAGACCAAATGCTAAAAATGATGTTTTATATGTAGAGAATACATGAATGTTAATATTGTTATATTGTCTCTTCGAAATAAATATTATGATGTTATATTGATAAGAGATATGAAAATTGATTACAATGGAGGATTATGTGGATGAATTGAGAAGTTTAGAAATTTCAATGGCATTGATATAGAAATATATTGCATAGGCACTTGATTTAATTATCACCACTTTTCGAATTGGTATTGTTGAGACATTTAAATGAAACTTTATTATTGCATTGGACATTTGCATCGCCATACCATTTTGTCATTTATGTAATGGATTTTGAATATTGCATTGGAAAAATGTATTGTTTTGAGAAAGGAAATTGTTTTGTGAAACAAGATCATATTGATTTGTTTTTGGGGTGAATACGGTGGAAAATCCTGTTAGGCGGTGTAGTTTGAGAATTAAGTTAGCCTGAGTGTCTTTAGTGTAAGTGTCATGACCCAAACCCGCCCCTATGGGTTTAGCACCATAACCGGCCAGTAATCTGAGATTACCGAAGGCCTGCTTAACAGTAAAACAATAATACAGAGTATAGGGGCTGGTGGAAGCCAAAACAGTAATTAAAAGATGTCCAATGAGCTGTGACAGCCTGTATGCAAAAAGACTTTTCATACATATACACATTCAGAACAAAAACAGTATATACATACATCATATACAATTATTCAGGTTAGGGACCAAGTCCCTACCATAACAGTACAGTACGAATATCATTCAGTCTATACAGTCGATATAAAACAGAGACAAAAGAGGGGGAATCTAAAACACCTCGAAGCAGCCTTAGCTTGGCAGCACTTGGAACCTCAAGGTGAGGCACGATGGTTGGCTTGACAAAACAAGAGCTAATCCAACGCTCCTAACTCCGGTCTGGTGCCTGAACACCTACATATATATATGAACAGTAAGCTAAAGCCCAGTGAATAGCATATGCGTAAAGAGGTTAAGAATGAATGTCCTTTCAGTATTGAAAACAGTCATTTATCAGTATAACAGTCATTCAGTTTGTGGCTTATAATTCATGCCATAACAGTCATTCAGAAACTATAATAGTCATATGTGGTACATCCAATAACAAAACAGTACAATAGGTCTTAACAGGCCGAGTAGTCAATGATGGCCATCATATTAGTAAACAGTAGTGGTTCCATACATGGGAACCGACAGAGATCTCTGTAACAGTCACAGTAATAGTTCAGTAACAGTAAATTGCAATGGATGCCACGAATACAGTTCACAAATAGGACAAACATTCATTCAGTAAACAGTGTCATTTCATAAAGCAGTACAGTCATTTGTTCAGAAAATAATCTCAATTGAACATATCGTTACAACATTGTTACTCATAGAGCACTGGACTATAAGCAGTTAGAGCATCCTCAGATGCCAACCCTACAGTTACAGAATGAACACACACTAAGCTACACAGTTGGGAAAATAATAACTTAATCCCTAAATCGCCTTGGTGTGGTTCTACATCGATATCCTCATCAAGATGCCTTAAACTAGGCCTAAGAATGCCTAGGATGGAATGAGGATGCAAAAATGCACTTTAAAACACTTTTCAGAATTTTCAGAAAATAGGGGTCTCGCTCAAGCATGGCTTTCTACACTCGAGCAGACATGCAGACAAAGGATCTACGCTCGAGCGTGACTTCCGTTGCTCGAGCGGACTGCAAGCTACAATAAAAATAGTGGATGCACAAAAATCACGCTCGACAGGCGCTCGATCCACGCTCAAGCGTGAGACACAAGTCCTCGCTCGAGCGTGAACTCTCTCGCTTAAGCAGACTGTAAACACATGCAAAGTACTAGATACACGCATTTCATGCTCGAGTGCCACTTTCTTCGCTCGAGCGGACTGCATGCACACAAGGCGTACGCTCGAGCGTGGAGTTCCTCGCTCGAGCGTGAGTCCAAAATCTGGAATTTCCAGATTTGAACCTCAAGCTCAAAACTCAACTCTAATGCATCAAAACTCAACCTTTTTGGCCCATTTTCTGGAAAAACACTTTAAACCCATAATATAACATGTTTTGAAGATCAATTTGTAAAATCAAAGCAGAAGGGTAAGTCAATTAAACACAATTTTCAAATAAACTTCAAGAACATGATCAAACATAACATGCATGTGTTCTAATGAGTTCAAAGCTCCTAATCCATGCTCCAATGAGCCAATTCCCTCAAAAACAAGATGATTTCATGATCTAAAATCAAGATATGGACATGCATGTAACAAATGCCATGAAAACAACTTCAAACCCTCAATATAAGAGCATGCATGCATGATCTAGCTCTCAATTCAACATTATAAACCAATTCTAGACTTAGATGACTAAATTACCATGAGCCATGCATGAATTAACTTAAATTCACAAATAAGAAGGTAAATTTTCTACCTTAGGTCTTGAATTCAAGATGTAGAAGCTCAAATATGTAAATGCTCTTCAATTCCTTTAGATTCAAGCAAGACTTGTAGAAATCAACTTATTCTCCTACTCTCCCTCTCTCAAACGGTTTGGTCTCAAGAATGAATGAGGAAAAGGTGCTAAGACAATACAAAGGGTGAGAGAAGGAGTGGTCTAGCATAACCCACTAAGTGGCAAAATGGAAATAAAGGCAAACTAATGTGATACAACTCTAATTAATCCAATTTAATCATACCAAATCACATTTTAATCAAATATATCATAAAATTACATTAATTCTAACTAGTATAAAACATTAATCAATTTCGGATTCGGCCACCGATAAGGCCTTCAATTTGCAGTTTAAAACATAAAACACGAATAGATAATTTAACAATCAAACAGATAGACATGCACTTAACTAACACATTCAATCAATCAGTTCAGGATTCCAGTCAATCAGTCAGTTAACATGCTTAATCATAGATTAGCACTAATCAGTGGTGAGGGTTGTCACAGTCTTCCCTCCTTATAAAGAGTTTGGTCGTCCAAACTCGAATTACCTTCATTTTAGAAGAAAACAGGATTCAGTGGGAACAATTCAGGATATCTCTTCATCATATCATCTTTCCTCTCCCAAGTGGCATACACGCCACCATGGTTTTGCCAATAAACTTTCACTAACGGAATCTCTTTATTCCTTAATTTATTGATCCGTCTGTTCATAATCTGAATAGGCCGTTCTTCATAGGTGTAGTCATCACTTAGCACTATACGGGTAAGTTCAATCACATGGAAGGGATCCCGAAGGTATTCCCTCAACATTGAAATATGGAACACGTTATGCATATGCTCCATTTAAGGAGGAAGCGCTACTTGATACGCCACCGGATTAATCTTCTCAATAATCTCATACGGTCCGACATATCTCGGCGCTAGCTTACCTTTGACTCCAAAACGAGTCTGGTCTTTCATCGGTGTCACTTTTACAAAAACATGATCACCTACTTCATACTCTCTGTATCGCCTTCGGACATCCGCATAACTTTTCTGTCAGTTTTGTGCGATTTTCAGTCTCTGTTGGATCAGTTTCACTTTTTCGGTAGTTTCTTGTACAATCTCGAGCCCAAGCAAAGGCCCATCTCTAACTTCTGCTCAGCAAATCGGAGATCGACATTTTCTTCCATATAAAGCCTCGAAAGGCGCCATACCAATGCTTGAATGAAAACTGTTATTGTAGGCGAATTCAGCCAACGGTAAATGGCTTCCCCAATTTCCTTGGAAATCAAGAACACACATTCTCAGTAAATCCTCTAGAGTCTGGATGGTTTTTTCTGACTGGCCATCTGTCTGAGGATGGTACGCACTACTCAGTCTCAGTTTAGTTCCCAATGCTGTCTGCAAACTTCGCCAAAATCTCGATGTAAACTTTGACTCCCTATCAGAAACAATGGACACATGCACTTCGTGCAATCTAACAATTTCATCAATGTAGAGTACAACAAATTTGTCCGCATTATAAATTGTTTTGACAGGTAAGAAATGAGCAAATTTAGTCAATCTATCAACAATAACCCAAATTGAATCCATACCTTTACTAGAGCGAGGTAACCCAACAATGAAATCTATAGTGATATGTTCTCATTTCCACTCTGGTGTCGGTAAGGGTTGCAGTAAGCCTGCGGGTCATTGATGTTCGGTTTTAACTTGTTGGCAATGAAGACATTTTGATACAAAATTAGCAATCTCTTTCTTCATTCCTGGCCACCAAAAATTCAGTTTCAAATCTTGGTACATTTTTGTATTTCCTGGATGGATAGACAGTTTTGAATTGTGGCCTTCTTGCAGAATTCTTCTTTTCAGTTCAGAATCACTCGGTACACACAATCTTCCCTGAAATTTCAACACATTATTCTCAAATTTGAAATCCGGCCTCGGTTTAGATTCCCGTTCTTCGATGATCTTCCTCAAGAAGTCATCCTATTGCTGTTTCTCTTTAATCTCTTCGATCAGTGCCGGTTGAGCAGAAATAGCGGCTATGGTTCCACCTTGTTCACGCAAAACAATCTCAATTTCAAGTCTTTCAAGGTCACATAGCAATTCTTTTTGCTCGGTGAGTGAATAGGCCAAATTTCCAATCGATTTCCGACTCAGTGTATCGGCAACAGTGTTAGCTTTTCTTGGATGGTACAAAATTTGTAGGTCATAGTCTTTTATCAGTTCTAACCATCTCCGCTGCCTCATGTTCAGTTCTTTCTGTGTGAAGAAGTATTTCAAACTCTTGTGGTCTGTATATACCTCACATGTTGCCCCATAAAGGTAGTGACGCCAAATTTTCAGTGCAAACACTACTGCAGCAAGTTCCAAATCATGGGTCGGGTAGTTCTTTTCATGTGGTCTCAATTGTCGGGAAGTATACGCAATCACTTTCCCATTCTACATTAAAACACACCCCAAACCCTTATGAGAGGCATCACTAAATATAGTACAACCATCTGTACCTGAGGGTAAGGTGAGAATCGGTCCAATCACTAGTCGAGTTTTCAACTCTTGAAAAGTTGATTCCCTCTGATCGGTCCAGTCAAATGATATCCCCTTCTGAGTCAGCTGTGTCAGTGGTAGGGAAATTTTGGAGAAATCTTTGACAAACCTTCTGTAATACCCAGCTAAGCCTAGAAACTTCAGACTTCGGTGATATTTGTCGGTCTAGGCCAGTTCACTACTGCTTCAATTTTTTGCGGATCAACTGAAATTCCATCCTTGCTGATCACATGTCCCAAAAACATCACACTGTCTAGTTAAAATTCACATTTAGTTAGTTTTGCATAAAGTTTCTGTTCTCTTAGGGTCTGTAGGGCAATGTTCAAATGACGTTCATGTTCTTCCGTGCTTTTGGAATAAATCAAAATGTCATCTATGAATACAATAATAAAGTCATCAAGGTATGGTTTGAAAATTTTATTCATAAGGTCCATAAATGCAGCAGGTGCATTGGTAACTCCGAAAAGCATAACTAAGAATTCATAATGTCCATTCCTCATTCGAAATGCAGTCTTTTCAATGTCCCCTGTCTTGACTCTCAACTGGTGGTATCCAGATCTAAGGTCAATTTTGGAGAACACTTGGGCGCCCTGTAACCGGTCAAATAAATCATCAATGCGAGGCAATGGATATTTATTTTTCACTGTTACCTTGTTCAATTCACGGTAGTCAATGCAGAGTCTCAGTAAGCCATCTTTCTTTTTCACAAATAAGACTGGCGCACCCCACGGTGAAGTACTGGGCTTGATGAACTTCTTATTTAACAGTTCTTGCAGCTGAACTTTCAACTCTTTCAATTCGGTAGTTGCCATTCTGTACGGAGCTTTGGAAACTGGCTGTGTACCCGGAATCACATCAATGGTGAACTCAATCTCCTTATCAATCAAATCCCCTAGCAGGTCATCTGGGAAAACATCTGGAAATTCTCTGACTATAGGAATACTGTTCACATTAGTTTTATTATCAGTAAGTACAGTCAATACAGAACACAGATACCCTTTACACCTTTTTCTAATCAATTTAAAAGCTTTCATGGATGAAATCAGGTATGGAGGAGGTATTACTCCAACTCCGTTAAACACAAATTTAGGCAGTCCAAGTGGACGGAAAACAACTTGTTTCGTTACATAGTCTATGGTAACATGATATTTCGTTAACCAGTCCATTCCCAATATCACATCAAAGTGATCAATATTCAGAGGCAATAAATCAATATACAGATGAACATCCCCAACAATAATTTCACATGCAGGGTACATATAAGCACAAGTCATGGATCCCCCAACAGGTGAAGATACAGCTAACAGATAGTTCATGTGTTCCAATGGTCTATTCAATTTTCGCGAAAAAGCATGCGATACATATGAATGTGTAGACCCCGAATCAATCAAAACATATGCATTTTGAGCACAAATTGAGAGTATACCTGATACAACGGTCTCGGTATTCTGTACATCTCTCAGTACGAGTGCGAACACTCGGCCTTGCCTCATAGGCTCCTTTCCCGTCACTTTAGGGTTGGGTTTCGGCGGAGCAGTTGATGCTGCGGCGCTTGGTGCAGCTTTACTATTGCCCTGAGGAGTGGAAGGGCAATCTTTGACCATGTGGCCCATCTTGCCACACCTGTAACAAGCACCTGAAATTTTATAACAAACCCCCTTATGATTCTTACCACATTCAGAGCAGGGCGGTATAGAACAATTTCCTTGACTGGAACTGGTTGTTGACCCTGTATTCTGCTTTTTGTTCGACGAATTGTTCCGGCCTTTCTTAAGTTTAAAACCCCATCTTTTACCACGCCACTCAGTTCCCGGTGTTTCAGTCTGTTTCAGTGCTTCGATGTTCGACTCAGCCATTATTGCTCGGTCAAGAATATCCACATACTTAAGCAGTTTCAAAACATTAATTCTGTCAAGTATTTCCATATTAAGGCCGCCTTCAAACTTCATAGCCTTCTTGTAATCGGTGTCAACCATGTGCGGTGCATATCTAGCGAGTTCAGTAAACTTCGACTCATACTCTGCTACCGACATGGAGCCTTGTCTCAACTGTTCAAACTCGGTTACCTTGCGGTCTCTGACACACTATGGGAAATATTTCTCAAAGAAGGCTCCCTTAAACTGAGCCCAATTCATGGCAGTATTGGTGTCACGGACTAGCATCCACCACCTTCTGGCCTCTTCTTGCAAAGTAAAGGTGGCCAGTAGCACTTTGTGTGCTTCGAAACACGGAAAGACTTCAAATAATTTTTCAGTTTCTAGCACCCACGCTTCGGCCTTCAATGGTTCAAGGCCTCCCTGAAATGATGGCGGTTTCATCTTACTGAACTTCTGTGTTAGAGCAATGATGTCATCATTCACATTCTCTTCTGGCTGTACCTGTGGAGGTGGGGGCTGTTGGTTCTGTTGTTGTAGCCTTAAGGCCTCAGTCAACATTTCCACTGTTCTTTTGAGCCTTGCCATTCTGGCCTAGGATGATTCAGATTCATCAATCGTTCTTGCGTTATCCATTTCACTATAGACAATTATGGCAATTATAAACATAGACAGTTGCATACTTAACATATTAACACATTAGCACGTATATTCATGTCATGGCCACACACGCTTATCAATGCTCATGTAATGCCCTATTCACTTTTCTAGGACATCCTATAGCTCATTCGGACACGTGTGTGTGGTATAACTCGTGGTTTAGTATCGCTCTGATACCACTCTGTCACGACCCAAACCCGCCCCTATGGGTTTAGCACCGTAACCGGCCAGTAATCCGAGATTACCGAAGGCCTGCTTAACAGTAAAACAATAATACAGAGTACAGGGGCTGGCGGAAGCCAAAACAGTAATTAAAAGATGTCCAATGAGCTATGACAGTCTGTATGCAAAAAGACTTTTCATACATATACACATTTAGAACAAAAACAGTATATACATACATCATATATAATCATTCAGGTTAGGGACCAAGTCCCTACCATAACAGTACAGTACGAATATCATTCAGTCTATACAGTCGATACAAAACAGAGACAAAAGAGGGGGAATCTAAAACACCCTGAAGCAGCCTTAGCTTGGCAGCATTTGGAACCTCAAGATGAGGCACGATGGTTGGCTTGACAAAACAAGAGCTAATCTAACGCTCCTAACTCCAGTTCGGTGCCTGAACACCTACACACACATATATATATATATATATATATATGAACAGTAAGCTAAAACCCAGTAAATAACATATGCGTAAAGAGGTTAAGAATGAATGTCCTTTCAGTATTGAAAATAGTCATTTATCAGTATAACAGTCATTCAGTTTGTGGCTCATAATTCATGTCATAACAGTCATTCAGAAACTATAATAGTCATATGTGGTACATCCAATAGCAAATCAGTACAGTAGGTCTTAACAGACCGAGCAGTCAATGATGGCCATCATATTAGTAAACAGTAGTGGTTCCATACATGGGAACCGATAGAGATCTCAGTAACAGTAGAAGTAACAGTTCAGTAACAGTAAATTGCTATGGATGCCACGAATACAGTTCACAAATAAGACAAACATTCATTCAGTAAACAATGTCATTTCATAAAGCAGTATAGTCATTTGTTCAGAAAATAATCTCAATTGAACATATCTTTATAACATTGTTACTCACAGAGCACTGGGCTATAAACAGCTAGAGCGTCCTCGGATGCCAACCCTACAATTACAGAATGAACACACACTAAGCTACACAGTTGGGAAAACAATAACTTAATCCCTAAATTGCCTCGGTGTGGTTCTACATCGATATCCTCATCAAGATGCCTTAAACTAGGCCTAAGAATGCCTAGGATGGAATGATGATGCAAAGATGCACTTTAAAACACTTTTTAGAATTTTCAGAAAAAAGGGATCTCACTCGAGCGTGGCTTTCTACACTCGAGCAGACATGCAGACAAAGGATCTATGCTCGAGCATGACTTCCGTCTCTTGAGCAGACTGCAAGCTACAGTAAAAATACTGGATGCACAAAAATCACGCTCGACGGGCGCTCGATCCACGCTCGAGCGTGAGACACAAGTCCCCGCTCGAGCGTGAGACACAAGTCCCCGCTCGAGCGTGAACTCTCTCGCTCGAGCGGACTGTAAACACATGCAAAGTACTAGATACACGCCTTTTACGCTCGAGCGCCACTTTCTTCGCTCGAGCGGACTGCATGCACACAAGGCGTACGCTCGAGCGTGGAGTTCCTCGCTCGAGCGTGAGTCCAAAATCTGTAATTTCCAGATTTGAACCTCAAGCTCAAAACTCAACTCTAATGCATCAAAACTCAACCTCTTGGGCCCATTTTCTGGAAAAACACTTTAAACCCATAATATAACATGTTTTGAAGATCAATTTGTAAAATCAAAGCAGAAGGGTAAGTCAATTAAACACAATTTTCAAATAAACTTCAAGAACATGATCAAACATAACATGCATATGTTCTAATGAGTTCAAAGCTCCTAATACATGCTTCAATGAGCCAATTCCCTCAAAAACAAGATGATTTCATGATCTAAAATCAAGATATGGACATGCATGTAACAAATTCCGTGAAGACAACTTCAAAACCTCAATATAAGAGCATGCATGCATGATCTAGCTCTCAATTCAACATTGTAAACTAATTATAGACTTAGATGACTAAATTACCATGAGCCATGCATGAATTAACTTAAATTCACAAACAAGAAGGTAAATTTTCTACCTTAGGTCTTGAATTCAAGATGTAAAAGCTCAAATATGTAAATGCTCTTTAATTCCTTTAGATTTAAGCAAGACTTGTAGAAATCAGCTTATTCTCCTACTCTCCCTCTCTCAAACGGTTTGGTCTCAAGAATGAATGAGGAAAAGGTGCTAAGACAATACAAAGGGTGAGAGAAGGAGTGGTCTAGCATAACCCACTAAGTGGCAAAATGGAAATAAAGGCAAACTAATGTGATACAACTCTAATTAATCCAATTTAATCATACCAAATCACATTTCAATCAAATATATCATAAAATTACATTAATTCTAAATAGCATAAAACATTAATCAATTTCGAATTCAGCCGCTGATAAGGCCTTCAATTTGCAGTTTAAAACATAAAACACGAACAGATAATTTAACAGTCAAACAGATAGACATGCACTTAACTAACATATTCAATCAATCAGTTTAGGATTCCAGTCAATCAGTCAGTTAACATGCTTAATCACAGATTAGCACTAATCAGTGGTGAGAGTTGTCACAGTAAGACTAGAAACACGCGTGTGCGGGTGCCTAAGCCTTTTGGTTAGAAGTCGGTAAGGTAGGATTCAATAGTGCCTGATAAGCCTACTTGTAGACACTAGCCCTGGGGATTTGCTTGAGTCGTATTTACCATCCTTTTGAACTACATTGAAATTATTAAATTATTAAATTCTCAAGATTGCGTTGTGCGCAAAATTTTTCAAAAGGTAGAGATGTATGTTTTTGAACATGGCATGACATATGCATTTATCCCATGAAATTGTATAAAATGTATATATTTTGTGAAGATTTTCCTACTGGAATTTGTGCTCATCCTTATGAGAGTTTGTGCAGGAAATGATGTGGTGATCCCGTTGAGTTAGAGGTGTGGGATATGTTTTGAGAGCACAATGCTCTTTCCTTTTGTTGTAACTATGTTTGACAAGCCAAGGGCTTTATGTGTATGGATTTAAAACCACTTTTGTGTAATCGGGCTTAAGCTTTGGAATTCGTAGCCCTTGAGGGCATTAATTCATACTAAACTTCCTTGCTACATGCTATAGATTTATATTCTAGGAATGTTGAATATATAACTACATGTGGGGCATTCTTTTGTAGATCTCTTGATGGTTAATGAATTACAAATGTTAGAGATTCGAAGATGATGTTAATATTGTGATTTACTTATGTTTACATTAAATAATGGAAATGGGTGAATCTTTATTGTGTAAATTTTCGGGGCGTGACACATACTCTTTCTCTCTCTATTATGGTTCACCTCATCATTGTCCTCGCCTTTGCTTCGGGGTCGTACGCAATGTCTAGTGCTGTCTACAGAGCTTGTTGCTCAGGTCGCTCCTAGCCACGCACCAAGAGGCTTCGTGTCACGACCCAAACTCGCTCCTATAGATTTAGCATCGTAACCGGCCAGTAATCCGTAGATTACCGAAGGCCTCTTAAACAGAAATCAAATTATTAGGGACTAGCGGAAGCAAATAACAAATATATAATGTCCATTGAGCTGTGTAGACATATATGAGACAGAAAAATTTTAAACTTTATATACATATATCATACGTCACCCTTACGTCATCATATTTATATAGATAAGACAAAAACAAAACTTAGCTTTATTTACAAAATAAACAAAAACTTGTTTAACCAAAACAAGAAAACAAAAACATAAACTTTAATCACATAATCATGACCAGTTGACACATCTGGAACCTCCACGGGAGACACATAGGTTGGTTAACAAGACATAGTCCAAGTGTAGCTGGTTTTTCGCGCTCCTCAGAGGGGTTTAGTTTTCTCGGATGCGATTTCCCTACAGTTCGGACTCCTGTGGTTGTGAATCTTGTTTCACAAGTGCAATGTGAAACATAAAAATGAATGAGAGTCCAAATCTGAAAAATCTTAGAAAATCCATTAATCATCAGGGATGCCAAGAATGGCTAGATTTCAAAGTCGCTACCTAAATATTTTTGAGAAATTTAGGAAACCCGTGACTTGTGCCAAAGGCCACTTGTCTGTCATAACCAAAGTGTCTCGGCTCGAAAACTTAGGTATGAGAGGGGAAGGTCATGAATTGAGCACTTTACTCACCCGATCAAAGATCGGCCTCTACTAATCATGATGTGAATTTGATGTACATTATATGCTCATGTTCTGATTATTAATATACTAACATTACTATGTGAAGCAAAACAAGTATAGACCATGTCACTTATTTTGGAATACTTTGATTTCATGCTTTCTTTGAAAATAGTTTTTTGAATATGTGCAACTTTAAACAAGCGAGCTCATAAGTACAATAATCGAAGTCATTCCAACTTAAGCAAAATAGCCTTCATCCATGTGCATTCAAAGAGGTATTTCAAATAAGCACGTAACCTCATGGTAGTATGCTTGACATGGCAATACAAACACACATGCAATATGCTAAAGCAAAAATGCTCACCTAGTACTCAAATAAGGCAAGCCAAGGAAAAGAAGATAGTTAGAAAAATGTATGATCCTAACAATGTACATGACTAATGCAACGCATACAAAAATGCAACTGCTAGATTCGACTACTAATATAACATGTGAAGTAACTCAAAGCATGAGGTAGCGCACATAATCATTTAGGAATCATTTAGGAAATGGTGAGAGCATTATGCATGATGAGCTGAATTTTAAATGGATACTAAGCATGAGAATTATAAAAGAAAACATGATGCAATATACCGGTAAGCATGCAAGTAAAAGGGGGAAAGAAATGGGGTTGGAAGATATACAAATATTACAAATTTTTCCTCACACAAGAGGGTTTGAATGTTCTAATTTAACTAATTATTACAAACACAAATGAACGAATTAATTATTGCAAACCCAAATAAACTAATTAATTACAAATATGAATCAAAGTGGCTAATCTAAAGGAATTAAATAGAAGACGATGAATCATGTGTGCACAGGCAAGAACATCCTCCGGAAACCCCCTTTGCTCATTGCTAGAAGCTGCTCTGTTTACAGTCTGAAAATAGCTCTGTTTTGGGCCTCAAGATCTGCTATATTTCTTTGAAATACTACCACTGCCGTACAAAAGGGGTGGCTGGCCAGCCACATGGACTAGTGGCCATACAACATGATGGCTGGCACTAATTTTGGGGAAATACCTGCTGCGACAGAATTGAGCAAGAGCAAAATAGAGGGTTTCCAAAGGATGTTCATCCTTCATGCTCCTTTCTGTCATGAAGATTTTCAAGGAGAGAGTAGGTTTATTTCACAAATCATTAAACATCCTAAGGGTATGTAGATGATGATTAGTGAAGCAATGGGACGAAAATCAATGGATCAATCGAAGAAATGGCTACAAACCTATTGAATCTCATGGAAAACAAGAGCAATCGAGTACTCATGTTTAGAGAGAATAGGCTTAGAGAAAGCCATTTTGAAGGTTGAACTTATATACAAGAGATTACATCATTGAGGAAACCAAAGAGACCTTTCTTCCTACTCATGGAAGATGGATTGAAACAACCATTTCCATGCTTCAAAAGGAACTAGAAAAGAGTCCCTAATGATTCTGATGAAAGAGCTCTCTAAGTAAAAACAAGAAATGAAAGCTATAAGGAGATGGTCATAAGCTCATCTTCCTACTCATGGAACATGTATGGAACATCCATTTCCATGCTACAAAGATGGAACTAAAAGAGAGCTTTACAACATCCTCAAAGAAGAGAGATATAAGACAATAATCAAACTATCTATATAAGCTTTAAATACAAATATACAATTCATCTTCAATCAAAAACTACCTATAACAGTTCTAAAATTGAAAGAAAAGAAGCAAGAACATGAAGAACAATAAGAGAGCAATACTAAGGAATAAGCCTATGAAATAATGGCTAACCCTTCCACCTTGTACAAGGTTTAAATCACATATTTTTTTAAGCCTAAGACAACTCTGAAAATTAGTATGCAAATACAAGAAAGAGAGAGAGAGAGAGAAGGTGGTGATAAGTTTTCAAAGTCCACGTCGTCAAAGAGAGGATGATCTTCTTAGTTCACAAACCACAATCTAAACAATCTCAAGTATTTGAAATTGTGTTCAAAACCTTAGCAAAAGGCTTCAAGATCAAGCTTCAATGGTGTATATATTGTGTATCTATAGTCAAGTGGGTAGAAAAGAGCTTTTGGTAAACCTCTAAGCCTTTGGGAAATTAGTTTAACCTTAACCTCTGAGGTAAGGTGTTGTTTTTATAGAGTTTCCACTGCCTTTCAATGTAAATATCTTCAAAAGAGAGTAGCTGGCCAAATCCCGTGCATGGGAGTAGCCTGCTGCTGCAAAATATCTGGTTTGCTAAACATGGCCTGTTGGCTAAAAGGATGGCCAGCCGGCCAAGAGAATGTGGCTTGCCGGTCATTTTTTGGTCTTACTACTTTTTGAGTGATAAGGCTAGAAAAACAAGTTTTGGTCCAAATGGGGTGCAAGGTTTTGATTTGAAGCTCAAAACTGAATTCTTTTGCTGAAAATTTGAAAGATTGTACAGTATAATATCTCATCATCGAGTATTTAGAGTGAAGCACCCAAGTTTTAAGGGCGGTTATAATGGGGTGTCTACACCAGGCAGAAGCTCTAGGCCTGGTCACGCGCCTGATCACCTACATACATAAATAATACAGTGAGTTAGAACCCAGTGAATAACATTAAGGTAAAGGGGTTAGTGAACGAATTCCAAGCATATCATACACGTAAAACAGATCACAACAAATCAATCTCATATCTGAACATAATAATGGTACATCTAACAGAATATAACATATCGTCTTCCGACTAGAGTAATCGGTTCCGGACACCGATTATCAAACATATCACCACTTCATTAAGTAGTTAACGAGATCTCGTAATCATATATGTATGTCATGGATCCGCAATAATATGCTGTCCCCTATGACTTGGTACTTTTTTTGAATGCCATAATAGATTCAAATAGGAAATTCGTTCACTTAAACAAGATATCATTTCAGAAATCATAACTTATCAATGAACATTTAGAATATAATTCATATGAACATATCTTTAGACAGATGATAGCGCGTGACCTACACAAACACATAAAATATACACATTGAAACACGATATCACTTCTTTGATCAAACTTGACTTCTCTTATCTTTTTTAGTCTAAGTAATTCGAAATTCTACTACGCTTATTCATTCTTTATTCAAATGAATCGGGTTTTCATTTCACATATTCTTTCATTACTAAATGCTTCTTTTCCAAATAAACTGATTTCTTACTTGGCTTCTTAATCAATTACTACTAAATCAATGATTTATTTTTTAACCAAATAATTTTTGTTGATTGTTAGCCTATTAATCTTCATTGAGTCATAGATCTTGTTTAGAAATGTTTGGAAGGAGATGTGTCATGACCCGAACCCGCCCCCGTGGGTTAAGGGCATAACCGGCCAGTAATCATAAGATTACCTACGGCCTCAAACCAAAACAACATATTTTAACAGGGTTAATGGGGGCCAAACGGAAGCAATTCAAAACTTTGTCCTTAGAGCTGTGCTTACATGGCACATCCAAACAACCAAACATATATACATTAATAACTCACAAAGAAATATAGTAGCATAAGTTCTGTACAAACAGGATCATCCAAAAACCAAGTCAACCAATGAAAACTATACACAGACGTATACAAATACTTTGCCAACATGACAACATAAAACAAAATGACAAAAAGGCGAAGGCGAGTCTCGTGCGTGAGACACGTGGGCTGACTCTCCAAAAACCCGGTTGCTCCATGCAGACTTCTCTGGGGTTGGGTCTGGACCTCTCTTGGCTCACCTACAAACACATGAATGAGCGTGAGCGAAAGCCCAGTAAATAATATCAAATAGAGTAAATACATTGGAACATTATACATCAGACGGCCTCGGGCCCAATTCATTCATGTCAAACTGGCCTTTGGCCTTTTCGAACGTTCATATCAGACTGGCCTTTTGGCCTTACTACTCTTTCGTATCAAACTGGCCTTTCGGCCCTTCCAAACTTGTCATATCAAACTAGCATTTAAGCTTTTCAAACTTGTCATATCAAAATGGCATTTAAGCCTTTCAGACTTGTCATATCAAACTGGCATTTAAGCCTTTCAGACTTTCATTTCAAACTGGCATTTAAACCTTTCAGACTTTCATTTCAAACTGGCATTTAAGCCTTTTAGACTTTCATTTCAAACTGGCATTTAAACCTTTCAGACTTTCATTTCAAACTGGCATTTAAGCCTTTCAAACTTGTCATATCAACTTTGTCCACCATTCAACATTAATGAACTTTACAAGACTCACGTAAAAGTAAGCAATTGGATAATAACATATTTCAGATATTACTCACAGTGATCGGCTTGTGGATTTGCCCGGGAGCTTGACCCTACACATTCCATGAACACAAAAGGGTCACTAATAATTCAATCCGTTCTAAATTCACATCTTCCTCTTTAGGCTTTATTCTTATCTCTTTAACTCATTTACAATGTTTAACTCATGCCTAAGAGTGCTTGCAAGTGAAAGAGAACGGAAAACGAAACACAGAATGCGAAAACAAAATTTCAGAAAACAGGGTCCCCGCTCGAGCGTGTAATACCCCGCTCAAGCGGAACCTTAAGGCCTGCAAAAGCACTGGTTACATGAAAAATAAGCTCGAGCGTGAAATAGGGCGCTCGAACGAAAGGCCTGTCTACAAAGCTCCACGCTCGAGCGTGAAATATCCTGCTCGAGCGGACACCAAGTCTGCAAAAAGTACTGGGAGCACGTAATTTACACTCGAGCGTAGATTCTTCCACTCGAGCGGATCTCACAATTCTGGAAAATCCAGAATGTGTTCTTGAGCTCCCTCTCAACATTCAAACCAACATTTCTCACATTTTATGGCTTCAACCTCATATATTCTTATACTAACATGGTATAAACACTAAAACACATCATCATAGAGCTCAATTTCATGAATCAAACACATGCATGGCCCATTTTCCACCAAGCTCACTACCAATATAACAATTTCATTCATTCAACACTTACACCCTTATAATTTGCACATGCATGTGGTATATTCTTCTCATTCTCAACTTATATGATGAAGAGGTGGTCAAGAACATGATCTTCAACTAAAAACTCACATAGATCATGCATTTGGTGTTCAAATATGCAAATTCAAAGCAACTACATACATGCAAGCTAATATGGAACCTCAATTCAACATGGTCAACTCAATTTCATTTCAATTCTTGTTCTTGACCATTAATCAACTTTAAACACACAAGATTACACATTACACTCATGAACTCAAGAGTCAATTGCTTACCTAGAGGCTCAATTTATTCCAATCACTAGCAAATTCTTGAATAATCTTTGAGATCACCAAGCTTTGAGACCAAAACCCCAATTCCTTCTCCCTCTCTCTCTCTAGCCGACCCTCTCCTTCTTTGAGTCCAAAAATCAGCCAAAATGCACTAAAGGAAGGAATTTGAGGGTGTAATGCCCTTACAACATAACCCACTAATGCCAATATAATAATAATAAAGTAATTGGGCACTAATTCATCAATTTAATCGATTTAATCTAGTCCGGATCAATTTTTCAATTAAACTTCACCGTAGGCTCTAAAAATTATGCCAATCACAATGGCATAATCAATTTTGGTTTCGGTGGCCGTTAAGGCCTTCAATTTAATTTTCAAAGCAGATAGTCAAACAGATATTCCTACGGTGAACAGATAGAAATTCAAAACCACATATTTTCACATAATAGCACACAAAATCATACTAAACACATAATCATACTCATATTAAGGACCAATTAGCATACTACAGAATAGGGGTATCACAGTCTTCCCCCTTTTAGGAAGTTTGGTTCTCCAAACTTAATTTACCTTCATCGGGAAACAAATGTGGATAGCGTAGTCGCATTTCCTCTTCTTTTTCCCATGTAGCATCCGTTCCATAGTGTTTTTTCCATTCCACTTTCACCATTGGGATGGATTTACTTCTCAGTTGTTTCACTTGTCGATCAACAATTCATTCCGGCCATTCGGCATATTCCATATTTTCATCAATAGCTACCCGGTGATAATCAATCACATGAAACGGGTCTCGAAGATAACCTCTCAACATCGACACATGAAACACGTTATGGATTTGTTCGAATCTCGGTGGCAAAGCAACTCTATAAGCAACTGGACCTAGTCTTTTCAAAATCTGAAACGGCCCAATGTAACGGGGCGACAACTTGCCCTTCTTTCCAAACCTGACCTGGCCTTTCATTAGGGACACACGAATAAACACACGGTCACCGACCTCATACTCAAGAGGTCTTCTCCGAATATCTGCATAATTCTTTTGTCGGTCCTGAGCTATTTTGAGCCTTTGCCGAATGATCTTGATTTTCTCAAAAGTGTCTTGCACAATTTCAGGCCCAAATAAAGCTCTATCCCCGACTTCTGTCCAACAAATAGGTGATCCACACCTTCTACCATACAAAGCCTCATACGGTGCCATACCGATGTTGGAGTGGAAGCTGTTATTATAAGCAAATTCTACAAGTGGCAAGTAATCTTCCCAACTCCCCTGAAAATCCAAGGCACACATCCGAAGCATATCCTCCAAAGTTTGTATTGTTCGTTCTGACTGCCTATCTGTCTGTGGGTGGAATGCAGTACTGAGCCTTAATTCTGTTGCCATAGCTTCCTGCAAACTCTTCCACAATCTAGATACAAATTTCAGATCCCTATCTGACACAATGGATACCGGAACTCCATGTAAACGGACAATCTCATCAACATAAATAGTAGCCAATCTATAAGCATTAAATGTAGTCTTGACAGGCAGAAAATGTGTAGATTTAGTCAGTCTATCAACTACAACCCAAATAGAATCCATACCTCGAGAAGTCCGAGGTAGGCCAACAACGAAATCCATAGTCACATGTTCCCACTTCTATTCAGGAATAGGGAGAGGTTGAAGTAAACCGCCTGGTTTCTGATGTTCAGCCTTGGCTTGTTGACACTGAAGGCACTTGGACACATATTCTGCAATCTCTTTCTTCATTTTAGGCCACCAATAGGTCTGTTTCAAATCCTAATACAGTTTATTGTTGCCCAGATGCATAGCGAATACGGATTTGTGGGCTTCATCTAAAACTCTCTTCTTTAGTTCTGGAACATCTAGGATACACATTCTGCTCCAAAATCTCAACACTTCATTCTCAATGCTAAACTCTGCTTTCGGACTCGTTTCAAATTCATCAATTACTTTATTGAGGAATGCATCCTCCTTCTGTTTTTGTTTGATTTCATCAATGATTGACGGCTTGGCTGTAATAGCGGCTATCAACTCGCCCTGTTCACACATTACCACTTCAATTTTAGATTTCTCAAAATCTTGCAAGATCTCTTTCTGTTCAGTAAGCAAACAAGCCATACTCTCCGTTGATTTTTGACTCAAGGCATCAGCAACTGTATTAGTTTTCCCGGGGTGATACTGAATCTCTAGATCGTAATCCTTTATCAATTTCAGCCATCTCCTCTACCGCATATTCAACTCTTTCTGTGTGAAAAAGTATTTTAAACTTTTGTGATCCGTGAAGACTTCACACTTTGCTCCATACAGATAATGTCGCTAGATTTTCAAAGCAAAAACAACTGCGGCCAGTTCTAGGTCATGCGTTGGATAATTCTTCTCATGTAGCCTCAACTGTCGGGAGGCGTAAGCAATAACCTTTCCATTCTGCATTAGCACACAACCCAAACCTTTATAAGATGCATCACTAAAAATCACAAAATTCCCCGTACCTGAAGGTAGTGTCAAAATTGGTGCAGTGGTCAATCTTGTCTTCAATTCATGAAAGGTAGCTTCTCTTTCTTCGTTCCATTCAAACAGTTGCCCTTTTCGTGTCAATTGGGTAAGAGGCACAACTACTTTTGAAAAGTCTTTCATGAACCTTCTGTAATAACCAGCTAAGCCCATGAAACTATAAACTTCTGTCACATTGGTCAGTGCAGGCCAATTCACAATTGCCTCTACTTTCTGTGGGTCCACTGAAATCCCTTCCTTGTTGATCACATGCCCTAAGAAAACAACTTCATCCAACCAAAACTCATATTTCTTTAATTTAACAAACAATTTCTTTTCCCTAAGTATTTGCAGGACAGTTCTCAGATGCTGTTCGTGTTCAAGTCTATCTTTAGAATGTATCAAAATATCATCAATGAAAACTACAACAAACTCATCAAGGTAGGTTTTAAAAATTGGGTTCATTAGATCCATAAATGCTGCCGGAGCATTAGTCACTCCAAATGGCATAACAAGAAATTCAAAATGACCATACCTTGTTCTAAACGCTGTTTTCTCAACATCCTCTGCCTTAATTTTCAGCTGATGATACCCGGATCTCAAATCAATCTTAGAAAACACCTGTGATCCCTATAACTGGTCAAATAAATCATCAATACGGGGTAAGGGGTATTTGTTCTTTATTGTTACCTTATTTAATTCCTGGTAATCGATGCACAAACGCAAAGTTCCATCCTTCTTTTTCACAAACAACACTGGTGCACCCTAAGGTGAAGTGCTAGGTTGGATAAACCCCTTGTCAAGCAAGTCTTACAACTGTTCTTTCAATTCTTTCATTTCGGCGGTAGCCATTCTGTAGGGAGTTTTAGAAATGGGCTGGGTGCCTGGCACAGTTTCAATAGTAAACTCTATCTCCCTATCTACTAATTCCCTTGGTAATTCATTTGGAAACCCATCTGGAAATTCTCTAACAATAGGGATATCAATCAATTAAACATTCACAGATTGTTCAGACAGCACATAGCATAAATAATCTTGGCACCCTTTCCTGATCAATTTACATGCTTTCATTGCAGATATGAAATAAGGTGGAGGCACTAGCCCATTACCCACAAACACAATCTCTTTCTGTTCTGGTGGTTTAAACACAACCTGTTTTCTCACACAGTCAATGGTGGCACAATACTTGGTCAACCAATCCATGCCCAAAATTACATCAAAATGCCTAAATCTCAAGGGCAACAAATCTACATATAGGATAGCATCCTCAACACGCATTTCACAAAACCAGTATATAGACTCACACAATACAGATTCCCCAGATGGAGCAGACACACATAGCAGATATGGCAATAATTCTAAGGGTCTATTTAGTCTAGATGCAAATGCACATATCACAAAAGAGTGTGTGGATCCGGAGTCAATTAACACAAAAGCATCCTGATTACATATAGAAATAGTACCTTAGACAACTACATTGGCATTCTGTGTATTGCCCGGAACAAGCGCAAAAACTCTCTCCTGTCTCACGGTATTCCCGGTGGTAGCGGATCTCAAAGTGTTTCCTGGCTTTGGGATCGATGCAGTGGAACTAGCAGCCTTCTTTCCTCCATTTTGATTACAATCTCGGGCCATATGCCCTTGTTTACCACACTTGAAACAGGCCCCTGACACACGGTAACAAACTCCACGGTGCCTTTTGCTGCAAATGTTGCGCATGGGAGATGCGTCTTGGGAAGAATTCGAGGTATTTGAGGTGCCCGTGTTTTTCTTGTTCAGAAACTTCTTCTTTGAAAAGAAGCTTTGTCTTTTGTTACCTTTCCATTCTGTTATTGGCTTGGCTTGTCTAGCTATGTTGGCCTCTAATATGATGGCCCTGTCTAGCACTTCAATGTAGGTTTCTAGCTTTAAGACATTCACTCTTTCAAGGATGTCACTTCGAAGCCCACCTTCAAAATGCCTCGCCTTCTTATAGTCTATATCAATCACATGCGGTGCAAACCTGGCCAATTCAGTGAATTTGGCCTCATACTCGGCTACAGTCATACTGTCATGCTTAAGTTCCATGAACTCTGCTACTTTCCTATCCCGAACACATTGCAGAAAGTATTTATCGTAAAAAATTTCCAAAAATTTTGCCCAATCAGCATCTTTGTAATTCTCACGCATTAACATCCACCATCTTCTTGCTTTGTCCTCTAGCATAAAGGTGGCTAGAAGCACTTTCTGTATATCCGAACACGGGAACACTTCAAATAGTTTTTCGATGCCAAGGACCCAAGCTTCAGCTTTCAAAGGGTCTAATCCACCATGGAACTGTGGCGGTTTCATTTTCTTGAACTCTTTGGTGAGAGCTATGATTCGGTCATCATTCTGATTATCTGGCACGGGTGGTGCCGGAGGTGGAGGTAGCGGATGTGGTTGCTGCCACTGTTGTTGCCACTCCTGTTGTTGTCTCAAAGTTTCTACCATTTCCTGTATCAGTCTTTCCATTATGTCCAGTCTAGCAGTAGAAGATTCCTCTATCTCATCACCTCTTGTTCTCACCATCTGATTAAACTTGCATTATATTTTACACAGAAGATTTGCAAGTACGCAAATATTAAAGGGCACGCATATTCAAATAAATTGCAATACAAGCAAATCATAACTTATAACACATAGTTGTTCATATCAAAACATTTAAGCATATACTTGATGCTTTCAGATTCAGACTTATCACATGAATGCATCCTAGATCTTTTCTAGACGCTTATTGCTCACTTGGACAAGTGTGTGAGTTATTAACTCGTACTCTGATACCACTCTGTCATGACCCGAACCCGCCCTCGTGGGTTAAGGACATAATCGGCCAGTAATCATAAGATTACCTACGGCCTCAAACCAAAACAACGTATTTTAATAGAGTTAATGGGGGCCAAACGGAAGCAATTCAAAACTTTGTCCTTAGAGTTGTGTTTACATGGTACATCCAAACAACCAAACATATATACATTAATAACTCACAAAGAAATACAGTAGCATAAGTTCTGTACAAACAGGATCATCCAAAAACCAAGTCAACCCATGGAAACTATACAGAGACGTATACAAAAACCTCGCCAACATGACAACATAAAACAAAATGACAAAAAGGCGAAGGCGAGTCTCGTGCATGAGACACGTGGGCTGACTCTCCAAAAACCCGGTTGCTCCACGCAGACTTCACTGGGGTTGGGTCTAGACCTCTCTTGGCTCACCTACAAACACATAAATGAGCGTGAGTGAAAGCCCAGTGAATAATATCAAATAAAGTAAATACATTGGAACATTATACATCAGACGGCCTCGGGCCCAATTCATTCATGTCAAACTGGCCTTCGGCCTTTTCGAACGTTCATATCAGACTGGCCTTTTGGCCTTATCAAACTTTCGTATCAGACTGGCCTTTCGGCCCTTCCAAACTTGTCATATCAAACTGGCATTTAAGCCTTTCAAATTTATCATATCAAACTGGCATTTAAGCCTTTCAGACTTGTCATATCAAACTGGCATTTAAGCCTTTCAGACTTGTCATATCAAACTAGCATTTAAGCCTTCAGGCTTTCATTTCAAACTGGCATTTAAACCTTTCAGACTTACATTTTAAACTAGCATTTAAACCTTTCAAACTTTCATTTCAAACTGGCATTTAAGCCTTTCAAACTTGTCATATCAAACTGTCCACCATTCAACATTAATGAACTTTACAAGACTTACGTAGAAGTAAGCAATTGGACAATAACATATTTCAGATATTACTCACAGTGATCAGTTTGTGGATTTGCCCGGGAGCTTGACCCTACACATTCCATGAACACAAACGGGTCACTACCAATTCAATCTGTTCTAAATTCACATCTTCCTCTTTAGGCTTTATTCTTATCTCTTTAACTCATTTACAATGTTTAACACATGCTTAAGAATGCTTGCAAGTGAAAGAGAACGGAAAACGAAACACAGAATGCGAAAACAAAATTTCAGAAAACAGGGTCCTCACTCGAGCGTGTAATACCCCGTTCGAGCGGAACCTTAAGGCCTGCAAAAGTACTGGTTGCATGAAAAATAAGCTCGAGCGTGAAATAGGGCGCTCGAGCGAAAGGCTTGTCTACAAAGCTCCACGCTCAAGCGTGAAATATCCCGCTCGAGCAGACACCAAGTCTGTAAAAAGTACTGGGAGCACATAATTTACGCTCGAGCGTAGATTCTTCCGCTCAAGCGGATCTCAAAATTGTGGAAAATCCAGAATGTGTTCTTGAGCTCCCTCTCAACATTCAAACCAACATTTCTCGCATTTTATGGCTCCAACCTCATATATTCTTGTACTAACATGGTATAAACACTAAAACACATCATCATGGAGCTCAATTTCATGAATCAAACACATGCATGGCTCATTTTCCACCAAGCTCACTACCAATATAACAATTTCATGCATTCAACACTTACACCCTTATAATTTGCACATGCATGTGGTATATTCTTCTCATTCTCAACTTATATGATGAAGAGGTGGTCAAGAACATGATCTTCAACTAAAAACTCACATAGATCATGCATTTGGTGTTCAAATATGCAAATTCAAAGCAACTACATACATGTAAGCTAATATGGAACCTCAATTCAACATGGTCAACTCAATTTCATTTCAATTCTTGTTCTTGACCATTAATCAACTTTAAACACACAAGATTACACATTACACTCATGAATTCAAGAGTCAATTGCTTACCTAGAGGCTCAATTTATTCCAATCACTAGCAAATTCTTGAATAATCTTTGAGATCACCAAGCTTTGAGACCAAAACCCCAATTCCTTCTCCCTCTCTCTCTCTAGCCGACCCTCTCCTTCTTTGAGTCCAAAAATCAGCCAAAATGCACTAAAGGAAGGAATTTGAGGGTGTAATGCCCTTACAACATAACCCACTAATGCCAATATAATAATAATAAAGTAATTGGGCACTAATTCATCAATTTAATCGATTTAATCTGGTTCGGATCAATTTTTCAATTAAACTTCATCGTAGGCTCTAAAAATTATGCCAATCACAATGGCGTAATCAATTTTGGTGGCCGTTAAGGCCTTCAATTTAATTTTCAAAGCAGATAGTCAAACAGATATTCCTACGGTGAACAGATAGAAATTCAAAACCACATATTTTCACATAATAGCACACAAAATCGTACTAAACACATAATCATACTCATATTAAGGACCAATTAGCATACTACAGAACAGGGGTATCACAAGATGAGATGAAGATATGAACAAAGTGTGATTTTTCAAAACATGATGAAAATAGCCTGACTGCTCGAGCCACTACTTGGTCGCTCGAGCTGACTGTATTGTTTCTAAAAATACTGAAAGCTCGCAATGTTTGCTCGAACCACCAATTGGTAGCTCGAGCGGTCTGTAAATTTTCTGAGTTTCAAAACTGTAGTTTGAGCTTCCAAACTTTGCTCAAAATCTTGGAGGTTATGCATGGCTTGTTTAGAAACATTAAAATACTTTGGAAAATACCAATACATGCCCCTTTAGAAATCAGTTTCCAAAAACTCAACAATTTATTCAAAACTTGAATTATTTGTTCATTTATGCAAAGATTTCAATTTTTTTTTCTTCGTGATTTTCAAAACATGAAATTAAATCTATAAACTCCTTAGAAAATCATTTGCATGTATCAGAGTCCAGCCAATTCTTCATTATCAAGCTCAAACCATAATTTGACTTCTTGATTTATATCAAAACTCAATCCCCAACTCATAAACTTTAAAATATGAATTAAAATTCTTAAATTACGTTACATGCATGGGTTAAGGATTAACATCCAACCATTTCTTAGTTTTCAAAACAAATCAAAAACCCCATTTAACTTCAAGATTAATTCTAAATTTCCATGAATTTTAAAATTTGTAAAACTTTTTCTTCTTCTCTTCAAAATATGAAATTGATTAACTCAAATTCTTCAAAATTCATGATGCATGTAAATATAAAACCCAATTACATCAATGTTTTTAAAATCAAACTCAATTTAATGAAATCTTAAAATTATTTTCCATGTAATTATTAACCTAGTTCATACTCTTCAATTTAGTCTTAATTTCTTCCAATTACATGATGTTGATTCCAAACTCATCTTTAATTTCAAGTATAATGTGAAGATTCTACATAAATTGAACACAAAGTCCATACCTTAAGCTTTAATTAGCTGAAATTCTTGAGCTTTCTTTTCTTCCTTTGTTATCCTACCTTGAGTTCTTCAATTTCTTCTTCCATTTTTTTTCCAGCAACTAACCCCCCCCCCTTTTTCTCTCTCTCTCTCTCTCTCCCTTATTGCTCCAGCACATTTCTCATACAAACATATTGAGCTCACTTTTTTTTTTTTTTTTTGCTAAATGGTTCTAGAATTCTCTTAAGTTTACCTCATTATTTTATTTGTGATTAAGATTAAATAATGGTTAACTACTTATTAACTTAATTAAACAACACTTAATCTTCATTAATATTAGCACATCACTTAATTAATCATAACTAATCACAAATTCCACATAATTTAAATAGTCTAATTTGAGTTTCATCAAGGCCCAATTAATTATATTTAAATTTATCAATCTGAATCAGATTTTTAGTCAAACTCCCAAAAGGCTCTAAATATCAAATTAAATGTATTACCATTACCAATTTCGGTTTCCCAAATCTTGAAGGCTTTCAATTTCAGATCATACTCAAAATTTCTATCAATAAATTACATAATCAATTGAACACCTCATAAATAAATTTAATTCATGATAATCTTAATTCTCAATCCTCATCATCACCTCATAATTTAATTAACTCCGATTCGAACCCAATTAATCGAATCTCAATTTTACTAAACTGAATCAAATATTTATTTAAACTCCCATATGATTTAATACTCAAAATTGAACCAATTCAACTAATCAATTTCACCTTCTTAAGCCATTTAGGCTTTTAATTTCTAATTCCAAATAATTCTTAATCGGGAAATTTAGCTATAAACCCCCTTTACCTTCCTTTTATTGTTAAAATGACTAAGAAAAAAATTATATTTTCTAAACCCCCTCATAATTATAAAGTCTTACATAAAGAACAAAATTTATTATTTAAATATTTTATATGACTATTGTAACGCCCTCAAAATAATAACAATAAACCCATCATATAAGACATGAATTTACATTTAAACTATCCGCATTCCTTTCATTCATTAGAATTCCAAGACATAAGTATTACATGTTTAATCTCATAACAAAATGCCCTACGGGCTTACAGCTTTCCAAGTTAACACTTGGTTACAACAAAGAGTTCTAACTCGTTTACACATTAAGCCCTTGGCTTGAAATTACATGTAATACATCAAAGTAAAACGACAAAACTATGCCCGCCACAAGCCTCCCAGCTATGTCCTTGGAGGTGGCATGCTTCCTGTACCTGAAAATGATATTCCCATATAGGGTGAGCCACAGCCCAGTAGAAATACACTAAACCAATCATGGACAATGACTAAAACGTTAGCAATTGATAGTTGGTCAACACTGATACAATCACATAAATTACATATTTATGTCACGACTTACAAGTCCCAATTACTTTTCATTTTCCCTTTTTCAACAAATAAGCATGCTAGCTCTATTATCATTTCCACAGATATGTATAAAAACAATATCTCACATTCAGATAAGCATAAAAGCAATATCCACATTCTCAACAGATATGTATATCAACAGTATCCACAGATAAGCATACAAGCTGTATCCACACTTCACAACAGATATGTATATCAACAATATCCACAGATAAGCATACAAGCTGTATCCACACTTCACAAAGATAAGCATATGAGCTCTATCTTCACTTCTCTAGACAAGCATATGAGCTCTGTCTACGGAGTTCATCCCCTATCTCCTCCCAATACCTATCCGGTTTAGAGGTACATCCCCTATCTTCCCCTAAACCGCGGAGTACATCCCCTATCTCCTCCTCTACACATAACGTATATAAACACATTGGTTCTATATACAATCACACAATACATACAATTAATGTATTCTATCAACCGTCAAGTTCCATGACACTTTCCATTGATTAGTTTCCGTTTACCTAATCATCATGCATTGTCTACAACAATCTCGACTATCCTCCACCGATAGCCCAAAGCAGTTATTTCTAAAACAGAAAATAAATGCACAAATGGATATTCAATCAACATTTCATTTCCTCTTTTCTCACCAATTAATTATCCCAATTAATTAAACAATGTAATTAGGTCAATTCCCATAATTAACATTTCAACCCTTAGGTCCCATTTTCATCAATGATTCAACAATCATTCCACTTTTCTATGCCAAACATGCATCTAGGTTTATTATGAATAAAACCCCAACCTTTGTAAGATTACCAAACCAAGCCCAACATCTCAAAATACCAAAATTTAAAGACAAAACCCATAGAGAGGAGTAGGTTATCCCTACCTCAAATTCGGAGTCCCAAAGGAGATGAAGACCAAAACCAAAATGCTCCAAACCTCAAAATTTTCAGATCAAAAGGAAGCTCTCGACGATCAACACAACTTTTGTGAAGGCAAAAGGTGAGTAAACGATCCTTACTAGATCAAAACTAAGAGAGAAGGGCCGATTTAGAGTGAGAAGCTCTGAAAATGGCTTTTTGGAAAAGTAAGAGAGAGAAGAGAAAGTGAAAAGTGATTTGAAAAGTCACAATTTCGGAACTTTAACCCAGGTCTCCGCTCGAGCGTAAAACACCCCGCTCGAGCGGCCACTCACAGACGTACGCTCGAGCGGCCAACCTCCCGCTCGAGCGCAGAATGCACTCGCTCAGCACTTTTGCAGAACCAGACCTACGCTCGAGCTCCCAACCCTATGCTCGAGCTCACAACACTGCACAACAAGATACTGGATGGATGTAATCTACGCTCGAGCGCCAACACCTACGCTCGAGCGTACAGGCCAAAAATCTGGGCAACTAGTTTTGATTTCTAAACTCAACCAACCTGTAACAAACCCGCTCAACACATCCTATAACTCAAATACAAAGTAAGAAAGGATGCAAACAAGATAATAAACAACTACCAACATCCACGGACACATGTCCGGATCACTATACAACAAGGGTAAACCCGAGATCGCTATAACCTCCCCCCCTT
Source organism: Camellia sinensis (assembly GCF_055761805.1). Taxonomy (NCBI): domain Eukaryota; kingdom Viridiplantae; phylum Streptophyta; class Magnoliopsida; order Ericales; family Theaceae; genus Camellia; species Camellia sinensis. The sequence goes on from NC_138967.1 coordinate 60,240,439, forward strand.
AAAGAATTTCGTCCCCGAAATTAAACACAAGTTTTCAAAAACAAGTTCTCCTCCATTTTAAACAATGTTACATTTTAACATTCAACAATTCGACCCATTACCGGTCATCCCATCCCTTAAACAAGAGACATATCACAATATGTAAACAACATATGTACTTTCAACATGCATCAACATTATGCACTATCCTTCCAATTTCAACAATATATTCAACAGATATAATGTTACATTCAACTTCCATATGAGGCAAGTTCCAAAACATACTACCAATAATCAAAACATTCTCAATGTTTCACAACTTAAGACATATATAAAAGCTCTTAAGTTCAACAAAATGTAAAATTCAAATACAAAATTACATATCAATAAACAAGTCCGGATATTTCTCACGGACTCCTAACTCACGTTCCCAAGTGGCTTCTTCCACTCTGTGATGTTTCCACAAGACTTTCACCAAAGGAATGGTCTTGCCACGCAGGACTTGATCCCGCCTATCCAAGACCCGAACCGGTCTCTCCTCATACGAGGCATCCTCATCTACCTCTAAATCGCTCCAATCCAGCACATGTGATGGATCTGGCTCATACTTCCGAAGCATACTCACATGAAACACGTCATGCACTCCGGACAACTGCGGCGGTAAGGCTAACCGATAAGCAACCTCACCTATCCTTTCAAGGATCTCAAAAGGACCAATAAACCGAGGGGATAACTTCCCACTCTTCCCAAACCTCATCAGGCCTCGTCTAGGTGATATCTTCAGAAAGACATGATCACCTACCTCAAACGCCAAAGGTCTCCTCCTACGGTCGGCATAACTCTTTTGTCGACTCTGGGCTGTAACAAGCCTCTTACGGATAAGCTCAACTTTCTCCGTCGTCTCCCTAACTAACTCTGGACCCAACAAAGGTGCATCACCCACCTCGGCCCAACAAACTGGAGACCTACACGGTCGGCCATACAAGGCCTCAAACGGTGCCATACCGATGCTAGACTGAAAACTGTTGTTGTAGGCAAACTCTACCAATGGCAAGTGCCTCTCCCACGTCCCACTGAAATCCAGGACACAACCCCGAAGCATATCCTCGAGGATCTGAATAGTACGCTCGGACTGCCCGTCAGTCTGAGGATGATAAGCCGTACTAAAGGTCAACTTAGTGCCCAACGCACTCTGCAAACTCTGCCACAACCTAGCAGTAAAACGAGGATCTCTATCTGAGACGATCGTCACTGGGACCCCATGCAATCGCACTACGTCCCGAACATACGCATCGGCAAGATGATCTACCGAATCTCTCACGCGCATAGGAATAAAGTGCGCCGACTTAGTCAACCGGTCTACAACCACCCAAATAGCATCACTACCCCGCTGAGTCCTCGGAAGACCTACAACGAAGTCCATAGTGACATGTTCCCACTTCCACTCGGCAATAGGCAAGGGTTGCAACAAACCCGCTGGCCTCTGATGCTCGGCCTTCACCTGCTGGCAAGTAAGGCACTTCGATACGAAAACAGCCACATCTCTTTTCATACCCCGCCACCAAAACTGGCGACCCAAATCCTGATACATCTTAGTACCTCCCGGATGCACCGCAAGGCGCGAATGGTGAAACTCTCGGAGTACTTCCTCTCGGCAAGACTCCGGTACAAACAAACGGTCTCGGTATCTCACACTCAGGTCGGGATACACCGTCAAACCCTTCTCAACTTTCCCACTGGAGATCTTCTCTCGGAGGGATTCTACCTCAAGGTCACCTCTCTGTGCCTCTAACACTTTAATCACAAGTGTAGGTTGCACAACGACAGAAAACAAGGCCGCAGCCTCAACAGATTCGCCCAGTAGCAAATCAAACTCGCCAAGTGCTCCCAACATCTCCCATTCCCGGATGGCTATACAAGCTACATCACTAATGGTTTTCCTACTAAGGGCATCGGCCACAACATTGGCCTTTCCCGGATGATAATGCAACTCAAAATCATAATCCTCGATGAACTCCATCCATCTCCTCTGCCTCAGATTCAAGTCTCTCTGTGTAAACAGATACTTCAAACTCTTATGATCCGAGAATACCTCGAACCTCTCACCATAAAGGTAGTGCCTCCAGATTTTCAAGGCAAAGATCACAGCTGCTAACTCTAGGTCGTGTGTGGGGTAATTCTTCTCGTGTATTTTCAACTGACGTGAGCCATAAGCTACCACTTTTCCCTCTTGCATCAACACACAACCCAAACCCTCTCGTGAAGCATCACAATAAACCGCATAACCCAACCCTCTCTCCGGAATAATCAACACCGGAGCGGTGGTCAATCTAACTTTCAACTCTTGGAACGACTTTTCACAAGTCTCACTCCACACAAACTTGACTCCTTTCTGAGTCAGCCTAGTCAACGGTGACGCTAACCTGGAGAAATCTTTCACAAACCGACGGTAATACCCAGCCAATCCCAGAAAACTGCGGATCTCAAACACACTCTTAGGCTGTGCCCAATCTTGCACTGCCTCAACCTTGGATGTATCAACAGACACCCCCTCCCCGGATACCACGTGGCCTAAGAATTTGACTTCCCTCAGCCAGAACTCACACTTCCCAAACTTGGCATACAGTCTATGGGCTCTAAGTAACTCAAGCACCACTCTCAAGTGTGCCTCGTGCTCCTCCTCAGAAGACGAATAGATAAGAATATCGTCTACGAAAACAACCACAAATCGGTCTAAGAACTCCCGGAAAATCCGGTTCATCAAGTCCATAAAGACTGCCGGTGCATTGGTAAGCCCGAATGGCATCACCAGAAACTCGTAATGGCCATACCGCGTACGGAATGCCGTCTTAGGAACATCTTCCTCCCTGACCCTCAACTGATGGTAACCCGATCTCAAGTCTATCTTAGAGAAACAACGGGAACCCTTCAACTGGTCAAACAAATCATCTATACGGGGCATAGGATACTTATTCTTAACCGTAGCCTGATTCAACTTCCGGTAGTCTATACACAATCTCAAGGCACCATCTTTCTTTTTAACAAAGAGTGCCGGTGCTCCCCACGGTGAAACACTAGGGCGAACAAAGCCCTTATCTAGCAATTCCTGGAGCTGAACTTTCAACTCAACCAACTCTGCTGGAGCAAAACGGTAAGGTGCCATAGAAATCGGCGCCGTACCAGGCACTAAATCAATAGAGAACTCTATCTCTCGGAGAGGTGGCAAACTAACAAGATCTTCGGGAAAGACATCCGAATACTCACAAACCACCCTTGGCAATACAACCTGGGTCTCACCACTCTCACCACTCCCAAAGCTGGCAAGTAGACTACTAAGCTCACTTCGCCCTCGCGAATCATACCCCGGTGGCAAAACACTACCAACCCGGTCTCCCAAGAAATGGAACCACTCCCCGCTCAAGGTACATAATGTAACCCTCTGGCGGTAGCAATCAATAACAGCCCGGTATGACGATAACCAGTCCATACCCAAAATAACATCAAAACCCTTCATGGGCATGACAACAAACGGAAAAGGAAGCCTATAGTCGGCGACCTCTATATCACATCCTCTAACACCCTGTTTCAGAATTAACTCACCACCCAAAGGCGATACCACACAAATAGGAGATGCTAACTGTGCTAACTCCAATTCCAAAACAGATGCAAATGCAGCAGATACAAAAGAATGAGATGCACCCGTGTCTATCAACACATTAGCAACTGAGTTGCAAAACAGAAAAGTACCTCTCACTACTGATGGAGCCGGTACTAAGTCCTGCGCGGTAACAGCATACATGCGCCCCGTAGGCCCCTGGTCTACCTGCTCACCTCTCGGAGCAAAAGATTGCTGCACAGACTGGGATGACGAAACTCCCGGATTGGCCCTCGAGGCCTGCACAGACTGAGCTGGCTGAAAACCCTGCGTCTGCCTAGAACCAGACGCTCCCGAAGTGGCACTCAACTGTGGGCAAAACCTCTTCATGTGCCCAGGTTGTCCACACTGATAACAAGTCAAGAGCTGCCCCCCTGCCCAAACTCTGACTCTGCGGTCTAGCTGAAGAAGAAGCAGCTTTCTGACCCCCACCCTTCTGCGGGCAAACAGATACCTTGTGACCCAGCTGGCCACACTTGTAACAGGTGAAATCCCCCTGACCACCTCTCCCGGAGCCTGCACTTGGCACAGGGAAAGTCGATCTAGCAACACCACCCTGCGACTGCTGAGGGTTAGAACCCCTCTGCCTCCTGCCATCACTCTGACTATCCTGGCTCCTCTTGGAGCCTCTCTGACTCTCATCCTCCTCCTGCATCATAAGCTCCATATGAGCTGCAGCATCCACTAGGTGTCTATACTCTCGAATATAAGACCCACCAATTCTCAACTTGAGGCCCCGCCTCAACTTCCGCTCAAACTCATAGCAACGGCGTTCCTCAGACGCCACCAGTTCAGGTGCAAACCTAGACAGACTGGTAAAAGTAGCCTCAAACTCGGCCACTGACAAGCCCTGCTGATTAAGCCGGCTAAACTGATCCCTCAGCTTCTCCCTAGCTGCTGCTGATAAAAACCTCTCCTGAAAAGCATTCACAAACGCCTCCCAAGTACCACCAACACGAGCTTTCTCGTACTTCCACCATTGACCCGCATCTCCCTTCAGTTGGAAGGATGCCAAGGTCACTTTCAGTGCTCCGTCCTCGATGCCAAGCATCTCAAACGTCTTCGTTGTCTGTTCGAGCCATTCATCTGCCTTAAGCGGCTCTTTAGGATCCCCGATAAACTCGTCCGGATTACACCGAAAGAACTCCCTCTTCAAGAAGGAAGGCCCTGCCTCAGCTGCCTGATTCCCAGCTCTAAGAATACCTAAAGCTCCTGCTATCTCTCTGGCCAAGGCACCCATAGCCTGTTGACCTACTGGCTCGGCCACATTGGCCTGCCCAACTCCCTCCTGCACTGCCGGAATCTCACCCGGTAATGGTACTTCCTGCCTCGCAGGTCTACCACGCCTAGCACCTCTTCCTCGTCCTGACATCCTAATAAAGGCAACACAGAACGTTAGCACATTCATAAATGTGCCGAAACTAAACACTCACGTCCTAATGCATGGACAACTGTAATTCACTCCACATAAGCACATAAACACATAAGCACTTACGAACTTCATTTCCGGATAATGATAGTCCCGAGGCGTTACTAGAGTTCCGGTTAGAAACAGCGTTGATCAAGTGCTTTTCCAACAAGACTCCCAGAAACTCAAGGATCCAATCAATATCCTAGAAATTAAATCCCATACCCACATAGTCACATAAGCATGTTATCAAATAAACACATAGCATATGGTACTACATCTACGCCTCTATCAAGCGAGACAAACCCATTGTGATCCTAATCACTTCCCACGTACCCAAAGTATTCGAACCCGGTACGCTCTGATACCAAGTTGTAACGCCCTCAAAATAATAACAATAAACCCATCATATAAGACATGAATTTACATTTAAACTATCCGCATTCCTTTCATTCATTAGAATTCCAAGACATAAGTATTACATGTTTAATCTCATAACAAAATGCCCTACGGGCTTACAGCTTTCCAAGTTAACACTTGGTTACAACAAAGAGTTCTAACTCGTTTACACATTAAGCCCTTGGCTTGAAATTACATGTAATACATCAAAGTAAAACGACAAAACTATGCCCGCCACAAGCCTCCCAGCTATGTCCTTGGAGGTGGCATGCTTCCTGTACCTGAAAATGATATTCCCATATAGGGTGAGCCACAGCCCAGTAGAAATACACTAAACCAATCATGGACAATGACTAAAACGTTAGCAATTGATAGTTGGTCAACACTGATACAATCACATAAATTACATATTTATGTCACGACTTACAAGTCCCAATTACTTTTCATTTTCCCTTTTTCAACAAATAAGCATGCTAGCTCTATTATCATTTCCACAGATATGTATAAAAACAATATCTCACATTCAGATAAGCATAAAAGCAATATCCACATTCTCAACAGATATGTATATCAACAGTATCCACAGATAAGCATACAAGCTGTATCCACACTTCACAACAGATATGTATATCAACAATATCCACAGATAAGCATACAAGCTGTATCCACACTTCACAAAGATAAGCATATGAGCTCTATCTTCACTTCTCTAGACAAGCATATGAGCTCTGTCTACGGAGTTCATCCCCTATCTCCTCCCAATACCTATCCGGTTTAGAGGTACATCCCCTATCTTCCCCTAAACCGCGGAGTACATCCCCTATCTCCTCCTCTACACATAACGTATATAAACACATTGGTTCTATATACAATCACACAATACATACAATTAATGTATTCTATCAACCGTCAAGTTCCATGACACTTTCCATTGATTAGTTTCCGTTTACCTAATCATCATGCATTGTCTACAACAATCTCGACTATCCTCCACCGATAGCCCAAAGCAGTTATTTCTAAAACAGAAAATAAATGCACAAATGGATATTCAATCAACATTTCATTTCCTCTTTTCTCACCAATTAATTATCCCAATTAATTAAACAATGTAATTAGGTCAATTCCCATAATTAACATTTCAACCCTTAGGTCCCATTTTCATCAATGATTCAACAATCATTCCACTTTTCTATGCCAAACATGCATCTAGGTTTATTATGAATAAAACCCCAACCTTTGTAAGATTACCAAACCAAGCCCAACATCTCAAAATACCAAAATTTAAAGACAAAACCCATAGAGAGGAGTAGGTTATCCCTACCTCAAATTCGGAGTCCCAAAGGAGATGAAGACCAAAACCAAAATGCTCCAAACCTCAAAATTTTCAGATCAAAAGGAAGCTCTCGACGATCAACACAACTTTTGTGAAGGCAAAAGGTGAGTAAACGATCCTTACTAGATCAAAACTAAGAGAGAAGGGCCGATTTAGAGTGAGAAGCTCTGAAAATGGCTTTTTGGAAAAGTAAGAGAGAGAAGAGAAAGTGAAAAGTGATTTGAAAAGTCACAATTTCGGAACTTTAACCCAGGTCTCCGCTCGAGCGTAAAACACCCCGCTCGAGCGGCCACTCACAGACGTACGCTCGAGCGGCCAACCTCCCGCTCGAGCGCAGAATGCACTCGCTCAGCACTTTTGCAGAACCAGACCTACGCTCGAGCTCCCAACCCTATGCTCGAGCTCACAACACTGCACAACAAGATACTGGATGGATGTAATCTACGCTCGAGCGCCAACACCTACGCTCGAGCGTACAGGCCAAAAATCTGGGCAACTAGTTTTGATTTCTAAACTCAACCAACCTGTAACAAACCCGCTCAACACATCCTATAACTCAAATACAAAGTAAGAAAGGATGCAAACAAGATAATAAACAACTACCAACATCCACGGACACATGTCCGGATCACTATACAACAAGGGTAAACCCGAGATCGCTATAACTATTATACCCTCAACTAATTCTTTCCACTCTCTTCCTTTGTAAATCCACAGACAGCTTCTGCATATATAATTAGGGAGTGTGAGACTTTCAAACAATTTGCAATCAATTTTTTTTCGTAAAGGTTAAGAGATTCGGATTAGAGAGATGATCAGAACCGGTGCTGTTTCGCGGCGGAAGAGATCGTCGGAGATGATCGGAGACGGCGGAGTAGAAGATGTTGCTGGCGGTGAAGAAGAGGCAGAGGGCGGAAAGAGTGGTGATGAAGTCGGTGAATCTGGCGGCGAATCTGGTGGCGGCACACGGGACGCTAGGGAAGAGAGACTCGAAGAAGGCGCAGATCGAGTTGAAGTAGATGAGAAAGAGTACGGAGAGAGATGAAAAGACGATCGCGTGGAGGAGGAGGAATACTGGAGTTTGCCAATCGTCCGTGCTGTAGATTGAGTAGATCTGTGTCCAATCTCTCCCTGTTTTCCCCATTTTTTTTTCCGAATCTAATCACACTCTTTGATTAAGAGTTTCAAAAGTTGCAATTTTCAAATGAAAACTGTTACGCAACGCTACAAGATCTAGTAAAAAAACTTCAAATCGGAGCTAATTGCGAGACATACGAGTAAAAATTCGATGCAAATTACAAAAACTAATTGTGATTGATTTATGATGATTCAACTTACAGTAAAGATCTGAGAGGAGTACGTTCTTTGGCCAATTCAGGCATCTTCTAAGAGATTCGATTCGACCTCAATCCTGATTTAGTTCAAAATCTGCAAATTCAAAACAATGAGGAAACGGTTGGTCAATGTGCCTATATTTCGTCGGTCAAAAAGTAGTCATTTTCTTCCGGTTTTCCAGCAACCAAACAAGAAAGCACATGGAGAGATCCAACAGAGAAAGTTCAAAAGAAGAAGAAAAAGAGCAAGCAGAAAGTCATAAACTTCTTTACTTATAGGAAGCTTCAGTACTCTTGAGTTTGGCATCAAATGATTCAGATTAGATCCACAAAATGAAGAGAATATTTTGGCAATCCCGAAGCGGAAAAGGAAAATGAGAATGGAAGAGCATCAATTGAGATGAGAATGAAAGGCCATGTTCATGATCCTAATATATATATAAACTGCTAGGTAATTGAAAAAAACAAAAAGGCAATAATTGAAGAATCTGAGGAGTACCTAAAAGAGAAAACAATCATGAGACTGAATTGATCTGCTCATACTCAGCTTGTTCAATGGATGATCTATTCAATTTCTCTCTCTCTCTCTCTCTCTCTCTCTATAATAAGAATTTCTCTAATAAGAATTTCACACAGAAATTTTACTCTGAATCAGAGTAAAGTTTACTCTGGTTAAAAACATGTTGATTTGCTTAAAAATATAAAATTTTACTTTAAATCATAGTAAACTTTATTCTGAAATTTTACTTTGGTTAAAAACATGTTGATTTGCTTAAAAATATAAAATTTTACTTTGAATCAGAGCAAAGTTTACAATGATTCAAAGTAAAACTTTACTCTGAAATTTTACTTAGGTTAAAAACATGTTGATTTGCTTAATAATATAAAATTTTACTTTGAATCATAGTAAATTTTACTCTGATTTAGAGTAAAATTTTAATTTCAGAGTAAAGTTTTACTTTGAATCATAGTAAACTTTACTCTGATTCAGAGTAAAAATTTTACTCTGAATCAGAGTAAAGTTTACTATGATTTAAAGTAAAATTTTATATTTTTAAGCAAATCAACATATTTTTTACCAGAATAAAATTTTACTTTTATTCAGAGTAAACTTTACTCTGATTCAGCGTAAAATTTCAGTGTGAAATTCTTATTAGAGAGATTCTTATTAGAGAGAGAAAAAGAGAGAGAAATTGAATAGGCCATCCATTGAACAAGCTGAGTATGAGCAAATCAATTCAGTCTCATGATTAAAGTTTACTCTGATTCAAAGTAAAATTTTACTCTGAAATACACTGTGAAGATGGCTTAATAAGAGAGCTGATAGATATAAGGGTAATATAGTAAAAGAAACAAGTTATAAAATATTAGGGGGTTTTAAAAGTACCTATATAATTCTTGTCCTTTTAAAAGACAAATTAGGTAGTGAGGGGTCTATCACCAAATCCCCCTTCTTAATCAAATCACATACGAATCAAACTAAATAATTCTCATAAATCCAAAATTGAACCAAAATAATAAACAATTCAAATTCAAATCTCTTAATTATTTAAATACCAAGCATTATACGTGGTCGGCTCGTCACACTTCGATTCTGCCGCCATTATTGGAGGTTTGGGGTTTCGCTACGTCTTCATCATTGACGAACTCCGGCAACGATGCCGCAGAGAAGTCCCATAATCTTCGTCGCCAATCTAAGCAAGGTACTGTATTTCTCTTTACTTCACTGCTGCTTGCCGCTATCTTCTCTCTGTCGAAGGCTCTGAATAGATCGTTGATGAAGACAAAGAAGCAACTATAGTAGCCATACGAGTTCGCAGAGAGGTCGCCATGTTTTTTGAAAAGAAGGAATGAGAGAAATTGTTTGGAAATCAGCGCAACAAAGGATCTCCATTGATTTTTAATGTTTTTGATGAATGAATCTATTTGTTTAATATAGATCTGAGTGATCTATTAACTTTGAGCTAAATTGATTTAGTTGTAAAAATAATGGAAGATCTCTCTCCTTCAGATCTTGGACCAAAAAGATCTGAGAGTTTCACACCAACAGAAGTTAAAAAAAATTTGTTTATTTTATTTTAATTTTTTTTTTTTTGATGATGATGAGCATATAGGATTGGTGGTGATGTTGTTATTGTTATTGTTGTTATTGATTATTGCAACAGATAAAAAAAAAAGAAGTTATGGTATAGATTTTCAACAGATAATGTTTCAACAAATAAGAACAAAGAGAAGCACAGAATTTGAATAGATAGAGAGAAACCCATATAATTTGAATAGATAGGAAAAAAAATGAACAGATAGGAAAAAATAACAGATAGATATAAATTTGAATAGATAGTTAAAAAAATTTGAACAGATAGGAAAAAAATTCAACAAATAAATAAAAATTTGAACAAATAGTCAATGAAAGTCAACAGATACAAAAAGTCACAGATAAATTAAAGGGTAAAATTAAAAAAAAATGTCCTTCAAAATAAATAAAATGACTTATTACTAAACTATTTCACAAATGGTGGATCTCTCCCTAATAGAAAATATTCACTAGACCTTTCTTAGATTGGATTTATCAGCAATTTTTTTAGATTGGATTTATCACCAATTTTTTTTAAAAATAATTGAACAAAAATAATTTTTAATATTAAAATAAAATAGTATAATATTAAAATATATAAAGAACACCAAAGGTATTTATGCAATTTCATATAATTAATTCCATCATAGAATCACAAAGTAAATATGAATTTTTGTTAATTCAGTGGTCATCAAATAAATACAATTCTTAGTTCCCTAACTAACAATATCTATACTAACAATTCTCATACTAACAATTATACCCAACCTAATCCTAAAAACAGATGGGCCTAAAAATGATTAGATTTGATAAGAAACAAATTAATTGGTATTGAAATTTCCTATTCCGATTTAACAAATAAAAATAAAAATAAAAATAAAAAATTCAATCTTATTCGTCTATGACATACTTTACTTTTTATCCAAGCCCATTCAACATAATAGTAGGAAAATATAAAATTTTCATTTAACAACCATTTATTTCTTTCTCACCTGTTATCCGAAACGAATTATTATGCAGGGGAGATAAAATAATATTTTGGGTGTGACCAAGATTGATTTGGAAAAGGAGAAAATTTAGATGTTCCTGATTAGTGGATAAAATAATAATAGTAATGGTGACATCATTATTACATAATATTATTGGCTAATAAAAAATTACAAATAAAATTAGGTAGAAAGTGTTGTCTCTCTCTAATTCAACAATATTGTAATACGAACTGTAAATTAAAATTGCACATTAAATATAATACCGTCCCTTTTAATCACTGTTACATTTAATATTTACACTAGTTAGTGAAACAAAAATGATAGTGTCCTTTAGAGAAGTACTTTTTGGGCATGTTTGCTTGACATGATTAGAGTATGTGATCGATATTATTAACCCGTGGGCCTAAGAATTCTGTGTTTGTTTTGAAATTTTGTTTCAAGATTATTAATCCAATAGATAATTAATCTAACAAATTTATAGAATTATTAGTAATGGGATATGGGTAAGATTATACATCTTGAGCTGGGAAATAAAATAAAAAGGCTCTTTTACCCTTGACTAAAAATTAAAACACTTATTATTTTTATATAATTTTATATTTTAGAAGGTTAAAAATAATTTTTAAAAATTAAAAAATATTTTTTGATATTTATTTTATCAAATTAGTTTATATTTTTTAAAAAAAAAAAAAACTAAACATGGCATTTGTATTTTTATTTTGCTTTTATTTATTTATAATTTTTTTCAAAACTACGTTTATGAAGAAATTTTAATAAAGTAAAGATTGTGAAGAAACATTAGAAAAGAAGATAAATATAGTTGTAATCTTGCATTCATATGTTTTCTTATCTAATTCAAATCAAACAATGGACAAGTGAATAATTTATCTTACTAATCCAATTGGATAGTGAATACCACACTTATTTGATGGAATTATTAATACATTCACTATTAGTCTTGTAAATCAAATATGACCATTGGGTACTTCTGAAGTATGGCCACGTGAAACTTATTAAGTGTTGTGATTGGTAGAGAAGTTGAAATTCATAATTTTATATTAAATGATTGAAAAATATAAAAAAATATAATATAAGATAATTAATAAAGAATATAAATACATGACACTGTAAGAACACTTAATTACTTTTCCCATAAGAGGCAATGTGTAGTCTCTGTTTTCTCTCACCCCCAATCAAACATCATACCAACCAAAGCTAAAGCAAATGCTTCATAAGGTGAAAGAAAGAGACATACATAATGTGTAGGGGAAGGTGTGGTGCCCTCCATGCACCATGATAGTTAAGTAAGAGTGACACAGCCTGGTAAAATGGACCACTCTTCTAAGTAATTATCATTAGTCATCTCATAACAACCCCCACACCCACACATATTACATCAATCTCTCCCAACCATACTCCTATCCTTCAAAAACAATTTTTGTCATCCATCCCTACATTACTCATCTCCTTGATTTTTGAATTAATTATACCAAAATCTTCTGAATTATAAGTGAAAATCACTTTATTCTCTCTTCTAAAAATTTGTATATATTGACTGTCTCAATTTAAAAAAATATATAAATACATCAATTTTGAAGATAGTGTAGAGGGGATGAAAGTGACATATTTTCATAGTGAAGGAGTCAAAATGTACATGTTTATAGGTTAGGGGATAAAGTAGGGGTGTAATTTAGGCAGGTTTAATCCAAGTAACCTGAGTCTAGGCTGAATTTTTATAAGGTTTAGGCAAAATATTTTTGAATTTGGTGTGGATTTTAGCAAAAATTTAGAAATCCAAATTAAATTTGGACAGGCTTGGATAAAAACACCAAACAACTCGAAGTATGGATTGTATATATAAATATTAAATATATATAATGTAACACCTCCAAATTAATTAAATTAGTGCACTTCTCATAACTTGATAAATCTAAAATCTCTCCAAGCCAAACGAAAAATTTCAAAAGTCCTCTTTTCCATTGAACTACATATCAAATATTACAATTTTCATATTCTTGTCTTAGTAATAATAACTCTTACATAGTTCAAGAAACTAGAGAATAAAAATAATAATGCTTTAATGGCGTACAAACATCAAGGCAATGCCTTGTTACAACAAAATGGACACGTGGTCCTAAACACAGAGGCTTGAAGCTTTCACATAATACATCCATGAGCCTTCGTGCTCCAACAAAACAAAGAAGTCCACCTCCTTCTCATAAGGGTGATTGTAAATCATCAATTCCTGAAATTATTAGATAGGAATGAGCTAGATGCCCAATACTTTTAACAAAATATCCAATTATTCGAAAATCCATATGGCATTATCACAACCAAAGCATTTGCTTGTTTAACACATGTTAAAAGTTTAAGCAACGAAACTTAGATATTATAATTTCCATGAAAATCACATTTCAACACCAGGGGTAAATATACCATGTAGTCTCCAAAGAGTCCAAAACACATACACCAGCCACTTTCATTTAAAACCACCCCCACATTTACCGACTACTATACGGCAGGACGTGGGCACTCAAAATCATCAATTTTTCCACTTTTACCAACTACAATACGGCAGGACCCGTGGACACCCAAAAATATTTTTTCACATTTGTCCGGTGATAAGCTCAGATATGGCAATTAGGCATTTTGACTCCCCGCGCAGGTGCCAAATACAACATAACACTACTCAAACCAAACCCGACTCTCTACCTAGACTCCTATGCTATTTACCACCCCCTTAAACAACCTTTCCAAGATTTCCACAGATTCTAAGAATTTATACACCCATAAGAACAAAGGTAACATCGCCATTCAAATAAATGAACTATCATGGATACATAATCTTCATATTTCCAAGGAAAAATCTAAAAAACTTTCAATTTCATGAGTCTCAAGTCAAAATGCATCCCATTCTCATAATTCAATCATAAATTTAAAGAATTGAAGATTAATTTCATTTGAGCATATCATGGTTCAATTTCAAAAATTAGGGTTTTCATTAAATTTGGGGCTTTTGCCCTTCCATTATGTAATTTTTCAACTAAAGTCTTTATAATCCACAAACATAAATATAAATTTTGAGAAAATATAGGAGAAATTCCATTTTAAAAATCAAAAACCAATTTTTGTAACTCCAAACATCAATCATAAAACCAATGTCACAATAATAATCCTACCTTCAAGATGAGAGTAGAGAAGCTAGATCAAAGAGATCTATTCGAAAAATCCATAATCGAATCGGTTAAAAATGTTGATCTTCACTTGTTCTTCATCTTTATTGCAAGATCCATGGTGGATTGTTGGTGAAAAATGGATGAAATCAAAGTTTTGAAGGCTAGGGTTTCGGGTATAGAGGAGAGAGAGAGAGGAAGAACGAATAAAGATTTTAGGCCAAAAACTCATTTTATAGTGCCTGATATCGACCAGATCGCTCGAGTAGTCAAAGCCTGGCTTGAACGGTGAAAAAGAGCTCCCAGAATCTTTAAAATTCGTGCAGACTGCTCGAGCGACGAAAAGTTTGCTCGAGCGAACCTTCTTTCAGCATAGATACTCAAATTCAAACGGGCATAACTCTCTCGTTCGGACTCCGTTTTAGGTCGATCTTATATCCAAACTGAAGCCTCAAAAATAAGCTTTCCAATGGTTCTAACGTCATCTCATATTCAAAGTGTGGAAAGAGAAAATGGCAAAAGAGTGAAGACTACTCATGGGAAAATTATTCGAATCAATATTTTTTGTCCAATCTTACTTTATCATCATGATACCACCTCAATCAATATTCCAAAATGAACCAAAGAGACTCCAAGTACAATAAATAGAGTGTCAAAAGCAAACCCACCACTCCAATAAGTACAAGTGTTACATATAAAAATTATTACTCATTGGATGATGTTAAAGTAAATTAGATCGTTAGATCATATTGAAATTGTCAAGACCATTATAGCGTCATATTGACTTTTCAATTCTTATCTCTTTCTCACATTATATAAATTATTTAGTCTGATATTATTAATGATATTATAAAAAAATGGTAACAAAGTCTAGTTTTAACAAATTAATTAACTTGATTGTACAAACAAATTCTTTTTTAAATTGATGTGCAATTTGAGTAATTTGGACAATTCAAATCTAACTTAGGTCGGGCTTAGATAGACAATCTCGAATTATAATAAGGCTTGGGCGGGCTGGACAACTTTCAACACAACTCGGGTTGAGCTTAGATAATCTCACAACTTGTTTGAATCTGCTCGAGTTTCACACCTAGAATAAAGTGATATTCAATAATAGTTAAAAGGGTGTTGGTGTAATTAACCTTTGATTTTCTAAAGTAGTGAAATCTCATTGAAAGTAGTAGATCTTAATTGATGAATCTATTGAGTGAGTGAATATAATTGAATTATGTTACCTCCATACACCCTATGATGAGGCCCACTTCAGATCCGTTCATGATCCAAACTATTCACCTTGAAAGATATACTAAGTAGATCATCTGTGTAAAAAACAAATTGATTAGATATCAATTATATGATTGGTTTACATTTCTCTTACAAAAAATAAACCGTAAATATGGGGCCATTCTATTTGAACTCAAAAATTAACTCAGTGCGTCTAACTTAAATTTTAAAATTTTAATTCTTATATTCCCTTATGTGAATTTACTAATAAGGATAACACACGTTAAATATTAAAATAATTTTTTTTTTTTCATATGGTACACCTTAATCAATTATTCTTATTCCTATTTAAATCTTTTCACCTTCTTTCCCTAATTTCAATTATTTTCTCTTATTCTTCTTCCTTACTCCAAAATTCCAATCCATCTTACCAAAACTGTGACGACCTCGTCATGTAATATATTTTAATTCTTTAATCTTGCATGTGCTTAAGTGCTTAGTGTGAATTTAAATGCTAATTAAGTGATTAATGTGGTTTTTGATGCATATCTATCCATCGTAGGAATATCTGTTGGGATTTCTGTAATGATCCAAAATTGAAGACCTTAATGGCGTCAGAAACTAAAATTGGCTACATGGATAGACTAACTGGAATTTTTAGAACCATTTGATAATTAAAAATTGATTCAGTTTGATAAATTAAATTTTGTTCAATTAGTCTAATATTCTAATTAGTGTATTAAGCCACACTAGCTATATATGTATGCCTTAAGCTCATTTTGAGCTCATTTTCTCTTCATTTTGAGTTCATAAAATCTAAGGGAGAGCTCTAGAGAGAGAGAGAGAGAGAGAACTTCAACTTAGAGAGAGGAGAGCTTGTAGACTTGGAATTTTGTTTAAGAATTGAAGAATTAAGGGAGACAACTCAAGTTTTTGCTAGAATTGTAATTCTTGATGACCTTAGGTGGGTTTTTGAACCTTAATTCATGAGTTTAAGTTGACAAATATGTGTATTCAAGAAGTTTTGAGATTAATCACAAGATAATATCTAAAATATGATGAATTTGAAGTCAATCCATACATGCATGCATGATTTTGAAGAGTTCTATCATTTTTTAACATAATTTTGCTATCTAAGCTTGAATTGAAGGTTATTCATATATGCATACAAGAATTAAGTTGTTTGACGCTAATCTCCTTGTTTTGTAAGCCTTGGAAAAGAAATTTGAAGTTAGATCATACATACATGCACATAAGAGTGTAGAATCATCATTTTGATTATGAGTCTTATTAATTACCTATGTTGAGTTTAGAAGTTGAATTCTACATGCATCCATGAATCATGTTGTTTTAGAACTCAATTGCATGTTTTTGAAGCTTTGGAAAAGAGATGGAAACAATTTTATACATGCATGAACGTTTTTTGAAGCTTTGGAAAAGAGTTGGAAACAATTTTATACATGCATGAACGTTTTGAACTCAATTTTGCTAAATTGATGAGTTTTGAGCAAAGGGTTTGCAAATAATCATGTATTTATTTTTATTGAAGCCTTTTCAAGTTTAAAGAACAAGCTATGTATGAGTTTTGCTTTTGGAAAGGTGTTTGGAAGCTCAAACTTCAATTTTGAAAACTCAGAAATTCTGTAGACCGCTTAAGCGACCAAGTGGTGCCTCGAGCGAACATTGCGAACTCTTAGTACTTTTGCAATCTTCATAGTTGGCTCGAGCGACCAAATGGTGGCTCGAGCGGTTAGGCAATTTTCAACACATTTTGACATATCACTCTGTGTTCATATCTTTGTTCTCATCTTCTTTGAACATTCCTAGGCATGAATTATGACTCATCAAGGAACTAATAAGTGAGAAACCAACATGAATGACTGAGTAAGAAAGAGAAGATGAATTATTCGGTTCGTACAATGTGTTCCAATGTCTATAGTTGTGTGTAACATGTAGGTTGAAACGTGGAAGAGAAACTTCAACCTACTCAAGGTAAGCAATATCTTAATAAAGATATTTTGTTATATGCTATTTTCTTAAATGCTTTTATGGTAAGTCTTGGAACTTATGATTTCTGAAATATTAATAAGACTTTGAATGTTTCAATGTGACTTTGAATTTGACTTGATAAAGATTAAAGCATGATGGACCTAATGTCGCTTTGTATATGATGGACTTAAGGTCATTTTGTAAATGATGGACCCAAGGTTGTTCTGTATATGATGGACCCAGGGTTGTTTTGGATATGAGTTAAATCGAAGATTGCTTTGTATATGGATATATTGGACTCGAGGTCGTTTTGCTTTGTTATGATCTCTTTGAATTTGATATGAATGAGAATGGTATTTCCAATGTTTAAATTATAAATATGATTTATTTATGTGCGAATCTCATTCATTAACTTCTTTACTCTGATGTTATTCACTAGGCTTTAGCTCACTCCGTATTTATATATATATATATATATATAGGTGAGCAGTGAGATGTCCAGCCTTAGTGATCCTGTGAAGGTTACCTAGTTTTTGTGGCGTTAGCCCATGATGCCTCACGCAAGAGGTTTTTGTCTTTCGATTTTCTGTTTTCTTTTGTTGGTCAAGTTTGGCCATGTCTGTATATAAACTTTGGTTTCATATGGACATGATGCATGAATGATCTTGGACATGTGAGATCTTTTGTATATGCATGGGTGTGAGTTATTAATATATAAAATGTTTTTATTCATGCCATATATGCACATGCTCAGTGGATAAATTTTATACTCTATTTTCGCTTCTATCCCTATATGTTTAATTATATTTTGAAATTTCTATCTTTGAGGCCAGAAAATATGGGATTATTGGCCGATCATGACTTAAACCTTTAGGAGCGGGTTTGGGTCGTGACAAAAGCTCACCATTATTATCATATTATTGTTTTTTATTATATTGTTACTTGCAAATATAAAAAAGTTTAAACAAAATCAAATAATGGATGGGAGTAATAATCACAATAATTTTTTGAAGCAATCCATCAAAAAGGAGGTAAGTATTTATATAAATATCAAAATACAATTATTTATTTATGTCTAGTTTTTTTACTTAAAGACAAATATTTAGTTTGTTTTTCATTATTATTGTTCGGACTTTCAAAACTGAACAATTTAACTTTGTTCGGTTATGAAAGTCCGAACAATAATAATAAAAAACATGCTAAATATTCGTTATCGTCCTTCACTGTTCTCCTTCTCTTTCTGCTTCACCGGTGCCAAGTTTTCTAATCGTGTTCTATGTATTTACTTGAACAAAAAAAAAGTTTTCCAAAAATAATTTGAATTTTTAAATTTGTTTTATTTGGATGTACTGCAAAAGGACAATTTGAGGAAAAAAATAGGGTGTATTAAGAATAAATTATAATATTAAATAATTTAATAGGATGTATTAAAAAATTGAATTCACTTAAATATTTTTTAATATAAATAGAATCCTTTGTAAATATGTTATCAAAATAAGTTAACTATTTTTTAATATAAATATGATTTAATATGTAGATGAGAATATCTTCTCAACAAACCTCACGTCATAAATGACTCAAATCATGAAAGTAATTCTAGAGTTAGCCTCACTAATATTGTATATGGTTAAGAGTTTTAAAAATAAATTTAGAAAGAAAAAAAGAAAATTTAAATTTAATATAAATAAAATATATTTATATTTTACTTAATTTCACACATATTTTTTTTTTATTTAATTTTTTTTTTTTCAAATCTCTCGAGCAAACCCAACATAAAAAGCGTAATCCTCTCTGCTGTCCCCTTATCCACCAATCACTCGTAATATCCGGAGTTACCACATTCATAATTTAAATTCTTTCTAATTGCAGTCAAAATCCATCATTAAGTAATAGACATGTTTTGTTTTACGGAATGGAAACATCTAAAAGTGATTTAACATAAGTTGACAATGGATCACCAATCTAGTCAATAATAGGGAAAGGACTGATTATACAATACGAGTCATTCATTTGAAAACTTGGGTCTATCATGTACACCTGTCTCTGATATTCTGTCTAGTCTCGATAGTTTTACTTTTTTTTAAATGTGCGAATTACAAATATGCCATTTAAATTTTGTTTAAAACATATATTGTACTTTATAATTTTAAAAATTATTTACATCTCTTAAAATTATTAATCACATAATAAATAAGAGTGCTACTATTAGTCCTCACTTATTTTTTGAGGAGTCCCAATTTCTTTTGACTCCTACCACCCAAATTAATCCCCTACCTATTTTTCTTTAAACTCTCACCATAATTTTCAAAATAGCCATTTTCTTGAATTCCCACCCTTGTTACAATTTTTACTCCCGCCACCCGTACCTTCGGTCGCCTTGACCACCACTTCTAGAAGCCTTCTCCACCACCTCCAATCCCTTTTCGTATCGCACCTCCATCATCGCCAGGCAACAACCCTTCTTCACTCTAGCAATCGTTTTTCATTTTTTTTCTTCTGTGTTCAATTATTGTACAAATAATCAGGGCCGAACAAACTGATTTTGTTCGGTGTTAGCCCGAATAAAATCAATTCCTTCGGCTAGAAATGACCGAATAAACTAAGTTTAACTGACTGAATGAGACAAAATTAGTGAAATTGATCACGTTCGACCTTAGTAATTTAAACAGCCTTAAACTTCTTGGCTGCTAAAAGCTGAACAATCTTAATTTGTTCATCAAATCAAAACCGAATGACATTTCAATTCCTTTTTTTTTTTTTTAAATCGCACAAAAGTATATCAAAATGATAATAAACTACGCTCAAATATCTCTCAATCATCAAAATCTTGTCAACAATAAATAGTTCTCATAATTTCATTGTTGTATAGAAAGATAATTAGCAATTTTATATTTTCTCTCAACTCTGTTATATGACAAATTCAAATAAGGGGGGATATTTGTAATTTCTAATACCATATCAGGCAGTTTATATTTTAAGTAAATTTGAGTGAGTGTACTTGTAATTTATTCTTTTTTAAAAATAAATTATAGTCTCCTCCCTTGAATTTTGAAAAAAAATAACAATTTTTATAGGTTTGACATAATTATAACTTCATTTTAGTAAGGTAAAAAAGATCAAAACTAATATTGATAGTATGAAAACATAAAAATAGACAAGAAAAAATATACATTTTAAGTATAAAATATATGAAAAATTTATTTTTTCTTCTGTATGATCAATGAATTATTCATGAAAAATAAATAAGTGTTATACGAATTACAGTTTAAAAAAAAAAACCTAATATAATTATGCTAAAATTTAAAATTTATTGTATTTTTTAAAACATAAAGGTCTGTATAATTTACCTTTTTACGAAGATAATTGGATTTTAATGACTAATGTAGTTTCCATACGCAGTTAGCTTGGAAGTCACTGTCTAATTGATCTTATATATATATATATATATATGAAGCTGGTACCAACTAATTATTGGCATTGAAGTTAATTTAAGAGTCATTCTCACCAATATATTCAGAGAACTATGTCCTTGGTAATAATCTCAAAACCATATCTTTTCATTTTTTATTTATCATTTGGTAAATACACCATATCTCAACATTGGATTCATGATTTTCTTTTCTTTTTTTTTTATATTTTTTTTATTATTAAAAACGAAAGCAAAAAGAACCCATATTATTCGATTATTGGGAGCTAGCTACAAATAATCTACAAAAAAAGATAATATTAAAAAAATTAATTTGTTTGGTATATTTTTAGTTTCTTTTAGTTTTTTTTTTTTTTTTAAATGACACTTTAGAGTGGTTAAAATGATTTTATTTTCCTTATACTAGAAATGAATTGCCCAACAAATTGTTGTTTTATTTACTTAGTAAAATGGGTTTTTTTAGTCAATAAATTAGCTTATAAACCATAACCAAACGAAGCTTTAATTTGACGGAATTACCTCGTTTTTTCTTCACAAACTAAGAATTATGTTTATCTAACCAACAAGGATAACAACTCTCATACCACCCTTGTTTAAGCGATAATCTAAATGATGAACTAAAAATATATTCTCCTAAATTTCTCAATAATTATTTTTTTAGTCATTTTGGCATCATAATCTATAAAGCATAAGTTGATCTAAACAATTTTGCATAATTTTTTTTTAAAAAATAATAATAATAAGCAATGATCATAAACTGTACGAATATGAACAAAAATGTATTTTTAATTCCATTTATAATAATTTTAGCTTTCTTGGACCTTTAGGATTTGTTGTGATTGTTCTTCAATATTGCTAACTGTAGCTTTCTTGTACCTTTAAGATTTGTTGTGATTGGTCTTCAATATTGTTAAAAATGTGTTACAATGACTTTGGGTACCGTCGCAGAGCCAGAAAATTAATTTAGAGGGGGCACTTACTAATTATAATAATTTTTACAAAAATATTTTACGTAAATTTTTTACGATTGATTTCAGGAAACATAAAAAAAAAAAAAAATTATTTGTAACTAGTGTATCATGGATAATACAAAAAAAAAAAAAAAAAAAGATATAAGCCTTAAAATAAATTATATAATGATAAATTATTTTTTGATACAAAATTTGATTAAAAATTTTATATAATGGTAATACCACGTCATCATTGGTATGTAACATCACCCACTAATGGTAAATAAACGCATAAAGAGTGAACCTCACATGTCAAATGTAGCTAACAATCTAATAAATTTCATATCTTTATAGTGAGATTACTTATACTCGCATATTACTAATAATGACATCGTCGTTACATTCAAAAATTTTCATAACTAATATGGTTTATTTATAATAGTCTCTTCATTTTCAATCAAAACAACCGTTATTGTTTTCATAATTTTTAAAATGTCATTGACATTTCACTCTAATAATATTTTTTTAATTTTTTATTTAAATTTTTTTTTATGTTTGCGAAAAAAAAAAAAAACCAAAAATCCAGGGGGGCACGTGACCCCCCTAGTCACATGCTTCCTCCGCCACTGTTTGGGTATCAGTCTTTTTTCGATTAATGTCGGTCATATAATTCGTCTTGTCAAGGGCAAGTACCCGCAAAAATAATAGTAACATTTTGAAAAATTCTTCCATACACACTTCTGTGCATTTTGTTATGTATTTTTATAATAAATATTATGTAATTTTTTACTAAAATTATGATAATTTGTAATTTATAAATGAATTTATGCATTTTAAATTATCCACACAAATAATTTGTCTTTTTAACTGTATGGGGAAAAGATATTCGTTGCTGTCCGTACTCCTTTCGTCCAAGTTCCAAATCTATCCGATCGACCTGAGAACACAACGGCAGTGAGCTACGCAGCAGTGTGTTGCCGGAAAACCCCTCCGACGGTCAAGTTAGCACACACTCAGAGATAGAGAGAGAGAGGAAGAGAGTTGAGTGTTTAGGTTTCTCTCACCAAAATGATGTTTTCATCCCCAGCATGGGAGGCGTAGTTATGTTTATATACTTTCTGCGCTCAACTCTGCACCCATTAGTCTCTCGATACGTGGAGTTGCTCTCCCATCTGTCAACACAAATTCAGCGAACACCACCTAACCAAACCGCCATACAACATTAGCGGGAACTATGTAGCCCGACGGCATCACCTCGACCTCACACAACCGTGCTGCGTAACAAGTCCAAGGGCTCCACTCGCCGAGCTCCATCACGACCGAGCTCAGTAGCATTCCGTCAGAGCCGAGTTCAAGACTGGTTGCGCTGGTAAACAGAAGGCCTTTCTTGCCGAGCTAAACGCGCGAACCATGGAACCCGGGTTGGCAGGCGATCATCTCGGCCAAGTAAGCTCGAGCCAGGCACGAGACCTGATCCTTGGCTGAGCAAAACCGACTCTGGATATGGACAAGCCCAAGTAGCTCGGTCCCAACATGGTCTTGGGCCTCGACCGAGCAAAACCACCTCTGAACAAACCCAAGTTAGCTCGGCCCAAACACGCTCGGCCCTCAATTTGCTCGGCTTCTACCACGGCCCAAACCAACTTATAAATCTCTCACTCATTAACTATCAGCAAAATTAATAGTGACATTTTTGAAAAACTTCTTCGCTACACACTCTTATATATTTTGTGGTGTATGTTATGCATTTTTATGACAAATGTTACATAAGTTTCTATTAGAGTTACAATAATTTGTAATTCATAAATGAAATTATGCATTTTGTGGTAATGCTATACATTTTTATGATAATGTTATGCATTTTTTCATCAAAACATTTTGAACTACAAAATGTGTGATAATATCACAAAAGTATATAATTTCATTTTTAAATTATCGTAACTATATTAAAAAATTACGTAATAATTGTCACAAAAATACAAATATGTACCACAAAATTACATGACTAGGTGCATATTCCCTATTTTCAATTAGGATAAATAACACCTTGCTCCCTTTATGTTTTGTCACTTTTTTACTTTGGCCCCTCAAAGTTTTTTTTTTCCCTCTTTGGCCCTTTATATTTTAAGTTTTTCTCAGTTTACTCCTAAAACTAATTTTTGTTCAAAATTAGACAAAAAAATGGCATATTAACAGTCACGTGGTATAAAATTTTTTATTATATATAAATCACATCTCTAACATAAACTTAAACTCTAATATAATAATATATTTTTATATTATGTAATAGTTATTATTGTATTTTTTGTCTAATTTTGAAAATAAATTAGCTTTAGGAGTAAATTGAGAAAAACTTGAAATATAAAGGGCCATAGTGGGTAAAAAAAATTTTAAGGGCCAAAGTAAAAAAGTGGTCAAATAATGGGGCAAAATGTAATTTACCCTTTCAATTAATACGTGTAAAAATGGTTAATTAAATAGATGTGGAAATATTTAGATGGTTATTTAAATGATCTTTGTTGTTTTACTGGTTAATAACTCAAACTCAAAGATACCGTTCTCAAGAAAATATATTAACTATGTTTGGTTTCAATTTTTTAGATTTAATTTTCTAAAAATTGATTTTTTTTTTTTGTTTTTTGTGTGCGTATATTTTTTTTAGTGAATATTTTTAAAATTTTAAGTAATTTATTTACTTTTTTAGATGTATCTAAAAAGTAAAATATTTATAAAAAAAAATATTTTAAAAAATCAATAAATACACAACAATACGAAAAATATACAGAATTCTCATATTGTTTTATTTATATTTTTGATATTTTAATGAATTTTTCTAAAGAATTTTTTTACAAACGTTTTACTTTTTAAGTGTATTTATGTTAGGTGTATCTAAAATTTAAAAAAATTACTTAGAATATTAAAAGAATTCAGTGAAAAAAAGCACGAGAAATAAAAAATTTCAATTATCTGAAAAGTAAATCCTGAAAAATC
Source organism: Camellia sinensis (assembly GCF_055761805.1). NCBI lineage: Eukaryota > Viridiplantae > Streptophyta > Magnoliopsida > Ericales > Theaceae > Camellia > Camellia sinensis. The sequence goes on from NC_138967.1 coordinate 60,265,364, forward strand.
AAACCAAATAAGCTAAATAATTTTCCATTGTGAAGAAAGATTCATTCCATAATACAGCCCATCCATAGAGTTTGATGATGTCTTCATGAAGGATTTTCCCAAAAAATTTCCCCCTTGAATTCTATTCAATGGAAATAAACATCGGGTTGAAATTCAAAAATATTCTTTTTCCTATTTTTTAAAAATGTTAGATATTTACAAGTTTTGTTAATAAATTTAATCACAATGATATAACCAGAGAGTTAAGTTTTACATTGTTGGTTTTGCGATAAATTAAAAACTGATATATTGCATGCCATGTCATTGTAAATTAAATTATAGAAAACTTTTTAAGGGTTTTAAATATTTTTCCATGATTTTGCAGAAATGCCATTGTCCCGAACATGTCATTCTAGATTTTTTGTGTTTGTGTGGTAGAAATTGAATTGGTGTAGTGTAATATCCACATAAGAATAAATTTGAGCCATAAATTGATGTTTCTAGATAAAATTTGGAATAAAATTTCTAAGTTTATAGTAGTGCTGTTTATTTTTCTTTTGAAAAAACTTACAATGAATCTATTTATTTTTTGGAAAGTTTAGTTTGAAAGCTTTTATACTTACTGAAATCAAAGTTTTTAAATTTACACAAAATTAGCCACATAAAATAAATTTGACGGTACATTTAAGATGATTGTTTCACTCAAATTATGTATTTTTTGTAGGGGTAAATTACACTAACATCTCTTGAGATTTGGAGAAAATATAGTATGCTTCACAAGTTTGATATAATTACATTGACTCCCTTAAAATTTTAATTTATATAATATTTGGTCCCGTTTTCATCAGAATTCATTAGCTGTATGAATGAAAAAAATAATATTATCATCTATTTTATATTGCAATGTATATTTACCTTGTGTATCGTTGTGTCTTTATACCACCTGTATTAGTTTTGGTATCTTTAAATTTACTAAAAAAAAAATTAATATAATTATATCAAAATTATACGACTTGTCCTGTATTTTCTTTAAAGCTCATGGTAGGGTAGTGTAAATTTACCTTTTTGTAGTTATTTTTGGTGTTTTGAACACACACATATACACAAACAAAAGGTTCTAATTTCAGCAAATTGACTCTGCATTAAATTGTGTACATGTGTGCATATCAATTACTTCACCACCAGGAAAAGATAAAGAAAAAGAAAAAAAGAAAAAAGAAAGAAGAAAGAAAATGGGTGCATATTTATTTTGTTGGTGTTTGGAAGCTGGATTTCTCTGACAGGCTTCCATGGGAAGTATGACTGTCTTTAAAGGAATATCTTATCTATATCTACTTCTGAACTTCACTACTTTATTCTTCTACTTATCCATACAGATTTTCTTTTCCATAAATTTTATAAAGTAGTAGATGATGAGATTTCAAAAGTTCTCTGATTCTCTTTAGCCAAGTTTACTACTTTCACCATTGCTAACCTGACCTTTTGAGGTTGCTTCTCAATTTACACAAATCAAAAGACAAAAGACAAAGGTGAAAAAAAAAAAAAAAAAAAAAAAAAAAAAAAAATCTTGCCAAGAATACAAACAAGGTTGTGAAACCCACATAGTTGTTAGGAATTTATAATAACTTAATGAGAATTGGTGAAATACAAAAAAAAAAAAAAATAGAAAAAATAAACAAATAAAATTGTAAATTACATGTACACAAAAAAATACAAAATTTATGATAGTGTTACAAAAGAAGATAGAGACAACCTCCTAATTACGTATACATAGAATTAAGATAACAAATCAAAAGTGTAGATATGGATGGTAACAAAAGAAGATGGAGAAAACCTTCTAATTACATATACATAGAATTAAGACAACAAATCAAAAGTGTAGATATGGATGGTAACAAAAGAAGATAAGGACAACCCTCTAATTATATATACATAGAATTAAAACAACAAATCAAAAGTGTAGATATGGATGGTAACGGGTGGAGTTTTTTCAAGTATCGTGTTTGTATTCTTGATTTTAAACTCAGCTAGTATAGTGACATAATTTCATACTTTACTCTAATTTTAACAGTTTTGATCTGTCTATCCTTATTTGGGCCAAATAAAAAAAACTATCCTTACTACAACAATAGTGTGGAACGCACATGCTTGTAAGTGTCTGTATTCTATGTATGTATTACTAGGCAATAAATAAAGAAGAAAAAAAGAAACAACACTATTAGCACAGTAAAAATTAGGGGGTTATTCACCAAAAAAAAAAAAAATTTAGGGGGTAACACAAAAATAAGTTTGGATTCCAGCTAATTGTACACATACATACATGTATATATATGTACGAGTCATAATCAATCATTTGGACTTAAAGAGACCATTTGTCCCTACTAACAGCTGGTTACAATTAACAATCTTTATCTTTCCTCAAGTCACGCTATTTAAAAGTAATCATTTTCCATTGTCAGCTTCTGAATATGACATCTCTAGCTAAGAAGAAAATTAAAATCACAATTTTTGCTGTTCGTTATTCAGAAAATTAAGGAGAAAATAGGAAATTTGCAATACTGTTAACTGTTTACGATTGGAATGGTCGTGGTAAGATTGCCAATATTCTTTTCTTTTCTTTAATCTGCTTTCTGGGTAACCAAACAAATCAATAATTCCTGCTGCAGCAGTAATCATGTAAGCTACTTTAATAAGATAGTGTTTCTCTTGCAGTAGTAATCATGCTAATTAAATAAAAAAATAAATACCCAAAAAGGAAGAAGAAAACATTATCATAAGATTTCTCAATGAATTAATGATAAAATTTCTGAATGGTAAAGAGATATGAAATACAAGGTTGGAAACAATAGCTTACATGAATACTTTCTCTATCTCATCAACCCTATGAATAGCAGCACACTTCTCACCATGCTAACAATAATATATCTCAACTTTCAATTAGTCCTATAGTGAGTTTATAATGGATAATTAAAATGAAAGAGAAGATGTTTTCTTTCTCATAATCCCAATAAGTTTGTTCCACATCTCCCTCTTTCTCTGTCTATACAGAAGCCACTCTCACTTGGGGCTTCAAATGAATTCAACATTATGCTGATTTAATGTGTTTCATAGCTCAACTTTCATCTGGGTTGTGGCCATTGCACCTGCATCAAACAAATCATGCACGTTGAAATCAAAATTCAAATTCTGCAAACAAACTACATTTAGCAATTGATTATTTTTTTTATTTTTGAATATTTACTCACCATGAAAGTTCTGTGGCTCATTTTGGCCAAAACCCATCTGAACAACACTTTGGAGATCATCCCCCCAGAATGTGGTAGGCTGGAAATTTATTTACAAGTTCATTAAAAAAAAAAAAAAACGAAAACAAAAAGAAGAAAGACAACCAGTTGAAATATTTGTATGAAACTAAGCAACAAATATAAAATTACCTGAGACTGAGGCGCGCCATTCAAAGGGTTCATGGTTAAAGAGGTCTCTGTGCCATTAGGCAAGCCACCATGTAGGGTTGGCCCATGAAGAGACTGGTATCCATAAGGGAATGCAGGTGATGATGTGTTATCTAATGGGTGAATAATGTGTGGCATAGATTGAAAGATCTGAAAAATGATTATATGTAGAAAATTAAGAGCAAAATTCAAATGGAACTGCCATAACATAGAAGAATACAAATGTGACAATCAATCTTACATCCTTTGACACGAGAGCTTCCATGTTAAAATCCATCCTTGGATTTACAGTTGATAATTTCATTGACAAGAACTACAAAAAATAGATCAACCAACCAATTCAAATTTAGCAATTTACCCACAATCATGCAATTAATATTCATAATGTGAACCTGGGATTTCTCAAATCTACCTCGACCTGGCGCTGCAATGACTGCACATAGTTTATAATTTCATCGAGCATAACAGCTTTCCCAGTCACCTGGTACGAAAATCAATCTCAATTTAGAGTTCTGCACAATTTTCTCATTCAATTCAATAACAAATTATTGCTAATTTCATGTCATGAGCACCTTATTGCAACCCGGTACAAGATCTTGCAAGAACTTCATTCTTTCACTAATTTTCTCTCTCCGGACCTGCACGATGAAAAAAAGAAAGAAAAGAAAAGTCAATTGGGTTCTATTCTAGTGATGGAAATGCTAACAAGAATGGAGTACTGAGAAAGTGCTATATTTCATACTCTTTCAGCAAGGCTGTGGCTATCCGTAGCCTGTCCACGTCGGGCTCTGACATGGATATAGTCCTTGGGAGGCTCCGGAGGCTTTGCACTGTCCTTAGCTTTTACATTCTCACTTTTTTCTGCCTTTGGTTTTGCAATATCTTTCTCATTTCCACTGGATTCATCTTTTTTGGTTCTCTTTGCAGTTGATTCATCACTCTCTGTTGCAACCTGTACACATTTTCTTTAAACTTCAACAACTTCCTCCCAAACAACGAGAATTGAAAATCCAAGAATTTGTGACAAATTAATCTTATTGGTTCCAATCAGAAGGAAAAAAAAAACTGTTAGGAAAAACAATCAAACACCTAGAAGACAAGATATACAGTAAATACAAGACACATCACAACAATTACCTTGCCATCTTTAGCAGGGGAAGATGGAGCATTTTCCTTGGCTTTCCCTCTGGGAATTGATTTCCTCTTTCTGGCATTTGCATCACTCAGAACTTTCTTGCCAATTTCTCCATCTGGGATCTGCTCAGAAACCGAAGATCCCTCCCGGGAATCGCCAAATTCTCCATTTTCAGGATTTCGAAGCACACCCATTGGAGATCCAGCAACCTTCATAGCCTGGTTAAATAAAACTCTGGAAAGCTTGCTGGATTCCATTATGGGTGTCAATCTATGAGGCAATTCAGACTCATTGAGCCCAAATTGGCCATTTAGGCCACCCAAATTCCTACTCCCAAAGCAGGAAAATCTTGCAGCTCTCTCTACAAATCCAGGATCCGCGGAAAATGGTAAATGGTTTCCGGGAATCGACGAATTCCTTCTGATCTGGTGATCCATCATTGAGAGGTTGAGCTTAGGTGGGGAATTCAATGGGGTACTATAACATGAATTGTTAGTACTATTGTTACCAGTAATGTAAGACTGATGTGAAATTTCACTAGAATTACAAATGCTACCAAGTCGGCCTATGAGTTCTCTGATGACAACGCCGTCGCCGCCGGCACCAGAGGCAGCCGGCGATGAGACCATTGAACTCAAGGCAGACTCAAAGGGATCGCTCTGATCCATTGAATTTTCCCAATTGGGATTCAAAAAGCAATTGGGAAGTTGTTCTGACCCACAATTCAGCTCATTGGATTGAATTTCAATTCCAAAACTAGCAGAATTCCAATTGGGTAATACTGTATTGTCCTCACTGAGAAAAGGCTGTTCCTTTTCCATTTGAGAGAATTGGAAGGTAGAATTCAAAATTTCTGTACCCAGATAATGGATTGCAACAATAGCAAGGAATCAATAAAGAAAACCCAGAAATTTTCTTGGGAAAATCTCCAGCTGGGTGTAAGTTGGGAGTCGAAAGTGAGGGGAAATGGGAGGAAAGTGGAGGGGATGCAAGAAAGATAAAAAAAAAAACAAAGCAATTGGCTGTTTGACCTTTATAAAATAATATATGTATATATATATATATACATACACATAGACATACGTATATGTATATATGTGGTCAAAATTCCATAAAACACATATAACGAGGAGGACGGGAAATCTCACCTGTTCCCATTTTTGATTGGAGGACGCTATTTGGACTTATGGGATATATTAATGATTAAAATTATTTATTTTATCAAATATTTTAGGGGGATGCACCAATAAATTTCAAATTAATAACTCATACACTGTTTAGTCTTAAAAGTTTTTTTATAGACTGAAAGGTCCTATTACAATGTTTCAAACATCAGATTAATGTTTCGAACATTAGATTTCGAACATCAGATTAATGTTTCGAACATTAGATTTCGAACATCAGATTAATGTTTCAAACATTAGATTGATGTGCAAATAGGACTAAATGGAGCATAAGAAAACTTTTAGGACTGAATGATTCAACTTTTCAGAAACTAGGACTTATGGGTAAATTTTCCAATATTTTATATATTTTATTTATATAAAAAATTAGATTGATCTAACTTACTTAATTTTTATTTTTTTAACTAAAAAAATATATGTTTTATTTTTAAAAATATATATATTTTTTAGATTAAAAATGTGATAAATTAAATAAATTATAATTATTGAATTAATCTAATTTTTTTTGTATACATAAAATACACAAAACACCTGATAAACTGAATGATTTATATTATCAAAACAAAATTCACAATGAGTTTTATAAATCCAAATAATAATTTCTAATCCAAAATCTAAATTTGAGGGAATCCTCCTCCTGAGAAGAACCCTTGACGTGTCTTATACATGGAAAAATATTTAATAATTCTCGAACAGCATGAGCCATACTCTAAACCAATTAATAATTATTTAGTCCCCATATTATTCTTCATTCTTAATATAAATTATGAGTTATTATTCTTTTTTATTAATTAAAACTTTATAAAATACTACATATTTATATTTTAAAAATACTGAATAGGCCTCCGTTATACATAGGGCTGCAACGTCGCGAATAGAAATGATTTGTTGAAGTCCGGCCCAAGGCCGAACCAGCGGTCAAGTCCATGCTTATTTCAAAGCAACAATATTATATATTTAGAAAATTTATTTAGTTTATTATCTATAAAGTAAATCAATAAATTACATTGGATAAAAGACAATTTTAATCTTTGATATATATATATATATATATATTTATTATTTTAGTTTTTCAAATTTTAATTTTATTATTTTTGCCTTTAAAATTATCAATTTGAGTTAATTTAGTCATATTTTTAACGTCCATTTATATCGATAATGGAAAAAGTATTTTATCCTTGGATAAAAGATAATTTTAGTCTCTAAAGTATGCATTTTTTTATCAATTTAGTCCCTTAAATTTTAAATTTTGTCATTTTAGTCCTCAACGTTGTTAATTTGTCCTCAATGTTAACAATTTGAACTATGACCAAATTGATTAAAATTGACAACTTTAAGGACCAAATTGATAAAATTTAAAACTTGAGAGACAAATGATAAGAAATGCATAATTTAGGGACCAAAATTATTTTTTATCTATAATTTTGTTATTAATATAGACGGATGTTAGATTTAGGACCAAATTGACTCAAATTGATAATTTTAAAAACCAAAATAACAAAATTAGAATTTAAGAGACTAAAATGAAAAATAATGCATGATTTAATATCTAAAATGTCTTTTATCCAATTACATTTATTATAAATAGGACTCACGTTTTAGTAATTTTAAATTTACATCATATACTTCATTTTTAGGATAATTATTTTTTTTTTATAATTCCTAACATTTTTGTATTTTAAAAAGCTTGAGTCGTCCATATTTAATATTTTTTTTTATTATCTCGAATTGAATATTACGTTGCCCTATTGCACATTTTAAAAGTAAGAGAAAAATATATCTAAGAAATTACAAACACAAAATAAAATCCAAAATTTCATTTAAATTATGTGTATTAATATCACGACCCAAATCCGCCTCTAGTGGTTTAGGTCATGATCGACCAGTAGTACTAGATTACCTCTGGTCTCAAAGACAGAATCAAATCACATAAATATAGATGGGGCTTAGCGGAAGCAATAATAAAATATAAATAAGTCAATTGAGCAGTGTTTACATGACAAATTTCGTAAATAGCTTAAACTTTTTACACATCTTTCACACACAAAAACAAAATTCCAAAATAACATAAACAAAAACTAAGAAAAAAGGATTGACAGCTTGGCTCCACTTGAGACCAAGTAACGCCCCATCACGGAGGCACTTCATGGCGGCTTCACAAAAGGGGTGGACTCCTGAAGCAACTCTAGACTTGACGATCCATTTGCTCACCTATATATATAAGGGAGAGGGGTGAGTTAGAGGCTAGTGAATAATATGAAAATAAAGAGGTTAAATGAATGAAGTTCAACACATTATAAATCATATCTTGTATTTCCAAATAATCATATAGCAAATTCAAATCGAACATTTGACATATCGAAATTCATTAATCATTCATCATACATGGTACATCCAATAGAGTAACAAAGGGGCCCGAACGACTAATCAAAGAGACTATCAAGGTCTAGCAAAGGGACCGCGAAGGTCTATACAAAGGGACCATCAAAGTCTGGCAAGGGGACCAATTGGGTCATTCATCAAAGATCTCTTTCAAACTAATAATCGAAAGGTCATGGTATTGTTTCCCCCAAGCAAATGCCTCACTAAAGGATGCCACAAATACTTTTCAAATAGGACTTTCATTTATTCATTCATTCATATAAAATAACATTTCAAAAACATCATACTTGAAACAATTTCAAAATACATTTCGAACATATTTTTATAGAGATACTACTTACAATGGGTTTGGACTGACGTAAGCTTTGGGTGACCAACCTACACAAAACAGATAACGATACACATTGAAACACATTGACTAAACAACATTATTTCTTAATTCAAATTTCTTAAGTGCGTTTTTAACTTATTCCATCATTAATGATGTCTAACCAATGCTTAAGAATGCCTAAAAGAGTATGAGGATGAAAGTATGTACCTATAAATGTTTTTCAAAAGTTGCTAAAGCAGGGCAGTTCACTCGAGCGCATCTTTGGTCGCTTGAGCGGTCTGCATGGATTGCAAAAGTTCTGGATGTTCAAAATCTAGGCTCGAAGGTCACTCGAGCCAAGTGTAAACAAAGTTGAGTTCGCTCGAGTAGACTTTTGGTCGCTCGAGTGACATGTAATGTCTTTGCAAAAATACTAGATGCCTGCTAAGTGCGTTCAAGCGACGACTTGATCACTTGAGCGATGAGGTCAAATTCTGAATTTTTCATAACAGAATTTTAGTTCCAAAACATGAATATCTAAGTTAAAAACTTACGAACTCTTGAAAACACTTAGAAAAACATAAATATAAACTCAATTTGAAACCATTAGTTCAAAAACACCATGAACTGTTAAATTTGAAATCAAAATTCCCATGCATGTATGGAATTGCTTTCAAATTCTTTTCAAAACCCTCAAAACATGAAATTAAACTCTTAAAACTTTTAATTCTTTGATGCATGTATTGTTCAACTCTCAATATCAACAAGAACTCCAAAACTCAAGCTCAAAATGGTGAAATATGATAGAATTATGCATGCATGTATGCTTTAGTTTCAAATTCATCATCTTCTAACTCATTTCTTGTGATTAAGATCATATTCTTGACGATTTCAACTCTTAGATGGATTATCTACAAAAAAATAAGATTATAATTCTTACATATAGTCTTTAATTTGAAGGAATCTAGTAAATTTTTGAGTAACTTCTTCAATTCTTCCTCTTTTCTTCTTCAATTCTTCCTCTTCTCTTCTCAATTCCTCTTTTCTCTCTCTCTCTCTCTCTCTCTCTAAATCTCAACCAAAATTGACGAAGAATGAACTCAACATCACTTAATATATAACACACACACACACATATGTTAAATTAGATTAGGCTAATTAAGTAGGCTTAAGTTTAATTAATCCTACTCAATTCTAATTGATTATTCCTAATTAATTTAATCTGAATCAAATTTTAATTAAATTTCCCATATGATTCTAAATATTCTAATTAGCTTATTAAACTAATCAATTTCTGTTTTTGAATTCATTTGGGCCTTCAATTTTTGACTTAATGTACGCTTTCAAACAGATATTTCATGATCAAATAGATATACACGAAATTAAACACATAATCATGTGAATTCTCTCAATAAAATAATATGCAAAAATGATATGCATGTTGAGGCTGCCACAATTAAATAATAGATTTGCTGGTTTAGTTTTTGGGTTAGTGGCTAGCTAATCTAATCTGAATCAATTCATGAACTGACACTTATATATATACTAGAAAAAAATGCCAGTACAAGGCATGAGACACTATTGTAATAAATTTACGGGTAAATTATGTAAATAGTCCCTATACTTTACATGATATGTCAATTCGGTTCCTGTACTTTTAATTTGCTCGATTTTGCTCTTAATTTAACAGATTGTGTCATTTTAGTTCAATAAATAACAATTGTAAATTAATTTAACGGAAGGTCAAATAATGTGTCAATTTGGTCCCTGTACTTTACACGATGTGTCAATTTGGTCCCTATAGTTTCAATATTTTTGATTTTGACAAGGACTATATTGACACATTGTGGAAAGTATAGGGACCAAATTGACATATTGTTTGACTTTCCGTTAAATTAACTTAACAACTGTTATTTATTAGACTAAAATGACACAATCTGTTAAATTAAGGGGCAAAATTGAACAAATTGAAACTACATGGATCAAATTAACACATCGTATAAAGTACATGGACTACTTACATAATTTTTCCTAAATTTATCTTCTGCAAATACAACAATTTTTGTAGTAAATTTAAATTTCACAACTACAATCCTTTTAGTTTTTACTGAAGATAGTATTTACTTTATTACAAAATAGGTAACATTATTTTATAAAATATAAAATTTTAATTTTTAATTTTTTCAATTTGAACTCTATATATTTATTTTTTTCAATATAAGCCATTTGTCTATATTTGTTATATAAAACGGAATGAAAAAAAATAATATTTTAGTCATTAAACTCAATATAGATGTATAAAAAATATGTCAAATACTATTTTTATTGAGTTTAATAATTAAAATATTTTTATTTTCTTCAATTTTAGTTAATGAAAATAGATGAATGATTTAGATTAAAAATAAATAAAAAGATTCAGATTTAAATTGACAAAATTAAAAAAATAAAGTTTATTTTATTATAGGGTTCAAACCCTAGGATTTTGTTTTGTTTTGTTTTGTTTTGTTTTTTTTATAATAATTTTCCCTAATAATTGTTATATTACATTTTACTTTTATTCTAATAAACCAAACATTACTCAATATTATTTTTTAAAAATTATATAAAAGAAAAATTGTTTACAAACAAAAAATTTATACAGGAAAAAAATATTTATAATGAAGTGTCAATGAAATTTTTGAAATTATGAAGTTTGTTTTTTGATCGAAAATGAAGTAACCAAAATAAGTTATATTATTCTATATATAAATTTGTATAAAATTCTATTGGGAAAACTACAAATAAATAAATAAATAAATAAATAATCTCAGGGTTTGAACCATGTAACAAAGTTAATTTTTAATTTTTAATTTCATCAATTTAAATTCTAAATTTTTGTTTTCAATCTAAATCATTTGTCTATTTTTGTTAAATAAAACGGACCAAAAAAAAGAAAGATATTTAGTCATTAAACTCAATGTAAGTGTGTAGAAAATATCTAAAAAATAATTTCTGTTGAATTTAATGAGTAAAATACATTTTTGTTAATTTATTTTACTTAACAAAAGTATATAAATGGTTTAGATTGAAAGAAAAAAAAAAGTTTAGGATTTAAATTAACAAAATTAAAAATTTAGAATTTATTTTGTTACAGGGTTTAAACTCTAGTGTTTTTACTTTTTATTTTTTTAATTATCATCACTCTTAAATAAGAATTGGAGATTATTGCATTATGTTTGATTAGGATGCAATAAAAATATTTAATTATTTTTTACTATTAACTGGATAAAAAAGGAAAATAATTTGAAGTGGCATAAGAGTATCTTCAACAAATATGTGGGGGAGCAGTTTGGAAATTGTCACGACCCAAACCCGGCCCTATGGGTTTAGCACCGTAACCGGCCAGTAATCCGAGATTACCGAAGGCCTGCAGAACAGTAGAATAATAAAACAGAGTACAGGGCCTGGCGGAAACCAATACAGTAAATAAATAATGTCCATTGAGCTGTGACAGTCTGCATGCCAAAAAGATTTTTCATGCATTCATACATACAACAGTACAGTCTATACAATAATTTACAGTCACACAGTACAGGGACCTAATCCCTTGATAACAGTACAGTAAACATTAGGTCTATACAGAACAGTAGACGGTACAGAAGGGGGAATTGTAAAACACCCCGAAGCCTTAGCACGATAGGCTCGGAACCTCGCAGTGAGGCACAAAGGCTGGCTTGACAAAACTGGAGTCTAACCCGCGCTCCTAGCTCCGATCTGGAGGCTGAGCACCTACATATATATATAAACAGTGAGCTAAAGCCCAGTGAATAACATGATGCATAAAGGGTTTAAGAATGAATGTCCTTACAGTAATGAAAACAGTCCATTAAATCAGTATTTCAGTCAGTACAGTCATATGTGGTACATCCATTAGCATAACAGTACAGTAAACAGTAGGTCTTAAAAGACCGAACAGTAAATGATGGCCATCAATCAGTAACAGTAGTGGTTCCACGAGGGAACCGACAGAGATCTCTGTAACAGTGACAGTCAGTAACAGTAGTTGCTAAGGATGCCACAATACAGTTCAGAATAGAGGACATACATTCATTCAATTAACAGTAACAGTTCAGAAAGCAGTGCAGTTCAATTGTTCAGAAGATAATCATTTTGAACATATCTTTACACAGTTGTTACTCACAGAGTTTGGGTTACAGTATGCTAGAGCGTGCCTCCCCATTCGCCAACCCTACACAGTTAACAGATTGAACACACACTAAGCTACACAGTTGAGAGATAACATAATTTAACCCCTAATGCCTCGGTGTGTTCTACATCTATCCTCAACAGGATGTCTTAAACTAGGCCTAAGAATGCCTAGAATGGAATGAGGATGCAAAGATGTGATCAGAAGACTGTTTCAAGATTTTCAGAAAAACAGAGTCCCGCTCGAGCGCATGTTTCCCCGCTCGAGCGGACATGCAACAAAGGTACACGCTCGAGCGTAAACTTTCCCGCTCGAGCGTACTGTAAAAGTACTGGATGGGTGAAATCTCTGCTCGACGCCCGCTCGAGCTTAAGACATGACTCCGCTCGAGCACCCAATACTCCGCTCGAGCGGACTGTAAAATAGTGCAGAGATACTGGATGCTCGGATTCCACGCTCGAGCGGCATTTCCCCCGCTCGAGCAGAAGTGCAGAATTTGGGAATTCCAGATTGCACCTCCAAGCTCAAACTCACATTCAAATACATAAAAACCAATCCTCTTGGGCCCATTTTCTGGAAAACATTTATAAACACATAGAGTATCATAGTTCAAAGCTCAATTTTGAGAAATCAAGGCCCAAGGGTGCTTAATTCAAACTCAATTTAAACCATTTTTCAAGCACAAGATGAACATGCAAACATGCATGAATTCAAACCATTTTGAAGCTCCAATTTGATGCTCTAAGGAGCCAATTGATCCAAAAACAAGTTGAAAACATGGACCATTACAAAATTATGGACATGCATGCACCATTTTGCCTTGAACTCAACTCCAAATTCAACCAAGAACACATGCAAGCATGAATTACGCCCTATATCAACATGTATGAACTAAAACATGACTTAGCTCTACAATTTAACATGGACCATGCAAGAATTAGTTCAAACACAAGAATGAGAAGGTGAAATTCATACCTAAGTTCCTTGAATGCAAGTCTAGGGGTTCAATCTAGCAATCCACACTTCAATTAGCAAGCAATATACCAAGCAATTCAAGCCAATTCAACAAAATGAACTCAATTCTCTCCTCTAGTCTCTCTCTAGTCGGCAAGGCAAGGAAGAAGGCTGAGGTAAACATTTTTGGCTCAAGTGTAATGAACTCAAAAGTGTATAGGTAGTGGCCCACTCAAGGGCAAGGTTGTAATTAAGGCCAACTCTGATTTTATCAATATTTAATCTAATTTAATCATACCTAATCAGTTTTCAAATAATTATACCATAAAATCACATTAATTATGACGATCATAGGGCACCAATCGGTTTCTAATTCGGCCGTCGATAAGGCCTTCAATTAGCGGTTTAAACACAAAGACATGAACAGATAATTAATCAATCAAACAGATAGAATATGCAACACAATAGATATACTTGGCTAATTCAGTTTCAATTTCAGTCAGTCGGTTCAGTACTTTTAATCAGTTCAATCATCAGTCATAATCAGTCCAGTTTAACGGTAATCGGCGGTTATTCGGTAAACAGTAACGAGGGTTGTTACAGAAATACTCTTTTGAATCCAATGGGACGTTCAAGATCTTCTGCTAGTCACCTGAAAAGGATTGAACGGTCAGTGATACCGGGATTAGCACTTCGACGGATAAGTCATTATATATCACACGTTTGCTTCTATCTTAAGTTTCTTGGGGTTATTACTCATACCTCTATTTTGGCTGTTCCTCCTTTATATATACTTGTTCTGTGGGCCTCAGGGTCTAGCCCACTTTCAATCCATCCTGTAAATGTTCACTCGGCTTCTTCCGTCACAAATCAATTCCCATTCGGCTCCTTGCTTTAACTGGTTCCGCAGTCGACTAGGATGTTTGGCTTCTGAGTGATGCAAGATGGGGCCGAATGAGATGTTCACATAATAAGCTTCCAAGTATGTACTTGGCCTCTCTGTAAATCGTCAAAATCCGGCTCCCACAATTGCCCCCCAAACACCCCACTAGTAACAGTTTAGTTGGCGTGTTTGGTTTCGAATTTGAAAGGTAAAAAAAAATATAAATTCGGCGGCTACCCTCATTCCGACGTAAATGTTAGAATGCACACGACTTTCGGTCATCATTATACTTTCCCGCTCCTTCGTGCATTTCCCTAATTTATTGTGATTTGAAACTTTATTGTCTCTTCGAATGCATGCTTTTTGAATCCTCGAAGTTCCTGGGCTATCAGTCGATATACATCTTCCATTTCGCGTCTTCTGCAACTTCTTTCCGTCTGTCGTTGTCTCCTTTGCTTCTTGTAAGTTCTCTTTCCCTTCTTTTCAAATCCCATTTCCTTGCTTATTTTTTGTTTAGCACTCTCCTTAAGGTTGCTAGTATGGCCAAACATTTAAAAGATCTACGTTCTGCGGATCCTATTTTTGGGTTTCGACGCCATTTTTCCATCCCCGACGATGTCCATTTGTCACTCGTGACAGACAACACTCTTGACATGGAGAGGGACGATGAAAGTACAATCATCTTTCCTCTCCTATCTATCGCTGAGGGCGGAGTCCGTTTTCCCCTCCACCCATTTCTTAGGGCCGTCCTCCACTATTGGGGTCTGATTCCTTCGCAACCCAACGTAAACTTTTTCTACATCATAATGGGTACCATAGAGTTGAACCGGCGTCTTAGGATCAACCTTGGCATACCTGCCATTCGGCATTGTTATGCTCTGGCCAAATCTTCTGGCTGGCTAGGGCGCTACTTTCTCAGGGCCAAGGACACTGATCATTAGTTAGTAACTATGCTTGCCAGCTCTGGCAAGCGAGTTGATGATGTCATGGTCATTGTCCGAGGTAACTGGAAGTTCGGCGAAGGTGAGGATCGCCTAGACCTTATACCTAGACAGAGAGGCGATCCAGGTTGCTGTGTAGTTCTTTACACTTGTCTACTTTGTATTTACTCGACCTTCTCTCGATGTGCTAATTTTTTATTTGTGCAGGCAACAATTTGAAAAAAGTTCTTGTTTCGACTGACAACGCAGTTCTTACCGAAATTAAAACCGCTCTTCAATTTTTCAGCCGTCCAAATATTCAGAAGCAAGGGAGGGCCGCCCATATACTTCTGAGGTACGAGCCAACTTACACAATATTTTCGGCCGTGGAGAACATTCTGATTCCACGCGGCGAACAACATCTCACGGCCCTCATCTTCCTTCGCTTCAAAAGCCTTAGGCAAATCGTTTTTGGAACTTCTGATTCGAAGCAGGCCGCAAAGCCAGTTGTCGAGGAGGTCACCAAACAATCGAGCCAATCTGCCTTGGAAGCCCAAGTCGACGAGGACCTTCACTCGGCATTCGAAGCAGCCGGCCTTAATCAAACCGACCCTCCTTTCACTTCTGGTCGGGAGGAGATCTCATTTGAAGATATCTATACTAATTTGGGAGATCTCCCCGGCTTCTATCCTGAGGACATGGCTAGGGAAACGCTCACGCAATTGGCACGAAAGAAAAACACCGAACGTGTGGCCGCCCGGCGGAGAGCCGAGACCATCCGTTCTGAACTTGCGCCGACTAAATGTTTTGAGCCTATTATTATAGAAGAAACGGCTCAAATTGGGGTGGCCGAGACAGTGCAGGAAGTCGAACGGCTAAGTCTAGAAGATCGGGGGGAGAAACGTCCCGCCGAGAGAGAAGCCGACTTTGGGGAAAACCCTACTGATAAACGGCCGCGTTTAGAGGAGTCGGATGTCGTTGCACCTTTTGTTGTTCAACCAAAGAGAAAAAATATGCCGATCTCCTCTAAAGCGTCGGCCTTGAAAGATCCAGCAGTGGAGTTGAGCTTGGCTTCCTCGGTCTCGTTGCCGGCTGACAAAGCAACCTTTCGGGCGGAGCCGGACTTGGTGGCAATTGCATTAGTTGTTCAGTCGGCCTTTCTGGTATGTGACTTGATCCTAACTTCCGCTTTCTGCGTATATTGTTTTGGTTTTGTTTTGGTTTTAACTCCCTGTTTTGCAGACGGTCGGAAGGATAGCCGAAATAGGCCACCGCCAGCATGACGCCATTGAAAGGATTGGCCGTTTGAAATTGGAAGTTGAGGGTGAGAGGAGCAGGGTCGAGTTCGAGGCGGCGAGAGCGACAATGGAAAGTGTAAAGGCCGAAGCCGAGGTGGAAAGGGCGGGGAGTTCTGACCAGCACAGATTGGCCGCCGAGGAGAGGGAAAACGCGAGCGAAGATTCGCTCAAGTTAGCCAAGGAGGTGATTGCCAAGCTGGAGGCCGAATTGGAAGAGTTGAAGAAGGCGAAGGAAATAGCCGACTCTGAGCCTTTCAAAGCATTCGAGGCTGGGAAGGAGGCTGCCCTTGAAAATTATGTAGAAGAAGTTCCCAAATTCGAGAATCAGGGATTCAAACACAGTTGGCTCAAAGTCCTTGCTGCTGCTGATGTGACATTGGCCATGCCGATTCCATACGAGCAAGTGGACGTTGAGCCGCTTGAGTCTGACCCCGAAGATTGATTTGGGTGACGCTTTAGTTTTGTTAGGAATTTTCAATGTATGTTCTTGCAAACATGCTTTGTTTTTTAGTAGACTTCTATTTACTTAGGGTAATCTTCATATATAAAATAATGACTATCTGTATTCACTTTATGAATGAAAATTTCCCTTGTTTTGCATTGTTGCTTGTACTCAATTGTTGTTATCAATGAAGATTTTTGTTGTTCACTATTTTGGGTAAGACTACTGGTGTCTGTTGCGCAATAGATAAACATTCCATTAAAAAATAAATTAATTAAATATTGCTAGAAAGATAACGGCGTATCCTCGCAGTTAGGCTTTCAAATTAATCGAATAAACTCATGAGCATACCCTTGCATATGAATGGAGGCACAAGATCATTTCGGCGCAAGGCCATGGGATTTGGCTGATTCGATTGGCCAGCCTTTAGTCGTTAAGATTAACGAATCTGCCCTTGGCCTAGTTATGAACTGAAACGCCGAATATAGACGGTTCATGACATGACTAAGGCGCGTGATCCTTTTGGCGCAAGGCCATGGAATTTAGCCGATTAGATTGGCCAGCCTTTAGCCGTTAAGATTAACGAATCTGCCCTTGCCCCAGTTTGGTGGCCTATGGAGTGCGCTCATTGATAAGGTCTCCTCGGGAGCACGGTGCACTCCTGAGTGATTAAAAAGAGAGTGGGAGATTCCATTTGTGTGCCAAAAAGTAACTCAACTCTGTCCGTCAGACGTAGCTGGAAAAGTGTGAATGTCAACTAGACTATTCTTTAACTGTAAGGGAGAGGGTAGGACGCTGGCTGAGCTGGAGTCAGCAATGAATCGAGGTGGCGAACCTCCTCATACGGGAGGTAGGGCATCTGCAGCACGTGACAGACGCCACTCTTCGCGTCGACGAAGCAGGTCACCGAGGAAGGAAAAACACCAACGGGGGAGCTCCCCTCGTTCGCGAAGTGAGGCCAGTGAACCACCACGTCCATTGAGCTTTTCGGTTTTCTTCAAGAACAAAACGATGACGGAGGTAGATTCCATCATCCACGATCCGAACGTGGCAGTCAAATTTTCACGATAGATTTTTCCGCCAGAAGTTCGACAGTTGATGGTTGGACGACCTGACTTCGAAGTGTTTTGAGAGGGCATTCATGGAGCGGTGAAAGGGCTGTACACCACCTATGAAATCGGCATGCGCCTTCATGCCGCATGACGTGAAATAGAGAAGAAAGATGAACGCATTCGAAATTTGGAAGCTTGCGTGGAAACGACTGAGCGTGAGCTGAGGAAGGTCAAAGCCACTCAGACACAACCAGCCGGACAAGCTAACCTGATTGTGGAAGAAAGGGTGACCCAACGGCTTATCAGTTATGCGATTCCCGATCGAGATACGAAAAGTATCTTTGCAATAGAGAATGCAAAGGCCGCGGCCTGTGAACGACGCTTCCACGACGGCCGAAGAGTTGGGATTGACAAGACGAAGGAAAAGCTCGCCGAAGAAGTTTGCGGCTTACGAAGTCGAAAAGAGCGACGACGAAGGCGACGCCAAATAAAAATGGGTCTATTGTAGCGTGTTTAACGCAAGTTGAATGTAAATTAGGTAATCTTGATCAATTTAATAAAACATATCGTTTTAAGTGCTAGGATGTTGTTTATTCTATTTTCCGTTTTTCATAATTTACCATTTTTCGTGTATTTCGTCTATGCTCGTTAATGAATAATAATACAAATTGAAGAAACGCCGAGTTTGGAGGTGTCTTGCCCTAGGGCTCCGAATTCAAAGGGGGCTCCGAATTCGGAGGATTTTTACTTGGCCAATCGTGGCATCCACGAAGGGCGCTCCGAATCCGGAGGCTTAATCGGCCAAAAAATGTCATGTACTGACGGGGCTCCAAATTCGGAGACTTTTTGTTTGGCCAATCGTGATATCCACGAAGGGCGCTCCGAATCCAGAGGCTTAAATCGGCCTAAACATGACTTGAACGGATGGGGCTCTGAATTTGGAGACTTTTGTTTGGCTAATCGTGATATCTACGAAGGGCGCTCCCAATCCGGAGGCTTTAATCGGCCCAAACATGACTCGCACGGATGGGGCTCCGAATCCGGAGACTTTTTTGTTTGGCCAATCGTGATATCCACGAAGGGCGTTCTGAATCCGGAGACTTAAATCGGCCCAAACATGACTTGCACGGATGGGGCTCCGAATTCGGAGACTTTTGTTTGGCCAATCGTGATATCTACAAAAGGCGCTCCGAATCCGGAGGCTTTAATCGGCCCAAGCATGACTCACACGGATGGGGCTCCGAATCCGGAGACTTTTTTGTTTGGCCAATCGTGATATCCACGAAGGGTGCTCCGAATCCGGAGGCTTTAACCGGCCCAAACGTGACTCGCACGAATGGGGTTCCAAATCCGGAAACTTTTTTGTTTGGCTAATCGTGATATCCATGAAGGGCGCTCCGAATCTGGAGGCTTTAACCGGCCCAAATGTGACTCGCACAGATGGGGTTCTGAATCTGGAGACTTTTTTGTTTGGCCAATCGTGATATCCACGATGGGCGCTTCGAATCCGGAGGCTTTAACCGGCCCAAACGTGACTAACACAGATGGGGCTCCGAATTCGGAGACTTTTTTGTTTCGAACTACAATTCCATATAGTGAGATGAGTAATATTGCATTATGAAAATGAAAGTTGTACGCGGAGAATACACAAAACAAATCGTGACCCACATGTCGGGTTAGTGATAAAATTTACGCAAATGCGTGGAATTCCAAGGATGTGGCAAACTCTTCCAGACATGTCTTTGAGCCGATATGCCCCTGTACCCGCAATTGAATCGATCTGATAGGGGCCGTCCCAGTTAGGACCCAGTTTTTCATCAGCCGACTTCTTGGCAGCCGAAAGTACTTTCTTGAGGACCAATTCTCTTAGTGCATAGCGGCGTAGCTGTACACGTTGATTATATGACCTAGCAAGCTGTTGTTGGTACCGTGCCATGGACGCAAGGGCACGGTCTCGTTGTTCTTCAATCAAAGTCAAGTCCAAAGCCAACATCATGTCATTTCAGCCCATATCAAAAAATTTTGATTTCAAGGTTGGGAGTCCGATCTCCAGGGGAATGATTGCCTGGGTTCCGAAGCATAAAGGAAACAGCGTTTCCCTGGTGGATCGCCTCGGTGTAGTGCGATGAGCCCGCAACACACTCGGTAATTCCTCGACCTATTTGCCTTTAGCTTTCTCCAGCCTCTTCTTGATGCCATCCAAGATGGATTTGTTAGAAGCTTCAACTTAACCATTGCTTTGTGAACAAGCCGGCGTGGAGAAATAAGGCCGGATACCATACTTACTGCACAGCTCCCGGTAGACGCCACAATCGAACTGGGTGCCGTTGTCTGAAATAAGTGCTCTTGGAATGCCGAATCGTGTTATGATATTTCTCCATACAAAGCACTTAACATCAGTATCTCGAATGCGCTTTAGTGCCTCCGCTTCGACCCATTTTGTGAAGTAATCTATCGCGACAATCAAGTATCGCTTGTTTCCTGGGGCCTGCGGCAATGGTCTGACGATATCAAGTCCCCATTGGGCGAACGACCAGGGATTGGTGATAGAGCTCAATTCTTCAGCAAGCAAATGGGTTAAAGGAGAAAACTTCTAACACTGCTCGCATTTCTTGACGTAGGTCTCGGCAACAGCTCTCATTGTCGCCCAATAATACCCTTGTGTCACAACTCGATGAGCCAAAGAGTGCTTGCCGGAATGGGCACCACAACTACCCTTGTGTATTTCAGTCAGGAGTTCTTCGACCTTATTCGGATGAACGCATTCTAGGTACGGGCCAGAAAAGGATTTTTTGTAAAGTTTTCCTTGCGGACCCAAATAGTATCGCAGAGCTTTATTTCGTAGCTTATGCGCTTCTTTCTTATCCGACGGGAGGTGTTCGGAAGATAGGAATGCACCAATGGAGTCCATCCAACTCGGACCTGACCCAATGACATTGATCTGGACTTCCTCTGAAGGGCCAATGCTCAGCTTAGGGATGTGTGGCAACCCTCACCTTACTCTTATCATACTTGCATACATTCATGCATGATCTTGTCTTGTTATGTAGTTTTGCAAGTCTTGCCTTGCCTTGTTTTGTTTAAGTATTGCTTGCATGGTTTTGTTCCTTGCTTGGTGTGTAGCCGAGGTCATCTTGAGCTTAGTTCACCTCTGAACCTTTGTACTTAGAACTGTTTTGGAACCGCCTGGTCGACTCCCATCTTCACCCCGGGCATGTTTGCCGAGATGTTTTGCACCTAGTGATTCTTGTCCTTGGGCAGGTATGGCCTAGACCGAGGTGTGGCACACCCCGGGCAAAGTGTGGCACAGCTTAGTCAAGTGTCGTCCTCCCTAGCCGATGTCTTTGTTACCTTGTTGCTGAAGCCTTGACTTTAGCCGATGTCATTACTTGCCGATGTGTCTTGCCTTAGCTTGCTGCATACGCTTTGTCATAGACTTGTCTTATCAATCAATCACCTTTTGAGTTGAACCAACCCGGTAGCGCCACGTGTCCGAGCTGATTGTTAAGACAGTCGGCAGACCTAGAAACAAATCATTTTGTCTCAAATCTTTGTCTTTAGAGAGAGAAGCTCTAGAAGAGGGAGAAGGAGTTTTAGAGTGAGAGAGTAGATCATCCAAGCTTGATCTTCGAGGTTTGAACCGTTGGATTCGAGCTTTGAGGTAAGAATCTTAATCCACACTGGTTGTTGTTATTGATCATCTAGCTGCATTGCATGATTGAATCTATTTTGCATGTCATGCATCGATTTGAAGTTGGTTTCGGAAGAGAAAGATAGTGTTCATGTGTTCTCGAAGAAAAGTCTCGTTTTGATTCGAAAGTTTGGAACAAGAACCATGTTCTGTGTTTGTTCTTGCATGACCTTCTTGTATGGGTACCCAGGTCCATGTTTTGAACTCATGGCATGAAATCTCAGATTTTTGTAACAAGTTATGATCTTGCATTCATCTTCCTCATGATCATGTTCTTCATGTTCGTCAAAGGGAAACCCAGGTTTTCCCGACTTTGCTTTTGAATGAGGCCATCGGGACCACACCTCGGCAAGGAGGTGTAGGACCTCGGCAAAGACCTGGTTGGTACCCAGTGTGTTTTCATGAAACGGGAGCAGCATTTAAACTCCCAGCATGTTTTGCTTGTCTTTGACTTGGATCTGGTGAGAGTGCCGGGATCATTTGCATGCATGTAAAGCTTGTTTTGAGAATGTGATTGCCATGTGATTGTAGGTCTTTGATCTTTGCTTTGAGCCTACACCCGAGGAAATCTATGTGAGTGGTATTTCTAATAAAGCTATGTTATACTGTTTTGATAAATCTTGCTTTGCTTTGTTTTGACGAAAATATTTGTTAAGCATGAATGAATAGCTTTGTTTTGATGTATCAAGTATAAGCCTTGTTTTGATGTTATTCTTGAAAAGTCCCTTGTACTGGAGGACTCTAAACTTTCGCAGTACCAAGTGCAAAAGTCCCTCGTGCTGGAGGACTCTAAACTTTCGCAGCACTAAGTATAAAAAGGATACGGTCCTTTCTTGGAGAGACTATCGTGTTAAAGCGGGCTACGGGCCTAAGTAACACAAGACCATCGTGTTAAAAAGAGCTACGGGCTTAAGTAACACAAGTCCCTTGTGCTGGAGGACTATAAATTTTCGCAGTACCTTGGACTAATCGATTACGGATCGTGTAGTCCTTGTTTTGCCACTGACGGTTTATCGCGTGGATTTGTTTGTTCGGAAAGCTTGATTTGTGTTTTGCCAATGTCAGTAAGCATCCCTTGAGACTTGTAAGACTTTGATAGATGAATACGGTTCATCCCTTGTTTTGATAAAGTTTGATGTGTTTTGCTCTGAAAGAATCTCGGCTAATATTCGTATGGTTTTTGGCATGTTTCGTTTTGAAAGACTTCGGCTATATTCATGCAAAACCTTTATTTCTAGTACCATTCACTGAGTGTCCAAGCTCACCCTCTCTATATATATGTAGGTGATGAGCAGGACGTCGGCGACGCCTAGACTGTGTTTTGAAAGCTTGTTTTGGATCCATAATTTTGTCGGCTTTGTTTTTGTATTCACGTCGGCGATGTCATCTTGCCTATGTCGGCGAATCTTGAAAATCATGCTTCTTGGCTTGTATTCACTATATTTTGTACATGTCGGCTTGAGAAGCCTTTTAATCAAGATGTAATACGTATTTTACCTTGTCGTATTCAAGTTTGTAAAGTTATGTAAGGATGTATGCCATTACATTTGATCTATGCACAGCTCTTATGGACCACTTGCATTTTGATTTATCGCTTCCGCATTTGTGAGCCCCCTACATCTATACTCTGATTGTGCTAAACTCTTGAAAGTTGGCCTTCGGTAATCTCGGATTACTGACCATCATGGCACTAAACTACTAGGGGCGGTTTGGGGTCGTGACAGGATGAAACCCACTTCAATTGTCCGTTTAATCTCTGAGCTAATGGCGGAGGCTAGGCAGGCCAGGGCGTCTGCATGTGTGTTCTGATCACGGGTTATTTGGTTCAATTCGTGATGGTCAAATTTTGCCAGCAAGGAATTTTTCGTTTTCATGTAAGCGGCCATACGGTCGTTTTTGGCCACGTATTCCCCTTTTAATTGATTAATGACCAGCTTTGAATCGCAGAAAACTAGTAGACACCGAGCACCAAGGAGATGTGTATTCTGTAGACCGGTTAACAGTGCTTCGTATTCGGCCTCATTGTTCGATGCATCAAAGCCCAGTTTGACAGCCTGCTCGATTATTGCCTCGTCGGGAGCCATGATCACTACGCCCGCCCCACTACTGTGTTGATTGGATGATCCATCACAGTACAACTACTAAATGTCCCCAACATAGATTCTCCAATTCGACTTAGGTTTAGGTTGAATTTGATCAGATTTGATGTCGACAAGACCCCTAGTGAATTTGGCCACAAAGTCGGCGAGCACTTGCCCCTTGATTGAGGTTCTAGGAAGAAACTGAATATCATACTGGCTGAGTTCAAGAGCCCACTTGAAACGCGCCCTGATGCTTTTGCACTGTGGAGTACCGACCGGAGGGGGTGGTCTATTAGTACCCCGATGGTATGCCCCTGAAAGTAATGCATCAGTTTTCTTGCTGCCATGACAAGGGGTAGGATGAGTTTTTCCAATGAAAGGTAACGAGTTTCGGCGTCGACCATGGCCTTGCTCACATAATAGACTGGTCGCTGCTTCCCAAACTCTTCCTTTAACAGTACAGGTCACCCGCCGAAGGTGTTGTCAATAGTGGAACTAATCGGAGGTAAGTCTACAAACTGTTGAAAGCGACTTTACACTCAGGGGTCCATTCAAATGCTTTACCCTGCTGTAGGGTATGAAAGAATTGTCGGCAGCAATCTGTGGAACGACTGATGAACCTATTGAGTACGGCGGCCATTCCCATCAGCTTTTGAACCTCCTTGCTCGATCGAGGGGAGCCAAGTTCAAGGATTGCTGTGATTTGCTTCGAGTTGTCTTCGATTCCTCGGTGGTTGACAATGTAGCCAAGGAATTTGCCGGATCCGATCCTAAATGCACACTTGGAAGCGTTCAGCTTCATTTTTACTTGCGTAAAATACCGAATGTCTCTTCCAGATCAGTTAGATGAGTTTGCTCTTCTTTGGACTTGACCACCATGTCGTCAATGTATACTTCCATAGTACGGCCGAGTTGCTCCCTGAACATGGCCGTGACTAGTCTTTGGTAAGTTGCCCCTACATTCTTCAGCCCAAAAGGCATAACCTTATAGAAATGGGTTCCTCTTGGGGTGAGGAATGCAATTTTGTCTTGGTCCTCCGGATGCATGGCGATTTGATGGTAGCCTCTGTAGGCATCGAGGAAGCTCATACGTTGATGACGTGCCGTGGCGCCTACGGGTTGGTCTATTCTAGGGGAGGGAAAACAATCCTTGGGGCAAGCTTTGTTTTAAGTCCGTGAAATCCACGCAGACATGCCAAGTCCCATTTTTCTTCTTCACAACCACAGTATGCGACAGCCATGTAGGATAGGTCACTTCTCGGATTGCTCCGGAATCAAGCAACCGGTCAACTTCTTCAATAACGGCGGCAGTGTGTTCTGTAGCCGACCGCTAGCTTTTCTGAACAATCGGCTTACATTTTGGGTCAACATTTGAACAGTGCTGAGAAACAGATGGATCTACCCCCAGCATCTCATACGGTGACCATGTCAATACATCAAGGTTGCCGAGTAAGAAGGTAATTAGCTATTGCTTGTCGGCTTGATTCAAGAAGGCGCCGAGCATGAAGAACCTGTCAGGATTTTCGTTAATTTCAACTCGATCTAGTGCTTCCGTGGCTTTTTCATGTGGGATTCGTCCAACTTCACCGAGGCTCTCTCGATCCAGCACCTCAATAGAATTTACTTCTAATTCTCTTTGTGTCTTGGTGGCAAGAAAATAACATGCTTGTGCCGATTTCTGGGAACTGCGGATTTGTTCAATGTCGCGTTCAGTCGAGAAGCGGAGCAATTGATGATAGGTACTAGGCACGACCTACATGGTATGGAGCCAAGTTCGTCCCATGATGAGATTATATAGCAAAGGCAGCTTGACGACCAAGAACTCCACATCCACTGTTCGTGAACCAGCTCGAACTGGCAGTGTGATTTTGCCCAACGAGTATTTTGGATTAGCGTTGAAGCCGAATAACGGATAAGGAGCCGGAGACAGGTCCGACTCGGTGAACCCGAGTTTGATAAAGGTCTCGTAATACATAACTTCCGAAGTACTCCCCTGGTCTATGAGAACGCGTTCAACTGTGAATCGGTTTACTCGTAGTTCGATGACCAATGGATCAATGTAGGGGAGTGTTACGCCGATCAAATCTGAATCGTCGAAGGTAATACTTGGAGCTTCTTGGGGCCGTTTTGCTGGTGTGATTTGCTTTTGGGGGTCAGGATGTGACTGAATTGCATGTACCGCAGATGACGACGGTAGGTTGTATATCGTATGGATTACGCCGAGTGGGGGTGAATCCTGC
The DNA here is from genome assembly GCF_055761805.1 of Camellia sinensis. Lineage (NCBI taxonomy): Eukaryota > Viridiplantae > Streptophyta > Magnoliopsida > Ericales > Theaceae > Camellia > Camellia sinensis. Next base: position 60,291,553 of record NC_138967.1, read on the forward strand.
CGTAAAGCTACTGTTTTGGTCGAATTATCTTTTCGGACGTACTGCTTAAGCGACCATCTTGTACCAATTCCTCAAGGTGATCCTTCAATGCGTAACAGCTCTTAGTATCATGGCCGTGGTCCTTGTGATACTCGCATCGCCTATCCCGTCTCCTCGTGTCGGGAGGTCCCACCATTTTGGATGGCCATTTGAAGAACGGAAAGTGTTGAACTTTAGACATAATCGTGCTAATCGGCTCTGACAACTCCGTATACTTCTTGTTCGCGCGCTTTGTGGGCCTACTATCTATTTGAAGTTGTTCACTTGCTCGGTGGGAACATTGATCGTTTGATCGGCACGGATCCCGTCTCCTGTCTCGTTTAGTCCGATTCCGCAGTTTAGGGCTCTGTGTTGGTACAGAATTTATCGGCTGAACAATTTCAGATGGGGCCGTCTTGTTGGCCTTGTTTCCGGCTTTAATCTACAGAGCGTCATCTTTCATTTTGCAGTACTCCTCGATTTTCTTCATCAACGACCAGACCGTTTTGGGGGGCCTTCTAGTTAAGGAACTACAGAGGGCACTATCAGGATGCAACCCCATTTTAAAGGCGGTGATAGCCATGGAGTCGTTGCAGGCATCATCTATAAGATTAAAGCATTCCCAATAGCGCATTGAATACGCTCGTAAGGTTTCCCCTAGTTGGATCTGCATTGCCTAGAGAGAGTTGGCTTGTTTCGGCTGGACCTCATTGGTGATGAATCTTGCCCTGAAGGATTTCTGTAATTGATGGAAGCTCTTAATCGACGCTGGTTCCAACTTGTAATACCATCTGACGGCCAATGGTCCCAAACTGCTCGGAAATATTCGGCACATGAGAGCCTCGTCGTCTGCATGTAGCGTCATGGCTTGCTTATAATGACGGATGTGGTCAATGGGATCTGATTTTCTGTCATATAGGGAAAACAATGGAGCTTTGAACTTTTTGGGTAGTACTACCTTGGCGATCTGTGGCACAAAGGGGTCATGTTGGTCCTCTTCATTTGAACCAAGTCGTCTTCGCTTATTCCGTGCATGTGGACTTTCTTCAGAGGAACTAGAGGTTTCAACTCGTCCCTTCTTTTTGGGTTTTGGGGATAATGAGTCAGAATCACTGTCACTATCTTGTCTCCGAACTTGAGGTCGTCGACCATTCTCTCTCAGAGGTCGTGCCGGACCTTGGCGTGCGGCTTGTTGGGACTTTGCCACTTCCAAGGCCAGATCTTGATGAAGGCGCTCATTCTCAGCGATCAAGATTTCCATCCTCTGTTCGTTTTGCTTCATCTGATCCATAATCGCTTGCATTGTGTCATCAGCTGAGTCAAAGTTCAAGGCTCTTCTTGTAGTGATGTTTTCTGGTCCCAGCATGGTGCTTGGAGTTGTATCGACTGGTGGCGTAAGGTTGTCAGCGACTACCGGAGGATCTTCCGTCACGCCCGCCATGGATGTAGTTGAGAATTCCCACAGACGACGCCAATTGTGGGGGAGTGGTTTGGAAATACTCTTTTGAATCCAATGGGACGTTCGAGATCTTCTTCTAGTCACCTAAAAAGGAATGAACACTCCGGTCGGTGGTGCCGGAATTAGCACTCCGACGAATAAGTCAGTATATATCACACGTTTGCTTCTATCTTAAGTTTCTTGGGGTTATTACTCATACCTCTATTTTGGATGTTCCTCCTTTGTATATACTTACTCTATGGGCCTCAGGGTTTGGCTCACTTTCAATCCATCCTGTAAATGTTCACTCGGTTTCTTCCGTCACAAATTAATTCCCATTTGGCTCCTTGCTTTAACTGGTTCCGCAGCCGACTAGGATGTTCGGCTTCCGAGTGATACGAGATGGGGCCGAATGAGATGTTCACATAAGAAGCTTGCAAGTATGTACTTGGCCTCTCTGCAAATCGTCAAAATCCGGCTCCCACAAAATATATTATTTTTAGGTGAATATTTGACATTTTAATTACTAAACACTCCCATAAAATTCTTATTTACTTAAGCAACATTTGGTATTGTCTTATCCAACACTCACTTAAATTTTACCCAATAATAATAATAATAATAATAATAATAAATAAAAAAATAAAATAATATTATTTGTCTAATACATAAGTTTTTTCTAGCAATAATAACCTTGTCATAAAAAGTAAAAAATTTAAAACTTTACTAAAAATATTTGTAAAATCAACTCAAAAAAAAAGATATATATATATATATATATAGATATAGATATTATTTGTCATCATTGAATAACAATAAATATTAATATGATTAATTTATGTACAATACTTTATTATCATTTCATGTGTCACAATTTTAATGATTTAATGGGTCTCAACTCATATTTATTATGAATAGAGTAGTGATAGATAATGACTCAATTTAGTATCACCTGTAATTTGATATCACCTGTAACTGAGTTTTTATGATTATAACGTTTCAGATTATTAGTTTAAAAGAATTAAAATAAGTTGTAAATTTGTTTGATAGAACCTTTTATATTTTGTTTAAAAAAAAAAAGAAAAATGTTAAACTTGTTTGGTTACACGTTATGTGAAAATATATCTAACATGCACTAAAAAAGTATAATTAAAAAGATTTCTCAATTTTTTTTATTTTTCAATTTAGTTGAAAAAATGCAATAAATTATAATCTAAAATTGCAATCGAACACAATTAATGATTGTTTTTTATTAAATAATTGATTTATATGTGTTATAAAAAAAGACACAAATTATAAAAAAATATGAAAATTACGAAATTGTCCAAGCAAAATGAAAAAGAAAAAAAAAAAAAGATACAAACACAGAACAAAAGACAAGGGCAAGAAGGGAAAGAAAAAAGAGAGCCATGCTATGGCAACTCCCTCTTATATTATAGTAAGATATCAATTTCATTAAATAAGATTATTTTTATTGGTATGTAAATTCTCTTACGCAAAAACATAATATATGAAAGGAAATATGGACATTCCTTTTCCAAGAAAAAAACAAAAAACAAACAAATTATATTGATGCTCCCTTAAGTTTTCCTTTTATACCAATTTAAAACCTAACTTTTCAATGTGACACATTTAATCTTAAATTTTTTAATTTTTGATAAAAAAGGATCAATAGATTATGGACATCTCATTTTTGGTCAAAACTTACTCATATGTGTGATACCTATAACCATTTCCTAAGGACAAGATGAACATTTTCTAGGGATGTCCCTTTTTTTTTTTTGGACAAAAATTACTCGTTTTTTCTCTTTCAATCTTTCATAAATCTTTTTGCAATATAAAACAATCACCTCCAACCACCATATATATTTTTCACCCATCACCCTACCACAATGTTGGAAAATTGATTTTCGATTATTATTTTTTAAAAATTTTGTACTAATAAGTAGGTGGGATCCACACATCCATTTGGATGGGTCTAACTGGGAACGTAATCGTTGCCGTGTGGAGAACAAGAATATGTATTTAGTTGGCGGAAATCAATTTTCATGTGAATGGAAATTGATATCGAAGTGTGCCTCATGGAACATGTTACATGTTTGAATAAGGTGCAATTTTCTTGTCCTACATTGAAAACATAGAAGAAGGTTGAAGTGTATATAAGTTTACAGTTGGACTTTTGGGTTAGAGCCCTAAGGGCACTGCAAGTTTTGTAAGGAGGGGAGTTATGGACCATGTTGGGTTGGACCCAAAACAACATGCGTGCTGTTGCCCTGGGTTGGGCACGGGTGTGAGGATGGGTTGGGTCGGCCCTTTATTTATCTTTTTGGGCCAAAAATTTTTGAAATTGGAATCTAAAATTTTTGCGCTAAAAATTCAATTTTTAGATTCAAGTTTTGCGCCAAATTTCGATATTCAAAATTTTGAATTTCAGTCTTCTTCGAACAGGTGCTTTCCGGCGAACAGGTGCTAGTTCTGCCTCCCTCCGGTCATCTTCTTCTTTGTGCCTTTTCTGTTCAAACCAAACAAGTGCTTCCATGCCTATATAAAGGTAGTCCTCATTTCATTTTTCTTCATTTTGAAAATCTGAATCTTCCTTGCATTCTCACTGTTCTTTTTTATTTGTGTGTCTTCGTATTTTGTGATTGTGAAACATAATTTTGGTTCATTGTGCAATCAAAGAGTACTCTCTTTGTTTGTGGTGATTGTTGTATCCTGGAGATAGGACGTCCATTGTTCTCAAGCACCATCAGAGATGATGAAATTCTATCTTAAAGACATAGTGTTCAAACACTGGCCTTAATCACAAACTTCTAATCAATCTACAGAAATTCTGTAAGATTTATTTTTGTTGTTTATTCTATGTATTTTATTTGCTTAAATTAATTTTGCTGAAATTTATTCTTACACGCGACTCTACACCACCTTTCCTCCACCCATCACCAATACCAAATCCATTATCATACGCCATTAACCACCAAACAACACCATATTCTACCTTCTACCTCCATCCTCTGCCTCCATTATTGCTAGGCCCCATGCTTAGACTCCAACACCAAACGACATCTCTTGCTCTATTCTTTTAAGCTAGCTTTACTTCCTAACCTCTCTTGTCCAACTCCGATATTTCATTGTACTATCACCATCAGGACCTCCTATTCTCCCATCAGCCACATACGACCATGATTGAAACGTAGTCCCAAAGATTGTAATCAGCATTGCTGTGAACGATAAAGGAAAAAGGCACTGAAAGAGAAATAGGTAAGAAGTGACCAACATGAAGATGAAGGAAGGAAATTGGTAACAATAGAGCAATTTGAAGACCGACAGGAAGGAAGGAAATTGGTACCATATTGTCGTGAAGTATGCATTCTATGTCAATTTGGTTATGTATGTTTCAATTTTTATCAATTTTGTCTCTTAAAATTGGATCAATTTGAGTCAAATTGATCCAATTTTAAATAAATTGTCTAAATCATTAACAAAATGATAATGAATTATACATATAGTCTCTAACATATGCATTATGCATAACTTTTGCATTATGCATAACTTTGATACTAAAGTTTTAATTTTATCAATTTTATCTTGAAACACTATAAAAGTCATGTTTTAAAGACCGAAATCTGGAATGAATATCATATTATACTTGGAATCTAATGCCTAATAATGTAATGTAGGAGATAATCCCATCCAAGCATTTGAACAAATCAAGAATCTTAGTATTGACATTATCATTTTCCATTAAGATTTCAGCAATTCAAACAAATCGACTAGCTCCCATTCTTTCCTTCTTAGTTAGTGAACATCAAAGCGGATTTCTACTTGGAAGGTAGATCACGGCTAGCATCTTGGTGGCTCAAGAAGTTATGCAGCATCGAGCCTCATGGTTATCAAACTCGACATGACAAAAGCTTAGGACTGGGTAAGTTGGACCTATTTAGAGGCAATTATGCTGAAGATAAGTTTTAACAGTCGTTGGGTCTCATGGGTTAGGGGTGTATTACCACAGTTTCATTCTTTCATATTCTTAATGGCGATCATGGAGCTCCCTTTAATCCAAAATAGGGTATTCGTCAAGGCTGCCCATTATCTCCTTATTTATTTATCCTTTCTCCTTAAAGACGTTCATATTAGCCGCTCTTGCCTTCCTGTATCCCATCTTTTATTTGCTAATGATTCTATTAATTTTGTTAGGCCTCTGTTACTAATATCATCTTTGTGCATAATATTATGCCCACTTATGAGACGGCTTCAGGGTAAGCCATCAATCGGGAAAAGTCCAAGGTATTTTCAGCCTAAATACTCTGGAAAACCATCGTACTTCAATATTTGCAATCTTTAAGTATCTCTCATGTTGCGAGTGGTGGGAAATATTTGGGTATTCCTTATATTATTGGGTGTTCTAAGACTAAGGTTTTCCATTTTATTCAAGACCGGGTTCTATCTCGTATTGTTGGTTGGAAAGAGCCTCTTTAGACTAGCTGGGAGGGAAGTTCTACTCAAATCAGTCTTTGTTGCCATGCTGAATTATGCTATGAGTTGTTTTAAGATCCTAATTTTGTTATCGAAGAAGATTAATGCCAGTATAGCAAAGTTTTGGTGGGAAAGTCAAGGCGGTGAACAGAAAGTTCATTGGTTGAGTTGGCCAAAGTTGAGTGTTTGTAAAAATTGTTGTGGATTGGATTTCCAAGATCTTGAAGCTATGAACCTTGCATTACTAGCTAAACAGGGTTGACGTCTAATCTCAAGCCTACCGTCCTTTTTCAATTGATTTTTCAAAGCTAAATACTTTCCAAATACCTCCTTTTGGTTAGCTAAAGATTCTAATTCAGCTTCGTGGGCTTGGAAGAGCATTCTTGTGAGTCAGAAGGTCCTTGAGCGTAGATGACACTTGCAAGTTGGGAATGGTTAGCAAATTTGTATTTGAGATGATCCTTGGCTCCCTCGTGAAACTACCTTCCGTGTTTTGGCATTGAAACCTATTGCAGCCCAAATTAATTCTGTCTCTAATTTGATTGATCCTGTTTATAGGTCCTGGAATCATCCCCTAGTGCATCACTTTTTCTCTGAGACTGTGGCAAGCATGATCTTGGAGATTCCTATTAGCTGTATGGGAGTTGAAGACAGGTGTGTTTGGCATCATTCTTTTAATGGTGAGTTCACAGTTCAATTCGCCTATGATCTTACTTCTTAACTTTGTTTGGAAAGGCACAACTCTGGTCATGGGGTGAGTGAATTGAGTTCTTCTGTTAGATTTGGGCATACTTGGAAGTCGATCTGGGGCCTTGCGATCAAGAAAAAAATTCAACATTTCATATGGTGTTGTGCATACTATATCCTACCTATTAAGCTAGCTCTTTGGAAACGCAAAGTGTTAGATGATCCTCGATCGTCGTTCTACTTGGGTAAAACAACCTTGTGTCATTCTTCATGATTTTATTGTTGGTTCCACTACTTTTTCCTCTCATGAACCTATTTCCTATGGTGAGGCTTGTTTTAACCCTCTTTGGTAGCAAGATATGACTGATAAACTGCAGGCTTTCAATAAAACTCATACCTGGGATGTGGTTGACCTTCCTCCTGGAAAAATCACTATCAGTTGCAAATGAGTTTACAAGATCAAAACACATTCAGATGGTTCTATTGAGCGTTAGAAAGCTCATCTCGTTGCCCGGGGGTTTACTCAAGAGTATGGGATTGACTATGAGGAAACTTTTGCCTTTGTTGCCTATCTTACCTCTGACCGCAGCTTGCTTGCAGTTATTATTACATTGCTCGCAATTGGGATCTGTGTTAGATGGATGTAAATAATGTTTTCTTTAATGGTGATCTCACTGAAGAGGTTTATATGCAACCTCTTCCGGGTTCTTTTGTTTCGTCCCTCAAAGTCTGCAAACATCATCGTACTTTGTATGGTCTGAAACAAGCTCCTTGTACCTGGTTTGCAAAGTTTAGTTCTACCATTCATGACTTTGGGGTTGTTTTGTTTTGTTTTGTTTTGTTTTTTTTCTCCAATGCCTATGATTTGCACAGTTTATCTGTAAAACTAAGCATGGCATGATTCTCCTTTTTCTCTATGTGGATGATATGATCATTATTGGAGATGACATAGTTGGTATCTTTAGTCTCTAATAGTTCATCAGTCGCCAGTTTGAGATGAAGGATTTGGGTTTTCTTAGCTACTTCCTCGGCTTGGAAATCTTTTATGATCCCTCTTATTACTTTCTCTCCTAGGCTAAGTATACTTCTGATCTCTTGGCTCATGCTTGTCTTACTGATTGCAAGACTGCCTCTATTCTAGTTGATCCTTAGATTCGTCTCACACCTCTTGACGGTTACATGTTGTCTGATGTTACTTTATATCATTAGCTAGTTAGCAATCTTATCTACCTTACGGTTACTCATCCAGACGTTGTTTATGTTGTTTACATTATTAGTTAGTTCATAGCTGCTCCTCACTCTCTGCACTATGATGCTCTGGTTTGCATTTTGCACGATCTCAAAGACATTATGTATCATAGTCTTCACTACTCTGCTCATTCTTCTTTACAATTACATGCATTTTCTGATGTGGATTGAGCAAGAAATCCTACTGACAGTTGTTCTACTACAGGGTTTTGCTTCTTCTTGGGTGATTCACTCATTGCCTGGCGTAACAAGAAGCAAACTCTTACTACTTGTTCTAGCACTGCGGTTGAGTATTGTGCTTTTGCTAACACTACTCAAGAGCTTGTGTAGCTTCGTTGGCTTTTTTCTGATATGGAGGTTTCTCATTCGGTTGCCACTAATCTGCATTGTGACAATCAGAGTGCTATTTAGATTGCACATAATGATGTTTTCCATGATCGCACCAAGCATATTATTGAGATTGATTGTCACTTCATCCACCAGCATGGTATTAGTGACACTGTTCGTCTTTTCTTTGTTCCTTTTGCTGATCAGACAACCAATATCTTCATCAAGGCTTATCTTCCAGGATGCTTTTCTGATATACTTTCCAAGCTTAAGTTGATCTCTGCATTACCACCTTAAACTTGAAGGGGGTGTTAGAATATATTATATATTATGTATATATTCTATATGATTGTATTACAATAGTTGTGTTTTCCATGTTTAGGTTTGCCTCCTATATGAAGGAGCTCTGCATGCATTATCTATTCATTCAATTTAATGCAATCCTCTATTCTCTTCTCTATCTACCTTGCTCTCATAACAAAATTGAAGAAAGTTAGAGAAAATTAGGGCATACGATAATCGTTATGGTCATGCAACAATGATCATGTGAGTTTGGTTAAGAGCAAAAGAGCAACATCTTATGTTTTAAGTTATTTTAAGAATTGATTATTTTAATTAACTTTTTACGAAAATATGTAATTGACTTTTTTGTAATTACATTTTGATTTTAGCTTTTTAGCCAATTGCCAAAAGAAGCCTCTATTATCTATGTTAATTTTACTATTATTGGAGAGGAAATTTATGTATTAATGTCAAATTTTAATACATCGTGGCCTTGTGTAGGAAATTAACTATTTTAGTTGACTATTTGGCTATTTGACTATTTTAGCTTGGTTAAAATAGTTGTGTTTGGAAAGTTGATTGGGTTTTTTTTTTTATTTATTTTTTGTGTAGTTGATTTGATGGTTATGAGAGAAAAAATGAAATAATTATGCCTTCATTTGGGATGTGAGTTGACTTTTTGGCTTTTTGATTTTTTGACTTTTTTGTTATTTTAGTTTGGGGCTAAAAATCCTCGTTTGAAATGAACTTTTTGATTTTTTTGACTTTTGTGAGAAAAAATAAAATGATCATTATTTAGATGCGACATTTCGTGTTATTGACTTTAGCCTATTTGGTCTTTGAAAAATGCACCGTAGCTTGAGAAAGTGAGGCTCGAATGGCCCGAATGGTACGGAAAATATTATTTTACCGGTAAAAGAATCAAAAAACATCCTAAAACGATGTCATTTTGAGATTTCGAGCCACTCGAGCCACGGAAAATTCGAGCTACGAAATAAAGTTGTTGGTCTTTTTGAAACTATTTTAACCCAAAAAGTTGATGTCAAACATAGCCTATAAATTTAATATAATATTTTATCTTATTAATTATTTTAACCTATTTTATATTTTAATGAACTAGGGTGGTTTGAGATGTCCTAAATAAGTGCACTTTTTGACTTTTTATAAAAAGATGTGTAAAAAAAAAAAAAAAAAAATTGATTGATATAACTCAAAAAAAATAAAAAAATAGACTAAAATAAATTATACCAAACAAAGCTTAAAATTCTCGTCTTAAATACCCCATGTATTTTATGCTTCTATAATCCAAAATGTAAAAAACTTGCAGAAGAAAACTAATAAACATCTGACACACGCTCAACTGTTCCACCACAAATAATAATAAGAAAACGATAATAAAAAATTGGGTTAACTTAGGGGTTATTTGACATGTTCTAAATAAGTGTATTTTTTAACTTTTTATAAAATATGAATTGAATTTGAAGTGATGTGGTAGAGAAATAATATAACTTAAATAAAATAATGACTTTTTAACTTTTTTAAAACATATCAAACTTAGTCTTAAATCATCAACCACCCCTCCCTATATATGATTCCTTCAAAGCTTTGATTTGAAGAGACTTCTACCTATAGGGACAAAAATATTCAACAGTTTAAAAACCCAAACGAGGAAGAAAAAAAAAAATTGCAATGGGTCAGTTAAAAATTTGAATAAACAAATGTTTTAATCTCGAGTATGGTGTCGGTTTACTAATGGGAAAGAAACACGTGTCTCTAGGCCTATATTTATTTGGTCAAATGAAGGAGTGTGCATATGTATTTGTGCTTCAATGATTGATGGTTACGTTAGATCAACAATGGTTTGTATTCTTCCTTTCTTTTATATTTGTTGGTAAATGTTTTAAAGATTAATGAGGGTCCTCACATTGTTTAATATTAATATTAAAATAAAATTTATTTTAAAAATAAATAAAAATATTGAAAATTATATTAATTTTAATAAAAAATATGTTAAATTTAATAAAAAGTATATTTTTTTTGACAAAAAATATATTGAGTTAGTTAATTTTTTGTCTTACAGAAACTTTATACAAAATCTGTCACAAAAATAATATAGCAGCGGTAGTGACAGTGATTGACAGTAGTATTTATATATTTAATAGTCAACTTGATGAATTCTTTTTTAACTGATAGACTTATAATAGTGTCACATCATTCTGTACAAATTTTTTATATATTTTTTTCTGTTTGTATAATATTACTCTTTATTTTATTTTTATTTTATTCTGTGGAAAATGTTTCGGTGTGCAATGCACAGTGTATGCAACCCTACCACAAAATTATGTAAGTTTTCATCAACGTACATAAGTGATCTTATAAAAATATGTAAATTGAATACAAATTCTCATAAGTTCATGAAAATTTAAGACTTATGCCAATTTGTGATTACTTAAGTAATTTTATGATAGGATTATACATGATGACCATTGTAAACTAGAGAACATTTTTTTTTTTTGGGAGCAAGACCCATATTTCTTATTTTCTTATTTTTTTTAGATATTAAAAATAGAGGCTTCACTGCCGACATTGTTGTGAGCATCTTTGAAGTTTGAAAGCTTAAACAAAATTATCGAAGAGAGAGAGAAGGGTGGAAGCTCACTAATTACACATAAAAAATTAATTAAGTTTTAAAAAAATAAATCGAACAGAGATGGTTGGAAGGTAACAAGGGGGAAAGAAATGGTGGGCGGTGGAGTGAGTGGTGGTTAGATCTTGACTGTGTTATTGTGATTCAAAATTTATGTACGCATAACGTAATTGGCGGACGTTATTTGGATTCGTGGAATTTACCACACGTCTTATTTTGATAATTTGAATTGTTTATTTTATGAAACATTTCATATATTTTATCTATAAAAAAAATTAAGTTGATGCGATAACTGTAACTTGTTCAATTTATTATGTTTGTAATTAAAAAAATGTATTATGTTTGTAACTAAACAAATGTATGATTTATTTTTAAAAATACAATTGTTGTCTATTTTTTTAGTAAAAAATTGAACAAGTTATAATTATCAGATGACCTTATTTTTTGTGTGGATAAAATACATGAAATACCTGACAAAATCAATGGTTCGAATTATTGAAATAAGACCCGTGAGAGGTCTCAAGGATCCAAACAGTGCCCTCTAATCCAAAATCTAGATTGGCGGGGATACTTCTCCTTTCTCTTATATCCTACGTGTTAATAGGGTGTTTATCACAGCGTAAAAGAGGTGATTGTAAATTATTTTAATTGAAAAGTTTGTAATGGATTGTTTGGTTCCATTTTTACTTATAATTTCATTATTAAAAAGAGGGTTTCCGAGTTGGTAACGTGCCGTCGCAAAAACGTTTTTGTGACGGTGCTGCGACGGCAACTTGAGGGATGAAGCTGGTCGGGTCGCAAAAGGTTTTTGAGTCAGCAAGTTGCCGATGCAAAAAAGTTCTAATTTTTTGAGACGGTAAGTTTGGTTAAAACTTTTAAAAAATCTAACCCAAGATTTGAAACCACTTCATCCAGGTAACTTGAACATAACGTACCACACTTAGCCCACTACACCACAATACCTCTCTTTGATTTTAAATGAGATATATATTATTTATAGTATATACACTCAATATTAATATAAAAATATATGTATAAACAAATATATTTATTAAATATAAACAAGTAAATATATATATCTTGAGTATAAAAATATTTTTGTTGCTGTAGCATCAGTTACTAATACAAAAAGGTCTAGTTTTTTGCGTCGGCACAGGTTTGCCAACGCAAAAGGTTTATCTTTTGCGTCAGTAAATTCAACCAACTCAAGTAATGTAATAAAATATTAATTTTTTGTGTCAGCCAACGGTGTTGACGCTAAACTTTGGTATTTGCGTGGGTAATTCCGTGCCGTCGCAAAAAGACTAGCTTTTGTGATGGCAAAATATGCCGACTCAAAGAAATCGACACAAAAGGTGCTTTAATTAGTAGTGTTTATTAGGTAGAAATAACTAAAATAAGTTGAAAAAAATTAATTATCTAAAAATTAAGAGAGGTGTTATTAACTTAATTTTTTTTGATTATTAGCTTTTTAGTTTCTAATAACTTTCACCAAACAGGGAGTAGGACAATGGACAATAATTGTGTCTTGTGCATAACTGTTACGGTTATTCGTCCAACAAGACTCATTTCGAGTTTTAATTTGATAATATGTATGAGTAGTTCATTTTTTTTTTTATAATATATTAATTAGATTATGTTGGTAATGGGCGCCCATGTAGCATGACCATTTGAATTTGAATTTGAATTTGGAATCCTATCCAAATAAGTTTTGAAATTGAATTCAAATCTATTTAGAATAACCACTCAGGATACAGATATTATCTCTATTACTGATATTGATAGATAATAATAAAATATTATATATCTGATATATGGGTTATGAGTGATTAAGAAAAAAAAAACAACGTATGATTTGTTTTTACCCATATACTGTCTCTCTCCCAAAGAACAACGATCAAGTCATTTGCACTGTGATTTGTGTGGGTGATATTCAATCTGTGATATCACTTCACTGCTGGGTTGATTTATCAGACTCTGGAAGCACGTGATTTATCCACGAGGTTCTATCATTAAAAAGGTATGATCTAAATATTTTATCCGCTGTATGTTTTATACTTTGATTTACATTGGTATCAGAACAATTGATGGATATTTTCGTGTTTCCTTTTAATCATGTGTATATTTTTACATGTGTATGTTTACATTATATACATGAATGTTTGTAAAGGAGAAAAAAAAAATCTACTTTGATTAGATTAAGAGCATAAATATTTTTTTATGTTCATTAATGTCTTTTTTCATACCATAAACGGTTTTATTTTGAAAAAAGGAGTCCGGCAGTATAAAAATCGGACCAGTCAGTACCCTGGAAGGCGGCGCGTGGTATGCACGCGCCACCTGACGCCGTGAGCCGCAGCCACGCGCGCCCACGCGCTGCCACACGCCCACACGCGCCAGACGCCCTGCAGATGCGCCTGTACGCGCCATCACGCGCGCGTCAGCGGCGCTGTCCACGCGCACGCCGTCCGCGCCTCGCACGCGCGCCGCGTGTTGGAGCCGAGCGCCGAGCCGCCCCTTAAGCCGACTCGCGCCGAGTTGCGCTGAGCGGCGGCGAGCCGAGCCGAGCCGTTTTTCCCGCCTGGCTTGGCTCTAAGGCTCTGTTTGTTTGTTTTTAATTCTGAATTGCATTAATTGGCCATAATTTATTTGTTATAGCTTTGTTTTAAACATGGTTGGTACCGTTAGACTCAGAATTAAATTTTATATCTTCTGTAAAATCTTGAAAATTTTATGAAAATAAAAAATATTTTTCCTGAAATAATAATGCATTATTTTTGCTTTAAAATGCATCTGATGTTTGCATGATTAAATTTCTGAGGCTGAATTTTTTATTGTAGACTATTGATGTAGTTTACTATTTACTGGTATAGTTATAACATTTTATCAGATTTTGGAATATTTATTTCTGATTTTATGTGTATTTATTAGTTATTTAAAATTCCAGAAAATACCAGAAAAATTCCAGAAAATTTCAGGATGATGTACTTTCTGTTATGGCATAATTTAAATATTTAATACAGCATATTTTTTTTTTTGAGTTTGTAATATGTTGTAATTAGAGGAGCATGATTATTTATTTATTTATTTATTAGAATTCTATTATTAAATGAATATAGCATGAGTTATTTGTAAATTTACATTAAGATGCTATTGTATGGAATTTATCATGCTTTGTATATGCCATAGTCAGTGGGAGGTTATTCGGTTGAGAGAAATCTTTGTAGATTAACTCCCGAAAACCAATATTTTGTGCATAAATTAAATTAAATTTTGGATAATTGTCACCTGTGGCGCAAGAGATGATTACGAGCATAGCGGATTTTCGATCTTGTGACTTGTGTAATATTGTCACTATTTAATTTAGATTTTTGCAGCAAAATTATATTATGCTAATCAAATTAATCCCAATGCGAATTTCTCTCTAAATTGATTTAACTTATGGAAGTTAATTTGATTGACCTAGACTTAGTAGAGATGTTCAAATGTGAACAAACTAATCCCATTCTTTAGATGAGCAAAAGTCTTGGAGACTTTAGGTCAAACCTTAATTGAGCCAAAGTAAGGAAACATGACTCAAAGTCGCCGTGGTTTTGGTGCCTTGTTTGGCACAATAAAAACTAATGTGTGCGCTATGGTTAGCGGCATACTATGTAGTTTTGGTTGGCGAGTTTTGGAGTTATGAAATTAGTAAGCCCTCAATAGATCAGTATATGATCTTGACTAATGAGCTGCGCGGATTGACTTTGTAATTTGATTTGTAAATAATGTTACATCATTGGATGAAGTAACATTCAAGAGTCACGTCATCCTAGAAATGCGAGCTTAAATAAATTAGTCATTAAGTGTAAGACGAGTAGCCAGTATGAGTAGTGTTTTGCTCTCTACCCAATTATTGGGAGTGGATGGAGCAAAATTTCATGCACTATAAGAGTGTGCGTTGAAATATCACGTGAAGTTAAAAGATTAGCGCTTAGAAGCTGCAAAATCTATTAACACTAAGTGAAAAGATTAGCGCTTAGTGGCTGCAAAATCTATTAGCATTGCCGACTTGTCTTAGTCTGGACACTTACTGTTTCCACACTTGTGTGTGAGACATGAGGAGGGGCTTCTTTGTATGATTCCTTAGCTAGGCTAACGTTTTTGAATAACGTTTACCACTAAGCGCAAACGTTGCAGCATAGTAATGAAAAGGTCAAGGCTGACAAGGTTGTTATGACTCTAAGAATTTGACGCATCGCTTTTAAGAGCATTGTGTTGAATTAGACTCTTTGGCCTAATTCGCGCTTAAGTTACTTCAGGGGCTGTCATAGTTGATAGCTTATTCTCTCATTCTTGTGGATAGTAGAATTAATTGCAAAAAACTATGAAGCGAGAAACAGAGACGGCAAGAGGCGTGTCGTCATCTTTCAACTAGATGCAGTAAAGTGTATGGAGAATAAAATTGACTTGAAGGTGCAGGGGATTAACACTTACTAGTTAAATTTGTGACTTAGGCGCACTTGATATCTCCATGACATCCTTTTTATGATCTAGTGAATATGACTTAGTCGTGAGTCATTACCTAATTGGGCCTAAACCTTTAAAACTTGTCTTCGAGAACTCACACATTAAGATGATTGGAATTAGTTTATGACATTGGTCATGAACCAGTGGCTTGTTATACTTAATCACATTAATGAGCTAATGACATGATGGTTTGAGTAGGCCTTCTCGGGCCCACTCGCTTATGACATCCTGCTCTCATATGAATGTGTAACTTTGTTCGTAATAGGTGCGCACAAGTAAGTAGGAAAGCCGTAGAAGGTCATTTGTATTGGCGCATTTAGTCCACTATGATATTTTTGACTAGATATGTGTGTGGGTATGATAGCTAAGCCTCAATCTCGACACATTTATAGATTACGATACGCATCTGAGTCAAGACTATTTGATCTCCCATAAGTCAAAAGTTTTGAGATGATTTTTGACATTGCACATATGAGGTTGAGATCAATTAGATAACAGCTTTCATGCTTTTAGTTTTGACCAAGGTGGCGAGTATCTATTTGAGTTATTTTTTAGAAAACTCTATGAAGAGAGATGGATGCTTAGAAAATTGATTATTCCTAGTACTCAACAACACACTGGTATAGTAGAGATAAGGAATTAAATATTGTTAATGTTAGGTGGATAATGGCGCAAAATATTTCCCAATTGGGAATTGCACTAGTTTGTTGCCTATATCCCTAACTAAGTGCCCTCAATATCAGATTTTACACTCCATTTTTGAGTAATGGGTTAGCAGAGAGCCATCTATGGGCGATCTGTAACCATTAAGCAGCCTATCTTTATTTTACTTCTCATAAGATTGCGAAGTTAAGACCTAGGGTTCTATAGCGCATTATTGTATGCTGTCTTGTAAACACAAAGGGTCATGTGGCGCATTATTGTATGCAGTCATGCAAACCTTCCGGGTCATGTGCATATAGGTAAGCAGCTTTGTGGTAGTGTAACTAAGTCACATAAAGTTTTATTTGTAAAGGTGACGTGAATAGAGTTTTTGGAACTCTATAAGATAGAGAATTCTAAGCATAGCACTCTATGTAGCCTAGTTGAGAATGGAAAGAAATTTTCAATATCCTAGGGACAGTGGGAGCGATGTGCCTACTAATGGATTACTCCATTAGAGAAGAATACTCTACATTCTTAGTTGCGTGGTAGCAAATGTGAAAATTTTCCACGTCATCACTGGGTGATTGAGAGGGAAACATTCATGATTGCTCCGCAAGATGATAAAGGCCTAGGATAATGCCAAAGGCTCTAGTCCCCTGTTTTTAGAAAGTGGATCAATGTTGCGCAGTTTAAGACAAAGTCTTTGAGGATTAACCATTTTTTGGTTGACTTTCCACTATGACGCAAAATTGTTCTAAATTTATGCGTAATTTGGATAGTCATTGTTGAGGCATAAGGCTCGCTAGATACCGAAAAGTCGCATCATTGAGAAAAGTGTAGACCATGAGAAGACTTCCTCCTGGGGAGTGAGGTTATTTTGACTTAGGCTATGATTGACATAAGTTCGGAACATTGATTTGTGGACATTGTGACCCAACTTCTCGTTGGAGAATTGGATAAGTAGATCCGTAGGGATTTACCTTCTGTTTTTATGGTGAAAAGTTAGGAGCGCAAAAAGGTTGCTAGTTCCAATAAATTTTTTACAGCCTAAAGCAGTTATCCAAACAGTGGTTCTTAGATTTCGTCAAGCCATGATAGGCCAACGATGATCGATGAAGACCACTGAGGCATGATCAATGGTCCAAAAGAGGTTTTTTCCTTACTTAGTCATTATGAGCCAGGAATTTATAAGGTTGTCGCCACCTAGGGTGGGCAGTCCTCTATTTTAGATATGATGGACATGGGTGATGTAATTTATATGCTCGGATGTACGATCCTTAGGGATTGTTTTAGGAAAATTCTTGGTTTGTCTTCGATGATTTACATAAGGAATATCCTAGAACGATTCTAGATGTAAAATTGCAAACCCATTGACTTACCTATCGGTAAAAGCCAGAGCCTTAGTTATTGAGTGAATCCTCGGATTGTCTTTGGGAGAAACAGATGACCTATATTCCTTGATCTTTTCTTTGTTGTGGGAGCCTAAAGTACGCTATGTGGGCGTATTCGGCATGATAAGTGTTATCTTTGATAAATGGTTAACTGAGTTGTTTAGATATTGACCTTGCTCATTAGACTGTGGATAAAATGCTTTACTAGAAGCATATTAATTTGCTCCTTGTAAGATTCAATGCGCTAGTTGGGCGCATCTGCGCTAGTTGGGCGCATTAAGAATGAACGCAAATTAGTCACAAAAAAAAATATATATATATATCTTTAGAGAGATTATTACGCAGGAGGTAGTGATCTTAAATCATTTCATGTGAGGTGCACATGGTGGATTCCGTTGTATATACTTATCGCAAGAGGTGCTGATAAGGCTTATGTTTGGAATCTATAATTGCGCAAGCTGTGGTCAATTTTTTTTTAAATCGATCACTTATTTTGAGATGATGGGATGTTGACACTATTATGGTTTGTGTCATAATGATTAGCAAATGATGATGTCAGCAGGCAAGATTGGCTCACTCACACGAGCAATCGCCCTTGGCGCTTGGAAGCGAGCAAGGATGAGACTGGTGGTTTATTTTATTTGGAGCCAAGAGAGGCTTAAATTATCCACTATGTATGTCGCCTTGGTTATAACCAAGATGAGGTCATGTTAAGGACCAAACATGGATGTTAGTACGCACTTTCCATGTTGTGCCTGTTATGATTAGCCAGATGCGAGATCTCATTTGGCGCCTAGAAGGCGAGCAAATAGAGAATTCGGGTTAGGCGTTAGAAAGCGACTAGACTAATATCTGTACGGTGTATCGAGTATGACATCACTCTTTATGGAAGAGTTACTCCACCGTAGCATGTATTCATACTATATGTGCTTGGCGACCGAGTAATGAGGTGAGAGAATGGATCCCTGCTTCCTCACCGTGTGAGTCTTACGTGTCATTATTGATATGACTTTCATTTATGTACCCTTTTGTGACTTTTGACTATGTCATAAGGTAAGGGGTTGATGTTCTGCTACTTTGGTATGTTGCCTGCGGTAATGCATGATTCGGCCTTAAGGGACATCACTGGGAAAGCGGTCAATCCTAAACTAAATGGCATGAGTGCAAAGGGAAGATCATCTAGTATTACACCACTGTTGTATATTCACTGCCGGCAACTCATATCGCTCTGTATGAGAGGCGAATTGAGTGTGAATATATTGCAAGAATTGAGAGGGTCAAACATGCTCTTTTTGAGGGATTAGAGATGTTTTTTTTGGACCGGTGTAATTAGATGGGTCTGGGGTATATGAGACACTATTTCTATTCTTTTTGGATTGATGTCTCTATGCTGGCTCATTTTGAGTTTCTAGTATAGAGCTCCCACATGCAGGTGTTCTCAGCAGTCGCACGGTGCAGTGGCTAGTATGAGATTGTTTATTTTTGGGAGATTGAGACAGAGATATGGCAGTGTCATGCCAACTCATGTGCGAGTGGGAGATGTTAGTAATGGGCGCCCATGTGGCATGACCATTTGAATTTGAATTTGGAATCCTATCCAAATAGGTTTTGAAATTGAATTCAAACCTATTTAGGATAACCACTCAGGATACAGATATTATCTCCATTACTGATATGGATAGATAATAATAAAATATTATATATCTGATATATGGGTTATGGGTGATTAAGAAAAAAAAAAAACAACGTATGATCTGTTTTTACCCATATACTGTCTCTCTCCCAAAGAACAACGATCAAGTCATTTGCACTGTGATTTGTGTGGGTGATATTCAATCTGTGATATCACGTCACTGCTGGGTTGGTTTATCAGACTCTGGAAGCATGTGATTTATCCACGAGGTTCTATCATCAAAAAGGTATGATTTAAATATTTTATCCGCTGCATGTTTTATACTTTGATTTACAGATTATATCTATAAAAGTTGATTAAATATCGGTAATATTTTTATTAAATTATATTTGTATCTATAAAAATGAATAATAAATATGATTTTAAATATAAAATTGAACATAAATATTATTTAATGGAAGCGATACTGATATTCGATTAATTTGATTTTTTCTAAATATATACTTTGTAATACACTCTAAAAATGTAAACTATTTGAATTTTCAAAATATGATCCAAAATGGGTCTAATTGAACTATGCGCAAGGCACAACAGCCACACTTCTCCCCAAAGAGACTGGCAGTGTTAAAAAATATATGAAAGCGTATAAAAATATGTAAAAATATTTTGGTACATGTGAAAAAGTGTATTATGATTAAATTATTTTAACATTTGTGCTTGTTATTGCGGTCTCCTTTGAAAATTGACTTTTTAAAGTTAGTTTTTGATTTTTTTTTGAGATGAAAATAAATTAATTTGTTTGAGAATAAATTTTTGTAATTGTATAAAAAATCATAAATTATTGGAATGTTTTACTGTTGTTTTTTAATCACTTTTTGATTTTTTTTTTTTATTTTTTAAATTGTGAAAATAGACTTGATAACTCGTAGGGTTGTCATTAGTAAGACCTTTCTAAATATTCAGAAACTTTGTTAAGAAAGTAATGTAGGATAAGAAAGGAAGATTTGGTCAAAACTCACTCATAATAAAACTTTAATGCATTAAAGATAGGCACACATTTTTTTTTCTTGAAAAGTCAAACACATACCATTATTATCAAAATATTAAATATTAAAATAATATAACTTTTGATGTAGATTTCAATTTTTAATAAAATTAGTATTTTTAAAATCCTTTCATCAAGATCTATTAAATAAGATTCATGTTGACTATAAAATTCTTAAAAAAAAAATTATTACCGTCAAAATTGATATAAATAGAAATAGTAACATGTTACTCGGTCTCACAGTAACATGTTATTTTGTTTGACTATTACTCTGTTTGACAGTAACATATTACTCTGGCAATGTTATCCAGGGGAAAAAAAAAAGGAGATATTTTACTTTGTCCTTATTCAATTATGTATTTTCTCTTTAGAGGATTTTTGAAGCAAAATAAATTGGATTGTCATTTTTATCAAATAATGGTTCAATGGAGGGATTTTGACTAAATTTCTCGATAAGAAATGATGATTGTGATCCAAATAATGTAATGATAAGTTTATATATAGACTATTTAAATTGTAATATTTTGAATAAAAAATCTGAATATATACTTTGGAAAAATTATCGTTCAGTGTACTTTTTAAAAATAATTACAGATTTATTGAAAAATTTATGACTTTGATTATTACTATTGATGAACTTTATCATTTATTGTAATTAAAATTTTAAAATACACTATTATGTAATTTTCTCTGTTACTCTATCCTGCTCATAACCGACCAAAATGAGAGACTCATACTTGTCTACTATTTGCAACGCTGGACACAAGGGGCTTCTCAAAATTCCTTCAATTTGAAGTTGTTGGGAATAAATGATTTTATGATGATTTTAATGTGAAACTAAAGTAGGTTTCAGCCACCGGTTGAGGTGGGATCAAATAGGTTTAGATTCTTTGTAACAAGATGACACACGTAGCGAAATAAATACACAAGGACTAGATATCATTCTAGTAGACGAAAGGGCTCTTGAATCCACAAGAAAAATGGAAAAATTATCGATAAATCCCATTTAGAAGTGTTTTAACCCAAGAAATCTATGAAGGAATTTTTTAACCCATTTAGTCCCATGTATGTATAGTTTTATTCCATAAAGTCTTTTTTTTTTTATTTACACTATTTTCTTAGACACTTATGCCCTTATATTTAATTTTGATACCCTTATAAATATTTTTTGAACGGTTAGCAATTTTATGATAAGAACATTCATATTTTAAAATTCACATTGGTAGGAATGTAAAATTGGCCCGTGGGCGGCCCAAAACCCGTCTGCAAGTTGGGGCGGGCCCGGCCCGTTGACAATGTGAATATTCACATTGACATGTTAACATTTACATTAATAGGAGTGTAAAATTGGCCCGCGTCTTGTGGCGGCGCGAAACCCGCCCCCGGCCCATGGGCGCCCGGGGCGGGCCCGGCCCGGGCCGTTGACAATGTGAATATTCACGTTGACATGTTAACATTCATATTGATAAGAGTATAAAATTGGTCCGCGGCCTATGGGCGGCCAAAAATGCCTGCGGCCCGGCCCGGCCCGTTAACAATGTGAATATTCACATTGACATTAACATTCACATTGATAAGAGTATAAAATTGGCCAGCGTCCCGTGGGCGGCCAAAAGCTCGCCTGCGGCCCGGGGCGGGCCCGGCCCGGCCCGTTGACAATGTGAATATTCACATTGACATGTTAACATTCACATTGATAGGAGTGTAAAATTAGCCCGCGCCCTGTGGCTACTCGAAACCCGCCCACGGCCCATTGGCGGCCCGGGGCAGGCCCGGCCCGTTGACAATGTGAATATTCACATTGACATGTTAATATTCATATTGATAAGAGTATAAAATTGGCCCGCACCCCGTGGCTGCCCAAAACCCGCCCACGGCCCGTAGGCAGCCCGGGGCGAGCCCGGCCCGGCCTGTTGACAATGTGAATATTCACATTGACATGTTAACATTCACATTGATAAGAGTATAAAATTGGCCCGTGCCCCGTGGCTGCTCGAAACCCGCCTACAGCCCGTGGGCGGCCCGGCCCGGCCTGTTGACAATGTGAATATTCACATTAATATGTTAACATTCACATTGATAAGAGTATAAAATTGGCCCGCGGCCCATGGGCGGCCAAAAGCCCGCCCGCAGCTTGGGGCGGGCCCGGCTCGGCTCATTGACAATGTGAATATTCTCATTGACATGTTAACATTCACATTGATAAGAGTGTAAAATTGGCCCGCAGCCCGTTGGCGGCCCGAAGCCCGACCGTAGCCCGAGGCAGGCTTGACCCGACCCGTGACAATGTGAATATTCACATTAACATGTTAATATTAACATTGATAGGAGTGTAAAATTTGCCCGCTGCCCGAAGCTCGTCCGCGGCCCGGGGTAGGCCTGGCTCGGCCCGTTGACAATGTGAATATTCACATTGACATGTTAACATGCACATTGATAGGAATGTAGAATTGGCCCACTGCCCGTGGGCTGCTCGAAGCCCGCCCACGGCTTGGGGCAGGCTCGTTTGGGTCCCACCTGAGGCACAATGTCTTTTTTTGTAGAAAATAATAAAATTTTGGTAGAAAAAATTAAAAAGAATTAAAAAAAAATGGCCAGGCCCGCCCAAGCCCGGCCTAAGCTTGAGCCTAGGCCTAGGCCCACCGGCCCGACCCGAGGCTATTGTCTTCGGGCCGCGGGCCAATTTTACATTCCTATCAATGTGAATGTTAATATGTCAATGTGAATATTCACATTGTCATGGGCCGGGCCGGGCCCGCCCTGGGCAACGGGCGGGCTTCGGGCCGCGGGCCAATTTTACACTCCTATCAATGTGAATGTTAATATGTCAATGTGAATATTTACATCGTCACGGGCCAGGCCGGGCTCGCCCCGAGCCGCCCACGGGCTTCGGGCTGCCCATGGGACGCGAGTCAATTTTACACTCTTATCAATGTGAATGTTAACATGTCAATGTGAATATTCACATTATCAACGGGCCGGGCCTGTAGAGACCCTAATTTTTGTAATTACCATTAAATCCCTAACCTTGAGTTTATTTCAATAAAGCCCTTGAATTTTCGCTTAATTGCATTTTAAACCCTAGAATCGGGAAGCATCGCGGATTAATTCGAGTAAACCCTAATCGATCCCGTAGATTAATAATCACCTTTAAAACCATATTATTAGTTATTAGACCCTATCATTATATATTAATCACTCGAAAATTTTAATTTCCAGTAATGCCGTTTTTGCTCGGTTTATCACATTTGTTTGCGCTTTAATTTAATGGGACTCGAATTTATTATTTTAACTATTTTCTAATGTTAGTATATTAATAACATACATCAAGGTTTCATAAATTTAGACTTGGTCCCTATATACTTTTATTTTATTTCATTCCAACCCTTAATTGTAATATTTTATTAATTAATGTACTTGTGGCTATTACATTATGTTTATAAATAAAAATATCTTATATATATATATATATATATATATGTCTTGGAGTCCAAGTTATTGACCATGTGATGGATGAAAAGGGCTATAATGACAACTTTGACAATTTGCACTTATAAAACTTGGTCCCTAAGAAACCGTCCCAATCTTTTCTCTCTCTCTCTCTCTCTCTCTATATATATATATATATGCACACTTCTCCCCCCTCATTATATACATTTTCAGCCATTCACTAGAGGAGTGAGAGAGAGTGATCTTGGAAAAAAAAAAAGAGAGAGGGAGAGAGTGAGAGAGAAGAGGAGAAGAAAAGGAAGAATTGTGTTAGTCTTGTACTACAAAGGTAAATATACAACATCTCTTCTCTCAAGTTCTCTTACCACTTGTTTTTCCCCTCCTAATACATGCTATTTGTATATATTTGTTGTAGTCTAGGCCTACACTCTTGTATAAAGGTGTATTAATCAAGAAATGGTGTGCTTCTCTTTCTTTCTTAATTTTCTAGCAGCAAATCTTTTCCCTCTCTTGAATTTATTTTCCTATCAAAACTCCATAAACTCAAAATCTGTTTTTATGGTACAATATTTGGTATGCCTAGAGTATGTGGTAATTTTTGTAGGTCCTAAGGATGCGTTTTTATAACCTAAACAATTTTTCTAAGTTTGTTACTCATAGAACCAGAAAAATAGTCAACTTTATCTATTTTTAGAAAATTCCAGAAAAATAATATTGAGCCCAATTTTATGTCAAAATCTTAATCTTGGTGTTATATTTTAACTAAAATTTGTTTTAACTCAAGAGAGTGAGGGGTTTGAGAGAGAAACCAATTTGCGTAACGATCAACGAATCTGGACAGATCTTGGTAATTCTGAATTATCTTAAAATATAAAATACCTATCCTACTTTCGTAAATTGAGTTTGAAACTAGACTTATTTATCTACAAACTCACATGAGGCCAGATCTTTAGGGCCAATAAAACTATTTTTTTCATAGTTGTTTTCGAACTAGTTCAAATCTGGAAATTTGTGTTAATATGCTCTTATTTGGTTTGCAACTCTTATACTCTATGTTTCTTGAATGTTTTAGTCTCGATATGTAATCTATGATAAATTGTAAATTTTCTTTACCATGAATAAATTACTTGTTGTTTAGTTTGGATTCGTAATTATATTGACCATGCTTTGCTATAATTGAGAACATAATGCACTTAATAGAGGGGAAATCAAATGGGATGGTAATGGGTTGCGATCATTGTATTTAATTTTATGAGATAATGAACGATGGATTCAAGAGTATGATATAGTGGAATGTATTCCATTTTGGTGAATTCTTGTGCAGGTGTGTTTCCGAACCCTAACATGGCACGAGAGGTATTCTGGCTGCTTAACGGAAATGAGAGGCATAAGGGTGGCAGTGAGGGTCTCACACAGGGAGAGTATCCCTGGAAGCCCGTTTCCTTGGGGCAGACCGTGATGTCACCACTTGGGTATGTAACCTAGGTGCGTGGGCATCATTGGTAATTGTGCAGTAAGCGACGCACTGGTGGTTATGCGGTAAGCGACGCATTGGTATTGTATTAACCAAGGGGGAGTCAGAATTGCCTGTGGCCAGAGTTAGTGGTTGGGTAGGAACGGCATTCCGCGAGGAGTTGCCTAGAACTAACTAAAATTGACTATTATTCGTGAGAACTGAAATTTAATTATAAGCTCTGCTTAATTATTGCTTTCATTGTATGTTATGATCATGCCGTTATGTTCTTGTGTATTTGGAATGGGAAAAGGGTCGGGGTGTGTGTGTTTACTGGGCATTCCAAGCTCATGGCGTTTTATGCCAGGTGAAGGCGAGTTTTACACCAAGAACAGAATCCCTAAAAGCTTTGTGGAACCGTGGCTGCCTTAGAAATTAGATTGTATATTTCCTGTATTTTGGATAATCTTTTTGTATCAAGGAACCGATATATATTTAAAGACTTGAAGAATTTTATCTGTAACTGTTATTAATATTTTATTTTAGTGTAATTATTTGCATTTTGTGCTTAAAAATGATGTGTACCCTCTAGTTAAACCCCGGTGCATCGTTGTATTATATTATCAAAATTTGGGGCGTCACAGGGCCCGCCCCGGCAACGGGCGGTCTTCGGGCCGCCCACAGGCCGCGGGCCAATTTTACAGTCCTGTCAATGTGAATGTTAATATGTCAATGTGAATATTCACATTGTCACGGGCCGGACCGGGCTCACCCCGGGCCACCCACAGGCCGCAGGCTAATTTTACACTCCTATCAATGTGAATGTTAACATGTTAATGTGAATATTCACATTGTACATGGGCCGGGCCCCTACACATTGACGATATGAACATTCACATTGACGGTGTGAACATTCACATTAAGAGTATTTTGGTAATTATGTCACCCATAGGACTTATTGAAACATAAGAAAATAATATGAACTAAATAGAACATAAGTAGATAAAAAGGGTATTTTGGTCTTCTTATCTCAAATAGGACCTAATGGAATTGTCAAAAAGAATATGAATTTGATGGAACATAAGTAATTAAAGATGGATTTATGGAAAAAGCTCCCAAGAAAAATAGAACCTTGAATTCACAAGGAAGAGAAAATATCTTAATATTATGGAATAAAAGTTGTCTTTGCCATGAGGCTTGTATAGCTATTTATAATAATGTAAACTGTAGAGACCAAGTATTCTTAGACACCAAGAAAACTCAAATTAGGAAATAATAAACTAATCTAATTCTTGGAAAATAGGAAACCTAAGAAATTAGAAAAACAAAATCAAAACAAATTAAGAAACCTAATAATTCTAAAATATTTATACTAAATTACAAGAATTCTAATAAAATAATATATCAAAAATATTAAAACTAAAAATATAAAAATTCTTAAAATCTTGTCCTACATCAGGCTTATCTTCTTTGAAAGAACTCGTCATCGAGTTCATATTAGAGATCTGCCATCGTCCATGCCAAATAAAAAGATACTTGGAATACTTCAGTTGTTTATCCATCTTCCAAAAATTATATGCAGAGAAGTCTAATTTCTGAAAGTTATTTTCTATATGCTCTAACTAGTTGACAAGATCAATTAGAGAAGCATTGAAAATCAAATTAAATTGCTTCACACCAAGAAAATCAACCAAATTTACTTTATGTAGAATTTGCATACTCTCTTGATGTTGCACCAACCCAGATTCAATTGATCCTTCAATTATCAACCTTGGAATATCAAGTGTAGCATCTACCAATTTCTTTGTTGCACACAGTGGTTGTATTATCTCTTCTTCTATTTTCTCTTTGTTATTGGACTCAATCAGATCTCCTTCTTCTTCAATATTTTTATGATTTGTTTATAAAACTTTCTCACCAATATTCAAATTACCATGCGTTGATGCATTATCAACACTTGAACAAGACTTTGTATCTTCTTCATTAGCTTTACAAATAATCTCACAACAAATAATATTTAGATGCAAATTCTTTTCTTTTGCAACTACAATTTTATTGAAAATTTTTACCAACTCCATGGAAGTATCTTGATTTGTATATGACAATATATTTTCATGATCATGAAAGTAGAATTTTGTTGCTAAAAACTTTTTCATTATTAACCATGAATGAATTTTGTCTTTACCTTTGCAAGCTTGATAATCTTGTAATCCATTCCACCACTTCAATGCACTTTTATCAAGTTTGTAGGATGAAAATATAACCTTCTTTTCATGAGCAATCTTCATGAATTCAAAGAAATTTTCAAAATCAAGCAACCAATCAAGAAAATCTTTTTTTTAAAACTTGAATTGTTAAAATATGAAATTTGTGTAGAATAATGTAAGCTAATAGGTTGGCCTTGGATGAATCCTCCGGCCCAATTGCTTTCAACTATAGGTTTGGTTGACGATTAGTCCTAAATCGGCAAGTAGATTACAACACTTATTGCGAAGTTCATACACCTCTAGCTGATGCTCCTCAATCGCATCCCGTATGGCTTCCACCTGTAGACACCCCATTTTTGACCGTCCTCAAGACTTGGACGTCACCGTTGGAACACTCGGTGATCATCCGTGCTTGTGTTCGTCTCGAGTTCTCGGAGGTCGCGGCTGCGCGCCTCGCCTCAGGATCTCTCGACTCGACTTTTCGGTGTCTGGTTTTGCACCAAACACTTGTGCTTTTGCTTTGAGGGGCAGGGAATGGCTTGTTTTCCATCCCCACACCCCATCGGCCTTCCCTTTGTATCACCGGCCGTTTATTGGTGCCACCGGTAGTGGTTTCTTAAAACCAATGGCCGGTCGACACTATATTTTGCCGACCGACACTTTGTTTTGGCCGGTGACCTTTTTTTGCTGGCCGGTGTGACCCTCTTGCACCCTTCAGACTTGGTGCATGCCAGCTGTGCCAGCTGGAGTGCACCAACACTCCTCCCCGTTAATGAAGTGGCTGTTTTGAGCCTTTGCACCCCTTTTCCTTCTAGAAGGATGAACCCTTTGGCCAAGCTTCCTGTCCTAGCTTCCTCAAGAAGCCTTGACTCCTTTGCCCCCTTTGCCCCTTTCACTTAGCTTCTTTGAGAAGCTTAAACCATTTCCCTTTGCCTATATAAGGACCCCTCTTCTCCCATTGTCAAGGGTTGGTGGTTTTGAAAGAAAAACCAGAGCTTATACATATATATATATATCTGATATATACACCCTCTCTCTCTATATTTTACTCTCTCTCCTCCCTTGTGTGTGTTTTGTGGCCTAAAAGTGCATTTTTACCTTAGTTTTGCACTAAGACACACACTACCACACCTTGCTTCGAGTTTGAGAGACTTTAAGGGTTGATTCTTAAGGTTTTGGACTGATTTTGGTCAGAAAAGAGTGGTTGGACCAACTGTTCTTGAAGTGTTCTTCAAGGGTGAGTTTCTTGCTTTATTTTCCCCAATCTTGCATTGGCTTTTGACCTATCTTGCATATTGATTTGAGCTTTGTGTATAACTAAAAAAAGTCTTATATTTTCATGCTTAAGAACTTTCATTAAGGGTGTTTTGGCATTGGGGGTCGAAATCCCCCTCTTAGGTCTCTTTTGGCCCCTTTTGGTGTCTTTTTCTTTAAGCCTTATTTGCTTTGTTGTATTAGCCTTCTCACCATTGAAATCCAGTGGATTTTCAGTGGTGAAGAAGATGGTTTGAAGTCTTGTATAGGGGAGGGACACCCTTCTCCCTTTGTGTCTCATTTGTGCATGTTTTGGGCTCATAAGGGTAGCATATATGCTTGGTTGTTTTTGGCTCCATATCATATGTTTTTGGTGCTATTTAGGTCACATGTTATCTCTGTTTTTGGTCGGATTGGTGGCCCTTTTCATGCTTAACATACTTGCTTTGTATTCCCTTGTTTGTGCCTAGAAATGCATCATGACTTTTGACTACCATGCTCTCATATTTTGGCTTCACTTTGTGAAGTTCTTGACCATATTTTGTCATGCATGAGGTCTGTTGGCCACTAATTTGGTCTTGTTTAGCATGCTTGATATAGTTGCTTTGCATTTTGGATCATAAGCCTTGAGTGTATGGATCATTAACATGCCTAGCTTGGCCTATTATCATCATTTGGCATTAGTTGAGATCATATTCCAGTCCATATAATGTGGTCTTACATTGTCCTTTGTGTCTCTTTCAATGCCTTGAAGTGTTGTGTTTTCATGCCTTGACATGTGCATTGTGTATGCCTATGTGT
Organism: Camellia sinensis; assembly: GCF_055761805.1. NCBI lineage: Eukaryota > Viridiplantae > Streptophyta > Magnoliopsida > Ericales > Theaceae > Camellia > Camellia sinensis. The sequence continues at coordinate 60,321,064 of NC_138967.1, forward strand.
TTGGGTCATTTTAGGGCTGCCATACCAGCGGGTTTTGGAGCTATTTTGCATGCTAAAATTCTGTTTTTGGGTTGTATAGTTCATGCCATGCTTGTTTGGGTTAGTGGTAGTGGAGTGCCCTGTTGTTATGCCTTAGCCTTGGGCTCCTCTTGACTTGCATGCTTGTAGTGCATTTTGTCCATCACTTGAGACACTTTTGGCCACTGTTTTGGGGGGTGTTTGAGGCCTCCCATTTCAGTCTAAGTCCCTTCTCGGACATGGTTGTATGCGTGACTTGTTGCCTCTAATCGCATGCTTGTATTGTACCATATTAGCATTGCATGATGAGTTGCATTGTAGCATTGCATGTTAGGAACATTGCATGCTTGCCATGATATGTTGCATTACATTTGGCATGCTTTGCATTTTAGTGATATGTTGCATTTTCGAGCCATGTTTGCATAACATGCATTGCATTGCTTGGTTTGGGGTGTCAAACCAAGTGAGAGGAGGGGGGGAGAAGTGTTCATACTACAAGTGATGTAACGTGTCTCAACTCTCGGTCACCGAGGCCCTTGACTTTGGCATGATAGGGTTTTGGTATTCATTTATATGTTGCATGCATTTTCATTGAATTGCAACGTTGGCTCCTTAGGCCATCACGCATCAAAATGCATGATTGATGGCTCGAGGGTCGAGGGTCATGCTCCCTTGAGTCCCTTGCATGATAGGGAGTGTGCCCACGCATACATTTGCTTGAAATTCCATGCCATACACTGTCTGTCCTTGTTGCTGTCAAAAACCAATTTCTACAAGGATTTTTTGCCAACCGGCACTGTAGAGTGCCGACCGTCCATGGATTGGTGGCCGATAATATGAAACCCCAGCCGATGGATAAGTTCCATGGCCGGTGGGTATCCCCTTCAGCCGATGGTGTCCTACAGGGTTCAGGGAACTTGTCCCAGGATTTTGGCAGTTTTCAGAGAAGCAGGGCAGTGTAAACAGAGGCAGCAGTGGTATGGTACGGGCTTTCGGGGCAAGATAAATCCGAGCATGCATCATTCACGCATCCCGAGGCGGGGGCTGCGGCCATCTTCTCCTTGCATTTAGTTTGTTAATTAGATTACAAATTTTGTAATAATTAATTTAGTATTATTTATTCGGACTGTAATATTTATTTGGACCCTCCGAGTGAGGGCAATTGTGTAATAAGTGTGGGTGCGTGTGTGCATGTCTTCCAACCCCCACTTCTTTCTCCCTTTTATTTACCCGCTTATGATGGTAGACTAGGACATATTTAAATTAGCATACCTTATGCTATGCATGCGTGCATCCACACATTTGTCTTACATGCATCGGGCTCGGCGTATCACTCTAACTGCATTTGTATTTTAATTTCAAATTGAATACGTGTTAGTTGTAGCATTTCACATGTCATTGTAGATTAGCCGAGCCTATCTTAGTTGCATTTTGCATGTGTTGCATTAGCCATCTTAACATGAACTAGGATCATGCATATGATTACTAACTAGTTTCTGTTTTGGCTTGGAGTACTCTGTAAGTTCTTTTGCTTTAGCATCCTTGCATGCGTGTGAATGTTGCCATGATAGCATGATTACCATGAGGCTAGCTGCTTATGTGATATAACTGCTTGAATGCCTGTGGATGGAGGTGGAATCACTTAAATTGGAATAATGCATTAAAACTGTGAGTTTTAAGCCCACTAGATAGTGGCAAAATCATTTTTTTCTAAAGCCCACTTGAGGGTGGCAAAACCTGCATTTTAGCCTACTTGTGAGTAGTAAACCATTTCCGAAACAAACATGAAATGTTTTGTTCCAATTTAGGCGATTTGGTCTATACTTGTCTGCTGTGCGCATAACATAGTAAATTTAGGCTAATAACCAGAATAAGAACGCATAACGTTTTCAAAATTGGATATCATGGTTAGTAAAGGCCGATCTTCGGATCGGGCGAGAGGGGGTGCTCATAGCTGACCTTCCCCAATCGTACCCAAGTTCCCGAGCCGAGGCAACTTTGGTGATGACGGACACGTGGCCTTTGGCACCGAGTCAGGGTTTCCTAAATTCCCTCAAAATAAAATATTTAGGTGGCGTCTCTGTATCTGGCAAAGCAGTCCATGTTTGGCACTTCTTTCAAAAATCTGTTTTCTCAAAATGATTTGCCAGATATGGACTCTTTGGTTCAGATTAAGAACCGTGACACAAATCGAGTCCGAACTGTAGCGGGGTCCCTCGCGGACCTGCTACACCACCCTATGATCAATGCCAATAGGGATTGTGTGTTCTCCATTGTCTTGTGTCATTGAGCTAGGCGAATCCATGCTCTGATATCACTTGACGCAGTGGAATACATGGGGACTAGATATTGTTCTAGTAGATGAAAAGGGGCTTTTGAATCCACTAGAAAAATAGAATTTTAAATCCACAGGAAGAGAAAATATCTTAATATTATTGAATAAAAGTTGAATAAAAGTTGTTTTTGCCATGAGGCTTACATAGCTATTTATAATAATGTAAACCTTGGAAACCAAGTATTCTTGGACACTAAGAAAACTCAAATTAAGAAACAATAAACTAATCTAATTCTTGAAAAACAAGAAACCTAAGAAATTAGAAAATCAAAATCAAAACAAATTAAGAAACCTAATAATTCTAAATATTTATACTAAATTACAAGAATTCTAATAAAATAACATATCAAAAAAATAAAACTAAAAATATAAAAATTCTTAAAATTTTGTCCTACATCACAAGATCTTTACATCACAAAAAGAATGACAAAAAACTATTAAGAATTGAATTAAAAATTGTTTCATAAAGTTGGCCTCGTGAATGAGGTATTGGAAATAGTGTGTAACTACATATCCTACATTGATTGTAGAGGAAATTATTGATGGGTATTAAAATCCCATGTTTTGGATAAGGGCATGAGCCATTTGGGCCATCCAAATTTTCCGAAGGAAGGGAGTTATGGATGCTTCAAGGATGGGTTTGGGCCAAAACTATGGTCCAAAACTATGGCCCAAATTGGTTTTGCAAAACTTGCTACATGCGCGGGGCTCGCCCGCCCAGGCCGCCTCTTGGATTTTACGTTTGGGCTAGGCTAGATTGGTGGCCCATCAACCTATTCTTTTTTGGGTCACGTCTGTTAGGTGCCTGCAGATATATACACATGTGTATATAGAGTGTATAACTTATACACTAATTGTCCCATTAGTTTTGACTAAATATGTTGCCAGCCTTCATGGCTGGGTGGCTCCTCCTCTACCCCTCCTTGTGTATAAATAGAGACTAACTTCTTTGGTTGTCAAGACAGAATTTTTGGCTCTCAGATTATAGTCAGTTTGCTCTTAGATTATTCTTTCTATGTGAGAGAGTGCTACCATTGTTAGTTCACCGGAGCTAAACAGAAAGTACATCTACGTTAGCGGGTTCCAACCATCCTATTTTGGGAGACAGATGCCGACATACCTCCAGCACCCATGGTGAGGTGGTGAATCTGTTTTGAGGAGACTGTGATATCACACAGGTTTCGGTTTGCTCCCTTGTCTTATTTTAATCTTTTAGTTTGATATATATTTTTGTTCATCATGTTGTTTAGTACTCCCTTCATCCTAAAATATTTGTCCTTTATTCCATTTTTTATTTTTCCAAAATATTAGTTCATTTTCAAAAATCAAGGACTAAAATAATATGAATTTCATATTTTGTCCTTCTTTTAAATTTATTAACAACACAAAAAGTACAATTATGACAATTGATATTCCCCAAAAAATATACTATCAAAGGGTAATTTTGCAAAATCAATATTTTTAAAGCGCAATAATTATACTACCAAAAAAAAAAAAAGATTTCTTAAAAAGAACTATTATTTTGGGACGGAGGGAGTATTATAATTTCTTGATATGTAATTTAATTTATTAAATACGAATCAGTTTGGTTTTATTTAATTATGTAATTTGCACAACAATCTTAAAACAATTTATATGTTTCTCATGAAATTAGACAAATAGATTCATAATAATTTGTATTAGATTAATTTTCCCACTATACGAGTTCTCTGCTTCGCATTTGTTAATTGGAAAAATCACCGAACGTGTATATATAGAAAATTGTAAAATGGAATAGCCCACTGTATTCATGCTAGGCTTCTGTTTCTTCATGGTATCACAATAGCTGGTGATGCTATGGTACATTTTGGTGTACCATACATTTAGTTATGAACTTATATGATTTTATATCATAACCTGTACCATATTAGTCATAACTATCACCATATTAACTCATAACTTAGTTATATTTAATTATTTATTTATACCATATTACTTCATAACCAGGTCATAACTAAGTTATTAAATAATTTTTCTCTTAAGTTAGGCAACCGGTGTAACAGGTTACCAAACCCAACAGAGCAAAGTCAGAAGTCCAACAGTCTCGAAGCCAGTTGGCCTCCCTCTCTGGGTCGTGCTCTTGCTCTTGCTCTTCTCTTCTCCTCCCTTCTCTCTTCCACCATAGCTGGAGCTTCAGCCATTGCCGAAGACCACCAGCCCCGTTGGCGTCGGGACCACCACTCTCTCAGTCGTGTACCAGGTTACCAAACCCAACAGAGCAAAGTCAGAAGTCCAACAGTCCCGAAGCTAGTTGGCCTCCCTCTCTGGGTCGTGCTCTTGCTCTTGCTCTTCTCTTCTCCTCCCTCCTCTCTTCTACCATAGCTGGAGCTTCAGCCATTGCCGAAGACCACCAGCCCCGTTGGCGTCGGGACCACCACTCTCTCAGTGTAACATCTGTCTTCCTTGCTCTGTTTTTGTGTTTTTGAGTTTTATGGTTTGAGTTATGCAGATTTTATTATGGTGTGCAGGTTTTAGTGTGTGCAGATTTTATTTTTGAGTTATTATGGTGTGTGCAGATTTGAGTTATGATGGATACATTTTTAGAAGTGTTTAAGAAGTGTTAGTCCCCATTACATGTCTGATATGAACATGGCTTCCCTCCATGTCCATGCTACTTAGTTTGATTGAATTAAATTTACAACCCTCATACCCCTATGGTCCTGGTAATGACCTTAAACTGCCCATCATAGTTTGTCTAGTAAAGATCTTCAAAGGTACAGAAAGATTATGCTATTGCACTAACTTTTTCATAACATGTTTTAATGCAAAGAGAAAATCTTTTCAGTAATTTGACAGGTTCTAGCGAAAATCGAACCAAAACCAATTGTGTGATTGGATTGATGTGAGGATGGAGAAGAAATTGAAAATAAAATGAGAATCTAACAATGTGATCTATTATATTGGTTTTGGTGAGGACTCCCAAAGGCTAAAGTACATGCACATAGTGATTAGTGGCAGTATGTGGGCATGCATATGTGGTTAGATTTCCATTTTGCTCTATTGGCACGTGCCATCACCAACTAATGATACAATTACATATGGATAGTAAACCCCACTTTTAAGATATTACATCTTTCATACTAATTTAGTAACCGCAACATATACACGGTGCTCTAGACGGTAACATGTCATCGGATGGTGATACTAAGTGTTTATCACCGTTGCATTGAATATGTTTCCTCTCTCTCACAATATCCACACAATAGCCATTAAAGTAACACTAAAAATGATGCATCATTATCACAGTTCAGCAATGTACTGTTTCAAAATGTACCCATCTGGTTACACTCTAATTCGAATTGTGACTTGTCTCTATGTTTGACAGAAATTGTGAAGAGTATAGAAATCTAGGTAAAAGTAGTTATCTCTAAACAATCAAAAATCACCAACGATTATGTTTCACAAATAGTTCGCTGCAAATAATTAACCATGTTTGAGTCTTAAAATGAAAGTAATCACTACACACGTTGGCGTCGGGACCACCACTCTCTCAGTGTAACATCTGTCTTCCTTGCTCTGTTTTTGTGTTTTTGAGTTATATGGTTTGAGTTATGCAGATTTTATTATGGTGTGCAGATTTTAGTGTGTGCAGATTTTATTTTTGAGTTATTATGGTGTGTGCAGATTTGAGTTATGATGGTTTGTGCAGATTTTATTGGATCTTGAATGCTTATTGAGTTATACGGTTTGCAGATTTTATGGTGTTTTATGGGTTGGGGTTTTCAATTTTCCTTTCTTTTGTATTTTCCTCTGCTTTCTCGTTAGCCACACACACACAGAAGATGTGCGTGAGTGTGTTGAAATCAAAGGTATGATGGAAGAGTCTGACAATAAATAAATAAATTAATTAAAAAATATTATTGTCAATTTTAAAATTTCGACAATATTGAAGTTTTTTTGGCAGTCATGGCAAATCTTTTGTGCATGCTTTAGTTATCTCTTTGGGGTCTTTGTGCATTTTGGACTATTTTTGGATTTTGAATTTGTGAAGCAATTTGTTGAGAGAAAAGAATAAGGAAGAGATTTTTGTGAAAAAATTCATTCTCTATTTCATTCACAAATCCCTTTTTTTTTTCTTTTTTTTTTGTGAAGATTTTTTTTTTCTTTTCATTTACAAATCTTTGCACAAATCCTTTTATTTCTTGCAAATTCATGGTATGTTTATGTATGCCTCATATATACTTACATTTACATCACTGTTGCTTTCTTCTTGGTGCAACCAAATTGAATTTGTTGTAGAATCTGCAATGGTTTGTAATTAATGTCCATGAAAAACAAATCATAACATTTTAATATATAATAATAACATACATTTTCGTTCTAATTTTAAAAACGTTACTAATGCATGATGGATAGACACTCGCATGTTTGTGGCTCCCATTTTGTGTGAGATCCATAAACATGTGAGTATTTGTATATCATTATGTGATTTATTTTATATCAGTAGTATTTTTTAGTCCTTAATCTTTTGAATAATTTCGTAAAAATCTCAAAACACAAGAATCTTGAAAATTGTTGTATAGTGAAAAAATAAAAAAGTGAAATGCCAATTAAATATAAGTTTTAAATTTCTTTTCTCTTTTCTATTCTCTTCTCAAGTCTTTTCAAAATTTAAAATTCAAACACAACTTAAAAAAAATTAAATTCGTAACAAATGATAGAGAAGGCAGAGAAACAAGGACCTATTTGGGTTGTGGTTGGGAGAGAGCAATTAATGCTTCCTTTCTAATCAGTGGGACAGTCACAGACATCATTCTCAACCAAACATGCACCTCCATGGAAACAGAAAATGTCACCACATGGTGCCCCTGCAAGCTCACAGTGCTCTCCACTATGCCCTGTTTGGCACTGGCATTTATAACTCTCACCCTGCACTATCTCCTCGCAAGTCCCTCCATTTCCATACCAAAATGAGTTAGTCCCATCACACATTGTCATTTCCTCATCACAAAACCTCCCCCTGTTAATCAAAACAATAGAACACAAGAAGTTCCATGATGTTTCAATTCCATGAATCTAATCAACTAAAAAACAATGAGCATCAAGTATAGAGACAAAATTCTTTCTTTAAAAAAAAAACTAATAAAATACAATACTGACAACACTACATTTATTTTGGATAGAGTCACATTCTATCAAAATAAATGCAATATTAATACTGATAGTATGACATTTATTTTGAAAGGAGTCACACTCTATTAGAATGAATGTGATATAGGCCGCATTTTTTCAATATACTTTTGTATGACAAATTTATGTTTATAACATTATTAATTATATATCATACCAAAAAAGTGCTTGTTCAAGAATTTCAAGATTTTCTTATATTGGTGTTTGGTACATTAATGATTCAAGTTGGTATGAAAACTTCCATTGAAAATCATATGGTTATAAATTGAGAAATAGTTTCAAAAATTGCACAAAATATAGTGTTGGCAGCACTGCATTCATTCTAGATGAAATTATACTAGAATAAACGTAATGTTGGCAATACTACATGTTGTACATTTTTCTATGAAAAAATTGTGTTCGTAGCATTACTTGTTTCTTTTTCTTCTTCTTCCATTTATTTATTTATTTTTTTAAATCTTGCTAAAGAATTTCAATATTTTCTTATAATGGTGTCTAGCACAAGAACGATTTAAGTGTTGTATGAAAACTTCCATTGAAAACCATATATATATATATATGAGTTTGAATGAATCAGGCAAGTTAGATTTACCCTTGGAAAGGTCGATCACCATCTAAAATGGTGGAAGGGTCTGGAAGATTGCAAATACAGTAGCCAGTGCTGTTGCATGATCCAGTTTTGCATCTGTCGTCATCACACGGTAGAGCAGCAGCAGCTTTCACAATATTGGTTGATCCAAGAAACAGAGATAGTATAATTAGATACACAACTCCCATGCCAATTGACATTTCAAGAATATGAGAGAGAGAGAGAGAGAGAGAGAGAGAGAGAGAGAGAGAGAGAGAGATTGTGATTGCTTCATCTCATTTTTTGAGATTTGTGTGTAATGAATGTGATAGTCTTTGGATTTAAGCAAGGTGTCAAGAGATAGAGGAAATGGGATTTTTATTTTTTTATTTTTTGGAACCTTACCAAGTAGTAAATCTTATATACCGGTAATTACCTACAAATTACACGTATCAATTAAGACGGATAGAACGCCAAAAGAAGTCAAACTTTAAATGTTTCAATTTTCCAGTTCGTCCTAAGATAAGCCTTTTATTATTTAGTAATACTACATGTTTATTATATTTATAAATATCAAAATGTTGTCTATATTCATTCTATGCAAGGACTCACAATACGGCAATTCAATCTCAACCCTTCCTTTATAATCCGAGCAACTCTCTTACCACAATTTCTGAGATAGGAAAATCACCTATTGCTTCAATGCAGAAACTGAGGCTGAGCTTCTAAGTACATGCACTTTGTTTCTTTTCTTTTCTTTTCTTTTACTTGAATTCAAACATAAAATAAGCTAAACTTCTTCTTGAATTTTTTAACTTCTGCACAGACCAATCTATAGATATATGGAAAAGTATTATTAACTTCTTCTTGAATTTTTTTTTCCTCTCTCAGCTTTTGCCTTCATCAGAGCTCCCGTGGATCACTCTGACCACTCTTACCGTTGTTCACTCCGGCTACGACATCACTTCGGCTGCTCGACATCCTGCTCGGTTAGTTTAGAAAATATTCAACAGACTACTATACTTCTATAATTAGTTCTCTATACTGGTATAAGACAGTATATAATCCTTGAAGCTAAGCTTCTATATAATTCTTGAAGCATATTGATATTAACTACCCCTGTTTGGCTCCCATTTTTTTCTTCGGTTTTTAATTTTAGTAAATTTTATATGCAAACATATATATAGGTTGCTAATATAACAGGTATGGATCCAAATTCATTAAATCTACATTTCAAGCTCCTACTGTATCATCCCAAATAGATAGATAAAAGATGTATATTCTACATTTATATCTGGAGGGATTGTAAGCACTTTGTACAAACTTCATTTCCTTCCACCATCAATCTACTTAGTGACAAGTAACAAAGGGTGTAATAGAGATTACATTTTCCCCTCCCCTTATCAGACTACATTTTCATGTCCTAAATACACTAGAAAATTGGCATTTCAAAAAAATCAAAATCAGTTCTCAATTCAATTTCCAATAAAACTGCAGAAAATTGGGTATCTTATATGATTTCACAATTCTTATTTTTCTTTTCAATCATCTTCTTAACAACAAACAAATCATTTTTTTATTGTAAAACAAAATGGTAAATGAAGGACCAACCTCAAAATGAACCAACCAATTGTTAATTCCTGCTCCAAACCCCTTATCAAGATGGTAAGCCGGGGGAGACCCATCCAAACAAACTGCACAATATCAGAATCCCAACAAATTGCTTTCCTAAACATTTATAATTTTCAAGTGCTTTATGTGGTTCAAGCCATCCCCAAACCCATGCAGAGAATAAAAAAAAAATTAGCAAGATAAAATATGGGAAAGTGAACCACAACATAGCTAAAACCAAAGCAAGTAAAACCAGTTAATAAAGATATTCAACCTTCTGACTGTATACCTAAAGTGAGACTTGAAGGAGCAAAGGAGCTATACATAACCATGACATCGTTTTTTATTTTTTTTTCTACAATAGTCCCAAAAATAAAATAAAAAACAATGTCGTTTTTATTATCAATTCGTATGGTGCCAAAATATTTGGCTCCTTTTTGCGACAAAAAATTTCCTTACCAAATTGCAAATTTTGTCCAAAAAAATTAACTTCTTTAATCTATTTTTTATGCTAATGTGACCTAAGCTACTGGGGTATCATTTTTTGTTTATGATTAGAATTTTTTTTAGTGTCTTTCCTTTTTACATTGGAAACATAGTCTTTGTTAACTACATTATTATAAAACAAATCCATTCATGTGTGCATGTCGTGCATTTGATGAATGTACTATAACCTTTAAGATTTTTGTTTGTTTGTTTTTTTTCCTAATCAAAGATATTATGAGTTTATTTTTCTTGTCTTTCTTTACAAGGAATTCTGATTGAAGCCTAATGGATAAGCCGACTGATCCTCCAAAGCGCCCGATCACTCCATTCATTTTCTTTTGGTATTTCGTTAATATCTATTTGTATGTAGTTATATATTTTCCATTATACGAATTCTTATATTCATTTTCATATGTTTATAGCCAAGAACAATCAATGGAGTTAAAAAAAACCCAAATGAAAGTAGACGTGAAGGTAAGTGCAACGTATTCTTGTTGTTTGTAGTATTCCTTTTGTACTTGTAAGCTTGTATGTAATTGTTCATATGATTTTATGCATGTAATGTAGGATATTGGGGACAAATGGAATCAACTTCCTGAAGAAGAAAAAAATAAGTATATACAAATGGGAAAGCTGCAATCTGAACAATATGCCCAATTAAAAACTGTGGACCAACAAAAGCCTCCAAAAGTAAAAATTCAAACCCGAATTGAGCTTACATCAATTTGTAAGATTATTAGAAGGTTGGACAAAGCACAACAACAAGCAGTGAGTGATATGGGGTTTCATGGCATCCTAAGCCTTAGGTGCACGCACATAGATCATGACTTGTGTCATTGGTTAGTTCAGAACTTTGATCCTTCAACTCATTCATTGAATGTCCACGGTCTTCGAATGCTTCTCACCGTAGAAGATGTTCATGAGTTGATGGGATTACCTTCCAATGGTCTACCTGTGAAGTTAACAGAGTCCGTAGATGAAATTACAAACCTATGTGATGAAATTGCGATGAAGAATAAATTTGTTCCGCTCACATCTTTGAAATCTTATCTGCTTGAAACAAAAGATGCTGGAACTGAATTTAAAAGGAAATTTGTCTCATACATCATTAGAGCCCTCTTGTGCCCCACCACAAAGGCAGGCGTACACCAATCATTCATTAACATGGTTAAAAATGTTGAGTCCATCAGTCAATTCAATTGGGCAAAGCACACCCTTGATTTTCTTGTCGACCGCATTGCCATTGCCAAGGTCAAAGAGCGGTCTGCTATGTGCGGCTGTTTGCTTCTTCTAATGGTACTTCCCCTTGATGTGTAATTATTTCATCTATTATTTTTTATTGTATATTGTCTAACACACATTAAAATGACTTCTTTTTTTGATTTTTTTCCCCATGTAGTTATTTTACTTGGAACAATTTGCTCGCAAAAGGGAGTTGGTGGCTACTTCCAACTCCATTCCTCGCTTATCCTATTGGGGCAATTCAGAAATTAAGCAGGGTTTGAATCAAATTAAAGCTTTGGGAGGATATTTAAATGTTGATGTAAATATTTACAACACATGACTTTTTATAATTATAGCTCAATTTACATTACACCTGTGACATTAACAAGTTATTGTATATCTGTGAATAGGTGGCTTTGCCTAACATTGGTGAAAAGTCCAATGCAGTAACTCTTAGCCAGGGAAGAATTGACAAGAATGATGACTCCCGATTGGCTAAAGTTGAGAAACAAGTCATTGAAATTCATGCCTTTTTGGTCCAAGGCCACAAGGACACAAGGCAAGATGAGGATGACAAACGTCTAACCAAAGTGGAGAATCAAGTTGAAAAAATTCTTGAGTTGTTAGAAAAACACATGCCAGTTGATGGAGAACAAGTTAAAACACCACCAACCAAACTACTTGCGGAGCAGCGACTGGTCAAAATGGAGAACCAAGTTGGTCAAATTCTTGAGTTGTTAGAACGATGCATTCCAGTTGATGGTGGAAATGTTAAAACACCACCAAGAAAACTACATGAGGAGCATCGAATTGACATTGAAATGGTTGGTCTCGATGATAGTGGTATCGAAAAGGTTGCAGCCAATTCCCCGAAGTTTGTAGATGAGGATGAGATAAGGAATATGAATGACAAAAAACCAATGGAAACTTTGCATTTGAGAAAAACAAAACCAATCCTCACACCACCAAATGCAAAGGCAGTTGCAAAGAAACGAGCCAAATTAGTTGGTGGGAAAGCATTAAATAATGAACAACTTTCTATTCCACAAAAGGGGAGATTGCGCGCAAAAAAGAGCGATACAAAGGCAGTCGAAATGAATGCTGTAACAATGTCATCATCATGTAGTGTTGTTCGTGGTCCTCAGACTCGAGGGACCCAGAATTGCAAAGCCAGTCAGTGGTTGCGTACACCTTTTGTGAAATTTGATGTAAAGAAGAAAAGACCACAGTTGAAGCCATCGTCAACTGACAACAACATTGACAATAATATTCATGACAATCTCGATGAAGTAAACTAAATGATTGTGTCTCAAAACATATTTGATATATGTGTAACAAATAGTGCTTGTTTCTTACTTTTCTTTTACTTGTATCAGCTATTTGATAATTTACTTGATCAACTTGGGGGTAATGTTGTTCCTGAAATCCCAAAGGTTTGGAACTAACTATTATAGTATTTTTTGTATATGTGGTTATTTTGCGCTAACATACACTAACCATCTTCATGAACATACACTAACCAAGCTTGATTTGTTTTATGCACTATTCTTCTCAATACCTTTACAAGTCATCCGTGCCTTTGCCAGACCCATTAAATGACTATGACAGTCTCGTTCTACGATATGCATTTGATGAATCTCTTTCAGAAGGGTACAATTTGACTACCTTTAACTTGTTATGTATGAAGTACTATACCTTCTAACTCACATAGTTATCCATGTGCTAGGGAATATCTTGTACGAATGAAACTGCACTACGTGGAAGTATAATCTGCCACGCGGAAGGAATTGTGGTCCTTGAAACCATATCAATGGATATCCTCGTGTGTAAGACTTTTCTCCTTCTCCTATTTTATTTGCTACCATTCCATCATCCAAGTTACTTTACTTTGCCTATTCATAAATTTCATATATTTTGCACTGCAGATTATAAATCTCATTGTTGTGAAATTGACAAATAAACAAAGGAAAAAGTTTCCAAATAAGGATCACAAGGTTTGGTACTTTCCGACCCATGTATCGGTAAGTATTAGCCATACCTAAAGACTTTTTTTATTTAGGCACAAGTTATTTATATGTTAAAATTGAATATGCAGCAAAAGATTTTGTGTCAACCTTCTGATGACACAATGAAAGATATAGTAGAAGATTATTTTGGAATTTACAGATACACTGGCCCCCTTCATGCTTGTGAGGAGGTAACATGATAAAATACTACTATTACCCAATTTCCAAATTTACCATGCACAATAACATTTGATCCATGTTATGTATTTATTTATTTTTTGCATGTACATTCGACGCTATATTTTTAGATTTACATGCCCTTCAACCATAGAGAAAACCACTGGTTGTGCTTGAATGTAAACATGGAAAAACGGGTTGCCTATCTATTCGACTCCAGCAGATGTATTGGCACCGATGAGGATCGAAAAAATCAAGCTACATTATTGGTAATAGAATAACCATTATGATACCCCACTTGTATCCACTTTTTTGTTTCTTGATCATGTACCTTACTACCTACCACCAACAGGTACAATCATTGCATAAGCTGCTTCAATATGCGCATGGAGAAGATTACGTTCAAGATGTTAGTTCGTTTGCATTTCAATGGTTGGAAGACATGCCACGCCAAGACAACAAGTAATACACTACATTATCGTTCTTGATTTTTAAATAAGCATTAATGTTATAATCTCTAAGTTCGTTGACTCTATTGTTACAACTACACTCATTCCTATAGCTATGATTGTGGTCTTTTCGTCATCAAATATATGCAAGGGAAACCTTTGCCTTCAGGTGTAATCAAGGTACTTACATTTATACCCAACTGTCCACTTATCAGTATCTTATGTTTTATGAAGACTAATTTTATAATGTGTGATGTTTTTACGTACTCACTACTTTTGGCATGTAGTTTGACTATTTGCATAGGGCTCGCTTGTTACTTGATCTTGTGATATACAAGCATAATTCAGCTCCTATTGTTGGTGATATCGCACAATATAAAGCTAGTGATGCTCTATTCTTTTTTATTTTTCATAAGTTCGTACAATCAATGACGTTATCGCATTTCTTAAACTCGTGAACTTTGAGTTTATAACTCAACCTTTGTTATAAAATTATATTCTCAAGTGTGCTACCTTGTGCAGAACTCAGAGCTAGGGGTGAATTGAAATGGAAGTAGAGGCTATACGACTTTTGTGATCCTGAAAGAAGGAAAGATAGTGGATAAGGTTGTGGGAGCGAACAAAGACGACTTTGATTTTAATTGATGTATTTAAAATTTGAACATGAATTGTTTCTATTCTTGGGTATGCAATGCATTTTTTTTTTTAATTTGTAATTTGAACATGAATTTTGCTTTCAAGCTTTAGTTTATTTATTAATTTAATATACATCAATTATTAGTTCTTAATAATCGTTTATGACAGGTATAAATATCTATCGCTATATTTAAATGTCAAGCTTAGCACAATTAAAAAGAAAAGAAAAGGCTATGGCAGCATTTTTTAAACGTCCCTATATCTCAGCCCCAACGGTTGGATTTTTAAAATGTATAAATATCTATGACGGCGTTTCAAAAGCGTCGCTAAATATCATAGTGACGTCATAGTACCGTTAGGGTAGGACATTGGGCGGCGTTTATTTTTCATGATTTCAAAAATAAAACTAATCATTTTTACTATTATGCAAAAACAGTTTTGAAAATTTCAAATAACAACATTAAAGTTTCTTATAAAAAGTATACTTCAAAAAAAAAAAAATGTTGTTCGTTTTCGTTTTTTCTATTTTCAAGAATACAAAACATTAAAATAAAACAATACCAAAGTGTTTTAGCTTGTGTCTATTCATTTTTCTCTAGGAACCATGCAAGAAAAATAATGTTTTGAAAAATTCCTATGCATTCTTCCTTGAAACCCAACTAGGTTGCAAACGAACCGAATCAAAATTTTCAATGTTTAAGCTCGTTTATTAAGAATTAGTCGAACTCGAGCTTGAGCAAGTTTTAGTCGAGCTTCAAAAATCGAACTCAAGCTCAGCTCGTCAAATATTTGTTGAACTCGAGCTCGCTCAATTACATAAACGAGCCAAGTTCAAACTCGAACTTAAAAATGAATTAAATTTAAATTAATTTACTTAGTAAAATTAAAAAAATACAAAATTATTATTAAAATATATAATAATACTTATATTAATAATAAATTTCAATTCGTTAGCAACCCTAAACCCAGCCCAACCAAACCCCAGTAAGAAATTTTTGCTTCTCATTTTTTTTTTAAAATTAACTTTTTCCTTTCCTTAACAAATTCAAGAACCAAAAAAGATATCACAATTCAGGCTTCTCTAATTTTCCGTGGCTATATTATCTCAATCACTTCACAAAATAATTATATGTATCCCATACCTAAAATAAACGTAAAAGAGATAAAATATGGATAACAAAAACACATTTAAAAAATTCCCAGTCAAGAGTAAATTCAGATACTTCGCAAAATCTGCTGTCAAGAATGGCAGAGGCAGCTACTTCTATAAATTAGAACAATACAGTGTGTGATACCAAATGACAGTTTGGCCATTTTCAAGAGAATATTTTATGGGAAAAAACGATCGAATAATGACCTTCAATTTTCTATATGCACTTGCTGTTGTGCATTTGCTTCGAAAATGAGCAAAAACACTAAACAAAATGGCTTTATAGCCTTTGCTAGTGCAACTGTGGTCTAAAATTTATATTAAAACCTTACACATATATACATCTTAAAGAATTCATCCATCAACGATATTAAAACCACACACATATATACATCTTGAAGTGTCTTTTGATGAACCTGGACGGAAGATCAACAATATTGAAAAGCAAGTTACTATTGCAAGGCAGTGTAGGATTTCTTACAACCTCGTTTGGTGAATGATAATTCCTTACAAAATTCTTTCTTCAAGGAAAAAAGGAAGTGTGCATACAAAATATGAACTTCCATACAGCAAAACAAATATCCATCAACCATCATTTAAGAGTATTTATACAAAATACTAACAGATTTAAGTCCTCAAAAAAAAATTTAAAAAAAATCTTAGTTTAGCTTCCAATATCACCCGCTCGATCATATCAACTATTACCCACAGCAACACCTGCAGAAACAAATTATATTGTCGTTAAGGTTTGTTCACTTGAAATCTATGATTCAAATCATAACAAATTGAATTTTGATATATTGGTCATTACACACTCTTTTGTCATTTTCTGTTCGTAAATTATTTATTTCCATAATCAAGTTGTAAACATCATAATCAGTTATGACATCTAAATGTTCTAGCTAAAATCTATCTTGGCATATCAACAAATTAGAATTAAGCAGCCACACATAAAATTTGCAAAGCAAATGTAAACAAAATGAACATAATTTGAACTGAAAAGATGCCATAAAAGTAATTACCTAGAGACGTATCCACATCAGTGAACGCTGAATTTTGGACAACTTGTGCATCGCAACTACGCAAGTCATTAACATCCTTGCTCAACTGCACTGGAGACGTATCCACATTAGTGACAAAAAGTCGTCTCTTCACAGGGTGAATCTTACATGGCCTCATATTATTCCTGGGACGCTTCGGTGTAAAAGGGGTGGGAGTACCAATTGGATCATAATCATCGTATTCCTCAAACAAATTTCTACCCACTTGTCCCGTTTTATGATTGTTTTGGGGGCAAGTTCTCCTCGTGTGGCCGACGACCCTACATTGTCAAGTAAATCACCAATCATTAAAGAGAACAAAAATGCCAAGACTACCTCACAACAAAAAAATTAAGACACAAAGCACAATATAATGTATACCTGCAACATTGGCATCGCCTTGGCTTTCGAGGTTTAGCCATGTAGGATCCCGCAGTATTCCCCTTCGTGTTCACTACTTTCGGATCCCCAACCCCAAATGGCGGTAGTGAACTTTTTCCTTCATCAACATTAGTTCCCTTGGCCATGCAAAGCTGCTTCATCCGACATGTCATAGTGAAAAATGCATTCCTAGCCTCTTCAAATCCTTCAGATGTTTGTGAGGCATAGTAACACATTTCAGTAAAAAAGGAGCAAAGAACCCCAAAGCGTGTCTCCTGTGTGAGAGTGCTAGAGAATTGGGCTTGGCAATGTTGTTCACCAACCTTTCTTGCTTGCTTTGTCCAACGATGCATCACACAACCTGGGGGAATTTCAGTCATGTGTTCACATTTCATCACAGAAATCATATGGCTGCAAGGAAGTCCAAAGAACTCAAACTTTTTGCAACTACATTTCATTATGCTAGTTGCGGGATGGTATGACACTTCCCATGTGGAACCAAATTCAGTGTACTTTGAAAATTTGTATATGCGATGATCGAACTCCTCTTTCCTTCCATCAAAAATCAACAATGCTTCCTCAATTATTTAATTACGGAACATTAAGAACAAACGTCTGGTAAAGATGGTTGCTGCATGTTTCTCTAGAGGCTGAAGTGCTGTGGTAAGACAAGGATCACTGTTGTCAGTTTTTGCCTCGGCATCCGCTTCTTTGTTCCGTAACCGATAAAGGGCCATGTCAAAACATCTAACAAATTCGAATAGTTTCAGTTTTCGTTTGAGGCGCTCATTGAAAAAAGCATGCATACCCTCACAACGCTGACTGCTCTTCATTCTAGCAAAAAAATGACCACGCAAATATGACTGAGCCCACATGCCTTTGTTGTTGTAGGTGTCTGATACCCACTTGTTATTTTGAAGGCCATATTTTCTAACCATCTTACTCCAAGCTTCCTCAAATACAACCTCATTCGCATCAAGATCCATGAGATGCTTGAAATGTCCCTCGAATCCATCAACTCGAACATTTCGCTTGGCATTTCTGTGCATATGCCAATTACATAGACGATGCTTGGCACTCGGGAAGACTTTTTGTATTGCCTCACGCATGGCCATATCCCCATCTGTCAACACTAACACCGGTCTTTTGTTATCCATGGCCTCTAACAACTTCTGCAAAACCCATGTGTATGTTGCAATTGTCTCAACAACAAGCAAGCTGCATGTAAATATGGTGGTTTCAAAATGGTTATTGACCCCGGCGAAAATAACAAAAGGTTTGTTATATGCATTCGTTTTATAAGTTGTATCGAAGACCAACACGTCACCAAATGCAGCATAGTCTAGGCGAGACCTTGAATCTGCCCAAAACAATTTGTCAAGCCGATTCTCTTGATCCTTGTCATACTTGTAAAAGAAGTAAGGGTCAGCATCAGCTTTTGCACATAAGTAAGCCAAAGCACACTCCGCATCACCATCCTTCATTTCTACTTTGCGCTCAGCTTGAATATAATTGTGCAAATCCTTGTGAATAAAGCCCACGTTCGCGAAAGACCCAGATTGTTGCACCAACAAATCCATTATCTGGCTTGTCTTGACACCAACATCGTGCAAAGTCTTTACTTGAGCTTTGTCGGGGATCTTTACAAACCTATGTGACCGAAGAAATGGCACACATGGTGATGTTGCCAATGGATGGTTATGTTCCATGTTAAAGTGAGTGACAATGTATTTGCCTACATCCAGATTGTACTTTATGCGGAAATGAGCATCACAACCAACTCTAGTCAATGCCCTGGCAGCTCTTTTTCGATCAATACGGGCCAAGTGTTGCTTTGCTCTTTGGCCTTGCCTTGAGCATACCCATTTTCTACTAAGAACCTTTGTTGCCTGCATTGTTCGCGTGTCTTTCCTAATGCTAAATCCCACAACTTTAGCATATTGATTATAGAAATCATTGGCATCCTCTTCTGAATTGAATTGCATTTCAAGAACATCATTCTTGGTTAAACTTTGAATAGGGTCATTTGCATGGGAACCTAATTCTTCTTTATTCCCACAAACTTCGTCATCTTCAAGCTTGCGCTCAAATTTGGTACATCCAAAAGGATCCATGATAACTACATCAAAAACAATACGAAAAGAATAACATTATCTTATAAAATGAATGAAAATTCCTAAAATCACATAAGAGAATTTTATAAAAGAGCAAATAACAGACAAAAACAATAGTAGAATAATGTACATAGATTTAATGACATAGTTATTGAAAACATTCAATAACTTGCCATTAATGACATAGTTATTGAAAATCAAAATAAATAGAGAATGATTCTGTAATCTATTCTTCAATATCACAGAACGTCTTTTTTTCTTAAGACTTCAATAAAAGATTATTTTGGAAAACAAGGAATAATTCATTATGAATTAAGACCCATTTTCTACTAAGAACCTTTGTTGCCTGCATTGTTCGCGTGTCTTTCCTAATGCTAAATCCCACAACTTTGACTTATGCTCCTTGTATAAGTTAAGATCTATTCTTCAATATCACGGAACGTCTTTTTGTCTTAAGACTTCAATAAAAGATTGTTTTGGAAAACAAGGAATAATTCATTGTGAATTAAGACCTAAGAAACTTCGGAATTCTGGACTAAATCAATGGAAAAACTGGTTAAAAGGTCATTATCAATACCATTTATCTCAAATTAGATGGTCTAGATTAATAGCAGGAAAATGGAAAAATAGAATCAATCAATGTCGTACAATTCAAAATCAATATTTAAACAAAGAGAATTCATAAAAAAAAGGCCTATTAATTCATTACAAAAAACAAAACGACTACGAAGTATATTCATTACCAAATCAAAATGAGAATTTTCAAAAATACTATAGATATAATCTTTCATCTTATAGATCTATTAATTATGAAAATAAGAGGGACCCATATATTTATGGATCACCATTCCAAGTAAATAAGAATCAAGAGAGTTCTTATAATTACAACACACATAAACATAGGGGCAAATTTTTTGATCACCATTCCAAGTAAATAACAAATTTTAAAATTCGCTAAAGTTATCAAAGCAAGTTATAACAATCAACTGTTCAGCTTGTGATGTATTTGCCCTAGAGTTCTTTCTTTTCAAACATGTACATTTCTCTGCTCCCTCAAAATTATGTTTATTTTTGTCGTGAGTGGGAAGCAAAAGTATCAATTCAGAATTTCCAGACATTTACATGTCATTCAACAAATTTGAGTTCAACCAAAAATGAATTCAATCTCTCTCTTGTGACATCATCTCCCTCTAAAAAAAAGACAGTACACCCGCAAGTATCCTACTATCAATTAAAATAAACAAACAAAATAAAAGCACACCTGCCAGTGCCCTACTATCAATTAAAATAAACAAATAAATAAAAAAGACAGCACAAATAAATAAAATAGCACACCCGCCAGTGCCCTGCTATCAATTAAAATAAACAAATAAATAAAAAAAGACAGCACAAATAAATAAAATAGCACACCCGCCAGTGCCCTGCTATCAATTAAAATAAACAAATAAATAAAAAAACACAGCACAAATAAATAAAATAGCACACCCGCCAGTGCCCTGCTATCAATTAAAAGAAACAAATAAATAAAAAAAGACGGCACAAATAAATAAAGTAGCACACCCGCCAGTGCCCTGCTATCAATTAAAATAAACAAATAAATAAAAAATACGGCACAAATAAATAAAATAGCACACCCGCCAGTGCCTTGCTATCAATTAAAATAAACAAATAAATAAAAAAGACAGCACAAATAAATAAAATAGCACACCCGCCAGTGCCCTGCTATCAATTAAAATAAACAAATAAATAAAAAAAGACAGCATAAATAAATAAAATAGCACACCCGCCAGTGCCCTGCTATTAATTAAAAGCAAATAAATTAAAAAACACACCTGCTAATGCAACCGCTAGAGACGAAGGGATGGAGGAGGTATAGCTTTACTTCTACGTTAAGATGGAGAAATTGAGGACCTATAACAAACAAAAACAGAACATTAAAATAGAGTTAGTAAAAAAGACAATACGTAATGAAATTAATGATTGTGGGGAGAAAAGAAAGAATCTAGGTACGAAAAATATTATTTTGCACATCTTTTGACATTAACAAACTGCATAAACAATAACAAAGATGAAAGTCTACTACCTTTGTTCAAAGTCTCAATAACCATTACATAAATAAACACTTAAACAAATGTACCATAACCAACCGTTTGACCACTTCAACAAAAAATTAAATAAAAATATACACAAAAAAAAATTAAATAAACAAATGTTCTTATAATTACATTCAACACACATTTTCCCTTTCCCTTTCCCTTTCCCTTTCCATTTCCAAATCCCTAGCTAAATCTATGATCCAAACATAACATTAAGGAAATATGATGGTTTCTAGGGGTGGGCGCGGATCGGTTGCGGCCACGAAACCTCCAATCCGCCATCCGTCCGCCAAATTGGCGGATTGGAGAAAATCCATCCGCATCCGTCCGCCAATGCGGCGGATGCAGATTGAGCGGATTGGCGGATTGGCGGATGGATGCGATCGGTTTGGCGGTTTAAAATTTTACAAATTTTTGACATAATTTAACATGTACACTTTCAAAAAAAATTACTAAATTAATGTGCACTTAATTCCTCAACCACCACCTATGTGCAATGCATACATGAACACTGCAGCTAGGTTGTTTATGTGTGCATGAGCAGGGCTCAACTATTGTAAGTTACATGTTAAATTGAGAGTAACCTGCTCATGCTCATTTGTAATAACCTAAGAAAAGAGACAAATTCAAAAGAACCTAAGAAAATCATATAAAATAGGTGAGCAAAGGAGCACCTGGAAACAACACCTTACAAAAAAATAAAAATAAATAAAAAGGTAGAAACAACTGTATGCAGTTCTAAGAAATAAAAAATCAGCTGAAACTGTGAAGCTTCTAGCTGCACATTCCCTACCAATTAATCTGACACACAACACTAGCAGCACAAAAGTAAACATTACTTCAACTCTAAAGCCACAAACCTTAACTAGATGCATTCACATTTCTCTGATTTGTGCATTTGAGGAATGTTAAAAGCCAACCCGGCTGCACAGCATCACCGGAGGAAACAAACAGAGCTATCTGCATCACAGAGCAAAAACCAAAACCAATTAAAGCCTGAGCTAATGTCATAACGTGTAATGCAAAGTTGATTGCTCCAGCCCATTATACCAATCTGATGCACACACTTTCGAGACTAATAGCAAAGAATTGCATGTTAAACTGCACAAGGTTGTCGAACAGTGGTGGAGATGTTTTCATCACTCTCACTTTGCTTTAAACACCTCAAGCTCACATTATTGACTTCAAGGGAAATTAACAAATACTCATTTTTAAACTATGCAAAGCACATTAATATGCACATGAGTATGTTTAAAAAAGCTATCAATATTGGACCAAGAGCCAACAATAAGTAAAAAGGTAATACAATACTGAGATGCTGTGCTGCCATGAACACACAATACACAGATTGGTTTGCTGCTGAAGCAGAATCAACAACTTGACATATGATAGCCTCAATACACGTAAGATTTCAAATCACTGACTGAAATCATTAGTGGAAAAAAAAAAATATCCCAAATGATTTACCAATAATAAACAATGAATTTGCTCAAGCTTAGTTATACTTTTGTGACTTAACCAAAACAAATACTACATTATAAATTTAATCAGAAAGTGGAAAAATATAGAGGACAAAGTTGAAAAACAAGCAAGTTAAAAAAAAAACCAATCACAAGACACCAATGAGGAGGTCCCTTATTAGAGGTAATAGGAATTATTTTTAATTGTTTGGATAAGAGGAGAAAATTTAAAAAGATTTCGATGGAAAATTGATGAAAGGATTGGAGTAGTTAATATCAAATCAAACTTTTTACTCAAATTTGGAACCAAATTAGATGAAAAAATTGGTGAAGGGCTGAAAATGATCTTAAGCAAACACTAATCTAAGAGCTAAATGGGTCTCAAGATAAGTAAAACAGAGTCCAAGTACAAACATTTGCATAACCAGATCACTTCAATATTACGCTACTATATATATAACATCACAAAAATAATTAAAACCTTTAATCAAAAAAAAAATCTTTCAATAGATGAAATGAGAAGATTACCTTGGTTTACAAAACGTGAAATGAAAAAAAAAGGAGGCAACACAGGGGGGGAAAAGGGGGAAAATAAGAGGGCGGGCAGGTCGGGTGAACAGATAGAATTGGCGGATTACCCGTGACCCGACCCGAACCCGAGAAAATGAAAAAAAATAGACCCGCATCCGTCCGCCACAGGTCACGCATCCACCCAAAGCTCATCGGGTCGGGTCCGTGTGGCGGGTCAGGCCATCCGCTGCACACCCCTAATGGTTTCAACATTATAGAAAGCAAAGCACATTCACATAATTTTCTTCTTCTTTTGTGCTAGCTTATTATTTTCCAAAAAAATTCAAAATATAATATAAATGTGGGAGTGGATTTTCCAAATGATTTGAGCCAACATCAATCAATATGTTATAGTTACATGAAGTTATATATCATAAAGTGAGTAATTATAAATGACAACAACTATGGCTTTGGTTGTAATTCTTGCTTAACATAAATGCTATTAGGTTCCCATATGAGAAAGTGGGAGGGGACCATAGTTGGTCGTCTTGTAAAAATGAATTCAATTTGGAGTTGTGGCCTGCTGCTATGGTGTGGCCTGTTGCTATGTTGTGGCCTGCTGCTGAGGTTTTACTAATCCTCTAAGACTGAAGATGGATGAAGCAACTGTAAAGAATGTTGGCAGTAATATGATTAGTAGCTATAATGTAATATATGATGTAGGTAGGTTTACAGATGGTCTTTTGATGTATATACAGTGGATACAGTTGGTCTTTTTGTTGCTTTGCTTCCTACCCTTGTGGGCTGTGCAAGGGAGGAGATATATTTCTAGGTGATTCATCATTGTAATTCTCCTACTTTTTGCGGGCTATGCAAACTTTTGTATTATGTGACTATTTTTGGGTGTCTAGGTTTGTGTTAAAAAATCCCATTTTTTTATTGGGAATATTGAACATTTTCTTAGGCCCTTTATAGTGCTGCTTTTATGTTTCTGGGATAGGGTTTTAAGTCTAACGGGTTTCGATGCTTGGCCTGCTAACCGTTGCTCTCTATGTATAGCTTGTGTTAGGTCCTGGGGTATTTCCCTTGTATTCTTGTATTTTCCTTTTTTTTTTCATGACTTATTCACCAAAAAAAAAAAAAAAACAAACAAACAAATTCCTAGACTAGGTGAGTCACATCGTCCCTCTTGCTCAAATGAAACGGGATGAAACAAATCATAAGTTTTTTTATTGATTCAAGGCAAAGAATAGCAAAATTCAAACAAGACAAAAAAAAACTTACCTTTCACTTTGTCTTTGCTTGGTGGCTGAATTTGTTTTTATAATTTTATAAATATTTATCATACACAACTTATCTCTAGTGAACATAGAGCTAAATTTCTTTTAGAATAATTTTTGTCTTATTTTGTTGCGACAATATGACCAATCCAAAAGTGTCAAAGAGAAGCGATAAAAACCTCTATGATTCGGCTATTGAGTAGTCAGACGACTCTTCAATAACCCAATATGTCATTCACCAAATCTCATAACCCATACTCGTACGCTACGTGCAGTTAACTTGTTAATGCCATAATGGACTTCGACAAAAGACTTCCAATGCTCAACACAAAAGCACAAATACATCATCTATATGTGGATGAAATATTGCACAAATACATCATCTTGTAGGACAAATATCAGATAAATGAAAATTGAAAAAATAATTACATACTAATAGAGTATAGATATGTATTCGGTGCAAATGAAAATTAAATTTTGAAATTTGCAATTACTTTATCTATTTCTTATTTATCTGATAGTCTCTCATTCTTGTAAGAGACATAAGGGATGTAGACCCTAAAATGAGGTTGCCTTTTCATGAAAAGCATTGGATTCCATTTTAAAGACCAAATCAAAGTCATCAATCCCCCTTTTCTATTTTTGCCTGTTCCTATCAAATGCCTGACAAAAGCTGTCCTATAGAATTCACCATCCTAGAAAAGACTTTTGTTTATCTGAAATTTTGTTAGAAATTAACCTAAACTGATATTACTATTGAAAAAGGTACCCTACATTACTTGCCATTCAATGGAAAGAAAATATGTATTGAACATTTTTTACATCTCAAAAAGAAGATAATCACACATGACAGTGCCAGATTAATGACATAGGTGAGCTCACAAATTGCCCAACATATTCATTACTTCAATTCTTGTATAGTTCTCTACAATTCCCTCAAAAACCAAAACAAATAGATAATTCTAACCAATCCCAAAAGAGAACATGCTAAAAATTTAAAGAAGGTCGAGATTATGAACACTACACCGAAGGTCCAACAAATTTATAGCCTGGATTATGGAGGCCTAACCATTTAGATGAACTATCTTAAATGGGTTTGGTTCTTAGTCAAATCAGGGTTGAGAAGGCAGAATTTAAACAATCAATCTAACAGAAAAGAGTCATAGACAACTCAAAATGCAAGGTGAGGGGGGAAGAAAGAAAAGAAAGGAAAAGTAGCCCTAAACTAAAAGGTATATATCTCATGGACCTATTTTAGTAATCTCTGAACTGATTATAGCACAAACACTTCTTTTGTTTAACAAATTATTTGAATTAATAGTAATCTATGTTCCTAGTATGGTGCCTCAAATAATGATTCTTCAAAGTTGGGTTGCAGAACAAAAGTCCAATAAGCAAATAGGTATGTTGAATGGGTTTATAAAGTAACATCAAAATATCCATTCATTTCTCAGTTTATACAATTCCCAGAAAATTGCTAAAGGTAATACATCCAAACCACTTTAATTTTGTTTCTCATAGGAAAATCAAGCAACCACAAGAGTAATTGTTAGAAAAATAAACAGATTTCAATAAGCAAATAAAAAATTAGTCTCATATCAGTTACATGGTTACAAAATTCAATTACCAACACATCAGATTTCACACAAGCCAAATTTCAAGTGTATATATATATATATATATATATGGAATCAACAGAACTAACAAACATAAAAAACCTAAACCTATTCAAATCATATTTTCCTAATTTTATAAACCAACCCAGTGAGTTCACAAAGGTGAAAGGGGCAGTTTCGAAGAAGGGGATTTCGGTCTAGGGTTTCATAGAATGGAGATGGAGAAAGGGAGAGAAACAAGTAGCAGAGTGAGAAAGAGAGACATACATTGAGGCATGTAGCTTGCTAAAACGAGGAGGAAAAGAAAAGGGCAGAATAAACTCACTCTTCAGTGCTTGGCGAGAAGGAGCTCCGGCGAGATCCTATACAGATCTTTGTCAACAGCTTTGGGAGCTTTTCACCGTGGTAGAGGATGCGGCGGCGCAGGTCCCGGCCGTGGCAAGGGCAGAGAGAGAGAGAGAGAGTAATTTTTGAAGACGTTTGGGATGAAGAAAGGGAGACGTTTGGGATGAAGAAAGGGTCTGAGGGATTTGTCAGGAGAGGAGGGAATTTTGATTTTCAGAAAATTTGGAAATTTGGATGTTTGAAGAAAGGGTCTAAATTTTTGGGCGAAATTATTTGGGGGAATTATGTAATAATCATGATAAAAAAAATTAAAATAATTAGAGTCTTATAATAAAATAAATTATTAATTTATAATTTTATCAATTTATACTCAAATTTTTTTTTATTTATTTTTAATATAAATTCTTATATATTTTTATTAAGTAAAATTAATTAAAAAAATATTTTACTCATCAATTACAAAATGTATAATCATACCATAAATTGGCGTAAACATAATAGACAAAATTTTAGAAACTATAAGGTAGTGTTTGGGAACGTTTACGTTTTTAGTTTATGTTTACAAAAATTTTATAAATTGATTTTTGTTTATTTTTAGAAAAACATAAATTACAAACGCGTTTGGTTTGAACAAATGCTTATAAAATTTTAAAAATATAAATTAAAAAATATGTTTGTTTAGGCCTAAAATATTTATATTTATATTTATTTTTATTATTTATAACAATGGGATCACACACATTATAATTGAAAAAAGTTAATTAAAAAAATAATTGAAAAAAAATTTAATTGGGAAAAAATATTAATTGAAAAAAAAAGATTAATTGAAAAAAATAATTAATTGAAAAAATATTTGAAAAAAAAGTTAATTGAAAAAAAAATTATTTGAAAAAAAATTATTTGAAAAATAATAATTTTAAAAATATTTATTTGGAAAAAAAAAATATTTCAAAAAAAATCATTTGAAAAAAATAATTGAAAATAAATTAATTGAAAACTGAAAACGTAAACTCATTTTTTGAGTTTACATTTTTTCCTCAAATTTATAAACTGAGACAATCATTTTGTGTTTGGTAACGTTTACGTTTTCAGTTTATATTTACAAAAATTTTATAAACTGGTTTTTGTTTATTTTTAGAAAAACATAAACTACAAACGTGTTTGGTCATTGACAAAATGTTTTAAAAAATTTAAAAATATAAAAAAGAGTGAGAAATGGCAAGTGGTGGCAAGTGGAGGCGGAAGACGGTGGTGGAAATTGGTGACGGTGGGTGGGTGGGTGACGGTGGCGGGTGATGGGTGGTGGCGAGTGGGTGGTGGCAGGTGGGTGGCAGGTGGTGGGTGGTAGCGGGTGGGTGATGGTGGCGGGTGGTGGGCGGTAGCGAGTGGGTGATGGTGGTGGTGGTGGTGGCAAGTGGGTGGCGGATGGCGGGTGATGGTGGATGGGTGGGTGACGGTGGCGGGTGGTGGGTGGTAGCGAGTGGGTGGTGGTGGTGGTCGCAAGTGGGTGGTGGATAGCGGGTAGGTGGCGGGTGGTGGTGGTGGTGGTGGGTGGGTGGGTGGGTGACGGTGGCAGGTGGTAAGTGGTAGCGAGTGGGTGGTAGTGGTGGTGGTGGTGGGTGGTGGGTAGTGGTGGCAGGTGGGTGGCGGTAGGGGGTGGTAATGGGTGGTGGTGGCGGGTGGATGGGTGGCAGGTGGCTGGTAGTGGTGGGTAGTTGGTGGTGTCAGGTGGTGGATGGTGGTGGCCGGTGGGTGATAAGTGGTGGTGGTAAGTAGGTAGCGGGTGGTTGTAAAACCTGAAGCTTGGTGTTCTTTGCTCGAGCAAGCTTTCGTTCGCTCGAGCGTGCTTCTGCGTTGCAGACCTGAAGCTTTGCATTGGTCGCTCAAGCAAGCTTTCCTTCGCTCGAGCGAGGTGACCTTTTGTTTCTGACAGAAAAGAGACAGAGAGAGAAGAGAGATGGACGAGAAAGACAGAGAGAGATAGAGAGAAGAGAGATGAATGAGAGAGACAATGAGAAAGATAGAGAGACAGAGAGAAAGATAGTGAGATGAACGAGAGAGAAAGATGAGAGAGATAGAGAAAGAGAGATAAAGAGAAGAGATAAAGAGAAGAGAGATGAACGAAAGAGACAGATAGAGAAAAGAGATGAGGGAAGAGATAGATGAGTGAGAGACATAGGAAGAGAGAGAGAGAGACAAATAGACAGACAAATAGAGAGAGAAGAGTGATGAGTAAGAGAGAGAAAGAAAGAGAAGAGAGAGATGGAGATGAAAAAATGGATGAAAAGATATAGACAAAGAGAGAGAGAGAGAGAGAGAGAGAGAGAGAAAAGAGCGAAAAGAGATAAACGAGAGAGAGACAGAGAGAGATAAGCGAGGGAGATAAAGAGAAGAGAGAGAGAGAAGATAGATGAGAGAGATAAAGAGAAAAAAGATGGACGAGAGACATTGAAAGAAAAAGAGACAGACAGACAGACAGACAGAGAAGAGTGATGAGTGAGAAAGAGAAAGAGAAGAGAGACAGAGACATAGAGAGACAAAGAAGAGTAATGAGTGAGAGAGAGAGAGAGAGAGAGAGAGAAGAGAGATAGAAAGATGAAAAAATGGGTGAAAAGAGAAATGTTCAAAAGAGTAAGACGACGTATGTGTGTCAAATTTAGTCAAATTATTAAAATGTATGTCTATGTGTATATAAATATTTTAAAATGTATATTTTTGTATTTACCCTTTTTATTGTATTTAGTAAATAAATCTAAAATAGAGATATGTGGTTAGTGGTTTTGAGTTGGTTATGATCAAAGTTAGGGCTTATGGATGAAAATGATGTTAGTTATAAGATGTGGTTATGAGATATGTAATGGTGGTTATGATCAAAATGGTATGGTTACGAGCCAAAAGGTATTGGTTATGAGATGTGGTTATGAGATATGTGATTAGTGGTTATGACTAAAGTGGTGTGATTATGAGGCAAAGAATGTTGGTTATGAGATATGTGATTAGTGGTTATGAGTAAAGTGGTGTGGTTATAAGCCAAAGAATGTTGGTTATGAGATATGTGATTAGTGGTTATAAGTAAAGTGGTATGGTTATGAGCCAAAGAGTATTGATTATGAGATATATGACTAATGGTTATGAGATATGTGATGTTAATTATGATCAAAGTGGTGTGACTATGAGCCAAAGGGTGTTATGAGATATGTGATTAGTAGTTATGATATATGTCATGTTAGTTATGAGCCAAATAGTGTTGGTTATGAGATATGTGAATAATGGTTATGAGATATATGATTGTTGATTATGAGATTTGTGATTTTGGTTATGAGCAAAGTGATGTAGTCATGAGTCAAAAGGGTGTTTGGTTATGAGATATGTGGTTATTAGTTATAAGATATGTGATATTGGTTATGATCTGGTTATGAGCAAAAGGGTGTTGATTATGAGATATGTAATGTTGGTTATGAGTCAAAGGGGGATTGGTTATAAGATGTGGTTATGAGCTAAAGAGGTGGTTATAAGCTATATGAGTATGGTTATGAGCCAAAGGATATTGGTTATGAGCTAAAGGATATTGGTTATGAGATGTAGTTATGAGATATGTGATTGTAGTTATGAGATAAGTGATTGTAGTTATGAGCCAAAGAGTGTTGGTTATGAGATATGTGGGTAATGGTTATGAGATATATGATTGTTGATTATGAGATATGTGATTTTGGTTATAAGCAAAGTGATGTAGTTATGAGTCAAAAGGGTGTTTAGTTATGAGATATGTGGTTATTAGTTATAAGATATGTGATATTAGTTATGATCAAAGTGATGTGGTTATGAGCAAAAGGGTGTTGATTATGAGATATGTAATGTTGGTTATGAGTCAAAGGGGATTGGTTATAAGATGTGGTTATGAGCTATATGAGTAGTAGTTATGACATATGTGATTAATAGTTATGAGATATGTGATAGTGGTTATGATCAAAGTGGTGTGATTATGAGCTAAAGGATATTGGTTATGAGATGTAGTTATGAGATATGTGATTGTAGTTATGAAATATGTGATATTGGTTATCAACAAAATGGTGCTGGTTATGAGATATGGTTATGAGATAAGTGATGAGAGCTTATAACTAAGTTATGATTAATTTGATTCTAGTTATGAACAAATATGATTTTGGCTCATAACTATAAAAAGTGACGTGCTTACCAGGTCACTTTTAATGATGTGGCTCAATCTGAGCCATTGATTTTCGATGTACCATACATTTTTTAAACACAATGTACTATAGACTTTCCCAGCTTTTGTAATCTGTCTCTTTGAACTCAAATGTTTTTTTTTGGTGCGACTTCACGGAAAGAGTCATATCTTTTTAATCGTAACTTGGAATTGATCGCCGTCTGTGCCATTGGATTCGTACCATTTGTATCCAGCTAACATTTGAAGTACATGGTCTAAGAGTTGACACGATTAACGTACAAATGCAAAAACATGACTCCACGACAGGAAGGTACAAGAGTGATGTCAAAAATCATCATCAAAATTAATTTCAAATTCTAGGAATTTGAAGAAAAATAGTGTAACTTAGAGATAAATATGTTTATCTATTAACCATACATTGCTTTACAAATGATGGGTGCCTTTTTTTAGGCAAAGTCGCAATGTGAACACATATGAAAAATGGGGTTGACGACTACATGAATTTAATGCATGTTGTGGAAAGTCTTCACTTCCTCATACTTATACCACTGTTGCTGCCTACTACAAATGCACACTTGAACATAGCTAGCCAACATTGATCTGCAACAAAAGGAAAATGTTTGAGGGCCACAATTTTTGTGGCCACAATGGCTTAAAACTGCCAAAATAATGTCGTTTTGACATGTTTTGCACCCAAAACGATGTCGTTTTGACAATTTTGAGCCATTGTGACCACAAAAATTGTGACCCTCTAGCATTGTTGGCAACAAAATATCTAAATACTAAAAACTAAATTTTGACATAGATTATATTACTTCTCATTTCCTTAAAAATGCATTGTTTGCTAAAGTCCTATTATTTATTATTTATTTTTTTTTTGTTGACAAATTCCCTTAATATAATAGTTCGTTGTAAAATCTATAGTAAGGTACACAATTATTGCAATTTTCCATGGTGACATAAGGTTATCATCAATATGCAATATTATTTCTCTTTTGGTATTTTTCTATTTTCTCAAAATAAGAATTATTAATTTGGAGCCTCACTCCATCACCTCTTGAGAAACACCATACTATTGCTTTCACTATGTAGACTTGACTTGTTCAACATGCACCACTCGTATATGATGCATGGTGTTCATACATCCCACCTACAACAATAACTATGTAAGAAATCAATAGATCCACCCTTTTTTCATAGAGGTCTAGTAATGCTTATGCTGGGCAACTTTGGAAATTTGTTGAAAAAATAGAGCCAGTTAGTAGTACGTAGGCTTATTGCTATCTTTAGTCATGCCAACTAAGATATTACAAGAAATCCTCAGGTAGTTCTTTTCAACAGGTCAAGGTTGGTAACTAGAGACAACCTCTAAAAATAGACATTTTTTTGCCTCTATAATTTGTGAAGGAACCCCACTGAACCAAAGCAAAAGCCAATCAAGCACATCGCAATGGATTCAATAAGTCACACAACCATATTCGAAACCATTGTTTTATCTGTTTTCTTTCACGTCCCAACTCCAGCAAATTCCACTTGGATGACTTTGAATTCTACTCCATACAAACTAGTCGACGATTATTGCAACTAGAGTAAGAACAAAACATTCTGCGTCGAAACTTTCAAGTTGGATCCTCGAAGCGCATTAGCCCCGGATAAAGTAACACTTGTGAAAGTCGCCATCGACTTAGGAATAAATGACATATCAAAACTCAAGAGTCACGTATCTCTTGTGCTTCCCAAGCACGATACAAACCCCACTGCAAAGCTAGCTCTTGAAAGTTGTGTATCTTCATTCGAAGTGGCGTCTGAATTTTTGAGAGGCGCGCTCAAATTTGTGTCTGGCCCATACGACGAAGATTCTTACGAGAACACAAGTGAGAACATTTTAAATGCAGGCTATTTTGTTAAAAGTTGTCAGTGTGGGTTGGATTCTAAAGGGGTTCATGATCCATCAATTTCCCACGTCATGATAGCTACATCACGTGTCATTGGGTTTGCTTTTGGGATTACAAATAATGTCCCAACCCCCACCTCTTAGTAATCGCTCAAAATTTATGTTATGAGAAATGAATTATTAGTTTGCAGCTTAAGCCTAATACCATACCATGTACTTTATTTTTACTTTTAATTTTTTGGGCCACATATTTGGAATTGTCTAGAAAGAACAAAATAATTTTATCATGTCTTTGTTACGGTGATGAAGGAATCAAGTTCTCAGATTGGGAAGGCTACACCCTATTGTAGAACATTACCTTCAATTAAATGTAGAATAAACGATGCATTTTGATAAAACTATGAAGTGTTCTTCTATCAGTCCCTGGTTTATTCATGTAGCTCATACACAATACTGTGTTTACTAGTTTCTTTTGTTCAGAAAAAATACTAACGGAAACCTTTGTCGCAATCTTACATACTCCGTGTAAGATAAATTGATAAAGAGAGAGAGAGCAAAATGAATAACTCTGTATTTCTGTGTATATTTTGTATATTACAAGCTATTATATAGGAGAGGATTTGGGAGTAGGTGAGGTAGGTGAGTGGTGGTAGTGGATGGTAGTGGAGGTGGTGGGTGGTAGTGGAGATGGTAGGTGGAGTTGGTGGTGTGGTAATTTACACAATTTACAATTTACATTAACAGCTCCCCTCAAACTCAAGGAGGATAGGAACTAACCAACTTGAGTTTGAAGAGAGTAACAAAATAGAAAAATAAACTGATAAATAAAATAAAACAGGATAGGAGACACGGTATGGTCGTGTCAGACCGTTGTAGAAGACACGGTATGGTCGTGTCGGACCGTTGTAACAGACAGTTTACGGGGTCATGTCGGACCGATGTAGCAGACACTGTGTGGTCGTGTCAGACCGTTGTAGAAGACAGTTTATGGGGTCATGTTGGACCGTTGTAGCAGGACAGTTTACGGGGTTATGTCGGACCGTTGTAGAAGAACAGTTTACGGGGTCATGTCGGACCGTTGTAGAAGACAGTTTACGGGGTCATGTCGGACCGTTGTAGAAGCTGACCGGAATCAATGTCGGGACAGTTTACGGGGTCATGTCGGACCGTTGTAGCAGACACTGTGTGGTCGTGTCAGACCGTTGTAGTAGACAGTTTATGGGGTCATGTCGGACCGGTGTAGAAGACAGTTTACGGGGTGATGTCGGACCGTTGTAGAAGCTTGTGGTGGTACACCAAGGAGGCGACTTAGGGAGTGCGCCATGGGGTGGCTTGAGTGGTTCCCATGGTGTATAACCATGCTCACCAGCTTGAGTGGTTCGCATGGTGTGTAACCATGCTCACCATGATATATGTATAACCCCCCCTCAAACTCAAATAGGTGTGAAGATAGAAACCTATTTGAGGTTGAAACAAAGGGATTGATAAAGCTGACCGGTGTAGAAGACACTGTATGAGTGTGTAGATAGGCTGCCCAAAAGATATACATGGATGTAGATATCGAGCCCTCAAAAGTCGTGCCCTCAAAAGGTGTGCCCGCATCCTCAAAAGGCGTGTCATCAAAAGGCGTGCCCGAGGCATCAAAAGGCTTGCCATGAAAAGGCGTGCCAGGTTGTCGGCGTCAAGAGGCACGCGATGCGCGTGGCTGCCTCGGCTATTTAACCAAGACAGAGCCTGAGGCCGAGGCAGAAGCAAAAAACCTGCGAAATCCTCTGTAAAACTCTTCGTTGTGCTGAGAGAGAGAGGCTGTAACACTGTTGTGCTGAGAGAGAGAGTCTGTAACACTCTGTTGCAAGAGAAAATGGCTTCGTCGTCCCGTGGTCTGCTGACTCTCTTTCCCGACCTCAACGAGTCAACAAGAGAGATAACGGGTGCGGTGGCCAGTGAACCTCAACCAAACACCACTGGGTTTGCTCTGTTGAACTTTCCGATGCAGTCGGTGGAGCAAAAAATGGCAGTGCAAACGGATGTGAAGGCTAATCAGTATACTTTGAAGGCATGTGTGGAGTCCATGACGGCGGTCACAAACTTGTCGCACCGGCTGCAGAGTAGGACAAATGAGGTGCAGCAATTAAACGCCCAACTAGCTTTGCTCCAACGCATGTATAAGGATGCGCGAGCTCTATAAGCGTGCTAAGGGCAGAAAACAAGGAGCTGAAGCGGAAGGCCACCGTGATGTTCCGATTTGGAGGGTCGCCATATGCTGCAGTGGAGGAGCAGGGAGTAGTGATCATGCCCAGTGGAGTGGGAAACACGGAGGCAACACCGGCAAGGGCCGCCCAGGACGGAGGCAAGAAGAAAAGACCGGCGGAATAGGCGAAGAAGTAAGGCCGGTTTTGGTGGTGGTTGTGGGTTGTGAGTGGAGATTGGTTTGGTTTGTATTTTTTGTTTTTTTTTTATGTGTGTGTGTGTGTGATGTATTGGTAAGGCTCTGGTATTACAATGGAAATGTAGGACTTGAATTTGGTGGTTTGTGAATAATAGTCTATGATGGGATGCTGACACTTTGAGTATTGGATACTGTGGTGCTTGTGATAAAAGAAAAGAAAAGAAAATAGGATAAAATACAAGAGGAAGAAACGGTGGGTATGGTGATATGGGGGAGAGACACAAGCTGGACACACACAGAATACACAGGACACAAAAAAAAAAAAAAAAGATAAGATAAAATAAAGAAAGGTATTTTATTTGGTGGAGAGGGAGTCGGTGAGTGGGGTGCAAAAGGTGAAGGAGAAAGGATGGGTCGATTTTTTTTTTTTTTTTTGGGTCAAAAGTGGTGGTGATTAAAAATAAATAAAGAAGTGGAGAAGTGTGCAAAAGTGGACACTCCCCATTGGATTCACGGTATTCACGGTCTACCTAGCCACCTCATCACTTTTGGCTCATCAGACACACCCCTTTGTGAGAGAGAGAGAGAGAGAGAGAGAGAAACATCAGTGGAGTCCTTCTGGGGCAACCAATGCCAACCTCTCGAATTCCATCAAAACTTTAAGTCTGAGAGTGACTTTCAAGAGGTTTGGTAAATCCAACTTCGATTGTGCAGATTCATCGAACTGTGACGTTGATATCTACCAATAGTGTGAGGACATTTGAGAGGATTCGTAGTAGTCCTTTTCTTCATGGTTAGAAATCTATTGTCTACAAGAATAAGAGAATTTTTGTTCTCTATCTAGATCTGCACCAACAGATATTTGTTCTTAATCCAGATCTGTTGTCTTCTCCGACCATCGTGGACAGTGGCAGCGTCTCCTAGGTGCTCTGGCTTGCCTCATAGCTGAAGAGAGAGAAAGAACAAGAGAGAAAGTCTGTTCCTGACGTCAATCATCATTTCTGATCAGAGGTGGTCACAGATCTGAGATCGGCTGTGGCCACAAATGATAGAGAATCACATACGACAAATGGGGTCGTGGAGGCCCCGGTAGGCGGAGGCGGGCTCGGAGTCGTGGAGGCGGACGGTGGAGGCGGAGATGAGGCAGGCGACGACGCGTTGGCCGGTGGTGGAGGCGAGAGAGATGTCGATGATGATGATGTGGCGGTCAATGTCGATATGGGTTTTTCTCCAGTGTTCGCGGCCGTGGCCGTCTCGGACCATGAGGCTTGAGAATCGGGGGTGTTTGATCATGACGGAGTTGCTGATTTCCGATTTGATTGAATCGATGTTGATGGGGTTTGTGACGCCGATGAGGCAATGGATGATTTGGTTCATTTCGGGACGCAAGAAGAGTCGGCCTGCTGGAGTCAGTGGCTCGTCTCTCTCTTCTTTGGGTTTAGCCATTGCACACAGAGAGAGAGAGAGAGAGAGAGAGAGAGTGTGTGTTTGGTGTAGGTGACCAAGATGGATGATGGTGATGATGCTCTGATCTTGAAGGTGAATGTTGAATTGGGTTTAGTGGCAGCGGAGTCAAGGAATGTGTAGAGGTCCGGCGGGCGGCCAAGGCGAGATTGCCGCCCGCCGGTGAAGCAGAATGACTAGGTTGTTAACCTAGCTCTGATACCATGTAAGATAAATTGATAAAGAGAGAGAGAGCAAAATGAATAACTCTGTATTTCTGTGTATATTTTGTATATTACAAGCTATTATATAGGAGAGGATTTGGGAGTAGGTGAGGTAGGTGAGTGGTGGTAGTGGATGGTAGTGGAGGTGGTGGGTGGTAGTGGAGATGGTAGGTGGAGTTGGTGGTGTGGTAATTTACACAATTTACAATTTACATTAACACTCCGAACATTTAAATTTTGAAGAGGTTGCACGTGTGAGGAATAGATTTTGACTAGGTCATAGTTTGTTCTTTTAAACTAACCATTGATTTTAATTGCATTTTCATTTCTTATTCATTGACCTCAGATCTTTTTATGTACTTTCTTTAATGATGGATATTATTGGCTCAAGTTATTGTTGCCATTTGATTCAACTTGTTCTCATTTCTTGCAATACAATCTATCTATTCCACGTGAACCAATAAATTGTGGGTAAAAATGATCCCACACTTTGGTTTGGTTTTAAAAGTCTTGTATAGTAGCAACTAGCACAACAGATATAGTATGCATAGATGAAACAACACAAATTGTGCCATACTGTGGTTAGATGGATTCCGTGGAACATAGGTGGAGAAATTACAATATTATAAAAGATTGGTGGCACATCCCGGATATTAAGACCTTAATTAGGCGTAATCCAATTAATCAAAGCATGATATTTATTGGCAAACTCTAATTTTCATCCTTATTCACTTCATTTCATCACTAGGGTCTGTTGCAAACTCATTCGCACCATGCTCTTGGGATAGGTTGAATTTCCTGCTTTATTGGTAACTATTTGGTCGGACCAGTAATCCCACATGGCCAAGTTTTTGATCTTTCCACATTATATTCTGCACATCCCACACGGATCAACACATTAATTGCTCCTTGTAGGGGTGCAAAAATTTCACAATTAATTGCTCGTCGAATGAGTGCTAGAAATAGCAGAACAATTTTCTCCGAATACGCTTATGTGCTTAAAAAAGAGTTGAACATTAACGAAGAAAAAAAAATTCTTTGGGGGGTACTAAAATAAATTAAGTATAAAAAAAGGTTTGAAATTGAGGGAAATTTTTGGATAAAGAGAGGAAATCTAAAGGGATGTTCAGCAGTGACTTTAGGCTTGTTTCTCGATGATTGATGATGGGCTTCTTATGATATTTTTTAGGTTACTGTGGTATTGATGGTGTGGCCGTGGTTTGAGGTGCTTCTGTCTAATCCCTTTTTTTCGTGAGAAGGAAGAAATGGGATTTCGGAATCATAGATATTACGTCAAATCATTGGAATTTATTTTGTGTTGATTGTAATTGTAATTCTTCCCTTTTTGGTGGATGTACCTCCTATTTATTGGAATGACTCATTCATGAGTCCCCAAGAGTGAATTTCTTTCTTTCTCCCATGAATGTAGGCATTGTCACCACATTAATTCCTTCTTTAGCGATTGTGTGACTTTCTTCATTGTATCACGACAGGTTTTGTAATCTATCTTTGATTTGAAATGGTTTTTTTTTTATTATTTTTATTATTTTTTTATTTTTTGCGACTGCATGGAAAGCGTCATAACTTTTTAACCGTAACTTTTTTTGCGACTACATGGAAAGCGTCATAACTTTTTAACCGTAACTTGGAATCGATTGCCGTTTGTGCCATTGGATTCGTACTGCCTGTATCTACCTCACATTTGAAGTAGATGGTCCAAAAGTTGAACCGGTTAACGTACAAACTCAAAAACATGACTCCACGATAGGAAATTACAAAAGTGATGTTAGAAATCATCATTAAAAGTAATTCTAGGAATTTGCAGAAAAATAGTGTAGCCGAGAGAGAAATATGTTTATCTATTTGCCATACATTGCTTTACAAATGATGTGTGCCTTTTATTAGGCAAATTTGCAATGCGAACACTTGAAAATGGGGTTGACGACTACATGAATATAATGCATGTTGTGGAAATTCTTCAATTCCTTATACTTATACCACTGTTGGTGCCAACTACACTTGCACACCTGAACACGATAAACCCGACATTGATCTGCAACAAAATATTCTAATATTAAAAACTAAATTTTGATATAGATTTTATTACTTCTCGTTTCCATAAAAATTCACTGTTTTCCAAAGTCCCCCCCTCCTTTTTTTTTTGGGAAAAATTCCCATAATATAATGCATCGTTTTAAAATCTAAATGTAAGCTACACAATTATTGCCACTTGCCATGGTGACTTAACTTAAGGTTATCATCAATATGCAATGTTATTTCTCTTTTGGTATTTTTCTATTTTCCCAAAGCACGTGTGGGCAAATAAGAATTATTAATCTGGAGCCTCACTCCATCACCTCTTGAGAAACACCATACTATTGTTTTCACCATGTAGACTTGACTTGTTCAACATGCATCACTTGTATATGATGTATGGTGTTCTTGTAAACATAAATTTCAGAACATAAAACTTCATGTTTCGGATCATCTACCATGTATATCATCAAGAAATCAAGACAAAATGACATACCTGAATCCATCGATGAACGGTTAAACGGAAGCGTCTGATTGTCAATAAAACCTTAATATTGACTATGTTATTGCCTTCTAATCCTTTCCCCTTTGGTGCCTTATGTTTCTCCTTGAGAGGATTTAGAAAAACAAAATAGCGTTCTTATCTTTTCCACCTTAGGAAGGAATAGGGACCATAACCTTTTAAAGGTTGTAATTGGTTTTCATAACTGAAAGGTAATGAAAACCAATAAATTAACCATTATTGGTTTAAAACTGAAAGGTAATGAAAACCAATAAATTAACCATTATTGGTTTTAAAACTGAAAGGTAATGAAAACCAATAAATTAACCATTATTGGTGCAGGAGTAATCCCACTTCCTACTACTACTTTTGACCAATCACTGGTTCCTATACCTGTCATTGCTCGAGAAGTAATTTCAAATCCTCAACCAGACAATGTTGTTCAAGATAATATAGTTCAAACCCTCATTCAAGATGAGGTAATTGTTCCTGAGGAACAAACTCTATAACCTCAACCTCAAGAATCTGTGCCATTAAGGCGATCCACTAGAAAAAGGAGATTTGCATTTTCAGATGATTATATTGTATATCTCCAGGAACATGAGGTAGAAAATGGAATGTCGAAAGATGATCCAATCAACT
Source organism: Camellia sinensis (assembly GCF_055761805.1). Taxonomy (NCBI): domain Eukaryota; kingdom Viridiplantae; phylum Streptophyta; class Magnoliopsida; order Ericales; family Theaceae; genus Camellia; species Camellia sinensis. Next base: position 60,361,049 of record NC_138967.1, read on the forward strand.
TTCGTCAAGCCATGGAATGTTCCAACTCTCATAAGTGGATAGAAGCCATGAATGAAGAATATAAGTCTATGCAAGACAATAAAGTTTGGGAACTTGTCTCATTACCAGTTGGTGCGAAGCCCGTAGGTTGTAAATGGATATTTAAAACCAAAAGGGATTCAAATGGTAATGTGGAGAGGTATAAGGCACGTCTTGTAGCCAAAGGCTTTACTCAAAAAGAAGGAATTGACTTTAAAGAAATTTTCTCTCCAGTTTCTTCGAAAGATTCTTTTAGGACAATTATGGCGCTTGTTGCATATTTTGATCTTGAGTTGCATCAGATGGATGTCAAAACAGCTTTTCTTAATGGTGACATTAAAGAAACAATTTATATGGTGCAGCCAGAAAACTTTGTGTCAGGAGACCCAAAGAATATGGTTTGCAAATTGACTAAATCCATCTATGGACTCAAACAAGCTTCTCGTCAGTGGTACCTCGAATTTCATCAAGTTCTCACTTCGTATGGTTTTGAAACTAACGTTGTTGATGAATGTGTGTATCACAAGTTCAGTGGGAGTAAACACATATTTTTGGTTTTATATGTTGACGACATATTGCTTGCCACAAACGATATAAACTTATTGCATGACACCAAGAGATTTCTATCTAAGAATTTTGAAATGAAAGATCTTGGTGATGCTTCCTTTGTATTAGGAATCGAAATACTCTGAGATCGTTCTCGGGGTATTCTGGGATTATCACAAAGGAGCTATATCGAAAAAATACTCATTAGATTTGGCATGCAAAATTGTAAATTAGGTGAAACCCCGGTTGCTAAGGGAGACAAGTTTAGTCTCAGCCAATGCCCAAAGAACAGTCTTGAAATTCAAGAAATGCAGAAGATTCCTTATGCCTCAGCTGTAGGGAGTCTAATGTATGCTCAAGTATGTACGCGTCCGGATATTGCGTTTATAGTTGGCATGTTAGGCAGATATTTAAGTAATCCTGGCATGGATCATTGGAAAGCAGTCAAGCGTGTTATGCGATATTTACAGAGAACAAAGGAATATATGCTCACATATAGGAGATCGGATAAGTTAGAGGTCATTGGATATTCCGACTCCGATTTTGCTGGATGCCAAGACAGTAGGAAATCCACATCAGGCTATATTTATCTGTTAGCTGGCGGAGCAATTTCTTGGAGGTCTGCAAAGCAGACGCTCATAGCTTCATCCACCATGGCTGCAGAGTTTGTAGCATGTTATGAGGTATCAAACCAAGGGATATGGCTGCGGAATTTTGTCACCGGGTTGCGTATTTTGGAAGGCACTGAAAGACTACTTAAGATATATTGTGACAATAAGTCTGCAGTTTTATATTCCAATAACAACAGGAGCTCGACAAAATCAAAGCATATTGATATCAAGTTCCTAGTTGTAAAAGAAAGAGTGCAGAGTGGACAGATTTCTATAGAGCACATTGGGACAAACTCCATGATAGCGGATCCACTTACGAAGAAACTACCACCCAATGTCTTTCATGAGCACACTGCTCATATGGGTGTTGTTCTATTTGAGAACATTCTGGTTTAGTGGGAGTTTGTATTTATATTACTGCTTTATGTCAGCCTTGAGTTTTATCTATGTAATTAGATTAATTTCTGCAGAAATGAAGTATTCAGTTTATTACGCTCTGTTACGTATTGTGAAGTATTGATCTCAATAAAGTTAAATAGGACCAGTTGGACATAGGCATGTATGGATCACATCACATGTAATTTCCATGCTACGCATCCATGATTGATCTATGTCATTTAGCTATATTTGTATACGTGACCATTGGTGGGTCGAGTTACGATTGATGTAACGAAGACCGCTTTGATCCTATATTAATATAGTTAATGGACAAGATTGTTTGGATACCCTCAAGTTATGATAACAAATTTCTGAGCTCACTAAAGTTAAGCACATTTTTCAAGATACATATGTGGTCCAGTGGGAGATTGTTAGATAATGTCTCAATGGGACCACATAATTAAATGTGGTGTTATCATTTATAAGAAGCCTACAATTTAAGTGATTCAATTTAGTTAATAGGGTTAAGGGTATATGTGTTATGGACCTAATGTGTAGATACTAGTTGTACAATTTCTATTTCTATGAGGGGCAGAAATAGAAATTAAAACATATTGGTTAAAGTTGGTTTTCATTACCTTTCAGTTTTAAAACCAATAATGGTTAATTTATTGGTTTTCATTACCTTTTAGTTTTAAAACCAATAATGGTTAATTTATTGGTTTTCATTACATTGTCTGGTTGAGGATTCGAAATTACTTCTCGAGCAATGACAGGTATAGGAACCTGTGATTGGTCAAAAGTAGTAGTAGGAAGTGGGATTACTCCTGCTTCCTCCTCAAAGACAATGTCTCTAATTGGATTTCTCCCCCCAAACTCAACATCCTCAAAAAATGTTGCAATTCCCGTCTCAAATATTGACCTATTTGTGGGATCATAAAACTTGTAACCCCGGGATCGTTCGGCATAGCCAATAAAGTAGCTGCTAATGGTTTTAGAGTCCAATTTTCGTTTATGAGGTTTATAAGGCCTCGCCTCAGCAGGACACCCCCACACATGCAAATGTTTTAGGCTAGGCTTTCGCCCAACCCAAAGCTCATAAGGTGTTTTTGCAGCTGCTTTAGTTGGCACCCGATTTAAGATTATAAGTTGTTGTCTTTAGAGTCTCACCCCAAAGGGACTCTGGTAAAGTAGAATGACTGATCATACTTCTTACCATATCCTTAAGAGTCCAGTTTCGTCTCTCAGATACACCATTCATGCTAGGTGATCCTGGCATGGTGTATTGTGGGACGATTCCACATTCCTCCAGGTATTTTGCAAACGGTCCTGGACGTTGTTCACCTGATCCATCATATCTGCCATAGTATTCACCACCACGGTCAGACCTGACACTTTTAATCCGTTTGTTGAGTTGTAACTCAACTTCGGCCTTAAATCTTTTGAATACGTCCAAAGACTGTGATTTCTCATGGATAAGAAATAGATACCCATATCTGGAATAATCGTCTATGAATGTGATAAAATATTGTTGACCATTCCAAGACGCCATAGGGAATGGGCCACAAATGTCCGTATGAATTAGTTCTAAGACATCTGTAGTCCTATGGGCACCATATTTCTTTATTTTGGTATGTTTTCCCTTGATACACTCAACACAGACATCAAAATCTGAAAAATCAAGAGAGTCCAAAATTCCATCAGACACAAGGCGCTCAACTCTAGATTTAGAGATGTGACCTAGGCGTTTGTGCCATAATGAGGCTGAATTTTCCTTAGTTAATTTACGCTTTGTACCTCGTGATTCCACGTGCAAGGTTGCATTATAAGATGCAATAGTTTCGAGCAAATATAGATTATCAAACACATTAAGTAAACCAGTACCAATAACATTGGAATTAATAGACATACTAAACTTCATATTTCCAAAAGAACAATAATATCCCAATTTGTCCAATACAGAAATAGAAATTAAATTCCGTCTAAAGGACGGTACAACAAAAGTGTCTAATAAATCCAAATAATAACCAGTTTTCAGTAATAATCTAAAGTGCGCTATTGCCTGCACTTCTATTGACTTGCCATCACCTACAAAGATGTATCTTTCAGCGTCAGTTGGCTTTCGGTAGTTCAAGCAACCCTGCATAGAAACACATATGTGAGTAGTAGCACCAGAATCTACCCACCAAGTGTTTCTTGGTACTGAAGCTAAATTTATTTCAGAACAGACCAAAACACGAAATGGACCTTTCTTTATACGCCAGGCGACGTATTTGGCACAATCCTTCTTTCTGTGTCCGGGTTTGCCACAAAAGAAACAACCATCCTGCGTTTTCTGTTTCTTTGGTTCCGGACCCTGAGGAATAGCAACTTCCTTTCCCTTATGCGTTCTTTTGCCCGTATGCTTGGAGGTGCTTGCTAGATGAGCACTTTCAGTCCTTTCTTGCTTCAATCTCTCTTCCTCTTGCACAAAAAATGAAATGAGCTCATTGAGAGTCCATTTCTCCTTCTGGCAGTTATAACTGACCTTAAATTGGTTAAATTGTGCAGGAAGAGAGATGAGAACTAAATGCACGAGCAAATCATCAGATAGGTCGAGCTTTAGTGCCTTAAATTTTGAAGCAAGATGAGACATTTCCATGATGTACTCGCGAACATTACCCTTGCCTTTATACTTTATTGAAATCAAGCTTGCTAAAAGCGTGCTTGTTTCAGCCTTATCGTTTTTAGCAAAACGCTTTTGAATTTCTAAAAGAAATTCACCGGCAACGGTAACATCCTCTGTTATTGCACCCCGAAAAACTTCTGGAATCCCACGCTTCATGATCATAAGACTTAGCCTGTTAGAACGATCCCACTTTTCAAAGTACACAGTTTCCTCAGGAGTACTTTGTGTAGTGAGAGCATTCGGTTTTGGCATCCTTAATGCCAAGTCTATGTCCATGCAGCCGAGAGCAATCAATATGTTCTCTTTCCAGTCCTTAAAGTTGGTTCCATTTAACATTGGAACATTGTTCATGTTGGCAGAGATTGAAGTAGTCGACATTAAAGCTGAATCGAAAAGAAAATAAAAGGAATAAACAATTATACTCACATTAAGTTACCAAACAGATAATCTCTAAATAAATTAATTTAATGACAACATCTCAAGATACCTAGCACAACATTAATACCAAGCCTTTGGGTAGTGATATTAACTGTAAGTGGTATTCGTGTTGTAATGATCAAACATTGACAATAAGTTATGTCAAATAACAAATCTATCTTTTGATGGATTTATTATTCACATTAGGTTTCCTTGACAATTGGCACATGTTTATCACCACAAAATGTGTGTGTAATTCTGCCAAGTCTTAATCATGTCTTTGGACCGATAAATACCCGCATGAGATACACAGACATGAATTTCAAAACATTCCATATAAAACAATCTAGACAAGAGAGATCACTTTTGTGACATCTTGTTTGAATTGACTTATATTTAGAACATTAGAAAATTAAATTTCCGTAGACGTTGTATGAAATTATATTAAATTTAAAGATTTCTAAATTTGTTACCCCGTATATGTTATATAATCTGCAGCAATCCCAATTATATACATATATATATATATATATAAATACATGATGTTCACCATTTGAAAAATGAACCGCCCATCCGAATTATGTTCCATTTCCAGAAAACAAAACAGAATTTGCAGCAGAGGGAAAAACAGAAATACAAAAAAACAGAATCTGATTCCAAGAAACTAAATAGGATGAATAAAAGCATATCTATTCTGATAATACACATGATATAACCGCTCTGATACCACTTGTAAACATAAATTTCAGAACATAAAACTTCATGTTTCGGATCATCTACCATGTATATCATCAAGAAATCAAGACAAAATGACATACCTGAATCCATCGATGAACGGTTAAACGAAAGCGTCTGATTGTCAATAAAACCTTAATATTGACTATGTTATTTCCTTCTAATCCTTTCCCCTTTGGTGCCTTATGTTTCTCCTTGAGAGGATTTAGAAAAACAAAACAGTGTTCTTATCTTTTCCACCTTAGGAAGGAATAGGGACCATAACCTTTTAAAGGTTGTAATTGGTTTTCATAACTGAAAGGTAATGAAAACCAATAAATTAACCATTATTGGTTTAAAACTGAAAGGTAATGAAAACCAATAAATTAACCATTATTGGTTTTAAAACTGAAAGGTAATGAAAACCAATAAATTAACCATTATTGGTTTTAAAACTGAAAGGTAATGAAAACCAACTTTAACCAATATGTTTTAATTTCTATTTCTGCCCCTCATAGAAATAGAAATTATACAACTAGTATCTACACATTAGGTCCATAACACATATACCCTTAAGCCTATTAACTAAATTGAATCACTTAAATTGTAGGCTTCTTATAAATGATAACACCACATTTAATTATGTGGTCCCATTGAGACATTATCTAACAGTTCATACATCCCACCTTCAATAGCAACTACATAAGAAATCATTAGATCCACCGTTTTTTCATAGAGATCTTGCAATGCTTGTGCTGGACAACTTTGGAAATCTGTTGAAAACATAGACTAGTTAGTAGTGTAGGCTTGTTGCTATCTTTAGTCATGCCAACTAGGATATTAAAAGAAATCCTTAAGTAGTTCTTTTCATCGGGTCAAGGTTGGCAACTAGAGGCAACCTCTAAGAACAGACATTTTCTTGCCTCTATGATTTGTGAAAAAAACCCCAATGAACCAAAGCAAAAGAAAATCAAGCACATCGCAATGGATTCAATGAGTCACACAACCATATTCGTAACCATTGTTTTATCTCTCTTCTTTCACGTCCCAACTCCAGCAAATTCCACTCGGATGCCTTTGAATTCTACTCCATACAAACTAGTCAGCAAATTTTGCAACCAAACTAAGAACAAAACATTATGTGTTGAAACTTTCAAGTTGGATTCCCAACGCGGGTTGGATTCTAAAGGGGTACACGATCCATAGATTTCCCGCGTTGTGATTGCCACATAACGTGTCACTGGCTTTGCTTTCAAGATTGCATATAATGTCCCCACCACCACCTCTTAGTAATCGCTCAAAATTTATGTTATGAGAAACAGATTTTTAGTTTGCAGCTCAAGCTTAATACCATACTGTGTACTTTATTTTTATTTTTATTTTTTTGGGCCATATATTTGAAATTGTCTAGGAGGAACAAAATAATTTTGTCTTGTCTTTGTTTTTATGACCAAGGAATCAAGTTCTCAAATTCGGAAGGCTACACCCACTGTAGCACGTTACCTTCAATTAAATGTAGAATAAATGATGCATTTTGATAAAACTACGGAGTGTTCTATTCAATCTCTGGTTTATTTATGTATCTCATACACGATATTATGTTTACTAGTCGCTTTTGTTTAGAAAAAATACTAATAGAAACCTTTGTTGCAATCTTACGTACTCCGGACATTTAAATTTTGAAGAGGTCACACTTGTGAGCAATAGATTTTGACTAGGTCATAGTTTGTTCCCTTAATCTAAAAATTGATTCTAATTTTATTTTCGTTTCTTAGTAATTCACCTCTGATCTTTTTATGTACTTTCCTTAATGATGGATATTATTGGCTCAAGTTATTGTTGCCATTTGATTCAACTTGTTGTCATTTCTTGCAATACAATCCATCTATTCCGCGTGAACCAGTAAGTTGTCAGTAAAAATGATCTCACACTTTGGTTTGGTTTTAAAAGTCTTGTATAGTAGTAACTAGCACAACAGATATAGCATGCATAGATGGAACAACACAAATTGTGCCATTCTGTGGTTAGACGGATTTCGTGGAACATAGGTGGAGATATTACAATATTATGAAAGATTGGTGGCACATCCTGGATGTTAAGATCTTAATTAGGCGCAACCCAATTAATTGAAGCATGATATTTGTTGGCAAACTCTAATTTCCATCCCTATTCACTTCATTCTGTCACTAGGGTCAATTGCAAACTTATTCGCACCTTGCCCCTGGGATAGGTTGAATTTCGTGCTTCACTAGTAACTATCCAGTCGGACCAATAATCCTGCATGGCCAAGTTTTCGATCTTTCCACATTACATTCCACTCAAAATTAATTACTACCCGAATGAGTGCTAGAAATAGCAGAACAATTTTCTCCGAATGTGCTCACATGCTTCAAAAAGAGTTGAACATGAACGAAGAAAAAAAAAATTTCTCTGGGGGGTATTAAAACAAATTAAATAAAAAAAAATGTTTAAAATTGATTGAAAGGTTGGGATAAAGAGAGGAAATGGAAAGGGATGTTAAGAAGTGACTTGAGGCTTGTTCCTCGATGATTAATGATCAGCTTCTTATGATCTTTTATAGGTCACTGTGGTAATGATGGTGTGGCCATAGTTGAAGGTACTTGTTTCAAATCCTTCTTTTTGGCGAGAAGGAAGAAATGGGATTTTGGGAATCATGGATATTACGTCAAATCATTGTAATTTATTTTGTGCTGATTGTAATTGTGATTCTTCGCTTTTTGGTGGATGTACTTCCTATTTATTTTAAGGTCTCATTCATGATTCCCCAAGAGTGAATTTCTTTCTTTCATCCATGGATGTAGGGATTGTTGAACCACGTTAATTCCCTCTTTAGTGATTGTGTGAGTTTCTTCATAGTATCATGGTACGTTTTGTAATCTGTCTCTTTGATCTCAAATTTATTTATTTATTTATTTAATTATGTTTGTGTGACTTCACGGAAAGCGTCATAACTTTTTAATCGTAACTTGGAATCAATCCCCGTCTATGCAATTGCATTCGTACGGCCAGTATCCTTTGAAGTAGATGGTCCAAAAGTTGACACGACAAGAGTGATGTAAAAAATCATCATCAAAATTAATTTCAAATTCTAGGAATTTGTAGAAAAATAGTGTAGCTGAGAGAGAAATATGTTTATCTATTAACCGTACGTTGCTTTACGAATGATAGGTGCCTTTTATTAGGCAAATTCGCAATGTGAACACGTGAAAAATGGGGTTCACGACTACATGAATTTAAGGCATGTTGTGGAAAGTCTTCACTTCCTCATACTTATGCCATTGTTGGTGCCAAGTACACTTGCACACTTGAAGACGAAAGGGCCGACATTGATCCGCAAGAAAATATTCTAATATTAAAAACTAAACTTTGACATAGAGTTCATTTTTTCTTGTTTCCTTAAAACTGCACTGTTTGCCAAAGTCCTCCGCCTCCCCTCCCTTTTTTTTTTTGAAAAATTCCGTTAATATAATGCATCGTGATAAAATCTACACGTAAGGTACACAATTATTGCCATTTGCCACGGTGACTTAACCTAAGGTTATCATCAATATGCAATATTATTTCTCTTTTGGTATTTTTCTATTATCCTAAAGCAAGTGTGGAAAAATAAGAATTATTAATCCGGAGCCTCACTCCATCACCTCTTGAGAAACACCATACTATTGTTTTCACCAGGTAGACTTGACTTGTTCAACACGCACCGCTCATATATGATGCACGATGTTCACACATCCCACCTTCAATAGCAACTACGCAAGAAATCATTAGATCCACCCTTTTTTCATAGAGATCTTGCAATGCTTGTGCTGGACAACTTTGGAAATTCGTCGAAAACATAGAGCTAGTTAGTAGTGCATGCTTGTTGCTATCCTTAGTAATGCAACCTAGGATATTAAAAGAAATCCTTCAAGTAGTTCTTTTCATCCTGTCAAGGTTGGCAACTAGAGACAACCACTAAAAATAAACATTTTCTTGCCCCTATAATTTGGGGAAAAAACCCCAATGAACCAAAGCAAAAGCCAATCAAGCACATCACCATGGATTCAATGAGTCACACAACCATATTCGTAACCATTGCTTTATCTCTCTTCTTTCACATCCCAACTCCAGCAAATTCCACTCGGATGCCTTTGAATTCCACTCCATACAAACTAGTCAAGGAATTTTGCAACCAGACTAAGACCAAAACATTATGCATCGAAACTTTCAAGTTGGATCCTCGAAGCGCATTAGCTCCGGATCAAGTAACCCTCGTGAAAGTCGCCATCGACTTAGGAATAAACGACATATCAAAACTCAAGAGTCACGTATCTCTTGTGCTTCCCAAGCACGGTACAAACCCCACTGCAAAGCTAGCTCTTCAAAGTTGCGTATCTTCGTTCGACGTGGCGTCCGAATTTTTGAGAGGCGTGCTCAAATTTGTGTCTGGCCCATACGACGAAGATTCTTATGAGACCGCAAGTGAGAACATTTTAAATGCAGGCTACTCTGTCGAAAGTGGTTAACGAGGGTTGGATTCTAAAGGGGTTCACGATCCATTAATTTCCCGCATCGTGACATCCACATCACGTGTCATTGGGTTTGCTTTCAGGAATACAAATAATGTCCCCACCCCCACCTCTTAGTAATCACTCAAAATTTATGTTACAAGAAATAAATTATTAGTTTGCAGCTCAAGCCTAATACCATATCATGTACTTTATTTTTATTTTAACTTTTGTGGGCCGTATATTTGGAATTGTCTGAGAAGAACAAAATAATTTTATCATGTCGTTGTTACTGTGACGAAGAAGTCAAGTTCTCTACACCCCATTGTAGCACGTTACCTTCAATTAAATGTAGAATACACGAATCATTTTGATAAAACTGTGAAATGTTCTTCTATTCAATCTCTGGTTTATTAATGTAGCTCATATACGATATTATGTTTATTAGTCTCTTTTTTTTGGAAAAAATACTAACAGAAACCTTTGTCGCAATCTTACGTACTCCGGAGATTTAAATTTTGAAGAGGTCGCACGTGTGAGCAATAGAGTTTGACTAGGTCATAGTTTGTCCCCTTAATCTTAAAATTGATTTTAATTTTATTTTCATTTCTTATTCATTTACCTCTGATCTTTTTATGTACTTCCTTTAATGATGGATATTATCGGCTCAAGTTATTGTTGGCATTTGATTCAACTTGTTTTCATTTCTTGCAATACAATCCATCTGTTCCGCGTGAACCAGTAAGTTGTGAGTAAAAATGATCTCACACTTTTGTTTTGTTTTAAAAATCTTGTATAGTAGCAACTAGCACAATAGATATAGCATGCATAGATGGAACAACACTATAGCGATCTCGGTTGTCCCTTTACTGTTCTGTGGTATTCCGGACTCGGTTCTGGGGAGTTGGTAGTTGTATCTATCTTGTTGTCGTCCTTTAATTCCATTTGTTTGAGTTTTAGGATGTGTTGGGCATGTTCCGAACAGGTGGGTTGAACCTTGGTTTAAAATCTTGTTGCCAGGTTTTTGGTTGTTGCGCTCGAGCGGGCCTTGTTGCGCTCGAGCGGAGATTGCACACTCCCAGTATTTCGTGTCCCTACAAAACTTCTGCGGGTGTGTTTTTTATGCTCGAGCGAGTTTCTTTACGCTTGAGCGGTCGCGCTCGAGCGGGTAGTACTTTTTGGTGTAAGTTCTGGGAGGGGGAAATCCTCGCTCGAGCGGACTGGTTTTCACGCTCGAGCGGATGTACTTTATTCTAGTGTCTTGGCGCTCGAGTGGACCTTCTTGCGCTCGAGCGTGCCTAGTTTTTGTTCTTGACGCTCGAGCGTTGTGTTATCCGCTCGAGCGGGAATGTCGTATATTAGTTGGCAGCTGGGCATTTTAAAATCACTTTTTACATTCTCTCTCTTACTTTCTAAAAAGATATTTTGAGAGCTCCTCTCTCTAGAAACTCCCTTCTCTCTAGGGTTTGATCTAGTTAGAGTGTCTCTCTGTCCTCCGGCCTTTGTAAAAAGTGTATGGATCGTCGAGGGCTCCATTTTGATCCGTGGATCTTTGAGTTTGGAGCATTTTGGTTTTCTTCAACTTTCTCGTTTGAGCTCTAACTTCGAGGTAGGGATATCCTACTCCTTCTCATGAGTTTTGTCTTTGAATTTTAGCATTTTGATGAGTTGGGGGTTGTTGGGTAATTTTGAGAAAGTTTGGACCTTTGTGTAATTTTACAGAAGTTGGGGTTTTGTTTATATAAACTTGTATGCATGGTTGGCATAGAGAAATGAGATCAATATTGGATTATTGGTGAAAATGGAACCTTAGGGTTGTGATGTTAATTATGGGAAATGCTCTAATTACATTGAAAAATTAATTAGTATAATTAATTTGAAAAAAAGAGGAATTAAATTGAGAATGTTGGGATTGGATGTGGATGAGATTAAAGGGTGTAGTTAGATTCGTTCATCACTCACCTAGTTGAAATGTTGATTATATATCAATTTGGTGCATTTTTTTCAGTATAAAAATAACTGCTTTGGGCTATCGGTGGAGGATAGTCTTGATTGTTGTAGACACTGCATGATGATTAGGCAAACTAAAACTAATCGATTGAGTATGCTATTGAATATAGCAACTGGAATAATACATTAATTCTATGTATTGATTGATTGTATATGATCTATGTTTATATACATGTGTTGCGTGGGAGGAGATATGGGATGTACTCCACGGTTTAGGGGAAGATAGGGGATGGACCTCTAAACCGGATTGTGTGTGATATTGATACAGCACTACAATGTGTATCAAATGTTGATTATGGAAATGTTTGAATTGATTTGATATAGCACTAAAATGTATATTGTTATCAATTGTAAAGTATAGAAGTGATTCTATGTTATGTTGATACAGCACCGAAATATGTATCTTTCGCAAAGTGTGGGAATGGTTTATGTGTTATTGATACAGCATTAAAATGTGTATCCCTCATGAATTTTGAAAGTGTTTTAAAGATGAGTCTAAACCTCATTAAGTTATTTGGCTAGGTGTTGAGCCTTGTTTTCAAACTCAAAGTTGGAAAGGACATGGGAAATGAAATGTAACATGGACTTAATGTCATGAAATCGAAATGTAATATATGTGGATGTATCTGTGTTGACCATCTATCAACTGCTAATCTTTTAGTCATTGTTCATGGCTGGTTTAGTGTATTTCTACTGGGCTGTGGCTCACCCTTTATGGGACACTATTTTAGGTACAGGTAGCATGTCACCTCCAAGGACATAGCTTGGGAGGCTAGAGGCAGACAGACAGCTTTGTTATTTGCTTTCTTTTGATGTATTACATGTAAATTCAAGCCAAGGGCTTAATATGTATTGAGTTAGTACTCTTCTTTTGTAACCAAGTGTTAACTTGGAAAGCTATAAGCCCGTAGGGCATTTGTTTTTGTTGTTAACATGTAATACTTTTGTAAGGAACTACTCTGATGAATAGGAGAGTATTTATCTTTTATACCAATGCATGTCTAAGTTGATGGGTTTTAATGTTATTATTTTGAGGGCGTTACAAAAACAAATTGTGCCATGCTGTGGTTAGATGGATTCCGTGGAACATAGGTGGAGATATTACAATATTATAAAAGATTGGTGGCACATCTCGGATATTAAGATCTTAATTAGGCGCAATCCAATTAATCGAAGAACGATATTTGTTGGCAAACTCTAATTTCCATCCCTATTCACTTCATTTCGTCACTAGGGTCAATTGCAAACTTATTCGCACCTTGCCCCTGGGATAGGTTGAATTTTCTTCTTTACTGGTAACTATCCGGTCGGACCAGTAATCCCGCATGGCCAAGTTTTCGATCTTTCAACATTACATTCCGCTAAAAATTATTTGCTCCCCGAATGAGTGCGAGAAATAGCAGGACAATTTTCTCCGAATGCGCTCACATGCTTAAAAAAGAGTTGAACATGAACGAAGAAAAAAAAAAATTGTTTAGGGGGTACTAAAACAAATTAAGTAAAAAGAAAAAAGGTTTAAGATTGATGGGAATTTTGGGATAAAGAGAGGAAATGGAAAAGGCATGTTCAGCTGTGACTTTAGGCTTGTTTCTCGATGATTGATGATGGGCTTCTTATGATTTTTTTACGCCACTGTGGTAATAATGGTGTGGCCGTAATTGGAGGTGCTTGTTTCAGATCCTTCTTTTTGGCGGGAAGGAAGAAATGGGACTTTAGGAATCATGGATATTACGTCAAATCATTGGAATTTATTTTGTGTTGATTGTAATTGTGATTCTTCCCTTTTTGGTGGACGTACCTCTTATTTATTTGACGGTATCATTCATGAGACCCCAAGAGTGAATTTCTTTCTTTCACCCGTGGATGTAGGCATTGTTGAACCACGTTAATTCCTTCTTTAGTGATTGTGTGAGTTTCTTCATGATATCACGGTAGGTTTTGTAATCTGACTCTCAATTTGTTTTTTTTTTTTTTTTTTTTTTTTTTTTTTTACGACTTCACGGAAAGTGTCATAACTTTTTAACCGTAACTTGGAATCTGACTCTCAAAATTTTCAAACCCCGAGGAAATTCTTCCTCTTTGTTTTTATCAGAGTTTTGGAAAATTTTTTGAAAAACTTTGGTCAATGCGATGACTTAAAGGCACAGAGAAGTAGGTAAAAATTACTGTCGTTTTATATGGATCTTCTAGTTCAACAACTGAAACAGACTCAAAGGAAAGAAAGAAAAGACAAGAAAAAAACAAACAGGACAATGATGCCCAGGACACCCCCTAAATCACCACACTCTGACACAACAAGACTGACTCAACACCCAGTTCAGAAAGTAAAATAAAAACATTTTCAAAATGCTAAAATCAGTGTGTGCCATCCATCATGTTTGGAGTAAAATGCGTGCCATCAGGAGGAGATTTATCCCCGATCACAGGACCAGTCGTCCTATCCCCCAAGTTCATTGATCCAGTGCCGATAGACTTTGTAAGACCTGGTGGAGTGATGATCTTGTTGTCAATTAGGTTTTGAATTTCATGGCGAAGGCAAAAACAACCGTCAGTGTCATGGCCGGATTGTTGATGGAAGGCACAGTACTTGGTAGCATTATACCTGGCTGGAAGAGGATTAGGGAGAGGCCGAGAGTCAAGGGGCTTGAGATGGCCTTGTTCTATGAGGATTTGGAGAGCTTTGGACAAGGTCATGTTAAGAGGATTAAAGGTGCGGGGGTTACCAGTCCTTGAGGGATTGACAGAGGGGCCAATAGGTGTTGACTGGGTTTGATGATCTCTTACGAGTGTAGGGTTGGAACTGAAATGGGTATTTCTGGTATGACATCCCTTTTCCCGGCTTGCCCCTTGATTCAAAATGCTCCCAACTTGAATGACAAAAGTGTCATCCACAGTTTTTGCAACAACTGTAAGCACTTGCTGTTTATTCAACCCTCTGACCTTCAAAGCCTCAATGGCACACCAGAGATATTCATGGGGGTCAATGCTTGCCCCAACCGTGTTCCTACCACTTGTTTCAATTTTGCCAAAAGATCGGGTGGTTATATCGAAACGAGGCCCATTCATTGTTGACATGTCATTACCCAGACTTGAAATAACTTTGGGTTGGCCATTTTCAATGGCAGCTCGCCTTAAGATTGGGGAGCTTTTTGACGTGAAATTTCTAGCACGTGATGTGGTCGATGACGGAGCCAAGATCCCAAAGGCTAAATCTGCCACAGTGTTCTGAAGATCTTCAATCATGCTCAACAGCTTAGAAGTAGTGGGTTCGGTTGTTGGTGCCTGTGAAGTATTTGAACCAACTTGGTCCTGGTGAACTGGTTGGGCCAGGCTCTTTGGAGTGGGTTGGACTGGGAGTTCAAATTTTGGGGGTTGAGATGATTGGGGTTCTGGTGCATCCATCATACATAAGTCCGTGTTTTCTAGAATGAACACCTCAGGTTTGGGTAAATGAGTTGGGGTGATGTATATGCTAGGGTCGTAGGTGGATGGCAATGTATGGATGAGGTTGAGGTGTGGAGGTGATGGATTAGTGGTGGCATGAGGTCTTTTTGGTGGAGCTATGATCTCTTCGTCAATAAGATCCTGAATCTTATGACGAAGATGGATGCAACGGGTCGTATCATGTCCGTGTTGTTGATGATAGACACAGTATTTATCGGGGTTATGTCTTGGTGGAAGAGGACTTGGGAGGGGTCCGGATTCTAGGAGCTCTAGGTGCCATTTTCCTAGCAGAATTTTCAAGGCTTGAGAAAGATCCATATAAAGAGGATGAAAATTTCGGGCTTGGGGCCGAGTTCTTAGGCTATTTTCAGCAAAAGGGTTTTTGATGGGAGTGGTTTGTGAGGTTATGCTAGAAAATGGATTTGCTATCTTGGCTGTTGTAATAACGGTACTGACTTCAGCAAGCCTAGGAATAGTGTTGTGAGAACCCGAATATAAAAATTAAGTAAATAATTACATAATAATAATATTACAATCTCAAATATTTTGGTGGTGAATTCTAAGGTGCAAATTAAGTATTTGGAAGGTTTTTTAATTATTTTTTAAACCTAAAATAAATTTATTGTAAAAGTCTTTGATTTAGAAGCAAGATTTATTATTAAAAAAAAAAATGGAGAAGAGGGTGTGACTTGAACTCTACACCACAAAATTAATAAGCTAGGCTCTTACCGTTTGAGTTGCATGTATCTTATATATGTATTTTGTATATTTATCTATTTATTTGACCTAAGTGTGCCCACCACTAGTATAAAATAAAATAAACATAAACCCTACTTTATTATTTGTTCACCACATAGGGCAACAACATAGCAGCCACGGGAGAGGGTTTGAGAGAAGGAAAAAAAGAAGAAGATGTTGCAATCAAAGAACTTTTGGGTGTGTTGTGTTGTGTGTGATCATCAAAGGTTAGCCCTCCTGGATTTTCTTCTCTTCTTTCTTTGTTCTTCATCCTTGTTCCATTATTATTTTATTCATTCGTGGAGAGGTTGTAGGTTTATGTATTTTGTATATATATGTATACACTGTAAAGAAATCTGAGGAGCTAATTTATGTGTAAAGAATGGGTGTAATTCTTAGTTCAAAAATTCTGTACAGAATCGCAAACTTTAAAAATCAAGAAACCATATCAAACGGATGAATTTTAATCTGAAATTTTTACAGTGAATCAATTACATATTGAATTACATATCTGAATGTTTTCATAATTTTTGGGAATCAAAATCCATTTAAATTGAGGTATTCAAATCTGTCCAGGAAACCAGTCCGAAACAGTAAATTCGGGAGTGTTGTTCTCTTTGGGTATAAATCCAAAAATTATCAAATTGGTGTCATTAGAACCGGTTACGAGTCTAGTTTCGTACGTTTTTGGCCTTGCATTGATTGCTCTTGTATATTAAGAGAACCGTCAATTTCTTTAAAGTGCTGCAGAAAACAACCTGTTTGGATATAATAAATTGTAGATAATTATTTTGATAAGAAAATCAAGTGAAACCAATTGGGTTTGAAACTTATGATATATTAGTTGATATCTGGAGGTTTTTGGAATTTTTTGAATAGTGTGGAGTGGGTTTTGTAATTTTCAAAGTTAGCGAATAGGTTGGGAAGGCTTGTTTGAAATTCTGTTTTATCTTAAAGTCACAATTAATTAAGTTATGACCGGAACCCATGTCTTGGGTGATTTTAAACCTTGAAGAACATGAACTTAGGTAATATTTAAGAGTAACTGTGAGTTGGGTTGAGCCGTGTTAGTGCGCTTTAGTTGAGGTTACTTAGTTTCTATTTTTTAGTATTTTTAAATTAGTTGTGACGCGTAGTTTTTATACTTGGTTCAGGGTACTAGTTGGACTTTTACACTCTATTCGATTCAAGGATTATATTATTTTGTTTCAGGTGAGTAGTTTCATGCTACGTATTTTTATAAATGTTCCCCTACCCTGAACTGTTGGAAAATTAAATTGTTGTTTCATGATTAAACTGTTTTGATAAATTATTATATTATCAATTGAATCAAATTATTTCTGAAACATATGTGAACTTGGCATACTGTAAACTATTTGTTTTGGTCTCATGTTTATAATGATGAACTACCATGTTTTGCGAAACTGATGTGTATTGATTATTGGGACCATGTGTGTATTTAGTCCAGGGAAATTATTCCACTGTGTGTGGTGACTCTGGCCGCTAGGGAACAGATCCGGGTTGGGCCATGATGACTCTAGTGCTCAACGATTGTAAGGAAAAGACCTTTAAAAACAACTAGGTGACCTTCAATCGGATCGTCTTTGAGAAAAGGCCCAGGTGCCACCCTGAGGATGACTCTTAGCTCGGTATTGGATCCAACGGGGCTTATAGCCTTGAGAACTGTGTGGCAAATTATTTGCTTTTGTTGGTACCCAGAAAATTATTGGTGTTCATGTTATAATCTGTTTTAAGTGGAAAATGTTGTTTATCATGTTCTTGCGAGACATGAGTATTTTAAGTGTTGAACTGTGGAACCTTCTTTTTGAAACATATTGTATTTACCAAACTGTATGCCAATCTAGTTTCTGTGATATATATCTTATTTTGGAATTGAACCCTGTTTTCAAAACTGTATTTACTATCCATGTTTCTACTCACTGAGCTATCAGCTGACTTAGTTGTTTACCATTTCCAGGTGTTAGAAGGACTTAGAGTCGACTCGTGGCGTAGCAAGGACTCAATTGCATGGACCTCTAGGGCATTTATTTAATTTGTTTTAGGTTGCTTTGTCGAGTTTTGTGCATACATTGTGGTTGGGTTTTATTTAGAATTATTTTAATTTATGGGCGGTTTGTGTCCCATTTAGTATATATATATTTTTAGGAAGTTGGTTATGACTTGTTTTTCAATTGTGGCATGTCACTGGATTGACTTTTGATTTATTTATTTCTGGGCTATCATCACATTTATTCTTTATGGTTTTGGATTCATGTTTAGGCTTACGTGTGCCTTGGGCTAAGTCCCTGTGGGCTACGGCCGGTCATGCCCGGATTTGGGGTGTGACAAGTGTTATTGCTAGCATTGGTGCCCCTAGTAAATGGTCTATTTGCCGGTTCGCTGGTTCTCTGAATAATTCCCTTCTTGAAAGCACTCTTAATTTGAACCCCTAACTCATGTAAGGCGACGAAGGTCGATAGTGGTGCGACGATCGTTCTCTGCAACATGTCCGGTTCAAGGTTCTGAACTACCAACCGGATTTGCTCCATTTCTAAGGGCCTGTTCGTCATTCTGGCTGCCTTTGCCCTCCATCTTGTAACAAAGTCAATGAAGGGTTCCTTGGGGTTCTGGGTAGTTGCTTCCAGCTCACTGATGGTTACCTCTATCTGAGTGCTATATGAATACTGGTTAACAAACCCCTCAGACAGTTTTTCCCAATTTCGCTTAGTCGAGTCCTCCAGTTTAGCGTACCAGATAGCTGCCACATCCGATAGAGTTCTGCCGAATAATGATAGTTTCGAAGCCCGAGTTAGGCCCATTGGTCTCAGAACATCAAAAAACAAGCGAACATGAACAATAGGGTCTCCGCTCCCATCAAATCTATCGATGTGAGGCATCTTGAATTTTTCTGGCAATCTGACCGAGGCCTCGGTATACCCATCTTCAATATCCGGGATAGAATTGAAACCTTGGGACTTTTTTAGCTCTTTCTTTAGCCTAGAAATCTTGATCAAAGTTGGATCAATCTTATTGATATCAAAGGGAGGGATTCCCACAGGGGGCTGTGCCATAGGTCTGTAAGCTGGAGCTGATGCGAACATCTCCTGAGGATCCGGGATTTGGGGGTTCTCAACTGGTGGAGATGGATCAAAATTTGGCTGAGCAGCCAGGATTGGGTGGACAATGGATGCGGATACCCCAGATGGGCGTCGCAGATCGGCGATGATTTCATCCTGTGTGGCCATCCTTTGATTTGCGGTATCCATGGTTCTCTGAAATGCTGCCATCATAGTAACAACTTCTTCTGTGTTCTGTGCCATCACTAACCCGGGTGAGTTAGGTATTGGTGAACTGAATGGGTGGGAATGAATAGGTGTTTGCCGAGCATTCTGTACTGGTGTTACTAACTGTCTGTTTTTTCTTCGTCGAGTAACTGGTGGAAGTGACACTAACATTGACTGATTGTCAACAAGATCCTAGATTTTGCAAAGTCTACTAGAATGAGTCCACACAACTTGGGGGGTATCGGGTCTTTCTGAAGCTATGATGATGAATTACCTTATAAAAGCAAGAAAGAAAACATTAGCAAAATCGGACAGCACTTCGGCCCCAATTTTCGACAATGACAACACGCAGCTGAACTGTGATCCCCACTGAACTTTGTTCTCAAATTGACTGCTCATTTATACCACTGATGTGAACCACCCTGCACAGTTTCAGTGTAAAAGCATATACCATGTAAAAAGAACCAAAACATCCCTATGAGGAGGTAGGGTTACCCTGTCCTAGATTTTAACATGATCTAGGTTGCACTATGTCAAGCAAGTGGTTTCATAACATCCTGTATGGGTAGCATCCTGTCCTAATTTGAATGGTCACTAGAGCGTACTATATGCATTAGGTCAAATAGTCACAAAGGGTACCTCAGCAAGACTACCTAATATACCTCTCACACCTAACACCGAGAAGTGAACGGAGGATCAAGCGGTACAGCGGTAATCCAGATCCAAGGGTTGTGTTTCCAACTTGATAGAGCTCATGACCGGTCAGCCTTTTGGCAAGCCTTGTAGGCAAGCCTCCGCCAAACCGTCCAGGAATAACAGATGGCAAACACAGGGACTAAGGCACACCAATGCAAATGCAATGCAAAGAACATATATATGTAGATAAAATTTCACATCATGAAGTTTGAGTCAAGTTCTCTAATTCCCCAACAGAGTCGCCAGAAACTGTAGCTCGGCTTTTCGCTCTCCCTTTTGGAAGAATGAAATAGCCCTTACAGTTCGGACTCCACTTGTGTTGGTTCTGATTCTGATTTCACAAGTGCAATGTGAAACAATGGAAACACAAAAAGAGTCCAAATTCGGCAATTTCTTTTGGAAAATCGATATTTGAATCAAATGCCAAAAATGAATTGCTTTGCCAGATTTCAGAGTCACCGCCTAAATATTTATTTTTGGGAAATTTAGGAAACCCATGACTCGTCCCAAAGGCCATTAGTCCGTCATTACCAAAGTGTCTTGGTTCGGGAACTTAGGTATGAGAGGGGAAGGTCAATAATTGAACACCCCACTTACCCGATCAAAGATCGGCCTCTACTAATCATGGTGTGGTTTTTATATACAGTATATGTTCTTATTCTAATTATTTAATAAATCCTAAAATTTATTATGTGAAGCATACAACGTATAGACTAGTTTACTCAAATTGGAACAATTCAATTTCATGTTTGTTTCTTGAAAAGGGTTTGAATTTGCCACCTCAGGTGGGCTTAATTTGCCACCTCAGGTGGGCTTAATTTGCCACTTAACAAAGTGGGTTTAAACTTTGTGAATTTGTAACTACAAAGTGGGCTTAAAACGTACATTCGTTGAATCATTCCAATTCAAGCAACAAGCATTCATCCGCAGGCATTCAAACAGTTTATCATTTAAGTAATTAGTCTCATGGTAGGATGCTAAACATAATAAGAAAATTATGTACAGGCGGGATGCTAAAGCATAACAACTCACATATTTACCGACGTCCCGCGAACAAGCTACAAAACAAAGTTAGAAAATATGCATGATTCCTAACTGTACATATGACAAATGCAACACATGTGATATGCAATTACTAGGCTCGGCTACTAATATGGCATATAAAATGATTTGATTGCATGCGGTTTGAGCATGTATTCAAAGAAGTATTTAAACGATAATGCGAATTAGAGTGATGCGCCGGGCCTTGGTGCATGCAATACAAGTGGATGCAAACATGAGTATGCTAAATTAAACATGATGTCCCTAATCTAACCATCATAAGTTGGTAAATAAAAGGGAGAAAGACGTGGGGTTGGAAGACATAAACATTATTACAAATTTGTTTGCCCTCGCGTAGGAGGGTCTGAATGTCCAAGTGTCCGAACAAATAATTATTGCAAAGCCGAATGAATAATAAATGAAAAGGGCTGTCTAATTTATTACAATAATTGATGTAAGGCAAGCCTTGACACAATAAATTCAGTATAACGTCCGACCAAATTCAATTAATCATATTGGCTCTTTATGCCGGTTGTAATCCAATTTTAACCAATTTTATTAGCCTTTTTTTATTACCTGTCCATTTCTTTATATTTTCTCCTGTTTATGCAAAAGTGATATTTACGTGCACTAAGTCCAAAATGCAATAAAGAGAAACAAGCATCAACTTAACCCGAGAAAATTTTCTTTGGGGCAAACTACAAAGGAAGAGTCAAACTTATTTACAAGCGATAATAGATTCCAAGTCAAACTCAAGGTGTGCAACAAGGACTAGTCAAACTCAAAAGAGTGATAATGACTTAGAAAAACCCAAACTTGAGTGATAATGACTTGAAATCCAAACTTGATAATAAGTGATAATAACACTTTCCTTGGTGATTTCCAAGGGTCAATTAGTCCCTTAAAAGTAAACACACTGATGAATAAAGAGAAATGAAAAATAAAAGATTGTGATTTAGTATAAGAACATGTATACATTTGGGGTAGTGAACCTCCAAAGAATTTAAACCGTAAATATAGAACGTTTTATACTTTTGGTAGTAAATCCCCTATGAGATTAAATCAGTAAGCATAGAACGTTGTATACTTTTGGTAATCAACCTCTTAAGCAAAAAATGTTTTATGCCTTTGGTAGTTAATCTCCAAAGAGATTAAACCATTAAGCATAGAGCATTTTATACCTTTGGTAATAGCCTCCCAAGCATAAAACGTTTTATGCCTTTGGTAATGAATCTCCAAAGAGATTAAATCATTAAGCATAGAGCGTTTTATACCTTTGGTAATGAAACTCCGAAGAGATTAAATCATTAAACATGGAAAAGTTCCTTTTTTATACTTGAACCACAATCTTAATTTTTCACAACTTTTTAATCGAAATAAGCAAAGAATGGAGGGAGGTTGCAGAGATGATTATGCAAAATTAATTAATTGGTTAGTATAAACAAGCTTGATATTTAAAACATAAATCATTGAAATAAATAAAACAGCCCCCTAAATAGCATACAATAGTGCTGAAATTAGAAACCTACCACTTTTACTATTCACCGCCGGAGGTTACTATTCATCCGATGGGGTAAATTATTTAAAGTAATAAATTACAACAGTTTATATACAATATTCAAATTATAGCAGATATGTGGGTGGTGCAGCCATCCCATTAAAGCGATAAAAAAAATAGTTATGAAAAGAAGTAAATGAAGTATTTAAACAAATTACATCACATTTTTAAATTAAATAAAAATTTGTAAAAACTCACCTTTTGGGGAAATGATGAATTTTCTGAGTCACAAACTTTCTTTTGATTACTCTCAAGTCTGTGGAATGTGTTCTCAATTCTCAGTCCAAAATTTGGAATTACAGCTTTAATGGTTGTTTTTTTGAATGGTGTATTGATGAAATGGAAATAAAAATATCAAAGAAAATATTTTATTCCTTCTTTCTGATTCTTTTTCCCTCAAACTCTCTCGCACCGTTTCTTTTTCCCTCTCTGATTCTCTAATCTAATTCTCAGACCCTTTCCTATTTTTTCTCTTTTTTCTCTTCCTGATTAGCCTCCCTCCTCTCCTTTTGATTCTCTCAGACTTTTTCTTTTTTTCTTCTCCTGCTGGACCTCCTCCCCTTTTTCTTTCTCTTGATTGCCTTATATAGGCAAATTAATATAATATAATAATATTAATATTATATAATATATGTACATACATGCATATGATATAATATATAATATACATATATATATACGTTTGATTTGGGATGTCGGCAGTCGAAGGCTAACCGACATGAAAAGATTTTTTTTATTATTTATATTATATAATATATATAATATAAATATTATATAAAATATATAAAAATATATAATTTATACAAAAATACTAAACATATAATATAATAATATTAAACATATAATATAATAATATAACCTTTTATTATTTTATTTTATATATTAATAAAATATATAATTTATACCAATTTATTAAAAAAAACACCAAAAATATGAACAAACACATAAAATTATGCAAAATTACAAAAATACTAAACTAATGAAATATTTAGTATTTTAAAACGATTTGGCCATAATGGTGAAGGTTGGGATTAAAGTTCAAATTCCATCTCTCTTACTGAGGATTCTGTGAGAAACACATTCTAATTGTCAACATCGGGTAATCAAAAGAAAGCGCCCAAGTCTTAGGGCCAGTCAAAATGGGGTGTCTACAGTTGACAATGTAACCCAAAAACTTGCCAGAGCCGATCCCAAACACACATTTGGAAGCGTTCAGCTTCATTCTATATTTGCGTAGAATGCTGAATGTCTTTTCTAGATTGGTTATATGATTCTGTTCTTTCTTGGACTTGACCACCATATCGTAAATGTACACTTCCATAGTGTGGCCGAGTTCCTCCTTGAACATGGCGGTGACCAGTCTTTGGTAGGTTGCCCCTACATTCTTCAGCCCAAAAGGCATAACTTTGTAGTAGTAGGTTCCTCTTGGGGTGAGGAATGCAGTTTTGTCCTGGTCCTCTGGATGCATGGCGATTTGATGGTAGCCTCTGTAAGCATCGAGGAAGCTCATACGTTGATGGCATGCCGTCCCATCTACTAGTTGGTCGATTCTGGGTAGGGGAAAA
Organism: Camellia sinensis; assembly: GCF_055761805.1. NCBI lineage: Eukaryota > Viridiplantae > Streptophyta > Magnoliopsida > Ericales > Theaceae > Camellia > Camellia sinensis. The sequence goes on from NC_138967.1 coordinate 60,385,245, forward strand.
CAATCATTGGGACAGGCTTTGTTTAGGCCAGTGAAATCGACGCACACTCGCCAAGTCCCATTTTTCTTCTTCACCACCACTGTATTAGAGAGCCGTGTAGGGTAGGTCACTTCTCTAATTGCTTCGGCGTCAAGCAGCCTGTCAACCTCCTCAACAACGGCGGCAGTGTGCTCTACAGCTGACCGCCGGCTTTTCTGAATGATCGGCTTGCACTTAGGATCGACATTCAAATGGTGCTGTGAAACTGACGGATCTATACCTGGCATCTCATACAGAGTCCACGCAAAGACATCGAGGTTGCTGAACAGGAAAGAGATTAGTTGCTATCTGTCGGCCTGATTCAGGGAGGCGCCGACCATGAAGAACTTGTTTGGGCTTCCATCGATTTCAACTCGGTCTAAGCCTTCCGTGGCCTTTTCATTTGGGAGCCGCCTAACATCGTCGAGGCTCTCTCAATCTGGCACCTCAATGGAATTCACCTGTAGTTCCTTTGGCATTTTTTCAGCAAGGATATAACATGCTTGTGCCGATTTCTAAGAGCCACGAATTTGCTTAATATCGCATTCTGTCGGGAAGCGTAGCAGCTGATGATAGGTGTTTGGCACGACCCACATAGTATGCAACTAGGATCGCCCCATGATGAGATTATACGGCGACGACAGCTTGACAACCAAGAATTCCACATCCACTGTTTGGGAACCTGCTTGAACAGGTAGTTTGATTTTTCCCAACAGGTACTCTGGATTGGCATTGAAGCTGAATAGTGGATAAGGGGCCGAAGAGAGATCTGATTAGGAGAAGCTAAGTTTGGTAAATGTCTTATAGTACATAATCTCTGATGTGCTCCTGGATCAATGAGTACGCGCTCAACTATGAATCAGTTTACGCGTAACTCAATTATCAAGGGATCAATGTGGGGCAGTGTTACTCCGACCAAATCCGAATCATCAAAAGTAATAATCTCGGCTTCATGGGGCCGTTTAGCCAGAGTGAGTCAGCCTTGAGGGTTAGACTTCGACTGAATTGCATGCACCACCGATGACATTGGCAGGCTGTATATCATGTGGATCACGCCGAGCGGGGGTGAATCCTGTCTCAAGGCTATTGCTTTGGTTGGGTTTCCTTTTCGGACGTACTGTTGTAGGCGGCTATCTTGTACCAATTCCTCAAGGAGATCTTTCAGTGCATAACAACTATCAATATCATGGCCATGGTCCTTGTGGTACTCACACCGTCTATCCCGTCTTCTCGTGTCGGGTGGTCCCAAACTGCTCGAAAATATTCTGCACATCAAAGCCTCATCATCTGCATGCAGTGTCATGGCTTGCGTGTAATGACGGATGTGATCGGTGGGGTCTGATTTACCATTGCACAAGGTGAAAGACGGTGCTTTGAATTTCTTGGGTAGCACTGTCTTTGCAATCTGTCGTACAAAAGGATCGTGTTGATCTTTATTCGAACTGTTTCTTCTTCGCTTATACCTTATATGGGGACTCTCTTCAGAGGAACTGGAAGTTTCAGATCGTCCCTTCTTCTTGGGCTCCGGGGATAATATGTCGGAGTTGCTATCAGCATCTTGTTGTCGGGCTCGAGATCGTCGACCACCTGCTCTCACAGGTCGTTCCAGGCCTTGATGTGCAGCTTGTTTGGACTTCGCCACCTCCAAGGCCAAATCCTGACGGAGACGTTCGTTCTTTGCGATCATGTTCTCCAACCTTTGTTCATTTTGCTTTGCTTGTTCCATGATCGCTTGCATTGCTTCATGCTCTGGAGTCGAGGGTGAGGCAAAGGTTAGAGCGTGTCTTACGAGGATGGTCTCCGGTCCAAGCATGTTTGACGGAGTGAGGTCGTCTCTCTGCGTGGTTTCATCAGTGACTATCGGAGGGTCTTCCGTTACGCCCGCCATGGATGTGTTTGAGTATTCCCACAGACGGCGCCAATTGTGGACAAGTGGTTTTGGGAATACTCTTTTGATCTTGGGAGACGCTAGTGATCCTCTTTGTGTCACCTGAAAAGGGATAAACACTCCGGTCGGGGGTGTCGAAATTAGCACTCCGACGGGCAAGTCAGTCTTTACACTCAATTTTACTTGTATTCTAAATTAAGCACAATAGTTCTCACATACCTCTTACTGGCTAATATTCTTCTATTAATTTCCTTTCTCTCTTGGGCCTCGAGATTAGGCCCACTTTCTGTTCGTCATTCGGCTTCCTTTGTAGCAAATTGCTTTTTACTCGGCCCTTGCCCTATTCGGCTATTTGACTGAATAGGGTAGGATTTGGATGTGGGATGAAGCTGAATACTATACATATATTCCAGTTCCCCAAGTTCATATACTCGGCCTATTTACGACCCCCATTATTCGGCCCCCACAATTACTTCTTTGAAAACATGTTTAAATCGCATGCTATCAAATTGATTCACATATCATAATTAGTAGCCAAGCCTGTTAGTTGCTTATCGCATGTGTTGCATTAGTCATTTGCATAGTTAGGATCAGGCATTTCTTCTAACTCTTTTATTTCTTTTTTCTCACCTTGGAGTACTAGGTGAGCTTTTATCGCTTTAGCATATTACACGCGTGTGAGTGTTGCCATGACAAGCATGATTACCATGAGGCTAATTGCTTAAGTGCTATATCTATTTGAACGCCTGTGGATGAAGGCTAATTATTTGAATTGAAATAATTTGATGAAATAGTAGAGGCCGATCTTTGATCGGGTGAGTGGGGTGCTCAATTCATGATCTTCCCCTCTCGTACCTAAGTTCCCGAGCTGAGACAACTTTGGTGATGACGGATAAGTGGCCTTTGGAATGAGTCTCGGGTTTTGTAAATTTTCCAAAAATATTTAAGTGACGACTCTGTATCTGGCAAAGCTGTCTATTTTTGGCATTTTGATTCAAAATAGATTTTCCAAAAGATTTGCCGGATTTGGACTCTTTTGTGTTTATCTATTTCATATTGCACTTGTGTAATTAGATTCAAAGCCACGAGAGTTCGAACTGTAGGGCTATCGTATCCGAAAGGAGCATGAAAAGTCGAGCTATAGTTTCTGGCGACTCTGCTACGGAATTTAGAGAACTTGACTCGAACTTCATGATGTGAAATTTTATCTACATATATATGTTTTTTGCATTGCATTGGTGCGCTTAAGTCACTGTGTTTGCCATCTGCTATTCCTGGACAATTTCCCGAAGTCTTGCCCAGAAGCTTACCAAAAGGCTGACAAGTCGTGGGCTCTGCCATGTTGGGAACACAACCCTTGGATCCAGATTGCCATTGTGCCCCTTGATTCTCCTTTCACTTCTCAGTGTTTGTTGTGAAAGGTATATTAGGTAATCTTGCCGAGGTACCATTTTGGACCAATTGGCCTAGTGCATATAGTACACTCTAGTGACCTTTCAAAACTAGGGCAGGATACTCTCCCATATATAGGATGATGTGATACCGCTTGTTTGAATAGTAAAGTCGTAGATCACTCCAAAGCTAGGACAAGGAAACCCTAACCTCTCGTAGGGGTGTTTTGAGTGCTTTTGTGCAAAATGTGAAATCTTTGGAAATGTGTGATGTAATCCTGTAAAAGTCTTAATCTTGAGGCGATTCCTTTCAAACTTGAAGATTATATTAGAATCAGATGTGGGTCAAAATCCTGGGGTTTGTGTTTGATATGGGTGAATTTTCAGCAAAACCAGAACCAGGGTCCAATATTGTATCTTGATATTTTTGATTGGCATACCCAGTATCCTAATCTGATTAGAGGCATTTGTTTCTTAATGCCAGGTTTGTCTGAGCCAGAGAAGAAGCAGTACCAACCTTAACCCATCACAGTCCATCTAATTCTAGAAAAAACCCACTCAGCAAAGGTCCAGTCCATTTGATCCCGAAAAGCCAGCTCAGAAAAGATCCATCTAATGCCAAAAGACCCATTCTAAAAAGCCCAATCCAGTCAAACCTGCCAAGACTAATCCAGTTGAGATGCATCAAGTATAACCAGGTCAAAATCCTTGTCAGTTAGCTCTCAGCTTACACCCATCCATTTCCCCAGTTGCCGACTCAACAGACCCGTGATGGCTTAGAGTCCAGAAGAAGTTGTGGGCATGATAACGGCCCCAAACCAGGGAATTGCCATGCAGGATGAGACCAACGCTGAAAAGCAACGCCCATCTGGCCCCAGCCAAACTTTGATCCACCTCTGCTAACTAAAGATTTGTGAGGTCCAAATCCTCGAGAAGGGTTGGCTCAAGCTCGAGTTTTCAAATCCCTGATACAGCCTAATGCAGGGCTTTATCCCCTTGATATTAATGATCTCGACCTGACCTTGTTAAAAACTTTTAACCTTGAGAAGCAATTCAAAAAGGCACAGGGAATTAGCTCCATTCCTAATATTAACGATGGGTACACTAAGGCTGCCGTAAGGCTCCCAAATAAATTCAAAATGCCACCCATTGACCGTTTCGATGGGTCTGAAGATCCTATGGTACATATTCGATTTTTCTTAGATGTCTTAAAACCGATGGGTCTGACTAAGCCTCAGAAACTCTCTCTGTATGGAAGAACCCTGTCAGGTATAATAGCCACTTGGTACGCCAAGTTGGAGGATAAAGTGAAGCAAAATTGGGAAGATTTGGCTAAGGCATTTGTCAATCAGTATTCTTACAATACCCAAATTGAAATGACCACCCAAGAACTTGAAGCAACCCACAAGAATCCTAAAGAACCTTTTGTGGAATTTGTTGCAAGGTAGAGAGCAAAGGCAGCACAAATGACAGATCGGCCTTCTGAGAGAGACCAAGTGTGGATAGTGGTGCAGAACCTTGAGCCTGATAGTGCAGAACCTTGAGCCTGATATGTTACAAAAGTTAATAGCCGCTCGATTATTCACTTTCAAAAATTTGCATGAATTAGGGGTTCAAATTGAGAGTGCATTTAACAGAGGGACTATTCATAGAGCAAGTGAACCCACAAGAAGGGTGTTATTTGGAAATGCCAATGCTAGCAGTAGCACTATTCCGAAACCCCCTGAAATCAACACTGCTGCCACTGTCAACCTTTTTGCCAATACTAACCCACAAATAGCCAATCTAACCCGAGCTCAAGACAGAACTTTCACCTCGCTTTATATGAGCCTAACCAGCGCACTAAAAGTCCTGATAGAAAGAGGGTATCTAAAAGCCCTTGATCCCCAACCTCTTCTTAACCCACTCCCTACTAGACACAACCCCACCAAATACTGTGCATACTATCAGCAACGCAGTCATGGCACCGATCATTGCTACTACCTTCGTCACGAGATTCAGAATCTTATTGGCAACCAGATGATAGCTCCACCTCAAGGCCCCAATGTTACCTCCAACCCACTTCCCATTCGTGACCAAGTTCCTCCTTCTCACCTTAACCTCATCCATACACTACTTCTTACCTTCAACCCCAGCATAGACATCACCCCAGCCCATCTGCCCAAGCCAAAGGTGTTCATTGTTGAAAGTACTAATTTATGCATGATGGATACACCCAATCCGGTTCAGGTACGCCGAGAACGCCAAATGGCCAAACCTACTACTCTTGAGATTGTGGGAATGATTGAAGATCTTCGAGGAACGGTGGCAGATTCAACATTTGGGGTTTCGATCCCGTCAAAAAGCTCCCCAATCTTGGGGTGAGCTACTGTTGAAATGGGCCAACCCGAAGTTATCTCAAGTCTGGGTGATGACAGATCAACAACAAATTGGTCTTGCTTCAATATAGCAACCTGATCCCTTGGCCAAGTGAAAAAAGTGGCAAGAACAAGGCTGGGACAAGTATTGATCCCTATACATAACTTTGATGGGCTATTGAGACTTTGAAGGTCAAAGGGTTGAACAAGCAGCAAGTGCTTGAAGTTGTCGCAAAGACTATGGATGGCATTTTTGTCACTCAAGATGGGAGCATTTTGGATCTGGGGGCAAACAATGAAAAAGGAGGCTTTACCATAAGCACCCATCCTAATTCCAATCCTAAGCCCATGAATACCCAGCCAACACCAGTTAACACCCCATCTGAAAATCCCAAAGCTGTCAATAACCCTCTCCCTGACGGCAATAGATAGGCACTCCATAACATAAAACCAGCCCATAACTTGCCAACAACCAACCATTACCCTAGCCAACACAGTATACTTGCCAATGAGCGTAAACCCATTGTGTTCATTCCTGAATCTTCTGATTCCAATTTGAGCAAAAGGAACAAAATCTTTGAAGAGATGGAAAGTTTACTCGATTTTGGTGAGTTCAAGCTTGACGAAACAGTGGGCTCTTTACAAATGACAGCACTGGTGGTTGGAATGATGAACCTCAGTCTCAGGTAGGGGAATTGTCGAAAGCATTTGGAAAGGACCTTCTGAACTAGGGGCATGGTGTGAAAAAGAAATTGTTTCAGTCAAGGAGATGTGTGGAGACAACGTAATTGTGAGGCTTAATCTATGAGACTCAATTTAAAAGTTGAAATCAATCCTGTTGGGTGTGGATGTTAGTATTGCTAAATTGAAGGCGGATTTGGACCTTCTCGTGGGCTACTTAAAGGTGTTTTTGAAATTCTGCAAATGGACTTGGCGAAGTAAAACCCCTTTTATCTCATAAATGCTTATTTTGTTTTTAGTTGTGTCCAGCAAATTTGTGAGTTTTATTTTCTTTGTCTTTTCTTGTGTTGTTGCGTCAGTTGAGTCTTTTCCTTTGAGTTGCTCTTATGTACCCACAGGTCTTTATCTTTATAAGAAAATGGGAGTCAAGTTTCTAATTATTTTATTGTGCCTATAGTGGTGCATGTGTGCCCTTTTACAAATAGAAAAAGGCTTTGAATTTGTTTTTAATTTGTTTTTTGAATAAGATTTTGTTAATAAGCTCGAGTGTTGAGAAGGATCCCCTGAATGGTTTGAGCGAATTCTGACTTATAGGCACAAAGTCATTCATGATTTCAAAGATTTCAAGCTGTTTCTTTTTGCAAAACTTGCAAAGATAGGTTCAAAATTGTGTGTGATATTCTACATTGTCCTACGGATTCTCTTCACCGTTAGCAGAACATTTTGGCAAGCACACAAGGTGGCTTTTAGACCTTACAAATCATAGAATTTCTCCCTTGGTGTTTTCATTATTTCAAAGAGAAAATGATAAAAGACACCTAAAAGAAAGGAGGGGGGGGGGAAAGAAGAAAAGAAAAAAGAAAAAGAAAAAATAAGAAAAGAAAAAAAGAAAAAGAAAAAAGAAGTCAACCATCAAGCCAGGGTTATCCATTGGAATGAAATCCAACCAACCGTGAGGAAGGTCACTTTTGTCTGAATCCGAGGAGGCCGATACAAGGAAGTACCACATTGCGAGAAGAATCAACTTAGCAAATGGAGCGAAAGAAAAGAAGAAGACATGCATAAGAGAATGGTGAACCAAACTCAATTCAAGGCGAAGCCAGTTCCAGTGTTAGGGCAAGGATGACTATTGATCAAATTCACCGCAAATGTTGTAACGATATCCTTGAGAGGCTCGCTAGGCCGAAAACCTGAAAGGGTGACCTAGGCAAAAGTTAGAGCATGAAAAATGAGAAATCAAACAAATAGAGCTCGCAAGGTTGAAAACCCCGAAGGGGTAACTTTGGAAAAAGTTAGAGCACAAAAGAAGAGTGTCAAAACCCAAGTGAACCTTAGCCATGAACTACATTGACCTGATTCCCATTCTTGGGATACGTAGGCAACTTCATCCTGAAGTTCGGTCTCAACCATATCTATCTTATTCATCTCAACCAGATCATCTTGCCCGATTCACGTCGTTAGCTTCGCATCAATCCATGAGCTACATCGACTACTGTGCATATCACATACTTGCATTGGGTAAGAAGGAACTAGCTTCAATCAACAAGTGGGGCAATTTTCAAAAACTTGCACTTATCAGTAGAATCTCTATCTTGAGCAACAAAAATGAATCAAAACTCGGGTTTTACGAAATTGAGTTTTAAAAGGAACATAATTAAAACTAGGGGCACTATGAATGATCAGTTACCTTGAGTCTTTTTCTGCTTTTGGGTCAGTTGTGAGTTCTATTGTGTCGGACTAGATGTTTGTCTCAGTCTGCGCTCTGTATCAAGTCACCATAGCATGTATGTCGCTCAAAGGCACTCTTCATCGAGTCACCCTAGTGAGTCTGTCGCTCAAAAGTTCAATAGAGTGGCATGGTCAAAATTCCATACACAAATGTTCGCTTCAACTTGAAAACAAGTCCAGGTGTGGAATTGATTAACAAGTTGAGAGTGCCCATACAAGGGGCAACGCATTCATGACCGGTGTATATAAGGAATCCATCGCTGCTTGGGGGGACTAGAGTAAGTTCTTAACATGCCGAGACAGAAGGGAAACATGAGTTTGATTGGTTGGCAGCTGTTCTATGATCTAATGATCTCCATCGCACGTGCCTACATAATGTTGAAAACAGTGGCCAGTGACTGGACACTAGGGGAAATTTCCAATACATCTGATCAGGCCATCCATTGATCAAAGGGCATGAACCCAATAGTGGCCAGTGATTGGACACTAGGGGCAATTTTCAGTACATTTGATTAGCCCATCCATCGAACAAGGGGCATGAACCCAATCGGTGGCCAATGACTGGATACTAGGGGCGATTTTCAGTACATTTGATCGGGTCATCATCTGAACAAGGGGAATGAACCCAACCTTTCCCTCTATCTGCGAAAGCCTTTTGCTGAGCACTTTTCCCTAGATTAGGGTGGGCTCACTCCTATGATGATTCTGATATGATTCAGCTTGCAAAAGTTGTCTCCAACCATTTCAAAACTGTCTCGAGATTGTCATCTTCCCTCTGATTAATACATGTGTTTTATGCATGCGTGCTTATACACTCTGGTTGATTTGAACTGCGTGTTTGGTTGCTCTTACTTTTGACTTTGTTCGGTACTTGATAGAGTTTCGTTGAGTTACCTTCCGCAGTGTTTTTCAATTACATTTCAATGAGTTGTGGTAAGTTTCCCTACACTCATTTCATAAGGTACATGATGCACTACTCTATATATTCCTCATTTCCCTTTGCATACCATGCGTATTCACCGTACATCGCACTGTTTTATGCATACTGTCCTGTGCAACTTACATCACATTTGTTTTGTGCATTCTACCCTATATCGCACTGTTTTGTGTATTTACCCTTGTATTGTGCTATTTTGTGCACCATGCATCGCACTGTTTTGTGCATTCATCTTATATTGCACCCCCACTCGCACTGTTTTGTGCACTTTGTATTGCACTATTTTGTGCACTTTGTATTGCACTATTTTGTGCACCTTGCTCACACTGTTTTTTGCACCTTTATTGCACTGTCTTGTGTACCTGCATCGTGCTATCTTGCACATTGCACTATTTTGTGCACCCATATAGCATTGTTTTGTGCATTCATCTTATATTGCAACTTGTATCGCATAGTTTTGTGCAGTCACCTTGTATTGCACTGTCTTATGCCCCTTGTATCCCACTATCTTGTGTAACTTGCATCGTACTATTTTGTGCACCCATATAGCACTGTTTTGTGCATTCACCTTGTGTCGCACTGTCTTGTGCACTTACTGGGTCTAGGAGATCTTAAATCCTCTAAAGGTACAATTCCTTTAGTGTTTGTCATGCCCAAACAATTTCAGGCGGTTTGGTATAGCTGCCTGACTGTGTTTGTAGTGAGTTCCTAGGAGATCAACTGAGACGATGGAAACTAGAGTTTGAATGGACGAGGCCTAGAACGTAAAGGTTCGAAATTTCTGAGACTAAAGTCTAGTTTAATTACCCAGGGGTGTATCCTCGGCTTAAAATCTATATGGCACCCCCATAAGTTGAGGTATCTTGTATGCGCCTCAATTATGGATATTAAACCAACCTAGTCTGTCACCTTGTTGAAGAACAGGGAAAGTTGCAAACATAGCCAGGAAGAAAAGTAGTACCTATAGTTTGGAAGCGCAAGATAAAGGAAGAAGCCTTAAAGCCGAGAAGACAAGGAAGATCCGCAACAGCATAAGGTGAGTCATTACCGATTGCTCCTATAAGGTACTTTGTAGGGCGCCACTTCCCAACTACTACATCATAGTTATTATCGATTGCATCACATATATTACCTCTATTGTATTGCATATAGAATTTATTGCATGCATCTACTGCATCATACCATTTTATCACATGCATCCTTTCCATGTTAAGTTTAGTTTGGCATGTGCCCATACCTTTCCCTCGTTGAAACATGGTTATGTCATGTGTAAGTACCCAAGCTGCGCTAAGGCCAGTATTGAGGGTGTCGACACCTTTTCTGTGTTAGATGTGGTCTGTTTTGTGTCCATGCCTTATCTAGGTAAGATGTGGTTCGGCCTTATTCACTGTATCCATTGCATCCACTGCATTGTACTTTGTCTTGTTGCATTTAGCATTTAGGATCATTATGTTTCCCCAACAGATCAATCCTCACTTATATCATATCACCCAATTACTCTTTCTCTTTCTACAAAAAACATAGTTTTACATGTGCTCGTAACCCTTTCATGTTGAAACATGGTTCTGTTATATGTATGCATCCATGCTGCGTTGAGGCTAGTATTAAGGATGTAGGCACTTAGCCTGTGTTAGACGTCGTTTGGCTGTGCCCATTTCGTTTCTATATAAAATGTAGTTTGATTTGCATCTCCATTCCTTTATGGTATTCATGCATTTTGCACTGTTTATGGTTTGATGATTTCGTTACATTGTATATCATTTGGATGATTTCGTTACATTGTATATCATTTGCATGATTTCATTACAATTGTGTATCATTTGCACCCTGCCCCTGAACTACGATGGTTTGACTCCATGCAATGGGATACATAGGCAACCCTCGAGTTCAACCAACTGCATCTGTATTTTGTTTGTTTGTCCAAGTCTTACGACCTTATCAAAATGGGTCGTCTTCGGGCTTTGACATTTACTTACGTCATTTCATGACTTCGAGCTTTGTAAAAGAGGGGCAACTGTAGAAACCCTATTTTTTACTGCCCTTAAGACATGGGCGCCTTAGGTTGATCACTCGATGATGAAAGTTATGCTATATAAATGTTCGATTTCTTTAGCAAGAAGAGCTTCTAAATCCCAACCTTACACCCCATTTTGGACCAAAACTATTTTAGACCTTAAAACCCTCTCAAAATATTTTGGAAAATGTTTCTACAATGTTCTTAGGATCGCATTTCATTAAAAACTGCACTTTTCAGTAAATCGAGTAAAGGACAGATGGAAATAAATGGAAGAGAGTTGAACTCTTTGAAAACTCTTTAAAACATCTGTAGACACCCCATTTTTGACCGTCCTCAAGACTTGGACGTCACCGTTTGAACACCCGGTGATCATCCATGTTTGTGTTCGTTTGGAGTTCCCGGAGGTCTCGGCTACGTGCCTTGCCTCAGGATCTCCGAACTCGACTGTTTTGTGCTTGGTTTGACACCAAACACTTGTGTTTTGCCTTGGAAGGGCAGAGAATGCCTTGTGAGGCATCCCTACACATCACCGGCCATGGCCAGAGGCCACCAGCTGGTGTTTTGTTGCCATCGACAATGTATATTGCCGGTCGACATTCTTTGTTGCCGGTCGGCAGTCAATTTTGTCAAAATGGCAAGTTTGAGCAGCCGACTACTGTTTATCTGCTTTTGCAGATATTTTAATACAGTTGGCTTGCATTTTGTTCCCCTCCATACACGTGTATGGAGGGATGGCTTCCTTGTTAGCTTCTTGAGTAAGCTTTACAAGATTGGCTTCTCTATAAGAGGAGCCCTCCTCTCTTGGCTTTAGGGTTAGAGAAAAAAAGGGTTAGACATTTTTAGACAGCCATTTTAGGGTTTGAGTTCTAGGGTTAGGGTTTCATACATATCCTATCTCTATATCTCTCTCTTGTGTGTGTTTAAGTGTATTTGTGTCTTACTATTGCACACAAACACATAGTATTACACCTTTTCTTGGTTCTTGAGGGGCCAGAGGTTTGTTCTTGAAGCTTTGGAACTGTAGTGAGCCCAATATCGAACGGAAAGGGACTCATCCTCCCGGGGCGTTCGGGGATGTCTACAGTTTCTGGCGACTCTGCTGGGGATTTTAGAGAGCTTGACTCGAACTCGTGATATCCTATTTTGATTTCATTTATGTGTTTCTTTGCATTGCATGTGCATCGGTGCGCCTAGGACACAGTGTTTGCCATCTGCCATTCCTGAACGGTTTGCCGGAGGCTTGTCTTGTCAAGGCATGACCAAAAGGCTGATCGGTTATGGGCTCTGACAGTATGGGAACACAAACCCCGGTTTTACTGGGGCACCCTTTTTGACCATTCGACCTAGTGCATATTCGGATCCATAGTGACCATTCCAAGTTAGGACAGGTTGCTTACCTGATTATAGGTTGTTTGAAGCTGCTGCGTGCGTAGTGAAACCCTAGCTCCTGACAAAATAGGACAGGGAAACCCTACCCCAACATAGGGGTGTTTTGGCTCTCTTTACTTGCTATGTGCTTTTAGAGTGTATCCCTACAGGGAAAGTACATATCAGTTTGCAAGTTTGAGTATCAGGCCCGAAGGCACAGTATCAGTGTTGTTGAGAAACCAGTTATCTGCGGGTATCAGGTTTAGTTTTTGGGGACAGTGATTTCTGGGGAACAGTGATCAGCAGTAGAGTACAGTTGTTTAGCTACACCCGTGTTTGATCCATTTGGGTTGAAATGCTGCTTGTCTCTTTCAGTTCGGACAGCTGGTGCAGAATAGCTAGTGTTCCCCCTTGCTGAGGCAGGACTTATGATGACGCAGAATTCGGAAGAGATCGTGGTTATGACAGCTGCATTAGATCAAGGGATCACTCTGCAAAGTGAGACCAATATTGATATGCCACATCCACCCAGGTCACCTGTCGCGCACCCAGTCTGGACCCCCCAGTTGGATCAGGCTTGCGAGCCCACTACATTCGAGCTGATGGGAATGATCGGTGACCTCCAGAGATCCGTGGACGATCTGGCCTATGGAATGTCGGCTTCACCGCCAGTGGCACCGTATGCCGGGAATTTCATGCCACAGGAGCCCCCGCTACTGGGGCGGATTGTGATAGAGCTCAGTCAACTAGAGGTTGCCTCCAGCTACAGCAACGACGTGTCAGTAACAACCGGGCTTCGCACTGAAGTAACAACCCAAACCCTTGACCAGGCCGAGGCCAGAGGCAAGAACAAAGTGAAGGCAGATGCCGATCCTAGTGAACAACTGCTGTGGGCAGTCGAGGCTTTGAAAGCCGCGGGGATGAACAAGCAACAGATATCTGCAGTTGTGACAAGAGCTGTGGAGGATGCTTTCCCCACTCCACCTGAGGGTAGTTCAGGTCAGTCAGAAAACCGGGATAGACCCCGTCATGTCAGAACAGTTCCTTCCATTCCCAACCCTGTACCGGGAAAGGATCAGAAAGCCAAGGTGGCGCCTGCCGACCCTTTCGCTAGTGCGTCTAGCAAGAGTGCTCAACCTTCGAAGTACCTGCCCCGAGGGCGCAGGGTCTTCCATGCTCTCTACAAGCCTTTGTCTAAGGCACTTCAGATCCTTGCCGAGAGGGGACACCTTAAACCCTTGGAGCCTCGGCCTCTCCCGAAGAATCTCCCTGCTACGCATGATGCTGCTTAGTACTGCGCGTACCACCAGCAGACAGGCCATGCTACCGACAATTGTTTCCGCCTCCGTCATGAGGTGCAAGATTTGATTGACAACGAGGTTATCCTCCCGCCCACCTCAGCCAAGTCAGAAAACCGGGATAGACCCCGTCATGTCAGAACAGTTCCTTCCATTCCCAACCCTGTACCGGGAAAGGATCAGAAAGCCAAGGTGGCGCCTGCCGACCCTTTCGCTAGTGCGTCTAGCAAGAGTGCTCAACCTTCGAAGTACCTGCCCCGAGGGCGCAGGGTCTTCCATGCTCTCTACAAGCCTTTGTCTAAGGCACTTCAGATCCTTGCCGAGAGGGGACACCTTAAACCCTTGGAGCCTCGGCCTCTCCCGAAGAATCTCCCTGCTACGCATGATGCTGCTTAGTACTGCGCGTACCACCAGCAGACAGGCCATGCTACCGACAATTGTTTCCGGCTCCGTCATGAGGTGCAAGATTTGATTGACAACGAGGTTATCCTCCCGCCCACCTCAGCCAAGTCCGTTACCACCCAGTTATTGGATTTTGAGGACACAGATACTGCAAGTATGTAATCAGAAAGTGAACCACCTGCGGACGGCATTTGGTGTATTTTGGATATGGCGTCTGGCACACATTTTTGAGCATCTGTGAACGCTAGCTTTGTAAATTCTGGCTTGGGTATCGAGTCAGTCTTTTGTTTTGAGTTTGTCTCTTTGTCTTGAGTCAGTCTTTTAGCTTGAGGGTCTGTCTTGTTGTAGCGAGTCAGTCCCCTTTGTATAGGATACCAGGTGATTCCGGGGTTGTTGCCTCGAACACCATTTTGTCTTGTAATTACCCGTTTTTGTTTTTGAGTCTGTTTCTGTCGAGGGGCCAGTTATACCAACAAATCTGAATGAAACAGCTGTGGCTATCTCACTTTCGTGCTTGCTTTCAGTGTAAGTTAGTTGTGCCAGAGGATTTGAATGGGCCGACAGTACATCTCGCCTGCTCTCCTGCGCGCCAAACTCATCGCATTAACCTAAGTTTTTCAAAAACCCCTTTTGAACACTGCGGTGATAAAAACAAAGAGGAAGGAATTCCCCCGGTTTTGTAAAACTTTGATCAATTTGAGAAAAGGGGAGGCATGCTAAGCCTTTAATGAATGAAGCCATGCTTGTTAGCGTGAGTACTGAGAAGGACCCTGGCTTGATCCAGATTGGTTCCACACTATCTTCGGCGCGAGCGATTTGTCGCTTTCTTAAAAACTTTCAAAAACAAATGTTTTGTGCGGCCCTGTGAAGACCTATGTGGAATCGCTCTTGAGATTGTGCAGCCTAGGATCGCTCTCAGCCTCAAGATTCGACCTGTTTGTTTTGAACCTCGAACTCATTCGGAACATTCAACGGTCAGCTGTCGGAGGAGGCCCGTGTGGCCAGTTTTGAAGCAGCCCTCGAACAAGAGGCACCAAAACCAGCTCAAAAAGATTAGATCTCACCAGAAGAACCTCGTGAAGCAACCATGATGGATTCTTTTGCAAATCATTGCAACAGCTGTTCTCCTAGATACAGAGAAGCTTCAACTTCAAATACCATTTGGCATGGACTTGTTACACTTTTACCCTTTGAGAGGCTCGCTGGGCCGAAAACCCGGAAGGGCGACCCAGGTAAAAGTTAGAGCAAGAGAAAAATACAAAAAATCAAAAAATACAAAAAAAAAGAAGAAAAGAAAAGAAAAGAAAAAAAATGCGAAAAGAAAGAAAAAGAAATGAACAAAAAAAGTAAAATGAAAAGAAGCTCGCAAGGTCGAAAACCCGCATTGGGCACCTTGGCAAAAGTTAGAGCCTGAAAAGTGAAGGTTAAAATACCCGAGTGTACCTTAACCGGAACTACGTAAGGCTTGATTCCTATGTTTGGGATACGTAGGCAACTTCATCCTAAAGTCCAGCCCCCAACGCTTTCATAGCGACTAAGTCCATGCAATGGTTTTTGATCATCCTTGATTCCCATGTTTGGAGTATCTAGGCAACTACGTCCTGAAGTCCAGCCCTCAACACCTTCAAAGTGACTGTATCCATATATTGGTTTTGGCCATCTTCGTCTTCTCTGTATCCGAGAAAGTTCGGTCATGATCATCACTAGTGAGGACTGTTTATAATATGCTGCGGCATCATCCAAACAAGGGGAAACTTTCCGTTGCCGTGAGCCGCCGTTCAAACCAGGGGCAACTTTTCGTTGCCGTGCAGCGTCCTTCATGCCAGGGGCAATTTTCTATTGCCTCCGATCCGAGGTTGCGCATCTCAAAGAGTAAGTTCAGCGTCCTTCTCGTTGAGCATTGACTGTTTGCAAAATAGTTTTTGAAAATTTTTACTAAGGTTGACTATTTTCTCGAAAACTATTCCATTTTCCAAAACTGGACCATTTTCTTGGACCCAAAAAGGAAAATTTTCAGTGCTTACAGCCTGACTTGCATGGTTTTCAAATAAAAAATCGAACAAGTACGTTAATCCGACTCTCATCTTGATCAAAACTGTTTTAGTAGAAAACCAAAACAAAAAATGGTGAAAATGATAAACTAAGGGCACAGTGAGTCAGGTGTTCTGTCTTTCCCCCGTCGTCAACATACTTGCCAGGAGGGCACTCTACCCACCAGAAGAAATAGCTGTGAGCTAACGGCATCAGGCATGAACCCGCAACTTCCTATTCATTCATTAATCACTTTGGGGAGGGACGAAAAATGAGAGAATAAAGAATAGAGAGGTGTAAGTTGAGAGAAAAAGTGAGCCAAAGGGTTTTGAGAGAAAAACTGAGCTTGAGTGCTAGAGTGATGTGAGAATCACATGTGAGAAAAGGGTGGGAAACAATACCCAGAGAAACTGGCTCCTCGTGATCTGAGGTCCCCCGTCTTCGTTAACGCGTCTGTATGTCGTGTCTTTTGTTTTGTTTACCTCAACTTTTGTTTTGAGTCCTTTCCGAGTGTGTCTCGTCGTGTTCTGGTCGTGCACCTTTCGTTTGAGTCTTTCTCGCTGTGTTTAGTTTTAGGCTCGAGACCCAGGTTTGAAAATTGGGGCATCTGAGCATGCTTCAACTTCAACTGGTTCCAGCTCCATAGTCCGTCTTGTCAGATTGGGCTGTTTGTTCAGGATTTGCTGTGTGCAAAATGGACCAAATGCTGTGTTACGGGCTGTATGCAGATTAATCCCCAGTAGAGTAAGGGTTGTGTGTCCAGAATCAGGCAGTGGGTTGCTTGGGTTATTTTGCTGTTGGCTGTTTAGTTATCTGATTATTACAGTGCAAGTGTTCAATTTTCAGACAACCAATCAATTTCATTTACATTGAGGTGTAATATGGTGTGATGCAATGCAAAGTATGAAATGTAAAGATATACGGATGTAAACACTTTTTCAGATAAAAAGCCTGTTTCATTTCATCATCTTTTCAAGTACACAAGTTTTGGAAACAAAAATCTGCCTGCGGCAGTACAAAGTATCCTAACTACCAACAAAAGGGAAAAGTACAAGAAAGAAGAAAAACAACAAAAATTTGTATCCATGTCAAGCGGCTCCGAGAGCTATCGGTCTGTCCTAGTCCTCTTCCTGGATGAAGGTCCAGGAGCATCATCAGCATCGTCATCAGAACCCGAGTCAGTGCCGCTTCCGGTCTCCTCCTCCGATGACTCTGCCTCCGACTCCTCGTCATCATCATCAGGGACTGGAGCCCGCGAACTACTCCCGACATGAGTACGCCCCGCCTTGGTGCGGGGGAATACTCTGCCCTCCTCATCTCTCCCTCGGGCGGGGACGGAAGGTCCAGCTGGAGCACCTCCTACAACGGGAATCTGGAAGGGAGGCTGAAAAAGCACAAAAGGCAAATACATCAGAATACTGTGAGCAGTGTATCAGTGCAGAATGCGGTGTATGAGTGCAGTGTGTGAATGCCGTGAGCAGTTTATCAGTGCAGAATGCGGTGTATGAGTACAGTGTATGAATGCCGTGAGCAGTTTATCAGTGCAGAGTGCAGTATATGAATGCAGTGTATGCAGTGTATAAGATGCTGTGAGATCAGTGTGTCAAGTGTTGTGTCGTGCATCAGATTACGTGAATCAGCTTATGAATGGTTCGAGACCGTCGTCAGAAGGACATACCGGAATACTACAAAGGGCCAGGAGGTCGAAGGTCCGTTGTAGCATCCCCATCATGGAGGCATTCAACTCCATGGACTGCCGGGTGTACTCGGAGGACGCCTGCAAGAGTACAAGATGTATCAGTATTCCATGGAATATCAAATAAACTGAAATGAAATGCCAATGCAAGATGCAAAATGAAGTAATACATACCGGAGGCAAGTCGGGGATACCAGCTAACTCATGATCAGCCGGGGGAGGAGCAAAGGGGATCTAGTAGGTCGCCCCACCCTGTTCTCTGTATGTCAGTGAAGTGGGCAGAGCAGGCCAACCGGTCCCCCATCCTCCCTGAACTCCGCCCCTGCCACGGACTCGAGCCTTCCTCGATGCTCCTGCTCTTGCCCTAGTTGCTGGCGCCACGAGCCTGGCTCCCTCAGCTCGACGGCCGCCGCTTAGAGACCGCATAATGTACGTCTGCACGTACTCTCTGTAGTCGCCGATGCCTCTGAAGTGGGTCGCCTCCCAGCCGATAGTATAATCGGCCATCTGCTCGGTAGTGAGTCTCTCGGTCTCCCTTATGTCCTCAGGAGGGTGAACCGGGACTATCTGCCCCGGTAACCCTAGGGTCTGGCATAAGAAACGCTCACACAGGTACCAAGCCCGACAGACCGGGCCCTCCAGTAAGATCCAGAAACGCGAGGTCTCCTCAGCACTGGCAAATCGGTCCCGAATCATCGCCGGCAGCGGAGCCCAAGGCCGCCAAGTGATCTGAAAGTGACATACAATTTGTTGTCCATCGTTATTGAAATATGCAGTAAAAAGCAAAGCTTAGATAAATTCTGAAATAAAACATACCTCGGCAGGGGTGATAGTGTCGAAGTAGCGACGAAAGAAGCTAAATGTCTCCCGTGGCCTCCGTACGCATCTCACGTCAAAACGTTGCGAGAACGGGACAACGAGGGGGGTCTCCGTGTCTGGCACGGGTGCAAGCCTGGGAAAGTAGGCATAGACCCACAACTGCAGAGAAAACATCAATAGGATTATCAGATAAGAGCGGGATGCAAGATGAAACAGGAGTGGCAGAGCCGTGTGTTGTGCAGTGTATTGTGTACAGTGTACAGTGTGAGCAGTGTACAGTCAGTGTAAAGCAGAGTGCCGTGTGTACAGTATACAGTTAGTGAAAAGCAGACTACAGTGTGTGCGATGCAGAATACGGTATATAGTGCAGAAGATAGAAGAGCAGAAATGAAAAGCGGGAAAGAAACGTACCTCCCAAGCACGCCAGTAGCCCCCGAGCAACTGTCCGCTGCCACGGGAAGCCGAGCTCATATACCCATAGAGTGTGGCCAGAGCGACGCCACCCCAATCATAGTGCAAGATCTGCCTGACGTCCACCAGTGCACTAAGCAGGCAGAGGGGCACGGTGTTCGCCCGGTCGGCGAAAATGGTCGCCCCCAGCAAGAACATGAGAAAGCCGCGCGCATATCTCTCCACGGCCTCTGGAGTCATCAGAGCCTCCTCCACCAACGCGGGCTGGACCCTGAACTGCACCTCGAACCAGGAGTAACGAACAAAACCTGGACAGGCGAGAGGTGGCACCTCGCCAAGTAGATGGATCTGAGCGGTAGTCTACTTTTCCATATCAGTGTCGAAGGGGATCGGATCACCCCCTACCCCGATGCCTGTGAGCATCGAGAAATCATAGGGAGTCATCGTCATGTCTCCCGTCGCAGATAGATAGAACGAGTCGGTGGTGTCCCACCACCTCTCCGCTAGAGCAGCAAGGAGAGGCCTGCTCGCGGTGAGTTTGGATAATCCCCTGCAGAAAGCGCCAAAGCCCTCCTGGTCCACGATGTGGCGAACCGCACCGGGAAGCTCAGCATACCAGTCCTGAGCGGCAATGTTCCCATACCCGCGGACGGTATGGGAATCTCCCAGTTTTCAAACAAATAATTACAAGGCGATACTGAATATACTAGTTTTGAAGGGCATTCAAGAATTCAGTACAAATATAGCATGCGTGCAAGTTTTTCAGATTCAAACTGATCCCGGGTGCTGGTGTGCTCATAATGAACTACAACGTGCGATGTGTCAGCGTGTTTGCACGGTTCAGTACAAATATAGCATGCGTGTAAGTTTTTCAGATTCAAACAGATATCGGGTATCAGTATGCTTACAATAAACTACAGTGTGTGCAGTGTATACTATGTTGATGCGTTTGAGTGATTCAGGGCCAATGCAGTGTGTGTGCCCATGTCAACCTCAAACAGATATCAGTTGCCAGTATGGTTGCGATCAACTACAGTGCACAGTGTGTCAGTGTATTTGAGTCAAGCAGTTAAAGGATGTAATCAGCTATGGCAGTTTCTATATTCTACATTGCGGAAAATAAAACAGAGAAAGGAATGTTACCTCAGAAGCGCCAAAGGATAAGTGAGATGTAGGCTCACGCAGGAGGAGCTCTGGTGGCATCGCTCTGTCGAAACTCCGAAACTGGCGAAGTCCGTCAGGAGGTAGCACATGAATCGCCGGCTGGTAGGTCGCCGGGTCGAACAGGCGGACGCTCAACGGGAAGAGCTCAACCCCAGGATCCATCTCGTGATCCGAGGGAGTCCCGCCCGGTGGAATATCGTCGGCCATGTCAAAAATGGTGAGAAAATAGCCGGAAAAGGGAAAACCGGGCAAAAATGAGGAAAGTCAACCGGAAAGTCAACCCGAGACGGTGAAAAGTGGCCCGAGAAGCCAGAAAGTGGAAAAGGCACGCAAGTCGAGAGAAACTCGAGGGGAATAAACCCCAAAAGGTGGAAATGGCAAAGGAAGCACCGAAATGAAGAAATATTCGGATGAAAATGTTCGAAACGCGAAGATATACGCGAATCGAACGACAAAACGGGGGCTAGAACGCAAAGAAACGGAGAAAGGAAGAAAGAAAAATGCTCTAGAGAGAGAGGGAATGGATTTTCGGCTAAGGAGGATGTGTAAAATAGGGTTTGGAACCCTATTTTAAAAGACTCGAGGCGAAAAGTCGAATATGCCCCGATTCAGGCACTTTTGGTCGGTCGGCTACATTTTTGGCCGGTCGGCCAAATATTTGGCCGGTGTAATGTATTGACGGCCGATGGACAGCCGGTGGCCTCCTCTTTCGGCCGGTGAGCCTCCTGCATCCTTGTTTGGGTCAGATCTGTAGTTTTGGGTCTTTATAGCTCAAAGAAGTACAAGAAAGTGCATCTTCGACACTCAACCGGCCTCTGTTTTGACCTCGGGTCGTGTCTTCTGTGCGTGGCACTCGAATTCGTGAAAGGTGTATCCTTTTCATATCCTTTTGGCTTTTACAAAACTCAAAAGTTGCCCCATGCGTATCGCATATCAATCGCATTGTCTTGTGCGCTCGCGTTGTGTAAAACGCATCGCGTGGTTTTGCGCATCTCATTGCGTAGACCGCATGTTTGTTCAATTTCATTACTTGCGTAGACCGCATGTTTTGCTTGCGTAGACCGCATGGTTGTTCAATTTCATTACTTGTGTAGACCGCATGTTTTGCTTGCCTAGACCGCATATTCAATCAATTCATTACTTGCGTAGACCGCATGTTTTGCTTGCGTAGACCGCATATTCATTCAATTCATTACTTGCGTAGACTGCATGTTTTGCTTGCGTAGACCACATGTTTGTTCAATTTCATTACTTGCGTAGACCGCATGTTTTGCTTGCGTAGACCGCATGTTTGTTCAATTTCATTACTTGCGTAGACCGCATATTTTGCTTGCATAGATCGCATGTTTGTTCAAATTCATTACTTGCGTAGACCGCATGTTTTGCTTGCGTAGACCGCATGTTTGTTCAATTTCATTACTTGCGTAGACCGCATGTTTTGCTTGCGTAGACCGCATGTTTGTTCAAATTCATTACTTGCGTAGACCGCATGTTTTGCTTGTGTAGACTGCATGCTTGTTCAATTTCTTTACTTGCGTAGACCGCATGTTTTGCTTGCGTAGACCGCATGTTTGTTCAATTTCATTACTTGAGTAGACCGCATGTTCTACTTGCGTAGACCGCATTCTTATGTTCAATTTCATTGCTTGCGTAGACCGCATGCTCATGATCAATTTCGTTGCCTGCGTAGACCGTGTGCTCCACTTACATGTCTGTACCTTCACAGCATTGTTATGCTTCCCACTTGCTTTGCGTTGTCACGCATTTTCAAGTACATTAATATGCACGTTGTTAATCACATTGTATCTGTTAAGTTTGTTTTCTTTGCAGGCACGACATTGTATGTACGGTTCATTTAAGGTTGGTGCAACCAGACGAGCCGCACAGGTATTGTATTTTCACGGTCTAGGAGACCTTAAATCCTTTGAAGGTGCAAGTCCTTCGGTGTTTGTCGTGCCCGAACGACTTTTGATAAGTTGCATTATACATGTATTTCAAGCGACTCACATCGTCGCATATTCAAGTTCACGTGCATCTTAAAAGCCGCACGTTGTCGCGCACTTCGAAGTCATGCATCATCATGCATTTGCATTTCAAAAAAAAAAAAAAAAAACAAAAATAAAACAAAAAATATAATTGCATTGTCATACATCATCGTAAATAGTTGCATTGTCATGCACCATCGTAAATAGTTGCATTGTCATGCATCATTGTAATATAGTGTACCTTTCATTGTAGCTTGCATGGATTCACTGCATCACCTCCGCCTATGGCTTACGCCTTTCCATGTTGAGCTTGGTCTGGTATGTGCCCATACTTTTTACGTTGAAACATAGTTCAGTAGACCGTTCTATGTTAGACACGGCTTGTATGTGTACATGCCTTTCCTAGGCAAGATTTGGTTTGGCCCGCATGCCATATCCATTGTATCCATTTCCATTCCATTGCATATAGTGTATATTGCATTGTAATTTGCATGCATTCACTGCATCACTTCCATCTATGGCTCGCGCCTTTCCATGATTGAGCTTGGTCCGGTATGTGCCCATACATCTCGTGTCGAAGCATAGTTCAGTGGACCGTTCTATGTTAGACGCGGCTTGTACGTGTACATGCCCTTCCTAGGCAAAGATTTGGTTTGGCCTGCGTGCCTTATCCATCGTATCTTTTCCATCCTAGTGCACATTGCATTGTAATTTGCATGCATTCACTGCATCGCCTTTCATCTATGGCTTGCGCCTTTCCATGTTGAGCTTGGTCCGGTATGTGCCCATACTTCTTGTGTCGAAGCATAGTTCAGTGGACCGTTCTATGTTAGACGTGGCTTGTATGTGTACATGCCTTTCCTAGGCAAGATTTGGTTTGGCCCGCGTGCCATATCCATTGCCATTTCCCCAGCATTTTCATTATATATTACATTGTAGTGTAATTGTTGCATCCAGCATTAGGATCGTAGTCCTTTCCCCAGCGGGTCATTTCCCCACTTATGTCATCCCCCCCAATACTTGTTCTTGTGTCCGTCTACATTACTCATAGTTCAGTTGACCGTTCTATGGTAGACAGATTTGTTACCTCCATCAATCTATTTGACATAGGTGTGGTTTCGAACCGCTCATGATTGGATCATGATTCAATTGCTTTGCATATAGTTTGCATTATTTCAATTACATTGCATTTTTATTTGCATTGTTTATACATTGTTTTGTATATATTGCATATCATTTTGCATCCATTTTTGCATTGTCATGCATGTTGCTAAAAATATCGTACCTGTTGAGCTGTTTTCTTTGCAGGCACGATATTGTATGTATGGTTCATTTGAGGCTGGCGCAACCAGATGAGCCGCACAGGTATTGTATCCTCCGAGCGAGACGTATCGAGAATTGCATAATTCTCTTACATCCTTTCTACATTGTAGTGTAGTTTGGTGTATGCTAGCTTAAAACTGTCGCATGTGTGCTTCATTATAGTTTTCTTTGCATGATCATAAGTTATGTCCGGCTCCGTGCATTGTCTTGCATTTTGCCCTTGCCTTCGGGCGCATACCTTGTTTGTCTTGTATGTTTGTCTAAGTTTTCGGCCTTGTCAAAAATGGGTCGTATCTAGGCTTTGACATTTACTCCCGTCATTGTTATGACTTTTGAGTTCTGTCAAAGAGGGACAACTGTAGACACTCCATTTTTGACCGTCCTCAAGACTTGGACGTCACCATTTGAACACCCGGTGATCATCCATGTTTGTGTTCATTTGGAGTTCCCGGAGGTCTCGGCTACGCGCCTTTCCTCAGGATCTCCGAACTCGATTGTTTTGTGCTTGGTTTGACACCAAACACTTGTGTTTTGCCTTCGAAGGGCAGAGAATGCCTTGTGAGGCATCCCTACACATCACCGGCCATGGCCAGAGGCCACCGGCTGGCGTTTTGTTGCCATCGGCAATGTATATTGCCGGTCGGCATTCTTTGTTGCCGATCGGCAGTCAATTTTGTCAAAATGGCAAGTTTGAGCAGCCGACTACTGTTCATCTGCTTTTGCAGATATTTTAATATAGCTGGCTTGCATTTTGTTCCCCTTCATACACGTGTATGGAGGGATGGCTTCCTTGTTAGCTTCTTGAGTAAGCTTTACAAGATTGGCTTCTCTATAAGAGGAGCCCATTTCTCTTGGCTTTAGGGTTAGAGAAAAAAAGGGTTAGACATTTTTAGACAGCCATTTTAGGGTTTGAGTTCTAGGGTTAGGGTTTCATACATATCCTATCTCTATATCTCTCTCTTGTGTGTGTTTAAGTGTATTTGTGTCTTACTATTGCACACAAATACATAGTATTACACCTTTTCTTGGTTCTTGAGGGGCCAGAGGTTTGTTCCTGAAGCTTTGGAACTGTAGTGAGCCTAATATCGAACGGAAAGTGACTCATCCTCCTAGGGCGTTCGGGGACGTCTACAACATCTTATTTATAAGTTTGGAGTTGAAGAAAATAAGAGGGGATGGAAGAAAACTAGTTGGGGAAATGGTTGAGCATGAAACCGTTAAGAGAGAACAGAGCAGCCTTCACTAAATTAGGCCCATCATTTTGAAAACTTAGTTTTTAGTTGTGAGGCCACCACCATAGGAAAGTGGACTTCTGGGGCTTCAATTTAGACTCAAGAAACTCCTAAAGCTGAGTTTGGATAAGGGAGATATGGCTGTTTGAAGTTTAGCATCAATCTGGTTAAGATAGAAATGAGTAGCCTTAACTAAAATAGGCATATCTCTTTGCATACTTAGCATTTAGATATGAAGCCACCTCCATTGGAAAGTAGACTTCTAGGGATTTAATTTAGACTCTAGAATAGCCTAAAATCGAGTTCGGATAAAGGAGATATGCCCATTTGAAGTCGGGCCTTGAAGCAGATTTTTGTGACCAGCAACCCACTATTTGTGGCTGGCCACCCACTATTAGTAGCCTGCCGGCCACTTGTGTAAAACATAGATATTTTTTGTCAGCTGTAGACACCCCATTTTTGTCCGCCCTTAAGACTTGAGCACTTTATTTCGAACACCCGATGATGAAAGCTACATTGTGTAATCTTTTGAATTCTCAATGAAGAAATTTGGATTCAAGCTCTAATCCTAAACCCTACATCCCATTTTGGGCAAACTATTTTAGACCTTAAAACCCTCATTTCAAAATATTTTTTGAAATGCTTCTACAATGTTTCGAGGCTCGCATTTCGTTTAAAACATTACACTTTTTGGTAAACCGAGTAAGGACAAAGTGGAAATAAATGGAAGAAAGGTAAACTCTTTGAAAAATATTTAAAACATCCTATTTATAGGTTTGGACTTGAAGGAAATAGGAGGGGAGGGAAGAAAATTAGTTTAGGAAGAAGTTGAGCATCAAATTGTTGAGAAAGAATGAGCATCCTTCAATAAATTAGGAATATCTCTCTGACCACTTAGAATTTAGATGTGAGGCCACCACCATTGGGAACTAGACTTCCGGGGCTTCAATTTAGACTCAAGAATCATCTAAAACTGAGTCTAGAAGAGGGAAATATGCCCGTTTGAACTCGGGCCTGAATGTAGATTTTTGGACCCGGCCGAGTGTCAATGAAAACTTTTCCAGAGTTGCTTTTTAGGCCCGACCGTGTGTTTTTGGGCTCGACTCTGTGTTTTGGGGCCTGGCCGGGTCTCACTGGCGAGAAATAGGACAGCTGGAGGGAATTCGCTAGCTTTATTTTTTGGAGATATTTTCGACCACATTGGCTCAAATTCTATAAATAGACCCCCTGCATTCAGATTTCAAGGTTAGAAGATTTTCCTAAGGGATTTGAGGGAGATTGAAAGCTAAAACCATCCTTCTTACTTCTTTTGACCTTCAAACCTTCTTTAGCTATACATACACAATACATACACCATTAGAGCTTGTTCTTGAAGCTTTTTGCTGGAGTTTCAAACCATATTTCATAAACTTGAGAGTGTTTGGAATCAAATTTGATAACCAAAGCTTGCTCTATTCAAGAGGTATAAGCTTGTCACCTTTTTCCTTGCTTTCATTTCAATCTTTTTCTATATTTTTCTTGTATTTGCCTATTGTTTTAGATCCATTCTAAGTGTTGGAACTTGGGGTTGAAGAGCTACCAAAGGTAGAGAGGCTTAACACCCTTTCTTGCATCTTATCCCATAGCTCATACCCTTTGTTCTTGCACTCTTTTCTTTGGTTTTTATACTAAATTTCAAAGTTTAAAAGGCCTGCAAAAAATGGTTTAGAAGTCCAAATAGTGGAGGGGTTAGCCACCCCTCCTTAGTCTTGCTTACTAGCTTTATAACTCTTGCTTTTGTCTATCTTTTTGTGCTCTTTAAACACACTTTTAGCCACTATTTTTGGGCTATTTTGGGACTGTTCTTAGATTGTTTTGGGGATGAAACATGTGATTTAAAATTGCAAAAAGTGGTGGGTTTAGCCACCCCTCCTTAGGCTTTAGTCCATAGCTTTTTCTCTACTCTTTTTACGTACTTCCTCTTGCTTTTAGCTACTGTTTTTTTTACATGCTAGGAGCTATTTTAGGGCTATTTTAATTCATCTAATTAGCTTATGCTTTGAATACTTTACTTGTTGTGCTGTAAGCCCTCATGGCGTCGGTTGTTTAGGACTTAGACACCAAGTCATATGAGTTGATAGCTTTGTTTGCTTAGTTTCTATGTGAAATGTCTCATTCTAATAATCAATCTCGCATAATCATTTTTGCACTTTCCCGTCTTTCTTGGTTTTTTTCTTTGTTTGAGAGTCATTTCAAGTGATTGATTTTAATTCAAGGCATGAGAAAGAGACCTATGCTCAATGGCTTAATCTCTACGGAGGTTCATCGTCAATGTGTATTCTCTCTTTCATGCTATAGATCACTTCTCATTTGACATTTTTTTCTCATTTAGTGGACTTAAATATCACCTTGGACAAAATGATTTAAGTAATGGAAAGGTAAGTCAAAAGGGATTAATAAAATTGGCTTAAAATCAATGAAATCCACCTAAAGAAAATGTTTAAAATTGGTTGGATTCGGCTGGACGTTATGCTGGATCCATCACTTCGAGAATTGTCACTTATCAGTCCATGATATTTTGACGAAACTTGAGGCGTGTCTATCTCCCCCTTTGAGCCTCCATGATGAGAGGGAGGGGTGGTCGTCTTCATTGCATTTATTAATTGTTTTGTCCAAATTGTGTTCGAAATCGTCAAGCCATCAACTTGTGCCTATTGACAGTTTCGGACTCAAAATCACTCTTCTCTTGAGTCTCATGATAAAAGGGAGTAGAAGGGACAAAAATGTTTTAAGGTTGCTCTGTTTGTACTACTTTTACCCCAGAGTAGAAAAATTGATTTTTGCAAGAAACTAGGGCACAACCGGCCTCATTTGGACCCAAACAGGCCTCATTAGGGGTCGGCCAGGCTCTAATTTTGGTAAACAGAATGCTTTTGGTAGAAACAGAGGGCAGTGGCTGAGGGTGAAACAGACCAGTCTTTGAACACTGTCTTCATTAACGCGCATACGATCTTCGTGCATTCTTATTGTTATTTATCTTAAATATAATTATTGTAATTATGCTTGTTGTTGTTGTAATATTATTGATGTAATAAGTTAGATATCTAGCTAGATTTTCATTTGAATTTGTAATAATTAGTTTTATTCGGACACTTGGACACCCATTTGGACCCTCTTGAATGAGGGCAAAATTGTAATAAGTGTGTATGTCTTCCAACCCCCATTTCTTTCTCCCTTTTATTTCTCTGCTTATGATGGTAGCATACAACACCATGTTTCCTTAGCATTTTGTTTATGACTTGCATCCACTCGTGTTGCTTAAATAAGATTTCGGCTCATCATTCTAACCAATGTCAAGATCAAAATCTTTGCTTGAATGCATGCTTTATCCCATGTCTTGGATTGAATCAAATGCCATGCTAGTAGCCGAACTTGTTATTTGCATGATTGTATATGTTGCATTAGCCATGTTGCATTATTTAGAAGCATGCATGTTTTCTAACTCTTTATTTTGTTTGGCTTGCCTTGGAGTACAAGGTGAGCGTTTATTGCTTTAGCATATAGCATGCATGTGATTGTTACCATATCGAGCATGCTTACCATGAGGCTAACTGTTTAAATGATATACCTATTTGAATGCCAAGAGATGAAGGCTAATTACTTAAATTGAGATAATTTGAGTAATGTACATATGAGATCACTTTTTCAAGTGGTACATATTCAAAACAATTTTCAAACAAACATGAAATCAAAGTGTTCCAACTTTTGCAAATTAGTCTATACATGTGTGCAACACATAGTAATGTTCGTCAAATAAATCGGAACAAGAGCATATAATGTAAATAAGAATCACATCATGATTAGTAGAGGTCGATCTTTGATCAGTTGAGTGGGGTGCTCAATTCATGACCTTCCCCTCTTGTACCTAAGTTCCTGAGCTGAGACACTTTGGTGACGATGGATAAGTGGCCTTTGGTACGAGTTTCAGCTTTCCTAGATTTTCTAAAAATATTTATGTAGCGACTTTGAAATCTGGTAATGCAGTCCATTTTTGGCATTTTTGATTCAAATCAATTTTCCAAAAGAATTGTCAGATTTGGACTCTTTGTATGTTTTCACTGTTTCACATTGCACTTGTGAAATCAGATTCAAAACCACTGGAGTTCGAATTGTAGGGCTAGTCGTATTCAATAGGAGCACGAAAAGCAAGCTACAGTTTATGGCGACTCTGCTAGGGAATTAGAGAACTTGACTTGAAATTCATGATGTAAAATTTTATCTGCACTTATATGTTCTTTGCATTACATTTGCATTGGTGCTTATAAGTCACTGTGTTTTCCATCTGCTATTCCTGAACGGCTTGCTGGAGGCTTGCCTAAAAGCTTGCCAAAAGGCTAGCCAGTCATGGGCTCTGCTATGTTGGAAACACAACCCTAGGATCTGGATTATCCCTATACTGCTTGATCCTCCTTTCACTTTTCGGTGTTAGGTGTGAGAGGTATATTAGGTAATCTTGCTAAGGTACCTTTTTGGACAAATCGACCTAATGCATGTAGTGAGCTCTAGTGACCATTCAAATTAGGACATGATACTCTACCACATTCAGGATGTTATAAAACCACTTGTTTGAATAGTGAAACTCTAGATCACTCCAGAACTAAGACAAGGAAACCCTAACCTGTCATAGGATTGTTTTGAATGCTTTTGTGCAAAATGTGAAATCTTTGGAAGTGTGTGATGCAATCCTTGGAGAGTCTTAATCTTGAGGCGATTCCTTTCAGAACTTGAGGGTCATATCAGAATTAAAATTTGGATCAAAATCCAGGGGTTTGTGTTTGATATGGTGGAAAAATAACACAACCAAAACCAAGGCCAAAAAATTGTATTTTGCTTTGTTTTGACCAGCATACTTAGTATCCCGATCTGATGGGGCATTTGTTTTTAATGTTAGCTTCATCTGAGTCAAAGAAGGAGGAGTACCCAACTCAACAAAGGCCAAGCCCAATCCAACTCGAAAAGCCTTAACCCATCACAGTCCATCTAAACCCCCCCCCCCCAAAAAAAAAAAAAAAAAAACCTACTAAATAAGGATCCAATCCATCTGATCCCCAAAAGAAAAGATCCATCCAATGCCAAAAGACCAATTCTAAAGAGCCCAATCCAGTCAAACCCATCTAGACTAATCCAATTTAGATACATCAAGTATAACCAGGTTGAAATTCTTGTTAGTCAGCTCTTAGGTTACACCCATCCAACTCAGCAGACCTGTGATGGCACAGAGTCCAGAAGAAGTTGCGGCCATGATAACGACCCTAAACCAAGGAATTACCGTACAGGACGAGACCAATGTTGAAATGCAACTCCCATCTAGGGCATCTACCGCACATCTAGTTCCAAGCCCCCAGCCGAACTTTGACCCACCTCCGCCAGCTGAAGATTTACAAGGTCCAAATCCTCGAGAAGGGTTAGCTCATGCTCAAGTTTTCAAACCCCTAGTGCAGCCTAATGAGGGCCTTTTTCCCCTTGCTATTAGTGATCTCAACCCGATCTTATTAAAAATTGCTAACCTTGAGAAACAATTTAGAAAGGCACAGGGAATTAGCTCCATACCTGACATTCAGGATGTAACGCCCCAATTTTTATAACATCATAAAGGTACACCAACCAACATTCATTATATATATATATATATAAAAAAACAATTCTCCAACTTTTACATTTCTTGATCATGAGGATCATACAAAATAATTCCGTATGCGAATATACATTCAATGATTCCTAGTACATGAATCTATGGCATGTAGAACCCTCAAATCCAAAAATAAATAAATACCCTCATGGGCTTACAAATTCCAAGGCTTAAGCCCGGTTACACAAAAATGGTCTCTCGGACCCATACATTTTTAGCCCTTGGCTAGCAAAATATACCACAACAAAATGAGAGCCTTGTGCTCTCAACAGATACATCCACGCCCTAACTCGGTAGGATTGCCACATCTTTTCCTTCACCAAGATCCCATAGGGTGAGCATAAAGCCAAGTAGAAATTTCTTAACAAAGTATATACATTTTATACAATTCTCATGAAATCATATGCACATGCCATGCTATGCCTTCAAAAGAAAATTCATCTTTATTCTTTCAAAATCCACATACACAATGTGACATTGAAATTTTAACAATTTCATAGTTTTACATCAATTTCATGGGGCGGTAAATACAACTCAGGTAATCCCTAAGTTGGTGTCTGTAAGTAGGCATAGCTAGCACTATCAAATCCCCATTTTACCAATAGCTAACCAGAAGGCACGTAGCACCTACTCCGCACGTATTTTCGGTCTTTCACCCTGGACACTTAGGCCAACTTAATCAATTCCATCTACACCCCCTATCCGGACTTACCAACGTATTTACCCCAAAACATTTCAACAATATCTTATTTTACAACATTCTTTTCTCAATGCAAAAGTCTTCAAAATTCAAACTCAAAATACTTTTAACAATCAAATCAATTAAAATACCAATGCAATACATGTTAAAGCAATTATAATGGTCTTTCACTTGTAACACTTGCACACATTTCTTCCATTTCAATTCATAATTTCCTTTCCCTGTTTAATGCAATTTCGCAACATAAACATATAATAATTTACATCATTCCAAGAGTGGCAACACTTTCACCTTTCATATATTCTCAACAAACTAGTCATTTCATGACTATAATCACATTTTGAACAACAACTTAAAAAAAAAACCCACTATTTCTCATCTTTCATGTGATTCATTTCATTCAACAAAATCATAACATTAATCAAAAATCAATTTCATAACCTCACCTCATTTTGAAAGACTGCCAAATTCTAGAGTTCTCATACGATTTGCCAATTTCATAACCTCACCTCTAGGGTTCTCATACGATTTGCCTCCTTATTTTGAAAGAATTTAACTTAAACTAACATTTCTATACAATAATATAACTCACGATCTCAAGAAATTTGTAAAATAAAAGAGACATTATGGAAACCCACATTTAAAAATCATCCTTAACTCATGAGTTAAAAACTAAGTTCAAACCAATAAAAGGAGTTCCAATCGACAAAACAATTTGCGAATATGTATATATGACTCAAAGAAATTCCCTACCTCAAGTTTTGGAGAAGAAAAGAGATGAAAGCCCCAAATCCAACGGTGCCAAAACCCAATCTCCACCGCACACAATGTGGCCCTTGGATAGCTCTCCAATATTTGTGAAGGATGTGGGTCAAAACCCCAATGGATTGCAAGAGATCAAGAGTTTTAAGAGATTTGGTGTACGAAATGTGGAGAGAAGGAGCAGGGTATGGTTTTTAGAGAGAGAGAGAGAGAGATATGTAAAAAGTGATACACACACAGCCCAAGAAGGAAAGAAAAAGCAAATTTTCAGAGTCTGTAGATTCTCGCACGTGCGGTGCCCATTCCCGTAAGTGCGGCGAGTACCTTTCGCACGTGGGCCTCTTACCCCCAGACGTGCGGCCCATGTCCCGCACCTCTAATCACAGGTGCATATAATGCAATGTGCACCCTGGCAAGCCCCCAGTTTCCCACACATGCGGCTTCTGCCCTAAGCCCAAAAAGTTTCCAGCTTAAATGAAAAACCCCCGGATTCAACTTCAAGCCTCCCATAACAAGAGAAACCCAAAAGTGAAATAAATAGGGACGAAAATTTTGAGTAAGAGATTTCAAAAGTGATGAACCCAACAGTTGACAAGACCTCAAGTTAGACCCTGACACCCTAACACGATGAACCCCAACACGCACAAAAGAAAAGTAGGACGGGTTACGTACTCGGTCGTCACAGAGGATAGGTACTCCAAGGCTGTCGTACGGCTCCCAGACAAATTCAAAATGCCACATATTGACCATTTTGACGGGTCTGGAGATCCTATGGTACATATCCGGCTTTTCTTGGATGCCCTAAAATCGATGGGTCTGACTAAGCCTTAGAAACTCTCTTTGTATGGAAGAACCCTGTCTGGTATAAAAACCATTTGGTACGCCAAGTTAGAGGATAAAGTGAAGAAGAATCGGGAAGATTTGGCTGAGGCATTTGTCAATCATTATTCTTGCAATACCCAAATTGAAATGACCACCCAAGAGCTTGAAGCATCCCATCAGAATCCTAAAGAACCTTTTGTGAAATTTGTTGCAAGCTGGAGAGCAAAGGCAGCACAAATGATAGATCGACTTTCTAAGAGGGACCAAATGCAGATAGTGGTACAGAACCTTGAGCCAGATATGTTACAAAAGTTAATGGCCGCTCCACTATTCACTTTCAAAAATTTGCAGGAGTTAGGGATTTAGATTGAGAGTGCGTTCAACAAAGAGATTATTTCTAGAACAAGTGAACCAACAACAAGGGTGTTTTTTTGGAGTACCAATGCTAGCAGTAACATTATTCCTAAACCCACTGAAATCAATACTATCACCACTCCCAAAACTGCTGACCCTTTTGCCAATACCAACCTACAAGCAACCAGCCTAACTTGAGCTCAAGGCAAAACTTTCATCCCCTATAGCTTGACTTTTTCATGCACCCTTTCGAAAGTTCGAATATAAGCCCTATAGTTCGGACTCCCGTGGTTTTGAATCTAATTTCACAAGTGCAATGTGAATTTGATAAACATCAAAGAGTCCAAATCCGACAAATCTTTTGGAAAATTGATTTTGAATCAAATTGCCAAAATTAGACTGCTTTGCCAGATACAGAGTCGTCATCTAAATATTTTTGAAAAATTTAGGAAACCCATGACTCATGCCAAAGGCCACGTGTCCGTCATCACCAACAGTGTCTCGGCTCGG
Organism: Camellia sinensis; assembly: GCF_055761805.1. Lineage (NCBI taxonomy): Eukaryota > Viridiplantae > Streptophyta > Magnoliopsida > Ericales > Theaceae > Camellia > Camellia sinensis. The sequence continues at coordinate 60,418,807 of NC_138967.1, forward strand.
GAACTTGGGTACGAGAGGGAAAGGTCATGAATACTTTTGAGCACCACCGCTCGCCCGATCAAAGATCGGCTTCTACTAATCATGATATGATTTTTATCAACATTATATGCTCTTGTTCCGATTTATTTAGGCCTGTATTTACTATGTGATGCGCACACACACAAGTATAGACTAAAATTGCAAGAATTGGAACACCTCGAGTCATGTTTGTTTTGCAAAATTGTTTCGAAATATGGACCACTTGAAAAAGTGATCGCATATAAACATTGCTCAAATTATTCCAATTCAAGCAATAAGCCTTCATCCACAGGCATTCAAGTCGTTTATCAATTAAGCAATTAGCCTCATGGCAAGCATGTTAGACATGGCAACATTCACACACATGTGATTATGCTAAAGCAAGTAAAGACTCATCTAGTACTCCAAGCCAAAAAAGAAACAAAGTTAGAAAAATGCATGATCCTAATTATGCGATTATGGCTAATGCGACACATGCGATATACAACTAATAGACTCGGCTACTAATTTATGACATGTGAAACAATGAAATAGCATGCTGTTTAAGCACATATTCAAAGAAATATTGAACGACAATGCAGTTAGAATGATTAACTGAGCCTTAGTGCATGTAATACGAATGGATGCAAGCATGAGTTATGCTAATCAAAAACATGATGTCCCTAATCTAACCATCATAAGCAGTTAAATAAAAGGGAGAAAGACATGGGATTGGAAGACATGCACATTATTACATTACACTCTCACAAAGGAGAGTCTGAATGAATAAACCAGCTAATTAACTAACTAATTACAGCTAAGCTAGTTAAGATAATTATTACAAATGAATATGAATTAACTAACTATTCTAGTTAACTAACTAATTACAAAACGAAATTTGAATAAATAATTAACTAAATTATTAATTACAACACTTTACAAAATTGACTAGCTACAACTAATTAATTACAACAAGATTAATTACATTCGACAAAATACGCAAGTGAAAATGGATGAAGATTGCATGCACAGCACCTGAGAGCTAATCTATCTACCCAAGCCACCTCTGTTTCACCTTCAGCCACTGCTTCTGTTTTCTACAAAAATGCACTGCTGGCCACACACTGAGGGCCGGTCGTGCATCACTGATGACTGGCTGTACATCAATTTGGTTCAAAGCTTTGTTTTTGTGTTCTGAAGTGAACCAATGCAGACAGAGTGTCATCAAGCTCTGTTTGTCCATTTCTTCCTCCTCTGTCATAGGAAAGCCTTGAGAGAAGGTCGAATTTGATTCCAAAGCCATCAATGATAAAAATGATTGCTTGATGGTCTCGGATGCAATTTTGGACAAAAGTCAATAAAATACAAAGAATAAGACCACCCGTCTCTTTTGTCATAGTATGAACTCAAAGAGGGAGGTTACAACGCTTCAAGAATCATCAAAATGTCATGGATTAGCATGTGACGACTCTTGACACAAGGAACTTGGCATAACGTCCGGCCCAGTTGAAGCAATTTAAGCCACTTTCTTTATGTGTGTTGATCCAAGTTTTAAGCTCATTTTATTAAGCCTTGCCATTCTTTACTCCATTTGTCCCAAAGTGATGTTAAAGTCTTCTAAACAAGAAGTAATGTCAAACGAGAGGTTCTTCTAAAGCATGAGAGAGAGAGAGAGAGAGAGAGAGAGAGAGAGAGAGAGAGACCACATCGTTGGCAATGAATCTTCGAAAAGATTAAGCCATTAAGTAAGAGTCTCCCTTACATGTCTTGAACAACCTCAATCTGTTGAAATCATTCTCAAGAATGAAAGAGATGGATGGTGGATTAATTGTTAAAATTAGACTCTTAAACATGGAAATGAGTAGAGGAAAGCTTGGAACAACATGCAACAAGTTATGTATGCCAACTTATGAGACAACAAATGAACTAACAAAGCATGAATCAATTTAAAAGGCTTGGACAGCCCTAAAACAGCCCTTAACATGTGAAAAACAGAGGCTAAACATGCATAAAAGAGCTTAAAAAGCTAAACAATAAAAAAAAGAATGAAGGTTAGTAAGCAAAAAGAATGAGGGGTGGCAAACCCCTCCACTTTTGAAACTTCAAAACATGATTTTTGGCTCTTTGAAGACTCTGAAAATCAATGTAGATATCAAAGAAAAAAAGTGGAAAAGGAAGGGTTTGAGCTATAGGTGTAGAAAGAGCAGGCTCTCTTTAACCTTTTGGTAGCTCTTCAAACCCAACCTTAAACACTTCAAATAGACTCAAAACAACACAAAACAGTAAGAATTATGAAGCAAATGAAAGAAACAAGAGTTAAGCTTGTACTTTTCAAGGGGTAAGCTTCTTGTTTGTGATCCAAACTTGATTTCAATCCACTCTCAAGCTTGAATTATGCTTCTCCAAGATCAACCAAGGCTCTAAGCTGGTGAGACAAGGTTGTATATGGAGTATAGAGATGACACAAGGAAGTTAGGTTAGCTCAAAGGTTGCTTGCAATGGAAAAAGGAGGAGAGAGGAGCTCGCAAGGTGTGTATAGGCTCTCTAAATTTTGTTCAACCCTCAAAACAATCACACAACTTCATTTTTATAGAATTCGAGCTCAAAAGGTGATAAATATCTTCAAAAATGGATAGCTGGTGGGCTCCCACCCAGAATAGTATTTTTTGCCACCAAGGGCCGGCTGGCCATTCATAGCCACAGTCGGCCATCCCTGATGCACGGCCGAGCTTTGATGCCCTCCTCGATTTTTTGGTTCAAACTCAACTCAGAGTAGAAAAAGGTCCAAATATGAAACTCACAGGTTCAAACAAGGTAAATGCTGAAGATTTGAGGTCATTTTGAGAGCCTGATCGAATTTGAATCGCTGTGAATTCAAAGCACACAGTTCAAATTTCATCATTGAGTGTATCGAACCAAGCGTCTAAGTCTTGCGGGTGGTCAAAAATGGGGTGTTTACACCCCCTTCCATATGAGCCTAACTAGCACACTAAAAATCCTGATGGAAAGAGGGAATCTCAAACCCCTTGATCCCTAACCTCTTCCTGACCCACTGGCTACTAGACATAATCCCACCACATACTGTGCGTACCATCAACAGTGCGGTCATGGCACTGATCGTTGCTACCACCTTCGTCATGTGGTTTAGAATCTCATCAACAACCAGATGATAGCTCCACCTCAAGAACCCAATGTTACCACTAACCCACTTTCCATCCATGACCACATACCTCCTATTCCTCAAAATCTAAACCTCATCCATACACTACCTCCTACCTTCGACCCCACTATATATATCACTCCATCCCATCTGTCCAAGCCAGAGGTGTTCATTGTTGAAAGTACTGATTTGTGCACGATGGATATATCCACTCCGGTTCGAACCCCCCAAGAGTGCCAAATGGCAGAACTCACTGCTGTTGAGATGTTGAGAATGATTGAAGACCTTTAAGGAATGGTGGAAGATTTAACACTTGAGGTTTCGATCCCTTAAAAAAGCTCTCCAATCTTGGGGTGAGCTACAGATGGAAATGGCCAACCCAAAGCTCTCTCAAGTCCAGGTTATGACATATCAACAATAAGTGGGCCTCGTTCCGATATAGCAACCCAATCCCTTGGCTAAGCAGAAGCAAGTTGCAAGAACAAGGCTGGGATAAGTATTGATCCCTATGCACATCTTCGGTAGGCTATTGAGACTTTAAAAGTTAAAGGGTCGAACAAGTAACAAGTGCTTGCAGTTGTTGCAAAGACTGTAGATGCCACTTTTATCACTCAGGTTGAGAGCATTTTGAATTAGGGGGTAAGCAATGAAAAGGGATGCTTTACCAGAAACACTCATCCTGATTCTAGTCCTAAGCCCATGAATACCCATCCAATACCTGCCAATCCCTTTGCCAATATTTTTAAACCTTATGGTTCCTCCTCTCAAAAAAGAACCTTCACCCATCTCCATATGAGCCCAACCCTCGCCTTGAAGGTACTGATGGAGAAAGGGCATCTCAAACCGCTCAATCCTCGACCTCTCCCTAACCCTTTCTCATCTAGACATGACCCTACCCAATATTGCACATTTCATCAGAAGTACGATCACCATACTGACAGTTGCTTTCACCTTCGCCATGAAATTCAAGACTTGATTGACAATAAAATCATCACCCCACCAAAACCCAAAGCTGTCAATAAACCTCTCCCTAACTGCAATAGATTGCCACCCCATAAGATAAATGCCATCCATGGTTTGACGACAACCAACATTGACCCCAGCCAGCACAGCCAAGGAGATGTGTGGGGACAACTAGGATAATTGTGAGGCTATCCTACTGGGTGTGGATGTTAGTATTATTGAATTGGGGACTGGTTTGGACCCTCTTGTGGGTTACTTGAAGTTTTTTTTGAATTCTGCCGGTGGACTTGGAGAGTGAAAACCCTCTTTTTTGTCTCAAGGATGGTGATTTTGTTTTGAATCGTGTTTAGTAAATAGTTGAGTTGTGAGTTTTATTTTTGTTGTTGTTGTTGTTGCTGTTGTTGTTGTTTTTTTTTTTTTTTTTTTTTTTTGTTTCGTCAGTTGAGTCTCTTCCTTTAAGTCGCTCTCGTGTACTCTCGGGTCTTCGTTTTGTTGTTATGATAATAAGAAAGCGAGAGTCAAGTTTCTGATAAGTTAGATATCTAGTTAGTTATTCATTTGAATTTGTAATAATTAGTTTAATTCGGACCCTCGGACACTCATTCGGACCCTCGGACACTCATTCGGACCCTCTTGAATGAGGGAAAAATTGTAATAAGTGTGTATGTCTTCCAACTGATCCACCTCCGCCAACTGAAGATTTGCAAGGTCCAGATCCTCAAGAAGGGTTGGCTCCAGCTCGAGTTTTCAGACCCCTGATGCAGCCTAATGAGGGGCTTTATCCCCTTGTTATTTATGATCTCGACGCGACCATGTTAAAAATTGTTAACCGTAAGAAACAATTCAAAAAGGCACAGAGAATTAGCTCTATTTCCTATATTAAGGATGGGTACACCAAGGCTGCATAAGGCTCCCAGATAGATTCAAAATGCCACCCATTGATCGTTTCGACGGGTCTAGAGATTCTATGGTACATTTCTGGCTTTTCTTGGATGTCTTGAAACTGATGGGTCTGACTAAGCCTCAGAAACTTTCTTTGTATGGAAGAACCCTGTCGGATATAGTAGCCACTTGGTTTGCAAGTTAGATGATAAAGTGAAACAGAACTGGGAAGATTTGGCTGAGACATTTGTCAATCAGTATTCTTACAATACCCAAATTGAAATGACCACCCAAGAGCTTGAAGTAGCCCACCAGAATCCTGAAGAACGTTTTGTGAAATTTGTAGAGAGCAAAGGCAGCACAAATGACAGATTGGCCTTTTGAGATGGACCAAGTGCAGATAGTGGTGCAGAACCTTAAGCCTGATATGTTACAAAAGTTAATAGTCGCTCCACTATTCACTTTCAAAAATTTGCATAAATTAGGGGTTTAGATTGAGAGTGCATTTAACAGAGGGATTATTCCTAGAGCAAGCAAACCAACAAGGAGGGTGTTTTCCGGGAATACCAATGCTAGTAGTAGCACTATTCCCAAACCCACTGAAATCAATACCGTCGCCACTACCGACCCTTTTGCCAATACCAACCCACAAGCATCCAGCCTAACCCGAGCTCAAGGCAGAACTTTCACGTCTCTCTATATGAGCCTAACCAACGCACTAAAAGCCTTGGTAGAAAAAGGGTATCTCAAAGCCCTTCACCCCTAACCTCTTCCTGACCCACTCCCTACTAGACATAACCCCACCAAATACTGTGCGTACCATCAACGATGCGGTCATGGCACCGATCCTTGCTACCGCCTTCGTCATGGGGTTCAGAATCTTATTGACAACCAGACGATATCTCCACCTCAAAACCCCAATCTTACCACCAATCCACTTCTCACTGTGACCAAGTACCTCTTTCTCACCTTAACCTCATCCATACACTACTTCCTACCTTCAACCCCAGCATATACATCACCCCAGCCCATTTGCCCAAGCGCAAGGTGTTCATTGTTGAAAGTACTGATTTGTGCATGATAGATGCACCCAATCCGATTCAAGTACGCCAAGAATGCCAAATGGCCAAACCCACTACTGTTGAGATGTTCGGAACGATTGAAGATCTTCAATGAATGATGGCAGATTTAACATTTAGGGTTTCGAGCCCGTCAAAAAGCTCCCTAATCTTGGGGTGAGCTGCTGTTGAAAAGGGCCAACCCGAAGCTATCTCAAGTCTGGGTGATGACAAATCAACAACAAACGGGTCTCGCTTCAATATAGCTACCCAATCCCTTGGCCAAGCTGAAACAAATTGCAAGAACAAGGCGGGGACAAGTATTGATCCCTATGCACAACTTCAATGGGTTATTGAGACTTTCAAGGTTAAAGGGTTGAACAAGCAGCAAGTGCTTGAAGTTGTCGCAAAGACTGTGGATGACATTTTTGTCGCTCAGGATGAGATCATTTTGGATCAGAGGGAAAACAATTAAAAGGGATGCTTTACCAAAAACACCCATCCTAATTCCAGTCCCAAGCCCACGAATACCTGGCCAACACTTGCCAACCTATTTGCTACTATTTCCAAAACTAGTGCTCCCTGCTCCCAGAAACGAACCTTTGCCCAACTCCATATGAGCCTAACCTGTGCATTGAGGGTACTGATGGAGAAAGAGTATCTCAAACCACTCAATTCTTGACCTCTCCCTAATCCTCTCCCACCTAAACACGACTCTACCCACTATTGCACATTACATTAGCAGTACGGTCACCATACTGACCGTTGCTTTCGCTTTCGCCATGAAATTCAAGACATGATTGACAAAAAGGTCATCACCCCACCTAAAATTCCAAAGTTGTCAATAACCCTCACCCTGACCGCAATAGATGACCACTCCATAACATAAAACCCACCCACAGCTTGCCAACAACCAACCATTACCCTAGCCAACATAGCATACCTGCTAATGAGCCCAAACCCATTCTGTTCATTCTTGAATCTTTTGATTCCGATCTGAGCAAAAGGAACAAAATTTTTGCAGAGATAGAATATTTACTCAATTTTGGTGAGTTCAAGCTTAATGAAACAGTGGGCTCTCTACAAATGTCAGCAGTGGTGGTTGGAATGATGAACCTCAGTCTTAGCTAGGGCAATTGTTGAAAGCATTTGGAAAGGACCTTCTGAACTAGGGGTATGGTACGAAAAAGTAATTGTTTCGGTCAAGGGGATGTGTGAAGACAATGTAATTATGAGGCTTAGTGTAGACGTGCCCGAACGTCACAGCTCCGCACGCGAAGGCGCAAAATCGTTTTGTTCTTAAGCTACTGTAGTTCGGACTCAATGTCACGGTTCTGAATCTAATCTTGCAAAGTGCAATGCAAGACTGATAAATCACCAAAGAGTCCAAATCCGGCAAATCGTTTTGGAAAACTGATTTTTATAAAGAAGTGTCAAACATAGACTACTTTCCCAGATACAGAGTCGCCACCTAAATGTTTTATTTTGGGGAAATTTAGGAAACCCTAACTCGTGCCTAAGACCACGTGTCCGTCATCGCCAAAGTTGCCTCGGCTCAGGAACTTGGGTACGAGAGGGGAAGGTCATGCAATGAGCACCCCCGCTCGCCCGATCTAAAGATCGGCCTTTACTAACATGATATTTTGTTTTTGAAAGCACATGTGTTCTTATTCCGGTTTATTAATCTATCATTACTATGTGATGTGCACAGTATACAAGTATAGACTAAATCGCCTAAGTTGGAACAAAACATCTCATGTTTGTTTGAAAATGGTTTGAAGGAGCTACTCGCAAGTAGGCTAAGACGTGGATTTGCCACCCTCGAGTGGGCTTAGAAAACATGATTTTGCCACCTCAAGTGGGCTTAAAACTCGCGTTTTGATGAATTGTTCCAATTCAAGCAATCCAACCTTCATCCACCGGAATTCATGCAATTAATCAATTAAGCAGTTAGCCTTATGACAAGCATGCTACCATGGCAACACTCACACTCATGCAAGATGCTAAAACATAAACACTTACAGTGTACTCCGAGCCAAAACAGAGAACTAGTTAGAAATCATGCATGATCGTAGTTCATGTTAAGATGGCTAATGCAACACATGCAAAATGCAACTAGAAATAGGCTCGGCTATTCTAAGATGGCATATGAGATGCAACTTGATAACATGCTGTTGAACACGTATCCAAGTATATGTATTGAAATACAATGCAGTTAGTATGATGCGCTGAGCCCATTGCATACAAGAGAAATGAATGGATGCACGCATGCAAACATAAGGATGATAATTGAAACATGCCCTAAAATTAATCATCAAAAGTTGATAAATAAAAGGGAGAAAGACGTGGGGTTGGAAGACATTCACACACTCACGCACACTTATTACAACAATACGCCCTCTCGACGGAGGGTCCGAATGAGTACACTAAGCTAGCTACGCTAAGCTAAGCAACTAATTTAATTATCTAATTAGACTAATTATTACATAATCAAATTAAATAACTAACTAACACTAAGCTAATTATTATAACACGTTAACTAATTAACAAATTAACTAGTTTAATTACAAATTCAAAAGCTAACTAATCAAGTAAAGCAAATTACAAATTACAAAGCCTCAGCTTAGTTCCAAGAGTTCGAGGATGCATGCTCGATCGCCTCGCTTGGAAATCCTTTACCATGCCTCATGTTGCCTCTGTTTGCACTGTTTTAGACTTCTGAAAATTGTGCCAATCTCAAAAATACTTATGATCAACCTCATGGACATGCTGAGAGGTCATCGGCCAAGAGCTATGGCCATCGGCCAAAGGACAAAGGTCATCGACCAATTTTGAGGCTATCGGCCAATTATTGATAGCCGATCGGCACACTAGATAGCCGATCAGCCATCTCTTCCTGCAAACTCTTGTTTTGCTACAACAGAGCAAAAACAGAGGAATGGCAATGTATTTCCAAGAAAATATGTGTGCAACTACACCCCTTATCATGTCTAAGGCTTAAAGGTGTGTAGTGCTCGACTCTCGAGCCATCAATCACGCATTTCAATGCATGATGGCCAAAGAGGCCGAGTTGCACAAGTCAATGGCAAATGAATGCACAAAAATACCACATAAGTCTCCATGAACCTCCACCTTATCATGAATGATCAAAGGTGTTGGTGACCTAAGGAATAAGGTACGTTTCATCACTTCAAGTATGAAACGCCCCTCGTTCCCCGTGTTTGGATCAACATCCAACCCAAACACAATGCAATGCAACAAACATGCAAAGGTAATGTAACATGCAACATGCGAACAACATGAATATGCAACAATAATACGTAGGCAACATGAGCATGCAACAATATGCAATGCCACAAGGGCTATGTAATGCAACATTTGAAGGACCAAACCAACCACAAATGAGCTTTATGCATGCCAAAACAATGGCCAAAGTATGCTGAAAATGGAGTCCAAAAGTATATGCGAGCATGCTTGCTAATTGGTTCGCAAACAAAGCATGAAGGCACCAACTCTCAAGCACATTGAAGGAGTATAAAATGGGAGAGTGTGGTAATGAAATAGGCTCTGAAATCATGCAAGGAATGATGCCAAATCACACACATATGATAAACATAGCATGCTAGTGGGCTTAAAGCTTAAAGCTAGCCAAGGGACTTACACCATGGCCATATTAACCAAGCCCCAAAGGGCCAAAGTGACCCAAAATAGTCCCAAGGTAGGCCAAAACAAGGCTAGAACATGCATGGAATGAGGCCAAAACATGTGAGAAAGGTGAGCACAAAACATGACGCATACAAGGCCAATAAGGATGATTACACTACACCTATCAAAACCAAGCACGAGATGACTTCACCAACTAAAATTAGAGTTATGGCATGTCAAAATAACACCAAAAATGCACTGATATGGCAGTCCAAAAGCTTAGGCAAAAAGGCATGCATATAGGCTCATGTTTGAGGCATAAAGCATGACTCACCAAAAGCATTGAAATAGTGAAGCATGAGAGAGTATGGCCACACCATACATACTAAAATCATGGTTGAAATGAGACCAAAGCATGCAAACATCTCAAGTAAGCCATACTAGAGGCCATGAAATTCAAAGCTAACAAGCAAGAATGTACTATGGCTATACAAAGCATGGCATGCATGACCAAAACAACATGAATCAGACCTTAAGCATAGTAAAACATGGCCAAAAGCTTCTTGGAGTTAAACCAACATATGCTAGAATGATGGTTCAAACACATGATGCATATTAGGCTATCATGCAAGATTGCACTACAAGCATGTTAAGCATGCAACAAGTGATCAAACCAACCCAAAACAGTGCTATATCAGGGCAAAACAAAGCCTAAGACATGTTGAAATGGAGCCACAAAGCGGTATAAAAGCATGTCAACTTGGTGAGCCATCAACACAAGCACTAAAGAGAAGAGGAGGGGGGACAACCCCCTCCTATTTAAGGCTTCAAAACACACTTTCTATCACTGAAAATCCGCTGGATTTCACTGGCTAAAAGGCCAAAAGGAGATGATCTCGAAGGCCTAAAGAGGTGGCTCAAAACAAGGCCAAACAAGGCTCTAAAGGGGGTAGACTACCCCCAACACCAAAGGGGCCTTAAACAAACATGTTAAGCACTTCAAAACTAGACTATTTTCAGTTGAAAGCAAGGCCTAAAACAGTATACGAATGGGGCCAAAAGCTTAAACAAAACAAGGCTTAAAAGGGGTAATAACTCACCCTTGAAGAACCTCTTTAGAATAACAACTTCTAAGCCAAAGGAACAAGCTTTGAGAGTCCAAACAATGTCCTCTAGTACCTCAGTAACAAAGCAAAGGTGCTCTACTAGGTGTTGTAGTGCAAAAGTGAAGACAAAACACCCTTTAAGGCGCAAACTCACACAAATATAGAGAGAGAGAGAGAGCAAGAAATATAGAGAGATATATATATCTTCTATCAATTTTCAGAACCTCTGGAAAGGGAGAGGGGCCTCCCTTCTTATAGAAAAACAAGTCCCAAGCTTGTTTAGCAAGCTAGAGCTTGGTTCAAATCCTTCCATACACGTGTATGGAGGATACACCAAGTGACCAACAGCTGGCACCAACTAGAAGAAAAATATCTACAAAAGCAGAAAAAAAGGTCTCGACCAAAAGATATGGCCGATCGTCCAAAAAAGGTGCCGATCGGCCAAAAAGAGTGCTGATTGGCCATCACTAATGGCCGATGACAAGAAAACGAGGCCAACAAGCACAAGGCTTGGCCGATGGGTTGTAGGAATGGCCAACAAGCCACCCTCTTCCCTCAGAAGCAAAACCACAAGTCCTTGGTCTACAACCAAGCATAAAACAGACAAGTTGAGAGATCCTAAGGCAAGGCACGCAGCCGAGACCTTCGGGAACTCAAAATGAACATGAGCATGGATGATCATCGTGTGTTCAAACGATGACGTCCAAGTCTTGAGGACGATAAAAAATGGGGTGTCTACACATAGTCTGTGAGACTCAGTTTAAAAGTCTGAAATCAATCCTGCTGTGTGTGGATATTAGTATTGCTAAATTAAAGGCAGGCCTGGACCTTCCCGTGGGCTACTTGAAGTTGTTTTTGAAATTCTGCAGATGGACTTGGAGAAGGAAAACCCCTTTTGTCTCATAAATGCTTATTTTGTTTTGAGTTGTGTCCAAAAACTGTAGCTCGACTTTTCGTACTCCTTTCGGATATGATAGCCCTACAGTTCGGACTCCCGTGGTTCTGAATCTAATTCCACAAGTACAATGTGAAATAGATAAACACAAAAGAGTCCAAATCCGGCAAATCTTTTGGAAAATCGATTTTGAATCAAAATGCCAAAAATGGACTGCTTTTCTAGATACCGAGTCGCCACCTAAATATTTTTGAAAAATTTAGGAAACCCAAGACTCCTGCCAAAGGCCACGTATCCTTCATCACCAAAGTGTCTCGGCTCGAGAACTTAGGTACGAGAGGGGAAGGTCATGAACTGAGCACCCCACTCGCCCGATCAAAGATTGGCCTTTACTAATCATGATGTGAATCTTATTTACATTATATGCTTTTGATTTGGTTATTAGGCTAACATTATTATGTGTTGCACACAAATATAGACTAATTTGCAAAATTTGGAACAAATATGATCTCATGTTTGTTTTTGAAAATTGTTTCGAATATATGCCACTTGGAAAAACTTATCTGATTTGCACATTACTCAAATTATCCCAATTTAAGCAATTAGCCTTCATCCACAGGCATTAAAACATGTATATCAATTAAGCACTTAGCCTCATAGAAAACATGCTTGATATGGCAACAATCACACTTATGCAATATGCTAAATCAATAAGTGCTCACCTAGTACTCCAACGCAAGCCGAAACAAAGCAAAACAATTAGAAAACATGCATGTTCCTAACAAATGCAACATAACTAATGCAATACATGTGATATGCAATTAATAGGCTCGGCTATAATATGGTATATGAATCAAATTGATAGCATGCAGTTTTAAGCACATTTTCAAAGAAGTATTTAAATGACAATGTTTGTTAGCATGATGAACTGAGCCTTATACATGCATGACAATGGATGCTTTGTACATAGAAAATGCTAAACAAAATATGATGTGCTACACTATCCATCATAAGTAGGGAAATGAAAAGGAGAAAGACGTGGGATTGGAAGACATACACACTTATTACATATTTCGCCCTCGCACAAGTGGGTCCTAAGAAATGAATTAGCTAAGCTAGCTAACTGATTAATATTACAACACCAAATTTAACTAACTATTCTGGGTAATTAAATAATTACAACACAAAATTAATTACTCAAACTAATTAATACAAATTAACTAATTAAACTAACTAACTAGTTACATCACGGAAGTAATTAACTAAGTAATTAATTAGAAGTTCACTCACAACATACTACTAGTAACAAAACAAGTCTAATGGGTCCTGAGAAGCAAGGAAATGGCTTATGCATACACATGAATTTGTCCCCCCCGATAATGCCTCTGCATTGTTTTGCACCTTAGCCTTTGCTATGCTCTGTGAAGAAAGTGGTACTGTCTGGTTAAAAAAGGTGGCCGGTAGGCCAGCGGTGGTGGCCGGCCGCCCAATAAAGGTGGCATGTCAGCCACTAATGTTGGGTTTCCCCTGCTGCAATAGAAAACAAACATAGCACAAATAGAGCATTCTCAGGAGATGTCTGTCCACCCTGCCTCTCCTTATCATCAAACATCTCAAATAAGAGGTAGGCTCGATTCGCAAGCCATCAATCGATGCAAATTCATTGCATGATGGCTTATGAATCAAGGGATACAATATCAATAAATGCACAATTGAAGACTCATGAACCTCCTACCTATTATGATGTTGATCAAGGGAAGTGGCTGACATTGACTCTTGAACCATTTTCATAACTAACAAGTATGAAACGATTCAAGACTCAATGGGGTTCAATTAACGTCTGATTGAACCCAAGCTGATTTTATTATCTTGCTTCATTTTACCCCAATTTTATTACTCCATTTTATTACCCTTTCATTCATTAATCGATTGAGTCCAATAATGAGCATTAAGTCCACTAAATGAGGGAAGTGTCAAACCAAGGGTTGGTTTAAGGCGTGAGAGAGATGTCATGCCATTAGTAATGAACCACCTAAGAGATTAAACCATTAAGCACAACAATCTCTATCTCAAGCTTAAACAAACAATCAGTTTAAAATGACTCTCAAAGCAAGGAAGAAGCCAAGAAAAGGGAGACGTGCAGAGATGATTAGAGGTGAACACAAGTATGGAAAGCTCGAAATAAATGATATCAACTCAAATAGGTTGGTGTCTAATGCCTAAAACACCAAACCTATGAGGACCGTTATACTACAACCATGCAATACAAAGCATAAATGACATAAACAACTGAAAAACAGTCCTAAAATAGGCTAAAACAACACTAAAATTAAGGTAAAAACGTCTACCAAAGGAAACTAAAATAATGGAGCAATTAAGCTAGTAACCCCTCCATTTTTGGGACTTCAAAACCACATTTATCCTTTGAAAGACCTCTGAAAATCAGTGTTTAAAAGCTCAAAAAAAGATAATGAAAAGATGGGAAACACAGGGGTCAAGGCCTAAGAAGCAAGGTTCAAAGAAAGACGATCCACCCCTTTACCTTTAATGGCCTTAAACCACAAGCTTTAGCCCATAAATATAGGTGAAATACAGTACAAAAATAGCAATAAATGATGGTCAATGCATAAGGAAAAGAAGCTTGGAGTCATACCTCTTGAAGAGGAATGACCCTTTGAATCACAAACCACTAGTTTCACACCCTCAAAAGTTTAAAATGCAAGCTCAAACACCTCAACAAATAACCCTCAATGCTTGGTTTGGAGTGTCTAGGCAAAAGGTATAGAAGTTACAAGGGAGAGAGAGAGAAATATTTTCCAAAACTTTGTTCCACAAACTTTTCTAACCCTAAACTATGAGAGGAAGTCATCTATATAAAAAAATATATGAGACTATCTTGAAAATATCCATACAGACACATACATCTGTAGACACCCCATTTTTGACCGCCCTTAAGAATTGGGCGCCATAGGTTGATCACTCGATAATGAAAGTTACGCTGTACAAACGTTCGATTTCTTCAGCAAGGGGAGCTCTAAATCCTAACCTAACACCCCATTTTGGACTAAAATAGACCTTAAAACCCTCTTTTTCAAAATATTTTTTCCAAATGTTTCTACAATGTTCTGAGGCTCACATTTCGTTAAAAATTACACTTTTCAGAAAATCGAGTAAGGACAAAGTGGAAATAAATGGAAGAGAGGTGAACTCTTTCAAAAATATTTTAAAACATCTTATTTAGAGGTTTGGATTTGAAGAAAATTGGAGGAGAGGGAAGAAACCTAGTTGGGGAAGAAGTTGGGCATAAATCGTTAAGAGAGAACTAGGTAGCCTTAACTAAATCAGGTCTATCTTTGTACACTTGGACTTAAGTTGTGAGGCCACTACCATTGGAAATTGGACTTCCAGGGCTTTATTTTACACTCAAGGATCTCTTAAAGCCGAGTACGGATGAGGGAGATATGGTTGGTTGAAGTTAGGCATCAATCTGGTTAAGCCAAAACTAAGCAACCTTCACTAAAATAGGCATATCTCTTAGCACACTTAGAATTTAGATGTGAGGCTACCATCATTGGAAAGTAGACTTCAGGGGATTCAGTTTAGACTCAAGAATGACCTACAAAAGAGTCAAGATAAAGGAGATATGCCCATTTGAAGTTGGGCCTAGAAGCAGACTTTTGATGGCCGACCAGCCACCATTGATGGCCAACAATCCACACTTCTGGCCGATCAGCCATTGGTGAAAAACCTAGATATTTTTGGTCAGTTGTCCCCCACAAGCCCAGCTATTCAAGGCTTCATATTTTTGACTTGTTAGGCTGTTTTTCTATATATACCAGGCCTTCCCTTGTGGTTTAAGGTTACAAAATTTTTCAAAAGGTCCAAAACTTGGAATTCTCTCTCTATCTCTATCTTGCAACCTATACACCCTCTCTCTACACTTCCTAAACCAATATTGGAGCTCTCCTTGTTGAGATTCTTGAGTCCAAATTTCAGTCTTTTGAGAGTGAAGGACTTGTGGTCTGTGAACAAAAATGTTATTTCTCTTCAAGAGGTAAAATTTTGTGCATCTTTGCACTAATTCTTCTCTATCTTTTCTAACTGATTTTGAAGTGTTTTTCAATTGTTTTCATGGGCTGAAGCTTGTGGTTTAAGGGTATTAAAGGTAGAGGGGTTAATCACCATTCTTTGAATCTTGTTCTCTAAGCCTTTCCACTTGTATTTCCCATCTCTTCATCAACCTTTTTGAGATTTTTACCACTGGTTTTCATAGTTTTCCAGAGGCTAAAAATCATGTTTTGAAGTCCCAAAAATGGAGGGGGTTAGCCTCTGCTCCTTGTGCTTGTTTCCTAGCTTAATTGCTCAATATTTTAGCTTGTTATTTTAGCTACTTTTGTCTTCACTCCAGCACATTTTTTTACTATTTTTGGGTTGTTTTTGGAGTGTCTAAACTCTGGTTTTGTGAGTTGAAATTGATACATGTAGTCCATTTAAAGATAGGGGTGAATCACCCTCCTTTATTCCTTGCTTGTAAGGCCACTCTACCTTTGTTTCCCACTTTCAAGCTATCTTTTTTCAGCTTTTGAACACTAAATTTCAGAGTAATTTTAGTGGTGAAAATCATGTTTTGAGGTCTAAAATTGGAGGGGTTAGCCTCCCCTCCATGTGTTTTGTTTACTAGCTTAACATGCTCCATGTTTTAGCTTATTTTTCTAGCTTTTGTTAGCTTAATTCCAGCATGTTTTAGGGCTATTTCAGACATGTTTTAAGACTATTTTTAAGTGTTTGTTGTGTTTGTGCTTTGTTTTGCATGCTTGTAGTGTAATAGTCCTCACAAGCTTGGTGTTTTAGGCCTTTAGACACCACTTGTTTCAGTTGATTGCCATGTTTTAGTGCTTTTCTTACTTAATTTCAGCACTATAAACTCTGTAACCTCCCTCTTTGCTTCACTCTTTCATTTGCTTTTGAGGGTTGTTTCAAGCTTGGGATCCTTTATGCTTGAGATTGAGGTTATGCTTAATGGTTTAATCCTCTTTGAGGGTTCATTACCAACAACATGATCTCTCTCTTGCCTCACATTATCCCTTGGTTGGCACTTCTTTTATCTTAGAAGACACTCACCAATAGACAAATTGATTAAAGAATGATTTGGTAACTAAAATGTCTAAACAAAATTGGCAAGTAAAAGTGGCAAGATAAGCATTCTTTGTGTTGCATTGCATGTGTTCAAATCGGACGTTAATTTGAACACAAGGAAAAAGGGACATTTCATACTCAAAAGTGATGAAATGGATCATTTTCCTAGGTCTCCATTGCCCTTTATCATGCATGATAGGGTGATGGTCATTTGAGTCTTGTTTGTGCATTTATCAAACTTGTACAAACTTGGTTCTTTGGCCATCATGCAATGAAATTGCTTGGTTGATGGTTTGAGAGTCTAGAGTATCACTCCTTTGAACTTGTTTGATGATAAGGAGGGAAATAGTACAAACAAACCTTCAAAAAGTACACTATTTTGGTCTGTTTGCTCTCTGTTGCAGCAAGGAAGTCCAAGCCAGTTCGACCGGCCACCATCAGTAGCCGACTGGCTATCATTGTTGGTCGACCGGCCATTAGCAGTGGCCGATCAGCCCCACTGTCGGTCATCAATGAAAATTCAGCAGAGTGTTTTTGAAGCAAAGCAGAGTTGATCTAGAGAAAGAGAAAGTGTAAGTGCCTCTGTACAACAGAGGTTTGTAGTAGCAAAACAGTGGCCTTTCTGGTGAAAAACCGAGCATGCATGCATCCCTCATTTCCTGAGACCTTTTAGTTAATTTGCTTAGTTAATTAGTTGTAGCTAATGCATGCAAATGGTGTAACTATTTAAGTAGATTAGTTAATTAATTCATGTTATAATTAATTAGCTTAGTTGCTTTGTAATTAATTGGTTAAGCATTTAGCTAATTAGTTTGATTTGTAATATTTAATTAGCTTAGATAGTTAATTATTTAATTGTTTTACTTAATTAGCCTAGAATAGTTAATTAAGCCATTTAAAGTGTTGTAATAATTAGCTTAATTAGTTTAGTTTAGCTAGCTAGTTAGCTTTTATTCATTCGGACCCTCCTTCACGAGGGCGTAATGTTGTAATAAGTGTGCGTGCGTGCGTGTGTGTATGTCTTTCAACCCCACGTCTTTCTCCTTTTTATTTACCTACTTTTGATGGTTAGATTAGGGATATGTTTCAATTAGCATACCTTATGCTTGCATCCATTCATTCGTATTGCATGCACCGAGGCTCAGCGCATCATTCAAACTGCATTGCCATTTCAATATCTTATTTGAATACGTGCTTAGACTGCATGTTATTTAAATTGCTTCATATGCCATATTAGTAGCCGAACCTATTAAATTGCATATTGCGTGTGTTGAATTAGGCATCTTGTATCGTTACGAATCATGCATTATTTTCTAACTCATATCTTCTTAGCTTGGAGTACTAGGTGAGTTTTTATGCTTTAGCATACTTGCATAAGTGTGAATGTTGCCATGATCAGCATGCTTGCCATTAGGCTATGTGCTTAAATACTAAACTGCATGAATGCCTATGGATGAAGGGTTGTTGTTTGAATTGGAACGATTCAACGAATGTAAGTTTTAAGCCCACTTTGTTGAGTGGCAAATCATGTTTTAAGCCCACTATGTTTGGTGACAAATCCGTAAACTTTAAGCCCACTTGAGGTGGCAAATTCAAATCATTTTCACAAACAAACATGAGTTGAATTGTTTCAACTTGAGCAAACTAGTCTATATTTGCTTGCGTGCATCACATAGTAAAGCTAGCTTAATAACTGGAATAAGAGCACATAATGTTTATAAAATATTATATCATGATTAGTAGAGGCCGATCTTTGATCAGGCGAGCAGGGGTGCTCAATTCATGACCTTCCCCTCTCATACCTAAGTTTCCGAGCCGAGGCAACTTTGGTGATGATGGATGCGTGGCCTTTGGCACGAGTCATGGATTTCCTAAATTTTTCCAAAATAAAATATTTATGTGGCGACTTTGTATCTGGCAAAGCAGTCCAATATTGGCACTTTTTGATTCAAAATCAATTTTCCAAAACGATTTGCCAGATTTGGACTCTTTAGTGTTTATCAGTTTCACATTGCACTTATGAGATTAGATTCAGAACCGTGAGAGTCTGAACTGTAGAGCTTTCTTTCAAACCTTCCGAAAGGGAGCGTGCAAAAGGCGAGCTACAATAACTGGCACAGCTAGCAAAAAGATCAGAATTTTTACACAAGTGGGCGGCGAGCCATTAATAGTGGGCGGCAAGCCACTCGTGGTTCTGCAGGTCCCCCGGTGTTCAGGCTTGAAAAACTACTATTCTGGTCCAAAAACAAGGCACAAGATTTGTAGGTTCAAAACTGAGGTTCCTTGCTGAGGAAATCGAGCATTTGGACAAGCATGTAAATTCATCATCAATTGGTGGCGCCCAAGTCTTAAGGGCCATAAAAAATGGGGTGTCTATAGTTGCTCCTCTTTGACAAAGCTCGAAGTTATGAAATGACGTGAGCGAATATCAAAGCCCATAGACTACCCATTTTGACAAGGCCGTAAGACTTAGGCAAACAATCAAGACATAACTTAATTTGATTGAGCTCAAAAGCTACCTATGTATCCTTTTGCAAGGAATCAAACCAGTGTAGTTCAAGGGCAGGATGCAAATGATATGCACAAAGAATATACTTTGAAAGTTGCACTCACACGCCTCGTGAAGCCAGCTATTTTGAAAATCCATGATCATGGAAGATGATGTAATAAGCAATAACAAGATAATTGCAAAGAAGTCCAACCGTGTTCAAAAAATAATTGCAAAGAAATCCAACCACGTTTCACACGGAAAGAAATAAAAACACACTAAAAAGTGAACAAGTGTGATAGATGCACAAGGCAGTAAGAGTGTGCGAAAGATACACAATGTGAATGAGTACGATTGATGCACAAAGTGAATGAGTGCGATAGATGCACAAAGTGAACTGGTGTGATAGATGCACAAAGTGAGCAAGTGTAATAGATGCACAAAGTGAACAAGTGCGATAGATGCACAAAGTGAACAGGTACGATACATGCACAAAGTGAACGGGTGCAATACATGCACAAAGTCAATGGGTGTGATAGATGCACAAAGTGAACAGGTGCAATAGATGCACAAAGTGAACGAGATTGAAAATCAATAAAATGACAACGCATGGAAATCAATACAATGACAACGCATGTTTAATGCAAGATAATTGAAAGCATGTTCTATGCAAGGCAATTGACAGCATCTTCTATGCAAATAAATCGACAAAATGAACAATAGCGATGTTTGGAAACAACCCCCCTACTTACCCCTCAGAGGCTTTGCAAAATGTTCAAAAAGGATACACCTTGTTCATATTTGAAATTGGGGCATGTTCGCGCGTCGGAGTACAAAGAGCATTGGAACGGCGCAACCGGAACACAGTTTCAAACTCCTAGGAAATCAAATCCCATGTAAATACCTCAATCCTTCTTTCCAGACCCAAAATGGGACCTCTCATATATTACTAGGGCAAAAAGGGAACAAAACTAGCACTAGGCCACAAAAAGGGCCCACCAGCCAGTAATATCGCCCACTTTTAGTGGCTTGCCGACCACTAATGTAAATTCGGGGGCAAATTTGACATTTCAACTTCGGTCTACTTAAACACATCACCAAACTTCATTTCTTCACACCAATATGACCGAAATCTCTCTCCCTCTCTCTCTAGGTGTTTTATCTCTCTAGATTTGTGCTTTGTACGCGTTTTCCAACACCCCACGCAAACTTTATTTGCAAAGCATTTTTGGTCCTTTTCACTTTGAGCTGATCAGATTTTATGTTCGTTGGTTTTTTCAGGTTTTCAACACTTTGGGCTTGTTTCCCTCGAATTTTTCTTAGTTTTGTGAATTTTCCTGGGTTTTGACTTTTTCTCCCATTTTCTCTCTCCTAGGGTTGACCTTTTCTAAGTTTTTCATTTTTTCTCCATTTTTCTTCATTTTTCACCAACTTTCCAAATGGAAGATGATGTTCCACATGATGGTGCTCCTCTTGAGGTACTTTTGCCTCCACTTGCTGTCGAGGTTGAGGAGCCTATAGCTGCTGAGGCTGGCGAGGCTATAGAAGACGTTGAGGCCGACTTCGAGGAAAAGGTAGAGGTCTTTGCCCCAAGGCCCGAGCTTGAGTTACCACCAATGGGGGTGAGGCCCTTTGATCCGACCACGTACCACCCCCATACGTGCATGATGGTGCTTGGAGGCATGATGTGCTTTGATGACTTCATTGATGGCGTGCCAGAGGATATTTTGCTGAGGGAGCCGGACTCCCACCTTTCCCACAACGTTACTGAGGTACAACACTATGTTTATGCTTTACTGTCTTTCATCTGGCTGTGTTGTACCGCTTTTTGTCTGACTCTTCTTTTATCACATGTCATTCATCTGATTCATTCTTTGTTTGCCACATGAGGACTCTTGCTCCTATAAGGGCTGCGGGGCAGTGATAGCCAGGGACTAGTATCACGATCTCCCCCCTCAGGTCCGTGACCTGGTCGATGAGGAAGGTTTTGGCTTACTCTGCACCGAGCTTATGCCCCACATGGCTAGCCGGGCCATACTCGGAGCACTAGTGGAGAGATGGTGGGATACCACCAACTCCTTTCACTTTTCTTCTACTGGGGAGATGACGATGACCCCCTATGAATTTTCGATGATCACGAGCTTAGGAGTAGGGGGTGATCCGATCCCTTTCGACATGGACATGGGCTAGTGGGAGGCGGCTTGGATCTACTTACTCAGAGCGAGTCCGCCTCTATACAGGCCAGCTATGGTGCGATACAATTGGTTCCTCGAGCAGTTCCGCCGTAGTCAGCCTGAGACACAGGAGGATGTAGAGCAGTACACCCGGGGCTTCTTGATGTATCTTATTAGTACCACCTTGTTCATGAATAAGTGGAACACTGTAGGTTTGTACTTGTTGAGTGCCTTTGTAACCCAGCCCCGAGTCCGATTTTACGACTGGGGTGGAGTCGGCCTTGCCAGACTCTATGACTACATGAGTTCGAGTTCTCGTATGAAGGGACACAGGGTCGGAGGCTACTGGAGAGCCTAGGAGGTATGCACTACACTTTTAGTTTTGTTTACTTCTTCTTATGCTTTCTGCTTTACATTTTCTACCTTATATCTGTTCATGCATTGTGTCTTCTGCCTTGCACTTTCTGTTTAGCATCTGTTCACACACTATGCCTTCTGACTTGCACTTTTTGCTTGGCATCTATTTACACACTGTGCCTTCTGACCTGCACTTTTTGTTTGGCATCTGTTCACAGACTATTTAATTCACACTACTGACCTTTCCCAGGCTTTGCCCCAGAGCCGATGGATGAGATTGCTCCAGCCATGCCCTACTCGCGGTGGTATGATCGCAGGTGCCACTGCCGGAGCCACGAGGACATGACCTTTGCCTTCTATCATCGCTACTTCGACACAGTGGTTGCCCACGAGATAATCTAAAACTCATAGCAACTAATAGCCTGTAAAATTTCTTTTGCAAATCACCTAGCAGCCTTGGGTGACGATGCCAGCCGAAGTTAGAGACCAGTATACCAGAGCCTAGGTCATGTCCCGATATCAAATTCTGCTAGAGGGCCCATTTTGTCAGGCTTGGTTCCTAGGTGAGAGGTTTGTATGACAAACACTAGACTTGCTCGCCCTGGTTGTTCCTATACCCCCCAGTATCCATGATGACAGTTGATAGCCTCTCAGCCGAGGCCATTATCCGGTATATGGTGGGGTTGGATTCCAACTACTTTAGAGGGGAGGGTGACGACACAGCCTTCATCAGAACTCACCTTATGCCACACTTGACTGAAGTTCATGCCGGCGATGCAGCAGGTACTTCCTTGGCCGAAGAGGCTGCTTAGGAGGCTGGGCCTGGAATTCGAGAGGCCCCTCCTGCTATGAAGGCTGCCGGTTGGTCAGTGATTCCCACTACGATTCCTTGTGGGCAGCTGAGCGGGATAACCTATTAGTTCCCGATAGAGCCATCGGAGGCGAGGCACGGGTATGTTCGAGCTCCAGGCGCACCTCAGGTATGGGCTACACTTTACAACTTGCATCCCGCACAAAATTTTCAGATAGTAGTTATTCCAATTCACTTGTAAGAATCCACAGAGTATACGGAGGACCTTTTCAGTTGGTTACCTACCTAGTCCACATGATGCAGAGGGGGGAGATGCTACTTGCTTTACACAGTATCCAGATACACTTCCCATCTCCTCATGCATTGCATAGCTTCCCACACTGTATTGACATACCATATTCCCACTGCCACACGATACTCATATTGTGCGACACTCACAAACACTGCATACTAACATACATTCTGATACTGCTTCACATTGTACTGATACATTGCACCCACGCTGCAACTATTTTCTATATCATACTCATACTGCACACTCCATTCTACAACAATACATACACTGTATCTGATATGTTGACGCTTGTTTTTTAGGTTCCACCAGTACCGAGGGCGCCAACGGTAGCGGTGGCACCTCCTCCAGCAACGGAGAGGAGAGGTAGACACGTCTCAGCACACGGCCATGACGAGCATCGGGGCCAAGGCAGATGCAGAGGTGCACGGAATCAGAGCAGCTCGAAACAATTTTGACTAGGGATGATATTGAGACCTGCGACTCTGAGGAGGCAGTGAGACGATGCTCTGAGTCTGAGAGCGGGGATGATGATGCTGGCTCTGGCTCGGAGAGCAAGAAGGATGCTGAGACTGGTTCTGAGTTAGGGAGTGGAGATGATGATACTAGCTCCGGCTCAGAGTCTGATTTTAATAGTGGCGCCGATGGAGATAGTTCCCCTGAGTCCCTACTGAGGAAGAGGATGAATAGGGCCTCTTAAGCTTGATGCGACTAGTGCTGATTTTTGTACTCTTTTGCTTAGTTCCTTTTGTTTTGGTAACTTAGCACATGTATAGCTTCAGATACGTTTTTACCTTTGCTTCTAAAAGACTTGTACTCTTTTGTGTAAAAAAAAAAAAAAAAAAAAAAAACTATGATTGAGGTAAACGCTGCAGTTTATGAAAAGAGTTATTGTTTTTGCATCATGAGCACCACATTTGCTTTGAATGAAAATGGAGTTGGCTTTGAAACTGAGAATGCTTGTATTGGAACGATGTTCTTAATTGAATAATGAGTCGACCAACAACCAAAATACAAAATACAACTCGATAAACAAAGTAAAAACAGCTCAAACACAGCTATGTACACTTGCTCAAAACGAAACACTCAAAACAAGACCTTTAAAACACAAGAAACAAGACAAAACCAAGATGCCAAACTGCTAGGCCACAAAGTGGGCAGCCGGGCACTTGTGGTGAACCACTAGATGGTTGACAGCTGGCCTCCACTCACAGCCCTATCTTCTACAAAAGGTCTTCCTTCGCCATTTCTTCACCACAACTTTTTTTTCCTATTGTTTCTTTACAAATGGAGATCTTCCTTGCCGAGAAGCTCATGGATTGGATAGCCACTTTAGACGGCACAGAACAGGTAAATTTTTTAGGTTTCGGCATAAAC
Organism: Camellia sinensis; assembly: GCF_055761805.1. NCBI lineage: Eukaryota > Viridiplantae > Streptophyta > Magnoliopsida > Ericales > Theaceae > Camellia > Camellia sinensis. The sequence continues at coordinate 60,443,148 of NC_138967.1, forward strand.
ATGCTTTTTTCGTTGAGCCATACTCCTCTTTGTTTTCCGTTCCTCCATGTCGCAGCCCGATGTTAGGATCCAATTACGCATGTATTTTTTTTCAGAGCATAGGAAATGTGTCCGACTCTTGAAGGGTCTCAAGCATTGCTAGAATCCCAAAGCGACAAAGAAATCATGCCTCAACCCCATTTTGGCCATGCCCTGGCTTTGGGACGAATGTGTGGGCTTACTTTGCACGAAGCTCGATCTTTGGCTCATGACGGGGAGCTAGATCTACCCTCCTTGATTCACTGATTTTCCAACATGAGAGATAAAGGAAACCTTCTCTGGTGAGACTTTCATCAACATGCCCTCTGTTATGTGTGCTCGTGCATTTCCTTCTTGCCCCTAGTTATGGCGAAGCCAGAATTAAGCTAATCGAAGTAGGCCAATACTTGAAAGAGGATAAGAGCTACGTTGGTTTGGCACTGGCCGAGACCTTGATAGGTTTAGATGCTTTTCGTCGACGTGAGACCACCAGGTTTGCAAGGAGTCCACTAATGCTCCAGGTTTTGTTTCCTACCATTTCTTATATATGTGATTCTTACATCACTCGACAGTCACGCTTTACTTTCCGCTCAAAGACCTTTTTCTTTACTTTTCTCTCAACGTACATCTCTCCATTCTTTAATCTCTCTTCTTTTTCATCCTTTCCCAAGTTTGGCTAATTGATAAGCTGAAAGTGGTGGACTCTTGCCCCGAATATTCAGCTCAGGCTTACTTCTTCCGCCAGCAGCTGGTGGATTTTCGCACAGAGGGATGGTGGTGCAACTGGATATGCAGCAGATCTACTGCTGACATAGCTTGGTGTTGCCCTTGGCTTAATTTGGCAGAGATGAGCCACAACATGACCCGATAGCCAGGCATACAGTTGATTGGCCTCACGCATTGCGTGCTCTACTTCCCTTTCCGATTCAGACGCCAGTTCGGACATGATCAGACCCGTCCAGATGAAGGGGTAGAATATCTAGCTTCATTTCTCATTCGTGGTTCACACTTCACTCGGTAGCTCACTGCTTGGATGACGAGAGAGCTTCTAGCCAATGCCCCTAGTTTCAGTTATGCCATTTCTAGCGATTGCTTGGCTTGGCTTGAGGACAAGGCACATGTGGGGCCAACTTTGGCTGCAGAGACTTTCACGAGCACTAGCAGAGGACGCAGGTACACATGATCTCACCTATGCCCCTATTTTATTGCTTTGAACTTCTTTTCAAGCTTTATGATGTAAAAGCAACTTTGATTTGCAATCAAAGGATTGGAGAATGTACTTGTGTTGAAATCAATGGAATTAAAGTTGTGAGCACTAAAAATTTTCCTTTTGGTCCCAAAATGGTCTAAGTTGTAAAAAGGTAAAATTTTGAACAAAATCAACCTTTTATTAAAACTTTTCAAAACAATTTTTGGGAACGATCACTACCTGACACGCATGGAATCAATCCTCGAGATGTAAAACCTCAAATCAGAAGATTACAACTGCTCGTAACTGCATTCACCATCACTGCTCTGCCTTTCAACTGGCCCTTCCACCAAAATAGAGGTAACACAACCGAGATAAACAATGATGGACAAAGATGACCTGTTCGAATAGATGGACAAGACAACTAAGCTGGAGAAAATTTGCGGCCGAACTGCAGGATGAAGTTACCTACGTATCCTAAAGATGGGAATCAGGCCTTACGTAGTTCAGTTCAAGTTCAGTGGGGTATTAACTCTCTGCTTTTGTGCTCTAACTTTTGCCAAAGTTGCTTTTAGGATTTTCTACCTTGCGAGCTCAGTTTTTGTTTATTTTTAATTTTTAATGTTCTAACTTTTGCGTAGGTCACCCTTCTGAGTTTTCGTCCTAGCAAGCCTCTTAAGAATAATATTTCTTCAACTTATCCATGTTGATCAGCTGTGAAAATTCCAGGCCATCGAAGTCCATGAGAATAATCACCCCTCCTGACTGGATAGATTTGATGATGTAAGGACCAGTCCAGTTGGGTCGGAACTTGCCCCTAGGGTCATGGATGGGAGCTCGGTTGTCCTTGAGCACCATATCCCCTTCTTTGAGATTTCTGGACTTGACCTTCTTGTTAAAAGCCCTAGCAATTCTGCGCTGGTTGCCCTAGACATGATGCAATGCCTTCAACCTTCTCTCATCAAATAGTATCAGTTCCTCAAACCTGCTATGTTGCCAATCTGCCTCTGCTATCTGACACTCAACCATAATTCGCATTGACGGCACTTCAACCTCTATTGGCAGAACGGCCTCCATCCCATACACCAGAGAGTAGGGAGTTGCCACTATGGATGTCTGAATCAACGTTTTATAGCCCAGAAAGCAAATGGCAGTTTATCCAGCCAGTCCCTGTAGGTCTCAACCATCTTCCACAGGATGTTCTTAACATTTTTGTTGGCGGCCTCAATAACTCCATTGGTCTATGGTCTATATGCTGATGATTTGTGGAAAGCCACATTATATTTCTCAAGCAGATCCAGCACCTCTTTCTTGAAGTGTGAGCCGTTATTTGATATGATCTCATTCGGAATCTCATATCGATAGATGATGTTATTCCTGATAAACTTGGCTACATATGATGCCTTCAGCACAGCATAAGATTGAGCTTCCACCCACTTTGTAAAATAGTCAATCACCACTAGAATGAACTCATGCCCATTTGACCCTTTTGGTGTGACAGCGCCGATAACATCGATTCCCCAAACTGGGAAAGGCCATCGTGAAGTCATATTGTAGAGCTTAAACGGCGAGATGTTCATGTGATTGGCATGAATTTGACATTTGTGGCATCGCCACACAAAACCAATACAATCCTCCTCTATAGTTGACCAGTGATAGCCTTGTCTGAGGAACTTCCTAGCTAGCATCACACCATTCGTTTGTGCTCCATACTCCCCTCTGTGGATAGCCTCCATAAGACACATCGATTCTTCCTCTTTAACACACAACTTGAGCAATCCCAGATGGCCTCTTCTATATAGCTTATCCCCACAGCTGATAAATTGGATAGCCAGACGCCGTATTCCCCGCTTATCTATGGCACTCGCCCCTGGTGGATACATCTATTTTTCCAAAAAGTTTCAAATATCGCAATACCAGGGGTTTTTGTCTTGCACTTCATCTATTGCAACGATGGTTTCATAGGCCGGCTTGTGTTTCTATTCGATGATGATTGGATGCATTTTAACTTCTAGCGAGATGTTTACCATAGACAATAGAGTTTCCAATGCATCAGCGAACTGGTTGTTCTCTCTCAATAGGTGTGTAAATGTTAGTTTTTCAAACCTCAGAATTGGAATATCCAGGGCTTGATGGTAAACCTTCATTTTCTCCTCTTTGACTTTCCGGTCTCTGTTTGCTTGAGACACAACCAAGCTTGAGTCTCTAATGACATTCAACCTTATTGCCCCTAGTTCAAGGGCAGCTTCCACACCAACAATACACGCCTCGTATTCTGCTTCATTGTTCGATACTTTGAATCAGAGTTTGTAGGCTAAGGGTATATGGGAATTATCAGGTGCTATTAGTAACGCACCTATCCCATAACCGTATTGATTAGATGCTTCGTTAAAGTACATTATCTACATTTCCTCTTTTACTTGTAGAATGTCTTCATCTGGGAACAAATATTCCACTGCCTCATCGCCCTCTACTGGGTGGTCTGCCAGGAATTCCTATATAGCTCTTCCTTTGACTGACTTGTGTGTAATACATTTGAGATCAAATTCGGAGAGAAGAAGCAACCAACGAGCTAGCCAACTCGTAAGTGCTGGTTTCTTAAAAAGATATTTGACGGGATCTAATCGTGAAACTAGAATTACGGAGTGAGCTAACAAGTTGTGCCTCAACTTCCTGGCAGCCCATACCAAGACTAAGCAAGCTTTCTCTAAGGGAGTGTAGCGGGTCTTGTAGTCTACTATCTTCTTACTTAAGTAATAGATGGTCTTCTCCACCTTATCTTCAGATTCTTAAGCGAGTATACACCCCATGGTCGAGTCCATCACCGACAAATATAGAATTAGAGGCTTCCCCACCTCTAGTGGCGATAGCACAGGTGGATTCTGGAGGTATTGCTTAACCTGCTCAAAGGCAAACTGACATCGATTGTCCCATCGAAACTTCTTCCCTTTCTTTAGGAGACCAAATAGTGGTTCACAAGTCAAGGTTAATTTTGAAATAAACCGTCTTATGAATTTCACTTTACCTAGAAAGCCACGCACCTCCTTTTCAATCCTTTGTGGTGGCATTTCTAAGATGGCCTTAATTTTGGAAGGATCTACTTCAATTCCCCTCTGCGTGATTAGAAAGCCCAGTATTTTCCCTGCCGTTATGCTGAAGGTGCATTTTTGCCGATTTAACCTCAATTTGTGTTCCCTAATTAGTTGAAAGAATTTTTCCAGGGGGGTGTAGTGGCCTTCTCGCTCTTTGGACTTGACAATCATGTCATCCACATACACCCCAACCTCTTTGTGGATCATATCGTGTAGAATGGTGGTTGCAAGCCTCTGATATGTAGCCCCAGCATTTTTCAACCCAAACGGCATGACTCGGTAGCAGTACGTACCCCATGGCGTGGTGAAAGAAGTCCTTTGCCGGTCTTCCAGTGCCATCAAAATCTAATTGTACCCAAAAAACCCATCCATAAAGGAGAGTAAGGCATGGCCAGCAGCAAAGTCCACCAACTCATCAATGTGCGACACTGGGAAGTCATCCTTTAGACTGGCTCCGTTCAAGTCTCTGAAGTCGACTCAAACCCAAATCTTACCATCCTTCTTCAGCACTGGGACGATATTGGCCAACCAGGTCGGATACTCGGATATTAACAAGAATCTTCCATCAATCTGCTTGGTGACTTCTTCCTTGATTTTCAATGCCCAATCCGAACGAACTCTGCGCAGTTTTCATTTCATTGGGCGGGCCTCGGGGTCGATAGGGATCCAATGCTATACGATCTCAATGTCGATTCCAGGCATGTGTTTGTAGGACCACATGAAAACATTTTTGAAATTTTTTAACAAAGTGATTAAACGCTCGCGTTCCTCCGAAGACAACGTCGACACGATCTAGACCAAGCGCAGATCCTTCTTAATGCCCACATTAATGGCAATGATTTCATCAAATCATGGTTGAGAAAACCTCTCATCCTCTCGATTAATCAAGTTTTTCAAAACCAGAGGAATTTCTTCATCTTCGTTTTCATTAAAATTCTAAAAATCTTGGTCAATCCAATAAACCAGCGACATAGAGAAGTACACAAAACGTGCAACATTTTCATTCAAAAGGTCCAGATCTTCGGTTACAGACTCAAAAGAAAATCTGAATGAAGACCTATATAGGACTTTGGCATCCGGGTTACCACCCCCAGGAATGCCAGACTCAGACTCCCCAGACTGACTTGAATCTAATCCCGACTCCATAGACTCAGTGGAATCAGATTCTGACTCATCACCGATTCAAAATTTGAAAGATAGCCCTCCTCCAGTTGCCAAGTAAGATGCGGCGCTTTTGATGCATCCAAAATACCACTGTTTGGGTCCACACCCAGTTCTTCACTGATCATGGAGACAGTAAAGTTATCTCCCAAGTTCTCTAGGTTAGTCGTAGGATCTGTAAGGAGATTGGCCAGTGATGCCCCTACTTCAACCTCGCTGCTGTCTGAGTCATCTTTCGTGCTCTAGCTAGCTTTGATACTTGGTTCAACCCTTTCCTCATCATTATCCTGTAGTTATAGATCAAAGAAATTCTCGAATCCAGGTACGCGCTTCTTTGAGGAATTTACCCAAGGCTCAAGAAAGCCACAAAAAGGGAAATCCTCTCCCTCTCGAACAAAACGACCATTAAGCATCCCTCGGATTGGCCTATGGACGAGCTCATAATGATTCCCAACTCTCTTAGCTTTGGCTTTACCCCTCATCTTTTCTCCCTTTCTTATCCAGTCCTCTTTGGCGGGCACATAGCCTAGGCCAAAGGCATGCGAGTTGTGTGGCACCTCTGTTAATGCTACAACACCTTTCCGCCTGCTCTTTCCAAGCCCCATTCCTGGAACATGCTACAGCTTATTCATGAAGTAGATGGACTAGGCACTGACATACATGCCTTTTTCTATGGCCAAAATTGTCTGCACTATCCGGGCCTCAATCAGAGTGAATCCGAAGAGGAATACATCCTCGTCGCCATGGTTAATCTCTAGCACTGGCGTAGTCACCTCCGGAGGTGGATTGATGGATGAGTTTCAAAAAACAATTGCTACTCCTCCTCTATGAGGATACTTCAACATTTGATGGAGGGTGGAGGACAAAACCTTCACGTGATGTAACCAAGGCCTTCCTACCAGCAGATTAAAGGTAGCTGGTACAACCAGGATATGAAACTCGATCTCTTGCTCAGATGGGCCCACCTAGACTCGCACTTTCACCATGCCTATGACCTCTCGACTGGTGTTATCATATACCTGTATAACCTGGGTAGTGGGAACAAAGTTTGCCGATTTGAGGCCAATTGCATAGGCAGTATGGGATGAACAGACATTAATGGCAGAACCGGTATCTACCAACACCATTGGCACCCACTTCTCCTTGCATTCCACAGAAATGTATAACCGTTTGTTATGACCCGACCCTTTCAGTGGCAGCACTTTGTCAGAGAAAGTAAGCAATGGCTTGGCAGCACCAGGAAAGACAAAGCCGACCAGTTGCTCAGGCGTAGTATCAATGGACAATTTAGCTTTGTCCATCGCCGACAATACTACCTACCGATCCCTCTATGTGGCCATGAGAATACCCCAAATAGAGATGTCAGCTTGGAGTTTCTTGAGTTGTTGTAGCACTGACTCTTCTTCTAGTTGCTTCTCTTTCTATTTCTCGCCCTCCTTGCCCTTTCCAGACACGTCTACTTGATTCAGGTATGGCAGCTTAAAATACCATCCACTGCGAGTAAGATGGTCTATCTCCTCAGCATAACATGTATTATCTGGGATGCAACCTCCCCAATCTTCGTTGGTATAGGCCAGACACAAATCATTGTCGTCCCATCACTCGCGCTCAGCGGCCGTCAAACAATTGTCCGATTCCACTTGAATCATTTTAACAGTACAAGCGTCCCCCTCAAGAAGACACGTGGTTGCAGTCTTCTAACTATCCTCAACTCTTTTTCTCTCAAACTGTATCAATGCAGCTTCCTGTTTAGTGTATGTGGTGTTCACAACCCCCACTTCTTGACTTGGGTTTCCCACGCATGTGCCCTCTTGCAGTTTTCCTTTCTCATCAACCTTCCTGGCCACTGCAGCTACCTCGGCTATCTTTGCCTCTAGTTTTATCCCAGTTTCTTCTTCCTTGTCTGGCTCATCACTCAGCCATGCAGTGTTATCGTTCGATCCGTTTAGGTTGAACCACCCGATCTGTACATCTCCCTGATCATGCTCATCAAAGAACTACAGGTTATCCAAATCCTCTTTGAGATCTGCCAAATCATCCAACCCTTGGCTCGGGCCACCCTCCATGGCCACATTGATGTCTTTCGAGATTAGTAGCACCAATTCGAGCTTGGTTTGACTCATTGGCACAATATAGCAACTTGGGTCATACACCCTCTCAGATAAGTCCCTAGGACACTCTGACAATAGACTAGTACCTGCTTCCAAGGGAAAACCGTTCTTTACCATGGGTGTTGTCACCACATTGTGAGGCTCAGGTTGTGGCTTAAATGCATCTATCATGCACAGATTTGTGCCCTCAGGAATGAGCAGCATTGGTTTTGGTAGATGTGAGAGGTTAATATATTTGCTGGGGTCATATGTGACGGCCAGTGTATGGATCAGGTTAAGATTTTGAGATGGAGGGACTTGATTATGGGTTGGGAGTGGATTTGTGATTACATTTGGTTTCTGAGGTGGAGCGATCACCTTGTTGTCAATAAGATCCTGAATCTCATGATGCAATCGGAAGCACTGGTCGGTGTCATGACCATGTTGTTGGTGAAACACACAATATTTTGTAGGGTTATGCTTAGGTGGAAGAGGATCAGCAAGCAGATGGGATTCTAAGGGTTTTAGGTGCCCTTTTTTTACTATCACATTCATGGCTTTGGATAAGGTCATGTATAGTTGGTTAAAAGTCCTTTGGGGTCGGATAGGATTGGATGAGGTTTGTGGACCTACATTGACAAAGGTGTCGGCAGTTTTTGTGGTGGTGACAACACTTACATCCGATGGCCCCGCAGTTGTGCTACCACTAGCAGCATTGGAACTGCAAACAAACGGCCTTTTTGCCAGCTCCTTCTCATCTATAATAAGCCCCTGCTTCATGGCATCTTTGATTTGCACTCCCATTTCATGAAGTTCTGTAAACGTAAATAACGGGAGCACAATCATTTTCCGGAATAGCTTGCCATGCAGATTTCGGACGACCATTCTGATTTGGTCCTTCTCAGAAGGCCTCGTGGTCATCATCGAGGCTTTAGCTCTCCATCTTATCACAAACTAAAAGAAACCCTCCTTCGGCTCTTGACATGTCACCTCGAGATCATGAGTTGTGACCACAATCTGCGTATTGTAAGAGTACTAAGCAATTATGGCTTCGGCCATCTCCTCCTAATTCTGTTTGACAGAATCTTCCAACTTAGCATACCAAATGGCTGCTATGCCCGACATGGTGCGACCAAAGAGAGATAGCTTCTATAGTTTGGTTAAGCCCATCGGGTGCAAGATATCTGAAAACAGTCACAATTGAACCATCAGATCCCCGAAACTGTCAAAACGATCAATGTGTGGCATTTTGAACCGCTTTGGCAATGTAACCATGAAATTAGTGTCTCTGTCCTCTATGTCTAGAATGGAATTGACTCATTGCACTCTCTTAAACAGCTTCTCCAATTTGTTGACTTTGAACGCAGTAGGATCGACTTCAAGTTTGAATGGTTCCTTGGTCTGATAAATTGGGGCTTTGGAAGCTTGTGTGGGGATTGGCTCTGTTTGGATTGGAAAAACTAGATTTACCCTAGTTTTTTTTGGATCTTGAGTAGTGGAAGTATTAGCAGTGGCACCAAGCACAGGGATAGCTGTAGGGGGTACATGTGATGCAGAGTCTGTTGCTAGCTGTGGTTACTGTTGTTGTAGCCTAGTTATGACCTCAGCCTGATGAGTCATAACCTCAGCTTGATGAACCTCGTCATGTTGTAGTGTCACAACTATCTGTTGCAAATGGTGTGTCAATTCCTCCATACTGGCTGGGGGATACTGTGCCATTGGAATAGGTGACATTTCTTGAGCTGAACTGGAAATAACTGATGTTCCCGAACCAGAATGAATACAGGTGAACTGAGAGGTGATTGCTGTAAGAATTGGACTGGAAAACTTTGTCCGATTCTCTTTCGTCTTGTAACCAGTGAGAGTGAGGTAAACACGGGTTGTCCTCAAACAAGATCCCCGGCCTTGCAAAGTCTTCCGAATAGCACCTCAGTTAAGATGTGATTAACACAGACATGATCAAAGCTGTAAGATTGTACTCCGCATTGAATTCCGCCACTAAAATAGATACAAACTACACAACTGATATGCACATTCCAAAACAGTTTCACTGTAAAGCACATACCAGTTAAGAGAGAACCGAAACACCCCTATAAGCGGGGTAGGGTTACCATGTCCTAGTTTTTGTCATGAACTAGGGCTTCACTATTTCAAACAAGCGGCTTCACGCAATCCTGCATATGGGTGAGTATAATGTCCTAGTTTGGAACAGTCTCTATGGTTTTACTATATGTATCTAGGCCAAATGGTCAAAGAGGATGCCTCAGCAAGACTACCTAATATACCTCTCACACCTATCACCGAGAAGTGAAAGAAGGATCAAACGGTACAGCGGTAGTCCAGATCTAAGGGTTGTGTTCCCAACATGGAAGAGCCCGCGACCGGTCAGCCTTTTGGCAAGTTTTTGGGCAAGACTTCGGCAAACCGTCCAAGAATAACATGTGGCAAACACAGTGACTTAAACGCACCAATGCAAATGCAATACAAAGAACATATATCAGTAAATAAAACTTCACATCATGAAGTCCAAGTCAAGTTCTCTAAATTCCCTAGCAGAGTCACCAGAAACTATAGCTTGCTTTTCGTACTCCTTTCGAATATGACTAGCCCTACAGTTCGAACTCCCGTGGTTCTGAATCTGATTCCACACATGCAATGTGAAATAAGTAAACACAAATGAGTCCAAATCTAGCAATTCTTTCGGAAAGTCGATTTTGAATCAAAATGACAAAAATGGACTACTTTGCCAAATACAGAGTCGCCACCTAAATATTTTTGAGAAATTTAAGAAACCCAAGACTCGTGCCAAAGGCCACGTATCCGTTATCACCAAAATGTCTCAGCTTAGGAACTTAGGTACGAGAGGGAAAGGTCATGAATTGAACACCCCACTCGGCCGATCAAAGATCGGCCTCTACTAATCATGATGTAAATCTTATTTACATTATATGCTCTTGATTTGGTTATTAGGCTAACATTACTCTGTGTTGCACACAAATATAAACTAACTTGCAAAAATTGGAACGAATATGATCTCATGTTTGTTTTTGAAAATTGTTTCGAATATGTACCACTTGAAAAAGTGATCTCATATGCACATTACTCAAATTAACCCAATTTAAGTAATTAGCCTTCATCCACAGGTATTCAAACAAGTATATCAATTTAGAACTTAGCCTCATGGAAAACATGTTTGATATGGCAACAATCATACTTATGCAATATGCTAAAGCAATAAGTGCTCACCTAATACTCCCAAGTAAGCTGATACAAAGAAAAAGAATTAGAAAACATGCATGTTCCTAACGGATGAAACATGACTAATGCAATACATGGGAAATGCAATTAATAGGCTTGGCTATAAATATGGCATATGAATCAATTTGTCAGCATGCGGTTTTAAGCACGTTTTCAAAGAAGTATTTAAATGACAACGTTTGTTAGCATGATGAACTGAGCCTCATGCATGCATGACAATGGATGCTTTGTACATGGAAAATGCTAAACAAAATATGATGTGCTACACTATCCATCATAAGCGGGGAAATAAAAGGGAGAAAGACGTGGGGTTGGAAGACATACACACATATTACATATTTCGCCCTTGCATAGCGGGGTCCAAAGAAACGAATTAGCTAAGCTAGCTAACTAATTAATATTACGACACCGAATTTAACTAACTATTCTGGCTAATTAAATAATTACAACACAAAATAATTAATACAAATTAGCTAATTAAACTAACTAACTAGTTACATTACAGAATTAATTAACTAAGTAATTAATTACAAGTTAACTCACAATATACTACTAGTAACAAAACAAGTCTAACAGGTCCCGAGGAGCAAGGAAATGGCTTATGCATACACATGAAATTGTCCCCCCCCCCCCCCGAGAATGCCTCTGCACTGTTTTGCACCTCTGCCTCTACTATGCTCTGTGAAGAAAGTGGTACTACTTGGTTGAAAAAGTGGCCGGCAGGCCAACGGTGGTGGCCGGCCGCCCACTAATAGTGGCTTGCCACCCAGTAAAGGTGGCCTACTGACCACTAATGTTGGGTTTTCCCTACTACAACAGAAAATAAACATAGCACAAATAGTGCATTCTCAGGGGATGTCTGTCCACCATGCCTCTTTTTATCATAAAACATCTTAAAGGAGAGGTAGGCTTGATTCTCAAACCATCAATCGATGCAAATTCATTGCATGATGGCTTATGAATCAAGGGATATAATTTCAATAAATGCATAATTAAAGACTCATGAACCTCCTCCCTATCATGATGTTGATCAAGGGAAGCGGTTGACATCGACTCTTGAACCGTTTTCATCAATAACAAGTATGAAACGACTCAAGACTCAATGGGTTCAATTAATGTCTGATTGAACCCAAGTTGATTTTATTATCTAGCTTCATTTTACCCAATTTTATTACTCCATTTCATTACCTTTCCATTCATTAATCGATTGAGTCCAATATTGAGCATTAAGTCCACTAAAGGAGGGAAGTCTCAAACCAAGGGTTGGTTTAAGGCATGAGAGAGGTCATGCCATTGGTAATGAACCTCTAAAGAGAGTAAACCATTAAGCACAACAATCTCTATCTCAAGCTTAAACAAACAATCGGTTTGAAACGACTCTCAAAGCAAGGAAGAAGCCAAAAAAAAAAAGAGAACTACAAAGATGATTAGAGGTGAACACAAGTATGGAAAGCTTGGAATAAATGTTATGAATTCAAATAGGTTGGTGTCTAATGCCTAAAACACCAAACCTATTAGGACCGTTATACTACAAGCATGCAATACAAAGCATAAATGACATAAACAACTTAAAAACAATCCTAAAATAGGCTAAAATAGCACCGAAATTAAGGTAAAACATCTACCAAAGGAAACTAAAATAATGGAGCAATTAGCTAGTAAACAAGCCAAAGGAGGAGAGGCTAACCCCTCCATTTTTGGGACTTCAAAACCACATTTTAGCCTCTGAAAGACCTCTGAAAATCAGTGTTTAAAAGCACAAAAAAAGATAATGAAAAGATAGAAAACACAGGGGTAAAGGCCTAAGAAGCAAGGTTCAAAGAAAGGTGATCCACCCCTCTACCTTTAATGGCCTTAAATCACAAGTTTCATCCCATAAATACAGGTGAAAAATAGTACAAAAACAACAATAAATGATGGTCAATGAATACGGGAAAGAAGCTTGGAGTTATACCTCTTAAAGAGGAATGATCCTTTGAATCACAAACCACTAATTTCACACCCTCAAGAGCTTAAAATGCAAGCTCAAACACCTCAGCAAATAATCCTCAAGGTTTGGTTGGAGTGTCTAGGCAAAGGGTATAGAAGTTGCAAAGGAGAGAGAGAAATGTAGAGAGAAAAATATTTTCCAAAACTTACTTCCACAAATTTTTCTAGCCCTAAACTATGAGAGGAAGTCATCTATATGTAGAAATATATGAGACTATCGTGAAAATATCCATACAGATACAGCTAAGGCAGTGCATGCATCTGTGGAGACAGCTGGCACAGCTAGCAAAGAGATCTGAATTTTTACACAAGTGGTCGGCAGGCCACTAGTAGGTCCGTAGGTCCCCGGGTGTTCAGGCTTGAAAAATCTACTCTTTTGGTCCTAAAACAAGGCACAAGGTTTGTAGGTTCAAAACTGAGGTTTCCTGTTGAGGAAATCGAGCATTTGGACAAACGTGTAAATTCATCATTGGGTGATCAATTGGTGGCGCCCAAGTCTTAAGGGTCGTAAAAAATGGGGTGTCTACAATCTCAAAAACATTTCTAGGTCGTTCCCACCTTTGCACTGCTTCAATTTTAGAAGAATCTATTGTAACTCCCTCCTTTGAGACCACATGACCCAAAAACCTTACTTCCGAGAGTCAAAACTCACACTTCTCATATTTGGCATACAACTGATGTTCACTAAGGAGTTGTAAGACAATGTGAAGGTGCTTCTTGTGCTCCTCCTTAGAAGGTGAATAAATAAGAATGTCATCTACAAAAACTATCACGAACTTATCAAGATAATCTCAGAAGACTCGAATCATTAAGTCCATGAAGGTAGCAAGAGCGTTGGTCAAGTCAAATGGCATCACAAGAAATTCATAGTGGCCATACCGTGTACAGAAGGTCGTCTTTGGAATGTCCTCCTCCTTCACCCATGATTGATGGTAACCCGATCGTAAATCTATCTTTGAGAAGCACCGAGAACCCTTAAGTTGGTCGAAAAGATCATCTATTCGAGCTAAAGGGTATTTGTTCTTGGTTGTGACCCTGTTGAGTTTACGATAATCGATGCATAACCACAACGGACCATCTTTCTTTTTAGCAAAGAGAATCGATGTTCCCCATGGCAAAGTGCTAGGGCGTATAAAACCCTTGTCTAACAATTCTTGTAACTGCTCCATTAGAACAAGCAGCTCTGCTGGGCAAATCTATATGGTGACATAGAGATAGGTGTTGTACCGGGAACTAAATCTATAGAAAATTCTACCTCACGATGAGGCAGTAACTCAGTGAGATCTTCAGGAAAAACATTTGTATATTTACAAACTACCTTAGTAAACATCTCCCGAACCATATTATTCTTATCATCTACGATGGTCGCAAGAAAGAAACTGAGTTTGCCCCAAGTTCATGGGTCATACGATGGTGACAACCCACCGTTAGCTCTATCCCCCAAAAAATAAAAATAGTCCCCTCCTACGGTACACACCGTAACCCTTCCATGGTAACAATCCATAATAGCACGATAAGAGGGCAACTCGTCCATACCAAGAATGACATCAAAGCCTGACATTTCTAATAACACAAGATTAAAAGGGAGTTAACGTTTAGCCACCTCAATTATACACCCATGGCACCCCCGATCCAAAACGGCTTGACCCCCAAGTGGTGACTCAACCATAAGTGAAGATTCTAATCGTTCTATTTTCATACCCAACATGGATACAAATGCAGATGCTATGAATGAATGCCATGCCCCGGTATCTATCAATACATTGACCCATGTGTTATAAACGAGATAGATACCTCTCATCACTGATGGCCCAGATGACTGTTCAGAAGCAGTAGCAGCATAAACTCGTCCTTGGGGCCTTTGATCACTCTGATCACCTCTTGAAGTATTGGCTGCAGACACCCCATTTTGACGACCCTTATGACTTGGACATCATCATTTGCACACCCAATGATGAGTGCATATGCTTGTCCAGTGCTCGAAGTCCTTAACAGAAGGTCACAGCTTTGAGACTTTCAAATCCTACACCCTTGTTGCCTTGTTTTTGGACCAAACCCAGTGATCTTCAAGGCTGCAAACCTCTGGTGGTCTGCCGGCCACTCTATGGGCTACCAGCTATTGCTCTTGGTTGCCAACCACTGATGTGGCCTGCCGACCACCAGTGATGGCTTGTAGCTGGCCTACCACCAATGTGTTTTGCAGATATTTTTTGACAGCTGTGCCAGCTGTTTGTACAGATGCAAGCATCTGCTCCCACGTATATGGCTGGATGTTCTTGAGGGAATTTCATGTTTGTCTATATATAGAGAGCCTTCCCTCTTGCTTTCAGGTTAGAAAAAATTTGGAGCAAAATTTTTCCTCTCACTCTATACAATCCTCTCTCTCTCTCTCTAGCAAATTTCTTAACCTTTGCTTACACACTCTTCACCTTTGCCTATACACTCTTAACCAAACTTCTCCATCTTCAAGTTGAGGTACCTTTGAGCCTTGTTTGAGCTCTTGAGGGTGCGTTGGTCTTGTTTTATTACTTGAAATTGATTCTTCTCTTCAAGAGATATAAAGCTTTGCCTCTTTACTTGCTTTAATCACTTTTTTTTTTCTTCTATTTTCTAACTATTTTTAGGTTGTAAAAACTCTGTATTTTTTGGCTGAAACTTGGGTTTTAAGGCCAATAAAGGTTGAAGGGCGGCTCATCCTTCTCTACACCTTGCTCTTAAAGCCTTTACCATTGTGTTTCCCACCTTTGCATTATCTTTTTTTGAGCTTTTAAATTCTAATTTTCAGAGTTATTTCAATAGCTAAAATCATGTTTTCAAGTCCAAAGTTAGAGGGGTTAGCTTCCCCTCCTTGTGTTTTGCTTACTAGCCTAGCATGCTTCATGTTTTAACTTATTAATCTAAGCTATTTTTGTCTTAATTCCAACATGTTTCAAGACTATTTTTAGACTATTTTAGGACTATCTTTAAGTGTTTGTTGCATTTGAGCTTTGTTTTGCATGCTTGTAATGTAATTGTTCTCATGAGTTTGGTGTTTTAGGCCTTGGACACCATCTTATTTGAGTTGATTGCATTTATTTATGGCTTTCCATACTTGTGATTACGCTTAATCACCTCTGCAACCTCCCTCCTTTCTTGGCTTTTGTTTTTCTTTGAAAGTGGTTTCAAACTACTTGTTTGTTTAAGCATGAGATTGAGATGTCATGCTTAATGGTTTAATCCCTTTGGGGGTTCAATACTAGCGGTATGATGTCTCTTTCATGCCCAAAGAAACTCTTAGTTTGGGCCCTCTTTCCATTAAAGGACTTAACTTCACCTTTTGGACTCAATTGATTAAAGAATGGGTGGTAATCTAAAATGAAGTAATAAAATTGAGGGTAAAATAAGTGCAAGATAACAACTTGTTTGGGTTCAATCGGACGTTAATTGAACCCTTGAGTCTTGATTCGTTTCATACTCATTAGTGAAGAAAACAATTCAAGATTCATTATCAACTACTTCCCTTGATCTTTCATGATACGGAGGTGGTTTTAAGAGTCTTGTTTTATTGCATTTATTACACTTGCATACTTTGGTTCATGAACCATCATACAACGAAATTGCATAGGTTCATGGTTTGTGAATCAAGTTATACTACTCCTTTGAGCTGTTCAAATGATAAGGATGGGGTAAATGTGAAAACAAACCCTTGAGAATACACTGTCTCTGCTCTATTTGCTCTCTAGTGTAGCAGGGAAGTTTTGTCATCAATGGCTAGTACGCCATCATCACTGGACGGCAGGCCCTCTGCTGGCCACCAGTGCAAAATCAAGCAGTGTTCTCCTAATAAAGAAAAAAGTTGGTCTAGAGGTGGAAATCGATGCAAGTGTTCTAGTGTGCAACAGAGACATTCAGCAGCAGAAACAATCCCTTTTTTTGCGTGGAAACCGCATTCATGCATGAGTACTCCATCGATCCTCAGGATCTGTATTGTATATATTAGTGTTGTGATTAAAGTAGTGGCTTTGTACTTAATTAGTTAGAATAGCTAATTCATCTCGTGATGTAATTATTTTAATTAGATAGATTAGCTAATTAATTAGTTCATTTATTGTTGTTATAATTATTTAAGTAGTTTGGCTAATTATTCATTTGTTTTGTAATAATTAGTTAGCTAGTTAGTTTATTCAGACCCTCCTATGTGAGGGTGCAATGTTGTAATAATGTGTATGTCTTCCAACCCCAAGTATTTCTCTCTTTTATTTACTAGCTTATAATGGTTAGTTTAGGAGCATCATGTTTTGTTTAGCATTCTTCATGTTTGCATCCACTTGTATTGCATGCACTGAAGCTCGGTACATCATTCTAACTTGCATTGTTATTGCTTATACTTCTTTGAATACATGCTTAGACCGCATGCTATCAAATTAAATCATATGCCATATTAGTAGTCATGTCAAGTAATTGCATATCGCATATGTTGGATTGGCGATATTGCATAGTTAGGATCATGCATCTTTCTAACTTTTTCATCTTTTTTTGCTTGGAGTACTAGGTGAGCCTTCACTCGCTTTGGCATATTGCATTGTATGTTAGTGTTGCCACATCTAGGATTCTTGCCATGAGGCTAAGTGCTTAAGTGTTAAACAGCTTGAATGCCTGTGGATGAAGGCTAATTGCTTGAATTGGAATAATTTGAGTAAATGTTCATATGCGACCACTTTTTTCAAGTGGTACATATTTCGAAACAATTTTCAAAACAAATGTGAATCAAGTGTTCCAATTCTTGCAAGTTTGTCTATACTTGTGTGTGTGTGCATCACATAGTAATGCTAGCCTAAGAAATCAGAACAAGAGCATCTAATTTACATAAAATTCATATCATGATTAGTAGAGGCCAATCTTTGATCGAGCGTGGGGGAGTGCTTAATTCATGACCTTCCCCTCTCGTACCTAAGTTCCCGAACTGAGACAATCTTGGTGATGATAGACACGTGGCCTTTGGCACGAGTCATGGGTTTCTTAAATTTCTCAAAAATATTTAGGTGGTGACTTTGTATCTAGCAAAATAGTGCATTTTTGGCATTTTTTGATTCAAAATCAATTTTCCAAAAGATTTGCCTGATTGGGACTCTTTGGTGTTTATCTATTTCACATTGTACTTGTGAGATCAGATTCAGAACCGCGGGAGTTCGATATTGTAGGGCTTATTCGTCTTCTGAGAGGGGTCACAAAAAAGTTGAGCTACAGTTTCGGGTGACTCTGTTGGGGATATTAGAGAACATGACTTGAAATTCATGATATGAAATTTTATCTACACTTCTATGTTTCTTTGCATCGCATTTGCATTGGTGCGCCTAAGTCACAGTGTTTTCCATCTGTTATTCCTTGACGGTTTGCCGGTGGCTTGCCTAAAAGCTTGCCAAAAGGCTGACCGATCATGGGCTTTGCCGTGATGGGAACACAAACCTTGGATCTGGGCTATTGCTGTACCATTTCATCCTCCTTTCACATCTCGGTGTTAGGTGTGAGAGGTATATTAGGTAGTCTTGCTAAGGTACCCTTCTGACCATTTGGCCTAGTTGCATATTGAAAAGCCATAAAGACTATTCCAAACTAGGATAGGATACTTACCCGAATGCAGGATTGCTTGAAACTGCTTTGTTTGAATAATGAACCCTAATACCTAATGAAATTAGGACACAGTAACCCTACCCCCTCATAGGGGTGTTTTGGCTTCCACTTAACTGGTATGTGCTTTACAGTGAAACTGTACAGAAATGTGTGTATCAATTGTAAGTTTGGTATCTGTTTTGGGGCTAGAATTTAGTGTTGAGTGCAATCCTATAGCTTTGATTACATCTGTGTTGGTAACATCACTAGCTAAGGTGCTGTGCAGTTTCTGATTACTGCTTTCTTTTTTCCTTTATTTCCTTTTGCTAGGTAGTATAACACCATAGCTTCGGAAAGTTCGGATATCCCCCAAGTGCTTTGGACCCAAGTCAGAAGGCTTTGCAAAGCTGAAGATCTTGTTAGGGGATAGCCCGTGTTTACTTCACTCCCACCAGTTACGAGACGGAGAAGAGTCAGGCAAAGTTCACCGGTCCAATTTTTACAACAGTCACCCTTCAATTCATCTGCATCCAGTCAGGCTCAAGGACAGTCTTCTGCATCTAGTCCAGTACGAGTGCACTCGCCTATTCTGATGACACAATATCCCCCAGTCAGTATGGAGAAATTAATCCATCATCTTTAGCAAAAAGTTGAAACCCTACAGCAAGATGTTGCTCGTCAGACCGAGGTCACAGCCTGTCAGGCTGAGGTAATAAACAGACTATAACAACAATAGCCGCAGTCGGCCGTGACTTCTGCATCCCATACACCTTCTACAGGTATGCTAGCACCTAGAGCCACTGCCCATGCTGAAAACTAGGGCAATCTGGCAGAGCCGATCCCACCACAAGCCTCCAAAGCACACCTGAATATCCAACTGAAGCTCCATTTGAGTTTGAGGTTGACCCAACTGTGCTTAAGGTCAACAAACTGGAGAAGCTATTCAAGAGAGCACAGGGTGTTAGCTCAATCCCCGACATAGAAGATGGGTATACCGACTTTGCAGTGACATTGCCAGATCAGTTCAAAATGCTGCACATAAATTAATTCGACGGCTCTAGAGATCCCATGGTTCATCTACGGCTATTTTCTGACATCTTATGGCCGATGGGCCTGACCAAATTGCAGAAATTGTCTCTCTTTGGCTGAACCATGTCAGGAATAGCGGCCATATGGTATGCGAAGTTAGAGGATTCTATGGAGCAGAGTTGGGAGGAAATGGCCGAGGCCTTTATTGCTTAATACTTGTATAACACGCAAATCAAGGTCACAACTCGTGATCTTGAGGCAATGCGCCAAGAGCCAAATGAGGGCTTCTCAGAATTTGTGATAAGGTACAGAGCTAAAGCTTCAATAATGACCATAAGGCCTTCTGAGAAAGATCAGATAAGGATGGTAGTCCGCAATCTGCACGGGAAGTTGTTGCAAAAAATGATCGTCCTACCTTTATACACATTCACCGAGCTCTATGAGATGGGGGTTCAAATTGAAGATGCCATGAAACAAAGGTTGATTACTGATGAGAAAGAGAAGGCAAAGAGGCCTTTTGTGCACAATTCCAATGCTACCACCAGTGGTAGCACAACTGCAAGGCCGTTGGATGTGAGTGTTGTCACCACCACAACCAAGACTGCCAATCCCTTTGCCAATACAACTCCATAAACTTCAACCAACTTTGCCCGATCCCAGAGGACGTTTACCCAACTCTACATGACCCTATCTCAAGCCATGAAGGTGTTGGTCAAAAAGGGGCACTTCAAACCATTAGAGCCTCACCCACTACCTGATCCCCTTCCACCCAAACACAACCCAGCCAAATACTGCGCGTTTCACCAATAGCATGGTTACAATACCGACCAATGCTTCATACTACATCATGAGATTCAAGACCTCATTGACAACAAAGTGATCGCACCACCCCAGAAACCAAAGGTAACTACAAACCCTCTCCCGGTCCACAATCAAGTTCTCCCACCTAAAAATCTAAACCTAATCCATACACTGGCCATCCCTATGACCCCAGCGTATATATTACCCTTTCCCACCTATCCAGACCAATGGTGTTCATGCCTGAAAGCATAGATTTGTGCATGATGGACACGTCCACACTCCAACCTAAGCCTTTAGTGGTGACAGCTACAGTAAAAGTGACGCTGGCCTTAAAGGAAAGTACGAGTCCATTGCTTGAGTGCTATGAGGACTTACCTAAGGGGATGTACAATCCAAGCTACTATATTGTGCCGACTAGCCAAGTCAAGCCGGAACTGCTGTTGCCAACTGTAGTGGAAATTAATATGGTTAGAGAGGATTGCCTGAGCTAAGGGTTAGATGATCTGGCGAAACTCGAGGAGGATTTAGACATCCTGCAGTTCTTTGACAAACAAGATCAAGAGGATACGCAGATTGGCTAGTTTGACTTGAATGGATCAACGGATAACTCTGGGTAGCTGAGTGATGAACCAGATAAGGAGGATGAAACTGAATTGAAACCGGAATAAAAGGAAACAGGAATTACTATAGTGGCCGGAAGGGCCGATGAAAAGAGAAAACTGCCAGAGAATGCCGGTGTGGAAAACTCAGCTTAAGAACTGGGCATTGTGAGCACTGTGGACACAAAACAAGAAGATGCACTAAAGCAGATTGAACAAGAAAGGGTTGAAGACAACCAGAAAGCAATAATGGCCCAACATCCTGCAGGAGATACTTGTTATGTGAAAATGATCCGAACGAAGCCAAACAACTGTTTGTCGGCTGCCAGAGGTGTATGGTGAGAGAATGACGATCTACATCTGGCTCACACTGACGAAGATTCGGGTGAGTGCTTTCTAGACAACACATGGTACGCGGAAGAGATAGATCACATGACAAGAAGTGGGTGGTATTTTAAGCCATCGCATTTAGATCAGGCTGAGGCATCTGGCAAAGACAGAGAGGTTGAGAAACAGAAAGAGAAGCAGCAGGAAGAAGAGGCAGTGTTGAAGCAGCTTAAGAAAATCCAAGCTGACATCTCAATTTGGAGTCTTCTTATCCTCTTGGGTACATCGACAGGCAGTACTGCTAGCAATGGACAAAGCTAAATTTTCCATTGACACTACCCCCGAACAGCTTGTGGGATTGGTCTTCCCAGGTGATGCCGGGCCAACCCTAACTTTTTCTGACAAAGAACTGCCGCTGGAAGGTTCGGTTCACAACAAACCCTTGTACAAATCTATTGAGTGCAGGGAAAAATGGGTACTGGTTGTGTCGATAGACACCGGTTCAACTATCAATGTATGTCCTTCCCACATAGCTTATGCCATCGGCTTTAGACAGATGGACTTTGTGCCCACAACTCAAGTAATTCGGGCATATGATAATACGAGTAGGGAGGTTATGGGCACGGTGCAAATTAGAGTCCAAGTGGGCCCAACTCAACAAGATGTCGAGTTCCATGTCATGGATGTGCCAGCCACCTTCAACTTACTACTAGGGAGGCCGTAGCTACATCATGTGAAAGTTGTCTCCTCCACCCTCCACCAAATGTTGAAATACTCTCACGGGAAAGAAGTGGCGATTATTTTTGGAAATTCATCCATCCATCCCCCGCCAAAGGTAACTACACCAGTGTTGGAGATCGTTCATGGCGAGGAGGATGTATTCCTCTCAGGGTTCACTTTGGCTGAGGCTCGGGTAGTGCAGACCATTCTAGCCGCTGATGAGGGCATGTATGTCAACGCCCAATCTATCTATGTCATGAACAAACTGCAGCATGTGCCAGGAATAGGACTTAGAAGAAGTGGCCAAAAAGGCATCACAGCATTGGCTGATGTGTCGCACAATCCACACGCCTTTGGCTTGGGATATTTACCCACCAAAGAGGACTGGATCAGGAAAGGAGAAGAAATCAAAGGCAGAGCTAGAGCCAAGCAGGTCGGGAAGCACTATGAGCTTATCCACAGGCATTGGGGAACGTTGAATGGCCACTTTGTTTGGGAGGGAGAAGATTTCCCTTTTTGCGGCTTTCCCAAGCCCTGGATGAATTCCACGGAGCAGTGTGTTCCTGGGTTTGAAATCTTCTTCGACCTGTAGTTGCAAGATAGTGATGCCGAGGAAAAGGCTAAACCAAGTGTTGAAGCTAAACAGAGCATGGAAAGTTACTCAAACAACAGCGAACTTGGAGTAGGGGCAGCACTAGCATGTCTCTTTACAGATCCTTCGGCTGACTCAGAGAACTTGGGGGATAACCTTACCATCTCCACGATCGGGAACGAACCAGGTGTGAACCCGTCCAGCAACATTTTGGATGCATCAGAAGCACCATCTCTTATCTGGAAGATGGAAGAGGGCTACTTGTCTAGTCTTAAGTCGGGTGATAAGCTAGAATCTGATTCCACTGAGTCTGTGGAATCAGAATCAGATTTTGGTTCTTCTGAGCCTGAGTCTGGTATCCCCCGAGGGTGATAACTCGAATGCCAAGGTCTTGTTCAGGTCCTCTTTTTCTTTTGCTTTTGAGTCGGTTATGACCGAAGATCTGGATCTTATGAATGAGAACGTTGTCGATTCTGAGTATTTCTCTATGCCATTTATTTATTGTATTAACTAAGATTTTTAGTATTTTAATGATTATGAAGAGGAAGGAATTCCTTTGGTTTTGAAAAACTTGATTAATTGAGAGGAGGAAAGGTTTGCTAAACCTTGTGCTGATAAAGTCATTCCTATTGACATGGGTACTGAGAAGGATCCGTGTCTGGTCCAGATTTGGTCCACGTTGTCTTCGGAGGAGCACGAGCGCTTAGTCGCTTTGTTAAAAGATTTCAAAGATGTTTTTGCGTGGTCCAACGAAGACATGCCTGGAATCGATCCTGAGATTGTACAGCATCAGATCCCTCTTAACCCTGAGGCCGAACTCGTCAAGTAAAAGTTGCGTAGAGTCCGTCCAGATTAGGCGTTGAAAATCAAGGAAGAGGTCACCAAGCAGATCGAGGCAAGTTTCTTATTAGTATCTAAGTATCCGACTTGGCTGGACAATATCGTCCTAGTGCCGAAAAAGGATAATAGAATCTGGGTTTTTGTGGACTTTAGGGATTTGAACAGAGCTAGTTCGAAGGACGACTTTCCTCTGCCACACATCGATGAGTTAGTGGACTTCACCGCGGGCCATACATTGCTATCCTTTATGGAAGGGTTTTTCGGGTACAACCAGATTTTGATGGTGCCCAGGGACAGAGAGAAAACTGCATTTATTATGCCGTGGGGAACCTACTGCTACTGGGTTATGCCGTTTAGGCTAAAGAATGTTGGGGCTACCTATCAGAGGACTATGACCACTATTCTTCATGATATGATCCACAAAGAGGTCGAGGTGTACGTGGACGACATGATTGTCAAGTCCAAGGAAAGAGAGGGCCACTACATCGCCTTAGAGAAATTCTTTCAACAGATCAGAGAATACAGGTTAAGGTTGAATCCGCAGAAATGCACCTTCGGCGTGACAGTAGGTAAAATGCTGGGCTTTTTGATCACATAGAGGGGCATCGAAGTAGATCCTTCCAAAATCAAGGCCATCCTAGATATGTCACCACCAAGGACTGAAAAAGAAGTACGAGGCTTTCTAGGTAAAGTGCAATTCATAAGACGGTTTACTTTCAAATTACCCTTGACTTGTAAACTACTATTTGGTCTCCTGAAGAAAGGGAAGAAATTCTGATGGGATGATCGATGTCAATTTGCCTTTGAGCAAGTCAAGCAATACCTCCAGAATCCGCCTGTGTTGTCGCCGCTAGAGCCGGAAAAGCCTTTGATTTTGTATCTGTTAGTAACAGACATGACTATGGGATGCATGCTTGTTCAAGAATCTGAAGATAGGGTGGAGAAAGCCATCTACTACTTGAGCAAGAAAATGCTGGATTATGAAACCCTCTATACTCCGTTGGAGAAAGCTTGCCTAGCCTTGGTATGGGCTACCAGGAAGTTGAGGCACTACTTGTTAGCCCACTCTGTAATCCTGGTTTCAAGATTAGATCCCATCAAATATATCTTTGAGAAACCAGTGCTTAATGGTCGGCTAGCTCGTTGGTTGCTTCTCCTCTCCGAATTTGATCTCAAATACGTCACCCGCAAGTCAGTCAAGGGAAGAGCTGTAGCGAAGTTCCTGGCAGATCACCTAGTAGAGGGGGATAAGGCGGTGAAATACTTGTTCCCAAATGAAGCCATTCTACAAGTTGAGGACGAGGCTTGGACGATGTACTTTGACGGAGCGTCCAATTAGTATGTTTATGGAATAGGTGTGTTATTGATAGCACCCGACGACTCCCGTATACCTTTAACCGTCAAACTCCGGTTCAAGGTGTCCAATAACGAAGCAAAATATAAAGCGTGTATCGCTGGTTTAGAAGCCGCCCTAGAACTAGGGGGAAAAAGATTGGATGTTATTGGGGACTCAAACTTAGTTGTTTCTCAAGCAAATGGAGACTGGAAAGTTAAAGAAGAAAAGATGAAGGTTTATCACCAGAACCTAAATGTTCTGATTCCTAGGTTTGAAAAGCTGACTTTCACACATCTATTAAGAGAGAACAACAGGTTTACTGATGCTTTAGCAACTGTATCCTCTATGGTAGACATCCCACTTGGAGTCCGGATGCATTCGATTATCATTGAGCAAAAATGCACGCCGACTTATGAAACTATCGCCGCAATAGATAAAGTGCAGGACAAAAAACCTTGGTACTACGATATTTGGAACTTCTTGGAAATTGAGATTTATCCACCAGAGGAAAATGCCAAGGACAAATGAGGAATATGGCAAATAGTTGTCCAATTTATCATCTACGGAGGTAAACTGTATAAAAAGGGATGCACAAGTTGTGTGTTGAAGAAGAGGAATCAAAGCGCCTGATGGAGGCCATCCATGGAGGAGAGTATGGAGCACACATGAACGGAGTGATGTTAACTCAGAAGATTCTCAGGCAAGGTTACTACTAGTCCACCATGGAGGAGGATTGCATTGGTTTTGTTCAACGATGCCACAAATGCCAAATTCATGCCAATCGCATGAATATCCCACCGTCAAAGCTATATAACATGACTTCGCCATAGCCTTTCTCAGTTTGGGGAATCGACGTCATCGGTACAATCACACCAAAAGGGTCGAATGGGCATGAATACATCTTAGTGTTAATTGATTACTTTACAAAATGGGTGGAAGCTCAGTCCTATGCAGTGTTGAAAGCATCGCATGTTGCCAAGTTCATCAAAAACAATATCATTTATCGATATGGAGTCCCAAACGAGATCATATCAGATAATGGCTCCCACTTTAAGAAAGAAGTAATAGACTTGTTGGAGAAATACAATGTGGTTTTCCATAAGTCATCTACATATAGGCCGCAAACCAATGGAGCCGTTGAAACCACCAACAAGAATGTCAAGAACATCTTGCAAAAAATGGTTGAAACCAATAGGGACTGTCGTAGACACCCCATTTTTTACCGTCCTCAAAACTCGGTTGTTCTTGTAGGTACATCCGGACACAAGTTCGATTGCTCATCGGGTATTCGACTTTTGCGGCGAAACGTCACAGGTTCGAGCTTTCCAAACCCTGTAACCTTTCTGCCCCATTCTTGGACCATGACTTGGTCCTTTCAGAATGTGTTTCTTGGTGCACTGCCGGCCACCTTTTGGCCCTGCCGGCCTTCACTTTGTTGCTGCCAGCCATTGATTGAGCCTGCTAGCCATCAATGATGCCGGCCATCCCTGATGGCCAGGAGCACCCCTGTCTCAGCAGGTTTCACTCCAGATCTTTTGAGCCAGCTTGAATCCTTTTATCTGCCCTCCATATACGTGTATGGAGGGATGAAGCTCTTGCCAAGCTTCTTGAAGAAGCTTTGCATTTCTTTTCTTCTATATAAGGAGAGAGACTCTCTCCTTAGTAGAGGTCCAGCATTTTGAGAAGAAATATCTCTCTCTATATTGTTGTTCATTTGTGCCTTGAAGTCCATTTTCCTTGCATTTTTACACTACAACACTAAGAGATACACCACCGTCTTTGGGTTGAGGTTCTTGGGAGGACTTCTTGAGCTCTGAAAGTGAGGTTTTACCCCCTGAAGTTGCTGGTTTCAAAGTTGATCTTCAAGGGTGAGTTTCTTTCCCTTTTTAGCACTTTTTTTGTACCTCATTTTGGCCATCCTTGAATATTGTTTTAGACCTTTCTTTCAACTAAAAAAAGTCTTGTATTTAAGTGCTTTTGAAGTTTGTTTAAGGTCTTTTGGCTGTTGAAGGTCTTCAACCCTCTTGTTGGCCTTGTTTGGCCTTGTTTTGAGCCATGCCTTAAGGCCTCCGAGCTAGCCTTGGTTTGGCCTTCTACCCACTGAAATCTAGTGGATTTTCAGTGGTAGGCAGGTGGTTTTGAGGCCTCAAATCAGAGAGGGTAGCCCCCTCTCTTTTGGTTTTTGTTTGCTTGCATTTTTGGCCTTCCAAAGGAGCATGCCTCTCTGTACTTTTGATGCTTGGTTCAGACCCTTTTTTGTGACTTTTAGGACCTTCCTTGGCTCTATCCATGGCTAGTTTGGTCACCTTTTGCATGCATCTTGTATGTGTAGTGTAATCCCATTTGTAGCTCATCAAAGTAGCATGTTTGCCTAGCTTGTGTTGAGTTCATTTTAGTAGGTTTTTGGTGATGTTTTACCATGCCTTAGATCTATTTTGGGTTGGTTTTGTCACTCCATGCATGTGCAATACACTTGTAGTGTAAATCTCACAAACTAGCTTTATATGCTTCTTGCTTTAGCATGTTATCCTAGCTTATGTTCAGTCCATTTCAGCATGTATTTGGTCATCATTTTGCATGTCATGACTCTATCTTTTTCTTGTTTGGTCGTATTTTGCATGCTCCATATACTTGTAGAACAAATCTTGCTTACTAGCTTTATGTACATGATGTCTTGACTCATCATCCTAGCATATTTTGGCTTCACTCTAGCATGATTTTGTTCTTATTTTGGGCTGTTCTTAGACTGTTTTGGGCTGCCATGGCCATATCACTCATGCTTTGTATAGCTATAGTACAAATGCTTAGGCTAGCCTTGGGTTTTGAGGCCCTACCATGCCATACATGTGATGTTTGCATGCTTTGCCATCATTCTAAATGTTATTTTAGTCCATGAAATGTGGCCATACACTTGCATTTGACATGTTTTTAATGCCTTGGAGCCTTGGCTCTTTATGCCTCATGAATGGATCATTGTGCATGCCATTAAGCCTAGGCCTTTGGGTCATCATATCAATGCATTTTTGGTCTTGTTATACCATGACGTAACTCTATTTTATGTTGTCCAAGTCATGCCATGTTTGGTTTTAATAGGTGTAGTGCATTGCCTCTTTTGTAGCCTTGCATGCTCCATGTTTTTGGCCTTGTGTTTTAGCTTGTGTTGGCTAGCTTCTAGCTTGTTTTTGGTCTTGTTTGGACTTGTCTTGGGATTGTTTTTGGTTCCCTTAGCCCTTTGGGGCTTGCATTTCATGGTCATGGCTTAAATCCCTTTGTTAGTTTTGAGCTTTGAGCTTTCTCACATGCTATGCTTGCATTGTTTAGTTGATTTGGCATCAATTTACATGAGATTTCAGAGGATGTAGTATTGTCATACTTGCATGCTTTTCACTCCTCAAGTGTGCTTAAGAGTTGCATCTTTATGCCTTAATTCTTGGGCCCATTGGCATGCATGCTTGTCTAGCATTTTGTACCATCAATTCAGCACCTTATGGCCACTGATTTGGGCATAGTTGAGGTCAGCCCATCTTGGTTTAAGTCCATCCCTGCATGTTTTTGCATGCTCGTCTTGCATATTGTTGTATGCTTGCTCTACCTTTGCATGTTATCGCATGCTAGTTCCATTACATGTTGTTGCATGTTTATTACACTGCATTTTGCATGCTTAAGTCATATTGCATGATTGCATGTTCGAGTTAGCATTGTCAATGCCATGCTTGTTTTGCATTGTCGTTTGGATTAAAGTGTTAATCTGAGCACGAGGAACGAGGGGCGTTTCATACTTCAAGTGATGAAACATGTCTTAATTCTCGGTCGCCGACGCTCTTGATGATTCATGATAGAGTTTTAGGCTTTATGTGTTTATTTCTGCATTCATTTCATATTGATTTGCACAAGTTAGATCTTTCACCATCATGCATCGGGATGCGTGATTGATGGTCGTAGATCCGACTATGCCTCTCCCTTGATGTTTTGAGATGATATGGGGTGGCATAGTGCGTACATACCCTTGGGAGACCCTCTATTTTCTCTGTTTTGTGCTCTATTGTAGCTTGGTGTCCCAGCACATCAGTGGCCGGCAGTCCTTCAGTCTTGGCCGGCAGTGAGCCATCTTTGGTCGACAAGTGGTCGGCAGCATCTCCCTATGGTCGGCAGGCCACTGATGTACTCCCCAGCAAGTTTTTGGTAAGGTTTAGTAGGAATTCCTTGAGGACACCCTGTAGACAGAGCCTTTAAAGAGCAACCGGAGAGCGTTTCGAGGCGAGAAACTGAATGCGAGCATGCATACCCTTCTGCTTCTGTGAACAGAGCTGGAGCAGCTTTATTTGTTGCTTTTCATTTTGTAGTTAGTTAATTTGTTAATTAATTAAGTGTTGTAATGATTAGTTGTAACTAGTTATTCAATTCAGTTATGTAATAATTAATTAGCTTGTTAGTTAGTTAATTAGCTAGCATGTATTATTTATTCAGACCCTCCGTCGAGGGGGCCACTTTTGTAATAAGTGTCCGTGCATGTGTGCATGTCTTCCAACCCCACGTCTTTCTCCCTTTTACTTACCCGCTTTTCTTGGTTAGTTTTAGGTCATTTTTCAATTAGCATACTTATGCTTTGCATGTTTGCATCCATTCATTTGTCTAGCATACTTGTGCCTGCATGTTTGCATCCATTCATCTATCTTGCATGCACCGGGCTCGGCGCATCATACTAACTGCATCGTATTTCAATTCTAAGTTGAATACATGTATCAATTGTTGCATCTTATATGCCATTTTAGGATAGCCGAGCCTATTTCTAGTTGCATTTTGCATGCGTTACATTAGCCATCTTAACATGAACTAGGATCATGCATTGATTACTAACTAGCTCTTGTTTTGGCTCGGAGTACTAGGTAAGCTTTTATGCTTTAGCATACTACATGTGTGTCATTGATTGCCATGATAGCATGCTTGCCATGAGGCTAACTGCTTATGTGTTTAACTGCCTGAATGCCTGTGGGTGAAAGTTGGATTACTTGAATTGGAACAATTCATTGAAATCCGCATTTTAGCCTACTTACGAGTAGCAAACTTCAAACCATTTTCCAAACAAACAGATATGCAATGCTTTGTTCCAAATTAGGCGATCTAGTCTATACTT
This sequence comes from Camellia sinensis, assembly GCF_055761805.1. Classification (NCBI taxonomy): domain Eukaryota; kingdom Viridiplantae; phylum Streptophyta; class Magnoliopsida; order Ericales; family Theaceae; genus Camellia; species Camellia sinensis. The sequence continues at coordinate 60,472,912 of NC_138967.1, forward strand.
GTTTTACTGTGCGCATCACATAGTAATTCTAGTTAATTAACCGGAATAAGAACACATGTGTTTTCAAAAACTAGATATCATGTTTAGTAGTGGCCGATCTTTGATCGGGCGAGCGGGGATGCTCATAGATGACCTTCCCCAATCATACCCAAGTTCCCGAGCCAAGGCAACTTTGGTGATGACGGACACGTGGCCATAGGCAACGAGTTAGGGTTTCCTAAATTCCCCCAAAATAAAATATTTAGGTGGCAACTCTGTATCTGGCAAAGCAGTCCATGTTTGGCACTTCTTTCTTAAAAATCAGTTTTCCAAAACGATTTGCCGGATTTGGACTCTTTGGTGATTTATCAATCTCACATTGCACATTGTGAGATCAGATTAAGAACCGTGACATTTGAGTCCGAACTGTAGCATGAGGCCCTCGGGGTGCTTTGAAAAGTCGATTGTCAGAGGCCCGCTTTGAAAAGCGTGCCATAAGGCTGACCAGTTGCGGGCTCTGCCTCGACGGGAACACAAACCTTAGTTTTTACCGGGGGACCCGTTTTAACCAATCGACCTAGTGCATATTCGGAATCCATAGTGACTATTCCAAACTAGGACAGGTTGCTTACGCGATTATAGGTTGTTTGAAACCGCTGTGTGCGTGGTGAAACCCTAGCCCCTGACAATATAGGACAAGGAAACCCTACCCCAACATAGGGGTGTTTTGGCTCTCATTTGCTTGCTATGTGCTTTTAGAGTGTACCTCTACAGGAATGCATGTATTAGTTTGCAAGTCTGGGTATCATGCCTGCGGGCATCAATATCAGTATTTTCAGAATCAGTTATATATACGGGTGTCAGATTCAGTTTTGGAGCAGTAATTTGGGGAATAGTGATCAGTGGTTGAGGACAGTTCTTTCAGCTTGTGTGTGCCGACCGTGTGTTGTCTTTATTTAAGCTGTTATGCTGCCCATTTTTTTGCTTATTGTTTCCTTATTATGCTTTATTTATCTTCTTGCAAGGTAGTTTAGCACAATTGCATCCGACCAGGTAGATATTCCCCAAACACTCTGGGTTAGAGATCGTAGACTTAATCGATCCAGGGATCTGATAGACGGACAAGCAGTGTTTCTTTCTTTACCCCCTATTACCAGGCGGAGTTCAGCCAAGCGCAGTGTATCAATACAGCGGTCGCCAGATCAGTGGTCTACCCCATTAGTGAACAGTCAGACTGAGGTCTCAGTTTCTATTGCAAGGACAGATATACCGGTTATTTAGATAGATCCGTACAATATGGCAAGCTTAGAGGAGATGGTGCGTCACCACCAAGAAAGCATGAAAACTATGCAGCAAGACGCTGCCCGTCAAGTAGAATCTATCAAACAACAGGCCGCGATTGTGACCCAACAGGTAGAATTAATCACTAGGCTACAACAGCTAACTGGAGCATCTGCTTCACACCAGGCTCCTCCCCCACCAAGAGTTCCCATACTTGGGGAGACAACTAGCGTCCAGGATGATACGGACATTCCAATGGGGCCGGCTCCGCCCCGGTTTTACCCCAGCTGTCCAAAACACCCACCAACATGCCAGATTCTCCCTTTGAGTTCGAGACGGACCCCACAGTACTGAACGTAAGCAAGATTGAAAAGTTGTTCAAGAAGTCTCAAGGGGCTCATTCCATTCCAGATATTGAGGATGGGTACACCGACTCGGCCGGAACACTGCCGGACCGTTTTAAGATACCACATATTGACCACTTTGACGGGTCGGGGACCCTATGGTGCTTTTGCGGCTATTTTCTCACATTCTAAGGCCGATGGGCCTCTCTAGATTGCAGAAGCTTTCCTTGTTTGGCCGGACCTTGTCAGGTGTAGCGGCCATTTGGTATGCAAAATTGGAAGATTCCGTCAAGAGGAGTTGGGAAGAGATGGTCGAGGCCTTCATAGCTCAATACTCATACAATACACAGATCGAGATTATGACCTGTGATCTTGAGACAACCAAGTAGTAGTCGAAAGAGAGTTTCTCCGATTTTGTAACTCGGTGGAGGGCCAAGGCCTCAATGATGACCATTAGGCCAGTTGACAAAGATCAAATACGGATGGTTGTGCGCAACCTCCAGCCCAAGCTCATGCAGAAGATGATTGTTCTCCCCCTCTCCACCTTTGCAGACCTACACGAGATAAGGGTGCAGATCGAGGATGCTATGAAACAGGGTCTGATTGACCAAGACCGAGAGCATCCCAAGAGGGCATTCAACCGTAGTTCAAATGCAGGCACAAGCAGTGCTGCAGCTGGCAGATCTTCAGATGTGAGTATGGTTACCACCACCAATACCCCAAGAACCCTTGCAGCTACGCCATACACCGATGCGTCCGGAAGTAGCTCACAAACAACCAAGTATTCCCACCGAAGCCAAAGAACCTTTACCCCACTGTGCATGCCTCCATCCAAAGCTCTAGGGTTTTGATCAGGAAAGGGCACTTAAAGCCCCTAGAGCCGCGGCTGCTACCAGACAGACTCCCAGCTTCCCATAACCTGGCCAAGTACTGCACCAATCACCAGCAGCATGGTCATGACATCGACCAGTGCTTTCGATTACGTCACGAGATTTAGGATCTCATCGATAACAAGGTAATCATGCCCCCGGAAAAACCAAATGTCACAACCAACCCTCTCCCACCACATAACCATGCTCCACCTCCCAAACGCATCAATTTCATCCAAACTAGGGTTGTGTCATACGACCCCAGCATATAAATCACCCCTTCTCACTTACCCAAGCCGGAGGTGTTCATTCCTGACAGCACTGACTTGTGCGTGTTGGACATCTCCCAAACCCAACCAGAAACGGTAGTGGTAACTATCGGAGATGGAACTGGGTCAACTGTGAGAATAGACGAGGATGAGCAGTCAGAACCTGAGGGGTCTGCGAGTTTCAAGTACAACCCGAGCGGTTACATTACATCAGTAGGCCAGGCTAGGCCGAATGTGGATTTGCCAGTAGGGGCAGAGATTTGTGTAGCACGAGAGGATAGACCTGATCAAGGGCTAGATGACCTAGCGGATCTGGAAGAAGACCTTGTAAATCTGCAATTCTTTGAAGAGCAGGATTCAGGGGACGTGATAGTCAATTGGTTTGATGGGTCAGCAGAAACTACCGGATGGCTTGACGACTAACCAGATGTTGTGGAACAACCTCAATTAGAGCAGAGTCCACCGGGGACGAAGACATCAACAATGGCCGAAAAGGCCGGGAATCATAATACACCGCCGGAGAGCACCGATGATAATAATTTTGCTCAGGACCAGAGCATTTCGAGTATAGAGGATATTGAACAGTAAGCCGCACTGAAACAATTCGGGCGAGAAAGGACCGAGGATTCTAAAAAAGTCAAGAAAGCCAAAGCCCCTGAGGGGACAGAATGTGTTGTGAGCATGGGAACAGAAGGTACTATGGGTACAGGAATAGTTGTAACGGAGCCGGACAGGTGCCTGTCGGTTGCCGATGGCATGTGGTGGGAAGATGACGACCTGCGTCTTGCCCACACAGATGATGACTGGGGACAAAGCCAGCCAGATGATACCTGGTATGTGGGTGAAGTAGACCACATGACTAAAAGCGGGCGATATTTTAAGCCCCCGCACTTAGATCAACCAGAAGCATCCGGGAAGGACAAGGAGGTGGAGAAACAAAAAGAAAAGTTACTCAAAGAAGAGGTTGTGCTGAAACAGCTGAAGAATATACAGGCAGACATCTCCATCTGGGGACTGCTTATGGCTTCACGAGTTCATAGACAGGCTATCCTTTCGGCAATGGACAAGGCCAAACTCTCAATAGATACCACACCTGAACAGCTGGTAAGGCTGGTCTTTCCGGGAGTAGCTTCCCTAACGTTGACCTTTTCTGACAAGGAACTGCCCCCTGAGGGCTCGGATCACAACAAACCACTCTACATCTCTGTGGAGTGTAGAGACAAGTGGGTACCGGTAGTTCTTGTCAACACGGGATCCACCATCAACGTGTGCCCGTTAAGGACAGCATATGCAATCGAGTTGAAGCCCGCAGACTTTGTGCCAACCATCCAAGTGATAAGGGCATATGATAATACAAGTAGAGAGGTAAAGGGGACCGTGTAGATTCAGACCCAGGTTGGTCCAGGACAACATGATGTTGACTTTCATGTCTTGGACATTCCTGTAACCTTCAATCTACTCCTAGGGCAGCCGTGGCTGCACCAGGTGAGGGCGGTCTCTTCCACCCTGCATCAGATGTTAAAATATCCCCACGGGAAGAGGGTAGCTATTGTTTTTGGGAATTCATCGATTCATCCGCCACCAGATGTGTTTACACCGATTTTGGAAATCGAGCACTGCACGGAGGATGTGTTCCTATCAGGATTTACCTTAGCCAAGGCCCGGGTAGTTTAGAACATCTTAGCTATTGATGAGGGATTGTATGTCAGCGCACAGTCAGTGTACCTCATGAACAAGCTCCAGCACATCCCCAGGATGGGACTAGGAAGAAGTGGCTGGAAAGGCATTGCAGTATTGGCTGAAGTGCCGCACAACCCGCATACCTTTGGCTTAGGCTATCTGCCTACCAAAGAGGATTGGGTAAGGAAAGGCAAAGAAATGGATAGAAGAGCCAGAGCCAAGCAGACCAGGAAACATTTTGAGTTAATGCACCGACCCATCCAGGGTGCCCTGAACGGACGCTTTGTCCGGGAGGGGGAAGACTTTCCATTCTGTGGCATCCCAGAGCCATGGTTGAACGCAGAAAAGAGGCGCATGCCAGGATTTCAAATCTTCTTCGACTTGCAGTTATGCGGGGATGATGTCGCCGAGGAGAAGACAGGTCCATCAGCTGAGGTCGAGCAATGTAAGGAAGTGGATTCCGAGAACGCCGAGTTTGAAATGGGGGTAGCACTGACCTGTCTACTATCAGATCCTCCAATCGTCCATGAGTGCTTGGGGGATGATCTCTCAGTATCTATGATTCGGAATGAAACGGCTGCGAGCCCACCTTCAAACATTTTGGATGCATCCATTGCACCTTTCCTCGTCTGGCAGTACGAGGAAGGCTTCTTTTCGAGCAGCATCGGGTCAGGCAGTGAGCCGGAATTTGATTCTACCGAGTCCGTAGGGTTGGAATCAGGTTCCAGCTCGTCTGAGTCTGAGTCCGGTATTCTTGGGGGTGATAACCCAGACGCCACAGTCCTGTCTAGGTCGTCTTTTTCTTTCTCTTTTGAGTATGTTGTAACAGAAGAATTGGATGGACTGGATGAAGTGATTAATGAGAATAGAATAGTTGTGGCTTCTGAGTACTTTTCTGTGCCTTTGATTTATTGTATTAATCAGGACTTTCAAAATTTTGATGAAAACGACGAGGAAGAAATTCCTCCGATTTTGAAATATTTGCTTGAACAAGAGCAGGAGAGGTTTGTAAAACCGCTGGTTGATGAAATCACCCAAATTAATGTTGGTACTGAGAAGGACCCGCAGCTAGTCCAGATCGGGTCCACGTTGTCTTCGGAGGAGCGCGACCGCTTAGTCGCTTTATTAAAAGATTTCAAAAATGTTTTCGCGTGGTCCTACGAAGACATGTCTAGAATCGATCCTGAGATTGTACAGCACCGGATCCCTCTCGACCTAGAGGCCCAACCTGTCAAGCAGAAACTCAAAAGAATTCGCCCAGATTGGAGTATCAAGATCAAAGAAGAGGTCACCAAGCAAATTGACATAGGGTTCCTGCTGGTATCTGAATACCCAACTTGGTTGGCCAAGATTGTTCCAGTGCTGAAGAAAGACGGCAGAATTCGGGTATCTGTGGACTTCAGGGATTTTAACAAAGCCAGTCCGAAGGATGACTTTCATCTGCCGCATATCGACGAATTAGTGGACTTCACTACTGGGCACGCATTGCTTTCGTTCATGGATGGCTTTTTAGGCTATAACTAGATTGTAATGGCACTTGAAGACCGGGAGAAGACTGCCTTTACCACCCCGTGGGGGACCTATTGTTAGAGGGTAATGCCATTTAGGCTGAAGAATGCTGGAGCTACATATCAACGGGCTACGACTACGATATTGCATGACATGATCCACAAAGCGGTTGAGGTGTACGTGGATGACATGATTGTCAAGTCCAAAGAAAGAGAGGGCCACTACACCGCCTTACAGAAGTTCTTCCAAAGGATCAGAGAATTTCGGTTGCGGCTGAATCCTCAGAAATGTATGTTTGCTGTTACAGCAGGGAAAATGCTGGGGTTCTTGATCACACAAAGGGGCATCGAAGTCGACCCTTCCAAAATCAAGGCCATCTTAGAAATGCCACCACCAATGACTGAAAAGGAGGTGGGAGGCTTTCTGGGTAAAGTGCAATTTATAAGACGATTTATCTCAAAATTAACCTTGACTTGTGAGCCACTCTTTAGTCTCCTGAAGAAAGGAACGAAGTTCCAATGGGACTGCCGATACCAAGCTGCTTTTGAAAAGATTAAGCAATACTTCCAGAACCCACATGTGTTGTCACCACCTGAGCTGGGGAAACCGTTGATCTTGTATCTTTCAGTGACTGAAACTACAATGGGCTGCATACTTGCACAAGAGTCTGAGGACAAAGTGGAGAGTGCCATCTACTATCTGAGCAAGAAAATGCTGGATTACGAGACCCGCTACACTCCGCTAGGCTACTAGGAAGCTGCGGCACTACCTGTTAGCTCACTCTGTAATGTTGGTTTCAAGATTAGATCCCATCAAATATCTGTTCGAGAAACCGGCACTTACGGGTAGGCTAGCCCGTCGGTTGCTTCTGCTTTCCGAATTCAATCTGAAGTATGTGACGCGCAAGTCAGTAAAGGGGAGAGCAGTAGCGGAGTTCCTTGCCGATCACCCAGTTGAAGGGGATGAAGCAGTTGAGTACCTATTCCCAAACGAGGCCATTTTGCATGTCGAAGACGAAACTTAGATGATGTACTTTGACGGCACATCAAACCAATACGGGTGTGGGATAGGAGTGTTGCTGATAGCGCCCGACAATTCCAGTATCCCTCTAGCATTCAAGCTACATTTCAAAGTATCGAATAATGAAGCAGAATATGAGGCATGCATTGCTAGTTTAGAAGCTGCCCTAAAACTAGGGGCAAAACGGTTGGATGTCATCAGGGACTCGAACCTTGTTATATCTCAGGCTAAAGGAGATTGGAAAGTCAAAGAAGAAAAGATGAGAATTTACCAGCAGACCTTGGACTTGCTAATTCCTCGGTTTGAGAACCTAAACTTCGCTCATCTGTTAAGAGAGAACAACAGGTTCGCAGATTCACTAGCAACTCTATCTTCCATGATAGACATCCCTTTTGGAGTCCGGATGAGCCTATTCATCATTGACCAGAAATTTGTGCCGGCCTACGAGCTGATTGTTGTCATAGAAGAGGTTCAAGATGAGAACCCCTAGTATTACGATGTTTGGAACTTCTTGGAAAAAGAGGTGTATCCACCAGGGGCAAACGCCAAAGATAAGAGGGCACTTCGAAGAATGGCTGCTCAGTTCATCATCTGCGGGGGTAAACTGTACAAGAGAGGTCATCTGGGAACGCATAAGCTGTGTGTTGATGCTGAAGAATCGAAGCGCCTGATGGAGGCCATCCATGGAGGAGAGTGCGGAGCGTACATGAATGGGGTGATGCTAGCCCAGAAGATCCTCAGACAGGGTTATTATTGGTCCACCATGGAGGAGGATTGTATTGGCTTTGTCCGGCGATGCCACAAATGTCAGATCCATGCAAATCGCATGAATATTCCGCCATCTAAGTTGTACAACATGACTTCGCCATGGCCGTTTTTAGTTTGGGGGATAGATGTGATTGGAGCTGTCACTCCAAAAGGGTCCAATGGGCATGAGTTCATTCTGGTAGCGATAAACTATTTTACAAAGTGGGTTGAGTCCCAATCTTATACAGTGTTGAAGGCATCACATGTTGCCAAGTTCATTAGGAACAACATCATCTGTTGCTACGGGGTCCTGAATGAGATCATTTCAGATAATGGTTCCCACTCCAAGAAGGAAGTGATTGACTTGTTGGACAAGTACAACGTGGCTTTTCACAAGTCATCTACATACCGGCCACAGACCAACGGAGCAATTGAGGCCACCAACAAGAACATCAAGCATATTCTGCAAAAGATGGTGGAGACCTACCGTGACTGGCCAGATAAGTTGCCATTTGCTCTATGGGACTACCGGACTTCAATTCCTACTTCTACTGGAGCAACTCTGTATTCCTTGGTCTACGGGATAGAGGCTGTTTTGCTTATCGAAGTTGAGGTTCCGTCTTTGCGAGTATTGGCTGAGTGTCAGATAGCTAAGGCAGATTGGTAGCAGAGCAGGTTCGAAGAACTCATGCTATTTGATGAGAGAAGGCAGAAAGCACTGTACCATGTTCAGGGTTATCAACGCAGAATTGCCAGGGCTTTCAACAAGAAGGTTAAGTCCAGGAATTTGAAGGAAGGGGATCTAGTGCTCAAAGACAACCGAGCTCCCATTTACGACCCTAGGGGCAAGTTCAGACCTAATTAGACTGGCCCTTACATCATCAAGTCTATTTGGTCAGGCGGAGCCGTCGTTCTGATGGACCTAGATGGCCTAGAGTTCTCCCAACCAATCAACATGGAGAAGTTGAAGAAATATTACCTCTGAGTGGCTCGCTAGGCCGAAAACCCAAAAGGGCGACCTAGGCAAAAGTTAGAGCATGAAAAATTTGAAATTACAAAAACTGAGTTCGCAAGGTTGAAAACCCTCAAAGGGCGGCCTTGGCAAAAGTTAGAGCGCAAAAGAAGAGAGTAAATACACGAGTGAACCCAAGCCGAACTACGTAAGGCTTGATTCCCATCTTTGGGATACGTAGGCAACTTCATCCTAAAGTCCAGCCATAAACACTTCCTCAATCAACTTTGTCCATGTGATCATGTTTGGTCATCTTTGCTCAGCATTCAAGAGCTTGGTTGTGATCTCCAGTGCAGTGCTATTCAGACTAGGGGCAACTTTCCAGTTGCTAGGATCCGGGGTTGTACATCTCAGTGATAGATCTCGGGCATGTCCAGTTTTGATCCATATCGAAAATGGTTTTGAAAAGTTATAATAAAAGTTGATTTTGTTCAAATTAATCTTTTTACAACTTGGACCATTTTTGGACCAAACGGAAAATTTTTAGTACCCACAACCTTCAATTTCATTGATTTCAATACAGAGTTCTCCTACTCGTGAATACAAATTGAAGTTGCTTTTTTTTATTACATTCAAAAGAAAACTTGAAAGTTCTGATTAAAGCAAATAAATTCGGGCCATAAGTCAGGTGTTCCTGCCTCCCCTCCCATAGCTTGTGGAAGCCTCTGACGCCAAAGTAGGCCTTACTTGTGCCTCTTCATTGAGCCAATCTAGGCACTCATCAGCAAGGGTGCAGCTGAAAGCGGGAGCAGGAGCTAGAGGCTCTCTTGTCCTCCAGGCTGTGGCATACGGAGCTAGCTGCATGCCTCGAACTAGAAATGTAGCAGGGTACTCTATCCCCTCCTCCGGGCAAGTCTGATCATGTCTGAACTGGCACCGAAATCGGAACGGAAAGTAGAACACGCAATGTGTTAGGCCAACCAATTAAATCCCAGGTTGACGGGTCATACTGTAACTCATTGCCGGTAGATTGAGCCAAGGGCAGCGCCAAGCAATGTCAGTAGCAGATAAACTGCACATCTAGTTAAACCACCATCCCTCATCCGGGGCATCGACTAGACGTCGTTAGAAGAAGTAGCTACGAGCTGAATATATGGGGCAAGAGTCCACAATCTTCAATTTGTTCATCAACCATATCTGGGGAGGGATGAAAAATGAGAGATTAAAGAATAGAGAGGTGTATGTTGAGAGAAAAGTGAAAAAAAGGGTTTTGAGAGAAAAGCCGAGCCTGAGGGCCGAGTGATGTGAGAAACATATGTGAGAAAGGGTGGGAAACTTACCTACAATAGTAGTGGGCTCCCCGACAAGCTAGCTGTCTCCCGACGATGAAAAGCGTCCAAGCCTATCAACGTCTCAGCAAGCGTCATGGCGATGCAGGTTTTGCCCTCCCTCAGGCCCTCAGCAACTTCAATCAAACGAGTGCTAAACCCGTCGGAGCCTGGAGCAAGTAAGAAATGAGATAACATGCACAAGTGTAGACACCCCATTTTTGACCGACCTTAAGGTTCAGACGTCATCTATTGAGCGCTCGGTGATTGCGCATGTCGTGCTCATTCTGAGGTTTCAGAGTTTCAACTGAGGTCCTTACCCCCGGACCTCGGGACCCATTTATGCTTTGCCTCAGTTTACGAACTAGGTCTTGCTTTCTCTTCCCAGAGGGAGGGAGAGGTCTTATAGACCATCTCTCAGTGGTCGTAGGCTACTTTTCATGGTCGCAGGCCACTGTTCCCGTTTGGAGACCAGTTTCCGGTTTTCGGAGACGTCGGTCGCGAGCCTCGATTCGGGACCGCTTAACATTCTCTGTTTGGCACGATTTTTGGCACACACCTTGTTTCCTCTCTCTAGAGAGACACTATGGCCTGGGAGACCACCTTTGTGGTCACACGCCACTTTCGATGCTTAACAACCTGTTTTCGGGGCACCCGGCTGCGCGTTTTGACCCCCGAACCCTCGTTTTGCATCCATCTTGTTTTCATTGTTTGGGAGGTGGTACAAGGGTGGGAGACCACCTTTTCTCCTTGGAGACCACTTTTCTCCCGCCAGCCGATTTTCTTGTCAGGAAGCTGGTCTCCTTGGTCTTTGAGCCACATTTACTGGTCTCCCACCATACCACTAGCTTGCATTCAATGTGGAGACCATCAAATGGGGCTACCAACCACCTTTCATTGAGTTGAACCTTTTGAACTGGTTGGCCGACCAGGGGAAGTGGTCGGCCTGCCTCCCCCAGTTTTGTCTCTGTGAGTTGTTGCCAGTTGTGCCAACTAGAAGGCACAGACTGGATCCTCCATACACGTGTATGGAGAATCTTCAACCTTGGTTTTTAGCTTCTTTGAGAAGCTTTGGTTCGTTTTGGCTATAAAGGAGGGCCTCTCCCTCCTTTGTGAGGGTTCAGAAATTGGTTTAAGGCTCTAATACATATCTCTCTCTTTATCTCTATATTTTGGGTTCAAAAGGGTCTTGTTCTTGCACCTTTGCACACCACCTCATAGCCTAACCCTTCCACCATTTCTTGGAGCTTCTTGAAGGCCATTTTCAGAGGTTAAGGAGTTGGGTTTTGGGTCCAGAGGTTGCTGTCTTGCTGAGCTTCAAGGGTAACACTTTTTTCCTCTTTTAAGCTTTATTTTGATCCATCTCTTAGCCTTATTTTCATGCATATTTAAGCTTTGTTGTCAACTGAAAAAAGTCTTATTTTGAGGTTCTTTTGATGTTTGTTTAACGTCATTTTCTTGTTGGGGGTCATCTACCCCCTTGTATGCTTTATTTTGCCGTGTTTTGAGCCATGCCCTAGGGCCTTTGTGTTGACCTTTTCTTGGCCTTTAACCACTAAAATCCAGCGGATTTTTAGTGGTTAACATGTGTTTTTGAGAGCCAAAATCAGAGAGGGGTGACCCTCTCCCTCCTTGTCTTGTTCACTAGCATTTTTTGCCTTACAAAGGAGCCTTCATTTGCACACCTCCAAGCCTTGTTTCAGGCCCTTTTCAATGACTTTTAGGGCCTACCTAGGCTCTGTCCAGAGTTGGTTTTGTCACCTTGGGTGTGTCCCTTGCATGTGTAGAATAACCCCTCTTATAGCCTATCAAAGGACCATGTCATTCTTGCATGCATTGATCATGTTTCAGTGGGTTTTTGGGCTTTATTTGGCATGTCATGTCTCTAACTTTTGCTGGTTTAGTGGCCTCTTGAATGCTTCATATGCTTGTAATGTAATCCATGTTCACTAGCTCACATTGCATGTTGTTTTGGCCATTGATTCTAGCATATTTTGGCCATGTTCTAAACTGATTTTATTCATGATTTGGGTTGCCTTAGCTCTATTTTGAGGTCCCATGGTCGAATGATGCTTGTCATGCATGCTTGTAGTGTAATACCCTTGCCTAGCTTCGAGTTTTGAAGCCTCTTGCATGCTTAACTTGAGTTGTTTTCATGTTTTGGTATCATTGAACATGTTATTTTAGAGCTTATACTTGTTCCATATTCCCATGTTCTCGACTCTTTAAATGCGTTTGAGAGTTGTGCTTGTATGCCTCATTTTTGGGCTATTGCATGAGCTTCATTTTTGTGCATTGCAAGCCATCATTTTAGTCCACTTTGCCACTATTTCGGGTTTGTATAGGGACTGTTTGGAATTGGTTTGGTCATTTGGGCATCGCTTTGCATACCTCTAGTGTAATGCACTTCACTAGTTTCGGTAATTGTGTCATCCAACATGCATCGGGTGAGTTGTTTGCATGATTTGGGACCATCTTGTATGTCATTTTAGAGCTGGAACATGTGTCATTGTATACCATATTTCATCCTTGTCATGCTTTAGTAGAGTTGCACTTTGCTCCTTAGGTTTGGTCCCTTGCATTTGTGCATGTTTGCATGTACCTTGTTGCCTCATTTTTATTATATTGGCCACTGATGTGGGTGTGGCCGAGGCCCATCCATCTTGGTTTAAGTCCATCTTACATTGTGTATGCTTTATAGTCCATGTTATCGCATGTTTAATCATTGCATTGCGTATGCCTCGTTCATAACATTGCGTATGTTAGTGCATTGTGTATGCATGCCACATAATCCACGTGCATTGAGTATGCCATTGATTAGTTCATAGCATTGTGTATGTCATTTGCATGCTTACATGTCATTCCGTGCATCTTCGCATCACTTAGTTGCATTGCATTTAGATCGCATGCTAGAGTTGCATTTGTACATGCCATGCCATTCTACTTGTTGCATTGTGTTTGGAATAAGAGTTAGTCCAAACACGGGAAATGAGGAACGTTTCATACTCCAAGTGATGAAACGTGCCTCGATTCTCGGTCGCCGACACTCTTGACCATCCATGATGGAGTTGTTGGTTTTAGTTGCTTATATGTGCATTCATTTCACATTGAGTCATGCAATTCGACTCCTTGGCCATCATGCATCGGGATGCGTGATTGGTGACCCGAGGATCGAGGACTACACTCCCTAGAGCCTATGCAATGACAGGAAGAGTGGTCGGGCACACATATGTTGAAAATACTTTGCCTTCTCTCTCTCTCTCTCTTGCCTTTGTTACAGAAAATGCAGAAACCAGGAGAATGAACTGGTCGGCCGACCAGGTTTTCTAGCAGGCCGACCACCTTTTCTAGTCTTCGCTACCAAGGGTGGTCGGCAGCTGGTCTCCCTTTGTCCATAGCTGGTCAGCAGCCTGTCCACAACTTCCCTGGGTGGAGTTTCATCTCTCTAGAGCCTCGTGCAACTTTCTGAAATCAATTACAAACAAAGGCGAGTTGAGACATCGCGATGGATTTCCCGATGGATTTCCCGACAAGGCAACTCAAGCATGCATGCATCCTTTATCATTCGGAACAGAGCTGAGACAATCCATTTCATGTAGCTTGCATGCTAGTTTATTTGCTTCCTTAGTTAAATTGGTTAATTAGCTCGTGTTGTGTAATAATTAGTTGCAATTCATTATTCATCTGGGTTGTGTAATAATTAGTTTAATTAGCTGTGTATTATTCATTCGGACCCTTCGAGGAGGGCAATGTTGTAATAAGTGTGCGTGTGTGTGATGCATGTCTTCCAACCCCACGTCTTTCTCTCTTTTATTTAACTCCTATGATGGTTAGTTTTAGGGCATGTTTCAATTAGCATCCTTATGCTCGTATGCTTGCATTCATTCATCTGTATTGCGTGCACCGAGCTCGGTGCATCATACTAACTGCATTGTATTCCAATTCCGAGTTAAATACATGTTATCTGTAGCACCTCATATGCCATCTTAGAATAGCCGAGCCTATCTTAGTTACATCTTGCATGTGTTGCATTAGCCATCTTAACATGAACTAGGATCATGCATTGATTACTAACTAGTTTCTGTTTTGGCTTGGAATACTCGGTGAGTGTTTATGCTTTAGCATCCTTGCATGTGTGTGAGTGACTGCCATGATAGCATGCTTGCCATGAGGCTAACTGCTTATGTGATATAACTTCCTGAATGCCTGTGGGTGAAGGTTGGATTATTTGAATTGGAACAATTCATTGATTGCGAGTTTTAAGCCCACTTGAGAGTGGCAAATTACCATATTTTCTAAGCCCACTTGAGGGTGGCAAAATCCGCATTTTAGCCTACTTGCGAGTAGCAAACCGCTTTCAAAAACAAACATGAGATGTTTTGTTCCAACTTAGGTAATCCAGTCTATACTTGTATGTTGTGCGCATCACATAGTAATTCTAGGTTAATAAACTGGAATAAGAACGCTTGTGTTTTCAAAAATAAGATATCATGTTTAGTAGTGGCCGATCTTTGATCAGGCGAGCGGGGGTGCTCGTTGCATGACCTTCCCCAATCATACCCAAGTTCCCGAGCCGAGGCAACTTTGGTGATGACGGACACGTGGCCTTAGGCACGAGTCAGGGTTTCCTAAATTCCCCCCAAAATAAAATATTTAGGTGGCGACTCTGTATCTGGAAAAGCAGTCCATGTTTGGCACTTCTTTCTCAAAATCAATTTTTCAAAACGATTTGCTGGATTTGGACTCTTTGGTGATTTATCAATCTTGCATTGTACTTTGCAAGATTAGATTCAAAACCGTGTCATTTGAGTCCGAGCTGTAGTGAGCCCAATGAACAAAACGGGATTTTTCCTGGGACGTTCGGGGACGTCGACAACAAGCAAAGCGCATATCGCCGATAACCCTGCCAATGATAATCGCCGCGGTCACCGGCATCAGAAAACCGACAAACCAAGCTCGGAATGTCTAAATCTCTATCATGAATCAATGATTGAGCATCATGCAAAGTGAGCCCACGCATCCGCCCCAATGCTTGGACGTGGCCGAAGCGGAATTGTGGCAAGATTTCTTCATCGCACTCAAATTCCATTAAAGATTGAAAGTCTTTGAAAATGAGACACATCTCTTGCCCGCCAAAGCTAAAGACGTGTGTCACCAGATTCCAAAACCTTGCCGCAGCATGAAGAACGGAAAACGATGCGGGGTGCGACTCAACGTGAATAGTGCACTTATGCCAAAACCCCGGTAATTAAGCTTTTCTGAGCCATCTAAGTTTGCAATCCAATTTGTGAGGTTTTGAGCAAGGAATGCTTCCATTTGGTGCAAATTTGAGCTGAAATGAAGAGGATCCCGAAGCTGGAACTCATATAGAAGATAAGGCAGTGAGTGGAGGACAGATGTCGACATTTCGGAAAGTCTGCCATCGATGGCCGGCAGTGGTTCATCAGTGGCCGGCAATGGCACACTGATGGCCGGCAGTCTCTCCCTCATTCTCACTGACCTTCTTGTTGAAAACCCAGTTGTTTGCTGCAAAGAAGTCCTGTTACCTAGGTCTTTTAAGGTCTTGTTTTGTCCTGTTGGACTCTGTCGTGTCTCGTTTAAGACATATTAGTTTCTTTTTTGTGTCAGGTTGTGATCATCTTCCTTTCATTTATCGAGTTGTGGTAATTTGCTTATCGAGTTGTAAACTTGTTAAGACTTTGTTTTGCTTATCGAGTTGTTTTGTTGTCAGTCGGTTTACTACCTGATTAGTGCAATTCGAGTGTTTGGTTTTCAAAACAAAAGTTCGAACTCATTTACATTGTTATGTAAAGTCATGCGATGCATAGATTGTACAAATGAAACACTTTTTCAACAAAATGTTGTTTTCATTCCATCATAGATTCTTTTTACAAAAGAGCATAGTTTTAAAAAGTAAATCTGCCTGACACAGTACAATGTGCAAAACTACTAGTAAAAAGAAAAATAAAGCAAAAAGAAGAGCAACGTCTGGATCAGAAAAATGTCTGGATCGGTGCCAATCGTCCTCCTCGTCTTCCTCGACCGAGAGGACTCCGGAACATCACCACCGTCAGCACCTGACTCCGAACTTGAGCCATCCCCAGCTCCATCTCCATCCTAAGACGACTCTGACCGCGGACTCACTGCCTCCTCGTGAATTAGTCCCTCATCCTGCTCCGCCTGCTGCTCGGGGAGGTGCTGAAGGACCCGCCCCTGCTCCTGCTGAGGTACTGGATGGGCTTGGCGTCAAGAAAGCAATCTGAAAAAAGGGCAATCCACCAAAATGCATTAGTAATCAAGATGTATCATATGCAAAGAATAATGTGCTGTGAGCAGTGAATGATTTGCAGTGAATGTGTACCGTGAACGGTGTATGGGGGCGATGTATCAGATCAGCGTAGTGTGCAACTGTGCAAATGATGGCATGTCGAGAAAAGACTGTGTGGCATGATGTGTAGTTTGAAAGAACTCACCGGAATACTGTAAATACTGAGCAAGTCCATGCTCGTCTGCAGCATCCCCGTCACCGAAGCCGTCATCTCCAGAGACTGACGAGTGTACTCAATGGGAGCCTGCAAAAATGTTGAAGTCATTAGTTTTATGCGGGATATCCAATGCAATGAAATGACTGTGCAAAATGAAAAGTATAGCACATACCGGGGTCGAGCCGTAAACTCCAATAAGCTCATGACCGGCTGGAGGAGGAGCGAAGGGAATCTGATAAGTCTCTCCAGCCCGCCCTCGTGTAGACACCCCATTTTTGACCGACCTTAAGACTCAGACGTCACCAGTTGAGCACTCGGTGATTTTGCATATCGTGCTCGTTCAGAAGTTGCAGAGTCCTGGCTGCGAGCCCTGCCTCCGGACTTCCGAACCCTCTTCTGTGCCTTGCCTCGGTTTGCAAACCAGACTCGGTTTTCTCTGTTTCTTTCCTGAGGAGAGGAAGAGGTCCTGTAGACCATCTCTTAGTAGCCATGGGCTACATTTTGTGGCCGCGGGCCATTTTGCCCATTTCGGAGTCCGGTTCCCGGTTTTCGGAGCCGTCAGGCCGTGTGCCTCGGTTCGGGACCGCTTAACCATCTCCTATTGCTCCGGTTTTTGGCATACTTCTTATTTGCTCCCTTTTGAGGACACTGAGGTCTGAGAGACCCACTTCGTGGTCGAACACCACTCCCGGTGCCTAACAGCCAGTTTTCGGGGCCTCGGGCTACGCGTTTTGGCCGCCGAACCTTCATTTTGCATCGGTTTGGGCTCATTTTTGGTGGAGACCTTATTTTCACTGTTAGAAAGCTTGTAGGAGGGTGGGAGGCCAGCAATTTTGCTGAAAAGCCAACTTCTTTTTGGTCAAAAGTGGTTCAGCATGAATCCGGGAAGGAGAAAAATCTGCGCGGCTTCACCGAAACGGGCGTAACTCTTTGTACAAGAGGAATTAAGATATGAGGACACCACCATTGGAAAGCTTACTTCCAGGGCTTCATTTTTCACTCAAGAATATCCCAAGTCCAAGTCCGGGGGGGAGAGATGTGGTTGGTTGAAGTCCGCTTGGACCGAATCTGCGCGGCTTCACGGAAAAGGGCATAACTTTTTCTACAGGAGGAATTTTAATTCAAGGTTTGTGCCATTGGAAAGCTAACTTCTGGGGCTTCATCCTAGGGGGTGGCCGGACACTTTTTCTGGCCGGCCGGCCACTTTTTTCCTTTGACCTAGCCGGCCCGCTAGGGGAAGTGGCCGGCCGGCCACCTGCAGCCAAAATGTCAGGCCGGCCTGCTTCTTCAGGTTGAGTACATTCCAGCTGTGCCTTGGTTTTCCCCCAAAAATATCTACATCCGGGGGACCCTTTTGGAGGGAAAAAAAGGCCTCATTTTCCCTCCACTTTGGCTAGACTCTTCTCTCCATCTCTTATCCATATAGAGAGCCTCCCAACTCTAGAGAAAGGGTTACAAGAGTTGCTTGGAGGAGATAGATACATATCACCCCATTTCCTTCAAGTTTTGGGCTCCATTTCTTCACCATCTTCAAGCTCTACCATCACCACTCCATTCCACCAACAAAGGAGGGGATTCCAGCAGCTTAGAGTCACCAAATCTGGTCCAAGAAACAACAAAAGTGTTGGTCTTTAAAGGTAAGTCCAATTGCCCTCTTTTCTAGCTCATTTTGGCACCATCTTTAAGCCATACATGCTTGCTGAGTTGAGCTCCGACCAAAACTGGAAGTGGCCTTCTTTTAAGCTCATTTTCTTGTTTCATTAAGGGCTCAACCCTGTTTGAGGCCCCCATATTGCCCTTGCTTCAATATCCCCTTGTATGTCAATTTTCTTGCATGCTTTGGCAACCCATTATGCTTCCATTTTTGGGCGTTTTACAGTTCTGTAAATAGGCTTATTTTGAGCCCCTCTTCAACATTGAAGAAGGGATCATCACTGTTTGGGACCTCCATATGTCACTTCATGTTATATCTCTCTTTTGGCCCCCATTTTTGCATGCTTTGGCAGCCTATCATGCTTCTGTTTTTGTTCTTTTTACAGGCCTAGAAATAGTCTTATTTTGACCTTCTTAACATGTTTCATTAAGGGTCTTTGGCTGTTTGGTGAATGCTTTGCATACTTTGTGTTATAGCCTCTTTTGAGCCTCATTTTGCATTGCATTTCTAGCATGTTTGTATACTGTTTTGGAGTTTTTACAGTTCTCTAAATATGCTTATTTTTGGTCCCTCTTCAATGTTGTAGAAGGGAATTTTTCAGTTTGGGCTGTGCATATACCACTTGCCTCTTTGGCCACCTTTTGGCCCTTTTTCTTCCATAAAAGCTTAGCCATGTCTATGTTTGTTTTTGGGTTTTTTACAGTTCTGTAAATATGCTTATTTTTGGTCCCTCTTCAATGTTGTAGAAGGGAATTTTTCATTTTGGGTTTTACATATACCACTTGCTTCATAACCTCATGTTTAGGGCCATTTTTGCATGCCATTGTTGCCCTATCTTTGCTTGCTGTTTGGCCATGCTTTGTACTAGTAAAATGCTAATTTTGGGGCTGCCTTGCTTCTGTCTATTCATTTCATATCCATATTGTGCATGTTTGGTATAGCTATAGGCCATTTCGGGTCCCAAAATTCATGTTTCGGGACAATTCCATGCATCGGGTGTGTTTTCGCCTCATTTCGGGGCTGTTTTCCCCCACTTTTCAGTGCTACAATCCCATTAACTTGTTTCCATGCCATTGCATTGCATATACCATTGCCTCAGTTTGCGTGCCCGTGTGCACGCATTTCGAGGCACTTCATTTTCACCCATAGGCATCTTATGTGAGTGTGGCTGAGGCTCTCTCATGTTAGTATAAGTCCATGTTGCATTCTATATGCCATTTGGTTCATATTGCATTGCATATGCCATTGTCTCGATTTGCGTGCCCGTGTGCACGCATTTGGAGGCACTTCATTTTCATCCATCGGCCTCTTATGTGAGTGCGGCTGAGGCTCTCTCATGTTAGTATAAGTCCATGTTGCATTCTATATGCCATTTCCATGCCATTGCATTGCATATGCCATTGCCTCGGTTTGCGTGCCCGTGTGCACGCATTTCGAGGCACTTCATTTTCATCCATCGGCCTCTCATGTGAGTGTGGCTGAGTCTCTCTCATATTAGTGTAAGCCCATATCGCATTTTCATATCATTTGCATTGCGTATGTCATTTTCTTGGTTTGCGTGCCTGTGTGCACGTATTTCGAGGCATCTCATTTTCATAGCATTGTGCATACTAGGTTGTATCTTAGATCGCATTCATGCATTTTCTTGGTTTACGTGCCCGTGCGCACGCACTTCGAGGCATCTCATTTTCATAGCATTGTGCATGCTAGGCTGTATCTTAGTTGCATTCATGCATGTCATGCATATCGCATTGTGTTCGGAATAGGAGTTAGCCCGGGCACGGGAAACGAGGTGCATTTCGTACTCCGAGTGACGGAATGTATCTCAATTCCCTAGTCACCGACACTCCGGATTACCCATGATGGAGTTAGGCTTTGTTGTGTTTTCGTGTGCATTCATTCCATATTGAGTTGCACATTTCGACCCCTCTGCCATCATGCATCGATATGCGTGATTGGTGGCACGAGGATCGAGGCATGCATATATTTGTGAAAATACATTGCTATGCCCCTTTCCTGCTCTCTGTTGCAGCAAAATGAAGAATCAGCAACTTTTCGGGACTTGGCACGCGTTTCAAGAATAACTGCTAAACAGAGGCTAATTGGGGCATCCCGGTGAATTTCCGCGCAAGGCAACCCAAATGTACATCATCCATCAGAAGCAAGGCAGTCCCTGGCTTGCATGCCAGTTTATTTATTTTCTTAGTTAATTTATTAATTAATTAGGAATTTGTACATTATTTGGACTGTAATATTTGGACTGTAATATTCTTTTATTTGGGACTGTATATTTATTCGGACCCTCTGCGCGAGGGCACAACTGTAATAAGTGTGCGTGTGTGTTGTATGTCTTCCAACCCCACGTCTTTCTCCCTTTTATTTACCTGCCTATGATGGTTA
Organism: Camellia sinensis; assembly: GCF_055761805.1. NCBI lineage: Eukaryota > Viridiplantae > Streptophyta > Magnoliopsida > Ericales > Theaceae > Camellia > Camellia sinensis. The sequence goes on from NC_138967.1 coordinate 60,493,429, forward strand.
GATTAGGGCATATTTCAATTAGCATACAGTATGATAGCATGTTTGCATTCATTCATCTGTATTGCATGCACCGGGCTCGGCGCATCATACTAACTGCATTGTATTTTCAATTCCAAATTGAATACATGATAGTTGTAGCATCTCATATACCATGTTTTGAATAGCCGAGCCTGCTATAGTTTGCATTTTTGCATGTGTTGCATTAGGCATTTCTGTATACTTAGGGTCATGCATGATTTCTAATACAGTTCTTGTTTTGGCTTGGAGTACTCGGTAAGTTTTATGCTTTAGCATCCTTGCATGCGTGCGAGTGACTGCTATGAATAGCATGCTTACCATGAGGCTATTTGCTTATGTGATATAACTGCCTGAATGCCTGTGGGTGAAGGTTGGGTTATTTGGATTGGAACAAATCATCAACTGTTTGTTTTAAGCCCACTAGATAGTGGCAAAACCATCTTTTCCAAGCCCACCTGCGGGTGGCAAAATCTGCATTTTAAGCCTACTTGCGAGTAGCAAACCATCTTTCAAATAAACAAGCATGAAATGTTTTGTTCCAATTCGGGCGACCCAGTCTATACTTATATGCTGTGTGCATCACATAGTAACCTAGGCTAATAACCGGAATAAGAACACACAAAGTTTTCAAAAATAGATATCATGGTTAGTAGAGGCCGATCTTTGATCGGGCGAGCGGGGGTGCTCACGAAGTGACCTTCCCCAATCGTACCCAAGTTCCCGAGCCGAGGCAACTTTGGTGATGACGGACACGTGGCCTTTGGCACCGAGTCAGGGTTTCCTAAATTTTCCATTAAAAAACATTTAGGTGGCGACTCTGTATCTGGCAAAGCAGTCCATGTTTGGCACTTCTTTCAAAATCTGTTTTCTCAAAACGATTTGCCGGATTTGGACTCTTTGGTTCAGACTTAGAACCGTGACAATTTGAGAGTCCTGAGCTGTAGTGACCCCAAAATGAACGGAACGGGAGCTCGTTCCTCCCGGGGCGTTCGGGGACGTCTACTGTTTCTGGCGACTCTACTGGGGATTTAGAGAACTTGACTCGAACTCATGATATCTGTTTTTGACTACATTTGTGTGATTCTTTGCATTGCATTTGCATTGGTGCGCCTAGGACACCGTGTTTGCCATCTGCTATTCCTGAACGGTTTGCCGGAGGCTTGTCTTGTCAAGGCATGACCATAAGGCTGACCAGTTGTGGGCTCTGCCAGCATGGGAACACAAACCCCGGTTTTACCGGGGCACCCTCTTTGACCATTCGACCTAGTGCATATTCGGATCCACAGTGACCATTCCAAACTAGGACAGGTTGCTTACCCGTTTATTGGTTGTTTGAAACCGCTGTGTGCGTAGTGAAACCCTAGCTCCTGACAAAATAGGACAGGGAAACCCTACCCCAACATAGGGGTGTTTTGGCTCTCACTTGTCTGCTATGTGCTTTTAGAGTGCGTCTCTACAGGAATGCATGTATCAGTTTACAAGTTTGGGCATCAGGCCTGCGGGCACCAGTTCAGTATTTGGGAGTCAGCTTTACCTGTGGGTATCAGACTCAGATTTTGATGCCGAATTTTGCAGCAGAATTCAGTAGAGGGCACACTCATTCAACTATGCTCGTATCTGTTCAGATGGAATCAGGCTAAGATGCTGTCTGTTTTCTCTTTTGCTAGGTAGTCTGGGAACCATAGCTTCAGAAGGCTTCGATATCCCCCGAGGTTCATCAAACTTGTGCTGATAGACTTTGCTAGGTCAGAGATTCAGTTCAAGGGCAATCAGTGTTCCTCCGCCAGAGGCAGGGTAAAAGGGGCCAGTTAGGCACAGATCACCGGTTCAGCAGTTACCCGATCTGTGGCCCTTGTCCACCCCACCAGTGAACAGTCAGGCTGAGGTCTCAGTTTCTACTGCAGGAATAGATACCAGTCAGTCAGATGGAACAGCAGAACACGTTAGGGATGGAGGCCATGATGCGCCAGATGCAAGAAAGTATGAAACTCATGCAGCAGGATGCTGCCCGTCAGGAGGAATTTTCCAAACAGCAGGCTGCGATCATGGCCCAGCAAGCCGAGCTCATCATCAAGCTGCAACAGCAAAGCGGTGCATCCGCTTCACAACAAGTTCCTCCCCCAGCAGGAGCTCCAGCGCCTGGGGAGACGCCAAACATCCAGGATGGTACGAACATTCCGGTAGGGCCGGCTCTGCCCCCAATTTTACCTCAACTATCCAAAACACCTACCAATCTACCGGACTTTCCCTCCGAGTTCGAGGTTGACCCCACAGCGTTGAAGTTGAGCAAGCTTGAAAAGCTGTTCAAGAAATCCCAGGGGGTAAAGTCCATCCCGGGCATTGAGGACGGGTACACCGACGCAGCTGTAACTCTGCCGGACAGGTTCAAGATGGCTCACATCGACCGTTTTGACGGGTCAGGAGATCCCATGGTCCACTTGAGCTTGTTTTCAGATGTTTTGCGCCCGATGGGTTTGACAAGATTACAGAAGCTCTCCCTTTTTGGCAGGACCCTGTCGGGTATTGCAGTCACCTGGTATGCCAAATTGGAGGATTCAGTGAAACAAAGCTGGGAGGAGATGGCCGAGGCCTTCGTCGCACAATATTCATACAATACCCAAATCGAGATTACGACCCGTGATCTTGAGACGATGAGGCAGGAGCCGAAGGAGAGCTTCTCAGAATTCGTGACCCGCTGGAGAGCCAAAGCCTCAATGATGACCATTAGGCCAACGGACAAAGATCAAATTCGGATGATTGTGCGCAATCTCCAGCCCAAGCTAATGCAGAAAATGATCGTGATCCCCTTCCCTCCTTTCTTAGATTTACACGAGATGGGAGTGCAGATCGAGGATGCTATGAAGCAGGGCCTCTTTGACCAGGAGAAGGAGCAGCCCAGGAGGGCGTTTTCCCGCAGTTCGAATGCGACCACCAGTGGTGATGCAGCTGCAAGATCTTCTGATGTGGGCATGGTGGCTACCACCATATCAAAAACAGCTACCCCATTCACCGGTGCGTCCGGAAGTAGCTCACAAGGAACCAAGTACCCACCTCGAGTCAAAAGGGTTTTCACCCCGCTTTATATGCCTTTGTCAAAAGCTTTAGAGGCCTTAATCCGGAAAGGGCATCTGAAACCGTTGGAACAACGGCCCCTACCCGATCCTATCCCTGCAAAACATGGTCAGACTAAGTACTGCGCCTACCATCAGCAAACAGGCCATACTACCGACGACTGCTTTCGTCTGCGCCATGATGTACAAGATCTGTTTGACAACGGGATCATCCCCGCGCTAGTCCAGCAAAGTCTATCGGCACTTGATAGGTGAACTTGTGGGGGGGATAACGTGATCTAATCAGGGAATGAACCACCTGCGGATGGCGTTCAGATTATTCCAGCTGTGGTGGATGGCATGCACTGTTTTGACCAATGTACAAGTGCTGTTAATTTTGCATTCTGACTTGGGTATTGGGTCAGTCTTGTTGTTTTATTTTGAGTCTGTCTTTTTGTTTTGAGTCAGTCTCTTTTTGTTTTGGGTCTATCTTGTTGTATCAAGTCAGTCCTGTTGTATAGGAGTCGGGTGATTCCGGGGGATGTTACCTCGGGCATCACCATTTTGTTTTGTGTCTGTCTTTTTCGTTTTGTTTTGAGTCTGTTTCTGCCAGGGAGCCAGTTGTACCAGAAGATTTGAATGAACAGCAGCAATTTTTGCACTTCTGTGTTCGCTTCTGCCATGTGCCAATTGTGCCAGAAAGTTTGAATGAAATGGCAGTGCATTCCACCTGCTCTCTTGTGCCCTAGAATCATTGCATTGACCTAAGTTTTTCAAAACTTTTTAAACACTGTGGTGAAAATGAAGAGGAAGGAATTCCTCGGGATTTGCAAAACTTTGATCATTTGAGAGAAAGAGAGGCGTACTAAGCCCTTAATGAAATCATGCTTGTTAGCGTGAGTACTGAGAAGGACCCTGGCTTCATTCAGACTGGTTTCACACTATCTTCAGCGCGAGCGATTTGTCGCTTTCTTAAAAACTTTCAAAAACAAAATGTTTTGCGCGGTCCTGCGAAGACCTGTGTGGAATCGCTCCTGAGATTGTGCAGCCTAGGATCACTCTCAGCCTCGAGACTCAACCCCTTTCGCTTCCAAACCTTGAATTTGAATTCAGAAGGTTCAATGGCCAACTACGATATGAGGCCTGTGTGGCCAGATTTGAAGCAGCCCTCGAACAAGAGGCACCCAAAGTCAGGTCAAAAGATCTGAAGATCAGAAGAAGCTTGCAAAGCTAGAACAGAAGTACCCCTCGAACTAGGGGCAAAGATATCAGACATGCTCGAAGAGCTGAAGATGAGTCATCTTGCAAATCAACAGCCACTCTCCTGGATACGGACAGCTTCGAAACCCTATAACCATTTGGCATGGACAAAGCTACACTTTTACCCTTGAGAGGCTCGCTGGGCCGAAAACCCGGAAGGGCGGCCCAGGCAAAAGTTAGAGCAAGAAAAAGAACAAAAAAGAACAAAAAAAGCAAAATGCAAAGAATGAAAAAAAGAAGAAGAAAATGAAGAAAATGAAGAAAATGAAAAGAAAGAAATGAAAAGAAAAGAAAAGAACACAAAAATTGAAAAGAAGAAAAACATAGCTCGCAAGGTTGAAAACCCGCAAAGGGCGGCCCTGGCAAAAGTTAGAGCGCAAAAGGAGAGGTTAAATACCCGAGTGTACCTTAACCCCGAACTACGTGAGGCTTGATTCCCATCTTTGGGATACGTAGGCAACTTCATTCTGAAGTCCAGCCGTAAAACACTTCAAATTCGATTGTGTCCATGCGATGGTTTTGGTCATCTCTGTCTTCTCTGTATCTGAGAGTCTGGTTGTGTTCGTCGCTCTGAGGACTAACTACAATGCGCTGCGGTGCTACCCAAACAAGGGGCAACTTTCCGTTGCCATTCAAAACGCCGCAATGTCATTTCAAACAAGGGACAACTTTCCGTTGCCATGCAATGTCCTTCAGACAAGGGGCAATTTTCCATTGCTATGGGTCCGAGGTTGTGCATCTCAAGAGTAGGTTCCGTGCTCGTTGAGCAGTGGTCATTTGCAAAAATAGTTTTTGAGAATTTTTACTGAGGTTGACTAATCTTCTCGAAAAGTACTCCATTTTTCAAAACTGGACCATTTCTTGGACCCAAAAAAGGAAAACTCTCAGTGCTCATAGCCTGACTTGCATGATTTTAAATCAGAAAATTGAACAAGCATGTTAATCGAACTCTCATTTTGGTCAAAATTGTCTTAGTAGAAAGCCAAAAACAAAAAATGGTCGAAATGATGAACTAGGGGCACAGTTGAGTCAGGTGTTCTGTCTTTTCCCCTTTGTCAAAATACTTGCCAGAAAGGGCACTCTACTTGTTGGAAAGGGCACCGTATTCGCCAGAAAAGTTAACAACAAAGGGCTGAAAGCTCTCTCATCCTCCAAGCAACGAGGTATCAAGCCAAGTGCGAAGCACGAACCAGAATGGGACAAGATATTCCACTCCCTTATCTGGACAGACCTGATCACGTCCGAATTCCCCAACAGAGCATCATCAACCGATGTTAGCTGCCGATTTGCTACACATCCTGTTGCAGCGCAACCCCTCTGAGAGAGGAACTCACTGCTATGAGCAGAAGAAAGAGAATCTAGCAGAACACTAAGGGCGCGAGCCCACAATTTGCTGTTCGTCCATCAACCACCCAGGGGAGGGATGAAAAACGAGAGATTGAAGAATAGAGAGATGTACGATGAGAGAAAAAGTGAGAAGAGGGCTTTTTCAGAAAAACAGAGCTTGAGGGCCGAGTGATGAGAGAACCACAAATGAGAAAGGGTGGGGAACACTACCCAGTGAAACAGGCTCCCGGTGCACGTCTGTTTGTCGTGTCTTTTGTTTTGTGTCTCGATTCTTGTTTTTGAGTCGTTTCGAGTGTTACTCGATGTGTCTAGGTTGCGTGCCTTTTATTTCCTTGTTGAGTCGTTTTGCTGTGTTCGATCGTAGGCTCGATACCCGGTCAAAAACTCATTTACCAATTCCAAAATAAAATCGTTTTGTGCTCCGAGTGCCATGCCATTCTCCACATCTGTGCAAAACAAGATTCGTTCTTTCATAAAACCGCAGGGTTCAACCCAGGTCATGTCAGAACAATAAAAATTAGGACCTATCTGAAGCTATATGGGTTCCAGACTACAAAGCAAAAGAAAAAGAGGAAATGTCGAGCATCTGAGTTTGTTTCAACTTCAGTAAGTTCCGAGACTGCATTCCGTGTGTACCTCTTCAAGTTTTGCCAATGCTCCGAAGTACGAGTGTGCCTCTACCTCAAGCTCAAGATCAAGTCTGCTTCAAGCCAGAATGGCGATCAAGTGCTCTCCCTGAGTACCATTCCCTGCCAGAGGCATCTTGGTTATGTTTGCAATGAGTTCCTAGGAGACCAACTGCGACGGTGGAAACTAGAGTTCGAATGGCTGATGCCTAGAACATAAAGGTTCGGGATTTCCGGGACTAAAGTCTGGTTTAAATACCCAGAGGCGTGTCCTCGGCTTGAAATCTGTATGGAAGCCCCATAGGTTGAGATAGCGTGTATGCACCTCAATTCTGGATACTGAACCAACCTAGTCTGTCACCCCGTTGGAGAATAGGGAAAGTTGTGAATATGATCAGGAAGAAAGGCAACATCCAAAGTGTTCTACGTGAAGAATCCTTGTCAATATTTCAGAGCCTTTATACTGTAAGATTGAAGGTAAGTGTTCGAAGAGCACAAGGGGCGATCCCCATCGGAGAAGAGCGGTTCACCGCCACTCACCTCGTGAGGTGCTTTCTAAAGCGCCGCTACGCTTGTTTATTGCGTTCATTAAACATCATGCATTGTATTGCATTGTACCTATCAAGTTTCTTTCTCATTCATGCACGATATCGTACGTACGGTTCGTTCAAAGAAGTTTGGTTGAAGATCATTTCTTTAGTGTATCTATCACACTTTTCTTCATTCACTTTTGTGTATCTATCACATACATTCTCATTTTGTGTATCAATCACACTTCTTTCATTTAGTGTATCAATCACACTTCATTCGTTTAGTATATCAATCATACTTTGTTCACTAAGTGCATCTATCACACTTTGTGTTCGCTTTTAGTATATCAATCATACTCTGCTTACATTGTGCATCTATCACACTTTGTGTTCACTTTTAGTATATCAATCATACTCTTGTTCACTAAGTGCATCTATCACACTTCGTGTTCGCATTTAGTATATCAATCATACTCTGCTCACATAGTGCATCTATCACACTTTGTGTTCACTTTTAGTATATCAATCATACTCTTGTTCACTAAGTGCATCTATCACACCTCGTGTTCACATTTAGTGTATCAATCACACTCTGTTCACATAGTGCATCTGTCACACTTTGTGTTCACCTTTTGTGTATCCATCACACTTGTTCACATAGTGCATCTATCACACTTTGTGTTCATTTTCAGTATATCAATCATACTCTGTTCACTAAGTGCATCTATCACACTTCGTGTTCATATTTAGTATATCAATCATACTCTGCTCACATAGTGCATCTATCACACTTCGTGTTCACATTTAGTATATCAATCATACTTTGTTCACTAAGTGCATCTATCACACTTTGTGTTCACCTTTTGTGTGTATCCATCACACTTTGCTCACTTCGCCCTTTGTATATCAATTACACTTTGCTCAAATAGTGTATCTATCACACACTCGCTTTGCTCACTTAGTGCATCTATCACACTTTGTGCTCACCTTTTTGTGTATCAATCACACACTCTCGCTTTGTGTATCTATCATACTTGTTCACTTAGTGCATCTATCATACTTTGTGTTCACCTTTTTGTGTATCAATCACATGTTTGCTCTGTGTATCTATCACACATGCACACTGTATTTGCAGTGAGAATTCCATAATTTTCTTACATCCTTTCTGCACGAAGTGTAGTTTGGCTCGAGTTTACTTGCTTGCCTAGCATTCGCTTAAAATGTTGCATTTATTTCGCATAATTGCTTCATTACAGCTCTCTTTGCATGATCATGAGTGATAACCGGCTTCGCGTAGCGTATAAGACCAACTTTCAAAACCGGCCTCGCGTAGCGTATAAGCCCAATCTTCAAAATCTTCTGGCATATCATTTGCATTTTGCCCCTGCCTGCGGGCATGCCTGCGGGCACATCTTTGTCTATCTTATCTGCTTTGTCTAAGTCTTCAGCCTTGTCAAAAATGGGTCGTCTCTGGGTTTTGACATTCACTCCCGTCATTTGTGACTTCCGAGTTCTGTCAAAGAGGGGCAACTGTAGACACCCCATTTTTGACCGACCTTAAGACTCAGACATCACCAGTTGAGCACTCGGTGATTTTGCATATCATGCTCGTTCAGAAGTTGCAGAGTCCTGGCTGCGAGCCCTGCCTCCGGACTTCCGAACCCTCTTCTGTGCCTTGCCTCGGTTTGCAAACCAGACTCGGTTTTCTCTGTTTCTTTTCTTGAGGGGAGGAAGGGGTCCTGTAGACCATCTCTTAGTGGCCATGGGCTACATTTTGTGGCCACGGGCCATTTTGCCCATTTCGGAGTCCGGTTCCCGGTTTTCGGAGCCGTCAGGCCGTGTGCCTCGGTTCGGGACCGCTTAACCATCTCCTATTGCTCCGATTTTTGGCATACTTCTTATTCGCTCCATTTTGAGGGACACTGAGGTCTGAGAGACCCACTTCGTGGTCGAACACCACTCCCAGTGCCTAACAGCCAGTTTTCGGGGCCTCGGGCTGCACGTTTTGGCCCCCGAACCTTCATTTTGCATCAGTTTGGGCTCATTTTTGGTGGAGACCTTATTTTCACTGTTAGAAAGCTTGTAGGAGGGTGGGCGGCCAGTAATTTTTCTGAAAAGCCAACTTCTTTTTGTTCAAAAGTGGTTCAGCATGAATCCGGGAAGGAGAAAAATCTGCGCGGCTTCACCGAAACGGGCGTAACTCTTTTCACAAGAGGAATTAAGATATGAGGCCACCACCATTGGAAAGCTTACTTCCAGGGCTTCATTTTGCAAGAATATCCCAAGTCCAAGTCCGGGGGGGAGAGATGTGGTTGGTTGAAGTCCGCTTGGACCGAATCTGCGCGGCTTCACGGAAAAGGGTATAACGTTTTCTACAGGAGGAATTTTAATGCAAGGTTTGCGACATTGGAAAACTAACTTCTGGGGCTTCATCCTAGGGGGTGGCCAGCCACTTTTTCTAGCCGGTCGGCCACTTTTTTCCTTTGACCTAGCCGGCCGGCCACCTGTAGCCAAAATGTCAGGCCGGCCTGCTTCTTCAGGTTGAGTACATTCCAGCTGTGCCTTGGTTTTCCCCCAAAAATATCTACATCCGGGGGACCCTTTTAGAGGGAAAAAAGGCCTCATTTTCCCTCCACTTTGGCTAGACTCTTGTCTCCATCTCTTATCCATATAGAGAGCCTCCCAACTCTAGAGAAAGGGTTACAAGAGTTGCTTGGAGGAGATAGATACATATCACCCCATTTCCTTCAAGTTTTGGGCTCCATTTCTTCACCATCTTCAAGCTCTACCATCACCACTCCATTCCAGCAGCAAAGGAGGGGATTCCAGCAGCTTAGAGTCACCAAATCTGGTCCAAGAAGCAACAAAAGTGTTGGTCTTCAAAGGTAAGTCCAATTGCCCACTTTTCTAGCTCATTTTGGCACCATCTTTAAGCCATACATGCTTGCTGAGTTGAGCTCCGACCAAAACTGGAAGTGGCCTTCTTTTAAGCTCATTTTCTTGTTTCATTAAGGGCTCAACCCTGTTTGAGGCCCCCATATTGCACTTGCTTCAATATCCCCTTGTATGTCAATTTTCTTGCATGCTTTGGAAACCCATTATGCTTCCATTTTTGGGCGTTTTACAGTTCTGTAAATAGGCTTATTTTGAGCCCCTCTTCAACATTGAAGAAGGGCTCATCACTGTTTGGGACCTCCATATGTCACTTCATGTTATATCTCTCTTTTGGTCCCCATTTTTGCATGCTTTGGTAGCCTATCATGCTTCTGTTTTTGGTCTTTTTACAGGCCTAGAAATAGTCTTATTTTGACCTTCTTAACATGTTTCATTAAGGGTCTTTGTCTGTTTGGTGAATGCTTTGCATACTTTGTGTTATCGCCTCTTTTGAGCCTCATTTTACATTGCATTTCTAGCATGTTTGTATACTGTTTTGGAGTTTTTACAGTTCTGTAAATATGTTTATTTTTGGTCCCTCTTCAATGTTGTAGAAGGGAATTTTTCAGTTTGGGCTGTGCATATACCACTTGCCTCTTTGGCCACCTTTTGGCCCTTTTTCTTGCATAAAAGCTTAGCCATGTCTATGTTTGTTTTTGGGTTTTTTACAGTTCTGTAAATATGCTTATTTTTGGTCTCTCTTCAATGTTGAAGAAGGGAATTTTTCAGTTTGGGTTTTACATATACCACATGCTTCATAACCTCATGTTTAGGGCCATTTTTGCATGCCATTGTTGCCCTATCTTTGCTTGCTGTTTGGCCATGCTTTGTACTAGTAAAATGCTAATTTTGGGGCTGCCTTGCTTCTGTCTATTCATTGCATATCCATATTGTGCATGTTTGGTATAGCTATAGGCCATTTCGGGTCCCAAAATTCATGTTTCGGGATTATTCCATGCATCGGGTGTGTTTTCGCCTCATTTCGGGGCTGTTTTCCCCCACTTTTCAGTGCTTCAATCCCATTAACATGTTTCCATGCCATTGCATTGCATATACCATTGCCTCGGTTTGCGTGCCCGTGTGCACGCATTTCGAGGCACTTCATTTTCATCCATCGGCATCTTATGTGAGTGTGGCTGAGGCTCTCTCATGTTAGTATAAGTCCATGTTGCATTCTATATGCCATTTTTGCCATATTGCATTGCATATGCCATTGCCTCGATTTGCGTGCCCGTGTGCACGCATTTCGAGGCACTTCATTTTCATCCATCGGCCTCTTATGTGAGTGCGGCTGAGGCTCTCTCATGTTACTATAAGTCCATGTTGCATTCTATATGCCATTTCCATGCCATTGCATTGTGTATGCCATTGCCTCGGTTTGCGTGCCTGTGTGCATGCATTTCGAGGCACTTCATTTTCATCCATCGGCCTCTTATGTGAGTGCGGCTGAGGCTCTCTCATGTTAGTATAAGTCCATGTTGCATTCTATATGCCATTTCCATGCCATTGCATTGCATATGCCATTGCCTCGGTTTGCGTGCCCGTGTGCACGCATTTCGAGGCACTTCATTTTCATCCATCGGCTTCTTATGTGAGTGTGGCTGAGTCTCTCTCATATTAGTGTAAGCCCATATCGCATTTTCATATCATTTGCATTGCGTATGTCATTTTCTTGGTTTGCGTGCCCGTGTGCACGTATTTCGAGGCATCTCATTTTCATAGCATTGTGTATACTAGGTTGTATCTTAGATCGCATTCATGCATTTTCTTGGTTTGCGTGCCCGTGCGCACGCACTTCGAGGCATCTCATTTTCATAGCATTGTGCATGCTAGACTGTATCTTAGTTGCATTCATGCATGTCATGCATATCGCATTGTGTTCGGAATAGGAGTTAGCCCGGGCACGGGAAACGAGGTGCATTTCGTACTCCGAGTGACGGAATGTATCTCAATTCCCTAGTCACCGACACTTCGGATTACCCATGATGGAGTTAGGCTTTGTTGTGTTTTCGTGTGCATTCATTCCATATTGAGTTGCACATTTCGACCCCTCTGCCATCATGCATCGATATGCGTGATTGGTGGCACGAGGATCGAGGCATGCATATATTTGTGAAAATACATTGCTATGCCCTTTCCTGCTCTCTGTTGCAGCAAAATGAAGAATCAGCAACTTTTCGGGACTTGGCACGCGTTTCAAGAATAACTGCTAAACAGAGGCTAATTGGGGCATCCTGGTGGATTTCCGCGCAAGGCAGCCCAAATGTACATCATCCATCAGAAGCAAGGCAGTCCCTGGCTTGCATGCCAGTTTATTTATTTTCTTAGTTAATTTATTAATTAATTAGGAATTTGTACATTATTTGGACTGTAATATTTGGACTGTAATATTCTTTTATTTGGGACTGTATATTTATTCGGACCCTCTGCGCGAGGGCACAACTGTAATAAGTGTGCGTGTGTGTGTTGTATGTCTTCCAACCCCACGTCTTTCTCCCTTTTATTTGCCCGCCTATGATGGTTAGATTAGGGCATATTTCAATTAGCATACAGTATGATAGCATGTTTGCATTCATTCATCTGTATTGCATGCACCGGGCTCGGCGCATCATACTAACTGCATTGTATTTTCAATTCCAAATTGAATACATGATAGTTGTAGCATCTCATATACCATGTTTTGAATAGCCGAGCCTACTATAGTTTGCATTTTTGCATGTGTTGCATTAGGCATTTCTGTATACTTAGGGTCATGCATGATTTCTAATACAGTTCTTGTTTTGGCTTGGAGTACTCGGTAAGTTTTATGCTTTAGCATCCTTGCATGCGTGCGAGTGACTGCCATGAATAGCATGCTTACCATGAGGCTATTTGCTTATGTGATATAACTGCCTGAATGCTTGTGGGTGAAGGTTGGGTTATTTGGATTGGAACAAATCATCAACTGTTTGTTTTAAGCCCACTAGATAGTGGCAAAACCATCTTTTCCAAGCCCACCTGCGGGTGGCAAAATCTGCATTTTAAGCCTACTTGCGAGTAGCAAACCATCTTTCAAATAAACAAGCATGAAATGTTTTGTTCCAATTCGGGCGACCCAGTCTATACTTATATGCTGTGTGCATCACATAGTAACCTAGGCTAATAACCGGAATAAGAACACAAAAAGTTTTCAAAAATAGATATCATGGTTAGTAGAGGCCGATCTTTGATCGGGCGAGCGGGGGTGCTCACGAAGTGACCTTCCCCAATCGTACCCAAGTTCCCGAGCCGAGGCAACTTTGGTGATGACGGACACGTGGCCTTTGGCACCGAGTCAGGGTTTCCTAAATTTCCCATTAAAAAACATTTAGGTGGCGACTCTGTATCTGGCAAAGCAGTCCATGTTTGGCACTTCTTTCAAAATCTGTTTTCTCAAAACGATTTGCCGGATTTGGACTCTTTGGTTCAGACTTAGAACCGTGACAATTTGAGAGTCCTGAGCTGTAGTGACCCCAAAATGAACGGAACGGGAGCTCGTTCCTCCCGGGGCGTTCGGGGACGTCTACACCTCGGCATGTCATGGTAGCAGGCAGCACGGGCCATGCAGTCCCCTGTCTCCCCTCAGGACCTCTCCCCCTACGAGACCTGGTCACTCCATGTCATGACCCGAACCCGCCTTCGTGGGTTAAGGACATAACCGGCCAGTAATCATGAGATTACCTACGGCCTCAAACCAAACCAGACATATTTTAACAGAGTTAGTGGGGGCCAAATGTAAGCAATTTTAAAACTTTGTCCATAGAGCCGTGCTTATATGCACCTCATAACATTCCATACATACATATGTTAATAACTCACAACAAAAAGTATAGTAACATAAAGTTCTATACAGACAGGATCATTCAAATCTAAGTCAACCAAAACAAAGCTATATACAGACGTACACCAAAGTCCTCGCCAACATGACAAAATAACATAGAATGGCAGAAGAGCAAAGACGTGTCTCATGCGTGAGACGCAAGGGCTGACTCTTCAAACCTTAGTTGTTCCATAGAAACTTCACTGGGGCTGGGTTTGGACTTCTCTTGGCTCACCTACAAACACATGAATGAGCGTGAGCGAAAGCCCAGTGAATAATATCAAATAAAGAATATACATTGGAACAATATATATCAAACGGCCTTGGGCCCGATTTATATTTCTACTAATACATACATACATGGACATATGTAAGTTAAGCAACTGTGGTTCCAAACACATCATACGACCTTGGGCCCAATTCATTAGTGTCAAACTGTTATTCCTGTCAAACTGGCCTTTGGCCTTTTCAAACTTCCCTTTGGCCTTTTCAAACTTCCATATCAAACTGGCCTTTAGGCCTTTCAAACTTTCATATCAAACTGTCCTTTAGGCCTCTCAAACTTTCATTCATGTCAAACTGGCCTCTGGCCCATTCATGCATGTCAAACTTTCATTTGTGTCAAAACGACCTTTGGCTCAACCATTTATGTCAATCGGCCTTCGGCCCAATCATTCATGTCAATCGGCCTTTGGCCCAATCATTCATATCAATTGGCCTTTGGCCCAATCATTCAAATCAATCGGCCTTTGGCCCGATCATTCATGTCAATCGGCCTTCGGCCCAATCATTTATTCTTGTCAAAACGGCCTTCGGCCCAATCATTCATATCAATCAGCCTTTGGCCCAATCATTCATGTCAATCGGCCTTTGGCCCAATCATTCGTGTCAATCGGCCTTCGGCCCAATCAATTATTCTTGTCAAAATGGCCTTCGGCCCAATCATTCATGTCAATCGTTGTCCACCATTCAAATTAATGAACTTACAAAGCTTACATAGAAGTAAACAATTGGACAGCAACATATTTCAGATATCAGATATTAATCACAGTGATCGGCTCGTGGATTTGCCCTGGAGCTTGACCCTACACATCATATAACACATATGGATCACAAACGATTCAATCCGTTCTTTAATTCACATATTCCTCTTTAGGCTTCATTCTTATCTCTTTAACTCAATTACAATGCTTAGTGCATGCCTAAGAGTGCTTGCAAGTGAAAGAGAATGGAAAACGAAACACAGAACGATCACACAAAATTTTCAGAAACAGGGTTCCCGCTCGAGCGTGGACTTACCCGATCGAGTGGACCCATGAGGTCTGCAAAAGTACTGGTTATGCCATTTTTACGCTCGAGCGTGGAACTTGGATGCTCGAGCGGAAGTCCATCCTACATAGCTTCCCGCTCAAGTGTGGACTTCTCCGCTCGAGCGGACATTATGGTCTGCAGAAAATACTGGGAGCTCGAAATCCCCGCTCGTGCGGCGGTTCCCCCACTCAAGCGGACATCAAAATTCTGGGTTTTCCAGAATGTGTTCTTGAGCTCAAATTCGACATTCCAACCACATTCCTTGCATATTATGGCTCCAATTTCACATATACTTGTATTAACATGGTACCAACACTAAAACACATCAACATGGAGCTCAATTTCATGACTCAAACACATGCATGGCTCATTCTCCACCAAACTCATTACCAATATAACAATTTCATGCATTCAACACGTACACCCTTGTAATTTGCACATGCATGTGGTATATTATTCTCATTCTCAACTTATATGATGAAGAGGTGGTCAAGAACATAATCTTCAACTAAAAACTCACATAGATCATGCATTTGGTGCTCAAATATGCAAATTCAAAGCAACTACATACATGCATGCAACATTGACCTTCAATTCAACATGATCAACTCAATTTCATTTCAATTCTTGTTCTTGACCATTAATCAACTTTGAACACACAAGATTACACATTACACTCATGAATTCAAGAATCAATTGCTTACCTAGAGGCTCAATTTTTCCAATCAATAGCAAATTCTTGAATAATCCTCAAGATCATCAAGCTTTGAGCTAAATTGCACAATTCTCTCCCTTTCTCTCTCTACAGCCGACTCTCCCTCCCTCTCTTGGGGCCAAAATCAGCCAAATGATAAGAAAGAGAGATTGAGTGTATATGGCCTCTCATGTATAAGTCCACTAACCAATATAGCCAATATTTAAATAATTTGAGCACTATGCCAACATTTTAATCTAGTTAATTTGATCCAAATAAATTTCAATTAAATTTCACCGTAGGCTCTAAAAATTATGTCAATCACAATGGCGTAATCAATTTCGGGTTCTGTGGCCGACAAGGCCATGAATTTAATTTCCGAAGTAGATAATCAAACAGATATTCCTACGGTGAACAGATAGAAATTCAAAACCACATATATTCACATAATTGGCACACAAAATCATATCAGACACATAATCAAATTCATAATAAGGACCAATTAGCTAATTATGGAACAGGGTTATCACACTTCGCCTCTCCCTCTCGCAGCTGGAGCCCTCGCTCCCTCTCATCCTCGTATACCGGACAAAGGAGGCATCAGATGTGTTTGAATAAAGGTCGCGTAGTCGCCCTCTGTGCGGAAGTACTCTGTCTCCAGTCCTACCATGAACTGAATCACCTGGTCGGCAGACAACCAGTGTCTCCCTCATCGATGGTGGAGGTGCCATCGGCACAAATGAAGCAGGCGCTCCCAAAGTCTGATGCACGAAGCGCTCACTCAAAAACCAGGCACAACAGATCGGGCCCTCGAACAAAATGTGATACTGAGACATAGTCCGGGCAATGTGGTACTGATCTTGGAGTCCTAACGGGATCACATCCCATGGCTGCCATGTAATCTGAGAAAAGAAAACCGACAAGATGACCAGTCGTCAAATAACTAAGGTGGGTGCATCGAGTTAATTGAAATAATCTTATTGCAGACTTACCTCTCGCGCCATGACCGTGTCAAAATACTGCCGGAAGAACATGAAGCTCTCTCGGGTCCTACGACAGAGCGGACCGTCGTATACATCAGAAAATGGGACCGTCGCTAGGGTCTCCTCCACAGGCACTGGAGCAAGTGTCGGGAAGTATGCGTATACCCACAGCTGTTAGAAAGATGTGATCAGTACAGTGTATGAACGTGCAGAAAATAGAACGCAGTACAATGAATAAAGGTTACAGGCCTAGAGCAAATATTTGATTGTGTGTGTGCAGTGTATGGTATGTAGTGTGCAGCATGTATGGTGTACAAAAAATGCAAAGCAGAAAGCATACAGTGCAAGAGCAGATACATAAAATACAGAAAGTACAAGTGTCGAACAAAGCAAAAGTACAAATGTTGAGTAAAGCAATGAAAAGGGAAAACTAGGTTGTGTACCTCCCAAGCTCGCCAGTAGCCGCCAATCAACCTCCCACACATCCCAGAGGTGAAGCTCATGTATCCATAAAGGGTGGTGAGGCCCGCCACGCCCCAATCGTAGAAACAGACTCGCTGGAGTACCACCAGAGCGCCCAAGAAGTATAAACCTACGGTATTCCACCTGTTCGAAAACAAGGTGGTACCGAAAAGGAACAAGAGGAAGCCCCTGGCGTACTGCTTTGCCTCCTCATCAGTATCGGGATCCTCCCTCCTGTAATGCTTCTCGAACCAAGAGTATCTAACCATGCCTGCTCGAAGTATCGGTGGACATGCTCTAAGCAATGTGTCCCATGCAGCCACCCACTCTCCCATGTCGAGATTAAGGGGAATCGGATCACCTCCTACGCCCAAGCCGGTGATCATGGCGAAGTCAAAAGGAGTCATGGTCATCTCTCCCGCCATGGAGAAGTGGAAAGAGTTGGTGGTGTCCCACCACCTCTCCACAAGAGCCCCTAGGAGAGGGCGACTCGCTGTAACCCGCGTCAAGCTACAGCAAAATACGCCAAAGCCAGTCCCGTCGATGATCCGGCGGACCCTCGCGGGAAGTACATCGTACCAATCCCGAGCAGTCGTAGCGCCATAACCCCTGAAGGAGCGGGATCCATCCTGCAATAGTAAATGCAGTTCAAGATCAGATCAATGATGTATTGAAAATGCAGTTCAGATCAGATCAGTGATGTATTGAAAATATAGTTGCGTGCAAATCAGTGGTGTATCGAAGATACAGTTGAATTCAGAATAGTGACGCCTGAGGTGCGCACGTATACAGTCAGGTCAAAACATGTGATGCGATCAGATCGAAACAGTGCAAGAAATGCAAATAGTTGAAAGTAATACTGCAGAAAAGCAGAATTCGTGCCTCTACAGCAATGGCCGACAAATGAGACATCGGCTCCCTCAGCAAAAGGTCGTCTGGCACGTCCTCATCAAAAACAGTAAAAGTATGGATGCCTCCCGCCACCGGAATGATGTGAGTCTCCGGATGATACCTCGCGGGGTCGAAGGGACGTGTGCTCAATGGTAAAGGCTGCGGCTTGACCTCTGGCTCAGCCGCAAAGTCTGTCGGCAACTCTACTGGAGGGAGTGCGGGGAAGCCCTCATCATGTGGGACATCGTCAGCCATCTGAGATAGATGCAAAAATAAGCAAAAATGAGCAAATGATGAAATTTTGAACAAATCAAACCCTAAGAGAGAAAATTCAAGAAAAGTTGAAAACCCGGGGAAAGTAAACTAGCCTCGAGAGAAGTGGGGAAATGATCCTTGAATGCGGGAAATGATGAAAGAGGCCTCAGATGCAATTTTTGATTAGTTCAAATCGAAGAAAACCAAGAGGTTTTAACGATTCAAGGCTGTTTAGGGTGTTGGGAAACGCATAGAACGCGTGAATCTAGAGAGAAAGCGCACCTAGAGGGCAAGGGAAATGATTTCAATGCAAGGGTTTGTGAGGAAATGGGTTAATTTTGGGCCCATTTAAAGACCCATGGCCGAAAAGACCATTTTGCCCGAATCTGCCACCGATGGCTAGCAGGGGCACATCGATGGCCAGCACAACTCTATCGATGGCCGGCAGTTGCCAATAATGGCCGGCAACAGCCGACGGCTCTCCCTGATGGCCAGCAGTCCTCCACCAGCTTCCTCTGCCTATTTTGTCTTGGTATGTGTCCCTGGGTTCCAACAATCCCGAGGAATGCTCAAATTTTGATTCAAAATGCCTCCGTGGAAACCCAGGAATCATGTCCTCAATGTACGGTGGTTGTCGCCCATTAACGCGCACAAGGTGTATCCTTTTTAACGTATCACAAACCTTCCGGGAAGTAAACCGAAAGTCCCCTTTCAAGATGCCTTCATTAAGCATGTTTTTTTTTTGTCAGCTAGCATTCGCTTATTAAATTAAACACCCATTCTTTATATTTGCATGGTCTTGCATCTAGTTCATATTTGCATTGTCTTGCATCTAGTTCATATTTGCATTGTCTTGCCTCTAGTCAAATCTGCATTGTTTTGCATCTCATCCAATTTGCATTGTTTTGCATCTTACCTGCATTGTTTTGCATCTCATCAAACCCGCATTGTTTTGCATCTCATTAAACTTGCATTGTTTTGCATCTCGCATTACTCTTTTAACTTGCGCTATTACGCAGGTTATGTGTGCTGTTACGCACTTCTTTTCTTAACTTGCGCTGTTACACAGGTTATGTGCGCTGTTACGCACCTCATTATCTTAACTTACGCTATTATACAAATTATGTGCGCTGTTAAGCACTTCTTATTTTAACTTGTGTTGTTACGCAAGGTATGTGCGCTATTACGCACTTCTTATTTTAACTTGCGTTGTTACACACTTCTTATCTTAACTTGCGCTGTTACGCAGGTTATGTGCGTTGTTACGCACTTCTTTTCTTAACTTGCGCTGTTACGCAGGTTATGTGCGCTGTTACGCACCTCATTATCTTAACTTGCGCTGTTACGCAGGTTATGTGCGCTGTTACGCACTTCTTTTCTTAACTTGCACTATTACGCAGGTTATGTGCGCTGTTACACACTTCTTATTTTAACTTGCGCTGTTACGCAGGTTATGTGCGCTATTACGCACTTGTTTTCTTAACTTGCGCCGTTATGCAGGTTATGTGCGCTATTACGCACTTCTTATCTTAACTTGCGCTGTTACGCAGGTTATGTGCGCTGTTATGCACTTGTTTTCTTATCTTGCGCTGTTACGCATGCTTATTTCTTTAACTTGCTCTGTTACGCATGTTTTATTCCTTAAACTTGCGCTGTTACGCATGTTTATTTCTTTTAACTTGCGCTGTTACGCATGCTCTCCTTATTTTAACTTGCGCTGTCACGCATGTTTACCTCTTAACTTGCGTTGTTACGCATGCTCTCCTTATTTTAACTTGCGCTGTTACGCATGTTTACCTCTTAACTTGCGCTGTTACGCATGTTTTCTTCTCTTTAACTTGCGCTGTTACGCAGATTACGTGCGTTGTTACACATGCTTATCTTCTTTACTTGCGCTGTTACGTACTTCTTTATATTGCGCTATCACGCACGCACTTCGTTACTTGCGTTGTTTTGCATATTTTACTTGCGTTATTACGCATGTCTTATTTGCGTTGTTACGCACATGTCTTTATCTTGCGCTGTTACACATACAATCTTTAACTTGCGCTGTCACGCATGTTCCACCTGCATTGTCTCGCACCCTCAGGATTGCATTGTCTTGCACCCCTTCACTTGCGTTGTCACGCACTTTTCACTTGCATTAATATGCATGTTTCTAACAATATTGTACCTGTTGAGTTTCTTTCTCTTACAGGCACGATATTGTATGTATGGTTCATTTGGAGTCGGCACGACCAGACGAACCGGACTGTATTGTATGCACCCCACGATAGACGTGGTGAGAATTGCATAATTTTCTTACATTCTTTCTATTGAAATATGTAGGACCGTTATTCCTTCGCTTAAAATGTTGCATTTATTTTGCATAACTGCTTCATTACAGTTTTCCTTTGCATAATCATAAGTTATGCTCTTGCATCTTGCATATCACTTGCATTATGCCACAGTCTACGGGCGCATCTCTGCATGCTTATATTGATTGTCTGCCTGAGTCTTCGGCCTTGTTAAAAATGGATCGTCTCGGGCCTTTAACACTCACTCCTGTCACTTTGTGACTTTTAAGTTCTGTCAAAGAAGGGCAACTGTAGACACCCCATTTTTGACCATCCTCAAGACTCGGTTGTGCTTGCAGGTACATCCGAACACAAGTTCGATTGCTCGTTGGGTATTCGACTTTTACAACGGAACATCACAGGTTCGAGCTTTCCAAACCCTATATCCTTTCTGCCTCATTCTTGGACCATGACTTGGTCATTTTAGAATGTGTTTCTTGGTACACTGTCGGCCACCTTTTGGCCCCGCCGGCCTTCACTTTGTTGCTGCCGGCCATTGATTAAGCCTGTCGACCATCAATGAGCCACTGCCGGCCACCCCTGTCTCAGCAAGTTTCACTCCAAATCTTTTGAGCTAGCTGCAATTCTTTTATCTGTGTGTATGGCGGGATGAAGCTCTTGCCAAACTTCTTGAAGAAGCTTTGCATTGCTTTTCTTCTATATAAGGAGAGAGCCTCTCTTCTTAGCAGAGGTTCAGCATTTTGAGAAGAAATATCTCTCTCTATATATATATTGTTGTTCATTTGTGCCTTGAAGTCCATTTTCCTTGCACTTTTACACTACAACACTTAGAGATACACCACCATCTTTGGGTTGAGGTTCTTGGGAGGACTTCTTGAGCTCTGAAAGTGAGGTTTTACCTCTGAAAGTTGTTGGTTTCGAAGTTGATCTTCAAGGGTGAGTTTCTTCCCCTTTTTAGCACTTTTTTTGTACCTCATTTTGGCCATCCTTGCATATTGTTTTAGGCCTTACTTTCAACTGAAAAAAGTCATGTATTTAAGTGCTTTTGAAGTTTGTTTAAGGTATTTTGGCTGTTGAGGGTCTTCAGACCTCTTGTTGGCCTTGTTTGGCCTTGTTTTGAGCCATGCCTTAAGGCCTCTGAGCTAGCCTTGGTTTGGCCTTCTAACCACTAAAATCCAGTGGATTTTCAATGGTAGGCATGTGGTTTTGAGGCCTCAAATCAGAGGGGGTGGCCCCCTCTCTTTTGGTTTTTGTTTACTTGCATTTTTGGCCTTCCAAAGGCGCATGCCTCTCTGTACTTTTGAGCCTTAGTTCAGACCCTTTTTTGTGAATTTTAGGACCTTCCTTGGCTCTGTCCATGGCTGGTTTGGTCACCTTTTGCATGCATCTTGTATGTGTAGTGTAATCCCATTTGTAGCTCATCAAAGTAGCATGTTTGCCTAGCTTGTGTTGAGTCCATTTCAGTAGGTTTTTGGTGATGTTTTACCATGCCTTAGATCTTTTTGGGTTGGTTTTGTCACTCCATGCATGTGCAATACACTTGTAGTGTAAATCTCATAAACTAGCTTTATATGCTTCTTGCTTTAGCATGTTATCCTAGCTTATGTTCAGTCCATTTCAGCATGTATTTGGTCATCATTTGGCATGTCATGACTCTATCTTTTTCTGGTTTGGTCGTATTTTGCATGCTCCATATACTTGTAGAACAAATCTTGCTTACTAGCTTTATCTGCATGATGTCTTGACTCATCATCCTAGCATATTTTGGCTTCGCTCTAGCGTGATTTTGTTTTTATTTTGGGCTGTTCTTAGATTGTTTTGGGCTGCCATGGCCATATCACTCATGCTTTGTATAGCTATAGTACAAATGCTTAGGCTAGCCTTGGGTTTTGAGGCCCCTACCATGCCATAGATGTGATGTTTGCATGCTTTGCCATCATTCTAAATGTTATTTCAGTCCATGAAATGTGGCTATACACTTGCATTTGACATGTTTTTAATGCCTTGGAGCCTTGGCTCTTTATGCCTCATGAATGGATCATTGTGCATGCCATTAAGCCTAGGCCTTTGGGTCATCATATCAATGCATTTTTGGTCTTGTTATACCATGATGTAACTCTATTTTATGTTGTCCAAGTCATGCCATGCTTGGTTTTAATAGGTGTAGTGCATTGCCTCTTTTGTAGCCTTGCATGCTCCATGTTTTTGGCCTTGTGTTTTAGCTTGTGTTGGCTAGCTTCGAGCTTGTTTTTGGTCTTGTTTGGACCTGTCTTGGGATTGTTTTTGGTTCCCTTAGCCCTTTGGGGCTTGCCTTTCATGGTCATGGCTTAAATCCCTTTGTTAGTTTTGAGCTTTGAGCTTTCTCACATGCTATGCTTGCATTGTTTAGTTGATTTAGCATCAATTTATATGAGATTTCAGAGGATATAGTATTGTCATACTTGCATGCTTTTCACTCCTCAAGTGTGCTTAAGAGTTGCATCTTTATGCCTTAATTCCTGGGCCCATTGGCATGCATGCTTGTCTAGCATTTTGTACCATCAATTCAGCACCTTATGGCCACTGATTTGGGCATAGTTGAGGTCAGCCCATCTTGGTTTAAGTCCATCCCTGCATGTTGTTGCATGCTCGTCTTGCATATTGTTGTATGCTTGCTCTACCTTTGCATGTTGTCGCATGCTAGTTCCATTACATGTTGTTGCATGTTTATTACACTGCATTTTGCATGCTTAAGTCATATTGCATGATTGCACGTTCGAGTTAGCATTGTCAATGCCATGCTTGTTTTGCATTGTCGTTTGGATTAAAGTGTTAATCTGAGCACGAGGAACGAGGGGCGTTTCATACATCAAGTGATGAAACGTGTCTCAATTCTCGGTCGCTGACGCTCTTGATGATTCATGATAGAGTTTTAGGCTTTATGTGTTTATTTGTGTATTCACTTCATATTGATTTGCACAAGTTGGATCTTTGGCCATCATGCATCGGGATACGTGATTGATGGTCGTAGATCCGACTATGCCTCTCCCTTGATGTTTTGAGATGATATGGGGCGGCATAGTGCATACATACCCTTGGGAGACCCTCTATTTTCTCTGTTTTGTGCTCTACTGCAGCTTGGTGTCCCAGCACATCAGTGGCCGGCAGTCCTTCATTCTTAGCCGGCAGTGTGCCATCTTTGGCCGGCAGGTGGTCAGCAGCATCTCCCTATGGCTGGCAGGCCACTGATGCACTCCCCAGCATGTTTTTGGTAAGGTTCAGCAGGAATTCCTTGAGGACACCCTGCAGACAGAGCCTCTGAAGAGCAACCGGAGAGCGTTTCGAGGCGAGAAACTGAATGCGATCATGCATACCCTTCTGCTTCTGTGAACAGAGCTAGAGCGGCTTTATTTGTTGCTTTTCATTTTGTAGTTAGTTAATTTGTTAATTAATTAAGTGTTGTAATAATTAGTTGTAACTAGTTATTCAATTCGGTTATGTAATAATTAATTAGCTTGTTAGTAAGTTAACTAGCCGGCATGTATTATTTATTCGGACCCTCCGTCGAGAGTTCCAATTTTGTAATAAGTGTGCATGCGTGTGTGCATGTCTTCCAACCCCACGTTTTTCTCCTTTTTACTTACCCGCTTTTCTTGGTTAGTTTTAGGTCATTTTTCAATTAGCATACTTATGCTTTGCATGTTTGCATCCATTCATTTGTCTAGCATACTTATGCCTGCATGTTTGCATCCATTCATCTATCTTACATGCACCGGGCTTGGCGCATCATACTAATTGCATCGTATTTCAATTCCAAGTTGAATACATGTATCAATTGCTGCATCTTATATGCCATTTTAGGATAGCCGAGCCTAATTCTAGTTGCATTTTGCATGCATTACATTAGCCATCTTAACATGAACTAGGATCATGCATTGATTACTAACTAGCTCTTGTTTTGGCTCAGAGTACTAGGTAAGCTTTTATGCTTTAGCATACTACATGTGTGTCATTGATTGCCATGATAGCATGCTTGCCATGAGGCTAACTGCTTATGTGTTTAATTGCCTGAATGCCTGTGGGTAAAGGTTGGATTACTTGAATTGGAACAATTCATTGAAATCCGCATTTTAGCCTACTTATGAGTAGCAAACTTCAAACCATTTTCCAAACAAACGGATATGCGATGCTTTGTTCCAAATTAGGCGATCTAGTCTATACTTGTTTTGCTGTGCGCATCACATAGTAATTCTAGCTAATTAACCGAAATAAGAACACATGTGTTTTCAAAAACTAGATATCATGTTTAGTAGTGGCTGATCTTTGATCGGGCGAGCGGGGGTGCTCATAGATGACCTTCCCCAATCGTACCCAAGTTCCCGAGCCGAGGCAACTTTGGTGATGACGGACACATGGCCTTAGGCAACGAGTCAGGATTTCCTAAATTCCCCCAAAATAAAATATTTCGGTGGGGACTCTGTATCTGGCAAAGCAGTCCATGTTTGGCACTTCTTTCTTAAAAATCAGTTTTCTAAAATGATTTGCCGGATTTGGACTCTTTGGTGATTTATCAATCTCACATTGCACATTGTGAGATCAGATTAAGAACCCTGACATTTGAGTCTGAACTGTAGCATGAGGCCCTCGGGGCACGTCTACAACTGTCCAGATAAATTGCCATTTCCACTCTGGGGTTATAGAACTTCAATTCGGATGTCTACAAGGGCAACTCCTTATTCTCTCGTCTACGAGATGGAAGCTGTTTTGGCAATCAAAATAGAAGTCCCGTCTTTGCAAGTTATGGTTAAGTGTCAGATAGTAGAAGTGGACTGCCAATAGAGCAGATTTGAGGAGTTGATGCTCTTCAGGGCTACCAGCATAGAATTGTTAGGGCTTTTAACAAGAAAGTTAAGTCCTGAAATCTCAACGATGGAAATATGGTGCTGAAAGACAACCGAGCTCCCATTCATGACCCTTGGGGTAAGTTCAGATCCAATTGGACTGGTCTTTATATCATCAAAGCTATCTGGTCGGGTGGAGCTATTATTCTCATGGACTTAGATGGCCTGGAATTTTCACAACCGATCAACGTGGACAAGTTGAAGAAATACTAACTCTGAGAGGCACGCTAGGCCGAAAACCCGACAGGGCGACCTAGGCAAAAGTTAGAGCATGAAAAATTAGAAATAAAGAAAAATTAAGCTCGCAAGGTTGAAAACCCTAAAGGGCGACTTTGGCAAAAGTTACAGTGCAAAAGGAGGGAGTTAATACTCGAGTGAACCTGAACCAAACTACGTAAGGCCTGATTCCCATCTTTGGGATACGTAGGCAACTTCTTCCTGAAGTTCGGCTGTAATCACCTCCAACTCAACTTTCCTATCCATGGGTTTGATCAGGTCATCTTTGTCTATCCATTATCTGAGAGTTCGGTTATGATCTTCATTCTGGGAAGAAGAGTTGGTTACAATGTAGAACAGTGGTGTTTAATCAAGGGGTAGTTTATGATCTTTTGATTCGGGGTTATACATCTTGAGGATTGATTTCATGTGTGTCAAGTGGTGATCCTTTTCAAAAATGGTTTTGGAAAATTTTAATAAAAGTTGATTTCGTTCAAAATTTTACCATTTACAACTTAGACCATTTTTGGACCAAAAGAAAAAAATTTAATGCTCACTACTTTAATTTCATTGATTTCAACATAAAAGCTCCACAGCTCTCTGATATAAATCAAAGTTGCCTTTATTAAATTGAAAAAACTTGAAAAGAAAGGTCAAAGTAATAAACTAGGGGCATAGGTGAGTCAGGTACTCCTGCGTCCTCTGCTCGTGCTTGTGGAAGCTTCTAAAGCCAAAGTGGGCCCGATTTGTACCTCATCCTCGAGCTAAGCCAAACACTCGCCAGAAAGGACATAACTGAAACTAAAGGTAGGGGACAGAAGCTCTTTCATCCTCCAAGTAGCGAGATACCTAACCAAGTGTAAACCACGGATGGGGGCTAAAACTTGATACTCTACCCCCTCCTCTGGGCAGGTCTGATCATGCTCAAACTCCCGTTTGAACCGGAAGGGAAAGTAGAACACACAATGCGTCAAGCCGATCAACTGTATGCTAGGCTGTTAAGCCATGCTGTAACTCATCTTGGTCAAATTAAGTCAGGGGCAACGCCAAGCTAACTCAACAACAGACCTGTTACACATCCAGTTGCACCACCATCCCTCGTTGGGGAAATCCACTAGTCGGTGGTGGAATAAATAGCCTCGAGCTGAGTACTCTGGGCAAGATTCCATTACCTTCAGCTTATCCATAAGCCACACTTGGGAAGGGATGAAAGAAAAGAGATATTAAAGAATATAGAGATGTATATTGAAAGAAAAGTGAGAAGAGGGCTTTGAGAGAAAAATAGAGCATGAGTGCCGAGTGATGTGAGAAGCACATATGAGAAAGAGTGGGAAACAATACCTAAAGAAGCAGTGGATTCCCAGCAAATCTAGTAGTCTCTCGCAGATAAAAGGTGTCTAAGCCCATCAAAGTCTAGGCCAGTGCCAAACCAATACAACTTTTGCCTTCTTTCAAACCTTGGGCCACTTCGATCAACCGGATACTGGATCTGCCGAAACTAGTGGTAAGAAGGAAGTGTGCAAGCATACATAAGCAGAGGGCATGTTGCCAAAAACCTCACCAGAGAAGGTCGCCTCTGTCACCGATATCGGAGAATCGATGAATCACGCTGGGTATGTCTAGCTCTCCGTTGTGGGCTAAAGATCGAGCCTCGTGTAGAATGAGCCCACAAATCTGTCCCAAAGCTTAGGCGTGGCCAAAACGGGATTGAGGCATGATTTCCTCATCGCGCCAGGATTCCATTAGTGCCTGAAATTCTTCAATTGTCGAGCATATTTCTTGTCCCCCTAAAGCGAAAGACGTGTATAATTGGGTCCCAACATCAAGCCGTGGCATGGAGGAACAAAAAACAAAGTGGAGTATGGTTCAATAGAAAAAGTGCATTTATGCCGAAATCCTAGAAATTTATCTTTTTCTTGCCGTCAAAAGCAGCTATCCAATCCCTGAGTTTTTTGGCAAAAAAATGGCTCCATTTGTGGAAGAAATTGCAGCTGAAATGAATTTCTGGAAAAGAAATCACGAAGCTGAACCTTTTGTAGAAGACAAGGCTATGAGTGGAAGCCAGCTATCAAAAATCTGGAGGTTATTTACACAGGCCACCTCCTTTGGCCTGCAAGCTCTATCTCTGGCTAGCAGTCTCTCTTTCTGGTCTACCGCCCAGATGTGTGATGGGCAGTGCTGGAAGCATGTGTTTTGGTCTTAATCTTTGTGTTTTGAGGTCTTGTTTTGAGTCTTTTTAGTTTTAGCAAGTTTTTTTTATTTGTATTTGATTTGTTTTTGCTTTGTTTATCTAGTTGTATTTTGCATTTTGGTTGTTGGTCGGCTCATTACCCGATTAAGAATGTCGTGCCAATACAAGTGTTCAGTTTTCATTTGCAAATTCGATTCCATTTCCATTTCATGCAAATGGGGGTGCACGTGATGCAAAAATAACAACACTTTTCATAAAAACTGTGAGGTTTTATTTCGATCATGGTTTTTTACAAAAAAGGAGTACAAGTTTCAAAGTGAAATAAAACCTATCTGAAGCTATACATGTGCTAATACTATCAAAAAGAAACTATGCAAAAAAGTAAAAAAAAAAAAAAACAATCAAAATTAGTGCCAATCGCCTCAGGCCCAAGAGGCCCTCTTCGTTCTCTTCCTCGGAGGGGAAGACTCAGGGGCACTATCTCTATCAGCACCGCTGTCTGAATCAGACTCTGAACCAGAGCCGGTGTTGTCTCCGCTCTCTATCCCACAGTCCTTGTCAGTATCACCTCCACTCTCGGCGCCCGAGCCAGTATCATTGTCTCCACTCTCGGATGACTCAAAATGCCGACCTACTACCTCCTCGGAGTCACTAGCCTCAGTATCATTGTCGCTCAAGATGGGTTCTGAAGGACTACTATGGCCTCGAGTGCCCCTATCTCTGCCTTGACCGTGACTCATATCTCAACCACAAGCAAAAGCCTGTCTCTCTCTCCTCCCTGCTGTTAAAGGAGATGCTGCCGGTGTCGGTGCTGCTGCCGCCGTTGGTGCCATCAGTGCAGATGGAATCTGAAAAGACAATTGTCAACATATCAGCTACGGTGTGTGTATCAGATACAAGTGGTTTGCAGAAACCAGATACAGTATGAGTACAATGTATGGATGCAATGTGTGAGTGTAGTGTATTAGATGTAGTGTATCAGTGCAATTTGGGAAAGACTATAGTTGAAATACTGGTGTATCAATGAAAAAATGATAACATGAAGTGCAAACTAAAGGAAATTATCGGGATACCGTGAAGACCAAGCAATGTCTCCCTCCTCTGCACCACCCCTATCAGGGACGCTACCAACTTGAGATAGCTCCCCGTATACTCTATAGATGCCTGCAAATGCATTTGGATGATCAATGTATACGATGAACATATTTGAAATGAAATGTGGGATGCAAATTGTAAAGTATGGTCCATACCTTGGATGAGCCTCGAACTTCGACAAGCTCATGCCCAGCCTCTGCTGGCTCAATCGGGATCTAAAAAGCAGTCCCAGTAGGCCTCCAGCATGGGAGCATAGTGGGAAGCTCTGGCCAACGGATAGCCTCCTCAACAGGGGAAGCCCCTCTAGCATGTGCCCTAGTCGTCCAAGTCGCCTCACCTGTCATAGGAGGCCCTATCTCCTCGCCTCCATAAGCACCTGTCAGAGAAGGGATAAGGTGGGTCTGAATAAAGGTCGCGTAATCACCCTTGCCTCTGAAGAAATTAGCGTCCAAGCCTACCGTCAACTGCGTGATTACATTAACAGATAGGTTATCCGCTGACCTCATAGACTCTAAAGGTGGCATCGGAACGACAGACCCGGTAAGCCCATAGTTTGGCAAACGAATCTCTGGCTCAAGAACCAGGCCCGGCAGACTGGGCCCTCTAGCAGAATCCTAAAGCGTGATGTACCCCACTATCTTGCGTAATGATCCCGCACCCTAGTCGGTATCATGGCCTAAGGCTGCCACGTAATCTATAAACAAGAGATGAACAGATTGTTAGTTGCTGTCAGTTGCCGAAGTGTGAATTAGAATAGTTGTAAAGCAAAAATGACTGTGTTTTAGGTTACCTCGTGGGCAGTCACAGTATCAAAGTAATGGTGGAAGAAGGCAAAGGACTTGTGACTTTGGCATTGACATCGGCCATCATATCGTCTCGAGTAGGGAACCATCGGGGGGAGCTCCTCCATGGACTCTAGGGCAAGGGCTGGAAAATATGCATAAACCCATAGTTGCGAGGAAAATGCAGCGATATGTGATCAACAAAGCATGAATAGATATAAAAAAATGCAAAGTAGAAAGCATAGAGCATGAACAAATATAGAAAGTGCAAAGCAAAAAGCACAGGGCATGAACTGATGCAGAAAGTGCAAAGCAAAAGCACAGGTGTTGAACAAATATAAAGCAGAAAATGTGAAGTAAAAAGTGTAAAGTGTAAAGAGGAAACTGAAATGCATACCTCCTAGGCTCGCCAATAGCCTCCGATCCGCTCTCCCTTCAGGCGGGAGGTAGAGCTCATATAGCTGTATAAGGTGGCGAGGCCCGCTCCACCCCAGTTGTAGAAGCGTACTCGGGAAAAGTCGTACCGAGGACAAACATCAAGAAGCCGCTCAACAGATATAAGCCCACGGTGTTCCACCTATTCGAAAACAAGGTGGTACCGAGGACAAACATCAAGAAGCCCCGAGCATACTGCTCCATCCCCTTCAGCGTCTCGGGCCCGCTCCCTTGGAACTACTCAGCAAACCAACTGTACCTCACCATGCCTGGCCATTACAGAGCTGGGTGCACTCCTAATAGCTCGATCCAGGTAGCCTCCCACTCCCCCATGTCTGTGTCAAAAGGGATCAGATCACCTTCTACTCCTAAGCCTGTGATCATGGCAAAGTCGTAGGGAGTCATCGTCATCTCCCCGGCAGTAAAGAAGTGAAAAGAGTTGGTGGTGTCCCACCACCTCTCCACTAACGCTAATAGAAGGGGACGGCTTGCAATGACGCATGTCAGGCCAGAGTAGAAAAGGCTTAAGCCAGTCTCGTCAACAATGTCATGAACCCCAACAGGGAGCTCGTCGTACCAATCCCTCGCTATCGTAGCTCCGTACTCCCTATAGGCACGGGAGACTCCCTACGGCAAAGATCATATAAAAGGTAGCGATGAAAGTACAGTCAGATGAAAGGCAATGCAAGAAATACAGTTAAAGGAAAGGCAGGAATGCATGAAAATAGTATTCATACCTCAGTAGCGCTGGATGAAAGGTGGGATGCCAGCTCCCTTAGCAGGAGGTCCTTCAGTACACCGTGAGCAAAGTCGCTGAAACGTCGAATGCCTCCAGGTAGTAAGATGCGTGTGCGAGGATGATATCTCATCGAATCAAAAGGTCATACTCTCAATGGTAGTGACTCAGGCTCAAACTCCACATCAATGTCGACCTCAATGCCGTGAGCCGCCTCGCCAACCACGGCAACTACCGACTCCTCTACCCAGAAATAGGTGGGAATGCAGGTGGAACCCCTAAAGGGGCTCCGTCATGTGGAATCTCATCTGCCATCTGGAAAATGGTTGAAAAGTAGGTGAAAAGTGAAGAAAATGGAGAAAAGAAGGTAAACTTGGAAAAAGTCAACCCTAGGAAAGAGAAAATGGGAGAAAAAGTCAAAGTCTGGGAAAGTTCACGAAACCCAAGAGAAACTCGAGGGGAATAAGCCTAAAGTGGTGAAAATTCAAGAAAAAACGTCAAAATCAAAATCTAATCAGTTCAAAGTGAAGAGAATCAAGAGGGTATTACGAAAAAGTTTGTGTGGGGTGTTGGAAAACGTGTAAAAAGCACAGATCTAGAGAGAAAAAGCACCTAGAGAGAGAGGAAGAGCAATTTTGGAAGTTTGGGTGTGTGGAAATGAGGAGTCTTGGTCTATACTTAAGGACTCGAGGCAAAATGACCAAATTGCCCCGAATCTGCCACGGGTGGCCAGCAAGGTGTTTTGATGGCCGGCAAGTGGCCGGCAGCCTCTCCATGTGGCCGATATCTCTCATCTGAGTCCTGGTTCTAGTTTGTGCTTTTGTTTCCCGAATGATGTGTGAAAATTTCTGTGTTGAAGGTTTGCAACTGCGGTTTGGCATGCAAATGGTGTCCACTTGTTAATATGAATGAGGTGTATCCTTTTTGAACATGTCACAAGTCTCCGAGTGGTAATCGGAGGTTGCACCAAGTTTCATTGTTCATTCTATTGAAATTGCATCTTTGTTGTCTTCGTTCTTTTCTATTGCATAGAATATGCATTTCACATATATGTATATCGCATGCGTGTCTTGCATCATTTATGATTTGTGCGTAGAACATGTTGTCAGTCATGCATAGAATATGCTCTTACTTCATACGTAGAACATGCTCTTGCATAGAATATGCCTTCAATTAATGTTATGTGTTGGTTGACCATCTTGCATGGAATATGCGTTATCACTGTATCGTTACGTTCACTTTGTGCATCTATTGCACACGTTCATTTTGTGCATCTATCACACATGTTTACTTCATGCAACTATCGCACATCTCTCTATTTCAACTTGGGATGCGTGAAGCACGAGCTTGAGCGGTTCTTTTGTATCTCAGGATGCATGAAATATGGCCCTAGGCGTATTTTATCTCGGGATACGTGAAGCGCGTGCCTGAGCAGCTTTTCTCCTCTTCTCACGATTTCAGCGTGATTAGAGTATCTTAGGATGCGTGACGCGCGGCCCTGGGCGTGTTTTATCTCGAGACGCGTGAAGTGTAAGCCTGGGTGACTTTTCTCCTCTTCTCTTGATTTCAGCTTGATTAGAGTATCTCAGGAGGCGTGACGGATGGCCCTGGGCGTGTTTTATCTCGGGATGCTTGAAATGTGAGCCCAAGCGGCTTTTCTCATCTTCTCACGATTTCAGCATGATTAGAGTGTCTCAGGATGTGTGAAGCGTGGCCCTGGGCATGTTTTATCTTAGGACATGTGAAGCGTGAGCCCGAGAGGCTTTTCTCCTATTCTCATGATTTCAACGTGATTAGAGTATCTCAGGATGCGTGAAGCATGGCCATAGACGTGTTTTATCTTGGGACGCGTGAAGCGTGAGCCCGAGCAATTTTCTTATATCTTGGAACGCATGAAACGTGAGCTTAAGCGGTTCTTCTTGTATCTCATGACATGTGACGTGCGACCCTAGGCAGTTTTGCTTTATCTCGAGACGTGTGAAACATGACCCTAAGTGGTTTTCATTTTCTAATTTCTCAAAATGTGTGAAACACAACCCTGGGCGGTGTTTTCTTTCCTCGTGTCTCATTTGGCGTGGTTAGAGTTTGTTTTAGACCTGTGTTGGTTTTAAGTTTGAAGTTGTTCATTCATATCTTGTTTTCTTGCTTATTGCATCTGTCATTGCCTATTGCATGATCATGAGTTTTCAAAATAGCCGACTTCGCGAAGCATGTAAGTCCAGCTTTCAAAGTTTCCTTCATGCATATCATTTGCATTATGCCCTAGAACTACACTAGTTTGATTCCTTTCAAAGGGATATGTAGGCAACCTGCAGGCGCAACCATTTATTTCTGTCTTGATTGTTTGTCCAACTATTACGGCCTTGTCAAAATGTGTCATCTTTGGACTTTGATATTCACTCATGTCATTTTAGGACTCCGAGTTCTGTCAAAGAGGGACAACTGTAGACACCCCATTTTTTACAGCCCTTACGACTTGGACGTCATCACTTGCACACCCAATGATGAATGCATATGCTTGTCAAGTGCTCAAAATCCTCAGCAGAATGCCACAGTTTTGAGCCTTTCAAACCCTACACCCTTGTTGCCTTGTTTTTGGCCCAAACCCAGTGATCTTCAAGCCTATAAACCTCTAGTGTCCTGCCAGCCACCTCTATGGGCTGTCGACCATTGCTCTTGGTTGCCAGCCACTGATGTGGCCTGCCGGCCACCAATGTGTTTTGTAGATATTTTGTGACAGTTGTGCCAGCTGTTCGCACAGATGCATGTATCTGCTCCCACGTGTATGGCTAGATGTTCTTGAGGGAATTTCATGTTTGTCTACATATAGAGAGCCTTCCCTCTTGCTTTGGGATTAGAAAAATTTTGGAGCAAAATTTTTCCTCTCTCTACAATTCTCTCTCTCTCTAGCAAATTTCGTAACCTTTGCCTATACACTCTTAACCAAACCTCTTCATCTTCAAGTTAAGGTACCTTTGAGCCTTGTTTGAGCTCTTGAGGGTGTGTTGGTCTTGTTTTATTGCTTGAAATTGATTCTTCTCTTCAAGAGGTATAAAGCTTTGCCTCTTTACTTACTTTAATCACTCTTCTTTTTCTTTTTTTTCTATTTTCCAACTGTTTTTGGGCTGTAAAAACTCTGTATTTTTGGGCTGAAACTTGGGTTTTAAGGCCAATAAAGGTTTAGGGGCGGCTCATCCTTCTCTACACCTTACTCTTAAGGCCTTTACCCTTGTGTTTCCCACCTTTACACTATCTTGTTTTGAGCTTTTAAATACTGATTTTCAGAGTTATTTCAATGGCTAAAATCATGTTTTGAAGTTCAAAATCGGAGGGGTTAGCCTCCCCTCCTTGTGTTTTGCTTACTAGCCTAACATGCTTCATGTTTTAGCTTATTAATCTAGCTATTTTTGTCTTAATTCCAACATGTTTTACAATTATTTTTAGACTATTTTAGGACTATCTTTACGTGTTTGTTGCATTTGAGCTTTGTTTGCATGCTTATACTGTTATTGTCCCATGAGTTTGGTGTTTTACGCCTTAGACACCATCTTATTTGAGTTGATTGCATTTATTTATGGCTTTCCATACTTGTGATCACTCTTAATCACCTCTCCAACCTCCCTCCTTTCTTGGCTTTTGTTTTGCTTTGAAAGTGGTTTCAAACTACTTGTTTGTTTGAGCATGAGATTGAGATGTCATGCTTAATGGTTTAATCCCTTTGGGGTTTCATTACCAACCGTATGATGTCTCTTTCAAGCCCAAAGCAACTCTTGGTTTAAGCCCTCTTTCCATTAGAGGAGTTAACTTCACCTTTTGGACTCAATTGATTAAAGAATGGATGGTAATCTAAAATGAAGTAATAAAATTGAGGCTAAAAAATGTGCAAGATAACAACTTGTTTGGGTTCAATCGGACGTTAATTGAGCCCTTGAGTCTTGAGTCGTTTCATGCTCATTAGTGATGAAAATGGTTCAAGATTCATTGTCAACTACTTCCCTTGATCTTTTATGATAGGGAGGTTGTTTTGAGAGTCTTGTTTTATTGCATTTGTTGAACTTGCACACTTTGGTTCATGAACCATCATGCAATGAAATTGCATAGATTGATGGTTTGTGAATCAAGTTTTACTACTCCTTTGAGCTATTCAAATGATAAGGAGGGGATAAATATGCAAACAAACCCTTGAGAATACATTGTCCCTACTCTATTTGCTCTCTATTGCAGCAGGAAAGTTCTGTCATCAGTGGCTGACAAGCCATCATTAGTAGACGGCAGGCCCTTTGCCGACCACCAGTGCAAAATCAAGCAGTGTTCTCCTAATAAAGAACAGAGTTGGTCTGTAGATGGAAATCGATGCAAGTGTTCTAGTGTGCAACAGAGACATTCAACAGTAGAAGCAGTCCCTTTTTCACGTGGAAACCGCATTCATGCATGAGTCCTCCATCAATCCTCGGGATCTGTATTGTATATATTAGTGTTGTGATTAAAGTAGTGGCTTTGTACTTAATTAGTTAGAATAGCTAATTTGTCTTGTGATATAATTATTTTAATTAGCTAGATTAGTTAATTAATTAGTTTATTTTTCGTTGTAATAATTAGTTAAGTAGTTTCGCTAATTATTCATTTGTTTTGTAATAATTAGCTTACTTTAATTAGTTAGCTAGTTAGTTCATTCGGACCCTCCTGTATGAGGGCGCAATGTTGTACTAATGTATGTCTTGCAACCCCACGTCTTTCTAGCTTATAATGGTTAGGTTAGAAGCATCATGTTTTGTTTAGCATTCTTCATGTTTGCATCCATTTGTATTGCATGCACCGAGGCTCGGTTCATCATTCTAACTTGCATTGTTATTGCTTAAACTTCTTTGAATACATGCTTAGACTGTATGCTATCAAATTAAATCATATGCCATATTAGTAGTCAAGCCTAGCAATTGCATACCGCATGTGTTGCATTAGCCATATTGCATAGTTAGGATCATGCATCTTTCTAACTTTTTCATCTTTTTTGGCTTGGAGTACTAGGTGAGCCTTTACTCGCTTTAGCATATTGCATTGTATGTTAGTCTTGCTATCTAGCATGCTTGCCATGAGGCTAAATGCTTAAGTGTTAAACTACCTGAATGCCTATGGATAAAGGCTAATTGCTTGAATTAGAATAATTTGAGTAAATGTTCATATGCGACCACTTTTTTCAAGTGGTACATATTTCAAAACAATTTTCAAAACAAACATGAATCAAGTGTTCCAATTCTTGCAAGTTAGTTTATACTTGTGTGTGTGCGCATCACATAGTAATACTAGCCTAATAAAGTGGAATAAGAGCATATAATGTACATAAAATTCATATCATGATTAGTGGAGGCCAATCTTTGATTGGGCGAGTGGGGGTGCTCAATTCATGACCTTCCCCTCTCATACCTAAGTTCCCGAGCCGAGATAATATTGGTGATGACGGACACGTGGCCTTTGGCACGAATCATGGATTTTCTAAATTTCCCAAAAATATTTAGGTGACGACTCTGTATCTGGCAAAGCAGTCCATTTTTGGCATTTTTTTATTCAAAATCGATTTCCCAAAAGATTTGCCGAATTAGGACTCTTTGGTATTTATCTATTTCACATTGCACTTATGAGATCAGATTCAGAACCGCGGGAGTCCGATACTATAGGGCTTATTCTTCTTCTGAGAGAGGGCATGAAAAAGTCGAGCTACATTGGCCGGTTATGTTGATTGTGCTGAAGTGGCCCCTTGCACTACCCTCGATGTTTGCCCAGACTGAACCGGTTGGTAATTCTGTCTCTGGCCTTGGCTAGACCGATCAGAATTTCAAGATCCTGAAGTACTCCCCACTTCAACCAATTGTGGACAAGATCATTTCATATGGCCCGATTGCCCGCAATGGTAGCATGTAGGCAATTGGCCCCTTCTCTGGGCTTAGCCTTGAGAATCCGTTGGTTATTGGTGACTTGGATTCTATTTGCAATCAGATGCCTTGTGACCTAGTTGGCCACATCTGAAACAAGTAACATGGTAGGGACCCGCACTCCCTAAACTCCTCATGGAAACGGACCCCGATGATTTGATTTGTTAGGGTGTGGACTGGGAAGATGAAGAAAAAGAACCCATAGATCTCTTAGAAGACCTCGTATCACCCTTAGATTCGGTGTAACTCAGCCTCTTATGCTTCTGCCTCACTTCTTTAGCCTCAAGCATAATCTCCACATGAGCTGCAACCTCCACCAGTCTATCATACTTCCGATACATATTGCCCATCACTTTCATCAAGATCTTAAACCTTAGTCTCTTCTCAAATTCCAAACACCGACACTCCTCGGTTGCTAGGAGCTCGGGTGCAAAACGCGCCAAACTAGTAAAAGTGACCTCAAATTCCACCACTGGTGTGTCTAATTGCCTTAAGTCTTCAAATTGCTTCCTCAACCTCTCCCTTGCTGTGGGAGGCAAAAATTTCTCTTGGAAGGCGTGAGTGAATGCCTCTCAGGTATGCTCCACTCCATGCTTCACTGATTTCCACCACTGACTAGCCTCCCCCTTTAACTGATAAGCCGCCAATGCCACCCGAAGTTCTCCATCATGGATATCTAGAATCTCCACTAACTTAATAATCTACTCCGGCCATTCGTTTGCCTTCATTAGGTTAGGCTGACTACTAAACTCGGTAGGGTTAGAGCGAAAAAAATTCCTTCTTCAAGAAGGAGACTCAGGTTTCCTTTTCAATTGTCCTCTCTGCTTGCTCAGCTCGGAGTATCTCCATGGACTCACAAAGAGCCCCTGCCATCTCCCAAGCTAATGCCCACATCGCATCTTGGGCCAACGGAAGAGCCGCATCATTTTGTCCCATCCCTTCTTCTTGGGAAGGGAGATCTTGTTATGCCAGCATATCCCGACAACCTCCACGAGGCTTACCTCAACCTCTTCCTCTTCCTCGTCCTGACATCCTATATAAAGATAAGGAAAGAATGAATTAACTCAAAGCCTGCATCACCAACCAACTCACACATTACACACAAATTAGATAAACACCTATGCAAGTGTCTATATCACGTAAAACACACCACATAGTCATATAAACACATAGAGCATACATAAGTTACTCTCCCACGACTCTGACTAGTCCTGTGGCACACAAAGATTTCCTAATGGAAAAAGCATTGATCAAGTGCCCTTCTAAAAGGATTTCAATGATTGCAATAGGTATAAGTCACATCCTAAGAGCTTAACTCCATACCCACATAAACAGATAAGACACACAAGAAAAATTAACGTCCCCACTAACACAACAGCCCTATGCGGTAAAATCACTTCCCACAAGCTCCGGGTATTCAACCCGGTTAGCTCTGATACTAATTTGTAACGCTCTGGAAAGAACCCTTCTAGATCTTGTTCTTCCAAGCATTACCAACACACAATGCCTAATTAAAAGAATAAACAAAGTACACAATCATAGCATTCATTTTCATTGAACTATTTCCCAAAAGTTACAATATTGTCTCATTACATCCCCGACAAGAAAAACAGTTCAATAGATAAGAACATATACAAAACAAATCAAGTCCAAAATGGACCCCCCCTCCAAAATATGCTTTTCCCACACTAACACACAAAATCAACTTTTAATTACAATTATAATAGCCAAAACCCAACAAAACTCCATTAGATATGTCATCAAGCTCCAAAAGTATCCTTTCTTACGAATGCCATCATTTAATGGGTATATCACCTTTGTTTCCTGAAATTGTTAGCTTTTGGGGTGAGTGTAAGCTCAGTAGGTGATGAATTTAACAAGTTATATAGCCAATTGAAAGACTCATGATCATGCAATGCAACAATTGAAAATATGGAAATGAAGATGGGTACTGTGTTTATCTATGTAAAAGAAAAGATGCAATGCATGAACTTTGTTCTATCTTCCACATTCACTTCGAGTGGTAAACATGCTATGACATCCCAAGTAGGAGCCCAAAAGTCAAAGAATATATATATAGTTATAGTTTTGTATACTGAAAATAGTCCCACATTTGCCGGCTCCAGACGGAGGGGCGATGGGCACCCAAACATTTTCCCTTCCACATTTGTCGGCTCCATAAATGGTGGGGACATGGACACCCAAAATATGTTTTTCCACATTTGCCAGCTCTAGAAATGGTGGGCTCGTAAAGACCCAAAAACATTTTCCCACCTTCGTCTAGCTATGTGTGCAAACAGGACAATTGGGCACCTTGACTCCCCGCGCGGGTACCAATTACAATACACAACTCAACTCAACCAGACTCACTACTCGGACTCATAGACAATTTACCTCCTTACAACCCTTTAACCTCCATTTCATTATGATGCCAAGAGAGAATGTAAGATGCATATGATGCATGAATTTGGAAAACCTTTGAATTTCCATATAATAATTCCAAATCATAACAATTCAACATTTCTCACATCAATAACGGAGGATGCCTTATAAGCAATTGGGATACTTACGTGTAGATCCTAATAAGTAGATTTATTGTCTAATAGGTCCCATGAAAAAAATTTGTAATAAAAAAATGTTATTAATTATAAATCTTAGCGACAATTTATAAAAATCATGACAAAAAAAAGTCACTAATTGTCAATTTTTAGCGACGTATGTAAAAAATTGCCAAAAAAAAAAATTAGCGACAATTTTACCAAGACTTATTTTCAATAGGACTTGAAAGGAATTAAGTCTTACTATTAGGACCTATTGGTAGTTTACCCTAAGCAATTCTCCTTATCATCAAGGTTTATATAGGGGAAGAGATCAAATCTTATATTCCATCCTTAGAGTTAAGTAAATACATTCAATTTCATATTTTTGAAACCAATTAAGCAAAACCCCTCTTTATTGAATAAGTCTCAAAGTTAGGGTTTAAGGAAAATTAGAGTTTTCTCTCTCATGTACAAATTGGAGATCAACTCTCATCATCACTTCTATAATCTTCAATAATAAACATGATTTCATCCATAATCACAAAGTATCACCACAGCTTTCCAAAATCACTTACTAGCAACACAATTTATACATATACAAACATATATATCTATCTAACCTAAATAGCTAATGAAACTACCACATAAGTATTTCAAATTAATGATATAACGAGTTAAAGACTCCCCTACCTCGAAATATGAAGCTAGACTTGAGAACTACACTTGCAATGTTGATGAGCTTAGGAAACAATTGGTAAATATGTTGATCTAAGCCTCCTTTCAACTTTCCTTCAAGGCTTTTAGGTGGATCTTAGGTTGAAATTAAAAAAAAAAAAACCTTAG
Source organism: Camellia sinensis (assembly GCF_055761805.1). NCBI lineage: Eukaryota > Viridiplantae > Streptophyta > Magnoliopsida > Ericales > Theaceae > Camellia > Camellia sinensis. The sequence goes on from NC_138967.1 coordinate 60,533,570, forward strand.
GTGAGAGGGCTAGGGTTGTCGAAAAAATAGAGTTAGAGAGAAAGACTGTGTGCGTTTGTGTGTGTGTGTGAAAAGTGGAAAGAAAATATGTAAGGATCGACTTTTAAAATCTGTTGTCCCAACTGACCGCTCGAGCGCAACTTCATTCGCTCAAGTGAACAGCACAAATTCGGAAGGGTCGCTCAAGCAAAAAATGAGAGGTCCCAAAAGTTTTGCAAAGCTACAATGAAATTACTAGGAGCAAACATTCTATACTCAAGCGACAACTTCTTCGCTCGAGCGATCCGCCTGCAAAACTGCCAACTACTGGGAGTTGGAGATCTACGCTCGAGCGACAAAAGCATCGCTCGAGTAGTCTGAAAAACTCAGGTGTCACACCAACATCTGGTTAGAACTGTTCGAAGATCCAAATAATGAAGAAGCTATTGCACAGGCCTTGGACATGGCAGAAGGCCGAAGAGAAGCAGCACTGATCAGACTTGTAGCTTATCAACAGCAATTTATCAAGAGTTTCAACAAGAAAGTTCTCCTAAGACAATTTACATCTGGTGAAAAGTCATGGATCATAAACGGGTGCTTGGCGAAGGAAAGTTAGGACCTAACTAGGAGGGGCCTTACAAGGTGTGGACACCCCATTTTGACCACCACTAAGACTTGGGAGCCGCAATCTGAACACTTGATGATGAAAATTACATTATGCAAATGGTTAGAATCTTCAGCAAAAGAATTCAGTTTCGAGCTTCAAACCCAAGCCTTCCACCACATTTAGAGCAAAACCCTTTTTTTAGTTTGACCACACAGTGAGCAGCGGTACGTATTAATGAGTAGCGGGGCCAATTAAATTGGCAGGCCAGCCAATTAATGAGTAGGCCATACAAAATATCGGCCGGCCAACCATGTTCAGCAACGGCATATATTTTGAGACAGCCAGCTGTCCCCATGACCATCCTTGCACTAGTAGTCTCATTACAGATATTTTCGACGCGAGACGGTGTTTTTGTATAAATACAAGGCCTCCCCTAAGGGTTTTGGGTTAGAAAATTTTACCAAGAGCTAAAGACTTGCCAAACACCCTTCCTTCCTCTCTTATAATATACATACACTATACATACACTTCCTAAGCCTAAACTTGAGGCCTTTTGCTGAGATTCTTGAACACAAATTTCAGCTCTTAAGAGTGTTCAACTACAAGAAGATCATCCTCTCTTTAAAGGGTAATCTTTGAGCTTTTGTACCATCTTTTACTATCTCTTTTCTTTACTTTTTCACACTATTTTTCAAAGATTTTTTAAGCTTAAAAATGTGATTTTAAGTCACAAAAAAGAGGATGGGTTAGCCACCCTTTCTTAGGCTTGTTAGTCATTTGAAACTTCTTTGCTTTAGCCTATTTTTCCTCACTTTTTCCACCTCAAAAATCTAATTTTCAGCATTGTTTTAGTGTTGTTTTTGGTGTTAAATTATGCGTTGAATATTGTAGACGTGTTGTTGTAAGTCCTCATGGATATAGCCTTCAATCCATTTGAATTTATACTCTTTTCTTACACTTTTTTGTAGCTTTCATACATGTTCATACTATTGTAATCACCTTTGCATAATCAGCTCTGCAACTTCCCTCCATTCTTTATTTATTTTGATAAAGAATTGAGTCAAACAAAAGATTGTTGTTCTAAGCATAAGAAAGAGACTTTTCATGCTTAATGGTTTAATCTCTTCAGAGGTTCATTACCAAGGCATCACATCTCTCTCATGCTAAGCACAATCTCTTGTTTGAAATTTCTCTTTATCACCGGTGCATTTACTTCGAAGGGACTAACTTCCTGGTTTAGACCCTTGGAAATCCTAAATGAAGGTTTCATTATAGCTTGTTATCAGGTTTGGATTTAGGGTCATTATTGCCCTTTTTCGGGTTTGACTCCGAATACATTATTGCTCGTAAATAAGTTTGATTCCTCCTTTATAATTTCCCCCATAGAAAAGGGCTTGAAAAGCTCATTTCTTGGGTTAAGTCAATGCTTGATACTCTTTATCACTTTTTGGACTTAATGGACGTAATTATCACTTGGACAAAAAATGAAGAAAAGATAAGAGCTGGAAAGGTAATGTAAACGAAGCTTATAAAATTGGCATAAAAGAGATCAAAAAAAAAATTAATAAAATTGAGTCGGGTTCAATCGGACGTTATATTGAACCTCTTGCGTCTTGACTCGTTGCATATTCTTAAGTGATGTTCAATGATTCAAGAAGCAATGCCCCCCCCCCTCCTCTTTCCTTAAAGTAACTCCATGATAAGAAGGAGGTGTTGTCGGTCATTTGTTTCATTTTTATTGAGCTTTTGTCCTATCGGTTCTAAGATCATCATGCAACAAACATGCGAAAATTGATGATTTCTGAACCGATTCTATTCCTCCCTTGATCATCTTCACGATAGGAAATAGCAGAGAAGATAAACATCTCTTGGAAACACTTTATTTTTGCTCTGCTTCAGCTCTGTTGCAGTAGAGTAATCCCCAAAAATAGTGGCCAGTCGACCACCATTATGTTCAACCGACCACTTTCCAAGGCCAGCCAGCCACCTTTTTTTGTACAGGCAGTGGCATTTTTATGGCAGAACAGAGCCGAATCTAGGGCCAAAACAAAATAATTTTCTGACTGCAAACAAAAGAGATTCTGGCAGCAAACACAGAGGTTTCCAGGAGGATGTTCTCGATTGCGAGCATGTGGCTCCTCGATTCTCGTTCTAGTCTATTAAATTAATACTTTAATATTAAGTATGTTGTAATTAATTAGTTAGCTTCATCTGAGTTTGCAATAGCTAGTTAAATTTAGTTAATTCATTCAATTGTGTTGTAATAAGTAATTAATTAGGACATTCATTCGATTCCTCTTGTGCAAGGGAAAATGTGTAACATTTGTAATATTTTGTACGTCTTCAAACCCCCACTTCTTTCTCCCTTTTATTTACTTGTTTACTATGGCTGGACGTAGTATCATATCTTTGGTTTCATATTATTACCATGACTTCCACCCAATTTTTGCATACATTAGGATTTGGCTCATCATACTTGATAAACATCCATTATTTCTTGCTTGAATACACGTGCTACCATATGCCTTGACTTGATCCATATGTCTTGTTAAATAAACCGAACCTCGTAGTTGCATTTTGTGTGTGTTGCATTAGTCACATGCATATTAGAGCATGTATATTTCTAATTATTTTCTTCTCTTTGGCTTGCCCTGGTTGAGTACTAGGTGAGCATTTTTGCTTTAGCATATTGCATACATGTTTGTGTTACCATATCAAGCATATTACCCTGAGGCTAAGTGCTTATTTGATATACCTCTTTGAATGCCGGTGGATGAAGGCTATTTCGCTTAAATTGGAATGATTTTGACAAATGTACATATGAGCTTACTTTTTCAAGTAGCACATATTCAAAATTCTTTTCAAACAAACATGAAATCAAAACATTTCAAAATGGGTGACTTAGTCTATACTTGTGTGCCTCACATAGTAGGTTAGCATTAATAATTAGAACAAGAGCATATAATGTACATAAAAAATCATATCATGATTAGTAGATGCCGATCTTTGATCGGGTGAGTGGGGTGCTCAATTCATGACCTTCCCCTCTCATACCTAAAATCCCGAGCCAAGACACTTTGGTTATGGCGGACAAGTGGCCTTTAGCACAAGTCATGAGTTTCCTAAATTTTCTAAAAATATTTAGGTGGTGACTCTGAAATCTGGCATTGCAATTCATTTTTGGCATTCCTAATTGTAAATCAATGTTTCAAAGATTTGCAGAATTTGGACTCTCATTTGTGTTTCTTTGTTTCGCATTACACTTGTAAAACCAAATTCAGAACCACGGAAGTCCGAACTGTAGGACTATTGTATCCAAGGAGACTAAACCCCTCCGAGGAGCATGAAAAGCAAGCTACAGTTTTTGGAGACTCTACTGGGGATTTAGAGAACTTGACTTAAACTTCATGATGTGATATTTTATCTACATATATATGTTCTTTGCATTTGTATTTGCATAGTACTCTTTGGTCACTGTGTTTTCCATCTACTATTCTTGGGCGGCTTGCCTATAAAGCTTGCCAAAAGCCTGGCTGGTCGTGGGCTCTGCCATATTGGAAACACAACCCTTGGATCTGGATTATCACCGTACCGCTTGATCCTCCTTTCACTTCTCACTGTTAGGTGTGAGAGTTATATTAGGTAATCTTACTGAGGTACCCTTTTGGACCAATCGGTCTACTACATGTTGTGAGCTCTAGCGACCATCCAAAAATAGGACAGGATACTCTCTTATATTTAGGATGTTGTGAAACCACTTGTTTGAATAGTGGAACTCTAGATCATGCCAAAGCTAGGACAGGGAAACCCTAACCTCTTTTGTGCAAAATGTGAAATCTTTGGCAATGTGTGATGCAATCCTTGGAGTCCTAATATTGAGGCGATTCCTTTCAAAACTTGAGGGTTATATCAGAATCGTAATTTGGGTCAAAATCCATGGGTTTGTGTTTGATAAGGGTGAATTTTCAGCAAGACCAGAGCCAAGGCCAAAAAAATTATATCTTGCTTTGTCTTGACCAGCATACCTAGTATCCTGATCTGATAAGGCATTTGTTTTTAATGCTAGGTTTGTTTGAGCCAAAGAAGGAGCAGTACCTAACTCAGCAACGGCCCAACCTAGTCCGACCCGAAAAGCCTTAGCCCATCATAGTCCATCCAATCCCAAAAAAGAAAACAAAAAACAAAAAAAAGCACTCAACAAAGGTCCAGTCCATCTGATCCCTAAAGGCCAACTTAGAAAGGATCCATCTAATGCCAAAAGACCCATTCTAAAAAGCCCAATCCAGTCAAACCCATCTAGACTAATCCAGTTCAGATACATCAAGTGTAACCGGGTCAAAATCCTTGTTAGTCAGCTCTCAAGTTACACCAATACATTTCCCTAATTGCCAACTCAGCAGACCCATGATGGCACAGAGTCCAAAAGAAGTTACAGCCATGATAACAGCCTTTCAAAAAAACCATGGATACACTGAACCAGAGAATTGCCATGCAGGATGAGACACTTTCTGAAATGCAACGCTCATCTGGGGCACCTACCACACATCTAGTCCTGGATACCCTGCTGAACCTTGATCTACCTCGGCTAGCTGAAAATCTCCAGGCTCCGGATCTCCAAGAGGTGTTAGCTCAAGATTAAGCTTTCAAGCCTCTAGCGTAGCCCTATGGGGGAACTCTCCATGATTTTGATCCCGCCAGGATAAAAGTCTCTCAGCTTTAAAAAAATGTTTTAAAAGTATCAAGGATTTAACTGAATCTTAGACATCGAGGACGGTTACACGGAGGCTTCTATAAGGTTACCACAGAACTTTAAGATGCCGCATATTGACAGATTCGACGGAAGTGGGGATCTAATTGTCCACATCCATCTCCTCTCAAATGTCTTGAAACCAATGGGCTTGACATGGGTTCAGAAACTGTCATTGTTCGGGAGGACTCTATCGAAAGTAGCAGCCACCTGGCATGCCAAACTAGAGGACCCAACCAAGCAAAACTGGGAAGAACTATCTAAGGGATTTGTTAATCAGTATTTATACAATACTAAGATGGAGGTAATGATCAATGAACTGGAGGCAGCCTCTCAAAATCCCGAAGAACCCTTCGTAGACTTTGTTACGAAATGGAGGGCGAAGGTCGCACGAATGACCAACAGGCCTTCAGAGAGGGAACAGATTCGCTTAGTAGTTTAGAACCTTGAACCAGACATGTTACAGAGGATGATAGTCATCCCACTATCTACCTTCACGGCTTTACATGAATTGGGGGTTCAGATTAAGAGCACTTTCAAGAAAAAAATTATCCAAAGAACGATCAAACCAACAAGGGGGTGTTTTCCAGGAGTACCAATGCTAGCATAGCACTATTCCTAAACCCATTGAAATCAATACCATTGCCACTAATCCCAAAACTACCGACCCTTTTGCCAATACCAACCCACAAACAGTCGTCCTAACCCCGAACTCAAGGTAGAACTTTCACCCCCCTCCTTATGAGCCTAACCAGCGCACTAAAAGTCCTGATAGAAAGAGGGTATCTCAAACCCCTTGATCTCCAACCTCTTCCTGATCCACTCCCTGCTAGATATAACCCCACCAAATATTGTGCGTACCATCAGTAATGCGGTCATGGCACTGATCATTGCTACCGCCTTTGTCATGAGGTTCAAAATCTCATTGATGACCAGATGATAGCTACACCTCAAGAACCCAATATTACCACTAATCCATTTCCCATCCATGACCGAGTACCTCCTCCTCACCTTAACCTCATCCATACGCTACCTTCTACCTTCAGCCCCAGTATATATCACTCCATCCCATCTGTCAAGGCCAAAGGTGTTTATTTTCGAAGACACCGATTTGTGCATGATGGATACACCCAATCTGGTTTGGATACACCAAGAGCACCAAATGGCTAAACCCACTACTACTGAGATGTTAAAAATGATTGAAGACCTTTAAAGAATAGTGGCAGATTTAACCTTTGGGGTTTCGACCCCGTCATTTACCACACCTCATACGAGGATTTTATACCAAAGAATTCTCCAATCTTGGAACAAACTAAAAGTGGAATGGGTCAACCCAAAATTGGAAGTGAGATGAAGACTGGTGGTGATAATAGAAGGGTAACCCAATTAGACACAATGATCAACCCATATATGGTCCGACTCTTTGATAGGGCTGAAGCAAGTAGGAAAAATGAGTGTGGGGTGACTATTGACCCTTGTGCACATCTTCGACGAGTTTTCGAAGCTCTAAGGACCAAAGCCCTAAACAAATGGCAAGTCCTTGCAATTGTTGAAAGGGATGTGGATGAAACTTTCGCCATTCAACACACCAATGCTCAAGTGAGGGTTACTATGGATGAATTCAATGAGAAAAGCCAGGTTGAGGGTATTTTGAATCACAAGTTGGCAAACAAGGGAAGGTCAAACAATGAAAAGAAATGCTTTACCAGAAACACCCATCCTAATTCCAGTCCCAAGCCCATGAATACCTAGCCAACACCCGCCAACCCATTTGCCAATATTTCTAACGCTGATGCTTCCTCCTCCCAAAAATAAACCTTCACCCATCTCCATATGAACCCAACCCTCGCCTTGAAGGTACTGATGGAGAAAGGGTATCTCAAACCGCTCAATCCTTGACCTCTTCCAAACCCTCTCCCACATAGACATGACCCTACCCAATATTGCACATTCTATCAGTAATACGATCACCATACTGACCGTTGTTTTCACTTTCGCCATGAATTCAAGACCTGATTGACAAAAAGATCATCACCCCACCTGAAAATCCCAAAGCTGTCAATAAACCTCTTCCTGATTACAATAGATTGCCACTCCATCACATAAATCTCATCCATGGCTTGCCAACAACCAACCTTGACCATAGCTAGCATAGTCAAAAAGATGTGTGGGGACAACCGGGGTAATTGTGAGGCTCAATCTATGAGACTTAGTTTGAAAGTCTCGTATTGCTAAATTGAAGGCAGGTTTGGACCCCCCGGTGGGCTACTTGAAGTTTTTTTGAATTTTGTAGTTACACTTAGAGAGTGAAAACCCCTTTTGTCTCAAGAGTGCTGATTTTTTTTTGAGTTGTGTCCTGCAAATAGTTGAGTTGTGTATCGAGTCTTATTTTCTTTTTTGCGTCGTTGTGTCAGTTGAGTCTTGCCTTTTGAGTCACTCTCGTGTACCCTTATGTCTTTGTCTTCTTTTCAATAAGAAAGCAGGAGTGAAGTTTTTGGATCATTTTATCGTGCCTATAATAATTCATGTGTGACCTTTTTAAAATAGGAAAAGCTTTGAATTTATTTTTTGAATGAGATTCTGTTAATAAGTTTGAGTGTTAAGAAGGATCCCGTAAATGGTTTGAGTGGATTCTGACTTATCGGTGCGATGTCCTTCATGAGTTCAAAATTTTAAGTTGTTTCATTTGCAAACTTGCCAAGATAGGTTCAGAATTGTGCGTAGTATTCTACACTATCGTGGGGATTATCTTCACCTTTAGGCGACCATTTTAGCAAGCATAAGACGGCTTTCAAACCTCATAATCATAGAATTTCTCCCCTTGGCATTTTCATTACTTCAAAAAGAAATAGATAAAAAAAACCAAAAAAAAACCCCCCCACCCCAAAAAAAGGAAAGAAAAGAAAAGAAAGAGGAAAAAAAAAGAGGAAAGAGAAGAAGAAGAAGAAGAAGAAGAAGAAGAAGAAGAAAGAAAGAAAAGAAAAAGAAAAGGGAAAAAAAGTCAACCATTAAGCCAGGCGTATTCGTTGGAAGAAAATCTAACCAACTGTGAGGAAATGAACTTTTGTCTGAATCCAGGGAGGCTAATGTGAGGAAGTACCATGAGAAGAACCAACTTTGAAAATGGAGTGAAAGGAAAGGAATAAGACATGCATAAGGGAGTGGAAAACCAAGCTCAAATCAAGGTGAAGCCAGTTTCAGTGTTAGGGCAAGGATGACTATTGATTAAATTCACCACAAAAGTTGTAACGCTATCCTTGAGAGGCTCACTAGGTTGAAAACTCGAAAGGGCGACATAGGCAAAAGTTAGAGCATGAAAAATGAGAAATCAAATAAATAGAGCTCGCAAGGTTGAAAACTGAAAGGGCGGATTTGGAAAAAGTTAGAGCTCAAAAGGAGAGTGTCAACACCCGATTAAACTTCAGCCATGAACTACGTTGACCTGATTCCCATTCTTAGGATATGTAGGCAACTTCATCCTGAAGTTCGGTCTCAACCATATCCATCTCATTCATCTCAACCGGATCATCTTACCTAATTCACGTCATCAGCTTCACATCAATCCATGAACTATACCGACTGCTATGCATATCATATACTTACGTTGGGTAAGAAAGAACTAGCTTGAATCAACAAGTGGAGAAATTTTCAAAACTTGAACTTATCAGTAGAATCTCTAACTTGAGTAAAAAAGGAACCAAAACTCGGGTTTTGCGAAATTGAGTTTTAAAGGGAGCATAAGTAATACTAGGGGCACTATGAATGATCAGTCACCTTGAGTCTTTTTCTGCTTTCAGGTCAGTTGCAAGGTCTTTTGTGTCATGCCCAGTATTTGTCTCGGTCTGCGCTCTTCATCGAGTCACCATAGTGCGTCTATCGCTCAAGTTCAACTGAGTGGTATGGTCAAAATTTCATACATGAGTGTTCGCTCCAAACTCGAAAAAAAGTCCATGTGTGGAATTCATAAACAAACTGAGAGTGCCCATACAAGGGGCATCGCGCTCATGATCATTGCAAAATGTATGTGAGGAATTTGTCACTACTTTGGAGGGGACTGAAGGAAGTTCTCGACATGCTGGGACAGAAGGAAATCATAAGTCTGATTGGTTGGCAACTGTTCTAGGATCTAATAATCCGTATCACATGTGCCTACATAATGTTGACAACAGTGGCCAGTGATTGGACACTAGGGGCAATTTTCAGTGCATCTGATCGGGTCATCAATTGAACAAGGGGTATGAACCCAACCTTTCTCTTAGTAAACTCAAAGCCATTTGTTAGGCATTTTCCATTGGATTAGGGTAACTCACCCCCATGATGATTCTGATATGATTCAGCTTTCGAAAGTTGTCTCCAACCATTTCAAAACTCTCTTAAGATTGCCCTATTCCCTCTGATTAATACATGTGTTTTGGATTATACATGCAATGCTCATACACTCTAGTTGATTTGAATTGCATGATTGATTGCTCCTGTTCTTGACTTTGTTCTTTACTTGTAACAATAGTGTTTCGTTAAGTTACCTTCCACAGTATTTCTCAGTTGCATTTTAATAAGTTGTGGCAAGTTGCCCTACACTCATTCCATAAGGTACATGATGCACTGTCTTGTACACTTGCATCACACTGTTTTGTGCATTCATCTTACATCTCACTATTTTGTGCATTCATCGTACACGGCATTGTTTTGTACATTTTTCTTGCATTGCATTGTCTTGTGCATTCACCTTGTATCACACTATCTTGTGCATCTCGTAACGCACTGTTTTGTACACCTGCGTTGCACTGTCTTGTGTATTCACCTTGTATCGCACTGTCTTGTGCACCTCATATCGCACTGTTTTGTGCACCTGTATCGCACTATTTTGTGCACCTACATCGCATTGTCTTCTGCACCCACATCGCACTATCTTGTGCATTCACCTTGCATCGCACTGTCTTGTGCACCTACACAACATTGTTTTGTGTATTCACCTACGTCGCACTATCTTGTGCATTCACCTGCATCGCTGTCATGGCCCAAACATGCCCCTATGGGTTAGAGTCATAACTAGCCAGTAATCGTAAAAGTCAGTGGTGGCTTCATTTTCTTGAATTCTTTAGTAAGGGCTATTATTCGGTCATCATTTTGCAAAATCTGGTATAGGTTGTATCAGAGGTAGGGATTGCAGTTGTTGCCACTACTATTGTTGCCTTAGTGTTTCTGTCATGTCCTGCGCCATTCTCTCCATTCGGTCTAGCCGAGAAGTTGAGGATTCTTCTAGCTCATCGGCTCTTGTCCTCACCATCATCTAATGAGACTTGCATTATAATTCATACAGAAGATATACACAATATTCATGTACAAAAAGAGCACATTCATACAATTAGGCAACAATTATATATCATATAGTTGCATACTTCAAATCACTTAGCAATTTCTTAATGCATACAAGCATATATTTATCATATGAATGCAACTTAGATCTTTTCTAGACACTCTATTGCTCATTGGAACAAGTGTGTGAGTTATTAGTCATGCTCTGATACCACTCTGTCATAGCCTATACCCGCCCCTATGGGTTAGAGTCATAACCGGCCAATAATCATGAGATTACCTGCGGCCTCAATCAGAAATCAAATCATATTTAATAATAAGGGGCCATAATGCGGAAGCAGAACTTGTAAAGATTGTCCAATGAGCTGTGCATATATGGCTTAACCAAAAACTTTCAATATATGTGTAATAACTCACACTATACAAACATCCATAGTATGTATTACATAAGTCCAGGATCATTCAAAAGTCAGTATTGACAAAAACCAAGGTTATACACAAATTTGGTCATACATGACCACAAAAGAACAAAAGTAAAAGCAAAACAAAAGTAAAGCCTCTTGCGTGAGGCGACCTTGGTTGACTCCTCAAAACTCGGTTTCTTATAGCTCACTGGGGCTAGGGTTGGACATCTCGCTGCTCACCTACATACAAATAAAGAGTGAGCGAACACCTAATGAATAATACCAAAGTAAAGGAGTTCATGAATGAGATTCATTTAATCATAATTCATAAACTAAACTTGTTGATCGATGTCAATGCAAAATGACCTCTAGTCCAATATATCATATATCGTATCTATATAGAAAATGACCTCAGGTCCAATTCGTATTTACAAAACAACCTTTGGTCCATTATAAGCAAAACGACCTTTAGTCCAGTTCATATACAAAACAACCTTGGGTCCATTGTATGCAAAATGACCTTGGGTCCAATCAATTCATATTCACATTTTTGCAAACTTTTAGATCCATGGTCATGTTCACATTTGTCTTCGTATTCAAAATGACCTTAGGTCCAATCAATTCCTTATTCAAAATGGCCTTTAGCCCATCTAATAGTTATACAAAACAGCCTTAGGCCCAATTTATATCCTCTTCAAGTAAACCGAATGGCCTTGGGCCCATTTCGTAATCATACATCAATCACTTCGCATACTTCATTGCGAATCAAGCGGATAGAATACTCATTCACAGTATTAATTCGGAAGTTTAGAAACTTATCACAGAGGTAACATTTAGAAAATAATGTATACACAAAAATATCTTTACTAAGATATTACTCACAGTGTTCCAATGCTTGATTCGTCCTTGCACTTGACCCTACATAATTCATAATACATTGGGTCATAATACAATTCAATCCATTCTTTAGTTTACTTAACTTTCTTAGGCTTCTTTTACGCCCTTTAATTCATTTAGGATGCTCAATGTGTGCCTAAGAATACTCAAAAATGGAAAAGAACGGAAATTGGAACATAAAACAACTTTTCAAAAGTTTTTGAAACAGGACACTCCGCTCGAGCTCAGCTTTTGTCGCTCGAACAGTCTGTAAAACTCTATAAAAGTACTGGTTGCATAATTTTTACACTCGAGCGAGACATTCTTTTCTCAAGCGATGAGTATTGGAAAATAGGGTCATCTCGAGCTCAAGTTTTGCCGCTCGAGCTACCGTGCAATTCTCTGTAAAACTTCTGGAAGCTGAATTTTTATGCTCGAGGGAGACTTTCTTCACTCGAGCAAATAGGTCGAATTCTAGAATTTCCAGAATTGTGTTTGAACTTCAGATACACATTCAAAGGTCCAATTTCGTGCTAAACTCACTCAAATATGCAAGAACACTCCCAAATACGTATATTTGAAGATGACTTCAACTATAGTTCAAAATTCCATGGATTCAACAAACTTTGAACCGAAAACTTTGTATAATTATAATCCATGTTCTTTATCATGCATTTACAAGCTTCGAGGCTTTCAAAACTTAACAATTCATGCATGCATGTGTTAAACAACCCTTAATTTAACATAATCATTAAGGTTTATGCTCAAACATGAGAAATTACTATGAATCCATGCATGCATGTCTATATTGATATCAAATTCATCCATTTAAGCTTAATTCATGTATTTAGCTTCATATATAGTTTGAATTCACATAATTACAAACTCTAACTCATGAATTAAGAGTTAATTACTCACTTAGAAGCTTCAATCTTCCAAATTCTAGCTAGTTCTAGAGTGTAGCTCTTCAATTCTCTAAGCTTTGAGCTAAAATCTTCAGATTGAATTCTTTCTCTCTCTATAATCGGTTCTCTCTCTCTCTCTCTCTCTCTCTAGTGTATTTTTAGATCTTTGAGCTCATAATGTGAGCTTAAGTTATGAGCTTAAGTGTGTTTAGCTCAAATATATATACTAGTTGATTAGTTTAAACTAATCAAACTCACTTAAAGATTAATGAACCACATTTAATTTAATCTAATTATCCACAACTGGAACACGTCGGCCTAGTATCACCTTCCTGAGTTGAGTTGCTTTAACTGCCCACATTCGCCTTCTTCTTGGCACCAAACGGTACTTGGCGATTGTCATAATTCTGCCTCTTTCTCTGGCTCTCTCCTGAAGTCTGATATCGGGTTAAGTTGGCTTCTTCCAGGATGGCCTTGTCTAGTACTCCGGCATAAGTCGGCATGTTGAGCATGTTAACTCGATCTTGTATCGGTCCACGAAGCCCACTTTCAAACTTCCTAGCTTTCCTATATTCATCATTGACCATGTGAGGTGCATATCTCGCCAACTCGGTAAAAGCACGGTTGTACTCAGCCACTGTTCTGTTGCCCTGTGTCAAAGTCTGGAATTCTGTGGCCTTGCGATCTCGGACACTGCGGAGAAAGTGCTTGTTATAAAACAACTCCAAAAATCTGGCCCAAGTCAAACCTAGATTGCCTTCTCGGATCATCATCCACCATCTTCGAGCGTTGTAGACACCCCATTTTTGACCGACCTTAAGACTTAGACGTCACCAGTTGAGCGCTTGATGATGTTGCATATCGCGCTCGTTCAGAAGTTTCAGAGTCGCGGCCGTGAGCCCTGCCTCCGGATTTCCGAACCCTCTTCTGTGCCTTGTCTTGGTTTGCGAACCAGACTCGGTTTTCTCTGTTTCTTTTCCTGAGGGGAGGGAGAGGTCCGGTAGACCATCTCTCAATGTCCGCAGGCTACATTTCGTGGCCGTAGGCCATTTTGCCCATTTCGGAGTCCGGTTTCCGGTTTTTCGGGACCGTTGGTCGTGTGCCTCGGTTCGGGACCGCCTCACCACCTCCGTTTGTTCTATTTTTTCGCATACTCCTTACTTGCTCCCTTTTGAGGGACACTGGCGTCTGAGAAACCCACTTCGTGGCCGAATGCCACTTTCGGTGTTTAACGGGCAGTTTCCGGGGCCCCGAACTGCGTGTTTTGGCCCCCGAACATTCGTTTTGCATCGGTTTTCATTCATTTTTGGCAGGTACCTCTGTTTCATCACTAGGAAGGTCACTGAAGGGTGGGAGGCCAGCAATTGTTGCAGCAACCAGTTATACATCCTCCGACGCCCTCCGGCGCCCGTTTTTCGCACTTCCGGGCTAATGTTGAACACCTTGGGCCCATTTTCTTGAACTTTGAACCACATATTTGTGATGTACACACATGGGAGGACCCTAAAAGTTGGTGGCCGGCCATTAATGTTACTTGACCCTTTTGACCCCCTCCTTCCGGGCTAATGTTGAACACCTTGGGCCCATTTTCTTGAAATTTGAACCACATATTTGTGATGTACACACATGGGAGGACCCTAAAAGTTGGTGGCCGGCCAGTAATTCCACCTGACCCTTTTGAACCCCTCTTTCCGAGCTAATTTTGAACCCCTTGGACCCACTTTCTTGGACTTTTAACCACAGGGTTGTGTTGTACACAGGTAGGAGGACACCATCAGTTGGTGGCCGGCCACTAAATCTGATTGACCCTTTTGACCCCTAGCCGGCCGGCTAGGGGGTGTGGCCGGCCGGCCACCTGCAGCAAAAGTAATAGGCCGGCCGAGCTCCTTGCACTGTGCACTTTATAGCTGTGGAGCTTTATCCCCCAGAAAATATCTTTATCCGGGGGATATTTTGTGGGGGAAAGCTTACCTCCTTTTTGCCCCACCTTTACACCCTCCTTTTGGTCCTTATAACCAGCTGCCATTGTTTATTTTGGGGGTTGGACAATTTCATCTTCAAACTTGCATACAAAAATCCCTCTCCATCTCCCTCATTTCCTTGAAAACCTTCAAGCTCTACACCTCATTTTCTTCATCACCACCAAGCTCTACCACCACCACTCCATTCCAGCAGCAAGGAGAAGAATTCCAGCAGCTAAGAGGCAACAAATTTGGTCCAAGAAGCAACAAAAGTATTGATCTTCAAGGGTGAGTTGCATCATTCCCTTTTTGGCCCATTTCTTGTATCTTTTGTAAGCCATCTATGTTTTTGCTTTGAGCTCCAGCCATAACTGAAAGTGGCCTTATTTTTAGCTCATTTTCTTGTTTCATTAAGGGCTCAACCCTGTTTGAGCCCTCCATATTGCACTTGCTTCAATATCCTCCTTAAATACCGTTTTCTTGCATGCTTTGGCAGCCTATCATGATTCCATTTTTGGACGATTTACAGGCCTAGAGATGGCCTTATTTTGACCATCTTAACATGTTTCATTAAGGGTCTTTGGCTTTTTGGTGAATATTTTTCATACTTCATGTTATAGCCTCTTTTGAGCCTTACTTTGCATTGCATTTCTAGCATGTTTGTATACTGTTTTTGGGTTTTTATAGTTCTGTAAACATGCTTATTTTTGGTCCCTCTTCAATGTTGTAGAAGGGAATTTTTCAATTTGGGCTGTGTATATACCACTTGCCTCTTTGGCCACCTTTTGGTCCGTTTTCTTGCATAAGAGCTTAGCCTTATCTATGTTTGTTTTTGAGGTTTTTACAGTTCTGTGAAAGTGCTTATTTTGGGTCCCTCTTCAACATTGTTGAAGGACCCTAACCTGTTTGGGGCCAGCAGCTATGAGCTTCTTCTTAATCTCATGTTTAGGGCCATTTCTTGCATGCTATTTTTGCCCTATCTTGGTTTGCTGTTTGGCCATGATTTGTACTGGTAAAATGATAATTTTGGGACTGCCTAGCTTCTGTCTTTACACTTCATGTCCATATTGTGCATGCATTGCATAGCTATAGGCCATTTCGGGTGCCAAAATTCATATTTCGGGACTATTCCATACATCGGGTGTGTTTTCGCCTCATTTCGGGGCAATTTTCCCCCACTTTTCAGTGATGAAATCCCATTAGCATGTTTGCATATCATTTCCCATGCCATAGTTCGCATTTTTGCATCGCCTCGGTTTGCGTGCCCGTGTGCACGCATTTCGAGGCACCTCATTTTCATTCATCGGCCTCTTATGTGAGTGTGGATGAGGCTCTCTCATGTTAGTGTAAGTCCATGTTGCATTCCATATGCCATTTTTGCCATATTGCATTGCGTATGCCATTGCCTCGGTTTGCGTGCCCTCGTGCACGCATTTCGAGGCACTCCATTTTCATCCATCGGCCTCTTATGTGAGTGTGGCTGAGGCTCTCTCATGTTAGTATAAGTCCATGTTGCATTCTATATGCCATTTTAGCCATATTGCATTGCGTATGTCATTTTCTAGGTTTACGTGCCCGTGTGCACGCATTTCGATGCATCTCATTTTTTTAGCATAATGCATGCTAGGTTGTATCTTAGATCGCATTCTGTCATTTTCTCGATTTGCGTGCCTGTGTGCACGCATTTCGAGACATCTCATTTTCATAGCAATGTGCATGCTAGGCTGTATCTTAGTTGCATTTCATGCATATCATGCATATTGCATCGTGTTCGGGATAGGAGTTAGCCCGGGCACGGGAAACGAGGTGCGTTTCGTACTTTGAGTGACGGAACGTGTCTCAATTCCCAGTCACCGACACTCCAGATTACCCATGATGGAGTTAGGTTCTTGTTGTGTTTACATGTGCATTCATCCTATATTGAATTGTGCAATTCGACTCCTCGGCCATCATGCCTCGGTATGCGTGATTGGTGGCACGAGGATCGAGGCATGCATATATTTGTGAAAATACATTGCTATGCCCCTTTCCTGCTCTCTGTTGCAGCAAAATAAAGAATCAGTAACTTTTCAGAGTCTGGCACGCTTTCCAAGAATAACTGCTAAACAGAGGCTAATTGGGGCATCCCGGTGGATTTCCGCGTAAAGCAGCCTAACATACATCATTCATCAGAAACGAGGCAGTCCCTGGCTTGCACTCCAATTTTACAGCTTTCTTAGTTAATTTGTTAATTAAGTAGGAATTTGTATATTATTTGGACTGTAATATTCTTTTATTTGGGACTGTATATTTATTCGGACCCTCTGCGCGAGGGCATAACTGTAATAAAGTGTGCGTGTGTGTGTTGTATGTCGTCCAACCCCACGTCTTTCTCCCTTTTATTTACCTGCCTATGATGGTTAGATTAGGGCATATTTCAATTAGCATACAATATGATAGCATGTTTGCATTCATTCATCTGCATTGCATGCACCAGGCTCGGCGCATCATACTAACTGCATTTGTATTTCAATTCCAAGTTGAATACATGTTAGTTGTAGCATTCCATATGCCATGTTTAGAATAGCTGGGCCTACTATAGATTGCATTTTTTTTTTGCATGTGTTGCATTAGGCATTTCTGTACAGTTAGGATCATGCATGATTTCTAATGAAGTCTCTATTTTGGCTTGGAGTATTCGGTAAGTTCTATGCTTTAGCATCCTTGCATGCGTGTGAGTGACTGCCATGAATAGCATGCTTACCATGAGGCTATTTGCTTAGGTGATATAACTGTCTGAATGCCTGTGGGTGAAGGTTGGGTTATTTGAATTGGAATAATTCATCAAATGTGTGTTTTAAGCCCACTAGATAGTGGCAAAATCATGTTTCCTAAGCCCACCCGAGGGTGGCAAATCCACGTCTTAGCCTACTTGCGGGTAGCACCATCAAACCACTTTCAAATAAACAAACATGAAATGTTTTGTTCTAATTCAGGCAACCCGGTCTATACTTATATGCTGTGTGCATCACATAATATCCTAGGCTAATAACCGGAATAAGGAC
Source organism: Camellia sinensis (assembly GCF_055761805.1). Taxonomy (NCBI): domain Eukaryota; kingdom Viridiplantae; phylum Streptophyta; class Magnoliopsida; order Ericales; family Theaceae; genus Camellia; species Camellia sinensis. Next base: position 60,551,409 of record NC_138967.1, read on the forward strand.
ACACAAAGTTTTCAAAAATTGATATCATGGTTAGTAGAGGCCGATCTTTGATCGGGCGAGCGGGGGTGCTCACGAAGTGACCTTCCCCAATCGTACCCAAGTTCCCGAGCCGAGGCAACTTTGGTGATGACGGACACGTGGCCTTTTGGCACTGAGTCAGGGTTTCCTAAATTTCCCAAAATAAAATATTTAGGTGGCGACTCTGTATCTGGCAAAGCAGTCCATGTTTGGCACTTCTTTCAAAAATCTGTTTTCTCAAAACGATCTGCCGGATTTGGACTCTTTGGTTCAGACTTAGAACCGTGACTACAAATCGAGTCCGAGCTGTAGTGAGGTCCCCCCGCGGGCTTGTTACAAGCGTCATCGTCCAATGTGAATGCTGCTAATGACACCTTCTGAGCATCGGTGCTGGAAAAAATCTCAAACAACTTCTCCATTTCCAAAACCCACGCTTCGGCTTTCATCGGCTTTATACCCCCTTGGAATCTCGGCAGGTTCATTTTCTTGAATTCTTTGATCAAGGTTATCGTGCCATCCCCATATAAAGTTGGTTGTGGAGGCACTTGCGGCACTGGAGGAGGTGGAGGCGGAACTGCATTTCGGCCGTTTGTCTGCTCTGCCTAAGTAGATGTAGCACTGGTGTTCTGTTGCCTTGTTTGCCTCAACTCATGGGCCAAACCTTCAACTAACCTTTCTAATCTGTCTAACTGGTCCTCGGATTGATCTCAGCCAACTAGAGGTCTACCCCTTCTCATGATGCTAGAAGTATGCAAAGTGCAACTTTAAAACAAAATGAATAAATAGACATGCATGCAAGTAACATATAATCATGCCGAGATGATGCATATCATACCAAGTAGCAAGCAATATGATGCAACCCTAACATCATTCTAAGGGAAATCATATGCTCTTTGGGACTCAAAGCGTGTGATTAACGCACTATAAAGAACCGATACTCTGATACCAATCTGTCATGACCCCATTCTGCCCCTAGTAGAATGGTGCCATGATGGCCAGTAATCCGAGATTACCAAAGGCCAACTTACAAGGATTCACACACAATCAGAGTACACATATGGGGCTTACATGTGCGGAAGCAATAAATTTAAATCTAAATAGTCCACAAGAGCTGTGCATAAGTCAAATGAAATGACATACATTTTAATATGGTGTACAACCTGGATACAAATAAAATAAGTACATGTTACATCTTAATCAAAAGGCTTCTCAAGCCGCCATATACAAGAGAAATGAATTACAAAACTAAGAAGCATAATCTTCAAGATGCTAGCAAAACATGAATCCAAAACAACTTGCAAATAACATCTAGGCATCACCGCCTTCTTGCTCGTCACCTACATATATATAAAGGGGAGGGTGAGCTTGGATACTCAGTGAATGATATTAGTAATAAAGGTTTGAATGAATGATATTCGAGATCTTTATCAAAACAATACATAGCATATCTTGTACAAATCAAGGGATGAACCAAGTTCATCTATCAAGTCTTTCAAAGCTTCAAGGGATGCTTACTAGCATCAATATAATACAAGGGATGACATTCCTAACGAAACAAGGGAATAATCGACCCGGAATCGATTAGACAAACCCACATGTACAAGACCGTCGGTGGCAAGGGCGATATCTCAAATAAGGGTACTAGTTGCATTATAGTCCCCTAGCACTAAGGATTTTCCAAGAATGTCATCAAAACAAGATAATACTTGATACAAAACTAGGAATAATTATTCATACTTAAACAAACACTTTTCCAAAATGAAACAAGCAAAGCCTTTATCAAAACATTAGAACATAGCTTTATTAAAAATACCACTCACATAGCTCTTTGGGTGCAGAGATTAAGGCAAGAATCCAAGACCTACAAATACATGGCAAGGTCCATCGAATGTATTTCAAGAAGACAAGAAAGAGTGCTCAAAAGATGGCTATGCAATGCATCCCTAAAACAAGCCTTACATGAGTGTAAATGATCCCGGCATTTCTTTCAAAACTAAGTCAAGACAAAGCAAAACATGTACTAGGAGTTAAAACACTATTTTTCATCTTGGGAAAACATGCTGGGTACCAACCAGGTCTTAGCCGAGGTCCCACACCTCTTGGCCGAGGTATGGTCTCCTAGGCCTAGGTGCGCATGCAAAGTACACTAAAGTGCAGGTGATCATGCAAGGTAGGCCAAGGTGAGATACGATGCTTGGCCTAGGTGTAAGATCTAGGCAAGAGTGGGTCTCAGTGACTACACTTAGGGAAATGAAGTCTAGAAAATCTGGGTTTCCTCTTGAAGAACATGAACATGAAGAACATAAATGCTAAAATCATAACTTGTGATTACAAAATCTAGGATTTCATGGTGTAGACACCCCATTTTTGACCGACCTTGAGACTCAGACGTCACCAGTTGAGCACTTGGTGATATTGCATAATGTGCTCGTTTAGAAGTCTTAGAGTCGCGGCCGTGAGCCCTGCCTCCGAATTTCCGAACCCTCTTCTGTGCCTTGCCTCGGTTTGCGAACCAGACTCGGTTTTCTCTGTTTCTTTTCTTGAGGGGAGGGAGAGGTCCTGTAGACCATCTCTTAGTGGTCGTGGGCTACATTTTGTGGCCATAGGCCATTTTGCCCATTTCGGAGCCCGGTTTTCGGTTTTTCGGAACCGTTGGCCGTGTGCCTCGGTTCGGGACCGCTTAACCATCTCCGTTTGCTCTAAATTTTGGCATACATCTTATTTTCTCCCTTTCAAGGGACACTGGGGTCTGAGAAACCCACTTCGTGGCCGAACGCCACTTTCGGTGCTTGGCAGCCCATTTTCGGGACCCCGAACTGCGTGTTTTGGCCCCCGAGCATTCATTTTGCATCGGTTTTCGTTCATTTTTGGCAGGTGCCTCTGTTTCATCACCAGGAAGGTCACTGGAGGGTGGGAGGCCAGCAATTATCTTGGCAACCAGTTATATTCCATTTTCGCCCTCCGACACCCGTTTTTCGCACTTCCGAGCCAATGTTGAACACCTTGGGGCCACTTTCTTCAACCCCAAACCACATATTTGTGTTGTACACACATGGGAGGATCCTAATATTATTTGGCTGGCCAGAAAATCCATTTGACCCTTTTTAACCCCTCTTAAAAATGGCTTGCTCTCTCTCCTGTTTTAGAGTTTCCAAATTCGAACCACAGGGTTGTGATGAGGGGACCTGGGAGGCCACCTTTTTGTGGTCGCCGGCCACTAAAGCAAGTTGACCTTTTTGAACCCTAGCCGGCCGACTAGGGGGGGTGGCCGGCCGGCCACCTGCAACTCCAAAAGGTGGCCGGTCATGTTCCTCTCAATGTGAACTTTACAGCTGTATAGTTGTTGTTCCCCAGAAACATCTGTATCCGGGGGATATTTTGTGGGGGAAAGCCTTGGTCCTTTTCCCCCACCCTTTCCTTCCATGCTCCCCCTCCTTTTGGTCCTTATAACCAGCTGCAAGCATTGGTATTAGAGGTTAGAAAAAATTGCTTCAAGGAGAGGGATCCAAATCTCCCTCTATCTCTCTCATTTTCTCAAAAACTCCTAAGTTCTACCCCATTCCTTCATCACCACCAAGCACCACCACCACCACTCCATTTCCAGCAGCAAGGAGGGCTTCTCAGAGGCCAAAGGTGCTGCAACTTGGCCCAAGAAGCAACCAAAGATTGGTCTACAAGGGTGAGTTGCCATTTCCCCCTTTTTTGAGCTTATTTTTGCAACATTTCTTAACCATATATGCTTACTGTTTTGAGCTCCGGCCCTAACTGAAAGTGGCCTTATTTTGAGCTCTTTTTCACTTTTTCTTCAGAGCTCAACCCTGTTTGAGCCCCCCACCTTGCACTTGCTTCAATACCTTCCTTGAATGCTATTTTCTTGCATGCTTTGGCAGCCCATTATGCTTCCATTTTTGGGCATTTTACAGAACTGAAAATAGGCTTATTTTGAGCCCCTCTTCAACATTGAAGAAGGGATCAACACTGTTTGGGACCTCCATGATATACTTGCCTTTATATTCTCTTTTGGGTCCCATTTTTGCATGCTTTGGCAGCCCATTATGCTTCCATTTTTGGGCATTTTACAGAACTAAAAATAGGCCTATTTTGAGCCCCTCTTCAACATTTAAGAAGGGCTCAACACTGTTTGGGACCTCCATGATGTACTTGCCTTTATATTCTCTTTTGGGTCCCATTTTTGCATGCTTTGGCAGCCCATTATGCTTTCATTTTTGGTCATTTTACAGAACTGAAAATAGTCTTATTTTGGTCCATTCTTCATGTTTCATTAAGGACCTTTGGCTGTTTGATGGATATTTAGTATACTTTGTGCTTTGGCCATCTTTTGGCCCATTTCTTGCATAAGAGCTTAGCCATATCTATATTTGTTTTTGGGGTTTTTAAAGTTCTATAAACATGCATATTTTTGGTCCCTATTCAATGTTGTAGAAGGGAATTTTTCAGTTTGGGCTTTGCATATGCCACTTGCCTCTTTGGCCACCTTTTGACCCATTTTCTTGCATGAGAGCTTAGCCATATCTATATTTGTTTTTGGGGTTTTTTCATTTCTGTAAAGTGGCTTATTTTGGGCCCCTCTTCAATGTTGTTGAAGGGCCCTAACCTGTTTGAGGTCAGCAGCTGTGAGTTGCTTCATAACCTCACATTTAGGGCCATTTTTGCATGCTAGTTTTCCCCTGTTTCGGTTAGCTGTTTGGCCATGCTTTGAACTGTAAAAATGCTTATTTTGAGGCTTCCTTGCTTCTGTATTTTCATTCCATGTACCAATTATGCATGCTTTGTATAGCTGTAAGCCATTTCACATACTTAATTTTGCATTTCGGGAGAGATTCCATGCATCGGGTGTACTTTCGCCTCATTTCGGGGCTGTTTTCCCCCACATTTCAGTTCTAAAATTCCATTAGCATGTTTGCATATCATTTTCCATGCTATTGCATTGCGTCTGCCATTGCCTCGGTTTGCGTGCCCGTGTGCACGCGTTTCGAGGAACTTCATTTTCATCCATCGGCCTCTTATGTGAGTGTAGCTGAGGCTCTCTCATGTTAGTGTAAGTCCATGATTGCATTCTATATGCCATTTTAGCCATATTGCATTGCGTATGCCATTGCCTCGGTTTGCGTGCCCGTGTGCACGCATTTCGAGGCATTTCATTTTCATCCATCGGCCTCCTATGTGAGTGTAGCTGAGGCTCTCTCATGTTAGTGTAAGCCCATATCATATTTCCATGTCATTTGCATTGCGTATGTCATTTCTTCGGTTTGCGTGCCCGTGTGCACGCATTTCGAGGCATCTCATTTTCATAGCATTGTGCATGCTAGGCTGTATCTTAGTTGCATTCATGCATATCATGCATATTGCATCGTGTCCGAGATAGGAGTTAGCCCGGGCACGGGAAACGAGGTACGTTTCGTACTCCGAGTGACGGAACGTGTCTCCTTCTCCAGTCACCGACACTCCGGATTATCCATGATGGAGTTAGGTTCTTGCTGTGTTTACACGTGCATTCATTCTATATTAAGTTGCACATTTCGACTCCTCTGCCATCATGCATCGATATGCGTGATTGGTGGCACGAGGATCGAGGCATGCATATATCTGTGAAAATACATTGCCATGCCCCTTTCCTGCTCTCTGTTGTAGCAAATGAAGAATCAGCAAACTTTCAGAGTTTGGCGCGCTTTCCAAGAAAAATCACAAAACAGAGGCTAATTGGGGCATCCCAGTGGATTTCCGCGCAAGGCAGCCCAGACATGCATCATTCATCAGGAGCAAGGCAGTCCTTGGCTTGCACGCCAGTTTTACAGCTTTCTTAGTTAATTTGATTAATTAATTAGGAATTTTTACATTATTTGGACTGTATTATTTGGACTGTAATATTCTTTTATTCGGGACTGTATATTTATTCGGACCCTCTGCGCGGGGGTACAACTGTAATAAGTGTGCGTGAGTATGATGTATGTCTTCCAACCCCACGTCTTTCTTCCCTTTTATTTACCTGCTTATGATGGTTAGGTTAGGGCATATTTTAATTAGCATACAGTATGACAGCATGTTTGCATCATTCATCTGTTTTGCATGCACCGGGCTCGGCGCATCATACTAACTGCATTTGTATTTCAATTCCAAATTGAATACATGTTAGCTGTAGCATTCCGTATGCCATGTTTAGAATAGCCGAGCCTGCTATAGTTGCATTTTGCATGTGTTGCATTAGGCATTTTTGTATACTTAGGATCATGCATGATGTCTAATGTAGTTTCTATTTTGGCTTGGTGTACTCGGTAAGTTCTATGCTTTAGCATCCTTGCATGCGTGTGAGTGACTGCCATGAATAGCATGCTTACCATGAGTCTATATGCTTATGTGATATAACTGCCTGAATGCCCGTGGGTGAAGGTTGGATTATTTGAATTGGAATAATTCATCAAATGTGTGTTTTAAGCCCACTAGATAGTGGCAAAATCATGTTTTCTAAGCCCACCCGACGGTGGCAAATCCACGTCTTAGCCTACCTGCGGGTAGCACCATCAAACCATTTTCAAATAAACAAGCATGAAATGTTTTGTTCCAATTCGGGCGACCCAGTCTATACTTATATGCTATGTACATCACATAGTAACCTAGGCTAATAACCGGAATAAGAACATACAATGTTTTCAAAAATAGATATCATGGTTAGTAGAGGCCGATCTTTGATCGGGCGAGCGGGGGTGCTCACGAAGTGACCTTCCCCAATCGTACCCAAGTTCCCGAGCCGAGGCAACTTTGGTGATGACGGACACATGGCCTTAGGCAAACGAGTCAGGGTTTCCTAAATTTCCCGAAAATAAAATATTTAGGTGGCGACTCTGTATCTGGCAAAGCAGTCCATGTTTGGCACTTCTTTCAAAAAATCTGTTTTTCTCAAAACGATTTGCCGAATTTGGAATCTTTGGTTCAGACTTAGAACCGTGACGAATTTGAGAGTCCTGAGCTGTAGTGACCCCAAAATGAACGGAACGGGTGCTCGTTCCTCCCGGGGCATTCGGGGACGTCTACAGTTTCTGGCGACTCTGCTGGGGAGTTAGAGAACTTGACTCGAACTCGTGATATCTGTTTTTTACTGCACTTGTGTGATTCTTCGCATTGCATTTGCATTGGTGCGCCTAGGACACCGTGTTTGCCATCTGCTATTCCTGAACGGTTTGCCGGAGGCTTGTCTTGTCAAGGCATGACCATAAGGCTGACCGGTTGTGGGCTCTGCCAGCATGGGAACACAAACCCCGGTTTTACCGGGGCACCCTCTTTGACCATTCGACCTAGTACATATTCGGGTCCATAGTGACCATCCCAAACTAGGACAGGTTGCTTACCCGTTTATAGGTTGTTTGAAACCGCTGCATGCGTAGTGAAACCGTAGCTCCTGACAAAATAGGACAGGGAAACCCTACCCCAACATAGGGGTGTTTTGGCTCTCACTTATCTGTTATGTGCTTTAGAGTGCGTCTCTACAGGAATGCATGTATCAGTTTGCAAGTTTGGGCATCAGGCCTGCGGGCACCAGTTCAGTATTTTGGGTATTAAGCTTGCGGGCACCAGTTCAGTATTTTCGGAAATTAGTTATATCTGCGGGTATCAGGTTCAGTTTTGGGGACAGTAATTTTGGGAACAGTGGTCAGTGGTCGAATGCAGTTATTCAGTTATATTCATGTCTGTATTTGTGGGATTGGGCTGAGATGCTGCATGTTTTCTCTTTCAGTTCAAAGACTCGGTTCAGAGCAACCAGTGTTCTCCTTTGCTGAGGCAAGACAGGAAAAGGCTCACCGATTCTTCATATTCATTAGTCACCAACCCGATCCATCTGATCCGTCAGTCACCAGTCACATCACCTCTGTTCAGTTCAGCAAAACTCGTGATGGCGCAAAATTCGGAAGAAATTGTGGTTTTGGCAGCCACATTGGACCAAGGAATCACATTGCAAGGTTATACCGATGGTGAAGTGCCACACCCACCCAGGTCACCTGCCTCGCATCCAATCTGGGGACCCCAGTTATTTCAAACCCGTGAGCCCACCACATTCGAGTTGATGGGAATGATTGGTGACCTTCAAAGATCCGTGGTGGATCTAGCCTACAGAATGTCGGTTCCGCCGCCAAATGCATCGTATGCTGGAAATTTCATACCGCAGGAGCCCCTGCTATTGGGACGGATTGTAATCGAACTTAGCCAACCTGAAGCCATCCCAAGTTCCGGCAATGGCATGTCGACAACAACGGGGCTCCGCTCTGATGTAGCAACTCAAACCTTCTACCAAGCCGAGGCGAGTGGTAAGAACAAGATGAAGGTGGACACCGATCCCTACGAACAACTCCTGTAGGCTGTTGAGGCTTTGAAAGCCAGAGGATTGAATAAACAACAGGTGTTTGCAGTTGCTGTAAAAACTGTAGATGACATCTTCCCCACTCAGGCCGAGAGCAGTTTAAGCCAGAGGGAAAATCGAGATGGGGACTGTCGTACCAGAACAGTCCCTTCCAATCCTAACCCTGCACCTAGAAAAGATCAGAGAGCCAAGGCAGCACCTGCCGACCCTTTTTCGAGTGCATCCAGCAAAAGTCAGCAAGCCTCGAATTATCAGCCCCGAGGTCGCAGAGTCTTCCATGCCCTCTATATGCCTTTGTCTAAGGCCCTTCAAATCCTCGTCAAAAAAGGGCATCTCAAACCCCTCGAGCCTCAGCCTCTCCCAAGTCCTCTTCCAGCTAAGCATGATGGTACCCAGTACTGTGCATACCATCAGCAAACTGGTCACAGCACCGACAATTGCTTCCGTCTTCGCCACGAAGTGCAAGATTTGATTGATAATGAAGTCATCCTCCCTCCAAGCTCGGCAAAGTCTGTCACCACCAGGCTGGTGGATTTCGAGGATAATGCAAGTATGTGATCAGGGGTTGGACCACCTGCGGGCGGCGCGCGGTTTACCTCGGATGTGGGAATGGCACGCACTGTTCTGAGTAATGTGCAAATACCAGTTTTTGTGCTTTCTGACTTGGGTATTGAGTCAGTTTTGTAGTTTTGTTTTAAGTCTGTCTCATTGTCTCGAGTCAGTCTTCTTGATTAAGGGTTTGTCTTGTTGCATCGAGTCAGTCCTGTTGTACAAAGGTTGGGTGATTCTGGGGGGGTGTTACCTCGGGCATCACCATTTTGTTTTGTGTTTGTCTTTTCGTTTTGCTTTGAGTCTGTTCTTGCTTGGAGCCAGTTACACCAACAAATTTGAATGGAACAGCGGTAATTTTCACGCTCTTGTGTTTGCCTCGGCCGTGTGCCAATTGTGCCAGAAAGTTTGAATGAAACGGCAGTATTTTTTCGCCTACTCTTCTGCACCCCAAAATCATTGCATCGACCTAAGTTTTTCAAAACTTTTTGAACACCGCGGTGAAAATGAAGAGGAAGGAATTCCTCGGGATTTGCAAAACTTTGATCAATTGAGAGAAAGAGAGGCGTGCTAAGCCCTTAATGAATGAAATCATGCTTATTAGCGTGAGTACTGAGAAGGACCCTGGCTTGATCCAGACTGGTTTCACACTATTTTCAGCGCGAGTGATTTGTCGCTTTCTTGAAAATTTTCAAAAGCAAAATATTTTGCGCGATCCTGCGAAGACCTTTGTGGAATCGTTCCTGAGATTGTGCAGCCTAGGATCGCTCTTGGCCTCAAGACTCACCCCCTTTGCTTCCAAACCTTGAACTTGAATTCAGAAGGTTCAACGGTCAACTACGATGTGAGGCCTGTGTGGCCGGATTTGAAGCAGCCCTCGAACAAGAGGCCAGGAAAGTCAGGTCAAGAAGATCAGATCTCATTAGAGGAAGCTTACAAAGCAAAACAGCAGCCATTCTCCTGGATTCGGATGACTTCAGGATCTCAAAACCATTTGACATGGACTCGTTACACTTTTACCCTTTGAGAGGCTCGCTGGGCCGAAAACCCGGAAGGGCGACCCAGGTAAAAGTTAGAGCAAGAGAAAAATACAAAAAAAAGAAAAAGCAAAAAATATGCAAAGAAAAGAGAACAAAAAAGAAAGATGCAAAGAAAAGAACAAAAAAAAAGAGAAGAAAAAGAATTGAAAAGAGAAAGAAGAACAAAGCTCGCAAGGTTGAAAACCCGCAACGGGCGCCTTGGCAAAAGTTAGAGCCTAAAAAAGAGAGGTTAATACCCGAGTGTACCTTAACCCCGAACTACGTGAGGCTTGATTCCCATCTTTGGGATACATAGGCAACTTCATTCTGAAGTCCAGCCGTAAAACAATGCGATTGTGTCCATGTAACGGTTTTGATTATCTTTGCCTTCTTTGTAACCGAGAGTCGGGTTGTGTTCGTCACTCTGAGGACTGCCTACAACGCGCTGCAGTGCCGTTCAAACAAGGGGCAACTTTCCATTGCCATTCAATGCACCGCGGTGTCATTCAAACAAGGGGCAACTTTCCGTCGCCATTTAATGCGCTGCGGTGCCATCCAAACAAGGGGCAACTTTTCGTTGCCTACAATGCGCTGCGGTGCCATCCAAACAAGGGGCAACTTTCCGTCGCCATTCAATGCGTTGCAGTGCCGTTCAAACAAGGGGCAACTTTCCGTTGCCATGCGGCTCTCTTCGAGCAAGGGGGCAATTTTCATCCAGATCCGAGGTTATACGTCTCAAGAGTAAGTTCCGCGCTTGTTGAACATCGGCCGTTTGCAAAAATAGTTTTTTGAGAATTTTTACTGAAGTTGACTAATTTTCTCGAAAATTGTTCCATCTTTTCCAAAAACTGGACCATTTCTTTGGACCCAAAAAAGGAAAATTTTCAGTGCTCATAGCTTGACTTGCATGATTTTCAAATCAAAAATTGAACAAGCATGTTAATCTAACTTTCATGTTGGTCAAAATTGTTTTAAAACCAAAATAAAAAATGGTCAAAATGATGAAATAGGGGCACAGTTGAGTCAGGCTTTCTGTCTTTTCCCCATTGTCAACATACTTGCCAGAAAAGGCACTCTACTGGCCAGAAAAGGCACTCTACTTGCCAGAAAAGGCACTCTACTTGCCAGAAAGGACACTCTACCCGCCAGAAAAAAGGGACAACTGAAGTTAACAACAAAGGGTTGAAAGCTCTCTCATCCTCCAAGCAGCGAGGTATCAAGCCGAGTGCGAAGCATGAATTGAAACGGATCGAGATGCCCCATTCCCTCATCCGGCGCATCGACAGATGTCACCGAAGGAAATAGCCGCGTTGATTATGTTGGGCACGAGCCCACAACTTCCTATTCATCCATCAACCACCCAGGGGAGGGACAAAAAATGAGAGATTAAAGAATAGAGAGACGTGCGATGAGAGAAAAAGTGAGAAGAGGGCTTTTTCAGAAAAACAGAGCTTGAGGGCCGAGTGATGTGAGAACCACAACTGAGAAAGGGTGGGAAACACTACCCGAAGAAGCTGGCTCCTCGCATACTGAGAGGTCTCTCGTCCTTGTAACACGTCTGTGTGTCGTGTCTTTTGTTTTTGTTTGTCTCGATTCTGGCTTTGAGTCGTTCCGAGTGTGACTCGATGCGTTTAGGATGTTTACCTTTTCTTTTCCATTGTTCAATCTTTTTCGCTGTGTTCAGTCATAGGCTCAATGCCCAGTTAAGAACACATTTCTTAATTTCAAAAAATTGTCTTGCGCTCATAGTGCCGTGTTGTTCTCCACATTGTGCAAAACAAGATTTTTGTTCTTTCAAAAACCGCAAGGTTCAACCTGAGTCATGTGGGAACAGTAAAGCTAGAACCCATCTGAAGCTATATAAGTTCCAAACTTCGAAGCAAAAGGAAAAGAGGAAGATGTCGGATATCTGAGTTTGTTTCGACTCCTGCAAGTTCCGTTATCGCATCGTGTATGGTCAATCTGGGCTGCGTGTTCAGAAAATCAAAGTTTGGGCTGCGTGTTCAACTTTCAATCAGAGTGGGCTACGTGTTCATCATCAATTCGAGCTGCGTGTTCGGAAAATCAAAAGTTTGGGCTGCGTGTTCAACTTTCAATCAGAGTGGGCTGCGTGTTCACCTTCAATTCGGGCTGCGTGTTCAGAAAATCAAAAATTTGGGCTGCGTGTCCAACTTTAATTCAGAGTGGGCTGCGTGTTCACCTTCAATTCGAGCTGCGTGTTCGGAAAATCAAAAATTTGGGCTGCGTGTTCAACTTTCAATCAGAGTGGGCTGCGTGTTCACCTTCAATTCGAGCTGCGTGTTCGGAAAATCAAAAGTTTGGGCTGCGTGTTCAACTTTCAATCAGAGTGGGCTGCGTGTTCACCTTCATTTCGAGCTGCGTGTTCGGAAAATCAAAAATTTGGGCTGCGTGTTCAACTTTCAATCAGGGTGGGCTGCGTGTTCACCTTCAATTCGAGCTGCGTGTTCGGAAAATCAAAAGTTTGGGCTGCGTGTTCAACTTTCAATCAGAGTGGGCTGCGTGTTCACCTTCAATTCGAGCTGCGTGTTCGGAAAATCAAAAATTTGGGCTGCGTGTTCAACTTTCAATCAGAGTGGGCTGCGTGTTCACCTTCAATTCGAGCTGCGTGTTCGGAAAATCAAAAGTTTGGGCTGCGTGTTCAACTTTCAATCAGAGTGGGCTGCGTGTTCACCTTCAATTCGAGCTACGTGTTCGGAAAATCAAAAGTTTGGGCTGCGTGTTCAACTTTCAATCAGAGTGGGCTGCGTGTTCACCTTCAATTCGGGCTGCGTGTTCAGAAAATCAAAAATTTGGGCTGCGTGTTCAACTTTTAATCAGAGTGGGCTGCGTGTTCACCTTCAATTCGAGCTGCGTGTTCGGAAAATCAAAAATTTGGGCTGCGTGTTCAACTTTCAATCAGAGTGGGCTACGTGTTCACCTTCAATTCGAGCTGCGTGTTCGGAAAATCAAAAGTTTGGGCTGCGTGTTCAACTTTCAATCAGAGTGGGCTGCGTGTTCACCTTCAATTCGAGCTGCGTGTTCGGAAAATCAAAAGTTTGGGCTGCGTGTTCACCTTCAATTCGAGCTGCGTGTTCGGAAAATCAAAAGTTTGGGCTGCGTGTTCACCTTCCATTCGAGCTGCGTGTTCGGAAAATCAAAAGTTTGGGCTGCGTGTTCGACTTTCAATCAAAGTGGGCTGGGTGTTCACCTTCAATTCGAGCTGCGTGTTCGGAAAATCAAAAGTTTGGGCTGCGTGTTCAACTTTCAATCAGAGTGGGCTGCGTGTTCACCTTCAATTCGAGCTGCATATTCGGAAAATCAAAAGTTTGGGCTGCGTGTTCAACTTTCAATCAGAGTGGGCTGCGTGTTCACCTTCAATTCGAGCTGCGTGTTTGGAAAATCAAAAGTTTGGGCTGCGTGTTCACCTTCAATTCGAGCTGCGTGTTCGGAAAATCAAAAGTTTGGGCTGCGTGTTCAACTTTCAATCAGAGTGGGCTGCGTGTTCAAAAAATCAGAGTTTGGGCTGCGTGTTCAACTCTCAATCAATGTGGGCTGCGTGTTCACCTTCAATTCGAGCTGCGTGTTCGGAAAATCAAAAGTTTGGGCTGCGTGTTCAACTTTCATTCAGAGTGGGCTGCGTGTTCGCCTTCAATTCGAGCTGCGTGTTCGGAAAATCAAAAGTTTGGGCTGCGTGTTCACCTTCAAGATGAGCTGCGTGTCCAGAAATTCAAGTGCTTGAACTGTGTGTTCAAAAATGCAAACCGAAATGAGCTTTGTGCTCGGAGTCGAGCTGTGTGCCCAAAGAAAGGAGCTGTATGCCCCAGAAATGAGCTGTGTGCCCGAAAACGAGCTGTGTGCCCAAAATAAGCTGCGTGCCCGAAATGAGTTGTGTGTCCGAAAGAGCTGTGTGCCCAGATTAAACAGAGTATTGTGTTTCGAGCCGCGTGCCAGACTAAACAAAGTGTTGTGTTGTGAGCTGTGTGCCAATTGAATGGAATGTTGCGTCGTAAGCTGTGTGCTAAGCCTTGCATTGTGCATGCATCTCCTCGCGCTATTTCGCGCACCTCAATCGCACTGTCCTGTGTACTCACCTCGGTCTAGGAGACCTTAAATCCTCTAAAGGTGCAATTCCTTTGGTGTTTGTCGTGCCCGAACGACTTCCGGTGGTCTGGTATAGCCACCTGCCTGTGTTTGCAGTGAGTTCCTAGGAGACCAACTGAGACGGTGGAAACTAGAGTTCAAATGGCTTATGCCTAGAACCCAAAGGTTCGGGATTTCCGAGACTAAAGTCTGGTTTAAATACCCAGGGGTATATCCTCGGCTTGAAATCTGTATGGCAGCCCCATAGATTGAGATAGCATCTGTATGCACCTCAATTCTGGATACTGATCCAACCTAGTCTGTCACCCTGTTGAAAAATAGGGAAAGCTGCGATCATAGTCAGGGAGAAAAGTAGTACCTGTGGTTCAACCAAGAAGAAGCGGGAGATCCCCAGCACCATCAGGCACGACATTGTATGTATGGTCCATTTGAGGCTGGTGTGACCAGACGAATCGCGCAGGTATTGTATCTTCTCCGTGTGAGACGCGACGAGAATTGAGCAATTCTCCGCATTCTTAACTGCATGAAATATAGTTGTTGCTTTGCATTCTTGCTTAAAACTGTTGCATCTATTTGCGAATACTTGCTTCATTACAACTTACTGCATTTGCATGATCATTGAGTTACCTCCGGCTCTGTGCATATCATTTGCATTTTGCCCCCTTTGCCTGCGGGCATGCCTGCGGGTACATCTTTGTCTATCTTGTCTGCTTTGTCTAAGTCTTCGGCCTTGTCAAAAATGGGTCGTCTCTGGGCTTTGACATTCACTCTCGTCATTCTTATGAATTCCGAGTTCTGTCAAAGAGGGGCAACTGTAGACACCCCATTTTTGACCGACCTTGAGACTCAGACGTCACCAGTTGAGCACTTGGTGATATTGCATAATGTGCTCGTTCAGAAGTCTTAGAGTCGCGGCCGTGAGCCCTGCCTCCGAATTTCCGAACCCTCTTCTGTGCCTTGCCTCGGTTTGCGAACCAGACTCGGTTTTCTCTGTTTCTTTTCTTGAGGGGAGGGAGAGGTCCTGTAGACCATCTCTTAGTGGCCGTGGGCTACATTTTGTGGCCATAGGCCATTTTGCCCATTTCGGAGCCCGGTTTTCGGTTTTTCGGAACCGTTGGCCGTGTGCCTCGGTTCGGGACCGCTTAACCATCTCCGTTTGCTCTAAATTTTGGCATACATCTTATTTTCTCCCTTTCAAGGGACACTGGGGTCTGAGAAACCCACTTCGTGGCCGAACGCCACTTTCGGTGCTTGGCAGCCCATTTTCGGGACCCCAAACTGCATGTTTTGGCCCCCGAGCATTCGTTTTGCATCAGTTTTCGTTCATTTTTGGCAGGTGCCTCTGTTTCATCACCAGGAAGGTCACTGGAGGGTGGGAGGCCAGCAATTATCTTGGCAACCAGTTATATTCCATTTTCGCCCTCCGACACCCGTTTTTCGCACTTCCGAGCCAATGTTGAACACCTTGGGGCCACTTTCTTCAACCCCAAACCACATATTTGTGTTGTACACACATGGGAGGATCCTAATATTATTTGGCCGGCCAGAAAATCCATTTGACCCTTTTTAACCCCTCTTAAAAATGGCTTGCTCTCTCTCCTGTTTTAGAGTTTCCAAATTCGAACCACAGGGTTGTGATGAGGGGACCTGGGAGGCCACCTTTTTGTGGTGGCCGGCCACTAAAGCAAGTTGACCTTTTTGACCCCTAGCCGGCCGACTAGGGGGGGTGGCCGGCCGGCCACCTGCAACTCCAAAAGGTGGCCGGTCATGTTCCTCTCAATGTGAACTTTACAGCTGTATAGTTGTTGTTCCCCAGAAACATCTGTATCCGGGGGATATTTTGTGGGGGAAAGCCTTGGTCCTTTTCCCCCACCCTTTCCTTCCATGCTCCCCCTCCTTTTGGTCCTTATAACCAGCTGCAAGCATTGGTATTAGAGGTTAGAAAAAATTGCTTCAAGGAGAGGGATCCAAATCTCCCTCTATCTCTCTCATTTTCTCAAAAACTCCTAAGTTCTACCCCATTCCTTCATCACCACCAAGCACCACCACCACCACTCCATTTCCAGCAGCAAGGAGGGCTTCTCAGAGGCTAAAGGTGCTGCAACTTGGCCCAAGAAGCAACCAAAGATTGGTCTACAAGGGTGAGTTGCCATTTCCCCCTTTTTTGAGCTTATTTTTGCAACATTTCTTAACCATATATGCTTACTGTTTTGAGCTCCGGCCCTAACTGAAAGTGGCCTTCTTTTGAGCTCTTTTTCACTTTTTCTTAAGGGTTCAACCCTGTTTGAGCCCCCCACCTTGCACTTGCTTCAATACCTTCCTTGAATGCTATTTTCTTGCATGCTTTGGCAGCCCATTATGCTTCCATTTTTGGGCATTTTACAGAACAGAACATAAGCTTATTTTGAGCCCCTCTTCAACATTGAAGAAGGGCTCAACACTGTTTGGGACCTCCATGATATACTTGCCTTTATATTCTCTTTTGGGTCCCATTTTTGCATGCTTTGGAAGCCCATTATGCTTCCATTTTTGGGCATTTTACAGAACTAAAAATAGGCCTATTTTGAGTCCCTCTTCAACATTTAAGAAGGGTTCAACACTGTTTGGGACCTCCATGATGTACTTGCCTTTATATTCTCTTTTGGGTCCCATTTTTGCATGCTTTGGCAGCCCATTATGCTTTCATTTTTGGTCATTTTACAGAACTTAAAATAGTCTTATTTTGGCTCATTCTTCATGTTTCATTAAGGGCCTTTGGCTGTTTGATGGATATTCAGTATACTTTGTGCTTTGGCCATCTTTTGGCCCATTTCTTGCATAAGAGCTTAGCCATATCTATATTTGTTTTGGGGGTTTTTATAGTTCTGTAAACATGCATATTTTTGGTCCCTCTTCAATTTTGTAGAAGGGAATTTTTCAGTTTGGGCTTTGCATATGCCACTTGCCTCTTTGGCCACCTTTTGACCCATTTTCTTGCATGAGATCTTAGCCATATCTATATTTGTTTTGGGGGTTTTTGTAGTTCTATAAAGTGGCTTATTTTTGGCCCCTCTTCAATGTTGTTGAAGGGCCCTAACCTGTTTGAGGTCAGCAGCTGTGAGTTGCTTCATAACCTCACATTTAGGGCCATTTTTGCATGCTAGTTTTGCCCTGTTTCGGTTAGCTGTTTGGCCATGCTTTGAACTGTAAAAATTCTTATTTTGAGGCTGCCTTGCTTCTGCCTTTTCATTCCATGTACCAATTATGCATGCTTTGTATAGCTGTAAGCCATTTCACGTACTTAATTTTGCATTTCGGGAGAGATTCCATGCATCGGGTGTACTTTCGCCTCATTTCGGGGCTGTTTTCCCCCACATTTCAGTGCTGAAATTCCATTAGCATGTTTGCATATCATTTTCCAAGCTATTGCATTGCGTATGCCATTGGCTCGGTTTGCGTGCTCGTGTGCACGCGTTTCGAGGCACTTCATTTTCATCCATCGGCCTCTTATGTGAGTGTAGCTGAGGCTCTCTCATGTTAGTGTAAGTCCATGATTGCATTCTATATGCCATTTTAGCCATATTGCATTGCGTATGCCATTGCCTCGGTTTGCGTGCCCGTGTGCACGCATTTCGAGGCATTTCATTTTCATCCATCGGCCTCCTATGTGAGTGTGGCTGAGGCTCTCTCATGTTAGTGTAAGCCCATATCATATTTCCATGCCATTTGCATTGCGTATGTCATTTTCTCAGTTTGCGTGCCTGTGTGCACGCATTTCGAGGCATCTCATTTTCATAGCATTATGCATGCTAGGCTGTATCTTAGTTGCATTCATGCATATCATGCATATTGCATCGTGTCCGGGATAGGAGTTAGCCCGGGCACGGGAAACGAGGTGCGTTTCGTACTCCGAGTGACGGAACGTGTCTCCATCCCCAGTCACCGACACTCCGGATTATCCATGATGGAGTTAGGTTCTTGTTGTGTTTACACGTGCATTCATTCTATATTAAGTTGCACATTTCGACTCCTCTGCCATCATGCATCGATATGCGTGATTGGTGGCACGAGGATCGAGGCATGCATATATCTGTGAAAATACATTGCTATGCCCCTTTCCTGCTCTCTATTGCAGCAAATGAAGAATCAGCAAACTTCCAGAGTTTGGCGCGCTTTCCAAGAAAAATCACAAAACAGAGGCTAATTGGGGCATCCCAGTGGATTTCCGTGCAAGGCAGCCCAGACATGCATCATTCATCAGGAGCAAGGCAGTCCCTGGCTTGCACGCCAGTTTTACAGCTTTCTTAGTTAATTTGATTAATTAATTAGGAATTTGTACATTATTTGGACTGTATTATTTGGACAGTAATATTCTTTTATTCGGGACTGTATATTTATTCGGACCCTCTGGGCGGGGGTACAACTGTAATAAGTGTGCGTGAGTATGATGTATGTCTTCCAACCCCACGTCTTTCTTCCCTTTTATTTACCTGCTTATGATGGTTAGATTAGGGCATATTTCAATTAGCATACAGTATGACAGCATGTTTGCATCATTCATCTGTTTTGCATGCACCGGGCTCGGCGCATCATACTAACTGCATTTGTATTTCAATTCCAAATTGAATACATGTTAGCTGTAGCATTCTGTATGCCATGTTTAGAATAGCCGAGCCTACTATAGTTGCATTTTGCATGTGTTGCATTAGGCATTTTTGTATACTTAGGATCATGCATGATGTCTAATGTAGTTTCTATTTTGGCTTGGTGTACTCGGTAAGTTCTATGCTTTAGCATCCTTGCATGCGTGTGAGTGACTGCCATGAATAGCATGCTTACCATGAGGCTATATGCTTATGTGATATAACTGCCTGAATGCCCGTGGGTGAAGGTTGGGTTATTTGGATTGGAATAATTCATCAAATGTGTGTTTTAAGCCCACTAGATAGTGGCAAAATCATGTTTTCTAAGCCCACCCGACGGTGGCAAATCCACGTCTTAGCCTACCTGCGGGTAGCACCATCAAACCATTTTCAAATAAACAAGCATGAAATGTTTTGTTCCAATTCGGGCGACCTAGTCTATACGTATATGCTGTGTACATCACATAGTAACCTAGGCTAATAACCGGAATAAGAACATACAATGTTTTCAAAAATAGATATCATGGTTAGTAGAGGCCGATCTTTGATCGGGCGAGCGGGGGTGCTCACGAAGTGACCTTCCCCAATCGTACCCAAGTTCCCGAGCCGAGGCAACTTTGGTGATGACGGACACGTGGCCTTAGGCAAACGAGTCAGGGTTTCCTAAATTTCCCCAAAATAAAATATTTAGGTGGCGACTCTGTATCTAGCAAAGCAGTCCATGTTTGGCACTTCTTTCAAAAAATCTGTTTTTCTCAAAACGATTTGCCAGATTTGGACTCTTTGGTTCAGACTTAGAACCGTGACGAATTTGAGAGTCCTGAGCTGTAGTGACCCCAAAATGAACGGAACGGGAGCTCGTTCCTCCCGGGGCGTTCGGGGACGTCTACACATGGCATGAGTTCAAAAACATGGACCTAGGTACCCATAGTTGAAGATCTTCTTGAAAACAAACACAAAACATGGAACTTGTTATAAACTTTCGGATCAAAACAAGTCTTTTCTTCAAGAACACATGAACATCACTTTTTCTTTCTAAAACAACTTTAAATCAATGCATGGCTCATGAATCATGCTAGATCATGCAATGTGATCATATATATACAAAGAACAACCAGAGAAGATCAAGATTCTAACCTCAAAACACGGATCAAACGGTTCAAACTCTAAGGATCAAGCTTGGAAATCTACTTCTCTCTCAAGAACTCCTTCTTCCTCTTCCTAGAGCTTCTCTCTCTTCTAGGGCAAGGATATATAGCAAATGATATGTTTTCTCAATAGCTTACTGACTTAACCCTCTGCTGGGACACGTGGCAACGTCTAGTTAGGTTTTCTCAAAAGGTGACTAAATGACAAGACAAGAGCATGACAAAGGGTGTACAACAAGTGAGGTGACAAGGGCACTCTGACAAGGCAATGACCTCGGATCAAGACATAGGCTTCGAGCAAGAAGGTTTCGATGATCTCGGCTAGGAAGGATAACACCTAGCCTAGCTGTGCCACACCTCGGCCTCGATGTGCCACATCTCGGTCTAGGTCATACCAGTCCAGGAATAAGATCACTAGGTGTAAGGATGAAGGATGTTGGATGCCTAGATGATAACATCTCGGCCTAGATGATACACATCTCGGCCTAGGTGATGCACACCTCGGCCTAGATGATGACATCTCGGCCAATATGCTAGAGTGAAGGTGGAGGTCAACCAAAGTGGTTCCAAGATGGTCCTAGGTGTAAGAGGTTCAAGGGTGTGACCTAGGCTACACACACCAAGCAAGGAACGAAGCATATAAGCAATACTCAAGCAAATCACATAAGCACAAAACAAGATAGGGACCTTTACTTTAGGCAAAACAAGTCAAAATCTACAAATGCAAGCTTAACAAAACAAAATCATGCAGATGCACATGAACATGGCTAAGACGAGGATGAGGGTCATTACAGCTTCCCAACTGCTACATCACATTTATTATCTATTACCTCTGTAGCATTGCATATAGCATCTATCGCACGCATCTACTACATTATCCACTACACCCATAACGTCATACCATTTTATTACCTGTATCCTTTCCATGTTAAGCTTAGTTTGGCATGTGCTCATACTTTTCACATTAAAACATAACTCTACATGTGTATGCTCTTATTCTGCAAGAATTGTGGTGTGAGGGTTTCACTACCTTTTCTGTGTTAGACGTGGTTTGTTTTATGTCCACACCTTTTTCTAGATAAAACGTAGCTTGGCCTGCCCCCCTTATTCACTTCATCCATTGTATCCATTGCCTCGTACTTTGTCTTGTTGCATTTACCATTTAGGATCATTATCTTTTCCCAGCAAATCATTCCTCACTTATATCATACCACCCTATTACTTGTATTCTTTCTGGGAAAGGCATAGTTCTGCATATGTACACACCCATTCCACAAGAATTATGGTTTGAGGGTGTCGACACCTTTTCTGTGTTAAACGTAGTTTGATTTGTGTCTCCATTCTTTTATAATATTTGTGTGGTAAGCACTGCTCGTGGTTTTGATTAGATCATTGCATTGTATATCATTTGCATCCTATCCTCGAACTGCGCTGGTTTGATTCCATGCAAAGGGATACGCAGGCAACCCTCGGGTTCAACCAACTGCATCTGCATTTTGTTTGTTTGCCCATGTCTTACGTCCAAAAGGATTAACATGAATTCTATTTTATTTTCTTCCTATTTCTCTTTATTTTCTCTTCTCTTCTTACTATCAAGAACAAAATTTCTCTTAACTCTCTTTATCCTGGTCATCTTCAAGCTTTGACATTCACTCACGTCATTTCATGACTTCAAGCTCTGTTAAAGAGGGGCAACTGTAGACATCCCATTTTGACCGCTCCTAAGACTTAGGCACCTCAATTCAAACACTCGATGATGAAAGTTACATTATGAAATGGTTCGAATCTTCAGCAAAAGAATTCGGTTTTGAGCTTTAAACCCAAGCCTTCCACTCCATTGGGACCAAAACCTTTTTTTTACCCAAACCACTCAGTGAACAGTAGGGCCAATTAAATTGGTAGGTCGGCCAATTAATGAGTAGGCCGTACAAAATATTGGCTGGCAGGCCATGTTCAGCGACAGTAGATATTTTAAGACAGCCAGTTGTCGCCATAACCATGCCTTGCACCAGTTGTCTCATTACAAATATTTCCGATGTGAGAAGGTGTTTTTCTATAAATACAAGGCCTCCCTTAAGGGTTTGGGGTTAGAAAATTTTGCCAAGAGCCAAAGACTTGCCAAGCACTCTTCCTTCCTCTCTTGCAATATACATATACTATACATACACTTCCTAAGCCTAAACTTAAGGTCTTTTGTTGAGATTCTTGAACACAAATTTCAGCTCTTGAGAGTGTTCAACTTGTGGCTTGTGAACTAAAAGATCATCCTCTCTTTAAAGGGTAATCTTTGAGTTTTTGTACCATCTTTTGCTATCCATTTTCTTTGCTTTTTCTCACTATTTTTCAGAGTTTTTTAAACTTAAAAATGTGATTTTAAGCCACAAAAAAAAGGAGGGGTTAGACACCCTTCCTTAGGCTTGTTGGTTGTTTGAAATTTCTTGGCTTTAGCCTATTTTTTCTCACTTTTTCCACCTCAAAAACCTGATTTTCAGCACTGTTTTAGTACTATTTTGCATGTTAAATTATGCTTTGAATATTGTAGATGTGTTGTTGCAAGTCCTCATGGATATAGCCTTCAATCCATTTGAGTTGATAGTCTTTTCTTGCACCTTTTCATAGCTTTCATACATGTTCATACTATTGTAATCACCTTTGCATAATCATCTTTGCAATCTCCCTCCATTCTTTTTTTATTTTGATAAAGAGTTTAGTCAAACAAAAGATCGTTGTTCAAAACATAAGAAAGAGATTTTTCATGCTTAATGGTTTAATCTCTTTGAAGGTTCATTACCAAGGCATCGCATCTCTCTCATGCTAAGCACAATCTCTTGTTTGACATTTCTCTTCATCACTGGTGCATTTACTTCGAAAAGACTAACTTTCTGGTTTATACCCTTAGAAATCCTAAAGGAAGGTTTCATTATAGCTTGCTATCGGGTTTGGATTTAGGGTCATTATTGCCCTTTTCGAGGTTTGACTCCGAATTCATTATCGCTTATAAATGAGTTTGATTCATCCTTTATAATTTCCCCCGTAGAAAAGAACTTGAAAAGCTCATTTCTCAGGTTAAGTCAATGCTTGACACTTTTTATCACTTTTTGGACTCAGCAGACGTAATTATCACTTGGACAAAAAAGGAAGAAAAGATCAAAGTTGGAAAGGCAATGTAAAAGAAGCCAATAAAATTGGAATAAAAGAAGTAAAAAAAAAAGATAATAAAATTCAGTGGGGTTCAATCGGACGTTATATTGAACCTATTGTGTCTTAACTTATTGTATACTCTTTAGTGATGTTCAATGATTCAAGAAGCAATGTCCACCCATTTCCTTGAGGTAACTTCATGATAGGGAGGAGGTGTTATTGGTCTTTCATTTCATTTTATTGAGCTTTTGTCCTATCAGTTCTAAGATCATCACGTAACAAACGTGCGAAAATTGATCATTTGTGAACCTATTCTATTCCTCCCTTGATCATCCTCATGATAGGAAAGGGCAGAGAGGATAAACATCTCATAGAAACACTCTGTTTTTGCTCTATTTCAGCTCTGTTGCAGCAGGGTAATCCCCAAAAATAGTGGTCAGTTGGCCACCATGATATCCTGCCGACCACTTTCCAAGGCCAACCAGCCATCTTTTTTGGTACAGGTAGTGGCATTTTTATGGCAGAATAGAGAAGAATCTGAGGCCAAAAAAAAATAATTTTCTAACTGCAAATAGAATAGATTCTGGCAGCAAATAGAGAGGTTTCTAGGAGGATGTTCTCGGTTGCTCGTATGTGACTCCTCGCCTCCCATTCTATTCCATTAAATTAATGCTTTAATATTAGTATGTTGCAATTAATTAGTTAGCTTCATATGAATTTGTAATAGCTAGTTAAATTTAGTTAATTCATTCAATTGTGTTGTAACAAGTAGTTAATTAGGAAATTCATTCGGACCCTCTTATGCGAGGGCAAATGTGTAACACTTGTAATATTTTGTATGTCTTCCAACCTCCATTTCTTTTTCCCTTTTATTTACTTGCTTACTATAGTTGCCCGTAGTATCATATTTTTGGTTTCATATTATTACCATGGCTTGCACCCATTTTTTGCATACATTAGGATTTGGCTCATCATACTTGATAAACATCGATTATTTCTTGCTTGAATACACGCGCTACCATATGCCTTGAATTGATCCATATGTCATGTTAAATAAACCAAACCTCATAGTTGCATTATGTTTGTGTTGCATTAGTCACTTGCATATTAGAGCATGCATTTTTCTAATTATTTTCTTCTCTTTGGCTTGCCTCGGTTGAGTACTAGGTGTGTATTTTTTGCTTTAGCATATTGCATGTATGTTTGTGTTATCATATCAAGCATATTACTGTGAGGCTAAGTGCTTATTTGATATACCTCATTGAATGCTGGTGGATTAAGGCTATTTTGCTTAAATTGGAATGATTTTGACAAATGTACATATGAGCTTGCTTTTTCATGTAGCACATATTCAAAATTCTTTTCAAACAAACATGAAATCAAAACATTCCAAAATGGGTGACTTTGTCTATACTTGGGTGTCTCACATAGTAAGTTAGCATTAACAATCAGAATAAGAGCATATAATATACATAAAAAATCACATCATGATTAGTAGAGGCCGATCTTGGATCAGGTGGGCGGGGTGCTTAATTCATGACCTTCCCCTCATACCTAAGTACCCGAGCCAAGACACTTTGGTTATGACGGACAAGTGGCCTTTGGCTTTCCCAAAAATATTTACGTGACGACTCTGAAATCTGGTAATACAAGCCATTTTTGGAATTTTTGATTGTAAATCGATGTTTCAAAGATTTGCCAAATTTAGACTTTCATTTGTGTTTTTTTGTTTCGCATTGCACTTGTGAAATTAGATTCAGAACCATGGGAGTCCAAACTGTAGGGCTATCGTATCCAATGAGGCTAAACCCCTACGAGGAGCACGAAAAGCAAGCTACACAACACTACAAGAATTAACACTTTTAGCAACAAAAAAATCGGTCGCTAAAAGTCTATTTTTGGTCGGCAAAAGTTATCCGCGACCAAAATTTTTGGTCGCTAGTTTGGTCGCCAATTGAGGGTCGGCAAAAGTAATTCGCGACCAAAATTTTCGTTGGTCGGCAAAAGTTGGATTTGCCGACTAAATTTATGGTCGCTAAATATTTAATTACCACGACTAATTTATTTTGTCGCTAAAACACTTTGGTCGCGAAAAGTGATATTTTCCCGACCAAATTTCTTAGTCGCCAATTGTCACATTTCGCGACCAAAAAGTTTGGTCGCCAATTATCACATATCGTGACCAAATTTTTTGGTCGCCACTTGTTACTTTTCGCGACCAAAACTTTTGGTCAGCAAAAGTGGGTTTCCACGACCAAGAGCTGTTTTGGTTGGCAATAGATGTATTTTTTGCGACTAAAACTCTTGGTCGGCAATTATCATTTTTTGCGAAAAAAATTTAAAATAAATTGGTCGCCAAAGTAGGAAAATAATACACCTGTATATTTAGCGAATTCATAATCAAAACAGGTCTTATTATAAAATTTTCTATATCCAAGTTTCAACATATAACTCAGCAGCAGCAACATTGATTCCAAAAACAAGGAACGATTCACAAAACCCTATTCTAAACCCCAAAAACCAAAAAACAATTCATTCCAACAAAAATTTAACATAATCAGCATCAATTTCAAAAAAAAGAACATCTGGTGTTAACAAGGTTGAGTATTGTTGTTCTTTTTTATGTAGGGCATCCAGCTCCTTTTTGGCCTCTGCAAATCTCTCTTTGTCGTACGCGTCAACAAGGTAAACTACAGAATCCACCTGCATGATGATCAAAAATTATATACTAGTTGTGAACAAAATTCAAGACTCCTTGTCATATAAATGAGCTGTGATTTGTCCTTTTCATGCCTTGACAGAGAAAAAAACTAACAGCAATAACAATAACAGGATGGAAAAACATTGATTCGGGCAGTAGTTCATTTAGCCAAGATTCAGCCCTCAAAACTAGAAATGCATAGATAACAACTGTATGAATGTGAAAAAAAAATGAAAACTGAATAAGTACATCATATAATAATTGAAACACTCAAAACTACATATGCACAGAAGACAGAAATAGTATGAAAGTAAAAAACAAAAATGACAACTGAAAGTACATGATGTAAAAATGTCAAACAGACCAGTTGATTGCAGTAACTCAACTATAAAATTTCAGTACACCTTAGTTCATTGAACACACTATAAAATTTCCTCTTCAGAAAAATCTAACAAGAGTAATCGAAGTTATGAGCCAAGTAGAAAAGGAACATAGGATTTTGCCGCCAGGTATTTGACCTCTTCAAGACCCCAAAATATTAAACTTACAAAAATAAACCTCATACAAAATTACAATAACAAATCAAGCCATCAGTTTTATTTTTCAATTTCTTTTCATGTATAACCTATCACATCAACAATACAAAAATCACAAAAAAGATGTACATGACTTACATCATTTAATATGAGTTCTGCTAGACAAATCTGATCAGCGATACCACTCCCAACCACAGTTTGCAAGACCAAAGGTGATGAAATTGTGTTAACTATTACATGTACACACATGAATATTTAACATGCATACACACACCAGAAATTCAAAAAATAAAAATGACAGCCAATTTTGCCATAATGAGGAAAAAGAGATGAGCAGGGGGGAAAAGTGAATCACAAAATTGAATAAAAACATGATTTTTTTTGGTTCACATAAATGTCTTTCCCTAATTTACCTCCAATAACATTTCAGCATTCATTTTAAGTTAATTTTAACCAAAACAAGAGTCAATTTACTTGTTTTCACATAACATCTTAGAACAAACAATGACATACACAACACAGACACGCCAAGATGAAAATTTTAAAAAATATATAGGATACAACATGTGGGAACACTCGCAAAATATATAATTTTATATATTTATTTAGACGTTATATATAAGTGAGTATATGTTATACAAAGACAATAACAAAATGCAATGTAACACTAATTTCTAAAATCTAAAGAAGGAGAATATGTATAAAATTACATCATTTTTTTATTATTATTAGATTTCCAGTTATTTTATTCAAAGTTGTAATATATTTCATGTATGTTTAAATAATGTTCATGTGTTCCTCAAGGGTCTAAAACATGAATCACAAGCCTCTGATAGCGTTATATTCACTTCAGTGATCTCAGTTATACCACAGTTATCAAATACGTTGCCCAAGTAGGAATCTGAAAAACTTCAGTTAACTACGAAAACAAACTTTTTAATAATCAGCAGGCTTTTAACCATATATGTTTAATGTTAACCACTCAATCCAGCAGCATAAAAATCAACATTAAAAATATAATAACCAAAAATTGAAAACAAGGAATCAGTTTCAACCTTTAGTATTAAAGGAAGTGTAGACAGCTCAACTGCAGGCAACTCTCTCAACTCACTATTGACGCTATGATAAGTCTCATCTGCAGAAGTAGCAACGCCTTAGTAGCAACACGCTATGAAATTTCAGAACACCTTAGTAACTCAACTGAAAGTACATGAAGGAATTGACCATTGAAGATCTGCCATAGAAAACAATATAAGCTCTTTGTTGACAAAATCACTGTACTTGATGAGCTTCTCCTTCTGATCAAGGTAAGTGCCAGGCTGTGAATCACATAGACAAAGAAAGTGTTATTAGAAAAAGAACAATTACAGAACACCTTAGTTCATTGCCTCCCAAAATTACCCTCACAAAAGGAGTAAACAGCTTTTCTTTTTTAAAATTTATAATAATAATAGTAATAAAGATTTCAAAATAATAGAACAAACCTTTCTTTAGGAACTCCTGTGAAAGTTCACATTTCTTCAGGAACAAACCTTTCTTTTTTATGTAGTTGCTATGTTACACAAGATCTAGCATAATCAATGGGTTTACTGCAGTGTATATGTAAGCATAATATAATAAGATACATTTACACCACTGCCTTCCCGTCATGAAATCTTAATGCAAATGGTATACAAATAGAACCCATCAACTGATAAGAAGATTAAGGTACATCTTGAGAACCCAACAAAATCCCCTGCTTTTATTTGAACATTTCTAGAGCTCACAAGTCCCATAATGAATAGCTGATAGTAGATTTAAAAATATAGTTAAGGTGTGTTGTATGGATTAGAAAGTATTCATATTAGCTGCTAATCTTTTCATCTGTACCTTTTTCAGGCAGCCTATCCAGTAGATGTTTCTGAAGTGCAAGATACAAAATTCAAGCAGCCTAGCATCTTATTATGATTTTAATTGTTTCTGAAGTCCAAGCCTGAATGAATTGTCTGGACTGTCAAAGAACATAAGTGACGGTATTTTGGTTAAACTAAACAGCACAGTAGAGTCTCTTGAAGAAGAAAAACACAAGCGACTAGAGAAGGTAAAACTTATTCAAGCTGTTTTACTCACCATCCTCTGACTTGTCTGTTGCTCAGAGGAAGCATCGACATAATGAATTGTCTTCTCCGTGGATTTTGTGTGGACTTTGCAGCTTCACCATCTTGGTAAAGCATTGACAAACTTGTGGAACCTTATGGATACGCCTTTCGAAGACCGTCAATTGTTCTGTCACATTACTAATTTATTATGATCAGCTTCATCGGCTGAAATATCCTCTCCTGGAAGCCTCTCCCTTGATATAATCCAACAGGTTAGTACATATGTAATCAATAATTCTCAAGAGCATCAGCATCACAAGCAAGATTTGATGTCGTTTCAAAATGTTTCAAGGTGGAGGCTGAAGTTAAGAGATTGGATCAATTGAAAGCAAGCAAGATGAAAGAACTTTTCGTTAAGAAACAATTTGAACTCGAGGAGATATGCAATAGATATACAATTTGAACTTGAGGAGATATACAATTTGAACTTTTCGTTATGAAAATGTGCAATTATTGATTTCTTCATCAACAAAAGCAATGATAAAATTTAGAAGTATGGGGAAACAAAAGACCACAAGCAAAAGATAAAGAGATCAAAGAAAAGGTTTCACTGAAATTGCACTATTGCTATCCCAAGGACACTAAATTTGCTTTAAAAAGGTTATGTTCCCATAACCCCACAAGACATACAGAGAGACATATTTTTAGACATGCCACCAAGTTACTAATTTATGCAGCAGTGCATGATTGTTAATTTGAAACCTATCTATGTAGAAGCACAACTTCATTGCTAGAATTTCCTTGCAACAATCCCACCAAAGTCCACTTCATATGAATTAATTTGACTAATAGATGAAATTCAATGCACTAATCTGTCGAGTGTTAGAAAATACAAAAACAAATCTGCCATTTTACCATCTTGTTGCCAAAAGTAGAACCTCAGACCTTGCAGTTATCAGATTACCAAAAAATACTTAGCAGAACTTGTGAAAAAGATTCTCTTGGATGTTTTCATATGTCATATTTTGTTTAGAAATATTTTTGTACTTTTGTTATTTTTAGTCATTAGGGTTCCTCTCTATTTAATTAGCATTAATTTGTTAATTATTTTCGTATTGTAGGTGTTGAGGATAATATACAATAATATGGCATCTTTCTCTCTTTACATTGTATTATGTCACAAGGTATCATAGCTAAGGTGGTCGGAAGCCATAGCATATTTATGAAAATAAACTATTCACATATTTACACATAATATATTTATAAAAATATAAATTTTTAAAATGTCCCAGATGTAGTGTCCTGCACTTTTGAAAATTGACGTGTTAGCGTGTTAGTGTTGGTCAAGTGTTCATGTATGTGATACGTACGACACAACACTTCCCGATCTATCAAATAATTCTAATTTCCTCCCTCATCCCTCTCCAAATAGAGAGCAAAAAAGGACTTGCCAAATTTGTCGGTTCCACTCTTGGAATCAACTCACTCTTTCTAACATTTACACGTTACAAAAACACCATCTGAAAACACAAAAAGATACACCTTCAATGTGTCACTTGGCCCATCTAAATCCATAAATTGCAATAATCTCATCTACAAATGGGAGATTCATAAGGAAGCTTCTTGGATTGCTCCCACCTCAAATCCACTCTAAGAACTCCCCCCAGCATGAGAACTGCGGAAAGCTGAACTGTCCTCTGGTGTTTTTAGAACTTGTAATTGCTATTTTCTTACATAATGTTAGCAAGTTCTGCATTGACCTTTCAGGTATATGTAAATCAGGTGGTTGATCTTACATCAGTACAAGAACAGAAAAAATGCTAGGGTATTTCCATTACCAATGAATCAAAATGTGAACTCCAGCCACAGGAAACTAAGTCTATTCAATATTGCCACTATGATTACAATTACATATACCAAGCAACTTACAACCATAAAACTTGAAATCTCAACAACCAACAATACTCCTCACGTAGAGAAAAAAAAAATATACCTTCCCTTTTGTAAAGTCTGAAGAAGAATGGAAGGGATACAGTCGCTCAAACAGACCTCAAAAGAAATTTTGAAGCATTTGGATCTCATAGATATCAGATCAAAGAAGAAAATAATGTCATTTTAACCACATAAAGGCAGAATCCTTGATGGTAACCAACAAAGTACCTAATTTGACCTAACATTTTGATATATCTTGCTCATGTGCACTTTGATGAATTGTATATCCAATTTCAAAGCTTCAAAACTGTGAATATATATCAACCTAAAGAGTTTATGCACTAATGCTACCTGTTCAAAGGTTCCTGAAGTTGATGAACTCTTCTTTTAGTTTCTTCCAACTTCTTACGCATTTCTTCATTTGATTCGAGGGCTTCTGCACATTTTCTTTCAGAATCATCGGCTCGTTGTTTCTCCGATTGCAATAAAGCCTAAGCAACATAAAACCAGGGTAAATATTAAGGAAATAGAATTGGAAGAAGCTAGACAAGGTTTCATAAACTAAAAAATAATACTGAATAAATATTAACAACAAGAAGAAGGAGAAGATTTGTGTATGTAACAAGAAACATGCCAACAAAATGGACAAGCTAAAACAGAAAACTCATTGTGCAAATAAAACAATCTCATTTCCCAAAATGATCGTTCAACCTTACTTGTAGGAATCTTCTACTGGAATGGAACCTCTCAAACATATGAATCCCTATTCCATGAGATTACATGGAAAAAATTAACTCAAATTTGTTTATATTTACAAAAAAAATAATTTGCAGTTGACCTCAAATTCTTTAGTCTTTATCGCTTTCTATAACTTTTCGTTTTTCAATTTCACTCCCTCTGGGATATCAATTTCTCAGCTTCTCTTCATTGGTGTGCAAAGAAATGATAACACACTTGAAAAAGGTAGCGCTTAAGGCAACCAACAAGAAAGAAAAAGAAAGGGGAAAAATATGTGACGAGCTAAACCTTCACGTTTTCCACTTCTGTAGCCAGAGTCTCAAACTTCTCAGTTTCTTGGACAGAGAGAGACCGAGGGCAAAGGCTAGAGAGGGAGTGAGCGAGAAACAGAGAGAGAGAGACAAACAGCATAAGAAAATAAACGCAGAAAATATATATATATATATATTAAATATCTAATTATTGTATTGCTAGCAACTTTAGTTTAAAAGGAGCAAGAATAACAAAAAGCATGTTCAACCATTTTCAAATCTTTGTGGGAAGAGTCATTTTACAGCTATAAGGTAGTGCATAAACAGAAGGATGTATGAGAAAAGGGAGGGAAGTGGAGGGGAATAATATAAAAAGAAAGTAGGAAGTCTTTTATTGGTATAGGGCATCACCACTAAGGCTAACTGTATAGAACATTTTGAAATCCATAGTCATGAGGAAAGGAAAGCAAAGTGACATCCTAGATGTAGGGATTCTTATCAGTTGTGATTCATGCACTTTGGATTGACATGACCTTGATTGCCTGAAACTACAGTATAGTGATGTGTAGTTGCTGCATATTTTTTTTTTTCAGGGAGTATTTTTGACGTATAAAAAATGTGACAGTTTAAAATAAGGAGCTTCACCAAAACCTGGTGTTGCATTATTACAAACATATATGGTATTAAGCATTCATTTCATTTCCAATAACTTGAAATCACAATGAAACAAAAATTTGCAGTCAACTGAAACAGTGGTAGTCTTTATGTTTTACCTGTAAAGGACTAAGTGATGGTACAAGAAGCTTCTTGGTTTGTCCATTTTGAGTGCCAGAAGGAAAGGGCAAAAGTCGTCCAATAAGCGTTCCAGATCCAACTACAAGATTTGCTATTAAAATCAAATGAAATTGTCAATCAACACATTTGTAGGTCTTCAAACACCCCACACCACCTAAAGGTTATCTGAGACCTATAAGAATTTGTCAATCAACTCATGTCATATATGAAGATTCTTCCAATGTAGTTATCTAACAGAAAAGGATATGAAATATGTAGTTATCTAACAAAAAAGAATTTGTAATATATAACTACATATGACATGTCCTATATAAAGATTCTTCCAATAAATACATACACATCTATATGAACAAGAGTTTAAAAAAAAAAGGAATTAAAACTTCGAGTATGATTTGGTTGGTTGAAATACACATATCTATATGAACAAGATTTTTTTTTTTAAAAAAAAAAAAAACGAACAAACAAACAAACAAAACAAAACAAAACTCAAAACTTCAAGTATGATTTGGTTGGTTGAAATCCACATACCCATTATCAAAATATGAAAAGGGCAAAATAGATTTTCTCCCAGGTACAGTTATCAAAAGTACATGAAATGACGAAAGACTTAATTCTACGCCTTAATTGTTGAGGATGCAACCATACCCAAACTACTTGAAAAATGAATAGCACACTATAAATATATATATATATATATATATATATTTCATTTCATTTAATGGCACTATAAATATCACTCCACACTAAAGACAATTATTAATCCCCCTTCAATTCAATGTCTTTGCATGTCATATAAAAATATAGTTTAGCAACAGAGTTGCATGGTAATGATCCTCGAACCAGATAATATAAAATAAAAGGGAAGCTGATTAGCTGATAAAATTTATGATCTATTTATATGCTATTATGTAATTCCAGGAGCGTTCAACTAATTGATCTAGCCTCCTTTTCAATGGATAGGGTAAAAAAACATTAATGTGTTAGCTGAGAAACTATAAGACAATCACATACCTAACCATTGTGCCCACTGTGCAATTAACTGGGAAAACAATAAGTGTCCAATGGTGGTGTTCCCTCTTTCGTTCATCGTCCGAAATATTTGCAAGTGTGGATCCCTATAATATAGATAGCTATCAATCATATAAAACAACATTTTTATTCACAATACTTCCATCCTAGTTAACCAAAAACCAGGTAGAAAATACAGAGGGATAAAAGGATTAAAAGACTAAAGAAGGAAGACAGAAACAAAAAAACTCACCTCTGAGCATGTCTCATCATAATCATGATTCCCAAGTAAAGGTTCCCAAAAAACTCACCTTAAGCCATCTAGCCCCGATGTCTCCAAATGTTCATGCCTTTTCCCATCGACATCCCCATGGTGGAGTCTTCTCCTCAAAGCTCGTGATGTCATGAGTTAAGATTGTTATATAAGCCTGTTTAATTAATGAATCATCCATAAAGTGCATCAATATGAGGAGCCAACAACACTGTTAACTACACTAAAGAACAAGGTAAAAAAATTCATCTCTATGAACCTACACAACATATAAAAAGAAATCGCAGTTGGCTAATGACCGAATTGTGAGCACTAAGCACCTTCCCACTAATTCTACTTTCTAGATGTATAATCTGCCAAGGCTAGGCTCTATCATGAATTTGTCCATTAAATACAAAAACAACACTCTACCTGTTGTTTCTAAACAATTTACCAAGTGAAAGATGTTGTTCACCAGCAACAATAATAAAATAAAACAACATAAACAATTGATAAATCAAGAATTTCCCAAGAACCTTAAGACAATATAACCCTCTGTTTGATTGCTGAGGAAAAACAAAAAAACAAAATGAAAATTTGAGGAAAAACAAAACAAAATGAAAATAAGTCATGTCGTAACCTTTAACAAAAGTGGTGGCCAAGGCATCGTAATGATCAACTACTTTGCCACCAAGTTATGCTACGTAGACAACACCACCAAAAAAACACCTTCAGATTATAGGACACATTGGCAATTCTAGCCATGAGGTGGACACAAAAATGATTAATGTCTGTAATAACTGCACAACAAAAAAGCTGGACACAAAAATCTGGACTAATAATTAGTAGGTACACACTTCCATCATAATTCACTGCGTTCACAGAACCGTGTTGTTTAATAAGTAAGAAATTAGGGCTCTTCATCATACATGTTCATACATTATGTTGGGGACATCTCACCTGATCAGTGATCATAGAGGTTTACATAAAATCACATGCAATATACCTAAAATTAGAATTAGTAAGCATCCCACTACTTCAAATATTGCTTCTAGAAAAATTTGAGAAACATCTTCATTTGACAGAAAAATGATAGATATTGAGCTGCAACCAGTAATACATGTTGTACATAAAATGAAACCACTCAAGTATATGAATATTTTAATTTCAATGTCAAGGAATGGATCAAATATTGAAATATCCATTTAATGGTATCAAGTATAAACATTACATTTAATCTTCTAGAGCATGCAAAGGTTTCTCTACATTGAAAAAACTATGAACATACTATAATAAATTTCTAATGAACAGTGGGAAAGGAAGATAATGTCCAACTTTGCCTTCAATGACATATCATGATGACCTTCAATGATATGAGCAGAGATGATCTGTTTCAAAGCAACTGCTTCCAAGATCAATGACCTTCACTTGACATCTACTGTAGCTCTTCACCAAAATATTCTCAGGTTTCAGATCATAGTGTATGAGACCAAGACCATGCAAGAATTGAAGTGCCTCCAGACACTGGATGGTGATAGACTACACATAAAAATTGAAAACCAAGTAATTAACCAGTAGCTTGTTAGTGGGATGAAAAGCCCTCAAAACAATGTCACCCTACAAGTGAGTTTCCTTTAAACAATGACCAAAAAAGTTCCAGGGTAAGGCCTTACCAGTAACATCATCGTAGAAAAAAACAAGAGAACCAAGGGTCCGAGAACCATGATAGCATACACGCATGGTAGAATTTAGAAGGAAAGACTAGGAAACCCATGGTATTATTGCAGAGCCATAATCAGTAGAATCAAATTTGGGCCTTTTTTTACGAGCCCAAGACGAAGAAAACTAGGGTTCCCTATGAGGCCATGCTTAGCCTCGTACAGCAGCAATTGGGCGGTGGTCAGCCTCCCGGAACAGTCGCCGCCGCCGCTGATGAGGTTTTGGGTGTTTTGAAGAACAATAACCCCAACAAGAGGGAGGAGATTGAGAAATTGTTGAACCCTATGTCGAATCATGATTTCGATCAGATGGTTTCCTTTGGGAACCTAATCACTGATTTCCAAGAAGAAGAAGACAATGTTATGATTGATGATAATGTGGGTTTTACTGTTGTGTTTGACGAGGAAAAAGAACAGGAAGAAGAGAATGGGTTTTACTGTTGTGTTTGACGAGGAAGAAGAACAGAATGGTTTTGATGATGATGATCTTAAAGTTGAGACCAAGCTTTTGGGTCATCTCCAATTCGATAATTTCAGCCTTGTTAAGTGTTTGTTGCAGAACCGATTGAAGATTGTGTGGTGTACTCGTCTAGCCAGGGCCGAGGATCAGGAGACGAGAGAGAAGATTGAGGAAGAAATGTTGGAATCTGGACTGGAATTGGCTGCAATTCTTGAGCAGTTGCAAGCCGATTGAGAGAGAGAACACAGAGAGAGGGAGAGTAGGAGACAGAGGAGATCGGGGCTTCTTTTAATTTTTTTTTTCCAGGAACAAAACGACGTCGTTTTTACTTTGGCGACCAAATTTTTTTTGTGGCCAAAAAATTTCATTTCCCCCCTCCCTGTTTGAAATTTCCCTCCCAAACACTTTTGGCGACCAAAACACCATATTAGTCGCAAAAAAGCTACCTTCGGCAACAAATTTTTTTAGTCGCTAAATCTCAATCAATGGCGACTAAAATATTAGTCGCTAAAAGTACAAATTTGGCGACTAAATTTTTTTGGTCGCCAAAATGTAACCTTCCGCGACCAAATTTGAAGTTGGTCGCCAAAAGTATACCAATTTCTGCGACTAACTCATTTTTGGTCGCCAAAATGTGACCTTCTACGACTAACTCATTTTGGTCGCCAAAAATATTGATCATTCGCGACTAATTAATATTTTGGTCGGCAAATGTCATTTTTTTGCGACCAAAAATTTTTTGGTCGGCAAAAGTGGTCGCCAAATGTGTAAATTCTTGTAGTGACAAGGTTACAGTCGTTACTAGAAATGAAGCATACTACTTGGACGATCTCAAGGGCAAAGTCATACCTTGGTCCTGGAATATAGCAAACCTCAAGATGTACTATCAATAGACTATCGGCCCAAAGTATCTATCAAGTGCAATGGCAATTATCTTTTGATTAATAGAAAAGTCTCCCCGCTTCTTTGAACTTTTGTTTCCAGCACCTGTACAGCCTTATGGCCAGAGCAGATTAATAATTAACCTAGCCCTTAAGATCCAAGTTCTGGGGGCATAGTTCAAAGTAAAGATGATCCTGAACTAAAACAGAGTTAGCAATAAACTCTCAAACTAAGCTTCATTGGGAATGAACGAATTTTAGCAAAGTCAAGACGTGATTTTTTGGACTTAGCTTTGGTTTCAACCAAACGGAATTAGCTTCGATTTCAACCGAACAGAATTAGCTTTGATTTTTACCAAACGGAATTAGCTTCGGAACAACCGAACAGAATTTGGTTTTGGTTTGCACTCAAACATGCCAGGTGAAATTGCTTGGTGGAGTAATGTTTGGCAACCAAAATGGAACTTAGCCAAGTAGAATTGCTTGGTGGAAACCACACTAACGAATTTTTCAACTGATCATTTCTTTTATGGAAATCACAGAATTTTCAAAGTCACAGCTCTCTTTCTTAAGTACAAGTACATCAACACTTCAGTACGGCTACATACAAACAGAATTGGAACAGACTTAAGTGGTTCTGCCAGAAAGCAGGATCTTCAGTACCAATCTTACTTAGCTCCTGGTGGGGGCAAACAATTATTTTTTTAGAACCTACTGGGACCTAGTTAAGTCACTCTCCTTCGATTACAATACAAGCACAACCATGCAGCATATTGTATAACCAGACAGAGTAGCTATTTGGCCCGGAGGTCCCAATAGTGCTCGACCGGGGGCAAATAGTACAGATAACATTCATTCATAAAAGTAAGAAAGCATCAGATTACAAAATCAAAGAAAAAATATCATTATCCAACAAAGGCACAGCTAGCCTCACAAACAGTAACAAAAATAAGAAAATTGTCTTGACAATCATGAAAGTGGCAACTTGTTAGGAGGACCGAGCTCCAATATAGTAGAAAGCAAAAGGAAGAAAAAAACAAAAATGTAAAAAACTTCAAGTTGTTTCAAAGATCACTTCAACTTTCATTGCAAGGGGGAATCTCAGAAGTAGGGTTCACAGTCTTGTCCAAATCATCTCTGGGAGGAAAAGCAAAAGTAGCTCCAATATCTTGGGAAATAGGAACCTCCTTGACCACCTCCTCTGCATCTTCAATCTTTGGGCTCCCACCTTCTTCAGCATGCACTGTCTTGTTGGCAACTTCACTCTCTGGAGTCTTGTTTGTAATACTAGTACTTGGAGAGATCTTTGATAGGGGAGTAGTAGGTGTGGAAGCAGTTTTCATGCTCAAGGATTTGGAGGGAACGGGGATTTCCTAGAACAAAGGAGACCCCTCAGGAACCTAGGCAGCAGTTAGGGCACTTGTCCAGCCTTTAAGGAAAAGCTTGTCGTATATGTAGACGTCCCCCGAACGCCCCGGGAGGGTTAGCTCCCGTTCTGTTCATTTGGGGTCACTACAGCTCGGACTCTTGAAATGTCACGGTTCCTAATCTGAACCAAAGAGTCCAAATCCGGCAAATCATTTTGAGAAACTGATTTTTGAAAAAGTAGTGCCAAACATGGACTGCTTTGCCAGATACAGAGTCGCCACCTAAATATTTTATTTTGGGAAATTTAGGAAACCCTGACTCGGTGCCAAAAGGCCACATGTCCGTCATCACCAAAGTTGCCTCGGCTCGGGAACTTGGGTACGATTGGGGAAGGTCACTTCGTGAGCACCCCCGCTCGCCCGGTCATAGACCGGCCTCTACTAACCATGATATCAATTTTTGAAAACATTGTGAGTTCTTAAACCGGTTATTAGCCTAGGTTACTATGTGACGCGCACAGCATACAAATATAGACCGAGTCGCTTGAATTGGAACAAAACATTTCATGCTTGTTTTTGAAAGTGGTTTGCTATCCGCAGGTAGGCTTCAAAACATTTGATGATTTATTCCAATTTAAGTAACCCAACCTTCACCCACAGGCATTCAGGCAGATATATCATGTAAGCACATAGCCTCATGGTAAGCATGTTATTCATGGCAGTCACTCACACGCATGCAAGGATGCTAAAGCATAAAGCTTACCGAGTACTCCAAGCCAAAATAGGAATTCATTAGAAATCATGCATGATCCTAACTATACAGAAATGCTTAATGCAACACATGCAAAATGCATTTATAGCAGGCTCGGCTATTCTAAGATGGTATATGAAATGTTACAACTATCATGTATTCAACTTTGAAATTGAAAGTACAATGCAGTTAGTATGATGTGCCGAGCCCGGTGCATGCAATACAGATGAATGAATGCAAACATGCTGTCATACTGTATGCTAATTTAAATATGCCCTAATCTAACCATCATAAGCGGATAAATAAAAGGGAGAAAGACGTGGGGTTGGAAGACATACATCACACTCACGCACACTTATTACAGTTATGCCCTCGCTCAGAGGGTCCGAATAAATATACAGTCCCAATATTACAGTCCCGAATAAAAGAATATTACAGTCCAAAATATTACAAAATCCTAATTAATTAATGAATTAACTAAGAAAGCAAATAAAACTGGCATGCAAGCCAGGGACTGCCTTGCTTCTGGTGGATGATGCATGTCCGGATTGTCTTGCGCGGAAATCCACCGAAATGCCCCAATTAGCCTCTGTTTACACCTGTTCTTGAAATGCGTGCCAAGCCCCAAAAGGTTGCTGATTCTTCATTTTGCTGCAACAGAGAGCAGGAAAGGGGCATAGCAATGTATTTGCACAGATATATGCATGTCTCGATCCTCGTGCCACCAATCACGCATACCGAGGCATGATGGCAGAGGAGTCGAAATGCACAACTCAATATAGGATGAATGCACATGAAACTACAGCTAAAACCTAACTCCATCATGGATAATCCGGAGTGTCGGCGACTGGGGAATTGAGACACATTCTGTCACTCGGAGTACGAAATGTACCTCGTTTCCCGTGCCCGGGCTAACTCCTATTCCGAACACGATGCAATATGCATGATATGCATGAAATGCAACTAAGATATAATCCTAACATACTCAATGTTATGGAATGATAGGCCTCGAAATACGTGCACTCGGGCACGCAAACCGAGAAAATGACGGAATGCAATGAAAATGAGATGCCTCGAAGTACGTGCACACGGGCACGCAAACCGAGGCGATGACAGAATGATGAAAATGAGATACCTCGAAGTACGTGCACACGGGCACGCAAACCGAGGCGATGATAGATACAATGAAAATGAGATGCCTCGAAGTACGTGCACACGGGCACGCAAACTGAGGCGATGACAGATACAATAAAAATGACATGCCTCGAAGTACGTGCACACGGGCACGCAAACCGAGGCGATGACAGATACAATGAAAATGACATGCCTCGAAGTACGTGCACACGGGCACGCAAACCGAGGCGATGACAGATACAATGAAAATGAGATGCCTCGAAGTACGTGCACACGAGCACGCAAACCGAGGCGATGACAGATACAATGAAAATGACATGCCTCGAAGTACGTGCACACGGGCACGCAAACCGAGGCGATGACAGATACAATGAAAATGACATGCCTCGAAGTACGTGCACACGGGCACGCAAACCGAGGCGATGACAGATACAATGAAAATGACATGGAAATGACAAATGGGCTTATACCAACATGAGTGAGCCTCAGCCACACTCACATCGGATGCCGTCGGATATAAATGGAGTGCCTCGAAATGCGTGCACACGGGCACGCAAACCGAGGCGATGCTAAAATGACATGAAAATGAAAAATGGGCTTATACCAACATGAGTGAGCCTCAGCCACACTCACATCGGATGCCGTCGGATAAAAATGGAGTGCCTCGAAATGCGTGCACACGGGCACGCAAACCGAGGC
Organism: Camellia sinensis; assembly: GCF_055761805.1. Classification (NCBI taxonomy): domain Eukaryota; kingdom Viridiplantae; phylum Streptophyta; class Magnoliopsida; order Ericales; family Theaceae; genus Camellia; species Camellia sinensis. The sequence goes on from NC_138967.1 coordinate 60,591,677, forward strand.
GATGATGGAATGCGATGAAACATGGCAAAAATGATATGCAAGCATGCTAATGGAATTTCAGCAACAAAATATGGGGAAAACAGTCCCGAAATGAAGCGAAATGATATGAAATGTAAGGAAATGTCCCGAAATGCAACATTAGGCACCCGAAATGGCCTATAGCCATGCTAAATATGCACAACATGGACATGCAATGCAAAGACAGAAGCTAGACAGCCCCAAGATAACCACTTTTCCAGTTATAGACATGGCCAAACAGCAAATATAGGTATGGCAAAAATAGCATACAAGAATAGGGGCCAAAAGAGGGGTAATGAAGCAAGTGATACAAGAAAAACCCAAACTGAAAAATTTCCTTCTACAACACTGAAGAGAGACCAAAAATATGAAAATTTACAGTATATGAAAAACCTCAAATCAGTATACAAACATGCTAAAATGTGATGCAAAACAAGGCTCAAAAGGTGCTATAACATGAAGTATATAAAATAATCACCAAACAGAAAAAAAGCGTGAATGAAACATGAAGTATAGGCCAAAATAAGGCCACTTTTAGTTCGGACCAAGAGCCAAAAACAGAAGCAAAGAGGGCTATCAATTTATGCAAAAATGGGGCCAAATAGGGGATATAACTACAAGTGACACATGGAAACACCAAACAATGTTGAGCCCTTCTCCAATGTTGAAGAGGGGATCAAAATAAGCCTTATATCAGTTTATAACATGCTCAAAAACAGATTGCTCATGGGCCAAAGATAGCATGCAAAATCATGACATACAAGATGATCAATGAAGCAAGTATATTATGGAGGGCTCAAACAAGGTTGAGCCCTTAATGAGAAGTGAAGATGAGCTCAAAATATGGCCCTTTTCAGTTAGGGCCGGAGCTTGAAACCAAAAAGAAGTGGGGCTTAGAAATAGATCAAGGAAAAGGGTCAAAAGGTTAAAAGTGTAACTTACCCTTGAAGATTCAAGCTTTTGTTGCTTCTTGGATGGATTTGCAGCTTCTTTTGCCTTCTAGAAACCTTCCTTGCTGCTGGAAGTGATGTGGTGGTGGTAGAGCTTGGTGGTGTAGAAGGAATGAAGGTTAGGGACTTAGGGTTTTTTGAAGAATTGAGAGGGAAGAAGATGGAGTTGGCTATGGAGCTTTTAAGAATAATTTTTCTAACCCCAACAAAGGAGGCCACCAGCTGGTTATAAGGTCAAGAAAGGGGTGTAAAAGGGGGGTGAATTGGAGAGCATAACTCTCTCCCAAAATATCCCCCGGATACAGAAAATATCTGGGGGATATTGCCCAACAGCTGGAAAGGGTACAGTGAGGAGAATACGGCCGGCCTCATACTTTTGCTGGAGGTGGCCGGCCGGCCACACCCCCTAGCCGGCCGGCTAAGGGTCAAAAGGGTCAACGAGCTTTTCTGGCCGGCCAGATATTGGGGAGGTAGCCCTATGTGTGTACAACACAACCATGTAATTGAAATTCCAAGAAAGTGGGCCCAAGGGGTTCAACAATGGCTCGGAAAGAGGGGGACAAAAGGGTCAAGTTGACTTTAATGGCCGGCCACCAACTTTTAGTGGCCTCCCAGATGTGTAGATCACAGATATGTGGTTGAAAGTTGGCAACACTACCCCTAAGGTATTCAACATTAGCCCGGAAGTTGCAAAAACGGGCGCCGGGAGGCCCCGGAGGAGAGATAACTGGTTGCTGCAACAATTGCTAGCCTCCCACCCTTTAGTGACCTTCCTTGTGATAAAACAGAGGTACCTGCCAAAAATGAACGAAAACCGTTGCAAAACGAATGTTCCGGGGCCAAAACACGCAGTTCGGGGTCCCGAAAATGGGCTGTTAAGCACCAAAAATGGTATTCGACCTCGAAGTGGGTTTCTCAGCCCCCAGTGTCCCTCAAAAGGGATGAAATAAGATGTATGCCAAAAAACAGAGTAAACGGAGACGGTTAAGCGGTCCCGAACCGAGGCACACGGCCTGACGGCTCCGAAAACCGGGAACCGGACTCCGAAATGGGCAAAATGGCCTACGGCCACCAAATGTAGCCTACGGACATTGAGAAATGGTCTACAAGACCTCTCCCTCCCTTCAGGAAAAGAAACAGAGAAAACCGAGTCTGGTTCGCAAACCGAGACAAGGCACAGAAAAGGGTTCGGAAGTCCGGAGGTAGGGCTTACGGCCGCGACTCTGAAACTTCTGAACGAGCACATTATGCAACATCACCAAGCGCTCAATCGGTGACGTCTGAGTCTTAAGGTCGGTCAAAAATGGGGTGTCTACAGTATAGTACCAACACATCTTCCTTATAGGCAGCTCCAGCCTCATCCTAACCCTACTGCCAATACTTGGCTACCAGAGTTGAGCGCTCAGCTGCCATCACTGCTATAACTGCCTCTAATTCAACCACTTTTCCTTCAAGCTAGGCCTGGGCCCCAACAGCGGCTTCTTTGAATTTCTCAGCAGAGGTAATAACCTTATTCAAACGAAAGACCTCTCTCTCCACAGTTCTACGACCCTCCTCCTCAAGACTCGTTGTCAACCTTTCAACACTCATAGCAGCCTCCAGCACAGCCTTCTCCAATGCCTCAGCATGGGTAATGGACAAATGCATCCTTTGAATGCATTGCAGCAATAAAAAGGTATTAAGAGAAAGGAAACAATACTGACAAGAAGGAACAAAAAAGAAAATACAGAGGTACTCACATCAGTCATCATTTGAAGAGTTCCCTCCCAGATTGGAATATCACAAGGTCCATTGCGATCCGCCATGTCCACTGGTCAAAAGCGAGATCTTTAGATGCAACAACAGAATTAGAAATAGAAATGGGTCTAGCCTGATACAACATGGCCAGTTCCTAACATTCACAGGATTCATCTACAACGGGCTCCTCAAAAGCCTCACCGACCTTAGCTTTACCAGTCTCTCTTTCTTTTCCCTTTCAACAATCAAGGTGTTAGGTTCAAGAACAGCAACAAAAGGGCTGAAAGCCCCCATTTCCAACTTCATATCCATCAGACACTTTGGTTCGACTCTCATCGTGGGGGTTTCCAAAGCTAAAGAAGAACCAAAGGCCTCAGCTTCCAAATCTACAAGCACCATTCTCTTTGACATTGATCCGCCTCCTATGAAACTGGGGATAGGAGAAGGGGTCCTCTCAGTAGACAGGCTATCGCCGTGACGACGGTTGGTGATCAAAGGGGCAGGGGGGTGTCAGTTTCAGTATCAGAATCAAGCAAGAATGTAGCAAGTCTTGCCCTTTTAGGGATGGTAGTTTGGTAGGTAGCTTAGTACTCTAACAACTCAGGGCCAGATCTCTTTTTGTACCTCAGTATGGCCTTGATTGCTTTAGTGTTTTCACGGGTTGGCCTCCTCTGATAACGAGAAGATTCTCCAGAAACAAGGAACAATACTAGCGCGATATTCAAACAGAACAGTAAATCAAAAGTAGAAGTATAGAAATACCAAGACAGAGGATTCAGACCTAGGTAGCCATCTTTATGGGGCATCCTCTCGGATTGGATCTCAATCCCAGAAGGGCCGCCAACTTGGAGGAAGTCATTATTGTGCTTATCAAAATCAGGTAGGCCAGTGACCAGGTGAGAGTCAACGAAATGGACGCGAAGGTAATAGGTACTATGGTCTTTGTTATGAAAAAGGGTATAACAACCAAGGATGTGCCAGATATCCAAGTTCAGGCCTAATCACCTTTTCAGAGCAGAAATGCTACAAACAACACGGAACGGATTCACAAAAACTTGCATTAGGGCAAGCTAAACTTGGTACAAGAAACGACAGACCAGTAGGTCCAAAGGGAACTGAACCACCCCTTCGACAATAGCAACAACGGGGAACGCAATAGTATTCCTTGTACCCATGCACTTGGCATCAACTTTAGCCAACGCAAGGGTAACATCATCTGAAATACCATAGTCCCAACGGAACATGGCCATCGCTTCAGGAGTATCAACCAATGCATGAAAATTGCCCATGATCTAGACCTAGAAGGGCAAAGACGGAATCGAACTAAGTGAAAGACGGAGAAATAGCACCAGTCGCCAGAAACAGTGGCACAAGGGCCAGCAATGCGATAAATAGAAAAGTAAGAGAAAAGAAGGGTTTCAAATGAACTTACAGTGATTTGACGAGAGGACGACAAAGAACGAAGGTCTTGAAAACTGGAATTAAAGGAGGACGGCAGCATCTAGAACCAACGGTAACGACGGTAAGCGTCGAAATGAGGCACCTTCAAAACTAGGAAGAAAGAATGAAAGGGGTTTTGGGGATTTCAAAACCTGGAGCAGTCGAAGGGTTTGAAAAGACAACCTTAGGGTATTTATGGCGCTCGACCGGCGCGATGGTACAAAATCACGTCCCTCTGTATGGAATCAGCGCATTATCTCTGCACACCAATACCATGTTGCCATATGTCACCATGAAAGGACGCATGCAGAGCACGTGTGTCAGGATCGAACCACCACCAAGGCTAAGATGGAGCAAAACCGAAGTGACGCGACGGTTGGGACATTGAACAGTAGCTCCTCCCAAGGGGAACCTTAACGCGAGCTGGAGGGCAAATGAAGGGGCAAAATATAAACGGGTCGGATCCAAGCCTTGGGCCGATCCAATCCACTAAGCCCAAATCCAAGTGGGTCAAATGAATGTGTAGGCCAGCCAATTAAGCCCATCTCTATAAAGAGCAGTCTTTCCATGTCCTTAAGCACTTGGGCCCAACTCGTAGTGGAAAGGCCAGTCCAAGCCGTGATGTTGGGCTGGGCCGAGCTGCTAGACTTAATCCATGGACTGAATTGATGGGCTGAACCCATCATCCGAACGAAAGTGGGCCAAGCCCATAAAAAGATATCCAAATGGGCCAACCTATCTCTACAAATAGTCTTACAAAAGGCCGAGCCGAGGCACAACGGTATCGAGCTGAGGGAACAGTGTGGAAGCTATGAATGCATGAATATGAAGGTTGTCACCTTAGTTGGTCCCCTCCTCCTAGAATCACGAAAACAATTAACTAAGGCAATGTGATCTATTATATGCATGGTTATAATAAGCACATGGATCCATCATCAACTACCTGGTGGTCCCCTACCTTGAGCAATGCTAAGGAAGCCTTAAAGCACCAAAACTCCATGAAACTATCTTGGGCAACAAGCAAAGTCTTCTATATAAGCCTCACTCTCTTCACATTGAAAGTATGGAACTCATCTCATGACAACTCTACTCACTTAATCACAAATGAATACACTCTTTCCTTTCCTCTCTCGACACCTGGAGAGAGTTTTTTTATCTTCTCCGATCACTCATTCCCACGCCAGAGGGGTTTTTCGGCCAACCTCGGCCGAACAGCTTTGAAGGTGTTCTGTGTTGCAAGTTCTCAGTTCCTGGATAATCCATTCAATTGCAGAGCTCTGACCGACTTTCATCTAGTGCGGGATTCAGTATGCATATATGGTAACCAAAAACAATGTTGCACGGACTTTCTAATTGAAACTAGATATTGCCAAAGTCATTGAAGGTGATAAACCCTTAGTGAGCATCTTGGACGAATGAAAGGTAAGTGGGATGAACTAGCCTTATATTGTCCTAAAATTCTCTTGAAATGTGCAGAAGATACAAGATATTCCAGTTAATTACTGGTTTGAAACCTGAGTACGAGTCCTTGAAGTCTAATCCTAATGAGTATTGATTTGCCTTCTTTTACTACAGTTTCTTCTCATATTCAGAATGAAGAAACTAGAAAAAATTGTTGCTGAATCTAAGTTTGTCCCTGATTCTAAGCCATATTTTGACTTGGCTTACATACATGCGTTTGTGATAGACAAGAAACGTGGTGACATAAAATATGTTATTGGTAGAGGTCAGGGTTTTTCTAAAGGTCAATGACAATCTGTTTGATGTAGTTATTGTAATAAACTGAAACTTGAGATACATGCTCGATTCTTCATCCCCATTTGAAGCCTCAACTCGATAAAGCCAATCGACAATGCTACGTAGCTCAAATTTTGTGGCTCAAAAGTGGCTCAAATGGCCAAAACGACGTCGTTTTGAGTACAGAACAACATAAATATGGCCAAAACGACGTCGTTTTGGCCATTTGAGCCACTTTTGAGCCACAAAATTTGAGCTACGAGACATTTTCCAAAGCCAATATTGTGACTGCAGGTACCTCTACTTCAATTGGACAACGCACTCGGCTTCTCCAACAAATGAATAAATCAGAAACTTCACCTTCTGAACCTATTTCCTCAAATCTTGCTTCCTGTTACTATGCTTCCTCTACTCAAGTTGCAGTTGATGTCTGTGCTTTCCTCTCTTCAGCTTCGAATCACCATACTTGGGTCATTGATTCTAGTGCTATAGATCATATGACCAATAATCCAGACTAATTATTGGATTTCACATCACATGTTAATTCAAAATTTATCTCTATTGCTGATGGTACTTCAATTCCTATTCTCGGTTATGGTAAAGTCAATTTCTTTCAAAGTCTTCCTAGTTCAGAAGCTCTTCATATACCCTCTTTTCCTATTAAACTTCTGTCAGTTGGAAAAACTACGAGTACATTAAATTACGAACATTTGTAAGCTTCACTATATCAAATTAATACATATAGGTTTATTACAGTCCAGAACACTAAAAAAATAAAATCAAATCGATTATCTTATTTTATGAATAAAGAACCACTCTGGAAATATTCAGGTAAAACAAATCAAGTACATTTGAGAAAGTCCTTGACAGCTTTTCTAAAATTAAAAAACAGCAACGGTCTCATCTCAAACAACATGAAGCTTGCTTTGATCCATCAGCTCCATCTTTTACGAGGCTTACCCTATTGACAGACAACTCAGCTTTGTACGAATCTGAATTCAAAACTTTTCGACTGACATTACTATAGATCTCCCTGATAACAATCTCAAAAGCTCCTCTAACGTTCGTGGAATCCAGGGCAGATGTCTCAATAAAGAACAATCCTTCGGCTTCTGCAAGGCTCTTGCCTTCTTCCACACTTACATCCCTGATGTTGTCCAAATCACATTTGTTCCCAACCAACATCCTTGCCACGGTTGTATCAGAATGAGCTGCATAATGTTCATCGTACTTTCAATTGTGAGAAATCCAAATCCAAATCATTTTGAAAGGATGATAAACAACAGAGAAAACAAGCACATGTTTTGCTTACATAAAATTGTAAAAAAAAAAAATGTACCTAAATATATTTGAAAATCTCCTTGGAAAATCCCCTGTATGGAGATCAGATAGTTCACCCTATATGGGGAAACTATGCAACATTTATTTCCTGCTCAATCAGTTGCTATTGATACCCAATTATAGTTAGTTCCACCTATATGCTGGCTAATATAATGCCAGAGGATCATAAGAAAGGCGCTTTATTAATACAAGAAGTACAAGAATACAACGGGGATATTTACGAACTCTAGTGAACATCACAATATCTTGCTGCATTTTCTAAACATTTGGATTGTTTGTGTTCTTAAATAGTATTTTGAGCCCTGATATGTTACTAATACTATTTGTAATGTGGGATAGAATTAGTTGTAGCTCTGGTGATTGAACTATCAATTAAAATTTAATTTCTCAACGACTTTTTTCTTTTGTCAATTGATTGGAAGTAAATTACAAATATCAAGAGAACTTGCCTCAATTTGGACATTCAACTATGAAAGAAATCCAACAAATAGCCATAAAAGATTCTTGGAAAATGGGCTAGCCTCGTTGGTTTAATATGTCAACAACTAGCAGCCCCTAATTCCTTAAGAGAAGACCGATGTTCATTCTCCATACCAGAGACTACACTTGTGTATGTGTAGTTATATAGTATAAAATAGATATTCTTATAGAAGAACCATGTCCGATTTGGCGTAATCAATTTATATCACAGCAGGGCAAGTGTGTACATCAAAAACAATAGAATATAAATTGCATAAATATAATACAAACAGAACAAAACAATTTATGTTGTTCAACCACAATGAGGCCATGCTAATAGACCAACAATCAATAAAGCTGTCCTTTATACATGAAGGTCAGAAGAAAACAATGAACTAACACATACAATATTAGAACCCACACAGCACAAAACCTGAAACATAGTCTTTTGACAAACTACCATTCACTTTGCTTGGTTCCCATTTTTTAAAAACAGTTTTCAGAAAATTCTACACTCTTATTTTCCGTGTTTTTTTGTTTTTACTGAATTTTTTTAATATTTTATACAAATTTTTTACTTTTTAGACACACCTAACATAAATACACCTAAAAAGTAAAAAAATTGTAAAAAAAATCTTTTAAAAATTCACTAAATACCAAAAATACAAAAAAAATACAAAAATTTAGTACATTTTTTGTATTTTTATGTATTTCTTAATTTTTTAAAATATTTTTTTCACAATTTTTTACTTTTTAGACACATCTAAGTAAGGTGCATCTAAAAAAGTAAAAAAAATGTTTAAAATTTTAAAAATATTCACTAAAAACAAAAAAACACGAAAATTAAAAAACTCAGTTTTCAAAAAACTTAATCCAGAAAACTCAAACCAAACACAATACCCAGAGTAAAATCGGAAAAGGAGCAAAGTAGACGCTTAATCTTAAAAAATATTTCTTGTTTAATGTGCGTATGATCAAATTCCTATAAGTAACTAATAAAATTATGCAAAAAAGACCAATGGCAAATTTGGGATTTCATATGGAGAACACCTTGGACAATGTTTAACTATGTTTAGGTTTAATTTTGAGTTACTTTTTAATTTTAAAGTAGTATGCTGATGCTAATCCGAATCGAACAATTCAGAATACTTGCCACATGATTCAGTTCACTACACCAAGTAATTTTAATGTATCTAGGGTAAATCAACAGAAGCAATAACCACAGAAAAATCATGCAATTTGTGACAAGTATGGCATACTTCGGTCCGATACACTAAATTGATTCAAATTTATTCAAAAGTAATATCTTGAAGGCACAAGCCAGAGATTTGAAAATTTGTGGCTATTTTGGTACTGTGGGCCATTTGTGTGAGTATTTGGATTACTCAAGTTATAAAAATGTAATGATTAGCCGCTTTTATGGAAATTGAAAAAGAAATACTCAATTTTTAAAATTTTTGAGTTTTCGGATCCCAATTTTTGTATTTAAATGGCATTTTTTATACATTATTGATTTATATTTGAAATATTGAAGTTGGTCTACTTTTGTTTTTTTTATAGAATTTGGCTTTTGTTTAAAAAAAAAAAAAAAAGGCCCAATTAGTACACATTAATGTGTGTTTGGAAGGGAAAAGAATGAATTCACACCAAACCTTTGGCATAATACACAAAGTGGTGGTCCCAAGACTTAAACCTATAACCTCAAGGTTATTAGGCCAAATCTAAACCATTGAACCAATTTTGTATGAAAGAAAAATGTTAGAATTGCAACTCGTGATGGTTGTAGTATCATATATGAATGCCAATTGTGCTAAATTATCTCACATTAGAATTTGTTAAACCCACTAAACCTAACCCACTACTACCTACCACACACACTCACCTCCTCACCTAACCTACCACTACCACCTCCACTTCATCCCCTACCACTTCACCTACTACCTTCTTCTCTTCTATATATTTGATCATTGTAAACATAACAAAAAAATCAATATACACAACAATCTTGTAATACAACATCAAAATACAACAATCAATAATACATAAATTGTTACATGGTATCAGAGCAAGGTTAAGAACTTAGTGATTCCGCTTCACCGGCGGGCGGCAGCCTCACCTTGGCCGTCCGCCGGACAAACCCAAATTTTCTAATTCTCTCTCCCCAACTCTAAAATCATTTTCTGTTCAAGGTCAGAAAATGGCTTCTCTTGTATCATCCCGTTTAATTCTACAACTTTTCTTTGTTGTCTCTCTCTTCCATATCTCTTTCGCAGCAAGAAAAACTCACTGAGTTGGTTCAAGATCAGACGAATCTCCTTCAATACCACCATGGTCCTCTTCTCTCTGGCAAAATCTCAATTAACCTCATTTGGTTCAATCCCACCCAACGAGCCATTATCTCCGATTTCGTCATTTCACTACTCGCTCGGAAAGTCGCTCACTGAGAAACAGATCAAACAGCTGGCATCCACGGCCGATGAAATCCACGCCGTCAACGTTGAGTTGACTGCCTCCGATGTCACCGTAGATGGGTTCTGTATGAGTCGGTGTGGGACTCACGGATCTTCCAAAACTAGCCAGATTAAGGGAAGGAATTACAAGTTTGCCTACATCTGGGTCGGCAACTCGGAGACTCAGTGCCCGGGTCAATGCGCTTGGCCATTCCACCAGCCTTGAAATCAAGCTTCTGAATCCCCTTCTCCATCAACTGGAACCTCCATCTCAGTTTGCAGAGAGAAAGACGAGACACGGCATGAGAAACCTTCTTCTTAACATGGGAGGTGGTATCGACCACGAGCTTGCGGATTTCACCCTCTCTCACTTCATAATCTATAAATATTTTCAATCGCCTCTGAAGAGCATCCCATGTTGTTGAAGGCCTGTACCAGTAGCAGGTGGCACCACCTTCTTCGTATAGCTCTCTTTTTTTTTGACACCATGTGCTTCCACTTTCTTTATTATATCTATATTATATATCTATATCTCTTTTCATGCACATGGCAGACACCACTCAATACACCCACCCATTACACACGGCATGTGAGCCACCGACTGGTACCTTTAATCAATACCCTCCTGTTTTTCCACTGCCAGTGTCCCCCTTTTGCACTCCACTTTCTTTCTTTCTTTTATTTTATTTATTTATTTTCACAACACTGTGGGCCAAGCACCCACGTGAATCCCTCTCTTTTTTCCCTCACTCTCTCGTTTTGATTTCACATCTCTTCTAATTCTTTCTTCTTTTTTATTTCTCTTTCTCTTTATTTTTCATCTTTTTTCCCTTGTTATTTCTTTGCACAAAAAAACAAAAAAAAAAAAAACAAAAAAAAAAAAAAAAAAAGGAAGAAGACGAACTGCACACCAACTTATTTTATTCAGGTCGAGGCTCACCCCGATCACCATTTTACACCACAAAAAAAAAAAACAAAAAAAACAAAAAAAACAAAAAAAAAAACAAAAAAAAAAAAAACAAAACCAAACCAACACAAATCGGCACAGTGGGATTTTTCTTCTCTACTCTGCCGCCGGTCTCTTCTTCTTGCCTCCGTCCTGGGCAGTCATTGACGGTGCTGCCTCCGTGTTTTCCACGCCGCCGAGCACGTTCACTCCCCCATACTCTTCCACTGCAGCATATGGCGGCCCTCCAAATCGGAACATCACGGTGGCCTTCCGCTTCAGTTCCTTATTTTCCGCCCTTAGCACGCTTATCTCTGCTCGCGCATCCTTATACATGCGTTGGAGCAGAGCCAGCTGGGAGTTTACTTGCTGCACCTCATTTGTCCTACTCTGCAGCCGGTTCGACAAATTTGTGACCGCCGTCATAGTTTCCACGCATGACTTCAGAGTATACTGATTAGCCTCAATATCAGTTTGCACCGCCATTTTTTGCTCCACCGACCGCATCGGAAAGTTCAATGGAGCAAAACCAGAGGTGTTTGGTTGAGGTTCACTGGCCACCGCACCAGTTATTTCTCTTGTGGGCTCGTTCAGTTCTGGAAAGAGCGTGAGCAGGTTCTGGGTAGCTGGACGGGAAGAAGAGGCCATGTTTTGGGTTGCTCAGTGTTTCAGCGCAGGGTTTACAGAGTGTTTCAGACTGCCAAAATTCAGAGGTTTCAAACTGGTTTGCACAGCCTCTGCCTCAGCCTCAGGTTCAGTCTTGGTTATATAGCCGAGGCAGCCACGCGCATCGCGCGCCTCTTGACGCCAGACAAACGGGCACGCCAGCCAAGGCACTCACGTGCCTCGCCATCATATCTGGCACACCTTTTGATGAATTGGGCACGCCTTTTGATGACACCCCTTTTGAGGGCACGCCTTTTGAGGGCTCGATATCTACATCCATGTATATTTTTTGGGCAGCCTATATACACACTCATACAGTGTCTTCTACACCGGTCAGCTTTATCAATCCCTTTGTTTCAACCACAAATAGGTTTCTATCTTCACACCTATTTGAGTTTGAGGGGGGGTTATACACAGTATCATGTATAAGTCGCTCATGGCGCACTGTGCACCACCACAACCTCTGCTACACCGGTCCGACATGACCCCGTAAACTGTCCTTCTACAACGGTCCGACATGACCCCATAAACTGTCTTCTACAACGGTCCGACATGACCCCGTAAACTGTCCTGCTACAACGGTCCGACATGACCCCGTAAACTGTCTTCTACATCGGTCTGACACGACCACACAGTGTCTGCTACATCGGTCCGACATGACCCCGTAAACTGTCTTCTACATCGGTCCGACATGACCTCGTAAACTGTCTTCTACACCGGTCCGACATGACCCCGTAAACTGTCCTTCTACAACGGTCCGACATGACCCCATAAACTGTCTTCTACAACGGTCCGACATGACCCCGTAAACTGTCCTGCTACAACGGTCCGACATGACCCCGTAAACTGTCTTCTACATCGGTCTGACACGACCACACAGTGTCTGCTACAACGGTCCGACATGACCCCGTAAACTGTCTGCTACAACGGTCTGACACGACCATACCGTGTCTCCTATCCTGTTTTATTTTATTTATCAGTTTATTTTTCTGTTTTGTAACTCTCTCCAAACTCAAGTTGGTTTGTGTCTAACCTCCTTGAGTTTGAGGGGGGCTGTTAAACCCACTAAACCTAACCCACTACTACCTACCACACACACTCACCTCCTCACCTAACCTACCACTACCACCTCCACTTCATCCCCTACCACTTCACCTACTACCTTCTTCTCTTCTATATATTTGATCATTGTAAACATAACAAAAAAATCAATATACACAACAATCTTGTAATACAACATCAAAATACAACAATCAATAATACATAAATTGTTACAGAATTTTAAATTTTAATTTTTTAAACTTTTTGTATCCACAGTGTCCAATGTCGTCAAAATGCTAATGGCCTTGCAAGGAATGTGACTTTGGGCTTCTTCAGTGAAGCCAAGCCAGAGTCTGACCTTCATCAGCCGAATGTGTGGCCAATGCAAGGCGTGTTTGCGGCTTGCCTTGCCCATGGGTTGTCGATGCATGGCTAATAAAGTTTTCTTGTTGAACGGCCGGGGTATAGGTCGCGCACTTAAGCGCCATTCATTTTCGGAGCTAGTTGATAGGCAAAAAACGAACTGAGGTGAAATAACCTCCTACAGCCTAAGCGCGAGGTGATGAGGCGAGGCAAGATGAGACAAGGCAAAGATATTTCTTAAAAAATAATTAGGCCTCGTTTGGCAAGAGGCTATTTTAGCCAATTAGTCAAAAAGTTACTAAATTAGCCAAAAAGCCAACAACTCATACCAAAAAGTCAAAAATTCTCTTTTCTCTCTACTTTTTGCACATCTTTTCGTAATTAGCCAAAAAGTCATCCCAAACATACAAGTTTTTTTTACTTACCTTTTTAGCCAAATAGCCAAAAAGTTACTAAATTAGCCTGTTCCCAAACGAGGCCTTAGTCTGGACAAGAACTTCAATATTTCCAAGAACCATATTAAAAGGGTTAATTACCCTGAGGTATTTGACAATCACAGTGGCCTCCCCTATGATTTCTGAATATACACTGACCTCTGTTGCCAGAATTTTCCAGTGATGTTAAGCAACAAAAATGGTAAACTTACTATTTTACCCTTATAAGAAATTCAGTTGTAATTACTCATTTATTATTGTCCCCCAACTTCAGGCCAAACAAAGAAAACCCACAATTGACAGTGGCCATGGCTGAATTTGTCTACATTGTGGGTAACTTCCTATACCAATGGGCGATGTTGGTGTGTATATATAATGGTGGTGGGTTATGTATATATATAGAGATGAAGACCCAAAATGTGTATATGATGGTGGGTACCGTATGTTCTCCGCGCGCGCGTGTCTCTCTCTCTCTCTCTCTCTCTCTCTCTCTCTATAACAGTAATTGAGACCCAACATTTGGTCACTTCTTATACTCCAACCACAACACAACCATAACCTCCTCCAGCTCCCAAACACACAAATTTTCAAAAACATCTCCACCAGCCTAGCAAGTATCAATGGTTCATTTCCTTTCCCATAAATTTTCCTATTAATTGATAAATTTCTCAAATAGTGACAACATGAACTTATATATATACACACACACATACGAATACACACAATACAGAAGTGGGTGGGTCTATTCATTAATTCTTCACAACCCATCCTTTCTACATTCCATGGACATGGCCACTGGAACATCGGCTGAAAGATGCAATCTCCGCACTATTCATGTTCACTTTTTGATTAATTCTAGGTTATTCTACTCAGATTTCATTACCTTTACCTGAAGTTGTGATCTCATACCTTGTTTCGGCTGGAATCTGATAATGGTGACATGAGTCATGACCTATGTAGCACGGACATGGATACAGAACATGACACGAATACGACAGGGACATGCGGACACGTAATTTTCCAAAAAATAAGGGACACAACACGCTGGGGACACATTTAATAGATATAATTTTTTTATTTATTATATGTCTAAAATAAAATTAAAATCATTAATTCTTATACAATCACAATAATAATAAAATTAATAAACATATTTTTTTTAAAAATTTAATAAAAAATTAGTTTTTTTAAATAAAAATAATTTATTTTATGAATTTTAAGTTTAACAAAAAATAAGTATAAAAAAAAGAAAAAAGAAAAAAAAAGAGAGGGAGAGAGAAACGTTGAATCAAGAAAAAGAGAAGAAAAATATATAAAAGAGAAACAATAGAGGAGAGAGAGAGTGAAGTCAAAAATACAGAGAGAAAGAAAGTCAGAAAAGGGAGAGACGAAAGGGAGGAGATGAAGAAAATGAAGAGAAGAAGAAGAAGAATAGACAAGATGGAGATCGAGAAGAGACACGAGTGAAGATGGAGATGGAGATAGAGAAGAGCAATGTGTACCTTAACGACGAGCGACGATGAGACACGAGTGACAATCGATGACGAGACACGAGTGACAACCAACGAGGAGCGACGACCAACGAGAAGAGACGACCGACGAAGAGCGACGACCAACGAGCAACCAGGTCCTCTCTTTCTCTCCCTTTCTCTTCTGTTCCCCCTTTCTATTCTGTGCTAATCGAATTAGGGCAGATATTGCTCTATTTTACTTATTTACAAATCGCCCCCAAAAAAGTTTCGTAAATTGTGAAATTACCCCCGAACGTGCCCCGAAAGTGTCTATAGCATGTCCAGAACGTGTCCGGATGTAAAAAAAATTTTAAAAAAAGGGGGACACTCTCTGCTGCGTGTCAGACACATGTGCACCGTGTGTCCGACACGTGTCCGACACTGGTACAGAGCCCTCAGAGAGGTGTCCGTGCTTCATAGGTCATGACCACTGGGGAGAGAGAGGTGTTTGGCCATGGGAATGGTAGAATACGGGATGTAGGTGTTTGGTTGTGAAAGAGTGTTGGTTACAAGATCTGCAAGGGTAATTTCGGCATTTAAATGTTAAAATATGATGACAATTTAACCGAGGGGAGGCTTGTGTATATTGTTAGCTAAAGCAACGGAGGTCAGTGTAATTTCATGAACAACAAGTGAGGTCCGTGTATTTGTCAAAAATATCAAGGGAAGTCTGTGTAATTAGCCCTTATTAAAAACATAAAAATCCAACATCCCAATTATCAAAATCCAACAAAAAGACAAACTTTATATGGTGATCTACCTACAGAGAACAGTTGCTGACCTGCCCAGATTCTCAAAAGATAATTTTGGATACACACGAGCACACACACAACCAAAAAAAAAAAAAAAAAAAAAAAAAAAAAAAAAAAAAAAAAAAGCCCCCACCTCATGGCAAGGCTTGAGGCAAGCTCTTTTCTTGCTTAAGCGCCACGCTTCTCCACTTCATGTCGCTTCAGCCCCTTTACCTTAGCTCACTTTTCACAGCACTGCTTTAACTTATACAGTATATGTATCCATGGATTATCATAAATCGTGCATAATCAATAATGTAATCTCCATAATCAATAATGTAATCTACATTCATAGATCATGCTGAGGCTTGGACCCAAATCTCTTACTATGGAGATAAGTGTCTTACCTGTTACACCATATATTCATCATTCAATTCATTGATTTATGTCTAGACTTCTCATATTTATAATATTTCTTTAATATCTAATTGTTTAAATATTATTATATATTTATTTTATAAATTATAACTCAATATTTATTGATTCAGCATTCAATGTTCAATCTAACAAATATAGTTGCTTCATATATTTATTTGTAAATTATCAAGTTTTAGCAACCAAGTGTAGTCATCGGGTAATTTTCTAATGTACTAGACATTGACTTAATTTATTGGGTCGTCACATGGTACCAGAAACATTTGATGGCAGAGAGGAACATGCTTTTGCAGTGGGATAGCTATTGTGGTGACATTTTCTAGAACATTATTTCGTCCCTCCTTTTCTATCTTTCTTTTTTTGTTGATTGTATTGGTATACAATGTTGTACTCCTTAGAAGAATATCCTGACAATTATGGGCAGTTCACTCAAATGTGTGTAGATCGTTTTTTGACGTGGCAAATAGAACTGTGGGAAGAGAGCCGGCGGTCAGCTCTGGTGAAGTTTGTTCCAGTGTACAAGGAAGAGAGGGCGTTAATATCAAAACTAAGGTGTCTGAATAGAAGGGTTAGCAGAGGTAAGAGAATCTACAAAAATTTACAGTATAAAAGATTTGGAGTGTTCTATTAAAAATGAAAGGAGTAGTAAGCAACCAATATCGAACTCCCCTTGCGTACCAGAGATTAAGGACATCAGTGGCCAGTAGATATAAGTATAGTCACCGTGGTCGTGCACCTTTTAAGGGGGATTACATTCACAGACAGTATGTTCAGAATATTCCCCGATATATTAAGAAGACTAAGAGGGGAATAAGGAAGTTGCAACTGTACGATGAACAATTAAGGGATGTTAAATTTGATAATAAAGGTGTGGCGAGATTGCTAAATGATATTGAGTTGGGTAATAAAAGGTGTGACCGTCAATCAGACAATATCGTGGTTAAGGGTATAAAATTAATTGAAAATATTCAATTAGGACAAGAGGCTAAAGAGGAAGATGTGATCCACTACATATTATTTTTTGTCATAAGTGATAATAGTCCGTCAGATTCCGTCCCCACACCTGACAAGATATTTATTGAGTTGGTGAGGGTAATCTTGAGACTTGGATTGTTGATCCTAGCCAGTCCAACAGGTTTCGGATGCTAAAGAAAATAAGATTTAAGCTCGTTGGTGGTAAGGACAAGGAGTACATTCATTACGGAATATAAGTTGTGGACCGATTCTTCCCAGTTGATGTTTGGACAGACTACAAAGATACGCTATTAGGAAATGTTGGAACTATTCAGAAGGGTGTTATATATTTAGTGGCTGCTACTGTTAGTGAAAAAGAATGCAAAATTACATTAAAGAATCAAATGTACTTTAAAACTGTTTAGAATTATAAATTTATCTATTTTTATTTGTAATGTTCAGATGAATGGTGGTGGACGATATAAAAACTGGTGTTGTTGAAGGTGTTTCAGCAAGTGATTTCACTTGTATTGAACTTGCGTTTATTTTCTTAGTTCAGGTTGAGATACAAACAAAAGAGTATTAAGGTTGATAAAATATTGGTAAAATATTCCTCCCTTTGCGCACCCAACGCCAGTGAGTTGGTCAGAGTAAATGTGTATGATAGGAGGTTAGATGGTAATGACAGTTTGCAGGCGTACTTTATTTTCCCCGTGGACTACCAGTGCGAATTAGTTTATTATGGGAATAGTTATTGTTCTATTAACGACAAACAAGTGCCATGAATGGTGAAGTATCAAATTGAAAATTCGAACATTAAAAGGGGTATTACTTATTGCAAAATGAAGGGGTATTTGAAGTATTCTACGAGTAAAATATCAGAAGATTCGCAGATAAGGGCTCCATCTATTGCTGTGTTATCTAAAAAGTATACTAATGATAATGTTGATGTTTAGCATTGTGCTCCAACCGAAGCTACTCCGATTTTGACACGGACTATGTCTATGAGTTTATTGAAAAGGCGAAGAGATTTTTTGTTAGGAGATTTCTTGTTAGGAGATTTCGGGAAAAGTGATTCAGTTATTCATGAATACAGAGGTCATCTAAGTTTGTATGAGCTTGATGTACGCAGAGGTGGTGATGGTGCTAGTGATGTTGATCCTGGTCCGTCGATTTCGGAGGTTGGTGCTGCTAGAAAAGACGAAG
The DNA here is from genome assembly GCF_055761805.1 of Camellia sinensis. Lineage (NCBI taxonomy): Eukaryota > Viridiplantae > Streptophyta > Magnoliopsida > Ericales > Theaceae > Camellia > Camellia sinensis. The sequence goes on from NC_138967.1 coordinate 60,610,096, forward strand.
TTGATCGGAGAGAATCAGTTGTTATGCATCCCGCAGAATTTTCTAATATTTTACGAAATGTAATAATTAGTGTAAAAAATAGTGATGAGTTTAAAAAAATGGGAGACACAACACGTTGGGACACGTTCAATGTATATAATTTTTTTATTTATTATATGTAAAATTAAAACATATATATTATTATTATTTTTTATTTACTTTAATATCAAATATCATTCCCAAATTATTGTTTTTTTTCTACAAATAAAAATAATTTATTCTATATCTTAATGTTTAGCAAACAAGAATATTAAAAAAAATAGAAAAAAGTAAAAGAGGGGGGAAAAAAAAGTTTTTTATTACTAAAAACAAAAAAGGTAGGAAAAAAAAAAGAAGAAATAATAAAGAATAAAAGAGGGAGAGAGATGGCAACACGAATAGGAAAGAGAGTCGAACAAAAAAGGAGACAGAGTGTCGAACAAGAGAAACGAATAGAGAGAGAGAGAGAGAGACGAAAGAAACGAAGAATAGAGAGCACCGAATAGAGGGAGAGAAAGAGTCTCAGAAGATGAAAACAGAGAGCACCGACCAAAGGGAGAAAGAGAGTCGAACACACACAGATTGGACGAACATACCTCGATCTAGCCTCGATCTAGGGCTTCAACAAGTTTCTCTCTCTGCCTTCAATGGGTTAGTGTTTCTCTCTCTGTCTCCTAGGTTAGGATTTCTCTCAGTTCTCAACGTGTCCATAACGTGTCCAAGAGTGTCCGGCTACAAAAAATTAAAAAAACAAAGGGGACACATGTCCATCGCGTGTCCGACGTATATCCATGTCTGACACCCATACGTTACCTTCAGAGATGTGTCCGTGCTTCATAGACTAGTACCGTACAAGTACGTCGATGCGGGAAAATTTAAAAAAGTGAGGTACAGGTATGACTAGGTACATTCGTAACAAAATATTTATTTTTAATTTGTAGCTATGAAGCATGGACACCGACACCGACACGGGACACGAGACACGAGACACAGTGGAGGACACGGCGAATTTTTTTTTTTATATATACTTTTATGTGTTATATAGATTCATATTACATTCATCCTAAATCAAAATTAACAAACACTAACATAGTAACATTAATTCAATAAATATAACCACTACATTTACACAAATTAATAGATCATCCATTCACAAAAAAATCATAATAAACGATAACAAGAACTAAGACGAGAAGGGAAAAACATTCAATATCCAACAATATTCTTCACAAAAGCACTAAATAAGAGAGGCAAAAGAAGAAAAAAAAAAACAAAAAAAAAAGTGAGCCCCGCCATGTCCCGATATGGACACATGTGTCCCCGTCATGTCCCTTACAAAAAAATCAGCCCGTACGTGTTCCCGGCGTGTCCCCAGCGTGTCCACGTGTCGGACACCGCCACGGCACTAATTTTGGAGTGTCCATGCTTTATAAATTTGTAGTAATGCAATAACTAGTTAAATGGTTTAGTTTGTTAAGATACAACCTACAATTCACATTTAATACCAAAACTAATGTATAAACAAAATTAAATGTCATCATATTAAATAACTTACAAAAATAAACTTAATTTTAAAACCATGATATACATGAAAAAAAAAAAAATTCAAATCAAATAAAACAAAGTTCATCCTTTCATTGAAAAAAAATACTATACCCACTTAGGTATGGCTTGGGTATATACCAGTATCTCTGGGGTACAACAAAAATTAAGAAAAAAAAATTACATGTGTTAACATATGCAGAAATACCATGAAAAGTACCAATGTTTGGTATGGATATGATATATTTGTCGAAGACCAATGTTTCATAGCTTATTATTAACAATACATATCATATGATTCAATAAGTTTATAGACAAATAGATACATATCATTAATACATATATTAAGTTAAATGTATTGTATGATACATATATAATACATGATGCAATATACAATACAAGAAACACGAAGCCATACAAACGATACATGAATACTACATTTCTTTAGCAGTTTGGAAAAAAAAAATAATAATAATAACTTATTTTATGTAAATTAATATTGTCAAAATTTTTCAATAATATCTTATTAAAATATAATATTTTTTAGATGAGAAGGGATTTTTTTTTCTTTTATTTTTGTCTACTTTTTTGACAAATATCTACTTGGATGGTATTAAGTATCTTATGCCATTGATTTTTGCCTATGTACATCGGTTAAAGTATTAAACTTTCTACTACAGACAAGCAATTTGATAACAAAAGTTGTAAAGTAAATATTAAAACTTAGATGGTGAGTAAAGACGATATGAGAACATAATACACAATTATATTAAGAATGAGAAAATTTTGAAGGTAATAACATAGTCAAGTGTTTATATATTTTGTCATAAATATTTTAACTATGCTCTGCTTTTTATATACATTAAGTATTGATGCATGCATATCTTTAATTTAAGTAGCCATACTTTTTTAATTTTAATGATTATATATTGTTTAGTGTTTTGTTTTCTCAAGATTTTTTTTACATTTATATTGATTTTTCTACCTACATTTAAATATGTATAAAAAATCTTACAATACATAATTTAGAAGCAAAGAAAAACAATACATGATAGGTATCTCAATTTGACAACTATGATGAAAACAATTTTTGCTTTCAAGCTGTTACATAATTGAGAGCAATATTGGCAAATGGGTTGCAAGGACATTATGAACTTTGATAGGTTCTCTCTAAAGTAATGGTTAGAGAAGTAAATACTGTCCGCAGAAAGTCTAGGATATGTAGGAAATCAATCATATTGTTTCAAGTTACAAAATTACAAACATCCACACAAAAACAAAAAAAAAAAATAAGGTGACCTAATGCTCAAGACTCCCTCTAAAGCAAGGTTTGGAGAAAGCAATATGTACAAAACATCAAAAATAAAATAAAACAAAACAAATATCCCACCCTCCAAGGAGATGGGTAACCCGGACTGGAAGATGTCGGATGTGGACGCATTACTTGGAGTTGCTTGGAAGAAAAGAGAAGGTGAACTGATCACTAAATAGATACAAACAGGTGCAAATTCTGACATCACCACAGCCCACTTGGTTCCCTGGCTCCTTGCTTGCCGAGCGGCATACCCAAATAAAAAAGAAGAAAAGGCAAGCCCATTTTCTATACTAATAACCATATTTATCATTTACTAGTGATCCATATAATATAACTCACTAAAAAATGAGAACAGGTTTTGAATGAAGCAAAATTTGGGTTCAAAAAGTAGCGACTGAAAATCATCTCCCCCTCCAAAAGTACTTTTAGCCCGACAAACTTTCAAGAAAAGGTGAAAGAATAGCAATCATACCAGCATACTTTTTTGGATTTTCATTTTACCCTTGCGATTGGGGCCAGCCATATTTGCTCTATTGCAAAAGCAAAAGTGGCTTTTGCCACAGCAACACTAAACAGTTCTTTGGCATCCATGCCAGATCTACTTACCCAAAACATCTTAAAACTATCTTATATCAACCAAATAAACAAGAAATCCAAGCACAAAGATAAATTGCTACGAACTCATCAAAAATATCCAAAAATAGTGCCCAAATTTGAACGTACAGCGTAGATTTAAACTTGATGTGATGTAAATGAGCCCGATAAAACTTATTCATATATTTTAAATTAGGAGTACTTTTATGACGAATATGTCAATACATTTTAAAAAAACTCCAACCATACCATTACAAAACAACTAAAGAAGAGGACAAGCATTAAGGGAAAAAATTCAAATTAAGAATACCAATCCTATCAAATCATAGACAATACTTAAACATCATTCCATGCTTGGCTTCTCACTCAAGTTATGAATCACTACATCTTAACTAATTAAAAATTTTGAATTTTGGGTTTGATGATTCAACCCAAATCAAACATAAAAATTAAAAAACCCAAATTCCATTTCCAATTCTTTCCTTTTCCCCACATTTCATTTCCTCATCAATCAAAAACAAAAACAAAAACAAAAAGTAAGAAAGAGTTGGATTTATGTAAAAAGCAGGACTTACTTTTGAGCTCATCAAGCCAGCGGCCGACACTGTCGAAGGTGGTGCGGCGGGTGATGTCGTACACGATGAGGGCGCCGACAGCGCCGCGGTAGTAGGCGGAGGTGACGGCACGGAAGCGTTCTTGGCCGGCGGTGTCCCAAATCTGGGCCTTGACTTCCTTGCCGTCGATGTCCATGCTCTGAGTCTGGAACTCCACTCCGATCGTGGCCTTGGAGTGCATGTTGAACTCGTTTCGAGCGTACCTTGACAAGAGATTGGACTTGCCCACTGCTGAGTCTCCGATTATGACTACTTTGAAGAGGTACTCTTCTCCTTCGTCATCTGAGGAATCCATTGACAGAAACAGAGAAAAAGAGGAAGTGTGTTTGATTTCAGTTCTAGATTTGGGTACGAACGACTGAGGAGGGAGAGAGAGAGAGGGAGTAAGTAAAGAAGGAAGGGAAAATGGCTGGCAAAGAGACAGAGTGCGTTAATAGTGGACCCGTGAGGTATGGTCACGCACTCTCGCGCTGTGTTTGACGAGAAGTTGTTTAGTGGTGTTGAGGCAATACGTTTGCCATACAATTAAAAAATAAAAATGTTAGACAGCCTAAAATTTGTGGGATCCATATGAGATCTATATTGTAGAGGTTTCGATGTGAGATATTTGGTAAAAATTTTAATAGAAATTTTGAGATCTCTTGCATTACTCATTAAAAAATGTTATTTGGTCAAATACCAATAAATTTTAAATAATAATCTTACTAACTATTTTGTCTTTTTTTTTTTTCTTTATAAATCCAAAGATCTCATTCTAGTATGAATTATATAAAAGGCCAAGTATAAATGTGTGTGTTATGTATTGAGGGATAAATGTGGATTTTTTCATAATGTTGAAATTACTAAACATAACATTTTAAAAAAAACTCCGTAGTATATTTTTCTCAAATATAATACTCCAATATAATACTAAAAATATATAACACTTTAACGTAACATGCTAAAAAAATTCTTTAGTGCATTTTTCTCAAACGTAGCACTCCAATCAATGTAACATACAAAAATTTCTTAGTGTATTTTTTACAAATGTAACACTCAAAAAACATAATACTCTAATATAACATACTAAATATTTTATTAGTGTACTTTTCTGAAACATAATAGCGTAACATTTCAAAAAAGTTCCTTAGTGTATTTTTCCCAAATATAATACTCTAATCAATATAGCACACAAAAGTTATTACAGTACTTTTCTTAAACGTAACAACGTAACATTTCAAAAAAAATTCTTAGTAAATTTTTTTCAAGCGTAACACTCCAATCAATATCACACACAAAAACTCCTTAGTGTAGTTTTTCTAGCATAATACTCTAATGTAACACTTCAATGTAATACCAGAAAACTACACTAATATAAATGTAGATTTTCACGTCCGACAACCAACACTTCAGTCACCAATCTCCCAAAAAAAAAAAAAATATTTCACACCACACTATTCCATTATCATCCCAAAAAAGAATCAAAAAATTGAAAAAATGATCACAAAAGGGCATTCACTTAAATTCAAACGGCACCAAATCAAATAAATATAACTTTTCAAAATAAAAATGACTAAATAATTTAAAAGAAAACTCTTAGGACTAAATGGATCAACATTCTCCTATATGAGATTTATGGATAAATTTCCCCTTTTTGCATGTAGGTTAAAAATCAACTTATTGGTTTTTTGAGTTTTGTTTTTTTCTTTTGTCGCATCATCTCTTTATTTTTTTATACGTTTTTTCAAAAAAAAAAAAAATTTAAAAACTAACTTTTAACATACTTCCTAAAATAGGCCAAATTGAATTATAGTTATAGTCCATCTTATTCATTTTAGTCATGTAATTCTAATTGTGTCAGCCTTCGTTTTGAATAAGGCCAAGTTTGGCATGTCCAGGAAAAGTTAAAAAGTCAAAAAATTACTCAAAAAGTTAAAAAGTTAACACTATTCACCAAAACTCAACAATTACAGGTGCACAACTCCCAATTCTAATCTTCTCCTACAAACCAATTTTTACAATTTTTTATTACACATTTTTCCATAAAAAGTCAAAAAGTTAACCCAAAAAGACAAAAAGTTAACCCAAACATATTTTCTTCATCAATTTTTTAGTTCAAAAAGACAAAAAGTACATTTATTTAGGACACCCCAAACAACCCCTAAGTTTTTTTAGTTTTATTTTTTGGCTATTGGATTATTAACTTAGTTAAAAATAAAAATAAAAAAAATTGTGTTTTTTATTATTTTTAGTTTTTTTTAGTTGATTTCATAATTGTGAGAGCAAAAAATGAAATGATTGTTGTTTAAATATAATATTTTATCTTATTTGCTATTTTAGCCAATAAGTTGCATCGCAAAGGAGGGCTTAGTTCCAAATCAATTTAGTCCTTCAAGGAAATATAGAAATAAATTATAAACCCAGAAGTTCTATTAATTACTATAAGACCCTATTTTCTTATTAGCATAATTATATAATCTCTACAAAATATAAATGTTTTGTAAAATTACGTGTGTTTAGAATTAGTATCAAAGTCTATTTTTTCAGTTTTGTCAATATAAATATATGAGCATTCGATATACTGGAAAAAAAAAATCAAATAATTTAAATAATAGTATTTCACTACAAATAATAATTGCATAAAATAATACAATAATCAGGTTATTAAAAGAACTTAAGAAAAATCTTAACAAAATCAATTAGAAATTATATATGAAATTCAACATCTACTATTAGATAAATGTAAGTAATTAGCTATTGTAGAAAATAAGTAAGAAAACACCACAAATAATTATATTTGTCCTTACAACTTACAGGTGGAACTCTCCAAATGAACCTTTTGAATTAATGTCACCAGAGAAACGCAAAATAAATATTGTGTGATAAAATATAAAATAAAATAAAAAGATATTTTCTTAATATAACAAAACTTGAAAGAGGCAAGAATATAATAACTAAAATCTTAGGGTCAATAGCAAAAAAGATCAAACTGGAACTAGATAGGAAGTGTAAGGACCAAAATTGACAAAAATCAACGTACAAGGACTAAATTGAAACTTTGAGGAAATTAGGAGGATCATTGATGCAATTATCCCTATTATTTATTATTTATTTTGTTAATATTTTAGCTTTTAGTATTTTTTTTTCAAAAAATTATGTTAGAATTTTTGTTATTTTTTAACGCTGTCTTGTGTAAAAAAAAAATAAAAAATAAAAAATAAAAAAAAAAATTAGTAAGTTAAAAACTTTAATGGAGTAAAATCTAAAAACGTAAAGTTTTTTAAAAAAATTTACAAATAAAAGTCTACTAAAAAAATTAATAAAAAACCAGCTCCAAATACCCATTAAATTATGAAAAAAATTTAAAATAATTTTAAAATTTGTTAGTAGTATATTTAAATGTGTAAAAAATATATATATAATTATTTCAGGATATGTTTAAATTGTATTAATATTAAGAATATATTGTCATTTTTTTATTCTTAAAGGCCATCTTTAGGATTAGGACTAAGAAAAAAAAAATTAAAAATCATAAACCAATCCAATTCTGATCAAATTGCACGATTTGATTTGATTTTCTCAATACATTGTTCGATCTTAGTTCTGAAAATAGGTGAACCGTATTTCATGGTTCAATATGTGATTTTATAGTTATAGTTTTGGTTTAGAATTGAATCGGACCATTTAGATATGCAAATATATAGATATATATTATATAATTTGTTATTTATTATAGACGCTCGAGGATCTTATTAGTATCATATATATATATATATATATATATACATACATGTATATATTTGTGTGTGTGGGGGGACTAGAATCTCTCGAGTTGGTTATTCTAATTGGACGGTCTAGTCCGGTCTATTTTGGATTCGTCTTGATGATCTAAACTATTCAATGTGTAAGGCTCGTTAAGTATTTCATTTCTGTTAAAAAAAATCACGTTGATCAGATATCAAACCACTTGATCAGATCACATTTTTCTCAACAATTTATTTTTAAAATCGTAACCATTGACAGAAATTTGAGTAAATCAAGTAGCTATCGATATTCGATCAATGCAATTTTTGTAGGGATGAAGTATTTGATGTGTCTTGTACAATGAACGGTTCAAATTATCGATGTGGGCTCCATGGTGGACCAACAAATGTCCAACAACATGCTCCAGCCCAATTTCGAACTAGAAAAAAGCCTGAGCTTATATATATTCATAAGTTATTAGCCATCTTACCTTGCAAGTGTGCTCTTATATAATAACAAAACCAGTTTTACATAATTATTGTTTGTAAAATGATAACATATTATTTGATATTTGAGTATGTTATGATCATATTATGAATAATGACAAGGTTTATAAATATCATGGTTTTAATCCAAACTAAACCACACTTTCATGGTTCAATTCCAAGATTCTTATGGTTGGATTTGGTTTCAAATTTCATAGGTAATAATTTATTCTTGATTTGCTTCAAAATCAAACTAAATTAAATCATACTTACTCCTATTTAGGGAGTGATTATTTGGTGGTCTTGGTATTACTCCATACCACTTATCACTTACAATCCTAATAAAAAGTACAGAAAATGCTTAGGAGTTCTAATTGAACACCCCTAATCCAATCCTAATGATGTGGAATGGACCCCACTCTTCACTTCTCATCATTCTTCTTCTTCTTCTCTCTCTCCCTCTCTCCCTCTCTCTCTCTCTCTCTCCCCTCATTAAAGATCAAAATAGGGGTGATATATTAGGGGGATGTATCACCACTCAAAAAGTACGAAGTCTTACAACTTTAACTAATCAATAACAAGTTGGGGCACTATGTGAATTTGCCCCAAGAACACCACATAATTTTTCCTATTTAGGATCAACATTAAAAGAATTTATGAATGACTCGATTTGCAAGCCAAAAGATTAGTTGGACACTCCAATTAAATGAATTTTTTATTACCGTTATATCCGTATTCAAAATGATCAAAAAGTACTTGATATTGAAAAAAGTGTAAATCATAGTGTTTTGAACACTTCATCTCATAATCAATCTCAATCGTCCATTCTCTATTCTCTTCTCACTTCATTTTATGTCTTCACACTCTACCCTCTTTCCCTTGAATCCATCATTCTTGCATTTTATTTCACATTGAAGTCAACAATGGACAATGAAAAAGACTTTTTCAAGCTTTCTTTTTCTTTTTCTTTAGAGAATGTAGATTTTCAATTCATCTTCATTGTTTTGGGTGGATGGATTTACAAAATTTATTCAGAAATTTAGTACCAAACAAATTATATTTATTTGGAAACTTGTTTCTAAAACATTTTTATATACTCGGCACAGTGTTTTCAAACATTTAATTTTCTAATTTCTTCATATTCTAATTCTGAACAAAAAAAGCTATTCGATATTATATCTCAAAGCAAATTATATATGTTCAAAAACTTGTTTCCAAATAAATTCGATTTTGTTTGATATTGAATATCTAAAATATATATATATATATATATATATTGGCTCTATGTTTCCATACCTTTAGGATGATGTTTCTTCAAGCAGGGGTAATGATGGTGTAGGCTCTGATGGGGTGGGTTTCGATGAGAGTGCGCTCCGACTAGAGAGATTTGATTTCTTGTGTTTCTCTGCGTGAGAAACTGAGTTTGAGAGAATCGATGCAACAGTTCGGGTTGAGATCTGACACATTCACCTTTCTATAATAGGGTTATGGTATGTTATAGAATTGTTCCCTCTTAGTAGGGGTGTAAATATGGCCCGGCTTGGCCCGGCCTAGGTATGGGTCAGCCTATAGCTGGTCGTGCAAGTTCCCGCTTTTTCGTTAGGTCGGGCCAACTCGGACCAAAAAGTAGGGCTCAAGCCCACTCAGATTAGGGCCTGGGGCTAGGCTTGGCGGGCCTTTTCTTTTCCAAAAAATAAACGATAAATATATTATGTATATAGATTATTTACGAGGGATAAAAAACAAAAGAAAAGTTGTACTAGAGTATTTTAGTTAAGATTAATGAGATGTTTGGTTATATTTCATGTATGGTGGTATTTAAATTTAATTATGTATGACTTATATTTTTTTGAAAATGAAATTTTCAATATTACAATCATTAAATTAAATAGATAACATTTATTGAATGGATAATTTTTATTTCAAAATGAAATAAAATATTACAAAAATGTATATCATTAAATAAAATAGATGTAAATTATTGATGATGGTAGAGCAATTGCATCGCTACAGGTCGAGTACATCCCAATCAGGTTGATATCTACTAGCCTACCAATCATTTACATTATACTCTACCTCAATAATCTAATACAAAAAATAAACGAAATTAAATAGTGAAAAATAAATTGTTGATCAATCATCAGAGGAGGCAGACAATTCACTTGTGTTGCCCGAGGATATGTCATCCAAATCGCTTTGAATTCTCTCATTTTCACTATAATTTTATCTTTTCGTAAGCTCATGCATATAATCTCTGGACATCATTAGTGCATCAACCATTTGGGAAGAAAGCCTGCTGTGGTAATCACTCAGCACCCGTCCACCTGCACTAAAGTTATTTCTGAAGCAACTGTAAAAGTAGGAACGGTTAGTATATCACGGGCCATCTGTAAAAGCACAGGCCACATTGTTTCATTTTGTTTCCATCAATCCAAAATGTCAAAATTTTTGAAATCATCCACTACCGAGCTTTTCAAATAACGTTTTAGTTTAGAACTACTTATACTTGTATGTTTTCTTCTACTTTTCATTACTGAAAAAACACTTAATCTTCCGCCCCGAGAAGAGGCTGCTAGTGTAGTGTATAGGTGTATTTGCAAATGCAGTTATCTTGTTTTCTTCAAATAATGTTTCGCATGTTTGCATAATAGGGGCAAATTATTTTTGACCAGTGAAAATATGTTCTAAAAATTCTTATAAGCCAATTTTTTTACACCTAAGATCAATTATTATGGCTAAGCCTAAAAGATGAGGCAATAGATCAAAATATTTATCAAATTCTTCTTTCATTGCAGTAATAATGGTTACATAATATTCATTACTATATATTTTACGAAAACTTTCATTATTTCTACTAACATATGTAAAACAAATGATCAAGTATGAATGTATATATATAAGGAAATAATTTTGTGGCAGTATCAAAAAATTTTAGAAAATCTTTATATAAAGCTTCTTGGTGCTAATTAAGTTATGTAGGAGTTAGTACTACTCCTATTGATATTGTTGCGAAAAAATAAATCTATTGATTTTCTTTGTTTACAAGCTCTTTTTAACATGTTATACGTTAAATTTCACCTGCTGTCTATATATAAAATTAATTTTTGAAATAACATACCTTCTCGTTGACAAATTTTTCTATATTCCAAAATTCGTTTACCAGAAAACATAATAGTAACAACCACATTTTTTATTACCATTACAAAAGTCTTTTATACATGTATAGTTTCTTTAACAGTCAAGTTTAAAATATGGGCACAATAACGAACATGAAATAAATCACCACCAACAAATAATTATAAAATTGATTTCAAATGGGTTACAGTCTGATTGTAATATATTACATTATCTAAACTAATGGTAAATATTTTATTTTGTAAAGCCTACTCATATAATACATTTCTTATTTCTACACCAAGCGAATGACTAGTGTACGAAAGATCAACTAATCTAAATAAAATAATTTTTTTATTTAATTTTCAATCATTATCAATAAAATGTGCAGTGATGCATTGATATTCTAAACCATTATTTGACCACAGATTAGATGTTAAACAAACTCTTCTATTCAAATTTTTGAAAATGTCAAATAATTCACTTTTAATATCTTCAAATTTCTTTAAAATCCTATTTATAGTAGTATTTCCTGAAAAACTTTGATATTGCAGTGCAAAACTTTCATGAACCATTTGTAAAAAATCGGGACATTCACTAGTAGTAAAATGTTGTTCTTTTTAATATAATCAATTGCAGAATTTTGTGCATGTATAGGATCATATGAAAATCTTTGCAAATAACTAGTTGATGAAACCCCTAATTGCATTTGACTCCTGATATTAAGTTGTTGACTTTGTAAATGTTTATTAGCATGGCTTTATAGATGACTAATACCCTTGCAAATGCAACACTAAGTAAATGGGTACAATATTTACATTTTGCTTTAAATGTAATTGTACTATCAGGATTATTTACAAATATTTTTTTCAAAATGATCACAAATAATACTAGTCATGCCTCTAGATGACGATTCAGTTGTTGGAAGAGAGATATTAGGTACATTAGAATAAGAATCAATATATTCATGTTGTATAGTATATGCATCAATATCGGCATAAACATTAGGAATATTATGATCTATAGTAATGTAAGTAAAATAATATATAAGAATTAACAATTAATTTAAATAATGAGTAAACAATAACAACTAATATATGTCAAGAAATAATTAATGTAAAAAAATGAGTAACTAATAAATTTAATTCAACTAATTAATGTTATCAACTGGCGAATGCAATACAAAAATTAGCTTATTTTGATCAACGTTTCTTCTTGCACAATTGCAATTGCCAGTTAGGGATGAGACTTCAAAATTAATTGAGAGAGTTGAGAGTTGAGAGAGATTAAGAGTTTGAGAGAGAGAGAGAGAGAGAGAGAGAGGGAGAGAATTGTTTGTAAGAATAAAATGGGAGAGATGAGATATTTATAGGAGTTTGGGAGGAGAGGGTCAATTTGTAAATAAAAAATAAAAAATTACCGTTGGAAGTAAATAGTTATTTGACCATTTGAATATTAATTTTTTTTTTTTTTTTTTTGAATTTTGAATTTTGACCACTAGGGGTGCAGCTTGGGCGGGTTCGGTTGGATTGGGAGTTTGTCCAAGCCTAGCCCAAGTTATGCTAAGACCTGTCCAGCACACCCAAACTCGAATTGTAACCCGTGATTATCTGACCAAGCCTGACCCGAGTTAAACCGAATTGCACAAATTATAAATGAATTTCAAATTTTTTTTTGGCAGCAAAATTATTAAATTATTAAAATTAGACTTTATTTACATTTTTTTTAGAAAATCATTAATAACATCAAAACAAATAATTTATATAATATAAGACAGATGCCGCTATAGTAGTCTTTACAATTGATGAGTGAGAATAAAAAATGTAAGCTTTTGTTTTACTTGTGTAGACACCCCATTTTTTACCGACCTTAAGACTCAGACATCATCAATTGAGCGCTTGGTGATTGTGCATGTTGTGCTGGTTTCGAGGTTTCGGAGTTTTGGCCGAGAGCCTTGCCTCCGGGCCTCTGAACTCTTTGTGCTTTGGCTCGGTTTGTAGACCAAATCTTGTTTTCTCTTCTCGGAGGAAGGGAGAGATCTGGTAGACCATCTCTTTGTGGTCGTAGACTACTTTTTGTGATCGTAAGCCACTTTTCCCGTTTGGAGACTAATTTCCGATTTTCAGAGCCTTCGGCCACACGCCTTCACTCAGGACCACTTAACGTTCTCCGTTTGGCGTGGTTTTTGAACCACACCTTGTTTCCTCTACCTAGAGGGACACTGTGGTCCGGAAGACCACTTTTGTGGTTGTAAACACTTTTGGTGCTCGTGGACTAGTTTTCGGGTCTCTCAGCTGCGCGCTTTGCCTCCCGGTCTCTCGTCTTGCATCCGTTTTGGTTTGTTTTTTATACAAACCTTGTTTTCCTTGTTTGGAAGGTGGTACAAGGGTGGGAGACTAGTATTTTCCCTTGGAGACCACTTTTCTTCCTGCCAGCTAGTTTTCTGTTTTGACAACTAGTCTCCTTGGTCTTTCGGCCACCTTTTCTGGTCGGCCACCCCACCACTGGCTTGTTTTCAGTGTGCTGACCTTCTCCCACCATGGCCGACCAGTTTTTGTTCTAGGAGACCACTTAAAGTGGTCGGCCGACCACTTTAAGTAGCTGGGCGACCACTTCAAGTGGTCGGCTAGTTTTTGTCACCTTTTTGGAAATATTTTCCTCCAGCTGGCACAGCTGGAGGACACTGAAGCCATCCTCATGGAATCGACCACTTTAAGTAGCTGGGCGACCACTTCAAGTGGTCGGCTGGTTTTTGTCACCTTTTTGGAGATATTTTCCTCCAGCTGGCACAGCTGGAGGGCACTGAAGCCATCCTCATGGACTTAAACCTTAGCTTCTTCAAGAAGCTTTGCTTTTGGTTCTCTATAAGAGGGAACCATCTCCTCCCTCCTCTAGGTTCAGAAAAGTGAGCTTGAGTGATACATATAATCTATATCTATACTTCTTCATTTTGCTCTTGTTTTGTGTTCAAAAGTGTAGTTTTGTCTTACTTTAACACACAAACACACACTCAAACACCATACTCTCAGAGCTGAGGTCCCTTGGGGTTGTTTTTGAAGCTTTTGGACTGGTTTTGGATCAAAAAAGGTGCTGGAGTTACAGCCTTGAAGGTGGTCATCAAGGATGAGAAACTAACCTCTTAAACCCCCATTTTTGCTTAAGCTTTTAAACCTATTTTCATGCTTTTTTAGACTTAACTTCCTACTGCAAAAAGTTCTAAATTTTGGTGCTTAAGATCTTTGTTTAAGGTCACTTTTGTGTTTGGGGTTGTTTACCCCCTCTTAGGCCTTGTTTGGCCTTGCTTTTGTGCCTTCTTTTTAAGCCTTTGGGACCACCTTATTTTGGCCTTCTCACCACTAAAACTCAGAGGAATTTCAGTGGTGGTAAGGGTGTTTTGAGGTCCCAAATAGGAGAGGGTCATCCCCTCTCCTTGTGTCTTCAATACTTGCTTTGAATGCCTCGTGTGAGCATGTTTGTTAAGTTTATGTTGGCCATATCTTAGCTTGTATTTGGGGTTATTTCAGCATGCCTCAGATCTTTTTTGACTTGGTTTGGTCATTCCATGCATGCCTTATACACTTGTAGTGTAAACCTTACAAACTAGCTTTGTATGCCTCGTGTTTGAGTATGTCTTTCTAGCTTGTTTTGGGGCCATCTCAGTAGGTTTTTGGTGTTGTTTTAACATGCCTTAGATCTTTTTTGGATTGGTTTAGTTGGCTCTTGCATGCCTTATACACTTGTAGTGTAAATCACACAAACTAGTCTTGTATGCTTCATGAAGTAGCATGTTATTCTAGCTTGTTTTGTTTCCATTTCAGCATGTTTTTGGTGATGTTTTGCCATGTCATACCTCTGATTAGGTTTGGTTTGGTTGGCCCTTGCAAGCTCCTTGCATTTGTAGTGCATTTCCATGAAATAGCCTAGCATGCATCATGCTTTGACATGTCATTTTAGCATGCTTTTGGCTTAACTTCAAGAAGCTTTTGTCCATGTTTTAGCATGCTCTAGCTCTGATTTTGGTTGTTTTGGTCATGTATGCCATGCTTTATATAGCTATAGTGCATTCTAGCATGTTAGCTTTGTGCATCAAGTCCACTAGCATGAATTACTTGGACTATTTGAATGATTTGGCATCATTTATTATGTGATTTCAGTCCATGTTTCATGATCATGCACTTGCATCTTTCACCTATTCCATGCTTTGGATAGTTTGTGTTTTATGCCTTAACATGAATCATTGTGTATGCCTTCATGCCTAAGCTTGCAAGCTATCATTTCAGTGTTTATTTGGGGTTTTTTTGCCATGATATAACTCTGATTTTTATTAGCTAAGTCATCTCATGCTTGGCCTTAGTAGGTGTAGTGTAATCCACCATATTTGCCTTGAATGCTTATTGTTTTGACCCTTCATGCTAGCATGTTTTGGCTTCCTTCCATGCATGTTTTAGAGTCATTTTAGTATGCTTTAGGACTATTTTTAGTTGCATTGGTCATATGATTCATGTTTTGCATAGCTGTAGTGCATATACCTATGCTAGCTTCAAGCTTCGGGCACCACAGCATGCTTCATTTGTGTTGTATACATGATTTGGCATCCTCTAACATGTTATTTCAGAGCATATAGGACTGCCATATTCCCACTTCTTTCATGCTTTGAATGTCTTTAAGTGTTGTGCATTGTTGCCTAGTTTGTGGCCTAGCATGTATGCCATCTTGCCTAGGTACTTGAGCCTCCATCTTAGCATGTTTTGGTCATTGTCTTGACCTACTTGAGATCTGTCCATGGTTGGTTCATGCATATTTGCCATGTATTGCATGCCTCCTTTGTAGTCCTCTTTATTAGCTTTCATACTTTAGGACCTTTGCATGCTTTACTTGCCTTGTTTGAATGATTTGGCATCATTTCTTACTTAATTTCAGTGCACTTAGTGTTGTTACACTTGCACATTTGTCACTCTTTAAGCCTTCTTGAGGGTTGTGCTCTTGGGCCAAGTTGGTTGGCCAATGCATTGTGCATGCATACCTTACCTTTTGTGCCTTGGTTTCATCATTATGGCCACTGATTTGGGCATGACTGAGGTCTACCCCTTTTGGTTTAAGTCCATTTAGCATGTTCACTTGCATGTTGTTTGTGTGCTTATCTTGCTTTGCATTGAGTATGCATGTCCCTAGCATTGATAAGTTGCCCTTGTTGCATTGCATTGCGCATGCATGCATTACATTGTATTTAGAATCTTATGTAGTTCATTGCATTTTTGTATGCCATGTTGTTTGCATGCTATATTGTCCATTGCATTGAGTATGCCATCATTGCATTGTGCATGCTAATTGACATTTGCATTGTGTATGCTAATGGTTACATGCATTAGCATTGTGCATGCCATTAGCCTTGTTAGACTGTTCATATTGCACTCTATGTTTGCATGCTTAAGTCATATTGCATATTTGCATGCTTGTGTTGTATTACATGTTGCATGCTTGAGTCGCATTGTGCATGCCATGCTTGTGTTGCATTGTGTTTGGAGTAGGTGTTAGTCCAAACACGGGAAAAGAGGGACGTTTCATACTTGAAGTGATGAAACGTGCCTTAATTCCCGGTCACCAACACTCTTGATCATACATGATAGAGTTCTAGGCTTTATGTGTTTACTTGTGCATCTATTTTACATTGAATTGTGCAATTTGGCTTCTCGGCCATCATGCATCGAGATGCGTGATTGGTGGCCCGAGGGTCGAGAACCACACTCCCTTAAGCTTATGAAATGATAGGGAGGGTGGTTGTGCACACATATCTTGCAAATACATTGCCATGCCCTTTCTTGCTCTTTGTTGTAGAAAAGTGGAATCCAGCAGCAAAAACTGGTCGGCCGACCAGTAATACTAGCTGGCCGACCACTTTTTCTGATTTTTCAGCACAAAAAGTGGTTGGCCAGTGGCTGGTGACACCAATAAGTGGTCGGCCACCCTTCCAAAGGTTCCCAAGGTGGAATTTCAGCTTTTTGGAGCTTGGTGCAAGGTTCTGAGGACAATTGAAAACAGAGGCAAATCGGGGCATCGCATTGGATTTCCGAACGAGGCAACCCAGCATGCATGCATTCTTCTCCCTCTGAGGCTCCTACTTTTATTGCTTTCCTTAGCTGCCATGCTTAGATAGCTAGTTTACGCTTTGGTTTGTACCTAATTAGTTAATGCGTTAACTATTCAAGTTGTGTTGTAATAGCTTAATTAGTTAACTAGGATTAGTTAATTAATTTGTTGTGTAATAATTAGTTTAATTAGCTTAGATTAGCTAGTTAGCTTCTTATTCGGACTCTCCCTCGACAGGGCCAACTGTTGTAATAAGCGTGCTTGTGTGTGATGCATGTCTTCCAATCCCCATTTATTTCTCCCTTTTACTTAACTGCTTACGATGGTTAGTTTTAGGGCATATTTTGTTTAGCAAACCTTATGCTCACATGCATGCATCATTCATCTGTATTGCATGCATCGGGCTCGACGCATCATACTAATTGCATTGTATTTCAATACATTTACTTGAATACGTGTTCAACAGCATTTTACCAAGTTGCATTTAACATGACATCTTAGAATAGCCGAGCCTATCTGAGTTGCATTTTTGCATGTGTTTCATTAGTCATCTTAACATGAACTAGGATCATGCATGATTTATAACTAGTTCTCTGTTTTGGCTCAAAGTACACTGTGAGTGTTTACGCTTTAGCATACTGCATGTGTGTTATTGATTGCCATAAAAGCATGCTTACCATAAGGCTAACTGCTTATGTGATTAACTGCCTGAATGCCTATGGGTGAAGGTTGGATTACTTGAATTAGAACAATTCATTGAAATCCTCGATTTAGCCTACTTGTGAGTAGCAAACTTCAAACTATTTTCAAACAAACGAATATGCAATGTTTTGTTCCAACTTAGGCGATCAAGTCTATGCTTGTATGCTGTGCGCATCACATAGTAATTCTAGGCTAATACATCGGAATAAGAGCACATGTGTTTTCAAAAATAAAATATCATGTTAGTAAAGGCCGATCTTTGATCGGGCGAGCGGGGGTGCTCATTGCATGTCCTTCCCCTCTTGTACCCAAGTTCCCGAGCCGAGGCAACTTTGGTGATGACAGACATGTGGCCTTCGGCACGAGTCAGGGTTTCCTAAATTCTCCCAAAATAAAATATTTAGGTGACGACTCTGTATCTGGCAAAGCAGTCCATTTTTGGCACTTCTTTATAAAAATTAGTTTTCCAAAACGATTTGCCGGATTTGGACTCTTTGGTGATTTATCGTTCTCACATCGCACATTGTGAGATTAGATTCAGAACTGTGACATTGAGTCCGAACTGTAGTAAGCTAATGAGCAAAGCGGATTTCACGCCATTTTGCGCGCGGAGCCGTGACGTTCGGGCGCGTCTATAACTTGTATATATAATATATATTCAATATGATTTAATAATCTAAATTACATTAATATCATGTAATGTCTAATATTTTATATGTATATTTAATATTTTTATATATCTATATATGTATAATTCGGGTTTCGGGTTGCTCGGGTTATTTGATATCTTTGTCCAAGCCTGCTCAAATTTAATTCGAGCTTCTGAATTTTTGTCCAAGCCTATACCAAATTTAAAAATATCTTGTCAAGCCCTAAAAAAATTCAAGTTGGGCTCGGGTTGCTCGAGTTAAGCCCACCCAAGTTACACCCTATTGACTGTTGGATAACAAAGAGCCGTTGGGGAGGTGGGCTACGGGTCGGGCCACTGGCAGGGCAAAAAAAATTTTGAGGTAGGCCGAGCGAGCTTCAAAATGATGGCCTAGGCCTAGGGTCCTAGGCTGGGCTCGGACCTGGACCTAAACTATAACGATCCTGGTTTAAACCCGACTCGTTCATTGTTTTGGATCCGGGGATTTCTTGTCTTGATGGTTGTTCATGTCTTCTTTCATCTTATTCCTTGTTGAGATTGGTTATTGGAGTGTCTTGGTTGTGTTTGAAATAGGTTAGGAGTTAGTTTTTCAAAACTATTGCTGCCCAGATTTTGGTTGCACTCGAGCTAACTTTGAGAACTTCCAGTACTTTTGCAAGTCTGCAAAACTACTGAAAGTATGACACTCTTTGCTGGAGCGGTATTTTTTTACGCTCGAGCGGTCTTGGCTTGAGCAGTCCTTCTTGTGCTCAAGCGGTCTTTTGGAACTCTCAGTACTTTTGCAGGTCTACAAAAGTACTGGGAGAGTGGTGTTCTTCGCTTGAGCGGTACTTTGTTCGCTCGAGTGGTCTCTATTTTTGTGGTCGCTCAAGTGGTGTTTTGGTAGTTGGAGCTGTCTGCGCTTATATTAGTCCATAAAAGTCACTTTTTGAGTTACTTTTTCATCTATCTCTCTCTCTAAACATTTCAAAACCCTAAATCTAGACCCTGTCTCTCTGAAACTCATCTTCAACGTCCAAATACTCTCAATTTATTGATCTCTATACCCTAATCCCTATGTTAAAAATGTAGAGTTCACCTAGGGCTTCATTCTAATTAGAGCAAAATTAGTTTTCGGCTTCGTCGAGGTTTCTCCACTCTCTCTCTCTCATCTTCTAGCTTCGAGGTAGGGATTTCTCCACACTTTAGTATGGTTTTTAACTCGGTCATTTGTCTTTTTAAAGAAATCTTGATATTGGGGATTTTTGGAACAAAGCTAGGGTTTTGGTTTGAAATCAAAATAGGGGTTTTCAAAATGGGTTCTTGAATATGAATATGGATTTGTGAATGTGGTTGATGAAATGATGGATTTTACCCTTGGAATTGATTTATAAAGAAAATGAGATTTTGCCCTAAATTGTGAATACTTGATTTTGTAAAGAGAAAGTGTAATTGATGTTGGTTTTATGAAATTGGGATGATGAGGGTGGAGTTGGATATGAATTATCACTCCTATCTTGAAATTTTGGAAAGTATTCCTTTATTGGAAATTATCTATCTATTTAGAGATATTTGTTTTGGGTTATCGGTGAAGGATAGCTATAACTATTGTAGAAATTACATAAGAACTAAGCGAATTGAAACTAATTTCTTATTCATTTGCATTGAGCATTGTTACATATTGAACACATTGAAAATGTATTTTGTTTTGAGAAAAAATCGTGAATACCTTGGTGAATCTGGTTAAGGGTGTAGTTGTGAAATTATATTGGCTTGTGTGTCCTTAGTGAAAGTCCAGCAACTCGCGCGGATAAGTGCCGAGTCTTCTGGTTAATACCGGTAAAAATGGCAATTGGTAGTGCTTGTAGCCTACTTGCAGACACGTCCTAGAGATTCCCAGTGTTGTATCCACTGCCCTGTTTTCTGTTGTAAAGGAAATGTTTTCATGGACTATGATATAAACCTGGCATTGCATGGTTTTTGGAAAAAGATATAATTTTTTTTGGCATGAGCATTGCATATGCATTCACCTTATAGCTTTGTTAAGATTCATACATTGTGATAGAGTTTCTCTATTAGGCTTTGGCTCAACCTATGTGGAAAACCATTTTCAGGTGCTGATGATATGCCTTCGCCAAGGCATTTGGGAGGACTTGAAGCCAAAAGCTTCTCTTTTGTTATTGTTGTATTTATTTTGTATAAGCGTAGGAATTTATTTGTATTGATGTAAAACTCATTTTTGTTGTAACCAAACACCGTTTTGGAAAGTTGTAGCCACTAGGGCATTCATATATCTACTTAACTTATATTTCATATCTTTCGCTTACGACACATGCTATAGATTTAGGGTTAGGACTTATGAATGTATTACTACATGTGTTACCATTTTGTAAAATTGAATCATGTGAATGTAAGATATCATATGTTGAAATGTATTGTTAATTGGTAAATATTGTAAGATGGTTTTATTGTTATATTTTGGGGGCATTACATAAATAGGCCTAACCGAGCCGGGCTTCAGGCTGCCCACGGGCCACGGGCCATTTTTACACCCTATCTCTTAGATTGTTTGGGTTTTGCATAGGTTGGCCTTGGATTTGCCTCAAAAAAACTTGAAACAAAATTTTGTTTTTTTGTTTGGTCACACCTGCGAAGAGGGTGGTCGCGCCCGCGATGGTGTGCATCGTGCTCGCGACCACGCTGTAACCAAAACCACCTCCCAATACTTTTCCTATTGAAAAGAGTCTCTCTCATAGATAGAGGAGGAGTGTGCGCTCTACCGCGCTATGGCTTTCGAAGTTGATCGGATCAGATAGCCCTTCGAGCGAACGCCCGCGAACATGACCTGCGACCTTCAAGCTTGCACTTGCAAAGGGCATGGTCATGCCCACAGTCTTAACCTCGTGCCATGATCCGTCTTGAGTATAAAAGGATCCTTGATGTTCAAAAAAGCCACTTTGCTTCACTTCTCTCTCTCTCTCTCTACCCTTTTTCGCCATTGTTAAGCCTCAAGGTTCTTCATACCTTGATTTCATCTCTTTTTACTCAAAATCTATCCCTAGTTCTTGAAGATAAAAATTAGAGCGTGTTGAGAGCAACATTTGGAGCTAAGTTGATCGTGTTTTCATCGCGGTCAAAGTTTGGGTGTTCATCCATTCTCTCTCATCTTTGAGACAGGAATACTTTTTTCTTTGTATATCTATGTTTTGATATGATTATGTGGTATTTTGTTAGTTATATTGATATATGAGTTAAAGATTTTGATTTTAAAGACATTATAGAAAAATGGTGGGGTTTTCACTCAATTGTTGAATGGTTTTGAATGTTATTAAATTAAAAAGACTAATAATAGATGATTTGAAGATTTGGTGAAGCAAATGAGGAAAACCCCTAGTTTGTGATTTGGATTTGAAGGAGGTTTTGGAACAAGTTAATATTTTACAATAAAATTGAGGTTATTATGGTGTTGATTATAAGAAATGGTTGGAATGGTATTGAGATTGTTGTTGAACATGGAAATTGCTATGGTTTATGAAGTTGAATTGTTTTGATTATGTCTCATATTATTGTTTCTTGTAGAAATGAAATGAACTTTACGCAAATTTAAACTTTTGCAAATTCATGCATCACATCCGCATTGCATGGTTTTAAATTTGAAATGGTTTATTTTGGAAAGTGTTGGAACATTGAAAAGGGGGTAAAATAGCGTAGTAATCTGGGTAGTAAAGTCAGGATTTGAAAATTGAGTTGAGTATTGTATTGGTACTCGCACAAGGAGTCAGGTACCCAATTACCCTATCGCGTGCTTGATGTCAAATAAATGTGGGAAAATGTCTTCTAGGTTTCCAATTGCCCTTCCATGCTTGATTGTTGGTAAATGTGGAAAAATGTTTATTTTAGGTGCCCAACTGCCCTTTCATGCCGAGGCCGGTAAATGTGGAAATATTTTGAGATATAAATAAATACATATATATATATATATATATATATTTGACTCTTACCTTGGGATTCCAACACTTATTTATTGTCCTGTGGTGTCGGTTGGAATTCGTTTACAAACGTGCATTGAATGTCATGTTTTGAAAGAGAAAATAGTGGATTTTTCACATGGCATTTGCACTGGCATGATTATATTTATATTAAATGTTTATATACATTGTTAAATGTAATTAGTAGGCATTGTTACTCATTCCTATCATGAACAACATTCACAAGTCTTGATGATGTATCTCTACCCCGATGAGAAATGGTGGAGACTTTTGATGGAGCACGAAGGCTCGTTGATGATATGTGCCACAACTATCGAGCTTACATGTTCTGAGATAGTGTTCTATTTTATTTATTTATTTATTTATTTATTTATTGGTGTAATCAAGGCCATAGCCTTGAAATGTGTATGCCTCTAGGGCCTTGAAATGTGTATACCTCTAGGGCACTTTGATGTATTTCTTCTACTTCTTGAACTACTTTTGTATTATTTATTTTTTGACATTTATGATGTAACACAAAGATGTATCAATCATGGAAGTTCAATGAGAAGGAGGAATATTTTTGATCTAGGAAATTGTCTCAAATTATTTTATCTCTTTCATTCTCACCCACTGTAATGAAATTTGGAATTAATTAAGGATTAGTAATTATAAAATGGATTACAAATATTGTGGTGTCGCAATTGGTACTAATTTGATTTGTGGGGTGTGCTAAGTATTTTGTTAAGATATAATAAGTATTATTTGAGTTGTCCAAAATAATAAAATAAATTTCAAATTTCAAATTTTAAAATGGATGTTCAATTTTTGGTGGAGCAAATAAAGCCACCCAGTATTTATTTTATTCTTTTTCTAAAAGATAATTAAAAGGGCAAATTACACTTCACCCCTTTAACTATTGACTTGTATTGTAACGCCCCGACATAACCACTATAACCCATACTCAATATCAAAAAGTGCTCACAACAATAAAGAAATTATCTTTCATTGACTTACAATTAAGCTTTACAAAATAGTGATATAATAGAAAGACAAGATAAAAGTTAGACAAATAAGAAATGTCATAAAAGCTTACATCTTTCCAAGACAATGCTTGGTTACAACAAAAGTGGACTTAAGTCTAATACAGTTAAAGCCCTTGGCTTGTACAAAAATAAATACAGTAAATACACAAAAGAAGCTCTCGCTCCAAGTCCTCCAAAGCTATTGCCTTGGCGGAGGCATATCATCAGCACTTGAAATGTTTTTTCCACATAAGGTGAGCCAAAGCCCAGTAGAAATAATCCAACACAATATATGAATCTTAACAAAGCTATAAGGTGAATGCATATGCAATGTTCGTGCCAAAATATTTATTATTTGTTTCCAAAACCATGCAATGCCAAGTTATTATCATGGTTCATAAATCATTTCCTTTACAATAGAAAATAGAGTAGTGAATCACACTCTAGGAGTTTCAAAACAATACAACATTTCTTGGAAATTTCGTCTAGAGGAAATCGTAAACTGGGACCCATGTAAACGTAGGCTATACAATCACTACTATTGCCATTTCACTGAAATTTCATCCGCATGATTGGCACCCATGTATACGCATGATTTTTGGGACTTTTACCCTGGACACACATGCCAACTTATTTGCAGTAACAACAACTATTTCCCAGATTCACCTATTTTCTCAAAACAGTAACATTTCCAATGTATAAGTGCGAGATATGAATGAGAAAAATAGTTTCAATTCTCCTAATTCACATGTAATTTCTACAACAATTATAGTTATCCTTCACCGATAGCCCAAAACAGATATTTTTAAACAAATAATTAATATTCCATAAAGACAAACTTTACAAATTTCAAGAGGTGAGTGATAATACATATCTAACTCTACCATCCTCATCAATAACAATCCAATTCGATAATTTCAACATCAATTTCATCATTTAAACAAAATCAACATTTGAGGCATTTAGAGTGAAATTCCTTTTTCTTTCCAAAATTAACCCCAAGTATCAAAATCAACCATTTCCACCCAACTCAACCTTATTTCCAACATCAAAATAATTTCCAAGAATCTATTTGAAAAACCCCTCTTTTGATTTTCAACCAAAACCCTAGGTTTGTTCCAAAAATTTTCAAAATTCCAATATTGTTTAGAAATCACAAATAACTAAGTTAAAACTCATAGAAAGTGCGAAGAATCCCTACCTCAAGTTTTAGAAGACGAGAGAGAGAGTGTGTAGGAAACCTAAAGACACCGAAAACCGACTTTGCTCTGATTAGAGCGAAGCCCTCGCCATGGTCTACTTTTTTAACAAAGGCACACAGATAAAAAGATCAACGAATCTAGGTGTATTTGAAAGAAATATATGAGTTTTAGAGAGAGAGTGAGAGATATTAGGATTTTGAAATGTTTAGAGAGAGAGAGATAGTTGAAAAAGTGACTCAGAAAAATGTTTTTACGAACTGATATACCCACAGTTCGCTCGAATGCAAGTTGTGTCACTCGAGCGACCAGACACAATAAGTTGTTTCGCTCGAGTGCAACAAACTTAGCTCAAGCACTGAATACGAACTCCCAGTAGTTTTACAGATAGAAGACCGTTGCTCGAGCGCAAGAAACTTCGCTCGAGCAAAGAATGCAAACTCCCAGTAGTTTTACGGACCTGCAAAAGTACTAGAGGTTCACAAAGACCGCTTGAGCACAAAAAGTGTCACTCGAGCGAAGGAACAAAATTCTGGGCAACAACCGTTTGAAAAACAAGCTACCAACTTATTCCAAACACAACCAACACAACCCAAAAGCCAAACTCAAAGAGGAATAAGGGGAAACAAGACATGGACAACTGTATAAAACAATGAAACCCAAATCCGAAGCATACAATGGGTGGAGTCTAAACCAGAAATGCTATATGTATTAGTTTACACTCTAAACTATACATTCTAACGTTTAACCCCCCTCCTTTATTAATTTTTTTTTTCAATTTAGGCATTTACGATGAAAATACTCTTAGCTACAGAACAATTTATGCTTTACCCCTTTGAACTATCACCCAATATGATTTTACTCCCTTAATTAAAAATGCTACATTTTAACACCTGAAATTATAAATTTGTATCAATGTAAACATTCTATTAAGGACATGTTTGTTCAATAAATGAAAAAGTGACATATGACATCTTAAACGGAATGCCTAGAATAATATTATCAGTTGGTTTAGTTTAGTTTTTAAAAACCGTTTTCAAATTTTTTTTTATTTTTCATGTTTTTTGTAGTGAAAATTTTCATATGTTAGAAAGAAAAAAAAATTACTTTTCAGGTGTATCTAGTGAATTTTTTTAGATTTATTCACGAATATTTTATTTTTAGGTGCATCTAGAATAAGTGTTTTTTTAAAATTAAAAAAAAAGACTAAAATATATATTAAAAAATTTACAAAAAGAAATAAAATAAGAAAAAAAAAATATTTCAAAATTTGTATGAGTTTAACAACCAAACAAAATATAGCATTTTTTAGTTAAGGAAGGTAAAATGATAGTTCAATAGGGTAAAGAGTAAGGAGGATAAAATGTAATTTATCCATACAAAAATAATAATGAATTTCACTATTCTAATCAATTTCTTTGTTTGTTTCTTTGCTTTTATAATGGCTTGGGTTAAGTCCAACCCTTTCATGTTCTTGGATCTGGGATCCGATACTCTTTATCGTTGTCTATACTCCTTCTTATCTTGTTGTTATTTGGGTTTGGTCATTTGGAGTTGTTGGTTGTGTCTTGAACAGGTTGGGAGTTAGTTTTTCAAAAAGAATTGCTATCTGTTTCTTTTCTTATTCGCTCAACCGGTCTTTGGGTTCTTTTAGTACTTTTGCAGGTTTGCAAAACTACTGGGAGTAAGGTGATCTTCGCTCGTGCGGTCCTTTATTCATGTAGCACTTGTTTCCTTTAAACTATTGGAGAGTGTATGTAATTCCTTTAATTTCATTTGGGAAGTCTTTGGAGTTGTTGTATCTTGGTTTGGAGGAGTACAATTCGATTTAGACTTAATAGGGTTGTTTGTTCGCACTTGTTTTCATTGAAAAGTTCTTTGGGAACTTTGAGAATTTGCTCTAGTGTCGACACTAGTCTTCCTAGGGGCCAACATCATATTGATGCCTTGCTCTTAGTGTCTCTACTAGTTTATAGGGTCGACACCATAGGTCCTAGGGTTGACCCTTGTCTACTGCTATGTTCTGGGTGTTGCTACTGAAATATAGGGTCGACACCACTGGTTCCTAGGGTCAACCCTTAATGCTACACACATTAGTGTCTCACCATTTTCTTCTTAAGGGTCGGCACCACTGTCTTAAAGGTCGACCCCTGTGAGTAAATTTCATATTTTTAGGTACAGTATGGGCCCTACTTTTTAGGGGTTTTGCCTTATTTTTTTCATTGACTTTGGAGCTATTATTGTACTACTATAAATAGGTTCCAAACACACTTTCCTCATTATTTATTTTCTCTCTCTTTCTCTTTTTCATCTCTACACCGTAAGTCGCCCTTCTCTCTTTCTAAACTCAACTTTTTCACTTAGATCTTTAAATCTACTCACCTAGAGCTATCTTTTCACCTTGGTCCTTTGAGAAAGATTATAAATCTCATCAAGGGCTTCCTTTTGATCCAATTAGTTCGTGGTTTCATAGCCGGTGATTCTTGGGTTGTCTCCTCTTCGCTTCAAGAAGTAGGAATTTCTTTGCTCCTTTTCAATACCTCGTCTATAAATAGACATGTGGTAGATTTTATTGCATAAAAACCATATTCATTATTGATTTCTTTGAAATTCATGGAAAGGGATCTGGGGTTTGATATTGGTGATTGAAGTTATTGAGTTGGTTGTTGTTTTATGTGATAGTGTAGTAATCATTGTACATTTATTGATTTCGTATTCGTGTTAGGACATGTATGTACGTTCATAGGCGTAATGGACAAGTTGTTGAAAGTGTTTCTTAACCATGGACTTAAGGCCAAGGGAATGTGATGAATGTATCAGAAGTGAACGTATGTTTTGTATTAGGCTTAAATAATGAGAAATAATTGGCTTTTGTGAAAGTATTTTTAAAAAAAACAGTTGTGATGCATTATTTATAAATGGGGAATGAGAAAGAAAAGTGAATTGTTTGTGTTATTGGATAAATTGAATGATTTTGAGAAAAGTACCTGTATAAGTATACTTTTAGTACAAACCGTTACATTATGTATATGACATGATATAATCCATTCATGATCATAGCTATCTATATGTTATTATTGTTTAGGATCATGTTGGGATCCCTATTGGACTTTATGTTCATCCCACGTTGCTAATTCTTTTCAGGTGATGCTAAGAAGTGTTTCAAGATCGAGGATCATCCTTAGTTGTTGGCCAAGGGCCTTTTATTTGTGGACGGAATGCCATTGATGTAAAAGGGTTAAACCTTTTCTTTTAATTTATAAGATGTAAGCTTACGGGCAATTTATTTAATTATAACTCATGTTACATTCATATTGTATCTGAATGATAGAATCTTTATTCATGTGTTCATGTTAACGTAAAGAGTTTCCACATGTTATCTCTAAAATTGAATCTATAATAATGGTTTGGTAATAGAATCCAAGTAACATAAAGCGGGGCGTTGCAACTTGGTATTGGTATCAGAGTGAGCCGGGTTTGAATACCTTGGGCTTGTGGGGAGTGGTTTTTATCACATCGGGTTTGCTATGCTTGGTGAGGACGTTTGCATATAGTTAGGATAAGTGCTAGGACTTGTATGTTGCATTTATGTGAGTATGGGATTAAGTTTCTTGGATAGTATTTGTAACAGGTGAACTTGCTTTGAGGTCTTATCAAAAACACGTCTGACAACGTGGTTTCTGATAGGAATTCCTTGAGACTTCCGAGATGTGTGACTATCTTTGAGGACTTGATTTGATTATGTGTTTAGGTGTTTAATTGTTTATATGCAATAGAGATTGTATGTTTTGAGGGCTAAGTGTGTCTGGTAGCTGAGTTATGGTGAGTGTGTATCTTGAGGAAGGTCATTGTGTTAAGAACTAAGTTTGGTTTTGTTTTTGGATTTTATAGGATGTCCACATGAGGGAATAGAGAACGGATGGGGAGTAAGAGTGTCGGTATAGGCACAATGGTTCCTTTAGCACCTATCGTTGCAACATCGGTTGTCGGCGAGGAAGTTGCTCGCAATAATGTGAGAGCGGTGCAAAATGCTCTAGCTCGCAATGAGGGTGACAACTGGCATACCCTCAAGCTTACTAAGGAGTTTCTTCGCTTCAATCCACTGGAGTTTTTGGGGGCGGCTAAACCGTTAGAGGGAGATGAATGGTTAGAACAGATTACTAAGACTCTTGGTATGCTCAGAGTCGAGGATGAGGGATTGAGGATTTCTTTGGCGACTTTCAATTAAAAGGAGGCGTTGGGTATTGGTGAAAGTATGCTAAGGACACAGTAAGTAACACGTAGGTTGCTTTCACAGAGGCCTTTTGGGCCAAGTACTTTCCTCATTTCGCTCGGGAAAAGTTGAGGGAACAGTTTGTTGAATTGCGCCAAGATGCTACTCCTTTGGCACAGTTTGAGATGCATTTCACTAGTTTATCAAGGTTTGCTCTAGAGTTGGTGGCACAGAGGAGCCTCATTTTTATGAGTTTGAGAGGCGGTTGCGAGATGATATTCGGGAGAAGGTAGCTAGATCTATGTGAAAGAATTACTATGCCCTAGTTGAGGTGGTGACCCATGTGAAGGCCGTGGTTGTGCATGTTGGTCGAGTTAGGGAGGAGACATTCTTCGTAACTCCTATGGTTCATAATCACTCTAGGCTCAATAAGAGGTGGAGGCGAGCACATGCTCACTTCCAGGCTCAGCCCTTGTCTTCATCAGGGGTTTCGGACTCGTCCATTGGGAGGTCCAAGGAGGTTCAGGCTTCAGCCCACTCTCAGAGTAGGGAGTCTGCTGTTTGTTTTGATTGTGGTCAGTTGGGCCATGTTAGACGTTTATGCCTTTTGCATGTGAATTCTTCAGGTGTTTCAGAGCCTAGTCGGACTTAGTCTCATCAGTCCCGTCAGGGGTGATATCGATACTAAAAACAGGTAGGCTAAGTGTAG
This sequence comes from Camellia sinensis, assembly GCF_055761805.1. Lineage (NCBI taxonomy): Eukaryota > Viridiplantae > Streptophyta > Magnoliopsida > Ericales > Theaceae > Camellia > Camellia sinensis. The sequence goes on from NC_138967.1 coordinate 60,640,032, forward strand.
ACACCGCATTTTGACCACCCTTAAGACTTAGGCGCTTCATTCCGAACACTCGATGATGAAATGTTATATTGTGTAATATTTTGAATCTTTAGCAAAGGAATTCAGTTTTGAGCTTCAAACCCAAACCTTGCATCCCATTTGAACCAAAACCTGTTTTTCTAGCCTGATCACTTAAAAGGCAACAAGACCAAAAAATGGCCAGCAGGCCACATTATTTGGGCCGGTCGTACATCCTCTTAGTCGGCCGGCCATGTTCAGCGTAGAAGATATTTTTGTAGCAGCAAGCTGCTCCCATGCACGGGATTTGGCCACCTATCCATTTTTGAAGATATTTTCGTTAGAAAGCGGTTGATAATCTATAAATAGGCCATCTCTCTTCAGAATTTGGGGTTAGAGAATTGTTTTACAAGCTTAAAAGATTGATTCAAAGAAACTCTCCACCCTCTTGAACCGGTTTCACTATTTCAACATTCACCCATTAGATCACCTCTATTCAATTCATCATGGGCACAATCATCTACTCTTGTAATGGCCCAGCCTCCAACAAATCTAAAGGATTTACTGATCTATCTTCAGCAATCAGTAGATTTACTCCAACATGATATGGCCTGACAAACTGAGATCACTAATATGTTGCAACAACAATAGCAGCCAGCTACGGCTTCTGTTTCTCATACACTTGACACTGCTACTCCTACGTCAGGTACTATTGCCAATCCTATAGCCTAGGATCTATCAGCCGAAGGTGTTCCTATTCTTCCAGTTCAAGAAGATCCAATCTCAGTCCAGAGTTCTAAAGCTTCAGTTCATCAAACCGAGGCACCTTTTGAGTTTGAGTTTGCCCCTACCCTGCTCAAAGTCAATAAACTTGAAAAGTTGTTCAATAAGGCAAAAGGAGTTAGTTTTATTCCAGGCATTGAAGACGAGTACACTAAATCCGCTGTTACTCTGCCAGAATGGTTCAAGATGACTCATATTGACTGTTTTGATGGTTTTGGGAATCTAATGGTACATTTGCGTGTCTTTTCTAATATTCTGAAACAGATGGGTTTGACCAGAATCCAAAAGTTGTCGTTGTTTGGAAGGACTCTGTCTGGTATAGCTGCCATTTGGTATGCTAAACTAGAGGACTCTGTGAAATAAAGTTGGAAAAAGTTGGCCGAATTCTTTGTTTCCCAGTACTTCTACAACACGCAAATCGAAGTCACAACTCGTGATCTTGAGGCAACACGTTAGGAACCAAATGAGGGTTTTTCAGAGTTTATTACTAGATAGAGGGCAAAGACAGCTATGATGGCAAATAGGCCTCTACAGAAAGAGCAAGTCCATATAAAGGCTATTGCAGAAAATGATGGTCCTTCCACTATTCAACTTTAAAGACCTTCATGAAATTGGGGTTCAAATCGAGGATGCCATCAAACAAGGGATTATTATGGAAGGTAATGAGCCTATGAGGAAGAATGTTGTTCGCAGTTCCAATGCTACTCCTAGTGGTAGCACAACTGCGAAATGCTTAGAAGTAAATAGGGCTGCAAACGAACCAAGCCGAGCCAAGCTTTGTTGAGCTCGAGCTCGGTTTGTTTACTTATCGAGTTCATTTATTAAGCTAAAGCTCAGCTCGATAAGAAATTAGGCTCGAGCTCAGCTCGGCTCGTTAACATTAATAGAACTCGAGCTCGGCTCAGCTCAGCTCAGCTCAATTAATTTTTTTTAATATTATTTATATTATTTAAATACAAATATTTAAATAAAAAATATTATTTATATTATTTATTATATAAATAATGTATTTATATTATTATTTACATATTATTTAATATATAAATAATATGTTTATTATATAATTTAAATAAAGATAAACGAGTCGAGCTTGACAAGCCGAGCTTATGCGAGCTCGAGCTTGAGCTCGGCTTGTTTACTAAACGAACCGAACCGAGCCAAGCTGAGCCCTTAACGAGCCTTTAACGAGCCGAGCCGAGCCGAGCCGAGCTTGTTCATGAACAACTCGGTTTATTTGCAGCCCTAGAAGTAAACACTGTCACCAGTCTCATCATAAACTCTTTTGCTGATAATAGCCTAAAACCAACCACTTCAACTCGGCCCTAAGCTCGAAATTTCCATCATCTTTACATGGATCTCTCTCAAGCCTTGACAATTCTACTAGAACAAGGGCACCTGGAGCTCCTAAAACCCCGACCCCTCCCAAGTCCTCTTCCACCAAGACATGACCCCACTAAATACTGTGCTTATAATCAACAACATGGTTATAATACAAATTATTGCATCAACCTCCATCATAAGATTCAGGATCTTATTGACGAAGAGATCATAGCTCCACCAAAAAGACCTCATGCCATCACTAACCCATTACCTCCACACCTCAACCTAATCCATACATTGTCATCCATCTACAACCCCAGCATATATATCACCCTGGCCCATTTACCCAAGCCTAAGGTGTTCATTCTAGAAAGCATGAACTTGTGTACGATGGATGCACTTGAAGCCCAATCATCTCAAACCCCAAAACTTGATCTCGATAATAGCCCAATTCCAGTTCAACCTACTCCAAAGAGCCCAGCCAAACCAATTTATCACGACCAAGTCGGTTTAAATACAGTGCGGATACCAATGGCTGAGCCCACTACTTCTGAGTTGTTGAGCATGATTGAAGATCTTCAGAGAACTATGGCAAATCTAGCCTGTGGGATCTTGACTCCATCATCGACCACATCACATGCCAAAAAGTTCACATCAAAAAGCTCCCCAATCTTGGGGCGAGCTACAGTTGGAAAGGGCTAACTCGAAGCTATCTCACGTCTAGGTGATAACATGTCAACAATGAATAGGCCTTACCCCAATATAGCCACCCAATCCCTTGGCAAAGTTGAGGCAAGTGGCAAAAACATGGTTGGGGCAAGTATTAATCCTTATGCACATCTTCGGTGGGATATTGAGGCTTTAAAGGTCAAAGGGTTGAACAAGCAGCAAGTGTTTGCAGTTGTTACAAAGACTATGGATGACACTTTTGTCGCTCAGGTTGGGTGCATTTTGAATCAGGGGATAAGCCATGAAAAGGGATGTCATACCAGAAACACCCCTTTCAGCTCTACTCTTACACCCGTAAGAGATCTTCAAACCCAGTCAACACATGTCGACCCCTCTGTCTATACTTCCAGGACTGGTAACCGCACCTTTAATCCCCTTTACATGACCTTGTCTAAAGCTCTCCAACTCCTCATAGGACAAGGCCATCTCAAACCCGTTGACCCTCGGCCTATCCTTGATCGCCTTCCAGCCAGACATGATGCTGCCAAGTATTACGTCTTTCATCAATAACCCGGCTATGATACTGAACGTTGTTTTCATCTTCTCCATGAAATTCAAAACCTGATTGACAACAAGGTCATCGCCCCACGAAGTCCTACAAAGTCTATCGGCGCTAGATTAATGAACTTAGGAGATAATGCGACTAGTTTTATGATCGAGGATGAACCACCTGCTGTACTCCAAACGTGGTAGACGGTACGCACTAATTTTAAAATTTTGAAAATGCTTTTTATTTTACTTTCTGAATTAGATGTTAAGTCAATCTTGTTGCGTCAAAGTTTGGTGATTTCGGGGGTGTTAACTCGGACATCACTATCTTGTTTTTGTTTGTCTTTTCACTCTTTCTTTTGAGTCCATTTCACTCATTGAGCTAGAAGTTCTGAATAAAACTACAGTAATTTCACCTACTTCTTTGTGCCTTTAAATCATTACATTGACTAATGTTTTTTAAAACTGTTTCCACAACTGTGGTGAAAACAGAAAGGATGGAATTCCTCGGGATTTGTAAAATTTGATCGACTGGAAGAAAGAGAGGCGTGCTAAAGCCCTTAATGAATGAGATCATGTTTGTTAATGTGGGTACTGAGAAGGATCCTACCTTGGTCCAGATTGGTTCTACATTGTCCTCGAAGGAGCAGCGAGCAGCTAGCCATTTTATTAAAAGATTTCAAAAATGATTTTGTGTGGTCTTACGAAGACATGCCTGGAATTGATCTTGAAATTATACAACATAGGATCACTCTCAACCTTGAGACTCGACCCCTTTGCTTTCAAACCTTAATTCAGAATGTTCAGCAATCAACCAAAATATGAGGCTTGCTTGGCTAGATGGGAAGCAACTCTTGAACTAAGGGCAATAAGGTCAGATGTGATCGAAGGAAACTTGCATAGTTAGATGAGAAGCAGCCCTTGAACTAAGGGCAAAAAAGGGCTAATGTGATTGAAGATTAAAAAATAAGGTCATTTCTCAAGCTAATGTAGACCGGTAAGAAAGCCAAATCCCAGAATTGGGGAGAAGAAAATTTATTGCTGGAGGACAATCGAGTTCCTATCCACGACATTAAATTGGATTGGCCCTTACATCATCAAAGCCTATTTGGTCAGGAACAACAGTCATTCTCATGGATTTAGATGGCTTAGAGATCTCACAACCAATCCACATGGATAAGTTAAAATTTTCTATCCTTGAGAGGCTCGCTGGGTCGAGAACCAAGAAGGGCGACCCATGCAAAAGTTAGAGCAAGAAAAAATGAAAAAAAAATAAATAAATAGAGAAAAGAAAAAAAAATAGAGCTCGCAAGTTCAAAAACACGGAAGGGCGGCTTTGGCAAAAGTTAGATTGCAAAATGAGAGAGTTAATACATGAGTGCACCTTAATAGAGAACTACGTGAGGCTTGATTCCCATCTTTGGGATACGTAGACAACTTCATCCTAAAGTTGGGCCCCCAACCATTTTCAGTCTGCTTGTCTCATCCATGTTGATTGGCTTATCCTTATTCAACTTGGCTATTCTATCCATGTCCAATTGGCTCATCTTCGTTCAAATTCGGTTGTCCTATTCCGTTAAAAGATTCAGCTACAGGACAAATCAAGTTCGGATTTGAGGTTTTGCATCTCAAAAGTTAATTCCACATTAGTCAGTGCAGACACCCCATTTTGACTGCCCTAAGACTTGGGCGCTTCACTCTGAACACTTGATGATGAAATATTACGCTATACAATCGCTCTAATCTTCAACAAAAGAATTTGGTTTCAAGCTTTTAAAACCTACACCTTGCATCCCATTTTGACTAAAACCTTATTTTTTTCTAGCCTGGACACTCAGAGGATAGCTGGACAACAGATGGTCAACGGGCCATTTTCATTAGGCCAGCCGTACATCTTTATGGCCAACTGGCCATGTTTAGCGAAAATAGATATTTTGCAGCAGCCAACTGCTCCCATGCATGGGATTTGGACCAACTATCTTTTTTTGAGATATTTTTGACGTGGGAAGCTGAAACTCTATAAATAGCACCTCTCTTCATGGTTTGAGGTTAGAAAAAATTGCCAATAGCCTAAAGCTTGACCAACACACTTTTCTACCCTCTTGCAATATAGATATACAATAGATACACCATATAAGCTTAAACTTGAAGTTTTTTTTTTTTTTCCTGAGATTTTAAACACAATTTCAGATACTTAAGAGTGTTTAGAGTGAGGTTTGTTAACTAAAAAGATCTTTCTCTCTTTCAAGAGGTGAACTTTGAACATTTTTTACCATTTTTTCTCTCTTTTTCTTGTCTTTACATACTGATTTCAAAGTTATTTTAAGCTTAAAATGTGATTAAAACTTTATTAAAAATGAGTGAGCTAGTCACCCTTTCATTGGCTAGCTCACTAGTTATGCACCCTCTGTTTTCTTTCACTTTCTTTTCACTTCATTTGGTTAAATTTCAGCACTTTTAGAACTATTTTAGATTGTTTTTGTGTGATATGAATTGAATATAGGCTTATAAAAGGGTGCTCGTCCTCCCCGCTACATGTGCTCTTACTTCCTATGCTTTGAATATCATATTTGTATTGTTGTAAGTCCTCCCGGATTTGGCATGTTTAGGACATAGTAGCCAATCCATTTGAGTTGATCGTTTCACTTTGTTATAGCTTTCCTTATGTATCTTGGAACCTTGTGGTCATGGGAGGATTAGAGTTTAAGCTTAGCCACTCCACCACAAGTTTGCTTAGCTAGCGATAAATTTCTTGCTTTCATATTATTGTTGTCCACCTGGAAGCTAGATAGTAGCTTCCGTGTTCAAAGTGTCAAAAAACTCTCTTATCGATCATTTTCGAAACATGGAAATGGATGTCTCATCCTTGTTCCATGAATAAAAGAGGAGTTGTCAACAACTTTGGCGAGTTGTGTGTTTAAGCTTTGATAGATAGCTTGCTTTTTGATTTTTTCCTTTACTTGCTTCGTTGCTCCTAGAGAGCTCTTTATTGAGAAGTGTTGAAAACTCTCTCCTAGTTCCACTTTGAAGCGTGGAAATGGATCTTTCGTCCTTATTCCATGAGTAGGAAGAGGAGTTGACAACAATTTTTGAGTTATTATTATTTTTTCGTTTTAGTTTCTCTATAATCATCACATACTATCTTGTGATGTTTAATGATTTGTGAGTCATGTCTATCTCTTCCTTGAATAAATTCATGATAGGAAAGAGGTAAAGAGAATAACCTTTTTTTTTTTTTTGTGTGTTTGACTAAGTCTTCTCCTATTGCTTTTAAGATCATCATGTAATAAACTTGCGATGGCTGATGATTTGGGAAGCAAACCTATGCCCTCCTTGAAAATCTCCATGACAAGAAGGAGTAGGAAGGATGAATATCTTTTGGAAACACTCTGTCTTGCTCTGTTCTAGTTCTATTGCAGTAGGGTTTTCCTTAAAAACAGTGGCCGGCCGGCCATTATTTTGTACGGCCGACCATTTGATTAGGCCGACCAACCAAGCATATTGTACAACAGTGGTAATTTTCCAGCAAAAAATAGAGCAAATCTTGAGGCCAAAACAGAATTATTTTCTGACTGTGTACAGGGCAATTTTTGGCAGCAAATAAGAGGTTTCCGAAGGATGTTCTCACTTGCATATGCGATTCCTTGCCTCTCACTCAAGTCCTTTAAATTAGTAGCTTTGAGATTTGTAATTAGTTAATAATTAATTAATTAGTTCATTCATTTGTGTTTATAATAATTAAATAAATTAGGACATTCAGACCCTTTTGTATGAGGGCAAATTTGTAATATTTGTATGTTTTCAACCCCCATTTCTTTCTCCCTTTTATTGACCTTCTTACCGTGGTTGTACAAAGCATCATATTTTCTTTTATCATTACCATGATTTGTATCCATTTTTGCATGCATTAGGGTTCGGCTCATCATACTTGATATGATTGAGTGTTTCTTACTTGAATACTTGCGTAACTGCATGCTTTAAGTGGAACCATATGTCATGTTCATAGCCGAATCAAGTAGTTGCATATATGTATGTATTGCATTAGCCATTTTGCATTTCTTTAGGATCATGCATCCTCCTAACTATCTTCTTTTCCTTGTCTTGCCTCGTTTGAGTACTAGGTGAGTATTTTTGCTTTAGCATACTACATATGTGTTTGTGTTGCCATGTCAAGCATGCTACCATGAGTCTACATGCTTATTTGAAATACGTCTTTTAATGCCTGTGGATAAAGGCTATTTCGCTTAAGTTGGAATGACTTTGATTATTGTACATAGAAGCTCATTTTTCATGTGAGTTGCACATATTCAAACTCTTTTCAAGAAAGCATGAAATCAAAACATCCCAAAGTAAGTGACGTGGTCTATACTTGCTTGCTTCACATAGTAAGGTTAGTATATTAAATAACTAGAATATGAGCATATAATGTCCATAAAATTCACATCATGATTAGTAAAGGTCGATCTTTGATATGGTGAGTGGGGTGTTCAATTCATGACCTTCCCCTCTCATACCTAAGTTCCCAAACCGAGACATTTTGGTTATGATGAACAAGTGGCCTTTGGCACGAGTCACGGGTTTCCTAAATTTTCTAAAAATATTTAGCTGGTGACCCTGAAATCTAGCAATGCCGTCCATTTTTGGCATCTCTGATGATTAATGGATTTTCTGGGATTTGCCAGATTAAGACTCTCATTCATTTTTTTGTTTCACATTGCACTTGTGAAACCACATTCAGAACCACGGAAGTCCGAACTGTAGGGGCATCGCATCTGAGGAGAGTAAACCCCTTTGAGGAATGCGAAAAACCAGCTACAGTAGTGGCCATTTGCAAAAATAGTTTTTGAGGTTCTTTTGGTGAAATTGACTACTTTTCTCAGAAATTATTCCATTTTCCCAACACCGAACCATTTCTTGGACCCAAAAAAGGAAAATTTTCAGTGCTCACAACTTGACTTACATGATTTCAAAACAGAAAGTAGAATGAGCATGTTAATCTAAACTCTCATGTTGGTCAAAATTATTTTAGTAGAAAGCCAAAAACAAAAAATAAAGTCAAAGTGATGAACTAGGGTCATAGTCGAGTCAGGTTTTTTGCCTTTTCCCTATTGTCAACACACTCGCTAAAAAGGGCACAACTGAAGCTAGCAGCAAGGGCCAAAAGCTCTCTCATCCTCCAAGCAGTGAGGTATCAAGCCAAGTGTGAAGAACGGACTAAAGATGGAGCTAGATATTCGATCCCCTCATTTGGACGGGTCTGATCACACCCAAACTAGTATCTGAACTGGAATGGAAAGTAGGAAATGCAATATGTGAGACCAATCAATCGTATACCTGGCCGGCAAGACATGCTGTAACTCATTTTGGTTAAGTTAAGCCAAGGGCATCATTAAGCGATATCAACTGCAAATTTGCTGAACATCTAGTCGCACCACAACCTCTCTATGGGAAAGCTCACTAGTTGTGAGTGAAAGAAGTAGGATCTAGCCAAGTACTCAGGGCAAGGGTCCACAACTTTTAGCTTATCCATCAACCACACCTGGGAAGGGATGCAAAATAAGAGAGATTAAAGAATAGAAAGATGTGCGCTGAGAGAAAAAGTAAGGAAAGGGCTTTTTAGAAGAAAAAAAAATGAAGATTGGATACCAAAGTGATGTGAGAATCATAAATAAAAAATTGTGGGAAACAATACCAGGAGAAGTAGTGCGCTCCCCGTGAACCGAGAGGTCTCCCACCAGTGAAAAATATCCCAGTGTTGTGTTTGTTGTTTTTGTTTGTTTTGATTGTTGTTTTGAGTCATTTTGATTTCAGTAAATGCAAATGGGTGTGTTTAGGTTGTTTTTCCTTTGTTGAGTTATATTTTGTACTTTGGTCAATCGCAGGCTCAATATTCGATTCAAAACTCATTCTCAGTCTCAATTTAAAAAATAACTAGGTTTTGTGTTCAGAGTGTCGTGCCATTCCCAACTTGATGTGCAAAACAAAATTCTTTCTTTCATAACCTGTAGGGTTCGACCTCGATCAAAAGTGATTGCAACAAAATAAGGACCTATCTGAAGCTACATAGATTCCAGACTACAAAGCAAAAGCAAAAAGGGAAAATTGGAGCATCTGAGTTTGTTTCAATTTATGAAAATTTTGAGATTGCATTCCGAATACACCTTCTCAGGTCTCACCATTTCTCCAGAGTATGAGTATACCTCGACCTCGAGTTCAAGCTTGCTTTAAGTCAGAATGCGATCAAAAACGCTCTTTCTGAACACCATTCCCCACCAGAGGCGTTTTGGCTATGTTTGCGATGAGTTCCTTAAGAGAATAATTGAGACGGTGGAAACTAGAGTTCGAATAGCAATGCTTAGAACACCAAGGTTTGGAATTTTCGAGACTAAAGTCTGGTTTGAATACCCATAGGTGTATCCTCAGTTTGAAATCTGTATGGGAACCCCATAGGTTGAGGTAGCGTGTATGCGGCTTAATTCTAGATACTGAATCAACCTAGTCTGTCACCCCATTGAAAAATAGGCAAAGTTGTGAATATGATCAGGGAGAAAGACGATATCCATGGCTTCTGCATGCAGATTTTACCCCTTGTCAACATTTGAGGACCTTTAAACTGTAAGTTGAAAAACACAAAAGGGAGATCCCCGTCAGAGTAGAGCGGTTCATCGACACTCATCCCATGAGATGTTTTCTAAAGCGCTGTGTTGTTTGTTTATTGCATTTCCTAAACATCATCCACTACATTGCTTGTCACACTTACCGCATCGTCTATCGCACCCATTGTATCCATTTGCATCTTGCATTATCTTGTATCTTCTTTACCTTTTACGCTGAAACACGTTTAGGATCATTGTCTCCTAGGCTTTTCTCAGAACATGTGGGAGCATGTTCTGGAGTAGTTTTCTCAGGACATGTGAGACGCATTCCTGAGCAGTTTTGTATCTCAGGGCGTGCAGGAACACGACCCTGAGCGATTTTCTCAGGACATATAAGACGCATTCTCGAATGGTTTTTATCTCAGGGCGTGCAGGAACACGACCTTAAGCGATTTTCTCAGGATGCGTGAGACGTGTTCCCAAGCGATTTTTATCTCAGGGCGTGCAGGAACATGACCTTGAATGGTTTTCTCAAGACGTGTGAAACGCGTTCCTGAGTGGTTTTTATCTTAGAGCGTGCGAGAACACGGCCCTAAACAGTTTTCTCAAGACGTGTAAGACGCGTTTCCAAGTGGTTTTTATCTCAAGGCGTGCAGGAACACGACCCTGAGCAGTTTTCTCAGGACCTCTTCTCACGTTTTCAGCATGGTTAGAGTGTTCTTCCTTCTCTCACGATTCTAGCGTGGTCGAAGTGTGTGTTCCTCTTCTCACAATTTCAGTGTGATTAGAGTGCATCATTTCTCACACGATTTCAAAGTGTTTGGAATTTGTTCTTCCTCTTCTCACGATTCCAGCGTGGTTAGAGAGTGTCCTTCCTCACATGATTTCAGAGTGTTTGGAATTTGTTCTTCCTCTTCTTATGATTCTAGCGTGGTTAGGTTGTGTCCTTCCTCACACAATTTCAGCATGTTTGGAAATTGTTCTTCCTCCCCTCACGATTCCAGCATGGTTCGAGTATGCTCCCATTTCTATGCGAAACATAGTTTGGTTTGCTTTTTTTCACCATTTCTATGCGAGGTGTAGTTTAGCTTGCATCTTTCACCCGTTCTATGCGAAGCATAGTTTGGTTTGCATCTTTCACCCTTTCTACGTGATGCACAGTTTGGCTTGTCCCCCCCCTATCTTCATGATTTTCAGGCAATATGCTCATTTGTGGTTTCAATTGTTGCATTGCATTGTGTATTATTTGCATCATGTCCCTGAACTACGTTGGTTTGATTCCTCACAAAGGGATATGTAGGCAACCCTGGGGTTCAACCAACTGCATCTGCATTTTGTTTGTCTGCCCAAGTCTTACGACTTTGTCAAATAGGTCGTCTTTGGGCTTTGACATTCACTTATGTCATTTCATGATTATCCAAACTTTGTCAAAAAGGGGTAACTGTAGACACTCCATTTTGACCGCCTTTAAGACTTGTGTGCTTCATTCCGAACACTCAATGATGAAATGTTATACTGTGTAATCTTTTGAATCTTCAGCAAAGGAATTCAATTTTGAACTTCAAACCCAAACCTTGCACCCCATTTAGACCAAAAGCTGTTTTTCTAGCTTGATCACTCAAAATGCAGCAAGGCCAAAAAATGTTCGGCAGGCCATGTTATTTGGGCCAGCCGTACATCCTCTTGGCCGGCCAGCCATGTTCAGTGCAGAAGATATTTCTGCAGCAGCAGGCTGCTCCCATGCACAGGATTTGGCCACCTGTCCATTTTTTAAGATATTTCCGTTGGAAGGTGATTGATAATCTATAAATAGGCCATCTCCCTTCAGAATTTGGAGTTAGAGAATTGTTTTACAAGCTTAGAAAATTGATTCGAAGCAACTCCCCACCCTCTTGAATATAGATACACTATAAATACACCATTGAAGCTCAAACTTGAAGCTTTTTGCTGAAGTTTTAACCTTATTTCAGATACTCAAGAGTGTTTGGATTGAAGTTTGTGAATCACGAAGCTCTTCCTCTTTTCAAGGGGTTGATCTTTGAATATTTTTCATTGCCTTTTCTTTTATCGTTTTGTTCTTCATCCTCTATTATAAATACTGAATTTCAGAGTGTTTTTAGGCTTTACTAAACCTTGTTGAAGGTGGAAGGGTTAGCCACCCCTCCATAGGCTTATCCATTAGTGATGTTCCCTTAGTGTTCTTCATGCTTTTGCTTCTTTTTCTTCAATTTCAGCACTGTTTTAGATAGTTTTGTATGAATATGGACATTATACATGTGTGTTTAAAGCTTTAAATAGTTAGTTTGATTCTTGCTTCTAGCTCTCTTCTTCAAAGTTGCTGTGAACTCTTTTCTAATTCCATCTTTGAAGCATAAAAATAGATGTCTCATCCATACGCCACGAGTAGGAAGATGAGCTTACAACAATTTTTTTTATAGCTTTCATTCATTTGCTTAGTCTTGTTTTGCTTTTGCTTTGAAGCCATGTGAGAGCTCTTTCATTGAAAGTATTAGAAACTCTCTTCTAGTTCCTTTTAAAGTATGGAAATGGATTTCAATCCATGTTCCATGAGTAGGAGGAAGAGTCTCTTTGCTTTCCTCAATGATGTAATATCTTATTTGTAAACTTTATTTTCAAGAATGTCTTTCTCTAAATCTATTCTCTCTAAATTTGAGTACTCACTTACTCTTATTTTCCATGAGATATATGTCATCTCTTTGAATGCTTACTCTTCTTAATTTGCCTTAGCTTTATATTCATTGATTTTCGTCTTGTTGCTTCATTAATCATCATCTAAATACCCTTAGAATTTTTGATGATTTGTGAAGCAAACCTACTCTCTCCTTTAAAATCTTTATGACAAGAGGGAACAGGAAAGATGAACATCCTTTGGAAACCCTCTATTTTTGCTATGTTCTAGTTCTGTTACAACAGGTCTTTCTTCAGAAGCAGTAGCCGGCCGACCACAATCTTGTACAGTCGACCAGTTCATTAGGCCAGCCGACCACTTTGTTTGTATGCAGTGGTAGTTTTTCAGCAAAATAAAGCAGATCCTGAGGTCGAAAATAGAACTATTTTTCTGATCGTGAACAGGACAGTTTCTGGCAGTAAATAGAGGGCGCACATGATTCCTCGCTTCTCGTTCAATTCCTTTAGATTAGTCATTTTGAGATTTGTGTTTGTAATAATTAGTTAATTAGGGCATTCAGACCCTCTTGTATGAGGGCAAATTTGTAACACTTGATGTATGTCTTCCAACCTCTATTTATTTCTCCCTTTTATTTACATACTTACCGCGATTGTATAAAACATCATGTTTTTGTTTCATATCATTTCCATGGCTTGTATCCATTTTTGCATGCATTAAGATTCGGCCATCATACTTGATGTCGTTATCATTTCCTACTTGATTATGTGCGCTACTTCATGCTTTGAGTTGATTCACATGTCATATTAGTAGCCGAATCTAGTAGTTGCACTTTTGTATGCATTGCATTAGTCATTTTGCATATTAGGATCATGCATTTTGTCTAACTATCTTATTTTCTTTGGCTTGCCACAGTTGAGTACTAGGTGAGCATTTTTGCTTTAGCATAGCATATGTGTCTTTGTTACCATGTCGAGTATACTGCCATGAGGCTACTTGCATACTCAAAATATCTCTATGAATGCCTGTGGATGGAGGCTATTGTGCTTAAATTGGAATGACTTTGATTGTTGTACGTATGAGCTCATTTTTTCTTTAAGTTGCACAAATTCTAAACTCTTTAAAAATCACATCAAAATCAAAGCATTCCAAAGTAAGTGACGTGGTATATACTCGTTTGCCTCACATAGTAATGTTAGTATATTAATAATCAGAACATGAGCATATAATGTCTATAAGATTCACATCATGATTTAGTAGAGGCCGATCTTTGATCGGGTGAGTGGGGTGCTTAATTTATGACCTTGCCCTCTCATACCTAAGTTTTATAACCAAGACAACTTTGGTTATTACGGACAAGTGGCCTTTGACATGAGCCACGGGTTTCTAATTTTCACAAAAATATTAGATGGCAACTCTGAAATCTGGCAATGCAGTCCATTTTTGGCATTTCTAGTGATTAATGGATTTTTTAAAGATTTTTCAGATTTGGACTCTCATTCATTTTTTATGTTTCACATTGCACTTATGAAACCAGATTCAAAACCACGGGAGTCCGAACTGTAGGAAATCGCATCCGAGGAAACTAATCCCTCCGAGAAGTGCGAAAAACCAGCTACACTAGGCTTCGAGAGCCTCGTGAGGGTCAACTTTCTAGCTAACACAGTAGTATTGCCCTGGAGAGGATTTTCGAATTGAAGGCCGGTGATTTAATATGTAAATCTTTTGTTGTTGACCAGTGTACTATTGGATGTTTAGACACCCTGATTATGTGTTATATATGTATATATATATATTGTTGTTGTTTGGTTATCCTCCTGTGTTGGGGGCATGTAGTGAATCTCGAACTCTTTTTTATATATATGTAATGAGAAGTTATTAATGCGATCGATGATCCTAGTGTTGTTATATACTTGATGTTAATTTGTGAGATGGTTATTGATGGCCTATGAGCCTTGTTTAGTTTGGAAGTCATCTGTTGAGAAAGAGAAATGTGGGTTATTGTGATTGGTGGGATTGTGTCGTGAGAGCCGAGTTATAAGGCTTAATTGTGTCGGGATTAATGAAGTATGAGACTTTAGGGTTTTGTAGAACTGCCAGGTTACACGGTAATGTTTCGCGGGAATGTGAGATTTGGATTTCAAGGTAATGAGAAAGGTACTTGTGTGTGTGGTTTAGTGTTTTGGTTCTGTTGGTCAATGAGTTTGTTGTGATCCTATCGATCGTGTCAAGAGTAGTGTTTGTGTTGTGGTTGTTATGAGTTGGTATGGGTTTGTGGTATTATTAGATATTGGATGGAGTTTATGAATGTGAGGAGAATTTAGTGGTTAGATGCTAGAGGTATTCCTTGGAAGAAAGTAAGGTTGTGTTCTCGGGTAACAAGTATGGCATTGGTGAAAATTCTTTCATGTCCAGAATTAGGTGATTACCGTTGACCATATCGGTCTTATGTTTGCGAGGTAAGGAAGTATTTGCCATGTAGGCATATGAGTGGTGGTTTCCTTAGAAACGATTGTGGTATGGCTAATATGAGGACTTGTGTGTGGAACTCCATTTTAGAGTAAGTGGTGTTGGGTAGCACGTTGGTGTTTGGTACCGAGTGTAAAGTTTTATCGAGTCGGTTAGTTAGTTGGTTGATATCGAGGTTTGGTTAACAAGTAGTCACCTTGGGAATAACTTGGGCTGGTGTGCGAGGTTGTAAGGCTGTGGGTGCATTAGAGCGGTTTGGCGAGCATTAAGTCTCGTGTAAGTGGTTGTGAAGCTTGTGTGAAATTTGTCTTGAATTCGTGGAAAATCCTCTAGTTGGGGTAACATATTATGAACTCTTTGTTTTATTTGTACATTATGCCTCGTGTAGTTGATAATTTATGATGAGGGTTATGACAGAATAGAATTGCAAGATTGTGGATTTTTCTTGTGCCTTGTTATGTTGATAACACAGTTGTGATTTTTATTAATTGTATTATAGAGATGTTACGTTTATGTTAGTTGTGGCATCACTATAAGGGTGATGGGCGTTGTTGGGTGACGGTAGAGGTTCACCAATTGTTTTATGTGGAGAAACAAACTCGGAAAATGAAATTTTTCCTTGTGTTGTAGCCTCGAATGGCGATGTTGAACTGTAATGCCGTGAATTTAATCTAAGTGTAATAAAGGTTTTCGATTCATGGTTTATTTGATTTAATAAAAGCTAAATCTAACAAATCATGATAATGTGAATGATTAGGTGTTATGAGTAACACTTTATTTTGCTGTCGGAGGATGGTTGCAAAATTTTAAGGTTTTACGTGGAAATTGAGAACGTATTTTGGTGGTGGGCAGTGCAAGTTTGGGCATTTTTTTTTTTTTTTTAAAAATTACATACAAGAGGGAGACTTTCAAAGAAAATGAGAAAATATGGAATTTTTTTTTTACATGGATGTGTTGCGAATAATGTCACCTTTTGTCGTTGGTTCGCCTTGTGTTGTGATGTGCTCTTAATTTCGGGGACTAAATTTCCTAAGGTGGGGAGGTTGTAACACTTGTGTCCTTTAAACTATTGAAGAGTATATTTAATTCCTTTAATTTCATTTTGGGAGTCTTTGGAGTTGTTGTATCTTGGGTTGGAGAAGTACAATTCGATTTAGACTTGTTAGGATTGTCTGTTCACACTTGTTTTCGTTGAAAAGTTCTTTGGGAACTTGGAAATTTTTCTCTGGTGTTGACACCAGTCTTCCTGGGGGTCGACACCACGTTGTTGCCTTGCTCTTAATGTCTCTGGTGGTTTATAGGGTCGACACCATGGGTTCCATCTGTTGTTGTATTCTGGGTGTTGCTACTGAAATATAGGGTTGACACCACTGGTTCCTAGGGTCGACCCTTAATGCTACACACATTAGTGTCTCACCATTTTCTTCTTAAGGGTCGACCCCTGTGAGAAAATTTTAGATTTTTAGGTACGGTATAGGCCCTACTTTTTGGGGGTTTTGACTTATTCATTTCATTGACTTTGGAGCTAGTATTGTACTACTATAAATAGGTTCCAAACACACTTTCCTCATTATTTATTTTCTCTCTCTTTCTCTTTTTCATCTCTACATAGTGAGTCTCATTTCTCTCTCTCTAAACTCAACTTTTTCATGTAGATCTTTATATCTACTCACCTAGAGCTATCTTTTCACCTTGGTCCTTTAAGAAAGATTGTAGATCTCATCAACGGCTTCCTTTTGATCCAAGTAGTTCATGGTTTCATCGCTTGTGATTTTTGGGTTGTCTCCTCTTCGCTTCAAGAAGTAGGGATTTCTTTGCTCCTTTTCAATACCTCGTCTATAGATAGACATGTGGTAGATTTTATTGCATAAAAACCATATTCATTATGGGTTTCTTTGAAAGTCATGGAAAGGGATCTAGGATTTGATATTGGTGATTGAAGTTGTTGAGTTGGTTGTTGTTTGGATTAGTTGGGAAGTAGTTTAACATGTTTATGTTGAGAGGAAAGAAAGTTCTAATTTAATATTATTGACTTAATGGATTTAAAAGGGCGGATGTTTAATAATCTTTTGTATTTTATTAATATGGGTTGTGTACTTGTGCTAATATCTAAAAGGGAGAAGTAACCATGGTATTGAATTATTTGGATTAATCATGTTGAGTGGGGTTGGGTTGGGTTGTGGCTCTGGCATCAAAGATGTGATTTTTAATTAAACGAAGGGGGTGTTTGGTCTAGCTTTTTTGGACCAACTTATAGCTTATAGCTTTGAAAAAGTAATTTTAAACTGTTTGTTTTAGCTTTGAAAAAACTGCTTCTGCTTCTAAGAGCTTTTTTGTGAGGAAAATAAGTTGAGAATCGGAAGTTGCTCCAGGCAGCTTCCGCAATTGAGATTATGCGGAGGGGTGTGCAATTACTTAAATGCCCTTCACAATTTCCGGTTATTAGAAGTGTGCCATGTATATAAACAAAAACATTCATTCTCTCTCTCTCTCTCTCGCACGAAAAGGAGAGGTGATTTCGACGACCAAAGCTCTCTCTCTCTCTTTCTCTCTGGTATTCTCCAATGGCACACAGTGAGCGATCTGAACTAGAGCTTAAACCCTAACCATCGCGATTTCTCTCTTTGTGATCGCTCAAAGTGATGATCATGATGTCTTTCTTTTGCGATCTCTCTTCGCGATCAATCTAAAACCCTAGTGCCACCAGTGATGATCTCAACCTGTAACTTGACGGTGACGATCGCGATCTTTTCTCGCTCTCTCTCTCTCTTTTGCAATATCTTCTCTCTTTCTCTCTTCTGCGATCTCATACTAATTGTGGCTAGGGTTTGATGATCGACGGCTGCTAGCGGTGGGATAAAGAGAAAGAGAAAGAGAAAAAAGGGTTATCGGTAGTGGGAGTAAGAGGAGGAGAAAGAGGGAGCTGCCGGCAGCTACCGATGGTGGGAGTAGAAGAAGGAGAAGGAGAAGGAGAAGGAGAATGAGGGAGTTGTCGTTAGCTGCTTGTGGTGGGATTAGGGTTTGTAATTAAAAAAATTAATAAATTAAAAAATGATTATGAGGGCAAACTTCCATTAATGAATATTAAGTGCATTATTAATTGGTATTTGTGTAATGAAAAAAAAAATTATTAATGAATAATTGGTATTTAATGAATAATTTTTATAATAAATTATTTAATTATTTAATTTTTATATAAGGGCAAACTTTCATTAACAATTTTTATATTATTAATTGGTATTGTGTAATGAAAAAGAATTAATATTAAAAAAAAAACAAAACAATTTCCTTCCACTCAATTTCCTTCCACTAATGAGAAGAAATTAAACAAAATTAACAAAGAAAAAATAAATAAAAGAAAAAAGAGAAAAGAAAATAAGGAGAAAAAGAAAAGAAAATAAAATAAAATGAAGAAAAAGGAAAAAATATATTATAAATGAAATCACAAATTTTGTATCTTATAAGGGCAAAAAGGATATTACACAGTAAAAAGCTATTTTACACCTTATTCAACCAAACACTACTCTGCTGATTAAATCTATAATCTCACAGCTGCACCGAACAGGTTAACAGCTTATATTTAAAGCTATACACTATAATCTGTTAAGCCATAATCTATAATCACTTTCCCACAGCTACACCAAAAGGGGCCGAAGAGAATGAATTTTTAGAAAATGATTAGAGTAGTATGGATTGGAAAATAAGGAAAATTGGTTTTTGGAAAGAAAATGAAATCATAACCCTTCGTAAATTAATATTGAACTTGAGGTCGGATTTTAAAACCTTTTCATATTATTGTTATTGGACTTAAGGTCTTGTGAGAATTGCATTGTTGTCTTACGTGTATTTAATACATATGCTTAGAGGTTTTGTCCTTGATTATCGGTGGAAGATGGTATTGTTGTGTTGAATAATATGTGGTACACTTGTGTTATTATGCATCCTAGTATGTTGAGCTGGTTGCGCTCGAAGAATTGGTTGCGCTTAGAATGAAAGGTATCAATACCTTCTAGCTAATGCCTGGAGAACTTGGCAAAGGTACCATTACCTTTTAGTTGGTGTCTGGTAAATTGGTAGAAGTACCGTTACCTTCCAGCTTATGTCTGGTAAATTGGCATTTTGTTATGGAAAGGTATATCCTTGGCTTACCATGCTTAAGGCAGGTAGAGCATTGTTTCGTTTCTCATTTTGTCTCGGTGCATCCTTGTATATCATAAGTAGGTGATGGTTATGGTTGGGGTGAGGCTGGGTTGTTTTATATGATAGTGTAGTAACCATTGTACATGTATTGATTTCCTATTCGTGCTAGGACATATATGTATGTTCATAGGCGCAGTGGACGAGTTGTTGAAAGTGTTTCTTGACCATGGACTTAGGGCCAAGGGAATGTGATGAATGTATCAGAAGTGAACGCATGTTTTGTACTGGGCATAAATAATGAGAAGTAATCGGGTTTTGTGAAAGTATTTTTAAAACAACCAGCTGTGATGCATTATTTATAAATGAGGAATGAGAAAGAATTGTTTGTGTTGTTGGATAAATTGAATGATTTTGAGAAAAGTACCATCACACACTACAAAAAAATTCATGTTTTAAAGACCAAAATTTAGGGACAATTATTTTTTAGGGAGCAAATATTTTTGTTCCGAAAAGTGTCGTCATTATATTTTTTGTAATGAAAATTAGACATTAGTGATGAATTATTATCATTTTGGGACCAAATTTTTTTCTCAAAAAATAAACTATTTTGAGACCAAATTATTTTGTCCCTAAAAGTCTATTTATTAGTGACATTTTCAAAATTTTGTCGCTAAAATCCTTGTTTTTGACTTTTCGAAACGACCTTTTAGCGACTATCCTCACGACGATAGAAATTGGTCTCTAAATGTATTTTGCAACAAAATTTTCACTTTTAGAGACCAAAAAATTTGGTCTCTAAAACTCTTATATGTTGTAGTGACATTATGTATATGATATGATATAAAGAATTCATGATCATAGCTATTTGTATGTTGTTATTGTTTAGGATCGTGTTGGAATTCCGACTGGACTTTATGTTCATCCCACGTTGCTAATTCTTTTCAGGTGATGCTAAGAAGTGTTTCAATATCGAGGATCATCCTTAATTGTTGGCCACGGGGCCTTTTATTTGTTGGCAGAATGTCATTGATGTAGAAGGGTTAAACCCTTTCTTTTAATTTAAAAAATGTAAGCCTTCGGACAATTTATTTAATTATAACTCATGTTGTATTCATATTGTATTCGAATGAGAAAGTCTTATTCATGTGTTTGTGTTAACGTAAAAAGTTTCTGCATGTTATCTTTGAAATTGAATCTATAATAATGGTTTGGTTATAGAATCCGAGTAACAAAAAGCGGGGCGTTTCTGTACCTTTGTGTAAATATTTACTGTACAAGCCTTGGGCTTTATATGTATTGAGTTTAACTGATTTTGTTGCACCCAAGTATCGATTTAGAAAGATGTAGCCATTAAGGCATAAGCTTATTCATACTTTCTTTTGTTTCATGTGATTACCATATGTCATATACTATAGATTTAGAATTTATGATTTATGATTTATGATTTATGAATGTATACATGCATATGTCATCTTTTGTATGATAAAAGAGAATCAATGAAAGGTTAATATTGTATAAACCTCTGTTTTTCCATTGAATATTATGAGGTGGGTTATTATTATTTTGGTGCATTACAATTTTTTTTTTTTTGGTGTGTCTTTTTTTTTTTGAGTAAATTACACTGACACCCCCTGAGGTTTCTGTTTATTACAATTCCCTCCCTCACATTTGGAAAATTACACTAACCCCCCTTGTTAATTTAATTTTATGTATGATGATCATTACGGTGAGGGGGGAACTGTTATGAAACTTTAAACCTCAGGGAGCAATTTGTAATGAAACTTTAAACCTCAGGGAGGCGGATGTAATTTTCAAAACGTGATGAGGGAACTGTAATAAACATAAACCTCAGGGGGTGTCAATGTAATTTACCCTCTCTTTTTTTTTAGAGATTATTTCATTTTTATCCCTATACTTTGTCACGATTTTCAATGACTCCCTTAGACTACTCTTATTTTCATGCGTACCCTATACTATTTAAGTTACTATCAATTGTGCCCCTACCGTCAGATTTGAAATGGAAAAAGTTAAAAAAATTACATTTTGGCCCCAAATTTCAAAAGAAAGATGCAAACCCACCCTTTCCTACCAGCAAACCACTACCAACAACCACCACTTAAAGCCCTTCTATTTCCTTCGTCATAACTCTATTTCGCTTCATTTTTATGTCGTTGGATTCAACTCACGGTCTAGTTTTCATATCACATCTCGCACGTCTCGTTCTTTCTCTTTTTTCATGCTATCAGAGCTCCAAAAGTTGATAAAAAAAAAAAAAAAACTTTTCTTCTCGTTTTTGACTTTTCTTCGAGCCATTTTTCAGACTTCATATCTTTCTCGATTCTTGACAGTTCTATTTTATTCTTTCACCATTCTCTTCACCTCACTTCCTACTTTGCCCTACACTACCTCACTTTCTCACTTTTTCATGTAATGGGCGGTTTTGGTATGCCGTAAGTTGTCTGAAAACTAATTTTAAAATTTCAAAACATTCATCTTTTGTTTATTTCTTCTCCATCTTCCTCGTTCTTCTTCTTCTTCTTCTTCTTCTTCTTCTTCTTCTTTTTCTTCTTCTTCTTCACTTATAACATGATGTGGAACATGGTTCTAAATGGTAACGAAACTGGTGACGGTGGTGGCGGTGGTAATGGAGTTTGATGGCGGTGAAGTTGGTGGTTCGGTTAGTGATCTTCTTCTTCTTCTTCAATTATATATGTACATCTCATCTTTCCTATTGGAATTTTCTCAATCCATTTGAATGGAACACCATGCCCATTCAAACTTGGATCGTAAATGTGATGCAAACCTCAACTGTTTTGCCAAGAACAAAAGAAATTTGTATTGCTAAGAAAAATCTCATAGCAAATAGCTGATTTTGTATTAGAAGAAAGGTTTTGTTTACAAATTAATGAGCACCTATTAATTTCTCTATTTTCTATGACTACTCTATCATGATATGAATCTAAACATATCAAATAAGAGTTTTTCTCTTAGTTGAATATCCTCTAGGCTCTCTCACCGAAATTACACCTATTTTCAATGTAGCACACACACATTACAAGCACTCAACTGCCAGCCTTGTTGATTGAACTCATTAATCAAAATGTTGAAAGAAATCTTTGTGGGGACTGAACTTCCTTGACGCATGAGGACTAATACCGACAATGCCTCCTTCACTTTTCCCACGACACTTGAATGACATTGTTGAAAGGGATATTCTTCGGGGAATATGCAATCTCAACCATCAACTTCACCACCACCGAACTCCATTACCACCACCATGAGCATTACCATCACCATCACCATCACCGCCACCTTTTTCACAACCAAGTTCCATTACCACCACCATGAGCATTACCATCACCACCACCTTACAACACCAAACCCACTGCCATTGCTGGACCGCCATCACCACCATCACCAGTTCCGTTACCACCTAGAACCACGTTCCACATCATGTTATAAGTAAAGAAAAAGAAGAAGAATGAGGAAGATGTAGAAGAAAAAAACAAAAGATGAATGTTTTAAAATTTTTGAAATTAGTTTTCAAACAACTTTCAGCATACCAAAGTCGCCCATTACACGAAGAAGTGAGAAAGCGAGGTAGTATAGGGCAAAATATGAAGTGAGGTGAAAAGAATAGCGAAATAATGAAGTAAAACCGTCAAGAATCGAGAAAGATGTGAAGTCTGAAAGATGGCTTGAAGAAAAGTCGAAAACGAGAAGAAAGTCTTTTTTTTTTTTTAATCAACTTTCGGAGCTCTAATAACATGCAAAAAGAGGAAGAACGAGACATGTGAGATGTGATATGAAAACTAGACTGTGAGTTGAATCCGACGACATAAAAATGAGGCGAAACGGAGTTATGACGAAGAAGATAGAAGGGCTTGAAATGGTGGTTGCTGGTAGGAAATGATGGGTCTGCATCTTTCTTTTGAAATTTGGAGCTAAAATGTAATTTTTTTTTAACTTTTTCAGTATCAAATCTAACGGCAAGGGAAAAATTAATAGTAACTTAAATAGTATAGTGGTAGGGGTGAAAATAAGAGTAGTTTAGGGGGGTCATTGAAAATCGTGACAAAAATAATCACTTTTTTTTAAGCACCAACTATTCTAATCAATTGAAACACTAGCCTTATTTTGGGCAGTATATAAAATTATTTTACTTGGAAAAAAGAGAAATTATCACATAGTGGTGGTCTCAAAAAATTATTAAAAAAAATTATAATTTTAATTATTAATATTTATAAATTTTATCACTAATTTGTAATTAATTATCATTGATTTGTAATTAATTTTTAAGATATATCCTTGTGGGAGCCAGAAAAATATATATCAGCTTATTGGGGTTAACCCAAACAAGGCCTACAATGGGTTCAATCCATGTGAGAGGATTTTCCTAGTCTCACAATTGGTGCAATCTATGGGAATCGTCTGAAAGAGGTCAACGAAGGAAATAGCAAACATGGTACTCTGATTTGGAGGCAACTTCAATTGTCATGAATGGCTCATGTTGTTGCCGACCAAAATCTCGACAAAATTGAAGATCCAAGATGTGTTGCATATGTAAGGAAGTCTTGCCAACCAAATTCTTAGCAAAGCTAAATACAAAGAGATGCCAACCAAGTGTTTCGACACCTTGAAGCTCAGAGAAGTTGCCGAACCAGAGTTCTGGTACATCGAACAACCCCTGCATTCCAGGAAGAAATTGCTTAGCACCCATAACAAGCTAGCCTCTTCTCGGCGCCGATCACAAATAAAGAAAACATCCTTCACAAAAGCTTGACTAGCTGTCGAGAAGTACCTCAATTCTCTGCGTGATCGGCAAATAAAGACCTAACGCTGGCTTCATTATGCCAAGCTCCGAACAAGCGGCAACCGACAAAATGATTAGATGGTTGACACCATTACATGGACAAAGCCGATCATAAATGCTGTGAATTTTTTGATATTGCTCAGCTTCTAGGCCTTTTTTGGCATGAAAAATTCGACACTAAACATGGAGTATTTTGATTGCTGCTAAACGTTATCAACCAACCCATAACCATCTTCATTTTGGGAATTCTAAGCAACTCGGCGCTAAAGATCAAATTAACTGAGATTCACCAATTGCACAACCAAAGATGGGGCAACAAAGTGTGACTAATTCGGCAACAACGTGCAACCAATGCGGCAACAAAGTACGTTCACCGACATACTAAGTAGCTCATTCACTACTTTGGATCATCGCCGATTTTCCAAACTCACCAAGCAGACTCGTGATAATCTCTTGGCAAAAGGTGCAAGCCATTCGGTGTCAATGAAAGGACGAGAATAAGTTTCGCCAAGCATGCATAAAATCAAAGCTCATTCCAACCGCACCAAGGTTCTTTGACGAGATCACCCATGTCACTCAGCCATGTCATCATCTTGTAAGAACTGTTTTCTAGCAATGGCTTTAGCCACCTTGGTCAAGCTTGGCAACGGACGATCAAACCACAACACTTTCGTTCTCGGCAATCACAACCTGTTTACAAAATCATTAACCACAGCAAGTTTGTCGAGTTACTAACATTGCGCAACCATGCTCACCACTACTCTTACTCTGCAACATTGCTTATCAGCTCTGCAATACAGCATATCATTCTGCATGTTATTAACTCGGCTTCAGCAACCATTATTCGGTACATTATTAGCAACCAAATTTTTTGAACCAAAGCAACCATTATTCGGCACATTATTGGCAACCAAAATCTGAGCCAAAGTAACCATTATTCGGCATAGTATCGGCATATTGGGCACATCATTGCAACTTATTCAGCAACTTTTATTCGGCATATTATCAATAAGGAGTTTCGGCAACTTATGGGCTTATTCAACAATTTTTATTTGCATATTATCAACTGCATATTAACTTTGCATGTTATCAACTCAGCTTCGACAACTTATTCGGCTTATTCGGCAACTTACTTGGCATATTAGCAACTCTGCAAATCCGCATATTATCAATTCCCAACTTATTTGGTATGTTACCGCTGCAACACTGCATATCATTTGGCATATTATCAAGAGCATATTAATATCATCAACTCTGCATTTTATCTAGCATCGACAACTTGTTTGGCACTAACTTCTCGGCAACAAAATTTGGCACTAATATTTCGGCTTCGGCAACAATATTCCTCGATACTAATCTCAGCATCAGCATAGAACTAGCATCTCGACTTGTCGAAATTCACATGTAATAATACCAAAGGATTCGCGTCAACTCAAGGAGTCCCAAGCCACAAACCAGAGGAGCAAAAAATTAACCGACAGTTGCGCAACAACCCATATTTTCAACAAATTACAATTTTCAACGTTGTCGAAATCAAGTTTTGATTATACCAGTGTGAAGTACTCATTAAGACTAGTCCAACACAACAAACCGTGTTAAAATCGGAGCTCAAACGCAATCATACAAGCTGGTCGAAGTTTGCTCAGAAATTCATTCATTTTTGCCGAAGAAGATGACCTGGCAATGACAAACATAGGAAATTATCATGTGCTTTGCGGTTGAAGTACAACCTGTAGATTTGAGCCTTCCGATCCATTTCCGCTACAACGATGTCATCTTGCGTCCAATTACAACGAGCAAATAGTCGTTTCCAACTATTTGGAGCCTTCTAAACACATTCGTACAGTTTGATTTTGCCAATTCAACAATTTTGGTGTCTTCCTGCCTATATAACAACCCGCATCATTCGGTAATTTTATTCTGAATTCCTTCTGAATTACAAATTTCATTAACAAGCAATGGAGCACAGAATTTGCGTCAACCATTTGACCTCGGCTTACTCCTTGGCAATGTTGGCCCAAAATCTACTCAGCAATTAAATAGTTGGCCCAAAATCTACTTGGAAATTCCTTACAAGCAGAGCAATTCTACTTTTTAATGTTCTTCCATCTTATTGTCTTTTTCCAATATCCACTTATTTGTGATTAACAAGTCTACCTCATTTGGTATAGGTCATTACTAACACGGGATGCATTATTCAAAATCCTTGCAATATTGGTACTTGATCATCACTTAAAATCAGCAAAAGTCTCCGAATACAGCGTAATCTTTGCACTCGGCACAAAGCACCATCAGAAAAGGCCTACACCCATGCCCGAGGGTTAGAATATCGCGGTCTACACCCTCACCCTTATATACATATATTTGCACATACATTCAAGCATACATGCATCCATTCATTCATTTTTATTCATTTATTCAAAGTGTTCTTTATTAAGAAACTAAACATTTATGTGAATAGTGTAACTCGACAATAAAACTCTCATTCTTTCTACCGCAGACAATAAAAGTTTTGAGGCAATTGTGGGACCCAAGAAAAAAAAATATTAGCTTATTGGGGTTAACCCAAACAAGGCCTACAATGGGTCTAGCCCAAACAAATATCACACCCCCCATCTATACAAAAAGGGGGCATCCCAGAAGAAGGGATATGTCATCTCTCTCTATACTACACACAAACACTCTTCATTTTTATACCTTCATTCTTTCAATCAAGTGACTAACTTCACCATCGGAGTGTCTCTAGCCGGCAACCCCGGTTGGGTGACGCCGATCATACTCATCTTTGCAGATCTACAGGGAGAAAGTTCATCTCTTCGTTAGATCTCTACAATCCATGTAAGAGGATGTTCCTGGTCTCACAATCCTAAATTGCTATTTCCCCTAAAACAAATTAGATAGTTTTTCATATTTATTTCTTGTCAAATAATAAATTTAAATATCTTTAAAAATTACTTAAAAAGTTAAAAAAAAATTAAATATATACCAAACAAATAAATTTTTATAAATATTAAATTATTTATGACCTTATTTTAAATGGTAAATTACAAATATATCCTTAAACTTTGCTTGAAATACAAATTGCCCTTTGTAATTCTAGAAATTATAATTAATAGAAAAAAAAATAAAATTTTTAATTATCCTCCTATACAACAATACAATTATTAGTACTGTTAATTGAAATATATTGCTAATATCATTAAACTTTATTAATTATCCTCCTATATATATATATATATATATTAACAGCCAAACTAGATAATAGCCAAACTCGAGGCTGCTACTAAGAGCATCTTCATTAAAATAGTCAAATTTATACTTAAATTTTAACTAAAAATCTATTTTTATATTTTAGCTAACCATATTTTCAAGTACATTCTCCAACGAACTCTCTATTCTTTATTTCATTTCTTAAGTCCTCTTTTCCTACCTACATGTAGCTAGTGGTTTGATACTCAACTACAATAGCTAACTAATAATTGAGTTTGATGGAGTATGTTTTTATGATTTTGTGCTATAAAATAGTTAAGAGAAGACTCTAATGAGTGTGGTAATGATGTTCTAAGTGAGCATCTTGCCCCCGCAACTCCACCATTGATCGTGACACACTTTTGATGACATGATTGCTGGCTCGAAAAGATAATGCCATTTTAATTATTTGTTATGAAATTAAAAATTTTAAGAAATTAAATGTAATTTTTTAAATCATAAAACACAATTCATATTTTAAATAAATTTTAAAAATATATGTATAATTTATCTTATTTTAAATCAATAAATTATTTTATCAAACTGAGTACAAAACAGGAGTAAATAATTGTCCGTATTTCACGGGTGGAGGACAAGGATAAAGCTGTAGTAATTACAAAGAGGAAATGGCGAACTACTTTATGTCGGTGACGTTGGTTCGCATTAATAGGTCGTAATAAGTCGCTTTCGTATTAGTTGAATCCGACTAATAAATTTGAGGAGTGTAACTTGGGACTCAACTCAACTAGACCAGTTCGAGTTTAGTTTGATATTTTTTTTAGGTTTGATGTGGATTTAAGTAAAAGTTTAAAAGTCTAAATTAATTCTAGATAGATTTGAGCAAAGCGATTGAACAACTCAAGCAATCGAAATCTGAATTATATATATAAATATGTGATGAATAAAACAAAAGCAAAAGGTAATAAAATCCTAAAAATTTTAGTGACATATCCATATCTTTATAAGTGAATTGCATATGAATAGATTTTGAGCTTAGGTTTGTTTGTTGTAGCTAGGGCTAAGTAAGGAATCCATAAAATTCGTAATTCGATCCAGTCCAGTCTAATTTGATAGGTTTGGATTAGTTTTTGAATCCGCGGTTCGGTTTCGGATTGAAGAATTAAAAATTCGTAGTCCGCGGATTGGTTCCGGATTGAACCCCACGGTTCCGGATTAGAACCGATCCGGCCCGTATACAAATAGTTTATATTTTTATTATACATCCTCCTCCATAGTATCTTCTCTTATTCTATATAAAATCTAAACTCAAACCTAAAACCATATAATATCTTCTTTTATTACTTTTATTTGTTAGTTTTTACTTTTAATTTGTAATGGTCTAAATACTTATGGTGAAACCAGTTTTCTTATGGTTATTTAAATTCTAGAACTGTATGTCGCTATTATAAAAAAACATGCTGCTATTGTGAAACTAATATACCGTTATGTTTATATTTTTATGAAATTAAAGTGTTATATATATATTTTTGTTATTTAATTATGTGAATTTATGGTTCTAAACCGATCCAATCTGTATTTAAATGAATTGGTTCGGATTGGTTCCATGATTTAAATGGATTGGATTGGTTCCAATTTTTCAGAAACCATAGATAACGGATTGATCCTGGTTTTATCCCAATCCGGTCCAATTCGGACCATGCTCACCCCTAGTTGTAGCAGAGAGCATGCCAATGAGGGTTGTGAGATTTTTTTTTTTTTTTTTAATAAGAATAATATAACTATTTATGGAGATTGAAAAAAAAAAATGTGAGTCATGTTTTTCTTAAGAATTTTTTTAGAAGAGAGGTAAAGATAACTATGTGGGATATTTATCCTTCTATTTTTTTCTTGGTTATTTATTTATTTATTTATTTTATAAAAAAAAAAGGTGAGGATAACTATGGGGAATTTTTATTTTATTTTATTTCTTTTTATCTCTTGATTATATTTTTTCTTTTATTTAATTTTATTTAGGAGAGGTAAAAAAAGGGATAGAAGGGCTATAACCTATTTAATCCCAAAACAAACGGGCCTGAGGGCCACGTAGATTTTATATTTTTTCAAAATTTTTGAAAATTTAACCACGAGGAATTGGAAGTCTGAGCACTTAATACAATTGTATGCAGTACAGTACAGATAGATTAGAGTTGTGTATCACAACACTCTCATAATTTTTGGATTGGATTGTCAATCAATCAAAGAAAACCCAATTTAATAAATTATAGAGATTAGCTTATTATGTGAATTGGATGGACTACACGGACGTTAATAAAATTTAATGAAATTATAAATATATATTTTTTCAAGTTTCCAAAGTAACATATTGATCTATTCTGTTTTGGTGGTAAGTGCAAGTCTCTGTAATTTTATTAATGTATATTTGTTAGAAGTCAAAAAATCTATTGTTATGCTTTATAATTGTAAAAATGTCATTACTATTTTGTATTGATTTTTTTTATACAATTATGAGGTTTTTTTTGAGAAGATAGCAAAAAGTTAGCTTTTGACTTTTTATTAAGTTTTTTTGACCTTTTTAAAAAGTGATTTGAAAAATTGGTAAAGTACTGTTTTTGGTTTTTTTGATTAATATTTGTTTATGCTGTCACATCACAATTAAATGACCAAAATACCTTTACCCAATTTAGTAAATTTACAATTTCACCAATATATGGCTCATTTTGATCCATAAAGGGTATAATTATAATTTTACTAGTAGCTTTTTTCACCTCCCCAAATGATTTTAACGGTAAAAAGCCATTTTGGCTTTTTTAGGAAGGGCTGCAAAATGCAACTTTTTTGATAAGTTGTCAAAACGACACTATGCCTCTTTTAGGAACCCTCTTTTTTAGTTAAAAAGTCAAAAAGTTATTAAATTAGTCAAAAAGTCAATAATTCATACCAAAAAATAAAAAATTCTCTTTTGTCTCTACTTTTCGCACATTTTTTCGTAAAAAATTAAAAAACCATCCTAAACATATTAGCTTTTTTTAACTCATATTTTAGTTAAATAATTAAAAAATTACTAAATTAACCTGTTCCCAAACAAGGTCTATGTATATAGTATTTTTTTAATACACAAAAGCTGCCTTTCATCACTCTCTAGTTTCTACCGAACTTTCCATTAATTCTTCACTAGCGGTAACCCGTGCGATGCACGGAAAAATAAACTATATACATTTTGTGTGATATATAAATTATTCTAATCTTAAATTATATTTTAATAGCAGCAAGCCATGATGTTAGGTCATCTTAGTTGATGTTAACAATAATTAATCTACAAAATTACATAATAAAAATTTGATATCATAAAAAATTGTTAATTATAATGATTGTTAGGATAATAGTATTACAATCACTTGATAACATAAATAATTTGTATCAGACTATAGTGTCATGCAAAAAAAAAAAAAAAAAAAACAAAACAAAACAAAACAAAACAAAACAAAAACAAAAACAAAGCATTAAAAGAAATAAATTTTATAAGTTATCATAAATTTACTTATTTTAAATCAATGATTTATATTATTATTGTGGGACCAAATTATAAATAAATCTCAACTTTTAATTATAATTTGTAAGTAATCATTCTCCATAACTTGAATAATACTTGCATAATTTCTACAACATTTAAAAAAAAAAATCAAGATAAGAATTTCGTAGGATTATAAAAATTATATAAGAAAATAGTTTAATCCATTTTATTTATAAAAAAAAATGATGGCAAATTATTTGAATTGTATTTGAAGAAATATAACAAATGATAGCTTTAATCATTATATACCCAAAAAAAAAATTATATAGGTTACTCAACAACAAAATGGTCGAATATAACTAAAGTCATGGATATTGAATTAAATCATACGGGCTCTAAATTGATAATATAATCTAATAAATCAACTAATAACAAAAGAGAGATATCAACTAATATGTAGTATTTCTCTACCATCTTTGTATTATATTCATTAATTTCATATATCATGTGAAAGTTTTACTTGTCTCAATCTTTCAATGAAATAAGCACCAAGAAAACAAATTTGATAAGAAATTAGTTCTAAACTTTATTATTAAAAAATAGAAATTTCAAAGAGAAAATTTAGAGATGGGATTGAAAAAATACTATAATAAATGACAATCTTATAAAAAAAATAAAAAGAAAGAAAAAGAAAAAACACATAGCAATGATCTAATGTAAACTATTTTTAAAAATTAAAAGAAAGAATATCAAATTATTACCTTGGATAAATATAGTGACGGAAAATAATTTTGTGAGATTTTTGTATTGCCTTCTTCCATACAGCTTTCATTATTTAATTATTAATACTCTTCTTATTCATAGCCAACCATTCTTTTTTTATATATATCTTTATGACTTGGTAGATAATAACAAATAATAAAAATTATGAGGAGTAGGTTAAGAGGAGATAAGAAGTTATAGATAAGAGTATTTCACAAGATAAAAAATTCAAAATAAAAAAAGATAATATGTGATAAAAGGAGAAAAAAAATATAAGTAAACCAAAATAAAGATTTAGATAGATATGTTTTTGATAGATATGGATTAACAAATCATATATTTATCTAAATTTTATTATTTTAATTTTTTTTTTTGTAAATCAATTAGTTAATCTTTATCTTTATCTGTAGACCATGGAATTAATTTTTATAAATTATTTATCAATTATTATATGTTTATTTATCTATAAGTCATGAAATTATTATTTTTCAAATAATTTTTAAATTTTTATCTTTATCTAAATGTCATGAAATAAATTTCCATAAATTATTTATGATTTTTTTATATGTTTATTTATAATGAAATTAATTAAAGTACAAAATGAAGGGCAAAAAACATGAGTAATTTTTTTTAAATCAATTTTTAACATTTATTTTTATCAGTAGGCCATGAAATTAATTTTTATAAATTATTTATCAATTTTTATATGCTTATTTATGGGAAGAAATTTTAAATTATCTATAAGTTATGAAATTAAGTATTTAATTTTTATCTTTATCTGTATACCATGAAATTAATTTTCATAAATTATTTATCAGTTTTTATATGTTTATCTATATGGAGGAATTTTGAAATTCAAATCTTTATCCATAAGCCATGAAATTAATTTTCATTTTAATTAATCAAACAAATAGAAAATGGAGGAAAATAGAAAACACGAAAGACAATAAAAAATGGTTGTCACGTAGGAAAGAGATAATTTTAAAATTATGAGAATTTAAAAATGAATATTTACAAATTTTTGACAAAACCAATACATTTAATTATATATATAGTATAGATATAGTATAGATCTCTCTTTTTTCACCATTCCGCATCGGATGAGGGGTCACTACTGTGAGCCCCTCGTTGATGTTCCTGCTGTGCAGATGAAACAACAGCGTTTTATGCTTTATTTGCTTTTATTTATTTTTTTGATTGTTTGGATAGAGCGGGGGTCTTTTACTTTTTTTTTTTTTTTTAAAAGTTATTTATTTTAGGATTTAGATAAACAACACTCCTTCATTTTTATTTTATTTTTTATATATTTATTTGAAAAAATTACATTAATAGTCCCTATAGTTTAGGGCTTATGTCACTTTAGTCCTTGACTTTTCAATTGTGACACATTTGACCCTGAATTTTGAATCTTGTTCCAAATAAAAACAATTGAACATACCATTGCTTAATTTCAAGGGCAAAATTATTAATTTAATAAATATAAACTAATTGGATAAAAATAAATGTCAAAAAAATATTTTAATTTTTTTTTAAAATAATGGCGGTGTTTGGCAAGATTTTTTTTTGGTTTTTTTTTTTATTTTTTCCATTAAAAGACAAAGTTTTTGCAAAACCAAAAAAATAAATCCAAACAAAATATCACATCTAACCCCATAATCATTTCACTTTTTCTCTCACAAATATCACATCCAACCACAAAAACACCAAACTATCTTCCCAA
Source organism: Camellia sinensis (assembly GCF_055761805.1). Lineage (NCBI taxonomy): Eukaryota > Viridiplantae > Streptophyta > Magnoliopsida > Ericales > Theaceae > Camellia > Camellia sinensis. The sequence goes on from NC_138967.1 coordinate 60,673,218, forward strand.
ACACAAAAAAAAATTTCTCCAATAATATCTTACAACTAAAAAAACCTACATAAAAACTCACTTCCCAAACACCCACTATTTCTACCCACCAAAAATAAAATTATGTAAAATTGATAAAAATTAATACAAATTGCATGATTAATTTTTAAAAATTAATTTTACATGATCATCATCCAAATATATAATAAAGATTAATTTCGTAAAAAAATAAATAAATGTCTAAAAGATTTATCAATTTTATATAATTTTATCTTTAGTAGCTAGAAATAATTTTTAAAAATTCAAAAATAATTTTTTGATATTTATTTTTGTCAAATTAATTTATATTTTATCAAATTGACAATTTTGCTCTTGAAAAATCCAATAGTGTCTACAATTGTCCTTATTTGGAACAAGATTCAAAATTCAGGATCAAATATGTCATAATTGAAAAGTCATGAACTAAAATGACACAAGCCCCAAACTATAGGGACTGTTAGTATAATTCACCCTATTTATTTTAAGGTTCAATTTAGTTAGGATAAAAATGGTAAAAAGTAAAAGAAATGAAAAAAAGGACAATTTTGTAAGAAAATTCACCCTATTTATAATTCACCCTATTTATTTAAAAAATTTGTTTAGCATGAAAGTGGTGAAAGTTACAAAAATAAATAAATTAATTTTCTTATACAAATTATAATAGCATATAACCTTTTCAATTTTTTGCAAAAAAACACAAGAAAATAGAAGAAGTTTAAATTTCTTATAAAGATAGTTACTTATAATTTGTTATAATTAGAATTACAAGAATTCTAATTATAAGTAAGAAAATTTTGTAAGAAAATAAGAATTCTAGTTATAAGTACCTACTGCTATAATAAATTTAAATTTCTTATATTTTCTTGTATTTTTTACAAGAAGCTGGAAGTTTAATTACCACGCTATTATGAGTTACACAAAAAAAAAAAAAAAAATTCTTGTAATTTTCATCACTTTTGTGCTAAACAAACTAAAAAACTTTTTTTTTTCCTATTTCTTTTACTTTCTACCATTTTTATCTTAACCAAACTAAGCTTTTGAAAAGAAAAAAAAAAAAAAACATGAAAGTGGGCTGTTTATCTAAATCCTAAAAAAATAAATAAATTAAAAGTAAAAGATATCCGGTTTATCTAATAAATAAATAAAAAAACATAAAACGCTGCGTTTCATCCTCACAGCAGCGGGGAGCGAGGGGCTCACAGCAGTGACTCCTGTCCCTTGTGCATCACCAACCCATCCACCAAGCAACCTTCATTATTCCAAAAACTAAATACAATATCACCTCATCCTTCCCATCTAAAATAAAAAAATATCATCCTCCTCGTCACTAAAGGCCAATCTCAAACCATTTAATTTTAAATTTTGATATGCACCTGCAATAATAGACAAAAAAAATAAAAAATAAAAAATGACAAATTACACCGGTAGTTCTCTATATTTTGTTCATTATGTCATTTTAATCCCTACACTTTCAATTTGTTCAATTTTGACTCTTAATTTTTTTATTTTGTGTCAATTTAGTCTAATTAACCATTCCATTAGGTTGAGATTAACTCATTGAATTGATCAAATTTATAATTTTACTCTCAAAAGCATCGCACATGCCACTCGTATGCATACTTTTTATAAAATAATGCTAACGATTACAATTAATGGATCAAATTGAGACAAATTTTTTTTTTGTCAAAATCAAACCAATTGAGATTACATGAATCCCAAAATCAAATCATGGTTATATGAATTCATCTTCTCCATTCAACTTTATCAGAGGTTATTTAGTTAACCAATTGAGATTATAAAGACAAAAATGACATAAGAAACAAAATATAGAGACTATTGATATAATTTATCTAATAAAAATTTGAGTCCAAAGTGTGCCGTGTTGGTGATGATTTTGGATCCATAGTCGTGGTTTGACTTAAGAGGGGTAGTAACCATGAGTAAAGGGAGGTGGGTTACGGTGAGAAGTAAGGGTTATTTCAAATGGTGAAATGGGTTGTGTGGTAATGGTTCTATGTGTTGGGGTGGTTTGCTATGTTGAGAAGGTGAGAGTATGGGTTGCATGGTGGTGAACCTAATGATAGAAGGCCACCGAGTAGATGGGGTGATGGTTTCATGCGATGGATTGGACTATAGATGGGAGGTAGTGGTTTAAGATGATGAGTGATGGTTAGATTAATTAAGGGAGTGAGAGATAGATGCGGAAGGTGGGAGGCTAGATTTTTTTAGTATTGTTTGGGATTAATATTATCATGGAATTAAAATTATATGCTTTGAATATAATATTATGGCATTAACTATAATTTGGTTATGACTGACTCATTATAGTACTAGTTATGACATATTGTAATTATTATTTTAATAATAATCTACAAAGTCTTTGGTTATATCTTGAAAAATCAAAATCGTATATCCTGCGAAAATGGATAAAGAGAAGACCAAAAGCAAGCGACTTCATTACCATAAATATACAATTACCCAGGCTAAGAGACGTGCCCGGTCGCAATGACAAAATCTTGGAAGTCTTTGAGGCTCGGTAGGAGGCATAGCTCGATTGATCTAAGGCCATGTTATGACTTGAAACTAGGATGTTGTGGATTTTGTGGTTTGGTGAGTAAGAATAGGGAATTGTTGAGATGGATTCTAGTTTAGCTTAAGCAAGGCTGTGTCTCCTGAACAAGGTCTATAGAAAGCCATACCCAGAAGAGTAGTACCAAATGAGGCATAACCGAATCAGGTGTTATTGAGGGAGGTACCATGAGATACCCACCAAAAGGTAAATAGGACAAGAAATATTTTACGTGATCCTAGAGACTTCTGTTATCACCCTATTGGTCACTTGGTCTCTTGAGCACCATGGAAACACTTATAAATAGAGCCCATTTGTTTACTATCATATTCCTTCCTTCCTTCCTAATTGCTTGCCCTACTCTCACCAAATCTTTCAAATTATTTTTCGTTGTACATAGCTTGTCTCTTTCTAGTGATTCATTACACTGCATATTTGAACCTTTTGCATATTTTATGTGGTGTTTAATTATAACTATATATATATATATATATATTTTAATTATGACTGAAAATGATTTAGTTATAATCTTTGTGGTAATCAACACTATAAATGTTATAACTTGCATATTGTACACACTCTTTTGAGAGAAAAAACAAAAGGATAAATTACATCGGTAGTCCTTACATTTTACCGCTTGTGTTATTTTAGTTTGTACAATTTCAATTGACTCAATTTTAACTTTTAAATTTAGATTTTATGTCAATTTAATCCAATTGACAATGCCGTTAGGGTTTTTGACATTTTTTTTTACTAGATTGATAAAGGTTAAGTCATCGTATTGATAAAGTTTACAATTTTACTTCTAATAACATAACACATGCCCATTATGTGCACATTTGTTATTTAAAGAATTCTAACATTTAAAATGAATAGGATTTTAAGACAAATAAAAAATTTAGTGTCAAAATAAATTCAAATAAAATTAGGAGATCAAAATAAAACAAGGCCCAGAGTACATGGATTAGCAGTGTAATTTGTTTATGGAAAAATTACTAGGTGGTTTTGGGGCACCACATGACAATATTTACACCAATTACCAAACGCCACACCATATCTCCATGTTATTCTTCCACCACTAAACACAAAATCATAATCCCCTTTATCAATCAAAATTCTCTCTGAAACACTACTTGAGCATACCCAAAACCATCAAATAACATCTCCTTTGGAGTATGTGTAGCTAAAATGACCCCTAAATGCATAGTTTTAGAGTCTTGGATCTCGTTTGTTTTCCGCCATCACAATTCGAAGTTGACTGTGATGGATGAACAGTGAGCTTAGCTCACGTTTGTTTTGTTTGCGGCCCTCAGGATTGATAGTCTGTTCGGACTAGGACAGCCTTGGGTGAGCAGATTGTTAGTTTGGGCGAAAATGTGGTATTAGAAAAATAGTTCGTTGGCTTACTAAGTGATCGGTCGTCCGCTGGGATGTTCGGCTGGTCAACTGGTCAACGCAATTTTTTTTTTTTTTTTACATGTTGGGCATTTTTTTTGGAACATTAATGTTTACTGTTTTTTATTTTTTGTTAAGTAAAAATCATAATTTTATTTGTTTTATTATTTTATATAAAAATAATTTAACAATCCCTACACTAACCACTATCATCAAAATAAACACAATTTTACTAATCTCCTCACTAACAATCCCCTCACTAATACATTTGAAAACAAACAGGGCCTTGGTGCAATAAATTTTTGGACAAATTACAAAAAAAGCCCAAGGTTTTGCGTGTTTTTCAATTTAAACCCCAGAGTTTCACATTTAACAATTAAAACTTCGATATTACTTTCGTGTCACAATTTACGCCTCTATCCGTCTTTGTTCATCTCCATTCATTTTCTTCCTTCAGCAATACACATAATTCTCATATTCAAACCTACATATTCAAACTTTTGTATCTCCCTCATCGTAACTCCGTTTCACCTTATTTTTGCGTCGTTGGATTCACTTAATGGCTTAGTTTTTATTTCATTCCTCATACGCCTTGTTCCACCTCCTTTTGCGAGCCTTCAGAGCTCCAAAAATTGACAAAAAATAAGATTTTTCTTTCAATTTCTGACTTTTCTTCTAGCAATCTCTTAAACTCCATAACTTTCTTGATTTTTAACGGTTTTACTCCGTTTTTTTACCAATCTCTTCACCTCACTTCCTCGCCTTGATTTCTCATTGTTGTTCAAATTATGAAATTAAATAAATAGATTTATGAAGAAATCAAATTATATACCAAGAACACATGTAGATAATTACAACTAAATTTCAACAGGAATACACAAAACAATAAAAGGGTAAAGAAACGAAACCGAAGCCTGCACGGTAGCAGTTTCCTTAAAACAGATTTCGCCACCTCACCGGTCGAGTGCTTGAGGAATCCCGGCGTCTGTCTCCCAGGATACGACGGTCAAAACTAGCTACGACAGAAGCACTATCTATCTAGCTTAGCGAACAAAACAGTGGCAGCACTCTCTCATAGTAGAAACTTTCTGGCAAACTGACTAAAGAATGGAAGAAACAATTTCTGTGTTTAAGACTTGACAGGAGGGTCTCAATTTATACATGTATAGGGGAGAGAGGAGAAACCTCCAGCATTTATGGCTGGTCACTAATGCACTATTAACCTCTACAATAAAGGCAGGAGTTACAAACCCCATTAATGCACTATTAAACTCTGCAATAAAGGCAACAGTTACAAACCCCATTAATACACTATTAAACTCAGCAATAAAGGCAGGAGTTACAAACCCCATTAACTCTTTCATGAAGCAAACTTCATGGGGCAATTTCTCATTCAATTTTCAATGGTTTTGGCTATACTATTTGTGGTGTAAAGATCTCATTGCAAAATATCTAGACCCACTTGGACCCAACACAATTACGGTTGGGACCCACTTTAATGTTTAATTAAAGTCACCAAAAAATCATTTTTTTCCAACAATCCCCCACATGAATAAAAATTGACCGAACGACTCAACAAACAGACACCGTTTAACAACAATGACTTGAAGAGAGAGTGCAACGAACTAACCCCGACATCAGAGAAGATAGCTTTTGGCTTTGAATCTCTCATAGTGAAAACCTATCGAGTTTACTGGCTGATCAGTGAATAAGACGTCTTGAACTGCTCTGCCGTTTATGTAAACTGAGACAATAGATCTCACACGGGAATTACTCCTACCACCATTCTGTTCTCACTGGTATGCCCTGTGTGGCCTTGGACACTAGCCAGGTTCAGCGAGTGGTTTTCAAAGAATCTTGGCCTGCCCAATTCTTCTAGAAGCGGCCCCACTTCACACTCACATAGGTGACTCTACTTGAGTATCCTGCAATACTCAGCTCAACAGCTTAACACACTAGAGTCATTAAAAGCTCAGCTTAACCTCTACACTTGCAGGTATCACTGATAGAAGAAATGACTGGAGGTTTAACCTCCTCAGTGACATACCACTGTTACACGCAATTAGGTTATCCCATTGAACCTAGATCTTGGGATCTCCAGTCAACTAGGTTGGGTTTCCATTCCGGTAACTTCCAAAGGCCTCAATCCCATTCCTTTTGATGACATTTCTACTAACTCTCGAGTTAACCCTTTGGTTAGCGGATCTGCTATGTTGTCCTTAGACTTTACATAGTCTATAGAGACAACTCCATTCGAGAGTAGTTGTCGTATGGAATTATGTCTGCGACGGATATGTCTAGACTTTCCATTATACATATTACTCTGTGCCCTACCAATTGCAGATTGACTATCACAATGAATACAAATAGCTGGCACAGGTTTAGACCAACGTGGAATATCTTCAAAGAAATGGCGTAGCCATTCAGCTTCTTCTGTTACTTTATCTAAAGCAATAAACTCTGATTCCATCGTTGATCTAGATATATACGTTTGCTTGGAAGATTTCCAAGACACGACTGCCCCACCAAGAGTGAACACATATCCACTAGTGGACTTTAAGTCCTTTATATCTGATATCCAATTCGCGTCACTATATCCTTCAAGCATCGCTGGATATCAAGTATAATGTAGCCCATAATCCCGAGTGTAGCGTAAATACCTTAACACCCGCACAATGCCCTTCCAATGAGAAGCATCGGGATTACTTATGTATCTACTAAGCTTGCTAACAGAGTAAGCTATATCCGACCTGGTACAACTCATCAGATACATCAAACTGCCAATGACCCTAGAATATTCTAGCTGAGAAACACATTCATCATTATTCTTGGTCAAGTACAGACTTACGTCTACCGGTGTCCTAGACACACTTGTATCTGAATTACCAAATTTCTCAAGTATCTTCTTAACATAGTGAGACTGAGAAAGTACAATTCCACTAGATGTTCTGGTAATCTTAACACCTAGAATAACATCTGCAAGGCCCATATCTTTCATGTCAAACTTAGAGTTTAACAACTTCTTGGTAGTTTTGATCATCTCATCATTACTACCAACAATGAGTAAGTCATTAACGTATAGACACAAATGACATAACCCCTGTCAGTGTGTTTAACATATACGCATTTGTCACACTCATTGATTCTAAACCCATTTGACAACATTACATTGTTAAACTTCTCATGTCATTGCGTAGGCGCTTGCTTCAAACCATACAAAGATTTGACAAGTTTACAGACTTTCTTGCTTTGCCCTGGAGTTGAAAACCCTATAGGTTGCTCCATATAGATTTCTTCATTCAAATCCCCATTTAAGAAAACTGTCTTTACATCCATCTGATGTATCTCCAGACCACGTAGTGCTGCTATCGCAATCACCATGCGAATGGATGTAATCCTTGTCACTGGTGAGTACGTATCAGCTTGATCATCAACTTGATCACGCAAGTGATCATTTGTTTGATTAGCTATGTAATCATTGTCACCTTCAACCTCTTTCATGGAACTCGGAATACATTTTCAAAGAAAGATGCATTTCTTGATTCCATGATAGTATTCTTGTGTATATCTGGAATAGCAGACTGAACCACAAGAAATCGATATGCACTGCTATATTGTGCATAACCGTTGAATACAAAGGCAACGGATTTTAGGCTTATCCTAACCCTCTTGGGTTTAGGTATTCCCGCCTTTTGCATGACACCCCCACATTTGTAGAATTTATACAAAGTTTTAAACAAATCCTCGTGTCACAATAATTATGAAACTCTCAAAATCATATCACAGTAAATACATTCCCAGAATGTTATCAACCGAATTAGGCACCCAAATATATTTGGTCCAATCTATCACTCTGAAGCCAATAGTCTTACTATTAGGAAACACAAATCCAGTGTTCAATAGTCTACTATTTGGAACTTCATAACATGGCCAGTAGTCTTATCACTAGGAATCACTAACTTCTCAGCATGTGGTCAGTAGACTTTCTACTACTAAGAATCACAACGTCTTAACCTGTGATCAGTAGTCACTTTACTACTAGGAATCACAACGTTTTGACATAGGATCAAATTACTAGGAATCATCATGTCTTGACATATGACCAGTAGCCTCTCCACTACTAGGAACCATGATGTCTTGACATGTGATCAGTAATCTGTTCACTACTAGGAATCATAATCTCATAACTGAGTAGCCAGTGATTTAACACCTCCTAGGAACCACTAGTTTTCTATCTCTGTGATCAGTGATCTTATACTCACTAGGAGCCACCAATTTAAGAATATATTTGGAATTTAAAAATTCAAAAATATATTCACCCACCCTAATGGGTTGTCTCATCTTTGCTTTCAAGCAAAGTCACATAGCAATCATATATGCTATAATTGACACAAGGATAATATATTAATTGCCTCTGATTAATTCAGAAATGTTATCATGTAATCTTATGATTTCCTTTAATCATACTTGATCTCTCTAGATCTTCTTTTAAGAATCTCGTAAGGCTTAACGTTGTCAGGTCGAACAACATTTCTGTTGTCATCTCTTGAAGCCATGTCTGAAAAATCACAACAAAATTTCACTTCTGTGATTCCAAAAATTAAACTTAACCCTTAGAAAATCCCTCAGATGGAAATTTAATTCAGAACTAGTCTCACCATTTAACCTAGAATCGAACATGGTCAGGAATGTTCCCAGGAAGATTGGAGGGATCACATCGGTGACACTTAAAACCCAGTTAACCTTTTGACAAAGCATTCAAGAGCATGTTGACTCCTAGTCCATAGGAAACAATTTTAAAATTAAGATTTCCAAGGGATAAACCAGGTTATAGGTTATAACAAACCAATTCCCAAGCAAATAAAATTTGCTACCAGAATTACACTACTCATAAAAGTTAACCGGTTTTCCAGGAACTGAGCCCATGAAAGTTAACCGGTACTCCCGGAACTGAGCCCATGATTTCTGAATAAAAATCAGAGATATTTTAGCTAATGCTAAAATTTGGTTTCCTTTCTCAAAACCAAACACTTTGGACATCATTAGATTATAACCAAAGACTTTCTCCAAACACGCTTTTCCAACACTTTGGGAATAAAATGATTAAACCTAAAGACTTTCTCAAACCCCAAAGGTTTGAAACCAAATTCGTCTTAGTTGTCATTTCTGAACAAATAAGAACTACTCTTTAGCCAAGGCTAAACACTTTGGTTTCTATTCTAAAAAACCAAACCAAGTTCCAAACTTACAAGCAATTTAAAAATTGTTACAACCAAATACAGGCATATAAAATGCTTTTAATAATATAAGCAAATAAAACTTGCTGCTTCAAATTGGTAAACAAACCAACTAAATCTCTGAAGCCCTCTTGGCTGTTGCTCTCTAGCAAACTCAAACCTTAAGACACTTTAGCTGAAGCCCTTTGGCAAACTGTAGCCCTCCGTCTAATGCATTCTTTGCAAACTTCAAATGTTCTCATGCTCTCTAGTAGAAAATGAAGCCCTCTTGCTAAAATGAAGCCTACTAGCTTTGCTCAACTCATGCCCTCTGGCAAAAAATTTCTTCAAATATAAAGGAAAAATAAACCAATCCAATTGAGGATTATAAGTAGTCCATACAATTCCTTTCTACGCTTAGGTATGCCTACAAAGAGAGTTAGTAGCAAACGACAACATAATATAAAGCAATTAATCTAAAGCAATTGTACATACAATCAGATATTATTTAACCTTCTAGCAAATCATAGAATAGCAAAATAATTAAGGAATTAAGATACTATACAAGTTACAAAACCTTATAACTTCTACATAAATTACAAAACTTTAATTCATCCAATTAAATCACACACTATTCATGGAAATAAATACACAAATTACAAACCTTAAAATTTATGATCTCAAATACTAAAATTAAATTTATTGCCATGAGTTATAAAAGAATTATTAAATAATTGTTAGAAACCAATAACCATTTAGCAATTAACATGAAAAAAATTCTAAAGATTAAATCATGTAAAAAAACTAAAAGCTAGAAACTAAATAACATGTCAAAACTTGCAACATCCATAAATTATATTTTATAAAAAATATATATATATATAAGTCTGTTACTGTTGTTCAAATTATGAAATTAAATAAATAGATTTATGAAGAAATCAAATTATATACCAAGAACACATGCAAATAATTACAACTAAATTTTAACAGAAATACACAAAACAATAAAAGGGTAAAGAAACGAAACCGAAGCCTGCACGGTAGCAGTTTCCTTAAAACAGATTTCACCGCCTCACGAGTCGAGTGCTTGAGAAATCCCGGCGTCTGTCTCCCAGGATACGACGGTCAAAACCAGCTACGATAGAAACACTATCTGTCTAGCTTAGCGAACAAAACAGTGGCAGCACTCTCTCATAATAGGAACTTTATGGCAAACTGACTAAAGAATGGAAGAAACAATTTCTGTATTTGAGACTTGACAGGAGGGTCTCAATTTATACATGTATACGGGAGAGAGGAGAAGCAGGAGTTACAAACCCCATTAATGCACTATTAAACTCTGCAATAAAGGCAGGAGTTACAAACCCCATTAATGCACTATTAAACTTAGCAATAAAGGCAGGAGTTACAAACCCCATTAACTCTTTCATGAAGCTAACTTCATGGGGCAATTTCTCATTCAATTTTCAATGGTTTTGGCTATACTATTTGTGGTGTAAAGATCTCATTGTAAAGTATCTAGACCACTTGGACCCAACACAATAGACGGTTGGGACCCACTTTAATATTTAATTAAGTCACCAAAAAACCATTTTTTTCCGACACTCATTTCTTCACATAATGGGTGGTTTTGGCATACCGAAAGTAGCCCGAAAACCAACTTTGGAAATTTCAAAAACTTCCCTCTTTGTTTCTTTCTTCTCCACCTTCCTTCCTCTTCTCTTTCTTCACCTATAGCAAGTTGTGTATGGTGGTTCTAGGTGGAAATTGAATTAAGTGATAGTCGTAGTGGTGGTCTAGTAGTGTTGATAGTGGAAATGATTGCAATGATGGTGATGGATTTGATGAAGTAAAGAAGAGATGAAGATGAATGGAGGAATGAGAGATAGTGATGATGAAGCTCACATGATGGGTTGGTGTTGAAAGGTGGTGGTGATAATAGTGCTCACAGTAGTGGTGGTGTTTGATGAAGGTTATGAAGATGTATGTATATATATGTAATATAGATAGATAATTGATAAAGAGAGATGGAGAACCGAGAGAGCTCTGAGAGATGGTGAGGATATGAGATTATGATGCATATGGATATCTATATATCTATATATATAGATATATATGTAGATAGATAGATTATAGAAATAGGGAGTAGAGAAGTAAGGAAGTGGAATGAAATACATCACCATCACGACCCGAACCACCACCACCACTGCGATCACTTAATTTTGTTTCCATCTAGAACCACCCTACACAACTTGCTATAAGTGAAGAAAGAGAAGAGGAAAGAAGGTGGAGGAGAAAAAAACCAAGAGGTTAGTTTTTGGAATTTTTTAAGTTGGTTTTCCGGCTACTTTCGGCATGCCGAAACCATCCATTACATGAAGAAATGAGAAATTGAGGTAGCGTTGGACGAAGTAAGAAGTGAGATGAAGAGATTGGTGAAAGAATTGAGTAAAACCGTTAAGAATCGAGAAAGTTATGGAGCTCAAAAAATGGCTTGAAGAAAAGTAAAAAATATAAAGAAAAATCTTTTTTTGGTCAACTTTTAGAGCTTCGACAACATGTAAAAAGAGATGGAACAAGGCGTATAAGGGGTGGAATGAAAATTAGGCCATGAGGTGAATTCAACGACATGAAAATGTGGCGAAACAAAATTATGATGAGAGAGATAGAAATGTTTGAACATATGTGTTTGAATTTGAAAAAAAAAAAAAAATAGAGAAAAATATTATTTTTGGCCAACTTTTGCAGCTCTGACGGCATGTAAAATGAGATAGAACAAGGTGTATGAGGGGTGGAATGAAAATTAGGCAATGAGGTGAATCCAATGATGCGAAAATGAGGCGAAACATAGTTACAATGAGAGAGATACAAGGTTTTGAACATGTGGGTTTGAATTTGAAAATTTTGCCAAGATTTCCGTTCGTTCAATCAGACAGAATGGATTGGGGGGAGGGGTTAAATTGTGACACGGGAGTAACATTAGGGTTTTAATTATTACAATTGAAACCTTAGGGTTCAAATTGAAAAACACGCTAGACCCTAGGGTGTTTTTTTAATTTGCCCTAAATGTTTTGTTTTATTTTGAGTGCTGCTATTAACCTCTATTAATTATTTTGGACGCCCTCATTTCTTTGGACCCCCATTTATAGCCCTTAAAAAAAAATTTCTCCTCTAAAATAATATCAAAACTATCATTGTAAAAAACATTCAATTTATTCAATTGAATGCACACCCCTATACCCCAAAAAGTCTCTCTTCCCAAAACCCTAACAAAACTCATGAAAGTGATTTGCTATTTCATCTCCACATATTTGTTCATGACTTGAGAAAATAAATATAATTTTTTTTATTCAAAATTCTTCTTTTTGTGAGTTCTACGATCTCCATGAGTTTCGGCTATCTGTTCCCGAACAAATAAGAAATGTTCGATTACCTGTTCCTGAACAAATAAACAATGTTCAAGCCCGTGTTCCCAAATTTCAGTCATATTTTCGGGAGTTCAATCTCGAAAAAATGACGAATATTTTTTTATTATTTTTTTTAAGAAACTTACTCTTATAAGGTCAATATCCTCTGAGCTGAGAACACCATCAAAGTTATGAATCTCCTCTAAACTTGTATTGTTGTACTCCTCTCATCTTATGGATTTGTGGTTGTCGAAAAAACTTTCACTATTGCCATTGCCTAAAAAGTATAGGTAATCAAATGATTTTCACCGTTATTGTCGAAATATTGCCGCCAAAGGGTTTTTAAGTTTTTGAGAGTAGATAGGTTTTGGGGAAAGATGGATAAATGGTGATAGAGATGAATGCTTTCATAAATCCTAACTCATAATGCAGTGGATGTGTGGATTTAATTATAAGATAGGATGTCTCAAAATTATTGATATCTTTTTTAAAATTTTTATTTGAGATTATTATCGTAATAAAAAAAAATAAAAAAAAGTAAAAAACAACAATCTTAATCCTTGTCTAAAATTTTCATATTGGAATGCGGCAAGAGGAACATGTGGGCACGAGGATGACACATGGATGATCCAAACAACCCACAAATCCTCAACGTTTGTTGTGTAATCCTCATACACGTCACTTGACCCAAGTCCATATACAACTTCCTCAACAAGCTTGTTTCAAACGCATTTCCTCTTCTTCTCTACCCAACAACCCCATTCTTGACAAAGATCAAAATGCCCATTTTCACGGCAGCATTAGGATCAGTCTCGGGCCTTGCTTTTCTCTCAAACCTCTTTAGCAGTAGTGACACTACCTTTCAGTCTTATCACCATTCCTCTTCACTCTCGTCTCTCTCAAACCCTTCTTTCAACTTTCTCAATTCTTGCCGAAACTCACCAATTAGGAGACACCCATTTCACACTTCTAAGGTTTCCGTCTCCGGCGATGCCAAAACCGAAGGCTCCTCCGCCGCCGCAGGAGTCATTGAAGACTTATCTGAATCATCTGAGAATATTAAGCAAGCACGGGTGTGTTTCATTCTCTTGTTATTTTCAATATTTTTTTGTGAATTTCTGTTCTTACATCTGTTTGATCACTGACTAAACTCAAGAATATGGTGAATGAAAGAAAATAAGATTTGGGTTTTTCATTTTGGTCACAACCCATGTCGAAGTTGAGACTAATTGTATATATGCATTGAAATAATCAGCATTTGTTGTGAATTAGGTAGTCATTTTGCTTTAATTGTTATTTGTTGGATCTGGTTTTTCTTTTTAGGCACAAGCCATTTTGAGGTCGAGACTAATTCTATATATGCATTGAAATAATCAGCAAATGTTGTGAATTAGGTAATCATTTTGCTTTAATTGTTATTTGTTGGATTTGGTTTTTCTTTTTTGTCACAACCCATTTCGAAGTTGAGACTAATTCTAAATATATGCATGAAATAATCAGCAAATGTTGTGAATTAGGTAATCATTTTGATATAATTCTTATTTGTTGGATTGTGGCTTCTTCATTTTATATTATAATTGGCCTATATCACTCTATGTAACTGAAGTTTGTTTCTTGCAAATAGTAATCATAGTGGTGGAAAAAATTGTTACAATGCACTTAATTACTCTCAAGGTGAAATTAGCATTGTGTTAGGATTAATGTTGCTATTGTGGGTATATGTTGATAGTGAAATGTGCGATTATTTCAACATTTGATAATCATCAGATTGCGGGTATCATGTTTTCAGTTTTTTGAAAGAGGTGATTAGATTTTCTCTTGATCCATTGTTGTAGCTATTTTCTATCACAATTGCAAAGGATTTTGAAATTGAGGATTTGGGATTAATCAATTATTAATTGGGTGTATTCTTCATCTTTAAGGTAGTGTCATGCTATGATTAATCTGCAATATGCTTTTTCCCTTACTATTCTTCTTAATTTTTAATTTTTTGGTTTTTATATTGGTTCTTTGAAACATTGTAATTTAATTACAATTTTAGAGGAAATATAGTTTGGTAAAAACTTTGTTCATGTGCCATTCATCTTCTATTTTCCCATGTATGTTCTTACACTAGGAAAATGGCGCTCATGCTTGTATATGCTTATACATGCAGAAATATCTATATTGTTAGTATATAAATTGCTAAAAATGATACTAGTTGATTACGTTGATCATTTAAGATAACAATTATTTATTTATTTATTTTGAAGCATGGCTACAAAAACTTTTACACTAGTCCCTTCCAGAACTGGGAGCATAAAGGAGAGGGTAATGTTTTAGATTGAATCTCCTCCTGACCCTAGATCAGTGGTGCTTACTAGTTATTTGGGCTTTCTACCCTGCCCTGTCACTATCACTTGTTAGATGCCCTTAGTTATAAGAAGAAAAAAAGAAACAAAGAAAGTAAAGAAAGAATATAAGCCTAAGTTAGTGAAGTCATTGGATGCAACATAATATAGCATCTCATTCATGCATGTACCAAGCTTCATAAACTAAATTGCTAACATGAAGCTGCATAACAGTTTTAACCACTTTACTGCTGCAATGGTGCGAGTGATGTATCATTATCTGTTTGTAAAAACTTCTGAAAAGAACCTAAATACCTTTCCCTATGCATTAGTGAAAAACTAAAATGGTGTCCATATATATATGTACATATATGTTCCATTAGAGTTGGATACTCTAGATTCATTATGTCATCTAACACTTTGTCTCTACAAAGAAGTAGAGGTCTGCTGATTGGAAGGTGGCAAAGGCTTATAATGAAAGTGGATACATTCATGAAGGAAGGATTGAAGGTTTTAATGGAGGAGGTTTGCTGGTTCGGTTTTATTCTCTTGTTGGTTTTCTTCCATATCCCCAGTTGAGCCCATCTCATTCATGTAAAGGTACTAATTCTCTTCTTTCTATCTTAAATCATAATTTTGGATTACATTTTCTATTTATTGTTTTATCCTCATATTGCTACTGCCTTGGTGTAAAATGGACTTTGTAAATCATGTATTATGTCACCAGCCATTTGTATTTGTGTCATGACCCAAACCCGCCCCTATGGGTTAAGGACATAACCGGCCAGTAATCAAGGGATTACCTATGGCCTCAAACCAAACAAGACGTAACTCATCAGAGTAAAGGGACCAAACGGAAGCAATTTAAAACTTTGTCCATAGAGCTGTGCTTACACGGCACATTATAACAAACATATGCATACATGTTAATAACCCACATCAGAATATGTAATAACGTAAAGTTCTAAACATACAGGATCATTCAAGTCTAAGTCAGCCAATCAAAACTATACACAACCGTAATCCGAAGTTTTCGCCATCATAACAAAATATAGCAAAATAGTAGAAGGGCAAAAACAAGTTTCGTGCATGAGACGTATGGGCTGACTCTTCAAAACCTTGACTGTTTCTCACAAACTTCCCTGAGGCTGGGTTTGGACCTCCCTTGGCTCACCTACAGACACATAAATGAGCGTGAGCGAAAGCCCAGTAAATAATATCAAATAAAGAAGATACACGAACAGTGTTTAGAACGGCATGCACCAAACGGTCTTGGGCCCAATTCATATATCTATCTAGTATATACATACATATATAGGTCAAGTAACTACGGTACCAAACACATCAGACGGCCTCGGACCCAATCTATTCATGTCAAACGGCCTTCGGCCCATTTATCTTTCATTCCTGTCAGACTGGCCTTTGGCCCAACCGTTCTTTCATTCATGTCAGACTGGCCTTTGGTCCAATCATTCTTTCATTCATGTCAGACTGGCCTTTGGCCCAATCATTCGTCATAGCAAACATTTGTCCATAATTCAAATTAACAAACTTATCAGACTTATAGGGGAGATAAGTAATTGGACGAATAACTTAATTCAAAACATCCTTATTAAGATATTACTCACAGTGATCGGCTGGTTGATTTGCCCTGGAGTTTGACCTTACACGTTACATAACACATATGGGTCACAAACGATTCAATCCGTTCTTAATTTATACACCCCTCTTAGGCTTCTTTCTTGTCTTTTTTATTCATTCATAATGCTCAATGCATGCCTAAGAGTACTTAGAAGTGAAAGAGAACGGAAAATGAAACACAGAACGCTTTTATAAAATTTCTGAAACAGGAGTCCCCGCTCAAGCGTGAACTCCTTTGCTCGAGCGGACCCGTTAGGTTTGCAAAAGTCTTGGTTGCCTCATTTTTACGCTCGAGCGTGAAGTCGGGCGCTCGAGCTGAAAGTCTCCCTACATGGCTCCCTGCTCGAGCGTGAATATCCCCGCTCGAGCGGACACCCATGTCTGCAAAACTTCTGGGAGCTCGTATTTCCCGCTCGAGCGGCGCTTTCCCCGCTCGAGCGGACATGCCAAATTCTGGAAAATCCAGAATTGTTCTTGAGACTCAAACTCGACCTCCAAAGGTTCAAAACTCATAATTTTGGTTCCAAAACATGCAAATACATTATATATCATGAGTACACAAGCAAGATGAGATCAATTGCTCAAAATCATGGTCCAATTCTTCCAAATTAATCAACATTTCTTTGTATAATCAAGGCTCATGCATTCAAACTTTACATGAGCCCCTTACCTACAATAATCAAACATGCATGTCAAGAATATGGTGCAAATGGTGTTCATTTTCATGAAGCTCAATTAAAACCATGCTTGCATGTATGATCCAACCCACAATCTTTCATAATTCACATATTACATGCTAGATTATGTAATTTCATAGGAATTCACTACATGTATGCACACATGGACTTCAATCTCAACTTAATCCACTCAATTCATGATCTAACTCACCATTTAATCTTCAATTCACAAAATCACAACTCAAACTCATGAATTAAGGGTTGATTACTCACCTAGGAGCTTTAATCTTCCAAACTTATGCTTAATTCTTGAGTTGGTCTTCAAATTATTCAAGCTTCAAGATCAAAACTTCAATTTGAGCTCTCTCTCTCTCTCTCTCTCTAAGCCGGCTTCACTCTCTCCCTAAGATATAAAATCTGATTTGAGCCTCAAAACAACAAAATGAGAGTGTAATTGGCCCTTTCTAAGCTCCTTCCCAAACACATTTCTTTAATATTAAATAATTGAGCACCATTTCATTAATTTAATCTATTTAATTTGATCTGAATCAATTTTCAATTAAATTTCACCGCAGGCTCTAAAAATTACGCTAATCACAATGGCGTAATCAATTTCGGGTTTTGTGGCCGATAAGGCCTTCAATTTTCAGTTTATAACAGTAAGTTGAACAGATATTTCTACGGTGAACAGATAGAAATTCAAAATCACCTATATTCATATGAATGGCACTCAAAATCATATCAAACACATAATCACATTCATAATAAGGATCAATTAGCATAATACGAAGCAGGGTTATCACAATTTGTGTGTGTGTGTGTAATCCTTATGGTTGTAAACATGTACCCTGCACTATATTCATGTAGCACTGGGTTTACAAGACATGCACCAATAGGTTGTAGACTTATAAGGGTCAAACACCTTTAATCGAGCTGGTATACTTTTCAATTAATGGGAGTAAACAAGGTAATAGGTGCGGGTGCATGTTCAAACGTCAGATCTTCCTAAGCCTAAATTTTAGGATATTGGGATATGCGTAGTATGAATACGGGGCCAAGTTTTAAACAGTTATATATATGGCATATGGTATAATAGTCTTAGATAGGATATTGTAAATTATTTAGAAATGTACTTAAAATTAAATGGGATTTAAAGAAAATATAAAATTTATCTCTCATTCATGTGAGAAGCTAGAAATGTTTCTTTGCTAACAAATCTAAGCATCTTTTTTTTCAAACGTCATATAAAATTTGAGAATCCAAGTACCTAATTTGGATGCATGCATCAGACATGAATCCCATATCCTTACCCATGTCATATCTGGTGGACACGAGTACATTGGGGAAAGTATGCGAGTCCATGTAATGCAATGACTAGATAATAAATAAATTATGATAATTGAATATGCCACTTAACAAAACTTAATTTGACCATTGTTGAGTGACAATCAAGTAGTTCATTACCAGTAAAGCCTGTATTCAAAACTATGTGACACCAATCAAAGAGGGAACTAAGTGACTGGACAGGGGCTGTCCATTTCTCTGAGGGGGAGTAACTATGAAAAAAATACATAGGAAAGGAACGGTGTCACCATAGTGCTGTGAACAAATGACTGAGAGTCAAATGGGGCACCACAGGTTGACCAAGATGATTCTGATGAACCCAGGCAACTTACCACAGAAAGATATGTTTGGGCAGCAAAGAAGAGAAGCAATGGCAGAGGAAAAAAGCAGCAGCAGTAGTGGAGCATGAAGATAAACAAAGAACAGAGAAAAAAAGAGGCAGAAACAAAGAACAAAAAAGAAGCTGCAGAAGTGGGAAAGAGTGGAGAAACAAGAGTAGAGAAGAGAAATAATGAGAGGGAAAAGACAGAGAGCAACAAGAGAAGGGGAGCACAACAGCCATGATATCTTGGAAATTTTCAAAATCATCCAACCACCAGAAGATGTTTAGAATCAAGTTTAAGGCACAAACCTAGTTCCCTTCTGTTAACAAGTTTCAATCCTAGTGCATCATGTGTCAAGCCACTTAAGTGGTTATGTGTGTAGCATGTGACCATTAAGTGGATGTGGACAACACCCACATCATAGGCCAGAAAATAAAACAATTAAAATTAATGCCCAAAATAAATAAGTATTAAAGAGAAAAAAAAAAAAAACCTATACTCCATTAAAAATAAATAAATATTAAAGAAAATATTGGTTGCTGTGCTGATTTGCCCATACTTTCATAAGTTGTAACCCTGTCAAGTCCTCTTTAGCCGTTCTACGGTACTAATTACTGCCCATTTTATTATATTGGTGCCCATACAGTTAATTCTAGTTTAATGAACTTTCATAAGAGCATCTCCAACGCTTAACTTCTTTTTTCATCAAATCTGATGAAAAAAATGACGATTTTTTCAATTTGATACGAGGCGCTCCAACGGTGAGCATCAAAGCAAAATTAGGGAGGTGGTTGACTGGGTGGTCGACCGGCCGGTTGACCAACCGGTTGACCGGTTTGGGCAATTTTTTTTTTTTTTTTTACCTGTTTGAACCTTTTTTGACCGGTTTGAACCTAGTTATTTCAAAGGGAACCGGTTGACCGGTTGGTCAACCGGCCGGGCAACCGGCCAGGCAACCGATGTATCTCTTTCAACGGTCAGTAACAGTGATTTGGTAAAATCCAGAACTTGTTCTCAGTTTGATACTTTTTTTGCTGATTTCTCATTTTGATATTCATTTGATGCAACGGTTGGAGCATGGAAAAGTATATTTTTCATCAAAATTTAAATCTGATATCAATTTTGGTTCACCGTTGGAGATGGTCTAATGCCATGGACTTGTAATTGCTAACCTATTGTAATTTCTCTGTGATTCCATTTCATGTAGAACCACAAAAATCCATCCAAGAGATTGCAAAAGCTCTAACTGGTTCACTTATTTCTTTGAAGGTATTGAATTTCATTGTTCATGTATGCTATCAATGTTATTGTGTCATTTTCTATTACATATATCATGTTTCTCAGTTGAGCACTTGAGAAGCACTTTTGAGTGTGTATTCAAGATTTTCACAAAACCAGTAACACACTGGAAGTGTATGTTTTAAATTTCTACCGCACAAGTTGGCCCTGAATGCATGGCTGTAAATCATGTATATCTCATGTTCAGGAAAGATATAACTGATGGCATCAAAACAGTTTATATCATTTAGAGAACCATGGTTAAGGGGAAAAAAAATGATAGATCCAGAAATTGTTATTAAAGGTTAGGATGGTTACTGAAGCTAAGGGGTATGCAAGACCATATTAATTAGAGTTGGGGAGTCAGCGGGATGAAAGTGTGACTTCTAAAGTTTTGGTCCAAATCCTGTAAGATTGAATAATGTTTCATTATAAGGATGGCCCGTTTGACCAAAAAAAATAAAAACCTACAGTGTATTGCAGAAGGAAAGTTAAAACTTGGAGTAAGACAGAAGTTCAGCTCTGGGATTTCATTCCCAGGAGTTATCTGTTTGTCTTCAATGATCATTTTAAGCAAAAAGGACCAAATAGAAGCTGGCAAATTGTGCTTTTAAGTTTCATTGGTCAGATCAATGCAAGGAGAGGAGAGCATGCAACTCTATTATATTCATGGGTTGCTAATATCTGAAAGGTGAGAGAAACAGTAAAGCATGTCATAATATAATAGGGAGAAATGAATTTTTTTTAACATTTGGACTATCTTGTAGAATTTCTTTGGCATTTCTTCTGTTTCTGCTATGTCTTTTCAAAAGAAAAAATGTCTTATGTTCATTTGTATTGATGTTTCTTGCTTTAGTTTTTCTCTAAAGGCTTTAGGTCCCTCATGTAACTGTTTGGTCTTGATTTTATATTTGTATGAGTTGGGCAGCATTTAAGTTGCTTATAAATGTTGAAGTTGCAGAGTACTTATCACAATCGTGAAATGGAAAATCTTTTCATTTTTGGGTTACTTTGTTTACTTTCCTTCCTACACAAGTACTAAATCCACAAATCACCTTGGCATTATGGCATGAAAACGAAACTTTCATCATTCTTAATTATTCTAGGTAATCCAAGCAGACCAAGAGAACAGGAAATTGATATTCTCTGAAAAGGAAGCAATGTGGTCAAAGTTTTCTCAACAAATCAATGTAGGGGATATTTTTGAAGCAAGGGTGGGCTCTGTCGAAGATTATGGTGCTTTTGTTCATTTACTTTTTCCAGATGGTACTTATTGTATTTGAGAAATTATTTGTATATTCTGCATTACGACAAAGTTTTTAATAGTGCATGTTAAACTATGGTGCAGGTTGTTATCACCTCACTGGACTTGTACACATCTCAGAGGTGTCATGGGATTTAGTTCAAGACGTAAGAGACATTCTAAGTGAGGGTGAAGACGTGAGGGTCAAAATTATTAAAATAGATAGGTGATTTGGCATCCTTTTGCTACATTTACTTTTTGCTGATCTTTATTCCATGCCATACAGTAACATCCATTGCGTAATTACATGAAGGCCAGTCATTGATAATTAATACATTATTCTGTCTCTATAACTTACATGAACACTATAATTAAGGGAATCAGATGAACCTGCAAGTCCTGCGGTGACGTTCAATAACTTTATTGTGTACATATTGATCTTGTTCAGATTATGACTACTGGGTAGAGCTGAAGTCTAATGGGTCAATTTTGTTTCTATTGTATCTGAGCCTATCATAAGGCAGGCCTCTTTTGAGAACAGGTTATTTTAATAACTTTTTAACTTTCTACGAAAAAATGTGTAAAAAAATAGAAAAAATGTGTAAAAAAGTAGAGAGAATGATGTGATAACTTATAGTAACTTTTTGATTTTTTGGCTAAAATGTGTAGTTGACTAAAGGAGAAAGTTACTACGTGTATTTCCAATTCTGCACTAATAATCAATTTTTTGTTTTTTTTTTTAAATAAATATTTTTGCATCTAGTTTGTTTCTAGCAGTCTTTGCCTTTTATTTATTTGTTTATTTATTTTATTTCTCAACTCTATTCAAACCTTGGTTCAGTGGTTAAATTCTTGGCCTACTAACCTTGAGGTTATGAGTTCAAGTCTAAGGACAACCACTTTTTGTATCCAATCTAATCCCTCCCAAACACCCATTAAGGGTACTAATTGGTGGTGGTTGTTTTTTCTTTTCTTCAACTTTATTTGAACATTTGCCCAAACTTGTAGTTCTATGTTTAGTGTCTACTTGATTTTTTTCTTTGTGTTTTCTTTAGGAAACTGCTATTGAAATTTGAGGTGCTACATGTAAAAGGTCGATGAAGGTGTTAAATTCATTTACACAATATAAAAGGAAAAAAATAACCTGGTTTTTTGGTTTGATGGAGTGTATGAATCTACTTGTATACTTACGTTATTTTTAAAATTTAGTGTTTTTTTTTTTTTTTTTTTTTTTTTTTTTTTTTCAGAAGGTCTAAATTCTGTTTGGAATTTGTAACCAATTTTTAATATTTTGTGCATAGCATAATGTCAGCATTGTCACTGACCCATAACCACAGCTAGATGATTTTCATACACACACACACACACACACACACACACACACACATATATATATATATATTTAAATTTGCAGTCGGCAAAGTAATTTAAATTCACAGATAACAGATAAGAGAAAGAGGCATTGGCAAAAGTAATAAAAAATGATGTTGTGAGGGATGCGCCTGCATCATTTGCCTTTGACAGAGAAGTGGCGAATACATTTGCTCATGTTGAGCACCAAAATCTGTTAACAAATCATTGAATACTTAATGTACTCCGTCCTGGTGAAATCAAGTCAACTGAAGAAGAGGCAACCAGTTCTTGTCCTGTAAGTGTACAAGCAAATGACTTCTTTATAATTCATACTATATTCTATATCATTGCTGTGATGCCATTGAAGTTAGATTTCACACAGAGAAGGCCTTGGGTATTTGTCCAATGATAAGAAAGCTGCTAATGTTATCACCTACAGTGCAGTTGAACATTTCTACATTGAGCATGTCGAGGTAGATTTGTCACTTAGAAGACTATACTCTGGACATTTTATTAACATACAGATCAACGTTAAGTGCCAAACTTCAAATTAGTAATGATAGACCTCCTTTGTAGCTCAAAATTTGCAATCCTAACTTTGATATGATGTGATTGCATTAGATGTTTGGAATTTTCTAATTATACCAATTTTTTTGTAACATTCTGATTTTATTTCCTTTACATGATAACATCTTTCTCAATATAATAAGTAAGGGCCTTAAATTGAGAACTTGTTGCAGGGAAAAGTCGAGAATTACATTGTCAATCAAACAATTGGAAGAAGATCCACTGCTAGAAACTTTGGACAAAGTAATTCCTCAGGTGTGAAAAGGGTGTGAAGTTTTCTTGTATCCACTTTGCTAATGTTTATAGCGCATCTCTCATTCTTTTCAGAAATAATTCAGTTATTGATGATAACTAAATTTACCAGGATGGGTCGGTTGTTACTGGTTCTTCTAGTACGAGCAGCCCCTATAATATTGAACCTCTTCCAGGGCTTCAAACAATACTGGAAGAGCTACTACGGGAAGAGGGGTATGATTTGCATTCATGCTTGAGTAGTGATTTTTTCTTTTTCTTTTTTATTGTTTTGGAGAAATTTTAGGGTTTTGAACTGAAAATATCGAACTTTTTAATCAATTGAAATTTAATTTTTTTGTTAGTATTCTTTGAAAGTTTATCTTAGAGGTAAAGCCTAACTCCTTATTCCACGAACATTTATGTTGTTTCACATAGCTGTTTGATAGGATCATTAAATCCTATTCGGTGTGCATTAATTACTTTAAATGCCTCTTCTCCTAGTGCTACTTCATTTATATTATTCTATGTTATTTTCTTTCAACATTTACAATTTCCTTTAAATTTTTGTCCATGATTTTCTCAACTACATTCCTATGCTCTCTCTCTCTCTCTCTCTCTCTCTCTAGCTCGAGTAGATTGTCCTACCTATTTCGTGTCTTGTAAATAAACTATAGATCATCAAATAAGTTTGTAAAGAAGCTGGTTTATCAAAGTTAATGTGCTTATTCTTTTCCTGTTAGCAAGTTATACATAATTATGAGAATTGTGTGTTGACCAGCACAATTTGTTCATTTCTTAACGTTCATATGTTCTAGGTTTCTATGTCAATCCAATTCTCTTAGACCATCTTCTTCACCAACACTATTCCATTGAAATGTGAAAATCCTATGTCTACTTCTCACTGCACCTATTCCGTTCATCTTTTTGAAAAATAATTCCTCTAACCCCAGATACATCTGTCAGTGCACCATGCTTAGGAAATTCAGGGATATATGTCCATAAAGTCTGATATAAGTTTCACTTTGACTGTCTTTCACAATTCCTTTTCTTCTAGGAAGCACACACAAACACTTCTATGGAGGTGTGTCATGTCGGACAGCCATGTTGGACACGACTCTTTGTGGACACTCCTAAAAATGAGTCCAACCCTAGAATTCTCCGAACATGACCCTCATCATGAATCTCTTCATAGTAACAATGTTTTGCATTCTTTGGAATGCAACTTGTGCACTCTAAATATATTTTGAACCATGTATAAGATGAATACATCATGTGTATTTCAATATTTTACAATTGTTTTGCATTCTTTAGAATGCAATTGTTACACAATGATATTTTGATGTATAAGTCGTGAAATATATGGGTTTTAAATTATAGTTAGTGCTATCGTACATTTTTTCATATATTTAATAAATATATAAAAATATAAAATTTTAACTTATTGTTTCTTGCATTTTTTGAAATTCATTGTGTCGGCATATATGATATATATGCTCTACTTAGGTGACCCAAGAATAATTTGGGTATGTGCACAAAGAAGAAGAAAAAGAAAGAACACTTCACTTATAGGTGTTCACTGGTCAAGTTAGTTTGGGTTCACTGTCAGCCCACCATCTGAACTGATCTCTTCCGTTGGAGTTATGATTCTAAACTGTAAGACAAAAATAAAGTCAAAATTAATTATTAAATCTCTAAATATAAGTTGATGCCAATAATAAGTATTAAATCCCTTTGTTTGGATTGATGGTTTAAGAGAAGAAGTGAAGAATTTGGAGCAGAAAATTTAGTTAAAATCATGTTTGGATTACTTTTAAAAAAGGGAAAGGGAAGTGTATGGAGGGGAGAGAGGACAAACATTTTAAGCACTTCACTTTCCCTCCGAAATTGAGAGGAAACAGAAGGAAAGTGAAGTGCTTCTCATAATAATATATTAAAGTACCTGATTAAGTATATAGCATCTGCAGTATCACTCATCTACATTTTAGACGTGCTTATAAACCTAAGACCACGGAGGAAATAATAAGTACACTATGGAACTTGTAGTGAATTTGATAGATGTTCTTTATTTTCTTAAAGAAGAGGAGACTGAGATATGCCTTTTCTGAAGTATCCATAACATCTCTTAGGGGAGCTCTATCAGGTTCCAATGCGCATAATCACAGTTCTGTTTTTTTTATTATTTATTTATTTATTTTATGTGTGTCTATAATCAGAACCTGCTATAAGATAAATGCTTTTAGTAGAGCACTATGACTGTTACGTGGAGTTCCCTCATTCTTAACTGCTGTTTGATATTTGGGCATATTATGGTATGACGTTTATGGTTTTCTGCTCCAGAATAAGTGAAATAAGAATCAGTCGGCAAGGATTTGAGAAGCGGGTAGTTTCACAAGATCTGCAGCTTTGGCTTTCAAATGTATGTTGCTTGTGTTCCATAGTATATAGCATCTACTGATTTTGGTGGTAGTTTTTTATTCTCATTTTGCATCACCACCACAGGCACCAGCTATTGGTAAGCAGTTCACTCTCCTTGCCCGAGCTGGAAGACAGGTTCTTTTACTCTCTCTCTCTCTCTCTGATCAAAATTTCATTTTGTTTCCATCAAAATGGCCGAAACATTTTTGTTTCCAAGGAAATCGGAACGAAACACTAATGGAATACTGAAATTCAAGTGTTTCCACTGAAACATACCGAAATGCATCAAGAAACTAACGAATTACAAAACATATTGAAAAATGAGTATTTTGACAACTATTAAAAACATTCAACAATAGTCATTTATTTACCTCTTTTGTCAAAAGAAAAGATTTGAGAAACATAAAACAATCTTAAATTTAATAGAAATTTGATAAACTAGAAACAAGAAAGGAGAGATGGAAAATTTGATAAACATTGTCACTGATATTTTTTCTCGATTTTGGTTTTTATTTCCAAACATTTTTCATGCATTTTCAAATTCTTTTGACATAACTTTTATTTTTTCGAAATGTTTTTCATTTCCAAGATAATCGAAACAACATACTGAAATTAAATTTTGATCGCTCTGTACCTCTCTCTAAGATACTTAAAATCATTGTTTTGTGATTCAGGTGCAGGAAATACAACTAACAACATCACTTGATCAGGAAGGAATTAAAAGGGCATTGCAGCGAGTACTGGAACGTGTCCCATGAGGCTCATGAATTCAAAAGTTCCATTCTGCAGAGGACACCATCGATTCATCGTCCCAAGTCTAACGTAAGACATAAGAGTAGAAGAACAAAATTAAAAAATGTGTCTGCAACAGGTTTCATGTTTTCCGGTTGTGCAGCTACTGTACATACAGAAGTCAGTTTGAGCAGAAACTTGGCCGACATTTTCTGTATATTATATAAGTAGTAACTGCATAGTCCTCCAACCGATTTTCTTTTTTGCTTCTGATTTGCTGATAATGAATGAATGAATGTATTTGTTTCACTGCATCTGTTTCCATCTCTACTGCTGTTGTGTTTGCTAGCCAATGAATCTCATTACTGCTATTACACTTTGATTGGATGCCGACCCGGTGAGACAATTGTTATTTTTTAATTTTTATTATTTATTGTTATGGAGGTTGCAAAATTGGTCTGCTTGTAATCGTCTGTCTTGTATTGTTTTAGAATTTTACATTTTTGTTTTTCGTGTTTTCAGAAATAAATGTGCATTTTGTTCTCTTTTTTTTTTTTTTTTCCTTCTTTTTTTTTTTCTTTTTTCTTTTCAAAAACCAAAAAAATATTCAATGACTACAAAAATTTAAGAACTAACATGGTTACTTAAAAAAAAGTGAAAGTAGCAGGCACAGAATACTAGTTAAAATGTACATTGTTTTTAGAAAAAGAAAAATCCTAGAAATAGTATTCTAATTGAGTAATGCAAGAGATCTTAAAAAATTTATTAAAATTTCTATTAAATATCTCACATGGGTGTGGGACTCAGACAATGTGGGTCTTATGGAGTCCTATAGTCATGTGAGACATTTGGTAGATTTTTTATTAGAATTTTTGAGATTTTTACCATTTTTGTTCTAATTAATACATTTCACCAAACAATTTTTATTTTTTTGGTAAACTGAAAAAATAGAAAATAAAGATGATACCAAATAAGCTTTCTTGAAAAGCTTTCATACTGTTTTCATTTTGTGTGAACATATTTTGGGAATTCATAAAACAATTTAAAACCTTTTCTTAAAATGGGGCATCTTTCACAAAAATTGTTTTGAAAAGTTTTTTTTGACTGAATTTTTAGTATTCATTTTCATTGGTGCAGGACCTTTCCCATATCATGTGTTTTATTAGGGTAAAATACATTTTAACCTTCAGTGGTTTGTCCATAAAACACGAAATCCCCTATAGTTTTATTTGTAACATTTAAACCCCTAGACTTAATATCAAACTGTAATTTTTGTTGAATCCATTTATTTAAACAGAACGTGAACTTCACGAGCATAAAAGTATAGTGCAACAGAGCATGGGTTACACTCTTGGACCAAAACACTTCTCTCTCCTTCATTGTATAAACATGCAATACCATCATCTTCCATGCAAAACCACCACCATCACCTTTTATTTCTTCCCTCATCTCACTACCATTACCTTCCATGCAAAATCACAACTAACCAACATCACTATCATCATATTCCATGCAAAACCACCACCATTACTTTTTATTTCATCTCTCATCTCACTACCATTACCTTTCATGCAAAATCACAACCAACCAACATCACCACCATCATATTCCATGCATAGCCACCACAATCACATTTTATTTCTCCTCTCATCTCACCACCATTACCTTCCATGCAAAATCATAACCAACCAACATCACCACCATCATGAAATCATACCCACTTTTCTCTCTGTAAAAATTATCCAAACCCACTTTTCTCCTTATGATTCAAATTAGTAACAAACCCAACCCATGGAATCAAACAATTAATATGTGGAAACATTTAAATTTTTGAAATAGCATTGATGGGATTCATACCAGCCAAACCCACTTTTATCTTCTCCAAACAACATGCACAAACAAGCCCGAAAAGATCAGATTTTCAGATTCAAACGTATCACTTCAAGCCCTTGTATCTCTTTCGTTGTAACTCTGTTTTGCCTCATTTTTGCTTTATCGGATTCACCTTACGGCCTAGTTTTCGTATCACTCCTCACACGCATCGTTCCATTCTTTTTGCGTTCTGTCGGAGCTTTGAAAGATGACCTTAAATAAGAATTTTTTCCCATTTCCAACATTTCTTTGGCCCATCTTTCGGACTCCATAATTTTCTCAATTCGTAACAAATTTATCCCGTTCTTTCACCAATCTCTTCACCTTGCTTTATACTTCATCCTACGCCACCTCGTTTTCTCACTTCTTCCTAAAATGGATGGTTACCAAAAATTGTCCGAAAACTAACTTCACACATTCCAAAGAAACATCTCCAAATCTATTTCTTTCTTTTCCATCATCCACCATCTTCTGCTGCTTCATTACACTTTGTAAAGGGTGGTTCTTGGTTTTGGCGAAGCTGGGCGATGGCGGTCATGACAATCCAGCGGTGACATGGAGCTAGCGGTGATGGTGATCGTGGAGCTCAATGAGGGATCTAGGGAGGGGGGGCCGCATCCCAAAAAGTTTGAAAAATATCATATATTATACTAGAAATTTTAAAATAATTTAAAATTATAGGAGTTCGCACCCCCAAAGTTTTTTAGATAATTTCAAAATTATAGAGTGGCCTCCCAATTTTTTAAACTATAGAGTAGCCCCCCAAAGTCATAATCCTAGATCCGTCTCTTGTGGAGCTTGATGGTAGTGGTGATAGAACTTGGTTGTGAAAATGGGTGAAAGGTGTGGGTTTGGTATTGAAAGGTGGTGGTGATGATGGTTGTCACAATGAGAGAGAAGATATATATATACACACACACACACACATATATATAGAGAGAGAGAGATACGAAATAATACAAATAAAATGATTGACTGTAAAATATATAGGTCATTTATGATTTTTTATTACTTTTGTTACGTCCGTCCAAAATTACAGTTTGGTATTAAGTCTAGGGGTTTAAGTGTTACAAATAAAACTATAGAGGGGTTTCGTGTTTTTTAGGCAAACCATTGGGGGTTAAAAAATATTGGTACCACTACAACAAAATGCACTTTTGGCGATCAAATTTGGTGACTAAAAAAAATTTAGTCGCCAAAAGTTGTGGAATTGGCGACCAAAAATTATTTTAGTCGACAAAAGTACAATATTTATTTTTTACTAAAAAAAAATTTAGTAGCTAAAAATGCCACAATTGGTGACTAAAAAATATTTTAGTTACTGTATAGTTAGTTTTTGCTACTAAAATTATTTAGTCACCGAATAAAAAATAAAAATTTACTTTTTATCTTTCAAAAATTTATTTCTAGCAACTAAAAAATATTTTTGACACTGTATAGTTAGTTTTGGCTATTAAAATTATTTAGTCGCCGAATGAAAACAAAAATTTACTTTTTTATTTTTGGCGACTAAAATTTGGTCGCCAAAAATTTATTTTCAGCGACTAAAACAATTTTCAATCGCCAAAGAACTAAAATATTTGGAAGGAGAAATTTCAAATTTTGGAGGGATTTATAAAATATTTTCAGCGACTAAAAAATATTTTAGTTGCCAATAACCATATGTATATATTATTCTTTCCCCATTTTTTTGCCCTAAATTGAATTTATTTCTTTGAAAGAGCTCTCTCTTCCCCATCTGTGGGTCATCGATCTCAATCTCTTAAGCCACTCTATATGTCCTTACCACCATTGCTGACACCACCGGCGGTTTTTGCTGACACATCTGACTATAAGCCTTGTGGTGGTGAAGCCAAAGAGCAACTGATCGGTAGTGGCTGGGCTAGGGCTAGGGCTAGGGCTAGGGCTCCACATCGATCGAGCCGCCACCGGTTTAACTAATTTGATGGTGGGTCCACCATCATTCTATGGGAACAAGCCGACCACGCTTGATCTCCAAAAAACAAAAAAGCACATTTATTGAAAACTTTGGGCGACTAAATTTTTTGGCGACTAAAAAAAATTAGTCGCCAATACGTTTCCCGACAATCATCGAGCGACGAACTGGCGACCAAAAAATTTAGTCGGCAAAAATCTTCGGTGACTAAAAAATGACTTTTGGCGACTAAAAATTTAGTCAGCAAAAGTGTAATTTGTTATAGTGTACCATGAAATTCCAATGTCTTTTCTCTTTACTGTAGACAAGGTGTATTTTGGAATGTATTTCAAAACTTGAAAATTTAATAACTTTTGATTTGAAACTTCGTATTTTGTAAAATTTATATTTTTGGAATCGTCTCGTTGAAAACTATCAAACAAGATATATGATGACTATGAAATTTTGAAAAGAAAAAAACATTCACTGAGTTTTCTGACTAAAAGTCAAAGAAATTTCACTGACTTAATTGTCTAATTTCTGAAATTTTTCTACGAGAAAATAAGCAATTTTGAAATTTCTCTTAGCAAGTATGAAATTTCTTTGAGCAATTTTGTTAGTGAAACTTAAAGTTAATTACAGTGACATTTAACTAATTTTAGTGAAATTTCTCTGACTTTGGGTTAATGAAATTTTATTTTTTTTATTTTCTTTTGAATTTCATATTAATCATGAATTTTGTTTGGTAGATCTTGATAAGAGGAATTTAAAAATTTAAATTTTATGAAAAATGGATATATAAATAAAAATTTATTAAATTTAAAAATTTTTAAGTCATTTTAAAGATAGTATAAAAAACTGTTAATACTGGAGGTCCTTTGGTTTGGTCTGAAAATGACATTGGAACTCTTAGAGGACTTGAACAAAACTTTTTTCTTATATCCTTAAACGAGTTCGGATCCTCTATCGGATTTGTCTGTGGGAGTTCCTGTAGTGCCCTAAAAAAAAGCGTCGTTTTGAGGGGAAAATTCCCAAAAAAAAAAAAAAAAAAAAAATTCTAAACAGAGAAGAAGGAACAAAGAAATTGAAAGAGAAGAAGAGAGGGAGAAAAGAAGACACGATGCGACAACATTTCGGCAACCCTCACCAATGCGACCACCTACCACCATTACCTTACGGTTGACGTCCTCTCCTCCGCCTCCACTAATGCTACCGCAGCGAGCCCCTTTCTCTCTCTAAAGCGGCAATGGTGAAATACTAACCCTTGTTTTCCGAGGTTTTGGCGGTGCGGCTGTGATGATAGCAATGATGGTGTAAGAGATTTCTGATAAGGTAGCTTGGCGAGGTGATGGTAGCGGTATAGCGATTCTGATTTGGATCCAATCCATTTGATGTTGTGGATCCAGGTTTCACTGTCTTATATAGTTATCCATGTCTTGTTTCCTCTTATATCTCTTTGAGTTTGGCTATTAGGATGTGTTGGTTGCGTTTGGAACAGGTTGGTAGCTTGTTTTTCAAACTATTGTTGCCCAGAATTTTGTTCCTCCGCTTGAGCGACATTTCTTGCTTTCAAACGGTGTTTGTGAATCTTCAATACTTTTGCAGGTTTGCAAAAATACTGAGAGTTTGTATTATTCACTCGAGTGAAGCTTCCTGTGCTTGAGCAACAGCCATCTATCTGTAAAACTACTGGGAGTTTGTATTCTACGCTCAAGCGGTAAAACTTATTGTGTCTAGACACTCAAGCGATACTTCTTGCGCTTAACGACCTGTGCGTATATCAGTTCATAAACATCCATTTTTATTCACTTTTTCATTTCTCTATCTCTCTAACATTTCAAAACCCTAATTTCGTTCACTCTCTCTCTAAAACTCTCCTATTTCTCTTGAATACACTTAGATTCATCAATCTTTTCACCCGTGTCCATTTGTTAAAAAGGTAGAGCTCAGCGAGGGCTTCGTTCTAATTGAAGCAAAGTTGATTTTTGGCATCTTTGAGTTTCGTACACTCTCTCTATCTTGTTTTCTAAGCTTGACGTAGGGATATCTCCACACTTTTTATGAGTTTTAACTTAGTTATTTATTATTTCTAAACAATATTGAGATTTTGGAAGATTTGGAACAAATCTAGGATTTTGGGTAAAAAAATCAAAAAAGGGGTTTTTCAAATAGATCCTTGAAAATGATTTTGACTTGGAAATTAATGTTGAGTTGGGAATGAATGGTTGATTTTGATATTTGGGATTGATTTTGGAAAGGAAGGGGTTTTGCCCTAAATACCTCAAATGTTGATTTTATATAAATAATGAGATTAATATTGAAATTATGAAATTGGAATCATGTTGATGAGGATGGTGGAGTTGGATATTTATTATCACTTACCTCTTGAAAATTTGGAGAATTTATCTTTACTAATAATTGTTTATTTGTTTAGAAATATCTGTTTTGAGCTATCGGTGGAGGATAGCTATGATTGTTGTAGAAATTACATGTGAATTAGGACAATTGAAACTATTTTCTCATCTATTTGCATTGAGCATTGCGGTATATTTATTTTGTGGAAGTGTATTTTGTTTTGAGAAAAAGGGTGAATCTGGGGAGGAATTGTTGTTATATCAAATAAGTTGGCCTGTGTGTCCAGGGTGAAAGTCCTGAAAACTGCATGTATATATGGATGCCGATCCCACGGACGAAATATCTTTAAAATGGCAATAGTAGTGCTTATACAGCCTACGTTTACATGGGTGCTGGCTTATAGTTTCACACGAACGAAATTTCCATGAAAGGTTGTATTGGTTTTGACATTCACAGAGTGTGATTCACTGCCCTATTTCTGTTGTGAGGAAATGATTTATGAACTCTGATATTAATTTGGCATTGCATGGTTTTGGAAAGAGATGTAAAATGTTTTGGCACATGCATCCACCTTATAACTTTGTTAAAATTCATACACTGTGTTGGATTATTTCTAATGGGCTTTGGCTCACCCTACGTGGAAAAAATATTTCAGGTACTGATGATATGTCTTCGCTAAGGCGATAGCTTGGAAGGACTTGGAGCAAGAGCTTCTTTTGTATATTTACTGTATTTATTTTTTGTACAAGCCCAGGGCTTTAACTGTATTAGACTTAAGTCCACTTTTGTTGTAACCAAGCACTGTCTTGGAAAGTTGTAAGACTTTAGGACATTCATTTATTTGTTTTACCTTCGTACTTCTTGTTGTAACATGTGCTATAGATTCAGGGTTAAACTTGTGAATTTATATCCACATATGTCACCCTCTTGTACAGGTAATTGGGATAAATAAAATATAATCATATCATCATGTGTTGTTATGTAATTAATATTGTGGATGATGTAAAGCAATTATTTCGGCGTGTGACAAGTGAGATGACTACACTCGACCACGCTCTCCAGAGAAAAGCAAGTCACAGATAAAAGAAAAAGCAAGTCGTGCTCTTCTTTTCTCTCTTT
This sequence comes from Camellia sinensis, assembly GCF_055761805.1. Lineage (NCBI taxonomy): Eukaryota > Viridiplantae > Streptophyta > Magnoliopsida > Ericales > Theaceae > Camellia > Camellia sinensis. Next base: position 60,707,221 of record NC_138967.1, read on the forward strand.
CTTTTTCTTCGTTTCGTTCTCTCTTCTTCACTCTCTCTCCACTTGATATTGGGAATAAATCAATCGAGAAAATCATCAACAAGAAATGGGTTTTTGCTTTGGATCTGTGACCCAATTCACTACTATTGCCATTGTTCCATTAGCTTTATATTAACAGATTTGAAAAACTTGAAAATCTTTGAGTTTTGTAGTTGTTTCCTGTTCTTTCTATACTTAGGTTTGGATAGTACTTTCTTTGATTGGTATTGTTTATGTGGTGGTCAATGGGTGTGAAAATGTTTCATAGATTTGGCAAATTTGTTATGGAATTGAAGATTGAGGAAATGAATTTTCGTTGATTATCCATAGATTTTGTTTCTTGTTCTTCTTTTCTCTTAGCTTCTCTGTTTCACATATTTAGATATTTTTTTAGAAGTTTCCTCCCAAAACGATGTTATTTTGGGGCCACTACAAGGACCTAGGTAGACAAATCCGACAGAGGATTCGGATTCATCCTTAAACTGCTAAATGTTTATAATGGGAGAGTTGTAGCTAATCTCCCTGTAAGAATTGCTTTGCTATAAAAGGCCTGTTGTGAAATATTTGGATAACCATCAAAAGAGATGTAATTGGAATTCTAATAAGTTTTGGGCCAAAGTGGAAATACGAGAAAGTTTTACCATGTGGAAAGTGTGGTATGCCATGTGGTAAATCATATGGTGTGATGAATAGTAGTGTATAGTGAAGGTTTTATCACCTACAAATAGGTGAGTTTGCATGGTTATGAAGATATAGAAAAATTATGTATTACTTGTGTGATCCTTTATTTCCTCTTCCATTGTGGCTCTTTCTTCTTTATTTTCTTTAGTTTTATAATACGTTATTAGTATGAGATTTTAGCCAGCTGAGAAGACAAAACTATTAGGTGGTTGTAGTAAGTATAAATAAATTTTAAAGCTAATTTTATATTTCCTTAACATATTTACGTGATACTAAATATATTATTTTTGTTAAATTCAGTAATCATGTCAAATATTTCAAAATTAGAATTCTCAGCTCTTGACATTTTTGGAAAAAATTTATTTATCTTGGATTCTTGATGTTGAGATCCACCTTGAGGCAATGAATCTTGGAGATACCATAAAACATGAAAATGAAGCATCTCTACAAGTTCGCGCAAAGGCAATGATATTCATTTGCCATCATCTCCAAGAAGAATTAATAAATGAGTACATCACGGTAAAAGATCCACTAATTTTGTGTAATAATTTGAAGGAGAGATACAAGCACCAGAAGATCGTAATCCTCTCAAGAGCCCGTTATGATTGGTTGCGCCTAAGATTGCAAGATTGTAAATTAGTTAGTGAGTACAATTCTGCTTTATTTAAAATAATCTCTCGATTAAAATTATGTGGAGAAAAAATTATTGAAGAAGATATGTTTGAAAAAACATTCTCTACATTTCATGCTGATAATGTGCTCCTGCAATAGCAATATAGAGAGCGTCGTTTTTCAAAGTATTCTGAACTGATTTCATGCCTTCTTGTGGCTGAACAAACAAATCAATTGTTATTAAAAAATCATCTATCCTGTCCAACTGGTTCTGCTCCATTCCTTGAAGTGAATGAGGTTACATTTCATAGTCGTGGACGAAGGAGAGGTCTTGGTTTTGGATATAGCCGAGGTAAAAACAATTATCGAATCTGTGAGGGATATGTTCAAAAAAATAACATGTCATTCCACCAGAAGTGGAATAATTCTAGAACATCACAAAAAAAGGAAAAAGGTTTCTAGAATAGGCCTCCCAAGAATTTTGAAAATGCTTGTTACAAATGTGGCATGACAGGGCATTGGTTGTGTACTTGTCGTGTGCCTAAACATTTGGTGGATCTTTATCAAGTATCGATAAAAGAAAAAAGGAAAAGGAATCGAGATGCATTTTGTTACACAGGAAAGCAACCCAAATGGGGGGTGAATTGGGTAATTAAAATTTTTGAACAAAAATTAAATTTTAAATAACTAAGTGAGTAAATGCAGCAGGTATTTAATATACAGAAAATAGAGGAGAGGGAAAGAAGAGCTCAAACACAAAGAGTTATAGTGGTTCGGCTCACCGGCCTACGTCCACTCCTCAAGATACCTCATTGAGAATTTTTTCACTATGAATCAATACACCACCAAGCTTCACCTAGCTTGTGGATTTTTACAAAGGACTTACTTCAATCTGTTGAGAACCTCTCAACTAAAATGTCTCACTTTACAAGTGTTTCACTCAGAAAATAAAAATAAGAGTAAGAGGTACAACTGTCCTCTTTTACAAATTTTTCTCTCTCAAAAGATGGATATGAAAGTGTAAGCTCACAGGTAATTTAAGACTCACTCAGATATGAAAGTGGAAGTATAATGGAGTATATTAAATACTCTTTAGTGCTCTTGAATGCTCAGGGTTTCTTGTGTTGAAAAAGTGTATAGATCGAACAAGGAGAGTTTCATCTTTATAGCATTAATGGCTTCTAGCGGTTGGAGAGAGGAGATTTGAATCTTCTAGCCATTCGAGCAAATCATGAAGGATATCCTCCAGCTGTGTTTGATCAGAGTATGATGAATGCAGACTATAGACAGGCCTTGGGAAGAGAAGGTTCATTAAATGCACAAGCTTTTATTTAATGCTCAACCTCACAAGTCAACTTCTCGGTAGAAGATATGGTGCTAGAAGATTTGCTCAGGGGTTAGAAAAGATGGCATATTCTACACATAAATTTGAAAAAGTGGTTGAGAAAAGGGTTATGTCAATCCAGATCTGATTTGGTAGCTAGATTTTTGAAACTTGTGGGAGCTAGAAAAAAATATATATATCAACTTATTGGGACTAAACCAAACAAGGCCTACAGTGGGTCTAATCCAAACAAATATCAGACCTCCCCTATCTATATAAAGAGGGGGGCATCCCAGAGAAAGGGGTAGGTGATCTCTCTCCCCTACACAACACACAAACACTCTTCATTTCTATACATTCAGGCCCCGTTTGTTTTGGGAGATAGAATGGAGGGGATTGATAGAGAGGGGATTAATAGTGAGGGGATTATTAGTGAGGGGATTGATAGTGAAGGGATTAATAGTGAGGGGATTGATAGTGAAGGGATTAATAGTGAGGGGATTGATAGTGAGGGGATTAGTAGTGAGGAATTGTTAAATTATTTTTATATAAAATAATAAAACAAATAAAAAAATATAAAAAATTAAAAATTATATTTTAAAAAAAATTTCCCATATATAAAAAATAAAAAAAATAAAAAAATTTCTAATCCCCTCATTATTTTTCTAATACCATCTCTACCTCCTCCTTATCAATCCCCTCTCCAAGGGTATTAGTAATACCAAGGGACTAATAGTCCCAAGGCCTTCTCCCAAAACAAACAAGGCTATTACTAATACCTTGGTATTAGCAATCCCAATACCCTCTCTTTCACCCAAAACAAACGGGGCCTCATTCTTTCAATCAAAGGACTAACTTTACCATCGGAGTATCTCCGGCCGGCAACCCCAGTTGGGTGGCGCTAATCATGCTTATCTTTGCAGATACATAGGGATAAAGTTCATCTTTTCGTTGGATTTCAACAATCCATGTGAGAGGATATTTCATGGTCTCACAATTGGTGCCGTCTGTGGGGATCGTCTGCAAGAATTCAACAAAGGAGATAATAAACACTACACTCAAGAAACTCAGATCATCCTTACCCGTTACTAGAAACAAGATCCACGGTTAATCTTGTCTTTTTCCTCTTTGTTTAAATTTATCTTTGAAGTTCAATCTTGCTGTCTATATGCATATACATATATATATATATATATATATTTATGCTCATAGATTTGGTCCAAACTCTTGTTTAATATCTATCTTGGCATTCTCTCTAGAAGAATAGTTGGCACATATTAGTTGAATTTGCTTTTGCATTTTCATGTTCTTTTTCTAAAAATGAGTTTCACACTTTTCTCTGTAATACGCATGCAACTTCTTCAGTTTTGCCGAGATTTTGGTCGGCATCAAGATGAGCTGTTCGTGACAAATTAATTTCTATGTACACACACACATACACACACATATATATATATAGAGAGAGATTGCCTCAAACTAGCACAAATTATGAAGTAAAAATCTTAAAAATTGTTTTATAATAACTCATAGCCCTGTTTATGTCAGTTTCGTCTAGAAAGAGAAAAAGTGATGACCAACTTTTGTTTTTAACATAGGTACACATCTAGGTTAACAATCAACAAGGTAAGTATTAAGAAACAAAGAATAAATAAATAAATGGTAGACCACATATGAATTTGGCTTGGTTGACACTAGAATCACAAGTATTCCAACAAAAGTTGTTCGACAAACCAACAATGAAGCTGTTCGGCAGCTTTTCCACCTTTCTCGGCATCACTACACCTACAATTGCCCATCGTTACAACATAACTCGACATCTCAGCAACCTAGTCTAGCCGCAGCGAACCTTGCAGAAGGCCATTCGGCATGACCACGCATGGACCTTTGTACTACTCGACAACCATTCCGCGTTAACCGGCCATTCCAATGACCTGTCTCCATTTGTTAATTCAGCACTCAAGCCATGTACAATGCCCTTTTGAACAACAATGCCAAGAAGACAACACCGAACACGCGCCGCCAAGCGCACGTAGAACTGGCACTCACGCATCCTAGCCGCTCTGCAATGTCGCCATCTAGCAAGACTTATTTCTCTAGAAATGGAATTATCAGCCGATTGTCACATTCGCACAATGCAGTTTGTTCTCCGACTCTCGACGCCATAACACTATCATCAAGCTAATCGGTAATGATAATCAAGAACATGTGTATATCATGTCGGCTATAACCGCGACGCCGAGAACAAAATTTAAGTCTCTTTGGGGTCATCTGGGAAACATACTCCACAACATTTGTCATCTTCTTAGAACAAAAACTACCATCTTTTTGGCAAAAATCTCATGATATCGTTTCCAAGAGTGCATCCACCTTCCTCGACGCTACCGTCTCGGCATAATACTAATATCTCAGCTTCAAATTTGTTACGATGATTGAAGGTGTCTTGTTACGATGAAATTTTTGCAGTTGTAACAATATAATTTTGAGTATACCAGTGTGAAGTACTCATTGAGACAAGTCCAACACAACAAATCGCGTCAAAATCGGAGCTAAAACGAAGCCAAACGAGCCAATTGAAATTTGCCCAGAAAATCACATATTTTGCCGAAGAAGACGACCCAAGAGTTGGCAAAACGTAAGAAATTATTCGGTGGCTTGCAGCTAAGTTATATCCTATAATAACTAAACAATTAAGTTCAAATATATAATGTACAAAATATGGACATAAGGTATGTCATGGCAGAGTGGTTCAGTGTTAATCCTTTATCACGAGAGCGCGGGTTCAATTCTTGCTAGCAACACTAATTTTATTTTATTTTATAAAATATAAGAACAATTATCCAGTGAATCGCAGAGCACCAGTCTCCACCGATCTGAGCCGTTAGAATCATTTTAGCTACAACTACGCCATCAAGAGTCCGAGTACAACGATCCCATAGTCGTTTCCAACTATTTGGAGTATTCTCAACACATTTGTACGGTCTGATTTTGAAAATTCCATACCCAAAATTTGTAGATTTTATATGCAGTGTCACATATCGCGGCTCAAACAACGCTTTTGCCGCCAAGCTTGGCATTTGATCAATGCCGAATTCAACAATTTTGGCGTCTTCCCGCCACTATAACAACTCGCATCATCTGGCAATTTTGGCTTAAGTCTATTCCGAATTCTTTCCGAATAACTACTGTCATTTGAAAGCAATGGGGCGACTATACTTTGTTATCAGCTTACTTCTTGACAATGTTGGCCAACGTCCACTCTGAATTTCTTCCGAATAACTAACGTCATTCGCAAGCAATGGAGCAATGGCGATCCAATGTTATATGTTCACGACAATGGAAGCAATTTTTCAACTAATTCCATGACAGTTCAATGTGGTGATGGTATAATTTAATTGGCTCAACGATTATTGCCAAACTCACTAAACAAACTTTTTACACTCACTTGGCACTTTACATTCAGTAACTTGGCAGTTCAATCTCCGTTCAGCCACGTCAAAACCTACTGCGCCAAACCTATGCGTCATTCATACACCTGCAACTGGGTCACTACTGTTCTTGGCAACCCATTGTGGTGGTTGAACTTTATGCCGTCCATTCCCAAGTAACCCAACTCAATTTTACCAATTCGCGAACTTGGTTGCGTCCGCACAGATCAACTCTCGAGCACTCAACATATTTCTTGCCTCCTTCAATAATCTAGTCCGCCGAGTATCCATAACAATTCTGGAATCACATTGGAGTCCAATTCTACAAATGTCGCACCTAATATTGGGATCAACGACCTGGAACGTTCAGGCGTTACAAGATTGCTCAACGGTCACATCATATCCGCTCGGCATGCAATTTCAGCAGCAGGATCGTGGGGCTAGGAAATAATCCTCCGTCTTCCCCGACCATTCATTTCGTTACCTTGTCCATTTATTGCCCATTGGGACATCTTAGTCAATTTTTCGCTTTCTAATTGGGGCATATCAGCTGATCATGATCTCGACACCTCTGATATGCATGCATACTTGGCCAACTTGGTACAAACATTACAATGAAATTTACTGAACTTACAAACTCCCGCTCATTTTCACACCACTCCAAGCAAGCGTTAGCTTTAGGGCAATACATTACACACTTGGCAGTCGACAATTCGTATATTTTTGTGCGCCGTCATTTTACCAAAGCCAAATCTGCCCTTCAACATAGGGCAATGGGGCAAGTCCAATTTGCAATCCTTCTGACTAACACCTGTCATTCAAAAGCAATGGGGCAAGTCTACATTGGACTAAATGCAAACCGACCAATGCTAATTGGCCCAAAATTTAGTCGGCAATTAAATAGTTGGCCCAATATCTACTTGGCAATTCCTTACAAACGGAGCAATATTATTTGTGATTAACACGTCTACCTGATTCGGTACAGGCCATCACTGACATAGGATGCATTATTCAAAATCCTTGCTTGCAATATTGGCACTTGATCACCACTTAAAATCAACAATCTTCGCACTCGGCACGGAGCGCCATCAGCAAAGGCCTACACCTATGCCCAAAAGTTAGAATACCGCGGCTTACACCCTCACCCGGGGGTTATAAAACTGCAGGTCTACACCCTCACCCGGGGGTAATAATGTTGTGATCCATTTTTGGGCTGATATATCTACCTTATTTAATCTACATTATTTGGTTTAGGCAATCATTTTCGTGCTCGGCACATAGAAATATCTCTAGCTCGGTAGGAAAATCCATATTTTGAAGCGCTCTTCGCACTTGTCAATATATTACACCCTCGCTTGGGGGTTAGAATATTGTGGCCTACACCCTCGCTCGGGAGTCATAATACCACGGCCTACGACCCTTGCCCGGGGGTAATAATACCATGGCCCATCGTTACGATTTGTTTGGAACTCATGTGATATAATTTCATAACTATGATCACCATCATTTATTTAACCTCTCTCCCTTATATACATATATTTGTACATACATCCAAACATTCATGCATTCATACAGTCATCTATTCATTTATCAAAAAATCTAACATTTATTTGAACAGGGTAACTTGGCAAGAAAAACTCTTATTCCTTCTACCACAGACAATAAAAGTTTTGGGGCAATTGTGGGAGCCAAATATATATATATATATATATATCAGCTTATTGGGACTAAACCAAACAAGGCCTACAATGGGTCTAACCCAAACAAATATCAGACCCCCCACATCTATATAAAGAGGGGGGCATCCTAGAGAAAGGGGTAGCTGATCTCTCTCTCCCACACAACACACAAACACTCTTCATTTCTATACATTCATTCTTTCAATCAAAGGACTAACTTTGCCATCGGAGTATCTCCGGCCAGCAATCCCGGTTGGGTGGCGCTAATCATGCTCATCTTTGCAAATACACAAGGATAAAGTTCATCTCTTCGTTGGATTTCGACAATCCATATAAGAGGATATTTCATGGTCTCACAAAACCTAGATTTTATGGGTGTCGACCCCTGCAGATTGGGTGTCAACCCTTTGCTCTTTCTCTTCTCTGAGTTGAGTTCTAGGTGTTCCTGGTGTTGACCCTTATCATTCTTGGTATCGACCCTTGCTGCTGGATTGCATTTTGAAATTTAGTGTCAGCCCTTGTTGTTCTTGTCGTCGACCCTTGCTGTTGGATTGCATATTGAAATTTAGTGTCGTCCCTTGCAACTGGAACACTCAGGCATTGTGATCTTCATTCTAGTGTCGACCCTTGGACCTGTTTTAAGCATGGATAGAGTTTGGCAACCAAGTGTTAATCTCATGTTTTAAAGGGCAAAAAATCATTGAAAAACAACACTCTAGAATCATATAATTTCTAGAACCATTGAAGCACAATTTGTATACTATTATTTTCAAAACTTTGAATAACAAAAATAATTCAAAATATTTGTCAATAATCAAAATCAATAAGAATTTAAATTTAAATAACCTTGGGGTTAACATAATTGTGGCCCTTTCAAACGTACAAAATTGAGTTGCTAATTGGTATATTTCAATACCAAATTTGGCATAGCAAAAAGAAGATGTCAATTTTTATTTTTTATTTTCATTATTTTAATGGTAAGGACCTATAAAAGGTTTTTAAAAAATTAAAAAAAAAAATTGAAGTACAAATAGTAACCGTTATTACATTCCTAAAAAAAAATTATATCAAATAACATGAATATTTTCGTCTCGATTTTACTTATTGACATACGAAAGTTTATAATTTTGTTTAAATTGTAAGAGATTCTTCCAATGGCATAGCAAATGACGTTAGAATTTCTCTAATGATGTCTCAAATGGTTGGCCTAAAGTCAATTTTAATTATACCCTCATAAAATGTAAAATAAAATAAAATAAAAATAAAAAATTCAATTATGTGTCAAATTTTCAAACTAAAATTTGTTAAAGTCAAATTTTGTGTCAAATTTGTCACTTCAGTAGTGACAATCATGATCATTGAATTTATTTTTTTCGAGAAATAGATCTAAGGTGTCAAAATAACACATAACTATTGGTGTGATTTTAGTTTTTTTTGTTTTTTTTGCTTCTTCTTCTTTTTTAACTTTGAGCACCATTACACCACCCCCAAACAACCCAAGTAGGCCAACCACCACTATCTCCACTACCATTACCATTGGCACTAATATAACTATTAATGTATTAGTTTTAAGGTTGCAATTAATCAAAAAAAAAATTTTTTTTACGAAAAATATTTTCAAAAACTATTTTATGCATCTATCGAAACAAATCGAATGTCAATCTTTTTTCCCCATTTAAGTCTAAAGAATAATCTTGAGTAATATGTGACAAATTGGAATGAAGGTGAAGTGTCATTGAATTAGATGAAATGGAATGAAATTATTATTTTTTAACCTCTACAAAAAAATCAAAATTACAAAATTATAATTTAAAAAAATTCAAGGGTAAATTACAAATACACCTTTTACGATATTTACTTAAAATATGGATTATCTCCTATAATTTTGAAAATTACAATATTTTCTTGGTATAATTTTTTATTTGACATAATAAAAAAATCCTAACGACTCTCCTGTACTAATAAAACTACTTGAATTGTTAATTAAAATATATTTATGATATTATTAAAAATTGTTAATTAACTTAACGATTTATTAACAAAATGGATAATTTGTTGTGTAATTAAAAACTTGAAAGGGCGAGATGTAATTTTGACAATTGCTAAAAATAATATATATTTTAAACAAATTTCAAGAAATATATTTTTAATTTACTTAAAATTGAAAATTTTTATGTAAATAGCCCATGCCTTGCACGTGCATACTTTACTAGTGTGTATATATATATAAGTTTAGCAGTTAAAGTGTTTGTATCAACTTACTTGTAATTTTATTACTGACATTCTCAATCTGACTAAAAGTAGCTCATTCACGTCGGGATTGGGAATTCATAAAAGTTACTTTATTGTCATCTCGCCCCAATAATTGAACCCTTAGTAATTAAAAGTTGGTTTTAGTATGACTTATTTTTTTGACTTTTTTTATTTATTACAAAAAAAATATAAAAAAATAAATAGATAATATCATTCAAATAAATCAATAAACTATTTATTTTTTGTGTGTGCATACATGTATCCACGGAATAATACACTGCTAAAAACAAAGTAATGGAAAGAAATAATTGAAGCTCTCAAGTTGTGAGCACCTCTTTTGGGTTATACCGAGCTCAGACGCAGATAAGACCTGTGGAGAGGGTGGTCTAGGGTCAGCACCATGTTCGATATGGTACACATGGCCAGCCTTGTTTAAAGAGTGCTTAAAATAGTTAAAAGTGAAAAAGTTATTACAATTTATCACATTATTTTTTCCACTCTTTTTGCATCTATTCTTTGGTAAAATTTTTAAAAATCAACTGAAATAATCAAATTCCTAAAGTTATCTTCTTTTTTTTGTGAGTTTTTTTCAAAATTTGTTCCTTTTTAGTCCATATTGTGTAGATGAATTTAAAAAGTAAAGCTTTTTAAAAAAAATTTATAAAAAAAAAAATTGAAAAGGTCAAAATAAGTAACATAAATCAACTAAAATAAAAAAAATCCTAATGACTCTTTTATATAATAATAAAAATACTTGAATTGTTAATTAAGATATATTTATGATATTATTAAAAACTGTTAATTAACTTAACGATTTATTAACAAAATAGATAATTTGTTATGCAAATTTAAAACTTGAAACAACGAGATGTAATTTCTGCAATTATAAAAAATAATTTATATTTTAAACAAATCTCAAGAAATATATTTTTAATTTACTTAAAATTTTAATATTCTATGTAAATAGCACGTGCCTTGCACGGGCATACATTACTAGTGTATATATATAGTTTAGCGGTCAAAGTGTTTGGACCAACTTACTTGTTATTTGTTTAATCGCCTCGTTTGGGAACCCTCATTTTTAGTCAAAAAGTCAAAAAGTTACTGAATTAGCCAAAAAGCCAACAACCCATACCAAAAAGTCAAAGATTTTCTTTTCTCTCTACTTTTTGCACATCTTTTCGTAAAAAGTCAAAAAGTCATCCCAAACATACTAGTTTTTTTTAGTTTATATTTTAGCCAAATAACCAAAAAGTTACTAAATTAGCCTGTTCCCAAACGAGAATCTGACTAAAAGTAGACCATTCATGTCAGGATTACGAATTCATAAAAATTACTTTATTGTCATCTCTTCCCAATAATAGAACCCTTGGCAATTAAGAGTTGGTTTGGGTATAATTACTTTTTGACTTTTTATTACTCGTTATGAAAAAATATATAAAAAAATAAAAAGATAATGTGATTTAAATAAATCAATAAATTATTTATTTTTTGTGTTGCCAAAATAGCTCTAAATAATGGCTTGGTTTGGAAAGTGTGTTAGCTATTTGACTTTTTGACTTTTTTGATTATTTTAACTTGAGGCTAAAAAATTTAGTTTAAGAAAGACTTTTGATTTTTTTTGACTTTTTTAATTTTTTTGTGAGAGAAAGAATGTAATGATTATTGATTAAATGTGATATTTTGTCTTATTAAACTAAAAAATCTATTTTATTTTTTGTGACTATTTTATCCAAAAAAAACCCACAAACCCTCTTCCCAAAGGCAATGCTTAGTTCATACATATATCCACAAACCCTCTTCCCATAGGCAATGCTTAGTTCATACATATATCCACGAAATAATACACTGCTAAAAACAAAGTAATGGAAAGAAATAATTGATGCTCTCAAGTTGTGAGCACCTCTTTTGGGTTAAACGGGGCTCAGACACAGAAAAGACCTGTGGAGAGGGTGGTCTAGGGGTTAAGACCATGTTCAATATGGTACACCTGGCCAGCCTTGTTTGGAGAGTGGTTAAAATACAATTTATCACATTATTTTTTTTCACCTTTTTTGTATATATTTTTTTTGTAAAAAATTTAAAAATCAACTAAAATAATCTATTCTTAAAGTTATTTTTTTTTAGTGACTTTTTTCAGAATTATGTCAAAATATGTTTACTTTTCAATTCAAGTTGTGTAGACGAATATAAAAAGTAAAACTTTTTTGAAATTTTCTATTAAAAAATTGAAAAGGTCAAAAGAAGTAACATAAATCAGCATAAAAATTTTAATAATTTCTTTCAATCTTATGCATTGAAGTGAAAATTTTCATTCCAATTATATAATGAAGTGATCTAAATCAGCATTGCTATTCTTAAACAAAGTGGTATTTTAAAAAGTTGATAAAAGACTAATTTTTGACTTTTTTAATAACTTCAATAAAAAAACCAATTTTTTGACTAAAAAAATTAAAAACTAACTTTTTACTTTGCATTGCATAGGTATAACCAACTTTATACCAATTTGCAATGGAAGAGACATTCATTCAGTGGTTGATTGGCACTTCTAATTAATTTTGAGACAAATGGGGTGCCATAAGCCCCCACATACTGTACAATAAATGAATTTTGATAATCAATGGTTGATTGGCACCAAAAAAAGTACCAAAACCATAAGCCTCTCAAGTATTGCATTTTAATGAGGGAGGAGGGTATGCTTTCAAATCAATGACATGTTCACCACTCATTTTTGGAGGGGTTATTAGCTCTTTTTCTTGGGTTCCTCATAGACATGACCATTCCTAATTGTGGCCAATTCATTAATCAATAATGATTCATCCTATTAAAAACATCACCACTAATAGCACTAATGCATTAAAAAAGTAAAAAAAAAAAAAAAAAACACAACTCCAAGACCAAAGCATCACATCATTAATGGCGGGACTTACTGCCACCTAATTAGTGGGAGCACTAATTAGTGCTCCAAGCATTTTTCTTCATTAAATTTCCCGTATGGATGCAGCTCACAGGTTGTGGGTCGGGTTTGTGTAGTTTCCTTTTCGCCAGCTTGATTTGTTTTTCAAACTTATTTAATAGTCCTACCTTCCTTCTGTGTGTGCACATGGTGTCTATATGTGGGAGTCGTTTGAGAATTTGGCTTTTTTTTTTATTTTTTATTTTTTCCTGTGGAGTTTTTAATTATTTTAATCTAACTAAAAAAATTGTATTTGAGATGATAATTGATGTTTTCTTTATAATTGATTTAATAATTATAAAAAAAATAATAATTATGATTTAAATATGATATTTTATTTCATTGACTATTTTAATTTATTATATTTTTATTAATTATTTTAATTAAAACAAAAACCTCCCAACCCAAGTTCCAAAACACCCTCCACTATAAGACTACGCACTGTGTGCAATTGAAATTATATTTTGAAATTGTGGAGAGGGGAGAGTAATTTGTGTGGTGCGTAGATCCTAAAAAAATTAAAAAATTAAAAAAGTATGAGACATTTACACACAAGTTATAATTTATGAATATATAGTCTTTACTAAGATTTTTTAGACCTTCAACTCCTATTAAATTTTTAATAGTTGGAATTGCCTTTCAAATTAATGATTATTTATCATTTATGATTATCAATAAAGGAATATAATGATTTGATATTTATTTTGATTTTCAAAACTTTAAAATATCAACTTTCAAATTGAAAACTTAAAAAAAAAAATTATATGCAAATAATAATAATAATGTATTTTGAAAAAAATGAAAAAACTAAATTATTTTTTTGTGCAAAATTGAAAATTTTGTATTTATAAAGAAGCATAAGGATGGAACATTAATGTGCAAAACTGAAAGAAAAAAAAAAAAAAAATTTAAAAACGAAAAAATTGATAATATTTTAGTTTTAAAACTAAAAAAAAAACTAATCCCATCAATTAGTGAAACTATTATCTGGAATATTACTATGCAAAATTGATAATATTTTTAGTTTTAAAAATTGAGAAAAACTGATAATATTCTCAGTTTTATTAAATAGAATTTATTGGTTCAAAAATTTTTAAATAGGACCTGAGTTACCATAATATTTGTAAATAGAACTTTTCAGGAATTAACTCAAAAAATAATTGTTAAATTCAATTTCATTAGTAATCTTGAAAAGAAAGTATAACGTATTGTAATTTTTCTTTTTTTAAGTCTAATTAGAATTAAAATATGATCAAAAGTGGAAGTTATAGAAAATGAAGTGAAATAAAATAAAAAAAGGAAATGAATTTTAAAAAATTATTGTACGGGGGGCAAATATTCGGTACCGCCCGTATTCCTTGCGTCCAAGCTCCGCTTCGATCCGATTAACTTGCGAGCACAATGACGGGGAGCTACCTAGCGGCATGTTACCGGAAAACCCCTCCGACGGTCAAGTTAGCACACACTCAGAGATAGAGAGAGAGAGAGAGAGAGAGAGAGAGAGAGGAAGAGAGTTTCTCTCACCAGATGAAGTTCCATCTTCAGCATGGGGGGCGCAGTCATGCTTATATGCTTTCTGCGCTCACATCTGCATCCATTCGCTTATTGACATGTGGAGCTGTTCTCCTATCTGTTAGCGTAAATTCGGCTAAACACCACCTAATCAAACTGCCACTCGGCATTGGCGGGAATTGGCAGCCCAACGGAATCACCCTGGCCTCCTTCGACCGAGGTACTTAACGAGTCCAACAGTGCCATTCGCCGAGCTCCATCAGAACCGAGCTCGGTAGCATTCCAGTACGGCCGAGCTCTAAATAGGTTAGGCCGGTCCGTGAGAGACCTTTCTGCCGAGCTACATGCGCGAACAATAAGCCTGGGTTGACAGACGATCATCTTGGCTGAATGGGCCCTGGACCTCAACCGAGCAATCCACTCTGGATCAGCCAACGTTAGCTCGGCCCAAACACGCTCGGATCTCTTTTTAACCCGGTCATTACCACGGCCCAAAGCTAGATTATAAAATCTCCCTCACAATTGCCCCTTAATTCTGTTCACATTTGCGTGACTGGAATTACATTACAAGGCCGGGCTAGACTTTTCGCTCCGTGGTTCACTTTGCTCAGTCTATAAACCTCAAAGTTGACAAACAAAGTTAGCTCGTGAACTCGCTTCTTGGCGAGCAAAATCATCTTAGCAACTTCTTGAGCGAGCAAAATCAACTTGGCAAGGACCTTCAAAGTTAGCGAGGAAAGCCAGCTCAGCAACTTGATTCTTGGCGAGCAAGATCAACTCGGCAAGGAACTCCAAGATCGGCGAGCAAGGTCAGCTTGGCGACTTTCTTCGTGGCGAGCAAGATCAGCTCGGCAAGGAACTCTAAGGTTGGCGAGCAAGATCTGCTTCGCGACTTGCTTTTAGGCAAGCAAGATCATCTCGGCAAGGAACTCCAAGGACGACGGGCAAGGTCCGCTCCGCGACTCGCTTCTTGGCAAGCAAGATTAGCTCAGCAAGGAACTCCATAGTCGACGAGCACGGTCCGCTCGGCGACTTACTTCTTGGCAAGCAAGATCAGCTCGGCAAAGAACTCCAAGGTCGGCGCGCAAGGTCCGCTTGGTGACTTACTTCTTGGCGAATAAGATCAGCTCGGCATGAAACTTCATGGTCGACGAGCAAGGTTCGCTCGGCGACTTCCTTCTTCGCGAGCGAGATTAGCTCGGCAAAGAACTCCAAGGTCAGCGAGCAAGGTCCGCTCGGCGACTTACTTCTTGGCGAGCAAGATCAGCTCGGCAAAGAACTCAAAGGTCGGCAAGCAAGGTTCGCTCGGTGACTTACCCCTTGGCGAGCAAGATCAACTCGGCAAGGAACTCCATGGACAATGAGCAAGGTCAGCTCGGTGACTTGCTTCTTGGTGAGCAAGATCAGCTCGGTAAGGAACTCTAAGGTCGGTGAGCAAGGTCCGCTCGGCGACTTACTTCTTAGCGAGCAAGATCAGCTCGACAAAGAACTCCGAGGTCGGCGAGCAAGGTCATCTTGGCGACTTGCTTCTTGGGGGGCAAGATCAGCTCGGCAAAGAACTCCAAGGTCGGCGCGCAAGGTTTGCTCGGTAACTTACTTCTTGGCGGCATGATCAGCTCGGCAAGGAACTCCATGGTCGACGAGCAAGGTCCGCTCGGCGACTTCCGTCTTGGCGAGCGAGATCAGCTCGGCAAAGAACTCCAAGGTCGGCGAGCAAGGTCTGTTCGGCAACTTGCTTCTTGGCGAGCAAGATCAGCTCGGCAAGGAACACAAAGGTCGGCAAGCAAGGTCCGCTCGGCGACTTACCTCTTGGCGAGCAAGATCAACTCGGCAAGAAACTCCAAGGTCGCGAGCAAGGTCCGCTCGGCAACTTGCTTCTTGGCAAGCAAGATTAGCTCAGCAAGGAACTCCATGGTCAACGAGCAAGGTCAGCTCGACGACTTGCTTCTTGGCAAACAAGATCGGCTCAGGAAGAAACTCTAAGGTCGGCAAGCAAGGTCCGCTCGGCGACTTGCTTCTTGGCGAGCAAGATCAGCTCGGCAAGGAACTCCATGGTCGATGAGCAAGGTCCGCTCGGCGACTTTCTTCTTGGCAAGCAAGATCAGCTTGGCAAGGAACTCTAAGGTCGGCGAGCAAGGTCCGCTCGGTAACTTACTTTTTAGCGAGCAAGATCAGCTGGACAAGGAACTCCAAGGTCGACAAGCAAGGTCAGCTCGGCGACTTTCTTCTTGGCGAGTAAGATCAGCTCGGGAAGGAACTCCAAGGTCGGCAAGCAAGGTCCGCTCGGCGACTTACCTCTTGGCGAGCAAGATCAACTCGGCAAGAAACTCCAAGGTCGCGAGCAAGGTCCGCTCGGCAACTTGTTTCTTGGCGAGCAAGATTAGCTTGGCAAGGAACTCTAAGGTCGGCAAGCAAGGTCTACTCGGCGATTTTCTTCTTGGTGAGCAAGATTAGCTCGGCAAGGAACTCCATGGTCTGCGAGCAAGGTACGTTCAGCGACTTGCTTCTTGGCGAGCAAGATTAGCTTGGTAAGGAACTCCATAGTCGACGAGCAAGGTCCGCTCGACGACTTCCTTCTTGGCGAGCAAGAACAGCTCGGCAAGGAACTCCAAGGTTGGTGAACAAGGTCCGCTCGGCGACTTACTTCTTAGCGAGCAAGATCAGCTCGGCAAGGAACTCCAAGGTCGGTGAGCAAGGTCAGCTCGCGCGACTTGCTTCTTGGTGAGCAAGATCTACTTGGCAAGGAACTCCAAGGTCGCGAGCAAGGTCCGTTCGGTGACTTGCTTCTTGGCTAACATGATCAGCTCAGCAAGGAAATCCAAGGTTGGTGAGCAAGGTCCGCTCGGCGACTTGCTTCTTCGCGAGCAAGATCAGCTCGGAAGGAACTCCAAGGTCACCGAGTAAGGTCAGCTCAGCGACTTACTTCTTCGCGAGCAAGATCAGCTTGGTAAGGAACTCCAAGGTCACGAGCAAGGTCTGCTCGGCGACTTGCTTCTTGGCGAGCAAGATCAACTCGGTAAGGAACTCCATGGTCAACGAGCAAGGTCAGCTCAACGACTTGTTTCTTGGCAAGCAAGATCAGCTCAGCAATGAATTCTAAAGTTGATTAAAACCATCAACGAACCTCTTGCCGAGTAAAATTCATCCGACAAGGAATTCCAGATTTGATAAAATCATCAACAAACCTCTTACCGAACAAAATCCGTTTGGCAAGAAGTTCCAAAATTGATCAAAACCATCAACAAATCTCTTGCCGAGCAAAATCCGCCCTGCAAATAATTTTGATCTTTCCGTCAAAATGATTGTTAGTTGCCCCTTGGACCGAACTAAATCCGCTTGGCGAGGCAAAAATACAACAATTCTCAAAAAAATGGTCTACTTGTTTTATTGTGCCAATCGCAAAAAGGGTTACAAAAATAGAACTAAGAACAAAACTTTAGATTGGCAGAGTTCGATGTTCTGAAAATGGATCGGCCATTTACATTCCGCGAGTTTTATGCCCCTTTTCCTCGGCCTTCTTAGAGACGTCTTCCAAAAACCAAACTCCCTATATCTCTTCAATGGTGGTTTGCATGGTTGTAACGCCCTCAAAATAGACCCATAAATCATACATTCTTGACACACTTAGACATAAGAGGATAAAGCATAATTACATTTCATCAGAGTATTCATTACAAAAAGTATTGCATGTTGACAACAAAAGTAAATGCCCTGCGAGCTTACAACTTTCCAAGCCAACACTTGGTTACACAAAGGAGAGTACTACTCAAAATACAAAATAAGCCCTTGGCTTGATATACATGTAATACAAGAGTGTAATCACAAAAGATGTCCCAGCCACTAAGCCTCTCAAGTTACGTCCTTGGAGGTGGCATGCTACCTGTACCTGAAAATGATGTCTCATATAGGGTGAGCCAACGCCCATTAGAGATATGCTAAACATACTATGAGCAAAAACTAAAACATTAGCATTTGATAAATATTTAACTCACATGAATCAATTCATAATTACATGACAAATGTGTCCATGTTTCATTTCATTTTTCATTTCTTATCCAATTTCTCAATTCATAACCCTGGCTCAGAACCTGGCCATATACTTTAAATGAGATTACATCTCATATCAATAACTCTTCCATTTCAACAATAGATACATATTCTTGTTGTATCAATAACACATAAAAACACTTCCATACTTCACAGATGATACACAGATTTGCTGTATCAACACTTCAATAGATACACATATTTGCTGTATCAATGGAATTCATCCCCAATCTCCTCCCAATTAATATCCGGTTTAGGAGTCCATCCCCTATCTTCCCCTAAACCGTGGAGTACATCCTCTATCTTCTCCCATATAATACAATGTATATGTATATAAACACATATCATATACATAATCAATCAATACATAAATTTGATGTATTATTTCAACCGTCATATTTGATGACATATTCATTTGATTAGTTTTAGTTCGCCTAATCATCATGCATTGTCTACAACAATCAAGACTATCCTCCACCGATAGCCCAAAGCAGTTATTTCTAAACAGATAATAAATGTCTCAACAGATATATAATCTCAACATTTTCAAAGTGAGCGATTAATAAATCAAACTCCATCATTCTATCATATAATAAGCCAATTTCATTATTTCTACCTCAATTTCATAATTTCATGATAAATGTCATTAATTACACTAATGACCCAAATATACCCAAACATGACATTTTTCCATTTTTTCTCAATAGTGACCCAAAGGTCCAAATATTAACAAAAACATCAATAACCTCCTTTTAGACCTAAAACACATATGTTTGAATCAAAAGAGCAAAAACCCCTCTTTAACACATTACAAACCCTAACTCCCCAACTCAAACCATTTATACAAAAAGCTCAACATTTAGGTTAAAGCTTATAAAGATGAGTAGGAAACCCTACCTCAAGAGATGAGACCCAATGGAGAAGATGGAGAAATCTCGAAGTGCTCCAAACCAAGAAATTTTCGGATTGATAGATAGCCCACAACAAACTCCACACTTTTTACAAAAGGACAAAGGGAATAGCTCACTCAAACTAGATCAATACCTAAAGAGAAGTTGTGTTTATAGAGAGAGAAGCTCTCTAATGGAGGTTTTGAAAAGTAAGAGAGAGAAACGAAGTTGAAAAAGTGATCCAAAAATCGGACTTCGGATTGATATACAGCACTCTCCGCTCGAGCATGGAACGCCTCGCTCGAGCGTCAGACACAGACTCACGCTCGAGCGTCAAAAGTGTCACTCGAGCTTTGATTGCACACTTCCAGAAATTTTGCAGACCATGGTCCCCGCTCGAGCGTCAGACTCCCCATTCGAGCGGAGGAACAAAATCAAAGGGTCACGCTCGAGCGCCAAAACTCCCGCTCGAGCGTCTGAAGACCTGCAGAGAAAATACTAGGAGATGGAAAATCACGCTCGAGCGTCAAAACTCCCGCTCGAGCGGAGAAGCAACAACAGAGGCCCCGCTCGAGCGTCAAAAGCCCCGCTCGAGCGTGAAGGCCAAATTCTGGGCATCAACTTTTGGTTTCAAAGCACAACCAACCTGTTTCAAACCTGCCCAACACAACCCAAGACTCAAATACAAAGAGTAAAGGATGGAAATGAGAATGAGACAACAACACATCCATCGGAACCGAGTCCACAATACAATAAATAAAGAGAAGAAAGACCAAGATCGCTATAACCTCCTCCCCTTAAGGAATTTCGTTCCCGAAATTAAGTACATGTTTTCAAAAACATGTTTTTCTCAATTCTCAACAGTATTACAACTCAACATTCATCCACTTGACCCAATACCGGTCATCCTATCTCTTTTCAAGAGGCATTTCACAATATATACTCAATATGCATTATTAGCATGCTTTCCCTTGAAATTTACCAATCTTAACACATATTTCACAATTCTATATCATATTCAACGTTCATGATATACTTCCACTTCTACAATACATTCAACATATGCAATGTTACATTAAACTTCCATTTCAAGGCAAGTTTCAAAATACTTCCATAAATCAAAACATATACGATGTTTTACAACTCAAGACATATTTAATACTCTTAAAATTCATCAATATTACAAAATCCCAATACATGGTTAAACATTTACAAACAAGTCCGGATATTTCTCATGGACATCCAACTCACGTTCCCAAGTGGCTTCTTCCACTCCGTGATGTTTTCACAAAACCTTTACTAAGGGAATGGTCTTGCCTCGTAAGACTTATCCCTCCTATCCAAGACCCGAACCGGCCTCTCCTCATACGAGGCATCCTCGTCAACTTCTAAGTCAGTCCAATCCAATACATGCGATAGATCTGGCTCGTACTTCCGAAAGATACTAACATGAACTACGTCATGCACTCTAGACAACTGCGGCGGCAAGGCTAAACGATAGGCTACCTCGCCAAACTTCTCAAGGATCTCAAAGGGACCAATAAACTGAGGGGACAACTTCCCACTCTTCCCAAACCTCATCAAACCCCGCCTAGGTGATATTTTCAGAAATACATGATCACCCGTCTCAAATGCCAAAGGCCTCCTCCTACGGTCGACATAACTCTTTTGGCGACTCTGGACTGTAACAAGCCTCCTACAGATAAGCTCAACCTTCTCCGTTGTTTCTCTCACCAACTCCGGGCCCAACAAAGGTGCATCACCTTCCTCGGCCCAATAAACTGGAGACCTACAAGGTCAGCCATACAAAGCCTCAAACGGTGCCATACCGATACTCGACTGAAAAATATTGTTATAGGCAAACTCCACCAAGGGCAAGTGCCTCTCCTACGTCCCACTAAAGTCAAGGACACAACCTCGAAGCATATCCTCAAGGATCTGAATAGTACGCTCGGACTGCCCGTCAGTCTGAGGATGATAAGTCATGCTAAAGGTCAATCTAGTACCCAAGACACTCTGCAAACTCTGCCACAACCTAGCAGTAAAACAAGGATCTCTATCAGAGACGATTGACACTGGGACCCCGTGCAACCTCACTATGTCCCGAATATACAAGTCGGTAAGATGATCTACTGAATCTCTCACGTGTATAGGAATGAAGTGCGCCGACTTAGTCAACCGATCTACAATCACCCAAATAGCATCACTACCCCACTGAGTCCTCGGAAGACCTACAACGAAGTCCATAGTGACATGCTCTCATTTCCACTCGGCAATAAGCAAGGGTTGCAATAAACCCGCTGGCCTCTGATGCTCGGTCTTCACTTGCTGACAAGTAAAGCACTTCGATACGAAAACTGCCACATCTCTCTTCATACCTCGCCACCAAAACTGGCGACCCAAATCACGATACATCTTGGGCCTCCTGGATGCACCGCAAGGCGTGAATGGTGAAACTCTCGGAGTACCTCCTCTCGACAAGACTCCGGTACAAACAAGCGGTCACGGTATCTCACACTCAGGTCAGGATACACAGACAAACCCTTCTCAGCCTTCTCACTGGAGATCTTCTCTCGGAGTGATTCTACCTTTTGTGCCTCTAACACTCGATTCACAAGTGTAGGCTACGCAAGAACAGAAAACAAGGCCGCAGCCTCAACGGATTCGCCCAGAAGCAAATCAAACTCGCCAAGTGCACCCAACATCTCCCACTCCTGGATGGTTATACAGGCTACATCACTAATGGATTTCCTACTAAGGGCATCGGCCACAACATTGGCCTTTCCCGGGTGATAATGCAACTCGAAGTCGTAGTCCTCAATGAACTCCATCCACCTTCTCTGCCTCCAATTCAAATCACTCTGTGTAAACAGATACTTTAGACTCTTATGATCTGAGAATACCTCGAATCTCTCACCATAAAGGTAGTGCCTCTAAATCTTCAAGGCAAAGATCACTGCTACTAATTCTAGGTCATGCGTAGGGTAATTCCTCTCGTGTATTTTCAACTGACGTGAACCATAATCTACCACTTTCCCTTCTTGCATCAATACACAACCCAAACCCTCTCGTGAGGCATCACAATAAACCGCATAACTCAACCCTCTCTCCGGAATTATCAAGACCGGAGCGGTGGTCAATCTAACCTTCAACTCTTGGAACGACTTTTCACAAGTCTCACTCCATACAAATTTGACCCCTTTCCACGTCAATCTAGTCAATGGCGAAGCTAGCTTGGAGAAATCTTTCACAAACCGACGGTAATATCCAGCTAACCCTAGAAAACTGCGAATCTTAAAAACACTCTTAGACTGTGCCCAATCTTGCACTGCCTCAATCTTGGATGTATCAACAGACACCCCTTCCTCGAAAACCACATGGCCTAAGAACTTAACCTCTCTTAGCCAGAACTCACACTTCCCAAACTTGGCATATAGCCTATGGGCTCTAAACAATTCAAGCACCACTCTCAAGTGTTCCTCGTGCTCTTCCTCAGAAGGTGAATAAATCAGAATGTCGTCCACGAAAATGACTACAAAACGATCTAAGAATTCCCGGAATATCTGGTTCATCAAGTCCATAAACACTGCCAATGCATTGGTGAGCCCAAACGGTATCACCAGAAACTCGTAATGGCCATACCACGTACGGAATGCCGTCTTCGGAATATCCTCCTCCCTGACCCTCAACTGATGGTAACCCGATCTCAAATCTATATTAGAGAAACAACAGGACCCCTTAAATTGGTCAAACAGATCATCTATACGGGGCATGGGGTACATATTCTTAACCGTAGCCCGATTCAACTTCCGATAATCGATACAAAGTCTCAAGGCACCATCTTTCTTTTTAGCAAAGAGAGCCGGTGCTCCCCACGGCGAAACACTAGGGCGAACAAAACCCTTATCTAGCAACTCCTGGAGTTGAATCTTTAACTCACTCAACTCGGTTGGGGCAAAACGGTAAGGTGCCATAGAAATCGGCGCTGTGCCAGGCACTAAATCAATAGAGAACTCTATCTCTCGATGATGTGGCAAATTGACAAAATCCTCGAGAAAAACGTCTGAGTACTCACAAACTACTCTCGGCAACTCAACCCTGGTCTCATCACACTCACTACTCATAAAGCTAACGAGAAGACCACTAAGCTCACTCCGCCCTCGCGGATCATACACCGGTGGTAACACACTACCAACCCGATCCCCCAAGAAATGGAAACAATCCGCGCTCAAGGTACATACTGTGACCTTCTGGCGTTAACAATCAATAACAGCCCGGTATGACGATAGCTAGTCCATATCCAAAATTACATCAAAACCCGACATAGCCATAACTACAAAACAAAATGGAAGTCGGCGATCTTCTACCTCTATATCACAACCTCTACACCCTTGTTTCAAAATCAACTCACCCCCAACAGGTGATACAACACAAATAGGAGATGCTAACTGTGCCAACTCCAAACCCAAAACAAATGCAAATGCAGTAGTTATAAAGGAATGAGATGCACCCGTATCAATCAACACGTTGGCAACCGAGTTGCAAAACAAAAAAGTACCTCTCACAACAGATGGAGTCGGTACAAGATCCTGCGCAGTAACAACATACACACGCGCTGTAGGCCCCTGATCTACCTGCTCACCTCTAGGAGCAAAAGACTGCTGCACAGACTGGGACGACGAAGCTCCCTAATTGGCCCTCGAGGCCTGAACTGACTGAGCTAGCTGAAAGCTCTGCCTCTGCCCAGATGCACCAGAAGTGCCACTCAACTGCGGGCAAAACCTTTTCAGGTGCCCCGCCTGATCACATTGGTAACAAGAGAGCGGCTGGCCTCTGCCCTAACTCTGGCTCTAAGGTCGAGCCGAAGATGAAGCTGCTCTCTGCCCTCCTCCCCTCTGCGGGCAAGCTGGAGACTTGTGGCCCAGCTGACCACATTTGTAACAGGTAATGTCTCCCTGATTGCCTCTCCCAGAACCTGCACTCGGCACTGGAAAGGTCGATCTAGCAAAAGCACCCTGGGACTGCTGAGGGTTAGAACCCTTGGAACCCTTCTGCCTCCTACCGTCCCCCTGACCATCCTGACTCCTCTTGGAGCCCCTCTGTCTCTCCTCCTCCTCCTGTATCATAATCTCCATATGGGCTGCAGCATCCACAAAACGCCCATAATCTCGGGTCATAGAACCCCCAACTCTCATCTTGAGGCCATGCCTCAACTTCCTCTCAAACTCGATCCAACGAAGTTCCTCAGACGCCATAAGCTCAGGTGCGAACCTAGATAAGCTAGTAAATGCAGCCTCAAACTTGGCCACTGATAAACTCAGCTGCTTGAGCTGACAAAACTGGTCTCTCAACTTCTCCCTGACAGCTGAAGATAAGAACTTCTCCTGGAAGGCATCCGCAAAAGCCTCCTATGTACCACCAACACGACCTCTCATGAACTTCCACCACTGACCCGCATCCCCCTTAAGCTAGAAAGATGCTAAGGTCACCTTCAATGCCCCGTCTTTGATTCCAATCATCTAAAACGTCTTAGTCATCTACTCCAACCATTCATCCGCCTTAAGTGGCTCTTTAGGATCCCCAACAAACTCATCCGGATTGGACCGGAAGAACTCACTCTTCATAAAGGAAGGCCTTGCATCAACAACCTGGGCCTGAACCGGATTCTCAGCTCTGAGAATGCCTATGGATTCCCTCATGGCTCCTGCTATCTCGAGGGCTAAGGCACCCATGGCCTGCTAACCTGCTGGCTCGGCCACATTGGCCTGACCAACACCCTCTTGCTGCACCGGAATATCATCCGGTAAAGGCATCTCCTGCCTACCACGCCTACCACGTCTACCTCCACGTCCTCGTCCTCGTCCTGACCTTTTAATAAAGGTAATGAAGAACATTAGCACATACACAAATGTGCCGAAGCTATAACACTCGCGTCCTAATGCATGGACAACTGTAATTCACTCCACGTAAGCACATAATCACATAAGCACTCACGAATTTCATTTTTGGATAATGATAGTCCCGAGGCGTTACTAGAGTTCCGGTTAGAAACAACATTGATCAAGTGCTTTTCCAACAAGACTCATAGAAAACCAAGGATCCAATCAACATCCTAGAAACTAAATTCCATACCCATATAGTCATATAAACATGCTATCACATAAGCACATAAAATTACACATAAGTCTCTAACAAGCGAGACAAACCCATTGTGATACAAATCACTTCCCACGTACCCAAAGTATTCAAACCCGGTATGCTTTGATACCAAGTTGTAACGCCCTCAAAATAGACCCATAAATCATACATTCTTGACACACTTAGACATAAGAGGATAAAGCATAATTATATTTCATCCGAGTATTCATTACAAAAAGTATTGCATGTTGACAACAAAAGTAAATACCCTGCGAGCTTACAACTTTCCAAGCCAACACTTGGTTACAAAAAGGAGAGTACTAACTCAAAATACAGAATAAGCCCTTGGCTTGATATACATGTAATACAATAGTGTAATCACAAAAGATGTCCCAGCCACAAAGCCTCTCAAGTTACGTCCTTGGAGGTGGCATGCTACCTGTACTTGAAAATGATGTCCCATATAGGGTGAGCCAACACCCAGTAGAGATATGCTAAACATACTATGAGCAAAAACTAAAACATTAGCATTTGATAAATGTTTAACTCACATGAATCAATTCATAATTACATGACAAACGTGTCCATGTTTCACTCCATTTTTCATTTCTTATCCAATTTCTCAATTCATAACCCTGGCTCAGAACCTGACCATATACTTTAAATGAGATTACATCTCATATCAATAACTCTTCCATTTCAACAATAGATACACATTCTTGCTGTATCAATAACACATAAAAACACTTTCATACTTCACAAATGATACACATATTTGCTGTATCAACACTTCAATAAATACACATATTTGTTGTATCAATGGAGTCTATTCCCTATCTCATCCCAATTAATATCCGGTTTAGGAGTCCATCCCCTATCTTCCCCTAAACCGTGGAGTACATCCCATATCTTCTCCCACATAATACAATGTATATGTATATAAACACATATCATATACATAATTAATCAATATATAAATTTGATGTATTATTCCAACTGTCATATTCGAAGACATATTCATTTGATTAGTTTTAGTTCGCCTAATCATCATGCATTGTCTACAACAATCAAGATTATCCTCCATTGATAGCCCAAAGCAGTTATTTCTAAACAGATAATAAATGCCTCAACAGATATATAATCTCAACATTTTCAAAGTGAGCGATTAATAAATCCAACTCCATCATTCTATCACATAATGAGCTAATTTCATTATTTCTACCTCAATTTCGTAATATCATGATAAATGTCATTAATTACACTAATGACCCAAATATACCCAAACATGGCATTTCCCATTTTTCTCAATAGTGACCTAAAGGTCCAAATATTAACAACAACATCAATAACCTCCTTTAGACCCAAAACACATATATTTGAATCAAAAGAGCAAAAACCCTTCTTTCCAATATAACACATTACAAACCCTAACTCCCCAACTCAAACCATTTATACAAAAATCTCAACATTTAGGTTAAAGCTCATAAAGATGAGTAGGAATCCCTACCTCAAGAGATGAGACCCAATGGAGAAGATGGAGAAATCTCGAAGTGCTCCAAACCAAGAAATTTTCGGATTGATAGATAGTCCACAACAAACTCCACACTTTTTACAAAGGGACAAATGGAGTAGCTCACTCAAACTAGATCAATACCTAGAGAGAAGTTTTGTTTATAGAGAGAGAAGCTCTCCAATGGAGGTTTTGAAAAGTAAGAGAGAGAAAAAAGAGTTGAAAAAGTGATCCAAAAATCGGACTTTGGACTGATATACTGCACTCCCCGCTCGAGCGTGGAACGCCCCGCTCGAGGTTCAGACATAGATTCACACTCGAGCGTCAAAAGCGCTGCTCGAGCGTCGATTGCACACTTCTAGAAATTTTGCTGACCATGGGCCCACTCGAGCGTCAGACTCCCCGCTCGAGCGGAGGAACAAAATCAAAGGGTCACGCTCGAGCGTCAAAACTCCCGCTCGAGCGTCTGGAGACCTGCAGAGAAAATACTAGGAGATGAAAAATCACGCTCGAGCGTCAAAACTCCCACTTGAGCGGAGAAGCAACAACAAAGGGCCCGCTCGAGCGTGAAGGCCAAATTCTGGGCATTAACTTTTGGTTTCAAAGCACAACCAACCTGTTTCAAACCTGCCCAACACAACCCAAGACTCAAATACAAAGAGTAAAGGATGGAAATGAGAATGAGACAACAACACATCCACGGAACCGAGTCCGGAATACAATAAATAAAGAGAGGAAAAACCAAGATCGCTATAATGGCCATCATCTTGTCCGATTGCGTGAACCTTTCGCACTACTCTCTTATTCTTTACTACTGGACTTATCATCACGGTAACTGCAGCTGCATCGTCTTCGATTCGGATGTGCTCATTACTGTGTTGCATTAGCAATTCCATGGTTGACGGTTGATTCATTGTGAGCGAGTCTCTCAGTCGATGTCCAACTGGAAGACTGCGCTTATACTGAGTGATTGCAAGGTTGGTCGGGTAACCAAGGATCTCGTTGAAAGTCTCCCAATACTTAGTGTTATACACCTTCAAAGAGTCGCCTGGCTCCATCTTTACTCTCAAGAGATGGTCAATTTCCTTGGGCATTTTAGCATTTGTCTTAAATCTGGTGACAAATGCCTCTGCCAACTGTTGCCACCCCTCGATGCTCTCCTCCGGTAGCCTCTCAAACCATTTTAGGCCCAACTCGCCTAAACTCGATGGAAAAACAAGGCACATGAGCGCATCGTTTCGCCTGTGCCCAGCCATAACCTGTCGGAAGTGGCTTATGTGCATATATGGATCAGTCTTTCCGTCATAGAGAGTGAACTTTCGTTGACGGAACCCGGGGGGGAGCGATGTGTTCTTGATCTCTACAGAAAAAGTAGAGATGGCAATCTGAAACCGGCCCGATGGGGACCCGACCCCCCGATCCCGAATATAACGGTTATTCCCCGAAAAATACCTCCGACGGGCCGGGGATGGTGATAAAAAAAAATCCCCGATGATAATCGGGCCGAGAATGAGGATACATGTTTCAGTCTCGGTCCGCCCCGGCCTTGGCCCCGAGCCCCGCCCCGTTTGTCCCCGAATGATTTATATATTATATATATATTTTTTTGTTCTCATCTATATCTCATTATAGATTTACTCTCTCTCTCTCTCAATTCCTCACATGTCTCTTCCACCGTCTCTGGTCTCTCTCTTCTTCACCATCTCTCACCGCCACCTTCTCCTCCACCAATCCACCCACCACTCCCCTCCTCACTCCCCCTCCTTCTCACGCCTCTCATCTCTTTCGTCTCTCTCTTCCTCACTCACGTCTCTCATCTCTCTCATCTCACCGTGTCATAGCCCCGTACATAGGACAAGTTTGAAGATGGACAGACCGTGGTTCGATCGATCTGAAGCTACCACTGCCGGCTTCTCTCGTCTCACCGGCAGCTCCCTTACCGCCGCCTTCTTCTCTCTACACAGTATCTCTCTCTCTCTCTCTCTCTCTCTCACACGGATCCGTTGGTTTCAGATCTGTTGGTGATGAAGATGTTGCTTTCAGATCTGTTGGTGATGAAGATCTGTTGTTTTGATTTTTTTTTTTTTTGATGTTCTTGATGGTGATGAAGATCTGTTCTTGATGCTGCTTTTTTTATGTTGTTGAGATGTTGATTTTTTTTTTTCTTTTGATGTTGATGTTGTATTTTTGACCGGGGATTTTCGGGGTCGGGGAAACCCGATCTCCGTTAGGGGGTGGGGGCGAGGGCGGTAGTTGGTTCCCCGTTAGGGATGAGGATGGGGACGGGGGGAAGTTCTGCCATCGGGGATCGGGGATGAGGAGGGTGATCCCCGGCCCCGCCCCGTCCCGTCCCGTCCCGTTGCCATTCCTAGGAAAAAGGGGTGGCACTCAGCCTTGCCAACTCTTTGTCTGGTGGCGCCCGTGCCGCTAAGCGTGGCAATGGCATGGTGACCATTTCACTAGCTCGCCCTCTAGGGACTAGCCGCTACAGTGCAAGCACTCTCTGCACCTTCTGCCGGCGAGTGCGCTCCTCCAACACATCCCTTAAGTCTTTCGAACGGTCGGAGCGAGAATACCCTGACGCCGTTGTCGGGCATGAGGGGTGGTAACTGTTGTCCTGCATGCGAGATATCGCCGCCGGTGCTACGTAGTCTCCAGTTCTGAAGCTTCTCGTGACAGAGAGTGAAGGGGTGCGACACCTATTAAGACTATCGGAACGGCGGGAATGGGCGTGTTCACTGTGGTTTCCCATTCCAGCAATGCCCTTTCCCTTCATCTGGCGTCTCATGGCCTCCATCTCCGTCTCCATTTTCTTGATGATGGTATCTTGGTTTCTCAGCTTGTCTTCCAAGTGTTGAGTGTGTGAATCTCGCCGTTGGCGACGCTCTTTTGGAATGACAGAGCGCCCAAAACTCATTGCACGCTTGTCTCGCGCATCCCTGGGAAGTCCTTGTGCGGAGGTCTCTAAATCAGCCATCGTCAGAATGGCGGACAGGCCATCTCTGAGACAAACGGACTCTGGCGTGATGCCGTCGATGGCGAGTAACGGAATGTCGTTGTGGTTTGCCATAAAAGATGACCGGAGAAGCTTGGAGGATAAGGTTTTGTCTGTCGACTTCCCACAGACGGTGTCAGTTGTACGGGGGGCAAATATTCGGTACCACCCGTATTCCTTGCGTCCAAGCTCTGCTTCGATCCGATTAACCTGCGAGCACAACGACAGTGAGCTACCCGGCAGTGTGTTGCCGGAAAACCCCTCCGACGGTCAAGTTAGCACACACTCAGAGATAGAGAGAGAGAGGAAGAGAGTTTCTCTCACCAGATGAAGTTCCAACTTCAGCATGGGGGGCGTAGTCATGCTTATATACTTTCTGCGCTCACCTCTGCATCCATCCGCTTATTGACACGTGGAGCTGTTCTCCTATCTGTCAGTGCAAATTCAGCTAAACACCACCTAATCAAATCGCCACTCGGCATTGGCGGGAACGGGCAGCCCGGCGGAATCACCCCGGCCTCTTTCGACCGAGCTACTTAACGAGTCCAACAGTGCCACTCGCCGAGCTCCATCAGAACCGAGCTCAGTAGCATTCCAGTACGGCTAAGCTCCAGACAGGTTAGGCCAGTCCGTGAGAGACCTTTCTGCCGAGGTACATGCGCGAACAATAAGCCTGGGTTGACAGATGATCATCTCGGCCGAATGGGCCCTGGACCTCAACCGAGCAATCCACTCTGGATCAGCCAACGTTAGCTCGGCCCAAACACGCTTGGATCTCTTTTTAGCCCGGTCATTACCACGGTCCAAAGCCAGATTATGAAATCTCCCTCACAATTGCTTTTAGTAAACATTTAGTTAAAATGAAAATTTTAAAAATAATTTAATAGTGAGTTGCTAAGAGTTAGACTATAACATTTTATTTTATTTTTTTGTAATTTCTTTATAACTGGAGAGAAAATTTGCTTAAAATATATGCGGTTCTTGAAGCTTTGAAGGAAGTTACCTAGCAGTATAAATATGGCGAAAAAATACAGCTGTACGGGGAGGAAATAATTCTCCTCGTATAATCCTGTTGACCAAGTCTACGCTCCTCCGTACGACGTCGCTTTGTCACCTGAAAACACAAACGTGAGCTAGCCGGCGGGTGTGTGCCGGAAACCTCTCCGATGCCTAAGTCAGAAAACTTGACAAATAGACAAAGCTCTATGTTCTCAGAAAAAATTGTGTTCAATTACCTCCTCCAAGGTGGTGCTTGTGAGCTTTTATAGGTTTCGAGTGACACAATCCTAGTAGGACTTTTACTTCTCCATGCAGAGTCCTCCTAGGAT
This sequence comes from Camellia sinensis, assembly GCF_055761805.1. Taxonomy (NCBI): domain Eukaryota; kingdom Viridiplantae; phylum Streptophyta; class Magnoliopsida; order Ericales; family Theaceae; genus Camellia; species Camellia sinensis. The sequence continues at coordinate 60,738,589 of NC_138967.1, forward strand.
TCATATTCCTAAGGATAATGCTTATCCTTTTACACCCTCCCCCACTGCTTAAACCAAGTGGGATGGTTTTCCCTTTGGCCGAACTACTATATAACCGAAATAAACTTGACTATGCAGAGCCACTGAATAAACCGAACTCATCCTTAGTTCGGTCCTTGTGTCATCCCTTTCTTATCTCGGCTTTCTATGTAGAACCCATAGTACGGTCCTAGACCGAACCAATGACTTTCAGCCGGTCTAGCCCCAATACCGGTATAACTCCAAGTTGCTTTCGGACCGAAGTATCTTTTACAGTCACTGTGCCGAAATAAACCTTAGGCCGAAGTAGCCTTGCCTCTCCTGGGCCGGAGTAACACTGCGGTCTTCCCTGGGCCGAAGTAACATTGCGGCCTTTTCACCAAGTTTTTGGCACTTTGGGCCACAAAGCCCATCTCATAGCTCGGCCCAATTTTTACCAAAAATTACCCTCTCAATTGCCCCTTAATTCCATCTGCACAGCATGATTGGGATTACCAGTCCAACCGAGCTGAAGTTATTAAGATTTTCTAGCCGAGCTAAAAACCCTTTAGCCTCTCCAGCCGAGCTAAATTTACTTCGGGCTTCACTTTGTCCGGTCAAAACGTCTCTTCAATCACGACTGTAACGCTTCCCCTTCCCTTGCCACGTGGCGGGCTTTGATAGGCCGTGAGCTGTTATCACGCCGCCTTCGTACTTCGAACTTTTTGAACAGTCCCCCCCTTTTTGCCGCTCTTTCCTCTCTCCTCTTTCACAAAATAACCTTTCTGCCTTTGAACCATTCACCTTCACTATTCTTCGTCTTCTCTCTCTGTGTTCTTGCCGTTCGTGCTCTTCCTTTTCTGCAACAGTTTTCATCTTCAGTCCCTTTTTCTCTAATCTGGTAAGCAAATCTACTTTCTTTCTTGCTTTGTTTTGCTTTTTGCATCTGTATATCTTGTTTTTGTATGTTTTTTTGCAAAACACATTTGTATAGTTTTGTTTTGCAACTGTACTTTTACGACAAAATAATAGCAGAGCTTATACGCGCATGAACTTCTGTAAAAAACTAGCCTTAGATCCAAAATTAGGTAGCAACCGAACTAGGATCCGGTTTGCCCGATATAGGTAGATCACTGTAGTCAATAACCGAACTAGAACTTGAAAGTCTCAAAGAGTCACCAACGCCTGACTCACTGTAGCCGAAATAAGATCACCGAGTTTTGAACATATCAAACTAGGAACCTCGGTTTTCAACCGAACTAAGCTTTCGGGGCCAAGCCAGCTTTCTTAGTTTCTAAACCGAACTCAGAAAGCTGCCCCTAGAGGCTCAACCGAAGTAACTTCATTCACACTACAACCGATTTAGGCCTTGGGGCTAAACCAGCTTTCTTAGTTTTTTAGACCGAACTCAGAAAGCTGCCCCTAGACGATAAACCGGTCTAACGAGCAACCTGCTCAGATCGAGCTACCAAACCTTTTGATGAACCGAGATAGAACTAGTTTTTTGAGGCCGAAGTAGGGCTCTTATACCTTGCTTTTAAATTGCAGCACGGTCCAATGATCTGTGCTTAACCCCTTTGTTTTCTACTTTGCAGACTTAGGTTGCCCAGGCATTCCTTCTTGTGCTCAACCGAGCAACTTGAGTCCAATCTTCCGATCGGGATAACTTATTAATAATTTATACCACAAATGGGTAAGTATAGGTATCTGGTAGATACCCCAGGTGGCATGGCCGAATTCCGAAGGGATTATGGCATTCCAGATGATGTACACCTTACCCTAGCCAAAAAGGAAACCATTCCGTGGAACAACCAAGGCTTTGTCCCCTTTACTGTTTTATCTATTATAGAAACCGGACTAAGGTTCCCTGTCCAGCCTTTAATTTGCGAATTTCTTAGGCAAACCAGACTATGCCCAACCCAGCTATCCACCAATACATACCGGATAATAATGGGTATTGCCGAGCTAAACCGCCAAGCAGGCTTGAACCTCGGTTTAGCCGAGATCTTCCACCAGTACTCCATAGGTTCCAAAGATGATGGCTGGGTTTATTACCTTAGGATACGCCGACGTAGAGAAAAGATAATCAAAGATACCCCGGATAAGGATGTTAATGACGACGACTTCTTCTGGGTATCGGGCAATTTCGAAGATCAGCAAGCCCCAATCCCAGGCCGAAGTATAAACTGGAAGAAAGGAGAACCTGGTAGAGTCACTTCGGTTTCATACATGTTTTTCTGTTACTACGGTTTCAGATTTCACAACCGGTCTGACAGTTTGAATCTTTTTTGCAGATTCAGCTCATCTTGCTTTCCATTATAGTTATCCAAATCTGAACACACTTCGAGCCGCACTACGGATTAAAGAAAGAAGTTGGTCAAGGCTTCTAAACTTTGAGCCGACCTATAGATATAGCGGTCGTCGAAAAGCTCGAGTGACCGATTTCCTTCTTGAAGAAGCACCCGAACCGGACCCAACCTTGCCCGAAATACGACTTGTCCCACTAACAGCTGAAGAAGAGATGGCGAAGAAAAGCAGAGTGAGGGCCCTTCTGACCGCGACAACCAGGGCCGAAGTGCAACCATCCTTAGAAACGCAGCCTGCCGTTGTGGCCCTCCCTTCTCAGCAGCCTTCTTCATCTCGTCCTTCCAAACGTGCCCGATCTACATCGACCGAACAGCAACTTGTCGATGAGGTTGAATCCATCCCCCAAAGTCCTCAACCTTCCCCCCAACCGGAGCAAACTGACCGAGCCGAATCTCCGAAGTGGGCTCCGCCGCTGACCTTTAACGACTGAGACATCAAAGCTACTGACTCGGTCGTGGCTGAAAAAGATCACCAATTGGCCTTTAACCTGGCCAAAAGTGTGTGCCTCCCCAAGGACATGGAGCACCACTTAAAGCAATTGAACACCGAAATGAAGTCAATTCGGTCTGCATCCAAGTCCCTGATTTTGGTAAGTAGCCCTGTCCGTTTCCTTTGTCTAATTTCCAACTTCTACTTTGGCTTAAGAAAAGTTTTTGTTTTGTCAGGCCTTACAAAAGAACAACATCACATACAAGAAAGTCCAAGAGCTTAGAAAAACCACAAGGCAGGCCATGGCGGAAGCCGAAGCAAGGGCGGCCGAGCTAGAAGAAGCGGAAAAGAAAATGGCCGAGATGCAAGCTGAGAACGGCCGGCTTGCCGATCTGGTTAATTCGGCTGAAGCGGAGAAGCAGAAAACAGCCATCGTTATGAAGGACAAGTATCTGCGGGAGTTGTTGAAGCTTGAGAAGAGAAAAGACACCGAAATAAGCGAACTAAAAAAGAGCGTGGAGGCGGCCGAAAAGGAGGGGTACAAGCGAGGTTACAAGGAGGCAGAAGACGCCTATGTCAAACAATGCGACGCCGCCAAGGAGCTTTTCTTCAAGTGCGGCTGGAGGGCGGCTGTGGAGAAGCTCGGTCATGATCAACAGACCGAGGTCTTCGACCCTCCAGCTTACTTTATACCGAAGTCCCTTGCGGCGTATGCAGATGCAGACGCCTTGCAACAAGAGTTTCTGGAGGACTCAGACACTGATGACTCCTCTGCTCCTGAAGACATTCCGGTTGTTGGTGCAGACCCATCACTTCGGTTGGAGCCCATGGTAGAGGACCCACCTATTGAACAACCAAGTGACACCGTGGTTCCAACCGAAACCAACCCGGCGACCGAGCGTGATCTTCCCCTTGAAACCGGTTTTCAAGTTGATGGTGATGCGGCCTTTGACGCTGAAATACAAGAACTCTTTTCTTGACTTTGTACTTTTTCTTTTCTTATTTCGTCTTTGTAACCGGGCTTCGATCCTTGCTTTGTACTTATTTTGATCTTTAATGAAATGGAAATTTGCTTGAACTCTAACTTCGGTTTTGATATGTATGTCTGTACTTTGTAATGCCTTTTATTACTCCAACTTCTATTTCGGTTTTGGCTTTTTAAACTATGCTTACCAGCCAACCACTCCTTAGCCGATATAATCACTTCGGCTGAGGAGTACAAAGTGCTTAATCCAGTCAATCCAATTTCAGCCATACCGTTACTATGGCTGAAGGGTAACAGGTGTTGGTTTATTCCAGCCAACCACTCTTCAGCCTCGCACTTACTTCGGCTGAAGAGTAACAAGTGTTGGTTTATTCCAGCCAACCACTCTTCAGCCATGCACTTACTTTGGCTGGGGGCTGAAGAGTAACGAGAGTTGGTTTATTCCAGCCAACCACTCTTCAGCCTTGCACTTACTTCGGCTGAAGAGTAACAAGTGTTGGTTTATTCCAGCCAACCACTCTTCAGCCATGCACTTACTTCGGCTGAAGAGTAACCAGAGTTGGTTTATTCCAGCCAACCACTCTTCAGCCTTGCACTTACTTCGGCTGAAGAGTAACAAGTGTTGGTTTATTCCGGCCAACCACTCTTCAGTCATGCACTTACTTCGGCTGAAGAGTAACGAGAGTTGGTTTATTCCAGCCAACGACTCTTCAGCCTTGCACTTACTTCGGCTGAAGAGTAACAAGTGTTGGTTTATTCCAGCCAACCATTCTTCAGCCATGCAGTTACTTCGGCTGAAGAGTAATGAGAGTTGGTTTATTCCAGCCAACCACTCTTCAGCCGTGCACTTACTTCGGCTGAAGAGTAACAAGAGTTGGTTTATTCCAGCCAACCACTCTTCAGCCCTGCACTTACTTCGGCTGAAGAGTAACAAGAGTTGGTTTATTCCAGCCAACCATCGAAGTTAGTTTTTCCAGCTAACTTATAGTATTTGGTTATTCCGACCAAATGTCCTGCAGCCTGGATCCTTATCCTGGGCTTAAGAAGGGTGTTGGTTTATTCCAGCCAACCTCTAAGTTAGTTTTTCCGGTTAACTTAGAATAAAAATGCTTGCAATGCACCTAATCTTTACTAAAGCTAACTTTTACAAGGAACAACTTGTGCTAAAAAGAATTTCTCATTTTATTGAAGGAAGAGAAAATTACATATGTTTGAAAAGAAGAAGCTAAAAGTAAAATAACTTGAGATTGGCCGTATTCCATGGCCTAGGGATTGCCTTGCCATCCTTGTCTTCTAGGTGGTATGCCCCTTTGCCTGCTAACCCAACCACCTTATAAGGACCTTCCCAATTTGGGCCTAGCTTGCCATCTCCTGGGATCAAGGTGTTTCCCATTACTTTGCGTAGTACCCAATCCCCAATCTTGAATTGTCTTGGATGCACCTTTTTGCTGTATTTTTTGATTAACTCTCGTTGGTATGAGGCGATGTGGACTAGTGCTCTTTCTCTTCTTTCTTCTGCAAGGTCGAGTTCTAAGGCTATGGCTTCTCCATTTAAGTTTGGATCAAAATTTTCGCTTCGAATTGTGGGGAGGCCAACTTCTAGTGGGATTACTGCTTCCATTCCGTAGGCTAAGGAGAATGGTGTTTCTCCAGTTGATCGTCGAGGCGTGGTGCGGTAAGCCCATAAGACGTGAGGAAGTTCATCTGCCCACTTGCCTTTTGCTTTCTCTAGCCTTTTCTTTAGTCCATCCAAGACGACTTTATTTGATGCTTCAGCTTGCCCATCTGCTTGAGGATATGCCGGTGTAGAATTGTAGAACTCTATCTTGTACTCTTCACAAAAGCTTCTAAAGATTTTGCCGTCGAACTGAGTTCCATTGTCTGAGATCAGTGCTTTTGGTATGCCAAACCGAGTGATGATATTCTGCCAAACAAACTTCTTCACATCTTTTTCTTTGATTGATGCCAATGCTTCTGCTTCTACCCACTTTGTGAAGTAGTCTGTTGCTGCGAGAAAGAATTTTCTGCCGCCGAGCGCTGTTGGAAGTGGTCCTACTATATCCAAGCCCCACATTGCGAAAGGCCATGGGCTGGTTAATGGTAGGAGCTCTCTTGCTGGTTGATGTATTTGGTGCGCGAATTTTTGGCATTTCTCACACTTCTTCACATATTTTTCTGAGTCTGCTTGCATATATGGCCACCAATATCCTTGTGAAATAGCCCTGTAAGCGAGCGACCTTCCCCCTTGATGACTTCCACACACCCCTTCGTGTATTTCGAACAAGAATGCTTCTACTTTGCTGGGATGAACGCACTTGAGGTAAGGCCCAGAGAATGACTTCTTGTATAATGCTGAGGATGGAGATAGCCAAAATCGCTGCGACTTTGCCCTTATTCTGTTGGCTTCTTTTTTCTCTTCTGGTAGGATGCCGTCTTTCAGGAATAGGATGATGGGATCCATCCAAGAAGGGCCTAATTCTGTGCAACATACTTCTTCTGCTTCGGGGTCTTCTATGCTTGGTCTTGGTAAGAAGTCGATGAGTAATGGATGAGGGATTGATGTATCTGCCATTGAGGCCAGGCCTGCCAGTTCGTCCGCTTGGCAGTTTTCCTCCCTGCCAATTTGTTCTATCCTTACCACATCAAACTTCTTGATCTCTGTTCTGACTAACTCTTGGTACTTGGCCATTCTGTCATCCTTTGCTTCGTATTTGCCAGAAATTTGGTTTACCACCAGCAGAGAGTCACTGTATACCATTAGTTCGGTTGCTTTCATGAAGTGTGCTGACTTGAGTCCCGCGAGAAGCGCCTCATACTCCGCTTCATTGTTGGATGCTGGGAAGCCAAGGTTGATTGCTTGCTCTATAACCAGGCCGTCTGGAGAGATGAGGACTATACCAAGCCCTGCACCATGTCGGTTGGATGCTCCATCCACAAAGAGCTTCCACATCTCTCCAACGAATAGTTTCCAGCAAGTGGAAGGATCAGATGATGTCGTGAGGTCAAGAACGGTGTTTTCTTCCAGGTCCATGTTGGCTGTCTGCCCTTCGTCTTCTGTTTGAACTGTTGGTGAGCCTTTGTTTGCCTCTTCCTTGTTGTCCTTAGTATGGTCTGCCTTGGTGCTTGATTGACTACCTTCCACTAGGGGTTGCGCTATTCCGGCGTCAACTTCCGTCCCTAGTTCGGTTGTGTCAGTTAGGTCGACTGGGCAGATATGATGACTTCCAGGAGTAAACTCTGCGACGAAGTCTGCCAAAGATTGGGCTTTTATTGCGGTCTTGGGTTGGAACTTAATGTCGAATTGTCCCAACTCTACTGCCCACTTCAAAATTCGCCCACTAAAGTTCGCCCTTTCAAACAGAGCTTTTAGTGGAAAGGCTGTGAAGACGACTATGGTGTGGGCGTGAAAGTAGTGTGCCAATTTTCTAGATGCCATCATTAATGCTAATGCTAGTTTCTCCAAGGGCAAGTACCTTGTTTCGGCTCCCAACAATGTCTTACTGACATAAAAGATGGGCAAGTGTTGTATTCCTTCTGCACGAACCAACACTGCGCTAACTGCGTGCTGAGAGACTGCCAGGTACAAAAAGAGTTCTTCACCAGGTACTGGAGTAACAAGTAGTGGTGGGGAAGACATGTACTCCTTCAAGCTTTCCAGAGCTCGGTCGCATTCTTCATCCCACTCAAATTTGGCTTTTAAAGCTTGGAAGAACGGTCGTAGTCTGTCCGATGACCTGCTTATGAACCGGTTGAGTGCAGCCGCCATACCAGTGAGATGCTGCACTTCTTTGACTGAGTTTGGTCTCTCCAACTCCTGGATTGCTTTGATCTGAGAGGGGTTTGCTTCTATACCTCGGTTGGTCACCAGGAAGCCCAAGAATTTGCCAGATCCAACTCCGAATGCGCATTTGGACGCATTGAGGCGCAACTTGTGTTTCTTCAGGATCTGGAACATCTCGCCTAGGTCTTTAAGATGGTCATTCTCATTCTTGCTTTTGACCACCATGTCGTCGATGTAAGCCTCCATTGTTCTGCCTAACAATGGTTCGAACATCTTGGTGACCATCCTTTGGAATGTCGCCCCTGCGTTCTTTAGGCCAAAGGGCATGACCTTGTAGCAATATAACCCCCTTGGTGTTGTGAAGGATGTGACCTCTTGGTCTGGTTCATGCATGGCGATCTGGTGGTAGCCTCTGTATGCATCCAGAAAGCTAAGTCGGTTATGCCCTGCCGTTAGGTCCACCAGTTGATCTATCCTTGGTAGAGGAAAGCTATCTTTTGGGCACGCCTTGTTGACTGTTTTGTAGTCGACGCAGACACGCCATTTACCATTCTTTTTTGGCACTACAACTGTGTTGGAGATCCATCTTGGGTAGTGCACTTCTCTTATTGCTCCTGCCTCTAGCAGGTTGCCTACTTCCTCTGCCACTATTTCGGCGTGGTGGAGTACCGATCTGCGTGTGCGTTGAATGACAGGTCTGGCGGATGGGTGGACATTGAGTTGGTGACTGATGAAGTTTGGATCAATGCCTGGCATGTCGTAAGGTGTCCAGGCAAACACTTCGATATTAGAGGTCAAGAATTCCAAGACCTCTAATCTCTCAGTGCTGGACAACGATGAGCCAAGCAAGAAGAACTTATCCGGGTTCTTCTCATCTATTTTTACCTCCACCAAGTCCTCCACCGCTTTCTGATCAGCCTCTTTGCCGACGTCCGCGAATAGTTCATTACTCTCTGGTTCTTCCACCGAATGAACGTATCCTTTGGCAGCTCGGCTTCCATTCGCTGTGGCGAAGCATTGTTTTGACATGATCTGATCGCCATAGACTTCTTCAATTATGCCGGTGTCATTGGGGAACCGCATTACCTGATGGTATGATGACGCTACCGAACGCATGGCATGCAGCCATGTTCTGCCCAAGATGATGTTGTATGTGGAGGGGACCTTCAATACCCAGAACTCCACTTGTTTTGTTACACTCCCTGCTCTGACCGGAAGGATTATTTTGCCGACAGGCCACTCTGGCATGGAGTTGAATCTAATCAGGGGAGAAACTGCAGGCGCCAAGTCTTTGTCTTGCAGCTTCAGTTGCTTGAATGTGTCGTAATACATGATCTCACATGAACTACCCTGGTCAATCAGAATCCGCTTGACGTCAAAATCCTTGACTCGGAGAGTGACAACCAGGGCATCATTATGGGGGCAGTAAATTCGTTCCAAGTCCTTATCCGAAAAGGACATGACGTTTGTTGCCTCTGTCCTCCCTTTCTTGGTGGTAGGTTGGGCACCTAGTACTTCTCTAAAGTGCTCAGCCTTTTTGATTGACCCTATGAGCTCGCATACGCGCTCAGGTTCAAAAACTCCATGTATGACATTGATAATACCTTGAGGCGGTGCATCGATTGGCAGTCTGTTGGGATGGTCATTATGATCTTGGGGGGCCAGTTGCGTCCTTCCTTCAATGTATTTGTCCAAGTGGCCTGCTGCCACCAATTCTTTCAAGTGTTGTCTCAGTGGCGTGCAATTCTCAGTTCGGTGCCCCTTTTCTTTGTGGAAGGTGCACCGTGATCTGTCGTCGTAGTCTTTCTAAGCTTCTCCTAGCTTGGCAGGCCACTTGACGAAAGGTTCATCTTTTATTTCGCTCAGAATTCGATATATCGGTTTTTTGAACACCGTTGTTATGGCAGTGCGGATTCTCAACCATCTTTTGTCTGGGTCTTCTCCGTTATCTCGTCTGCCACGCCCGTTTCTATTCTGCCGATCTACTGTATTGACCTTTGCTGAGGTCTTCTTTTCTGGTACTGCGGTTGCACTAGATTTTGCTTTTGCACGTGCACCATCCTCTTCTACCCTGATGTGCTGATGCACTCTTTCCATCAGGGCCTCCATGGTGAGGGGTGGCGTCATGGTAATCGAATCCCTTAGTCTGTTTCCTACTGGTAGGCCTCTTTTATATTGCGCAATGGCTAGATTGGTGGGGCAGTCTCCAATCTGGTTGAACGTCTCTCAGTAGCGACTGTTGTAAGATCTGAGGGTCTCTTTTTCACCCATGTCGATGGAGAGTAACTGGTCTATCTCCACCGGTGTTTTAGTATTTGTTCGAAACCTCGTTACGAACGCTTCTGCCAATTGGGCCCAGGAGGCTATGCTGCCCTCTGGGAGCTTTTCGAACCAAGTCAAGCCTAGGTCGCCAAGACTTGACGAGAAGAGTATGCACATTAAGGCCTCGTTTCGCCTGTACACAGCCATGACTTGGCGAAAGTGGCTCAGGTGTGAATACGGGTCCGTCTTCCCTTCATATGTATTGAATTTCGGCTGAAGGAAGCCTGATGGTAGGGGCGCGTTTTCGATCGCTGGGATAAACGGCGAAGTCTGTAGTCTTGCCAATGCCTTGTCCGTTGGTTCGTAGGCCGGTCGCGGTATTGGCATTCCAACCTCGACGCTTCCATGCGTCCGAGGAGCCAACCGTTGTAAGGCCGAAACTCGGTGTGGATCTCTTGCCCTGGCATCCTCCTTGCATCGTGCTTTTTCTTCGAGCACGGTTCGTAAGTCGGATGACCTGGGCAGCTCTGTTTGTCTAGATCTGGTTTGGTGTGAATGTGAAGGCCAATACGTGCTTCCTTCAGTGTATGATCTTTCGGATCTCGTCCTTTCAGACCTGGAGTGACAAGTTCTGGAAGATAAGGAATGAGTGTCGCCTGTCCTGAGGCTTCTGTTCCTTCCTTGGGAGGGTGTAGTATTCCCACCATGATTCTTTGAGTGGCGAGGGGGCGTCTTGTGCTTGCGCCCCTCTCCTGTCGCCACATCTTTAGTCTTCATCTGGCGTTTCAAAGCCTCCATGTCCGCCGCCATCTTTCGAATTAGTTCATCTTGTTCCTTTACGCGATCTTCCAGGGCTTGAGGATCAATCCTCCTCCTTTGCCTGTCAGGACTTTGAGAGTGACGAGGGCTGCTATTCCGCCTTCCCCTGCCATTCCTCCTGGAATTATGTTGTTGGGGCTCCAGATCTGCCATAGGAGGGACAGAGGGTAATCCTTCTCGCCTTGCGCCCCCGTCTGGAGTTAGCCCATCAACGGCGGACTGCTGTAGTTCTTTAATGTGTGCCATTGATTGAAAAGAGGAGAAACTTAGTCAAGAGGTTTTTGTTCTTGTCTGTATGTTCCCACAGACGGCGCCAATTGTACGGGGAGGAAATAATTCTCCTCGTATAATCCTGTTGACCAAGTCACGCTCCTCCGTACGACGTCGCTTTGTCACCTGAAAACACAAACGTGAGCTAGCCGGCGGGTGTGTGCCAGAAACCTCTCCGATGCCTAAGTCAGAAAACTTGACAAATAGACAAAGCTCTATGTTCTCAGAAAAAATTGTGTTCAATTACCTCCTCCAAGGTGGTGCTTGTGAGCTTTTATAGGTTTCGAGTGACACAATCCTAGTAGGACTTTTACTTCTCCATGCAGAGTCCTCCTAGGATTCATATTCCTAAGGATAATGCTTATCCTTTTACACCCTCCCCCACTGCTTAAACCAAGTGGGATGGTTTTCCCTTTGGCCGAACTACTATATAACCGAAATAAACTTGACTATGCAGAGCCACTGAATAAACCGAACTCATCCTTAGTTCGGTCCTTGTGTCATCCTTTTCTTATCTCGGCTTTCTATGTAGAACCCATAGTACGGTCCTAGACCGAACCAACGACTTTCAGCCGGTCTAGCCCCAATACCGGTATAACTCCAAGTTGCTTTCGGACCGAAGTATCTTTTATAGTCACTGTGCCGAAATAAACCTTAGGCCGAAGTAGCCTTGCCTCTCCTGGGCCGGAGTAACACTGCGGTCTTCCCTGGGCCGAAGTAACATTGCGGCCTTTTCACCAAGTTTTTGGCACTTTGGGCCACAAAGCCCATCTCATAGCTCGGCCCAATTTTTACCAAAAATTACCCTCTCAACAGCAAAGGATCATCAACCAAATACATCAACTCTACATGAGTTCAATTAAGAGTAGATAGCTTCTATCATAGAAGTAATTTATTTTCTTTACGAGTAATTTTATTTTAGTGGTTCTGTAATTATTTTGTAATTCTTGTAAATAGTTAAACAATATTTTCTAATTCTTGTTATCAGTAGATATTTGTTCCTGCTCTTTTGTATACATAACCAACCCCAATATACATACAAGTTTCATAAGAAGAAGAATTTCTTTCTAAAATTTGTTATCACTTTCTCAATACTCTGCTTGAGAAAGTGACAATCAAGTAGAGCATTGAGAAAGTGACAATTCATTTTGATCTATAATAGAACGACATATCATTTGATTTACTCACAATTAAAAACGATACCAACAATTGAGTGAGAGGAACAACCGGGCAACTAAAGCTGGAAAGGTGGTGAGAAAAAATTATTTATTAGTCTTGAGCGTTGCTCCACTATGCTTATTAATTTGCCACCTCACAACTTATTTCTTAAAATTTAACACAAAAGTCTTAAGTCCGACCATCTTAACCAATGACACAATTTACGACATCACATGGAGATGTCCTAGAATCACCCAATAACTTGTCTTCCAGTTTATCACTCACTATATCAATCAATTTCGTAGTTCCTCAAGGTTCGAAAACCTCAAAATCAGCACCAAGGAGAATCCTAGTTAGCAAGGGAGTATTATCCTCTTCTTATTAATCAGGGTACCTCCTATTATTTAAATAGAAGTCCAATGATTTAGGTGGATCGGTTAGTTTTTTCCAGTTTGACTTGTAAGGATGGATTCTAATGATCCTACCTTAGGGTAAAAAAAAAAAAAAAAAAAAAAAACCTCAAAATCGTACCCTCATATTTCATTGTGTTTCTCACCAATGTTGAAATCAGATAGGATGTTAAACTGAAAAAATGACCAGGTTAAAAGTTATTAGTTCAATCGTGGATTCAATTAGAATTGAAACGCTATAATTATTTTCTAAATATATTTAAAATTATATTAAATAAAATATATAGATATTGAGTAATATTTATTTAAATTATTTTATATAAGTTGAAACCTATGATGCCCTGTTGGTTCAAGTTCACGCCCTTCACTTCACTGAGTGTAGTGTGCCGCTCTTTGCAACTTCAATTTTATGAGAGATAGGAGATTTGTTTTGGACAAAGAAGAGAGAGAGAGAGAGAGAGATGAGAGATAGAGAGAGAGGAGCGCAGGTGTATTTGGCGTGGATTTCTCCACGTTATTTGGGGTGAGGTTTGGGTGGGGGTGGGGGTGGGGGTGTGGGTGGGGTGGGGATAAGAATTATTTTTTCGTATCAAAGGCACGATAAATGAGGGAAAATTTTTATTTTCACACACTTATATATTTTAATTTATATATTTAATACAATATTATTTTAATAATAATTATATTTTAAAGTAAAATGACTACCATGAACATCAAAATACACTAAATATTATATTTAAACTTTCTCTATACACATCTTTTAAATAAATAAATAAATAAAACTAACTAAACTCTCATTTATCCATTGTGTCTCACTTGATTGCAAGACACTACTATCAAAACTCACTTGTTATAGCCGCTATACATCCATTTCATTGAACCCATCTTTCTTGATTTTGCTTTCTCTGAAAAATTTCATCCAACACTTTTGATGTCCAGTAGCAAAACTTCCATTTGTTTCCATATAAAGATTGATTACTTCGTTCCAATTGACAAACCCACAAATTTTTAACCAAACCCAAAGAACTATACAATGAATAATACTATATGCACTAATTAATGTATTAATTAGTGTACCAATTGATAACGTGACATAATTTAAGAGATTTTTAGTATTTATAATTTGTATAATGCGTGAAGTCAATAATAATGTCATAACTAGTATTGATACATTAGTTAGTATAGTAATTGGTACATATAGCATCACCGCTACACAATTATGTGGAGGAACATTGAAGCTAGTCTCTTTCAAAAGCCCCCAACAAGATAAAACTTATTCTTCCTTCTTATCTTCTATATCTCTCATTAAAATGAGAAATTTTTGCATGTGGATAGGATATATGCCATCTGATACCTTTTACTATTATGATTGACTTTGTAGGGGTGGGCAACGGTTTATCCGATCCGCAAAAATTGCTCAACTCGTCTAACCCGCATACAAATGGGCGGTTTCACAAACACAATGCGGACGAATGCGGTTTGAAATATGACATGTTTGCGGGTTGCGGGTGGGTTGCGGGTTTAACCTGCATCCGCAAGAACCCGCCCGCACTTTTTTTTTAATTTTTTTTCTTAGCCATTGATTTCATTTCTATATCCTACCTAGATATTTTTGTCCAAAACAAAACACCCTTTATTCTTTGAACTTAAGGGTGGTTTGGGATGATCTAAATAAGTGCACTTTTTGACTTTTTATAAAATATGAGTTGGGTTTGAAGTGATGTGGCAGAGAGGTGATGTCACGTAAGATGATGTGACTTAAATAGGATAGTGACTTTTTGACTTTTTAGAGAGATGCCAAACCAAGCCTTACTCTAGCATTACATTTGCGAATAGTATTATATCAATTGAAACTAAATAAATATTGATCATATTATTATTGTTACATAACTGAACTTGTCCGAGATGAAGTGTGATTTGGAATTTTTAAATTCCTTAATGAATGTGGAGTTCTAGTTTAAAATTTTAAAATATGTGCTGGTGTTAGTTTATGATTTGATTTAAGATTTTGAATGATTTGTTGGTGTTATGAATTAATTTTGTTGTATTTTTAATTTTATAAGTTTTAATTAATTAATTATTAATGTTGGAGCATTTTAGAAAATGGGGAGAAAATGGCCCAAAATAAATATTTACAAAATGAAAAAAAAAAAATAAGGCTCAAAAATAAATTTTTGAAAAAAAAAATCCAATCCGCAAACCGTCGCACATCCGCGAACTCTATCCGCACAAACCGCAAATCACACTGTAGGCAGTTGCGGGTTGTCTTTTTTCCAAACCGCATAGATGCAGGCGGGTCCAAATCGATCCGCAAACCATCCAAATCCGAACCACAAACACTTCTAGCTTTAATAGTGGGATTCACTACATTTATGTTGAATATTTGAAAAATAATAATAAGCATTAAAAACATAATTTGACCTTTTTAATTGTAATGTTGCAATCCATAAGTTCTTTAATTAATAAATGATTATGAACCCTTTCAGATTCTCTCCATAGGTAAACTAAAGTAAGGTTTCTTCTTGAAAAAAAAAAAAGAAAAAAAAAGAAGTATGGTTTCTTCTCTCACATATCCTCATCGCTACCGTTCTTTTTCAGTTCCATAAAGCTTATGGAAAAAGAAATGAAAAATATTAAAAAATGATGAGAAAGATAGTGACGATCTCTATCCCTTCCTTTCTTCCTGTGGCAGTGCCCAATTACGATGGCTAACACGGTTTCACAAGGCCCCATAATCACGCTGTAAGGTTGTTGTCCGCATTAAAATCACACCACGCCGATTGTTCAAAGTCGTCCGTGTGCTATATTGACCACTACTTAGATTAACTCCTGTTTCAATCAGAGACCCTCCGTTGTTTCTTTGTCATCTCTCAAAAGCTCATTTTTTTGGTCATCTTCTAGGGTTACTGGTGTATTCTTTCATATATTTAGGCTCCCAAATATCAAAGATATGTCTGGTTCAAGTGCTGATGATGCAATTTCAAGCGTTATGATTGAATCTGAGTACTCATGCCGTTGCTTTTCACTAGCTGAGATACAATCCATGACCAACAATTTTAATGAAGAATTAGTTATTGGGATTGGCGGATTTGGTAAGGTATATAAGGGGTTCATCGACAACGGTGCTATAGCTGTT
Source organism: Camellia sinensis (assembly GCF_055761805.1). Classification (NCBI taxonomy): domain Eukaryota; kingdom Viridiplantae; phylum Streptophyta; class Magnoliopsida; order Ericales; family Theaceae; genus Camellia; species Camellia sinensis. Next base: position 60,754,203 of record NC_138967.1, read on the forward strand.
GCCATAAAGAGGTTGAAAGCAGATTCCAATCAAGGCGCAGAGGAGTTCTGGAATGAGGTCAAGATGTTGTCTAAGCTCCGACACACTCATCTTGTTGCTCTGATCGGCCTATGCAGCGACTGCCAAGAAATGATCCTTGTTTACGAATACATGGCTCGTGGGACCCTAGCCGATCGTCTCTATAAAACAAGTAGAAACCAAACTGAAATTACTACTTTTCATCTCACATGGGAGCAAGGCTCAACATTTGCATGGGTGCAGCACGAGGGTTAGACTACCTTCATACTGGTACCGATCAAAATTTCATACACCGAGATGTGAAGACCACAAATATTCTGTTAAATGGGAAATGGGTAGCCAAGATTTCAGATTTTGGGCTATCTAAGATCACTGCGAGCCATTCAGCAACCCACGTTAGTACGAGAGTTAAAGGTACGTTTGGATATTTCGATCCGGATTATTTCTATACCCAGAAACTAACCAATAAATCTGATGTGTATGCCTTTGGTGTGGTGTTGTTGGAAGTGCTCTGTGGGAGGCCGCCAGTGGATAAAAGACTCGAGGAGTAGGAAATTAGTTTAATACTTTGGGCTCAACGACACATTAAAAAGGGTAAGGTTGATCGAATCATTGATCCCTCATTGATTGGGCAAATAACACCACAAAGTCTAAACTACTTTGTAGAAGTTGCCTACAATTGTTTTTTTTATCGGCAAAATAAAATCTTTATTGATGACAACATACAAAGTATGGAACAGTACATCAATAAAGAGGAGCTTAGAACTAAGACAAAGCTCCAAGCGCTAGCTGGTAAGGAACCAACCAACAGAGAGCTGTTGGAAAAATGGTTTAATATAGGCATATTTTTTAGCCCAATTTTGAGTGGGCCCCAAACGTCTTTTGGGGTAGGTCCAAACAGGCGTAGTGTTCCTTGCCGCGTGGCAAGTCACACGGTGAAGATGGAATGTCAAAACCATTTATGAGTGAATAGGAAGTTGACGTCGTTTTCGGGTCTAATATTAATTTTTTAGATAAAATTCTTTTGAATTTTTTCAATAAAAAATTATTGTGGGAATTCAATTTAATTTTAAATTCAAATTTTGGATTCCTGAGTAGTTTCCTAAAAAAAATTTGTAATGATGGGAATTTAATTTAATTTAATTCAAAATTCAAATTTTAGGTTTCTAAGTAGTTTCCTAAAATTTGTGCATGTTCTTTTATATATTAAACTATTCAAATAATTTAATAATATATATATATATATTTCAATGGTTTAATTAATAAAAGTTCAAATAGTTGGAAACTGTTGCTCCAAAGGCCCAACGGCACTTTTTTCAGAATTGTTTGAAATTAAGAGGTGCACCTTTTCACTTAATTATGGCACCTATTCGGGTCTATGAAGTTGCCTATAAATACATGGGTTTACCAACAGTCATGGGTATGAAAAAAAAAACAATCTCATATTTTGTCTTTTTGCTATCCAAATTACTTTTAGTGCATTATTCTTCATTTTAGATTGAAGAATAAATATCCAGAGAGTTAGAACATAGGTTCGGTTCGCCAAACAAATTTGTTTGAAGTGCTACAACAATTTTGTGAAGATCATTGTATCGTGAGAGATAGACGCCACTCAACCGTAAGCATCGTAGCGGGGCGAATCTGTCTTAAGGACAGAGTGTCACACACTCGACTTGGTCTTAATTTTAATTCGGTTCGATAAATAAATCCGGTATGTTATTTATTTATTTTGTTTGAATTTATTTCAAGTTATTTTATATACACAGAAGATTATTCCAACAATCTTAAGATAGATCCTAATTATTCTGTTTACAGAATTTTTCGTTTGTTTCCCTTTTTCATTCTTCGTAAATAATTTCGGAAGAAAATTATTTTCTATGGATTTACAAAATAATATTCTGGTTGGAAAAATAAATAGTGATTATATGCTATTTGACAGATAGTAGTAATATACTGTCTCTTTTCTTTGACAACAAATAGTAGTACGATACTGGTGTCATTAACAATTCAGAAAATATTTTTGTGGAATTTTTTCAGAAATTAATTTTGGGTTTTAGAAATTATTTTCTGAGTTTTCATTAATTAAAATTCTGTTTTCAGTATTTTAATTATTGAAGTGTTACTGAAATTAATTTTCTGTGTGGAATTAATTTGGTTAAATAAACTTTTATTTTATTTCCAAATTAATTGAAAAATAAAAGTTATTTTCTTATTTCTTTTATTTTACAGAATTTAATTTCTTGTGTGGAATTATTTTGGTTAAAAATTTTTTTATTTTATTTCCAAATTAATTGAAAAAATAAAAGTTATTTTCTTATTTCTTTTATTTTACAGAATTTAATTTCTTGTGTGAAATTATTTTGGTTAAATAAAATTTATTTTATTTCCAAATTAATTGAAAAATAAAAGTTATAGTTTTATTTCTTTTATTTTACAGAATTTAATTTTCTATGTGGAATTAATTTGTTTAAATAAAATTTTATTTTATTTTCAAATTAATTGGAAAATAAAAGTTACATTCTTGTTTCTTTTATTTTTACAGAATTTAATTCTGTGAATTTGATTTAATTTTCTGTGTAGTGTAAATTCTAATTATAATTTTGTTTTATATATTAGAATTGATGGCTACTGAAACTAATGCCCAAACAAGTACTACTGTGGTGGCTGCAATGACGCCAACCCCTTCTCCTGTGGTGACAGTGCCAATAAATCATGGAGGAAAGCCAGAGAAGTTCTCAGGAACTGACTTTAAAAGATGGCAACAGAAAATGTTGTTCTATCTTACAACTCTGAACCTGGCTCGTTTTCTCCGTGAAGATGCTCCTATTCTGAAAGAGGATGAAACCGACCGGCAAGTGGTTGCTGCGGTTGATGCTTGGAAACATGTCGATTTCCTTTGCCGGAACTACGTCTTGAACGGACTTGACAACACATTATACAACGTCTACAGTCCAATCAAGACAGCAAAGGAACTTTGGGAATCGTTGGAGAAAAAGTACAAAACGGAAGATGCTGGCTAAAAGAAATTTGTAGTTAACAGATTCTTGGATTTTGTAATGGTTGATTCAAAATCTGTGATCAGCCATGCTCAAGATTTCCAACTCATTCTGCATGACATTCACGCAGAAGACATGTCTCTCAGTGAATCCTTCCAAGTTGCAGCCTTAATTGAAAAATTACCAAAAGGCTGGAAGGAGTTCAAGAGCTACCTCAAACACAAGCGCAAAGAAATTTCTATGGACGAATTAATTGTGCGTTTGAGAATTGAGGAGGACAACCGCAATTCTGAAAAGCGGGCTAGTAAGCATCCTATGGAGTCTAAGGAAAATGTGGTGGAACATGTTTCAAAAACCAAGAAACGAAAGTCTTCTGGAGAAAGTTCATCACAAGGCTCTAAAGGGGGGGGGGTAATAAAAAGTACAAGTTTAATGGCAAATGTTACATCTGTGACAAAGAGGGACATCGGGCCAAAGATTGCCATAGCAAAGGCAAAAGCAAAAGAAGAACAAGCAAGAAGCCTGCTCAAGCCCACATGACTGAAGTGGACAATATTTCCAATGGTATAGATGATATCAATCTTTCTGCAGTTGTTTCCGAGGCAAATCTTGTCAAAAATCCTAAAGAATGGTAGGTGGACACTGGTGCTACTCGCCATATTTGTGCCGACAAAAAGGTGTTCACATCTTATTCTATAGTGGACAATGGTGAACAACTCTTTATGGGCAACTCCTCAACTTCCAAAGTTGAAGGACAAGGAAAGATTGTACTCAAGATGACATCTGGAAAGGAACTCACTCTCAACAATGTGCTGCATGTACCGGACATTCGCAAGAATTTAGTTTCCGGGTCTTTGTTGAGTAAGAATGGGTTTAGGCTAGTTTTTGAAAGTGACAAGTTTGTACTTACCAAAAACGGGATGTATGAAGGAAAATGTTACATGTCTGATGGCCTTTTCAAGTTAAATGTAATGACCGTTGTACCCTCAGTTATTAATAATACATCTTCTTCTTACTTGCTTAAGTCTTCAAATTTATGGCATGGTAGACTAGGACATGTTAATTATGGATCTTTGCATAGATTAATTAATATGGAATGTTTACCTAAATTTAACATTGATTCAAAACATAAATGTGAAATTTGTATTGAGGCAAAATTATCTAAAACTCCTTTTCATTCAATTGAAAGAAGTACGGAACCACTTGAATTAATTCATAGTGACATTTGTGATTTTAAATCAATTCAAACCAGAGGTGGGAAAAAGTATGTAATCACTTTTATAGATGACTATACTAGATATAGTTATATTTATTTAATTCAAACCAAGGATGAAGCTTTGGAAACTTTCATTCAATATAAGAATGAAGTTGAAAATCAACTTGGTAAGAAAATCAAGAAACTTAGAAGTGATAGAGGTAGTGAATATGAATCACCTTTTAGTGAATTTTGTAAAGAACATGGAATAATTCATCAAACCACCGCTCCTTACTCACCTCAGCAAAATAGGACTTTAAAAGCAATGATGAATGCCATGTTAATAAGTTCTGGATTACCTCAGAACTTGTGGGGGGAAGCAATACTTTCTGCTAATTATATTTTAAATAAAGTACCCCGAAAGAAAATAAATCAAACACCTTATGAATTGTGGCATGAAAGAGTACCATCCTACAAATACTTAAAAGTGTGGGGGTGTTTGGCTAAAGTGGCTATTCCTAGTCCTAAAAAGACTAAGATAGGTCCTAAGACCATTGATTGCATTTTCATTGGTTATGCCAAGAATAGTAGTGCATATCGGTTTTTGATTCATAAATCAAAACATTCCGAAATGCATGTAAATACTATTATTGAATCTCAGAATGCATCATTCTTTGAACATGTATTTCCAAAGAAGACTGGACAAGAGACTAGTACTAATAAAAGATCTTTTGATGCTATTACTAGTCAGGATCAAGAACATGATCAAGAACAAGAGTTAGATCAAAATGAGGAAGAAGAACCTAGGCGTAGTAAACGTGCTAGAACTTCAAAATCTTTTGGTCCAAATTTTCTAACATTTTTGTTAGAAAATGAGCCTTTAACTTTTAAAGAGGCTATGTCCAGTCCTGAAGCTCCTTTATGGAAAGAAGCTGTCAACAGTGAAGTTGAATCCATCTTGCAAAATCACACTTGGAAATTGGTGGATTTGCCACCAGGTTGTAAACCTCTTGGGTACAAGTGGATTTTCAAAAGAAAATTGAAAGCGGATGGATCAATAGACAAATACAAGGCAAGACTTGTAGTCAAAGGTTTTAAACAAAAAGAAGGTCTAGATTACTTTGACACATACTCACTGGTTACTAGAATAACATCCATTAGAATGCTAATTGCCATCGCATCTCTATACAATCTAGAAATTCATCAAATGGATGTTAAAACTGCTTTCTTAAATGGTGAGTTAAATGAAGAAATTTACATGGAACAACCAGAAGGGTTTTCTGTTCCAGGGAAAGAAAAGAAAGTGTGTAAATTGGTTAAATCATTATATGGTTTAAAACAAGCGCCAAAGCAATGGCATGAGAAATTTGACAAGGCAATGATGTCAAATGGATTTAAAATTAATGAGCGTGACAAATGTGTTTATATTAAAAACACAAATGAAAGTTATGTCATTGTATGTCTTTATGTAGATAATATGCTCATCATTGGTAGTAATAATGATATGATTAAAACTATCAAGAAAATGTTGAATAAACATTTTGATATGAAAGACATGGGCATTGCTGATGTAATACTTGGTATAAAAATTACCAAAACATCTGAAGGATATGCTTTGTCACAATCTCATTACATTGAGAAAATACTTGACAAATTCAGCAAAGATGATGATCATCTTGCTAGAACTCCTGTAGATGTTAATTTATATCTTTCTAAGAATGTACAGGAAAGTATTTCTCAATTAGAGTATGCCCAAATTATTGGAAGCTTAATGTACTTGATGAACTGCACTCGCCCAGATATAGCTTATGCAATAAGTAAATTAAGTAGATATACGAGTAATCTGGGAGTAGAACACTGGAAAGCAATGATAAGGGTTCTAAGATATCTCCGATTTACTTGTAACATTGGGCTTCATTATACTAGATATCCAGCAGTACTTGAAGGATACTGTGATACAAATTGGATATCGGATACTAGAGACTCGAAGTCCACCAGTGGGTATGTCTTTACTCTTGGTGGGGCGGCTATATCTTGGAAATCTTCCAAACAGACTTGTATTGCTAGGTCTACTATGGAATCTGAATTCATAGCTTTAGACAAAGCAGAGGAAGAGGCAGAATGGCTTCGCCACTTCCTTGAAGATATTCTAATATGGCCAAAACCGGTGCCTGCTATATGCATACATTGTGATAGTCAATCAGCAATTGGTAGAGCACAGAGTCATATGTATAACGGTAAGTCACGACACATTCGTCGTCGACATAACACCGTAAGACAACTACTCTCTAATGGAATTATTTCCATAGAATATGTTAAGTCTAAAGATAACATAGCGGATCCACTAACCAAAGGGTTAGCAAGAGAGTTAGTTGAGAATTCATCGAGGGGAATGGGACTTAAGCCTATTAAATAAGAGTTACCACAACGGCAACCCAACCTAGTTGACTAGAGATCCCAAGATCTAGGTTCAAAGGGACAACCGAGTTGTGAATGACTCAGAAGGATCATTGGGGAGTCTAACTCCTACCCATTTCTATGATGAAATAGTGATGTCTGCAGCGTTTGAGGTTAAGTAAAATTTTAATGATTCTTATATCTAGGTAAACCTAGTGGAGTATGGCAGGATACTCTTCATGAGAATCACCTATGTGAGTGTGAACTGGGCCGGTTCTATAAGATTTGTGAAGGGCTACAAGTCTTTAGAGCACTCATGAAAGACCAGGTTGTTCAGGGCCAAAATGAACACAATAGTGAGAACTAAACTATGTCTGGGAATATACTGTGTGAGTTCTATTGTCTAGGTTTACACAAACGGCTGAACAGTTCAAGACATCATGTTCACTGGTTAGCTAGTAAATCCGATAGTGTCTCACAAGGGAAGGTTCAAAGCCAAAAGCTACCTATCCTTTGCAGAATATTTCTAATTTCTGTACTCTCTGTAATTAGATCATGTTGTTGTATTTTCTCTCCGTCAAATTCCATTCATGTGGGGGATTGTTGGAAAAATGGTTTAATATAGGCATATTTTTTAGCCCAATTTTGAGTGGGCCTCAAACGTCTTTTGGGGTAGGTCCAAAGAGGTGTAGTGTTCCTTGCCGCGTGGCAAGTCACACGGTGAAGACGGAATGTCAAAACCATTTATGAGTGAATGGGAAGTTGACATCGTTTTTGGGTCTAACATTAATGTTTTAGATAAAATTCTTTTGAATTTTTTCAATAAAAAATTATTGTGGGAATTCAATTTAATTCTAAATTCAAATTTTGGATTCCTGAGTAGTTTCCTAAAAAATTTGTAATGATGGGAATTTAATTTAATTCTAAATTCAAATTTTAGGTTTCTAAGTAGTTTCCTAAAATTTGTGCATGTTCTTTTATTTATTAAACTATTCAAATAATTTAATATATATATATATATATATTTCAATGGTTTAATTAATAAAAGTTCCAATAGTTGGAAACTGTTGCTCCAAAGGCCCAACGACACTTTTTTCAGAATTGTTTGAAATTTAGTGTTCAAGTTCTTTCGGTCAAAATTGGTTTGAAATAAGAGGTGCACCTTTTCACTTAATTATGGCACCTATTCGGGTCTATGAAGTTGCCTATAAATACATGGGTTTACCAACAGTCTTGGGTATGAAAAAAAAAACAATCTCATATTTTGTCTTTTTGCTATCCAAATTACTTTTAGTGCATTATTCTTCATTTTAGATTGAAGAATAAATATTCAGAGAGTTAGAACACAGGTTTGGTTCGTCGAACAAATTTGTTTGAAGTGCTACAACAATTTTGTGAAGATCATTGTATCCTGAGAGATAGACGCCACTCAACCGTAAGCACCGTAGCGGGGCGAATCTGTCTTAAGGACAGAGTGTCATACACTCGACTTGGCCTTAATTTTAATTCGGTTCGATAAATAAATCCGGTATGTTATTTATTTATTTTGTTTGAATTTATTTCAAGTTATTTTATATACACAGAAGATTGTTCCAACAAGAACAAGAACAATAACAAGAGAAGAAACAAAGACGAAAGAAAACAGTGAGAACTACACAGCAGAACAGAACTACCCGTCTTCAAAAATTCGCAGCATAACAGAGCTATCAGCATACACCTAAATACTCAATTAGAACTACAACTCCCGGCTGCCAACTGAAACAATTTACTCCACACAATCCAGCCCAATTGAATGCAAACAAAGAACAACTGCATCAAGCTCCATTGTCAGCAATCTGTACACCAAAGCATCTTCCCATAAACAAACAGACTTCCACATCAGACCAAAGACCTCCCACACTACCCATACACACCAGTTCAGTATAACTTAACGGCACAAAATCTGAGTAATACACCCTACCAGCCCAACAAAACAACATGGACCAAGCAGCAACACAGCAAAACAGTATTACACCGGGCAGCAAAATAGCATACAATCTGGGTAATACACCAGTACATCATGCAAAACAGTAGTACCCCAGTACTTCATGGGTAATACACCAATCCAGCCCGGTGTATCTGTCAAGACCCACCAAAATAACATAGCAGTAGTACTACTTACACCCAGTAACAAAGCCTAACAAATCAGGACACCCTACCAACATAGATCAGTGCACCATACCACAGATCAGCACACCACAGCTCAGTACACCATACCACCACACCCACCCAAGCACTCTCTCACTTGCCTACAATTGTTTACATACTAGTTCAAAGGAAAGGCCTACAATGGCTGAAGTGGTGGGGACTCTTGATCTTGCATTGTTGTCACAACGTAAAGGACGATCAGGGGGAATAATCGGAAAGGTTCTTCAGGGTATTGCAACTGTGCCTAAAGGTATGAATCGTTGGTGGAGGGAGAGAAAGGAGAATGGTTTTAAGAGTGGACCATCAAATGATTCATTTTGGGAACCACTTCCAGATAGCGTCACCTGACGACTCCGTCGCTTCTCACTAGCTGATATTCGAGCAGCCATAAATGATTTCAGTGAGGATCGTTTGATCAGAGAAGGTGGGCTTTGCAAGGTGTATAAAGGGTATTTGGATGGGGAAACTGGTATTGTTGTGATCAAAAGGTTCGAGGAGTTGGAATCAATGCATCTTTGGGAACAAGCTGGGGTTGAGATTGAGGTACACTCCCTACTCGACAGTCACCCCCACATAGTCTCTCTAATTGGATTCTACAATGAGAAACCAGAGTTAATCGACCTGTATGATTACATGACAAATGGATCCTTGGAAGATCATTTATTCAACATAAACAGCGATCCACCTTTGTGGAAAGAGCGACTCAAGATTTGCATTGGTGTAGCAAGAGGACTACAATATCTCCATTCGAGTGTGAAGTATAGAGTTATCCACTGCAACGTAAAGCCAGCCAATATTCTGTTGGACGAGAATTGGGTTGCAAAAGTTACTGGTTTTGAATTCTCTAAACTAATACCCAATGACATTGCAAATGAATCAATTACAGTTTCATGGGTTTGTGGCACTTATTTATATATGGCACCAGAATACGCCGTACATGGAAAATTGACAACAAAATCTGATGTATATTCATTTGGTATGGTGTTGTTGGAATTATTGTGTGCCAAGAAGGTACGTACTTTTAGCCCGTATGAAGGCGGCGAGTACCCCCTTGACCGTTGGTTCAAAGGTAGCTGCAAAAGAGGAACCATTGATCAAGTCATTGATCCATATCTGATTGGGAAAATAGCACCAGAATGCTTCAAGGAGTTTGTCAAGATTGCATTGAGTTGTATTCTTTTTCAGGTAATCCAACGACCCTCGATGGATGATGTGGTAACTAGTCTCCAGTTAGCATTGCAATTGCAGGAGACTTGGGAGACTCGAATCAAGATTGGTGTTGAGTTATCTATGACCGAACCTAGTTCTTACAACAACGTCTTCTCTATTGATGAACGGAGAAACTTCTTCTCTAGTGATCATGTTCTAACATTAAATTCTGATGTAGGATGGAGTGGATCAATATCTGACTCGGATTTTGATGAGTTAATCCATTAGCAAAAAGTCCATGCATCTCTGTAAGAGAGCTTGAATTTGGTTCTTTTCACTTGTGTATATGTATGTCTTTGTTTCTTATGTGTGTTTAGGATCTTTTTTATATTTGTTAAGTTTATTTATACTAGTGGTTATGTTGGACAATTTTTTCATACTTGAATGTTTTGATGAGCTAAAAATGTCAGCATCAGCGGCACTGATAAATTGATTATCATTAAAGAGAAGAAATAACCATAATTTTATGGACATCATATTTTATACCAAAAAAAAAAATTAACAATGCACCAATAGAATCTACCTACAAAATTCTTGAAACTGTACACACTCCTAAAAGATACATACGGTATGCATTAAAAATTTTTGTCACAAAGATTCATAACTTCTATGAATTTGGATCATAACCAAAGCCAAAGTGATTCGCTACAAAAGCACCACAAAAACTTCATAACCAAGGCCGTTTCAACTCATAATAAAACACCACGAAGCCTCATAATCAAAATCACTTCAATTCCCAACCAAATCCCACAAAGCCTTGTATCCAAACACACATTGAAAGCTACATTTGTAATCAAGAATTAATCGTACTTACAAAACTCTTAATCAACTCAATATAAATAAATAAAGTATAATTTTTTTTCCCCAGATTTTCATTATTCTTCATAAATTTTTCTACAAATTCAAAAGTCAAACACAACTTAAAAATATCTCACAACAAAAACAACTTACTTTTTTTTAATTAAAAAAAGGCATTATTATAGTAACTAAAGAGTGTGTTTGTTTGGACGGATTGGATAAGGGGAGATTGTAAGCCACCGGACTGTTAGTCCTAGGATACATTGTCCCCAAATTATTTGGTTGGATTGAATTTGTATCCTATGTGTTTAGTCATGGGATTAGATGCCTGGATTAGACTATTTTATTAAATCCTATGTTTGTTTGGGATATTATGGAAAATAATAAATATTCAAAAGACTATTTTGCCCTTTTAAATTATTTACTAAATAATAGGAATATTAAATATGAATTATAAATTTTATTTTATTTTTACTAGAATTTTTTAAAAATTAAATAAATAGAATATTAATAAAAATTACATAAGTTTATTTTAATTTGTAGTTGAGATTTTTAAATTTTATTTTACTTTACTAGGTATAATTAATACGATATTATTAAAATAAATAATTTAATAAAGTATAAATAATTTATTAAGTATAATAGTATAAATAATTTAATAAATAAATTAAGTATAAATAATTTAATAAATAAATTTTGAAAAAGATATTAAATAGTGGACGGTCAAAAATGTAATTTCATTATCTAATCCATGGGATGAGTTATCCTATGGATTATATCCCACCCCCATGGGATAGAATAATCTCATAGATTTAAGATTCATAGTTCGGTATAAAAATTTTCAATCAAACAACGAATTATTAGTCCGAATGAACTATTAATCCTATCCCATACTTAAATCCTTCCAAACCAACACCACCAGAGTAAGGCCACAAGGTCGGTAGAAGTGTGGTCCATCTGCATCTAGTGTGGCTTCCACCATCATCCTTTTAAAAAGTTTGGATTCTCCATTTCCATTGTAAGTGCTTCATAGTGAGAAGGAACAAAGTAAAGCCATGGAAGCAAGCCCTACCATTATACCTCTCCATCTCTACTTTCTTCTACTCCTTTGCCTTCTTTGTCTTGGTGTTTCTCTCTCTATGACCAGTGATGCAATTGTACAATGCAACGGATCGCTAACAGAATGTAATATCAACTTGGAGATGGTGATGGAGTCAGAGGCAAGCCGAAGGTTTCTGGAGACAAAGAAGTACATATCACCAGGAGCTTTAAAGAGAAATCAACCAGTATGCAATGGTGGTGCAAGTGGTGAAGCTTACAGTAAGACTAGTGGTTGTCTTCCACCACAATCTAACCCTTATAGTAGAGGTTGCCCCAAATATTATCGTTGTAGGGGTGATTCATGATCCACCAAGGTTGGCCTTGTGCATAAGCGCACAAAATCACTAATAAAAGCCCCAATTTTTTACTCTTAAATGGAATAAAATCATCCTTTTAATCCTCATTCAAATGAGGGTCTCTATTCAAGTCCAACATCCAAAGAGCCATTTTTTACATTTAGCAAGAAAAGAATGGAATCTAAAATTCAAGATTGAACATATTAGACATGGTATTCATTGAAAGTGATATATAGATGAGGTTTTTTTTTTTTTTTTTTTTTTTTTTTTTTTTTTTTTTGAACAAATATATAGACGAGTTTCATAGAAATTTTTCATTGGATCTAGTTCATTTTTATTATGACTTTGGATTTTGTTTTTGGCTTTTTTTTCTAGTTATAAACTAGATTTTGCTAAATTATGAAACAAGACCAAATTTTATCTTTTTAAGTATATAATGATTTCTTCGGATCTTAATGTACGAAAGCAAATTTTAGTATATAATTTAAGTAATTATATATATAAGTAAAATTTCTGTGATGTGGGTGCTTGTTATTCACTCAGAATTTTTTCAATTTTTTTTTTTTTTATGAATATGTATGAAGAATCCATCATAAAAGCTTGCTTAGGAACGAAAAAGCTCATGCTGGCAATACCTATGTTGCATCCCACTTTTGGATCAAGCTGACATTGACATTAGTTGATCTCATTTTTTCATGTCAAGTAAATGGACAAAAGGTTCATACCATGTAACTCAACTTTTGGAAAACATTTGATGAATAATAAGTATTTTAAAAGTTGTGAGACCTTCATACAAAATCAAACAAAAATCTAAATCAAATTAAGTTTTATGTTCCAATCAAGTAGGATCAACTATATAAATCTTCTTTCACCATTTGATCTATCTCATATTAGGATTTGTATCTAATAGGGATTTTTTGTGTTGATTGTTAGGTTACTTAACAATTTAGTTGTATTCTCAGGTTGCTTGGTAGGTTAAATCAGTAAAAAGGAAGATTTCAAATTTAGCGTTCTTTTATATCATTTTACTTAATTAGAGGGCCAAAAAAATATGAATAATTAGTGTAACATTTAACCATAAGAACTTATCAAAGGATAGTTCCTAACATAAGTTTGTTAACCCAGATTAAAAACTGTTTGGGAGATTTAAAAGTCTTTTAAAATTATCATCTATTGTCAGATGGCTTCACCCTTATATTTAAGATGCGCAATGGTGTCAATGGTGTGTTTAGCTGTTAGGTAAATTATTTTTTTTTTCTTTCAATCTTTAAAACATCGTCTTTCATTCTATGCATCCAATCTCTATAAACTTGATATTTATGAAATTTATTTATCGAGATCAAACAAATAAGATTCATATTGAATAAGAAACTATGTAAAAATAAAAATAAAAAACTGAGAAATTACTCAAAATTATGAAATTTCTCAATTCAAATTAAAACAGTGAAACTTTTCAATTGCAAAACATGAAAAATCTCTCAAAACTACTAAACTTCCTCCAATTCACAATTTTTCGCAGTTGACAAGAAAAAAATGGGTTGAACACCACTCGATAAGTCCCCGGTATGTCATCCAATGCATTGCTAACTTCATCCCATGAGCAAAGACTGTTAGATTCGAGCTTGTTTAGTGTGGCGGCTATGTCATCCAATGCTTTGCTAACTTCATCCTATGAGTAAAGACTGTTAGATTCGAGCTTGTTTAGCTTATCAAGAACCTGTGGCGGCACATGTATGGGCTTTTCTTGGTTTTACCCATGTAGACTCTTGCATTAGTGACAAAAACAACTGGTTGGCAGTATATGATATGCATTGACTACCTCAATTTGTTTAGGACATAATGGCAAAGGTATTCAATATGCTAGTTTACCTTAAAAACACAGCTCTCGCGACACTACAACAAAAAGCACAAGTGGCGACTAAAAAAAAAAATTTCGTTGCTGAAAGTAGCACTTTCGGCGACTAAAATGGAATTCGTAGCCAAAAGTGAAGACTTTTGGCGACTAAAATAGTTTAGTAGCCAAATGTACAGTTATTGGCGACTAAAAATCAGTTTAGTCGCCGATTATATGGGTTTTAGCGACTAAAAAAATTTTAGTAGCCAAAAGTCAAGGTTTTTGGCGACTAAAAACATTTAGTAGCCAAAATTATACGTTTTGGCGACTAAAATATAGTTTGGTCACTGATTATATGTGTTTTACCGACAAAAAAAAATTTCGTAGCCAAAAGTAAAGCTTTTTGGCGACTAAAAAATATTTAGTAGCTAAAAGTCAACAATTGGTGACTAAAATTCAGTTTAGTCGCCCAAAGTGGAGGGTTTTGGCGACTAAAATTCAGTTTAGTCGCCAAAAGTGGAGGTTTTAGGCGGGAATTAATTCTTTTAGCGACAAAAAAGTAATTAGTAGCCAAAAAGTATAGAATTGGCGACTAAAAAACAGCTTTAGTCGCCAAAAGTGGTCTCCTATTTTTTTTAGTAAATAATTTATTTTTTACATAAATTATATTAAATAAAAATAATTATTTTTATATATATAGTTTTGTATTAATACCGGTCAATATACTATATAAATAATATATGTTGCATTTATATTCATGTGATGTTGTAGTGGCATAGCGGGGAGAGTGTGTTGCTAAAGGTTTAGAATGTGAGAGGTTGGTGGTTCGAAACTTGGGAACAACAGAGGGTAATTTTTTTTTTTTTTTTTTTTTTTTTTTTTTTTTTTTTTTTTCTGAAATATGCTTTTGGCGACTAAAATATGTGGTCGCCAAAAGCTTGACTATTGGCGATGAAAAAAATAGTCGGCAAATGTATAAATAATAAAAAAAATAATTCACTATTGGCGACTAAAAGATTAGTCGCTAAATGTATAATTTTCAAAAATGTAATTGACTATTGGCGACCAAAGCTTTGGTCGCTAAAGACCTGTTTTTTGCCGACTAAAACTTTTTTAGTCGCCAATACCTCCGACCACCATGTATTCGCGACAAAACCGGCGACTAAAATATTTAGTCGGGGAAAGTGAAAAGTCGACTTTTGGCGACTAAAAATGGACTTTTGGTGACTAAAAATGTTCTAGTTGTGTAGCAGACAATAAGCATTAGCAACTACCTCAATTCGTTTAGGACAAGATGGGAAAGTTATTCAATGTGCTAGTTCATCATAACAACACAAATCTCGCAAACCTTGCAAGATTCCAATTACGGTAGACAACTAGCAAGGATGTTAGTGACTAAGTTTTGTTTGGTGCAAGATACCTAAGCTGCTTATATGTTTTGGTGCGACTTTTGCTTACAACTTATTAGGTAGAAATAACTTGAATAAGTTAAAAAAAAAGTTGATTATTTGGGAGTTGGGAGAAGAGTGCTTTTGACTTTCTGCTTTCTAATTATCAACTTTTTAACTTATAATAAACTGCACCAAACTGGTCCTAAGGATTTTACTAGGTGAGGGACTGCCTTTTGTCAACTTGGAATGAAGGGACGAAAACAAGGTAATACAAGTTTGATTTGCATTAGCACGATATACCAATGAGTATTTTGGTCATTTGGTTACACTAGGGACTTCACACGCTAAAAATGTGAGGTGAAACTTAGGCCTCGTTTGGGAACTTAACTATTTTAGTTGACTTTTTAGCTATTTTTTGAGATTAAAAAAAAATTTGAGTTTGGAATGATTTGTAGATTTTTTTTTTTTTTTTTTTTTTTTTTTTTTTTTTTTTTTTTTTTTTTTTTGGGGGGGTAGTTGAATAGATGATTGTGAGAGAAAAAAATAATTAATTGATATGTAGGATATAATATTTTGTCTTATTAACTATTTTAGATTTTTCCCCCCTATATTGGCTATTTTAGCCAAAAAAAAATAAAAAATAGGGCCTTAATGTTATATAAGTACATTATATAAAAACTACGTTTAAAATCCCAAAAAAACACATTAAAAAATAACAATATTCACAGTTCCATTTTTCTCCTTTAACCTCTCACAAGATGAGTTTGAATACCATCACTAGAAAAAAATAGTACCTATAGAGCATGTTTGATTGACAGGATTAGAGCATGAGATTGAGATTATTAATTCGTGAGTCTAATAATCCTGTGTTTGTTTTGAAATTTTGTTTCAGGATTATTAATCCAACAAATTTGTAGGATTATTAGTAATAGGGTAGGGGTGGGATTATATATCCTAAGTTGGGAAATAAAATAAAAGGGCTTTTTTACCTACTAATCCAATGCAAATCAACCAATGAACAAGGGGATAATTTATCATACTAATCTAATTGGATAGTGAATACCACACTAATTTGATGGGATTATTAATTCCTTCACTATTAGTCATGTGAATCAAACATGGCCATAAGATAAAGTGAGATACGGGGCCATTCCATGTACCATATTGCTTTGTCATATAAAATGGAAACATTAGCGGCCAAAGGGTGGCGAGAGCAAGACAAGAAATCAATCACTTTACAACAAATTCCGTTATTTTAATAGATATCCTCGCCCATTTTTTTTTTTTTTTTTTTGTCGAACCTAGAATCAAATCTATGCCTTTATGTTGGGTGTCTTTTATTTCTTCTAGTTATCAAACGAAGACGTGTCTTGATGTTTGCATCTACTACTTCTAACTCAAGAACACATTTTCCAGAGGGGGGCCCTTTTCCTCAGGAGTCATTTTTGTTAGCAATGGACTGCCTTCTTGAGATTGTTAGCAGTCTCGTCATTCCTTTTCTTTGCCAGCACGATGTCGTCAAATAAAAGGAAATGTCTTATCTTGGCATTACCCATTCTCAAACTTCTACTTGTGAGGACCTGAGCCATGGAATTGGATAACAAAACTTTTCTTAGACATTGTTTTTCTTCTTCCTAAGCCTATGCCGCAAGGTGAGACAAAGGAGAAAAAACACCTATGCCGCAAGGTGAGACAAAAGAGAAAAAACAGGTAAGGCCTTCTTATTTTGAGGAGAGTACTAACTAATGAAGACTTTGCTAGTGAAGGTCTTAGAACAAGGAGAATAGATCAACAAAAGAGAAGAGGAGGTCCATGACCAAAGATGCGAGAAGGTGAATCAGTAATCACTCATGCCACAACTAATGCTAATGAATCCTCTTACAATAACAAGGCAAGTTAAAAAGGAAGAGATATCGATCAGTCAGAGTACTTCCCTGATAGAGCAAGTAGATCACTACCTAAACTAAACATTAGAGGTGTTTTTGCTCCTTTCAGTTCCGTTTCAAAGTAAAGGACAAGCACCCCTACCAACTAACTCCCAACTCATGGAGATGACTTCGCCTGACATCATCATCCAAAAGCTCAAACATGCCAACAACATTCCGTTCATTTATGCAATATTTACTAGTTTACTTGTTAGCTACCGCTGTTTCACACCCTTGCTTTCAAACAATCTAAGGAAAGAATGTAATGAGTGTGAACAAAGTTTACTCACTCCTTGGAGGAAATAAAAATTGCCTCTACCACCAAGAGAGGAAGTGAATAGTTGGCTTGAAGAGGGAAGAGATGCGCCTACTTGCTTTGGTAGAAAGTTAAGTGACTAGTTTACTGTTGAGAGGTAAAAAAAAGAAGACAGATAGGCCAAAGAGGGCTTAAGTGCTAGCTAGTGTTAAAGAGCTTGTTGGATGACGGCAGAGTGAGCAGACTAGACCTCCCACTTCTGTATTCTAGTTTACAGAAGGCAAATGGCTGGCTTGTTTGTCTAGTCCCACCTCTTCATCCTAAGCTCTTTTCATCCATACACAAGCATCCTCTTCTCTCTAACGAATAAGTCAACTACCCTATCTTATTAGCAAAGCTAGAGTTAATTAGTAGACTGCTTTCTTAGTTAGATAATTGCATTGATAAAAATAAAATAAACCTTTTCTCCAAGAAGTCAAGGTTGCTACTCTTCAAATTAGAGAACTTCCACAATTTGGGTACTGGCTTCCAGAGACCGTTTTGGTCCACACTAGAGAATTCAGCCTCTTGGGCCAGGCTTTATTGGGCAGAGGATCATCTTTCTTTACTCGACAAGCAGGAAACAAGATACTTACACACTTAATTAGAGAGGTGAACCAGCATCAATTCTGAACCAGAAACAAACCCTTAGTTTTCATATGATTAGATTAGGCCATAGCTAGATGAACCAAATTGATCCAAAACATAGTCTGACTTGCATGTGTGTGATAGGTGTGATAGGGGCTTACTTTTGATAAACGAGTTAAAGATAGTGATGACTTGTCATCGCCTACTTGAAAGTCCTCACAATTACCGAAAATCGAGATGCTCTAGACTAAATTCATGAAAGAACGAGCCCCTCTTTGAAAGGTCGTTTGAACTAAATATGAAACCATAGCTCTCTTGTACCATCAATACAAAAAGAACCAACTTTACTGATGAGTGCCTACAACGGGAGTATTAGACTTCAAAGCTTGAAAGAGCTTGACAGATGTATTCTTTTTTCCCAAGAGCTAAGCCACCCAAGCAAGAAAGGGAATATTCTCTAAACCAATTTCCCTATAAGTATAACTTCCCAAGAAATTGACATCTGTCTTTTCTGAAAAACAAAGTGGATTTCTTCTCTAAGCAAAACTACCCTCCCTAAACTTTAAAAAATGGGGCTAAACTGACAAACCTACCTCTTTCTACAAGCGCTGGAACTTGAGGATTGAAACTGAACTGCTAGCTTTCTTCGGTTCCTTCTTTAGTTTGGTTGCAGGTTCAGCTCCATTGAAATCTTAACGTCATTCCTTCCTTCACTTGCAAACCTAGAGGTCAAAATCATGATCCCATCCCTTCAACTATCAGTCCATTAACTAAGAAGAGGGCCCAGAACAAAAACTTCACCAGAACCCCCTACGTTGACACTTTTTTAAAGGTAAGTTGAATATTTGTTTTTCTTTGGCACCATCCCTGCTTCATACCAGGAGGTGTTCAGAAGGGTATAATCATTCTTGCACGATGCAGCAAAAAAAAAGAAAAAAGAAAAAAAAAATCATATTTTTTAGGAAGAAACGAACTCTTTACTATTTTATATTTTTTTAGGGCAGTCGTCCTTCACTTTTTGGGGGCCTAGGAGCATATGAAGCCTTACTTCTTGGCCGGTAACAATGAATAGTTTTCTTGCAAGCCTATAATATGGCTATGCAGGAAACATGCACCAGCTTGAAAGTGAGGAGTTTGGTACATTTGAAAACATATAGGCTGAATGCTAATTTTGTTGCTGAAACCAAAGCCCAAGCAGGCGCTGCCTAACCATAGCTTTTTTTTTTTTTTTTTTTTTTTTTTTTTTTTTTTCTGACAAATAAAAAAGATTGCATTATTAAAAACTAAGAAGTTACATGTTGGCGGTACTCAACACCCCTAACATCTTCAAATAATTGGAATGAGATACAACCCGGAATAGTAGAAAAAACAGTGAAGGACCATTTTGGTTAAAACCTTCTATTGATAATATGCCCGCACACTTGTTTCCCTCACAATTGTTGTCCATAGACTATGACAATTTTTTAAGAGAATCATGCCAACCACAGAAGTATTCCAAATCCAGGTTGTTTAAAAAAAATTAAATTAACATACAAAAAATCTAATTCCAAAACCCTCACTCATCACAAAATTAGGTTCACCTAGATGAATCATGTTCCTCAAAACCAAACTATGAATCAGGTTGAACGTGTTAAGGAAGAGCAAGAGTAAACCACAATATTTTATCTGCTCAGGACACATACATCAATTTGGTGCTGTAACATTGCCAAACTTGACCCTCATATATGAACCTAGGTCAGAATTTGACTCGACAAACCCTTCATCTAGTAAATCAAAATCTACTTAAAATGAAGTTTCTAGACCTCTCAAACATTGGAGGAACCACTGCAACTTGAGCAACCAGGCTAGTTGCCATAACACCTGCAGAAAGAGGACTGTCTTACCAATACCAATACCATACAAGCTTACTAACAAATGTATTTAGGAGGCACCTACCAGCTTGCAAGAGTAAAGCACAAAAACAAAGACAAAAAAAAATAAAATAAAAGGAAATAATTTGGAGGGAAATAAAATAAAAAGAACAAGAACTGACGAGCCTCAAAATACGTGCATGATGTCTTTGTATGCTTGAATAGACAAGTTGATATGATTCTTGCTATTGTCTTACCAGAAGATTGCAATATGAACTCTGATACCATGTTGAATTATTGGCCATCAACTCATCTAAAAGCTTAGAGAGAGGGCTAACTTATTTTATCCTCAATGGTCCAACTATTCACAAAGTTTTCCACACAAACTCACATTCAAAATTTTGGTAGCCAAGAACATTAAACATCAAAGGATGGGATCTGTACTTTAACTAAACATTATTGGATCAAGTCAACAAACATTCAAAGCTGAACATGCTTGTATCCCATAATTCTTCATCATCAAAGATAACTATATTCCTTGGTGACTCTACATGTTCAGTAATGATAAACTTACTCTTAATTCTCCTAGTTGGCTGCAATATCTTTAAGCATTTCCTTCTATTCACCAGTCTACATGGCAGACCATACCATTAAAGCAATGTATACCACGCTAAAGAATAACAATTTTGGTATGAGAATACCTGGTGCATGTTGAGAATGATGTCTGATCCTCCAACAAACTCCTCTTTGATGAATATCTGTGGAAATGTGGGTCAATTGCTGCAATGAAAGACCATGGGACAAATTGAAACAATTACAAACTAGACATTTTTTTATCAACATTTTGGACCAAAATGGTTGCTGTGGAGACCAACAGCGACTCCGTTTGCAAATGTTGTTTCTCAGTAATTTGCATAAATTAATCAAGAGTCATGACAACTGAGCATAATAGCTTATTCTCACAAATGATCCCAACAACATGTGCAACGGACACACAGGCAACCTTGTGGATATATATATATATATATATATATGATGCAACCATATCCCGAAAAATTCAATCAAGATTTGTCCATATATATAAAACAACAAATGAAGTACCATTAAAAAAAGAAGGGCAAATTACAAGGACCTCCCCTAACTATTGCCCAAATAACAACAGGCCCAATAGTATGGAGCAATGAGACCGGCATCCCCTAATGCGCCTCAAAAGTTAACTCCGTTAATAGAAAATGTGAAGTGATAAAAATGCCCTCTCTCTAGGTGTGTAATTTTGGCCTGGCCTAGGTTGCCCCGCTGTCAGGCCTGTCAAGCTCCCACGAAAAATTGGGCCAAACCACTTGTGCAAAATCTTTGCCTAGTGGATAATCGGGCTTGGGGCGGGCTTGGCTTTTTTTAGTTTTTTTTTTAATAAAAAATAGCTTAAAATTTAAGTTAGGCGTCGGGCGGGCCGGGCCTCAGATTGGGCCAATGGGCCTAGGACTAGGCTAGGCCAAAAAACCCATAGCCTATGTCCTAGCCCGGGGGGATATGGACAGGCCTGGTCAGGCCTCGGGCCGACAGGCCCTTTTACACCCTACCTCTCTCTATCTTTCTCACCTTCCTCCACCACACTCCTCTACCCCAGGCTAAAGCATAGCCCTCTTCTCCACCCTACCTTATCCTACAATTCCCCCTATAACAATCCAACATCGACCACTGCCACCACACACAAAGAACAACAAAACCAAAAATAATACAATACACAACATAATCAAGCCAAAAAAAGAAAAAAAAACCTCTACCCTTAATTCATCAAACACCCTCTCTGTCGGCCCTAAATTAAGCCCCTTCCAAAAAAATAAAATCCATAAGTTAAGCAATCAAGGGAAAAAAAAAACATAAATCAAGCGTGTTCAGTTGATAAAGGAAAAGGGGGCTTTGAAGTTGGAAGGTGTTGGATAATGGCACTAGGGTTGGGGTTGCAGCTAGGATTGCGTTGGAGGCGGCGTTAGAGGGCCATGGAAGGCAATGGGGTTTGACGTGGAGGCCACTGGTGATCATCATCAGCATGAACCTAGAGCCAAGCTATATATCTCTCATTTGTGCTTGGGCGAGAAGGTTTGGTGGCAAGAAAATTGAGGTGAGAGGTTGGTGGTAACACGATGGAATTAAGGGAATGAAAGGCGTGGTGTTTGGGAAGCTGAGGTAGCGGCATGAGGGGAGGGATTGTTGGGGGCAATGGGGTGGGGTGGGAGGCGGCCGTGGCTTGGTAAGTGGCAGGGAAGTCCAAGAGAGGGGAAGGGGGAACACAAAAAGAAAGGGAATGGATAGGGAAGAAGAGTAAGAGTGACTAAAGGTAAACTGGTAAAGGTTAAAGAGTTGACCCATTTCTTGAAGGGTAAAAATAGAAAATTTAATCCAAAAATTATCTACACCATAATATTCCATCCATCTCTCTTTCTTGGCACCTAACGGCGAGGCACTCAATGATATGCCTACTCAAATGTTAGGGGAGTCAATGTCATTGTCCTATGCTAATGGGATCAACTATCTATTAAGTAATGACACTTCAAAATAAGTGTTGTAGTCGTGTACATTTTTTTAAGGATACACAACAGGGGTGCATGTAAACATGGCGAGAGACACATTAGACATGGTGGGACACGATTCGGGACATGACAAGTCTTATTTTAATTTTTCAAAGGTAATTTCTAGGGTCATATTAGAATATTTGGAAACAAAATGATTGGTTTTTAAAAAAATATAAAAATCATATGAAATCATCGGCAATGTAACACACATCTGAAACACATTTGTGAAGTGGAGAAACAACCTTCTAACAATCCTTGGAGCCTAATGCAACACAGATTTAGGGGTTGTTTGGGAAGTGTTAAATTAGTATACTTTTTGACTTTTTAACAAAAAATGTGAAATGTGGGTTGGGGTTGAAGTGATATGGTAGAGAGGTGATGTGACCCAAATAAGAGGTAATGTGATCCAAATAAGATAATTGCTTAGCACATGCCAAACAAAGCCTTAGTCTCTGGTTAATTAAAATTTAGTTTTTTTTATGTTAAATTAGTGTTGGTTTTTATTAATTTTAGTTATTTATGAATGTAATATTTACATACATAGCAAATAAAATATTTTTTTTACATATCCCCCCACTGTATCCATGTCTTGAATTTTTTGAAATTATCATGTCCCATGGCCTGTGCCCGTTTCCAAGGCAGTTGTAATTTGGGTGATTATTAGGGAAGGTTCGTGTAATTTTTCGAAAAGATAAACATATACCTTCATCAATAAGGCAACAAGGAAAATTACTATAAAAGTAAACTGTTGAAAAGGAAATAAATTTGATAAATGAAAAACTGCCTGAACAAGTGTTCACCAACTTTTGAAAATATTCTGGCATGGCCATGTATCCTTTAGCCACTGTTGGATGGAGCATTCAATTAGATAAATTGAAACCTCACTTAAAATAACCGCTATTCAAATACATCATTAGGAAATTCATTTTAAGTTCCACTCCATGTTAATTTTAGAATAAATATACTCTATTTTTATGATATCATGTTCTTAAAACAAGTTCTCTGCCTACTTTTTTTTTTTTTTTACATGGATCCCCTGAGGTATCTACAGGGGAGGTCCTTATAATTGTCAGATCCCTCAGGAGAGGTCCATGTAATTTTCCCCAAAGATAAGGAAACAACAAGAAACATTAAGTCTCACATTAAAAATTATTCACTAACATCAGCTACTTTTATTGCAAGGGGGCAATTTATAGCGACCCCGGTCTTTTCTCGTTTGATTATTGTATCCGGACTTAGGTTCCGTAGATTCTGTCATTGTATAATTGTTGTTGTTGTTGTCCCTTATTTTTCTCATTTGGAATTATAGGATGTGTTTGGGCAGGTCTGTTTCAGGTTGGTGGGGTTTAGAAACCAAGTGTTGCTGTCCAGAATTTTGGATCTTTGCTCGAGCGAGGAGTTTGTCGCTCGAGCGAGATGTTGTTTTGGTTCTTCGCTCGAGCTGGGGTTTGGTAGCTCGAGCGAGAGTTTGCGTCTGGTTTGGACCTGTAGCTTTGCATTCTTGGCTCGAGCGAGCTTTTCTTCGCTCGAGCGAGTTAGTTCGTTCTTCGCTCGAGCAATAGTTCCTTCGCTCGAGCGTGAGTCTGGTTACAGACCTGAGGGTTTGGGTTCTTCGCTCGATCGAGTTTTCTTTCGCTCGAGCGAGCTTTTGGGTTGTTGGCTCGAGCAAGGTTTTCTTGGCTCGAGCGTATATTTTCTGTGTCTGGTCGCTCGAGCGACCAATTCTTCGCTCGAGCGAGCCTGTCAGGTTTAAATAGGCAGCAACGTGTTTCAGATCAGTTTTTCATTCCCTTTCAGATTCCAAAACCCTAGGTACGAGTTCTCTCTCCCTCTACGCATCTTTCTCTTAGGATTGATCTACTTAGAGTGAGTTTCTACCTTAGATCCTATATTAAAAAGATAGAGTGGGTCGAGGGCTTCCATTTAATCTGAATTGTTGGTAGTTTGGAGCACTTTTGAGTTTGGGCTTTCATCTCCATCTTCTCTTTTGGGGCTATTTCTTCGAGGTAGGGATTTCCTACTCCATCTTATAAGTTTTGTTCTAAGTTTTAGTATTTTGATATGTTGGGGTACTTTGGTGATTTTGGGGAAAAACCCTAGTTGTTTAAATTAATTAATTTGTATAATTAATTTAAGGGAATTGGGGAATTTGGTTAAATTCTTGAAATTGGGAAATTTATTGCTTAAATGGTGTAGTTGGATAATGTAAATCACTCGCCCATTGAATTGTTGATATATTTATCTCCAGTCTAGAAATAACTGTTTTGGGCTATCGGTGGAGGATAGTCGTGATTGTTGTAGACATTGCATGTGGATTAGGAATAACTGAAACTAATCACATTGGTTAAGTCATTAAGTTTGACTATTGCATTGATACAGAAAATACGTGTATTGATTGAGCATTGCATTTGCATACATTGTTTTGTGTGGGAGGAGATAGGGGATGTACTCCACGGTTTAGGGGAAGATAGGGGATGGACCTCTAAACCGGATTTTGTTTGGGAGGAGATAGGGGATGGACTCCATTAGCATCACTTTTATGTGTGCTTATTTATATACAAGTGTTTTTATTGATACAGCACTAAAATGTGTATCAATCTGGAAGTATGAAGTGTTTTGATTTGAGCTTGAGTCTCATTTGTTTGTTGGCATGGGAAGAAGATGAATATGATGTTTATAATGCACTGCTGTAAGTTTGGCCGGGTTCTGAGCCATATTGATAATGTTGGAAAGTGGAACGTGTCATTGACATTAGAGTTATGAGACTGTAAAATGTTGAAATTGATTATCTTGGTTAACCATCTATTGAATGCTATTGCTTTATTCAATGCTTATATTTGGTTTAGTATATTTCTACTGGGCTGTGGCTCACCCTTTATGGGAACATCATTTTCAGGTCTAGGTGATAAGCTACCTCCCAGGACTTAGCTTGGAAGGATTTGGATTGTGAAGACTATCTTTAATTGTTTGTTTTCATTTGATAAATAATCAAGCCAAGGGATTTATTTGTATTTGAGTTAGAACTCATATTTTGTATCCAAGTGTTGGCTTGGAAAGATGTAAGCCTGTAGGGCATTTTATTCGATGTTACATGTAATGCTTTTATTTAGTAATACTCTGATGAATGAATTAATAAATTGTTTTCTTTAAATAATGCATGTCAATTGTATATATATATAATGGGTCTATTTTGAGGGCGTGACACAATTGAAAAGATAAAATCTATGCACTAGCTCAGTTCTTGAAACATCAAGAAAACAAAATGCAAAAACAGAACACGCAGTCATACACCTTAAAAAACTTATACAATTTTACAACCATTGCCCCTGATGCAAACTGATATCTCCAACAAACAATAATGTCAATTATTACAGTAATTTGAGTTTATCCTGTATTATTAAGAATTGGCAATATGAGGGTGCTATATATCTGAGAAGCGGGCTCTTGCTGCTCTCTAGATGTATAACAATGCTAAATTGATGTTCTAGAGAATGATATCAAGTACTACGTTACCTGAATGATTTGACAGCATTCTTAAGCTCAGGATCTTCCAATATGTTTCTGGCACTCAAAGGAACATCTGATAAAAGCACATCAATAGCAAGAATGCCACAAACAACTTAAAGTAGTCAAGTTGGCAAGGTGCAAGGCCCAGCTCAAAGTTCAAGAAGTACGGCACTAAATAAAATTCCAGCTACAAAATTAGCTCCAGTCAGCTCCTCTTTTAGAGCTTCCATTGTCTCGTCTTCTTGTACTTTCCTAAGACAACTTAACCCAACTACATGGTCATCTCTCACAACTATTCTTTTTAAAAAAAAACAAAAACAAAAACAAAAACAAAAACAAAAACAAAAATGCTCTTTAATTTGTCATTTTGACATAGCTGACTAACACCCAAATGCAAGTTTTGGGTGGAGGTATATCAAGAAGCACGAACACTTGGTGTACACTGACATGACAATGACACTAGTCAAACACATCCAAGCATGTCCAACTATTTTTAAATTTTTTCAAAACTTGGACACAATTCAGACACTTGTAAAACACATGTCTATTGCTTAAACATATATAAAACAAATTAAAAGTTTAAATAAAATAACTTGGAATCCAGCAATAAATAAAAAAATAAAAATAAATAAAACAAACAAAGAAAGTAAATTCATACCTATTCTCATCTTTTTTAGACTTTAAGAACTATTCACCATGCTTGGTTGCGTTTTTTTGAAATTTTTTTTGAAAAAGTGATTTGAAAACCATTTTTTAAAAAACAAATCCTTGCTTGGTTTTCCAAAAAATACATCATTACAATTTCAAATTTCCCTCCAAGTTAATGATTGAAACAATTAAAAAAACACAAAAAAAATTACATCAAAACATTCTCTCAGGTACATTATATATATATATATATATACATGCTTGGTTTTATGAAAACATAATGTGGCATGTACCCATTTATGGGTATATATCTTACCATTAACTGTATCACTTTTTTATAAAATTTTCACTCATTACAACCATAGAAAATGTAATTTTTTTTTTCTAAATTGGCATTAAAAAATTTATTTCGTATAATCAAATTTTCATAAATGCTATGCACAAAATGAAATCATAAATTTGTATTCACAGAATCGTACGCTTGGCAAATTTATGTAAAAAATTTCAAAATAATCAAAATTTATTTACAAATTTGCAAAAATGGTAAATTTATACAAATTTTCAAAAAACATAAATTTATACAAATTTCCAAAAAACACAGTGAATTTATGTACAAATTTCCGAAAACTGTAATTTCAAAAAAGCGCCCAATTATTTCAAATTGGCATTAAAAAAAATGTGAATCGATGTGTAAATTTATTTATGAAATCATAATTTTTTTTTTTACATTTTTACGATTTAAAACATCATATATTTATGTTTATATTTATATTCAAAATCGTTGAATTTCCATGAAATTTAAATAAATAGTCAAACTAAAAAATAGTTCTGGGTTGTCTGTGTAAATAATAAAAAAAGAAAAATGTACCTATATGTACCATAGTCTTTCCATGGATGATAGATAGAGAGACAAACAGATTAGGGAAAAAAATAAACAAGCAAATATAAGACATTTGGGTGGGACAATGCACACCTTTTGTTACCAAAGCCAATATCCATATACAATTTTATACTAAACATTCATAACAGAAAATGCATAAAGGAATATGTGTGAATTTTTTTCCTGCTATGCTTATGAAAATGTCAAACAAATTTTAAATCTAAACATTCATAACCGAAATTTATATAAGAGAAGTTGACAACTTACTAAGGCAATGCAAGCATCCATACAATATTCGGTGCACTAACATCAACAAGGGTCACTACATATATCCATATGTTCTACCGCAACACATAAGTTAAACAAAATTCATAAGTCTTACATAATTCTAACCACAAAAGATTATCCAATTGAACAATACAAATGACAAATTTAATGTGGTACTATGGATGAACCCTATGGTTATTCCACATTGCTGTCGCAATTTCATCACGAAGTTAAACCATTTCATTCGTGACTTTATCTGCTTCATTGGAAATTCCTACCGCAGGAGTTGCGGGTGCTGCTTGCCCCGCACGTGCATTACCGCCCCTGCTAAACCATGGATCGTTTGCAGAGTGCATGCGAATCTAGTTGTGACAAGCACAACATGCTGTAACTATTGTGCCTTGTCGCACTTGCATGTAGTTCGGCATAGATCTCAATATAGAAAAATGATTCTTCAACACCCCAAAGCTTCGTTCTATCACATTTCTTAGTGATGAATGCCGATAATTAAACAACTCCTTATACCCATTTGGACGACGTCGACGTCCACAAAATTGGTCCAAATGATAGCGTTTTGAACGATATGGTGCGAGGAATCCCATCATATTTGTGAAACCCGCATCGACCAAGTAATATTTACCTACATGAGTATGTTACATTAACACAAGTTTATTAGAAACTATTTTCAAGTAAACTTTTAAAAGCGTCGTCATTACAAACCAAAACCCTTACCTGTAGGAGGAAGTGGGAAGGATACATCGGGGCGTGTAAGCACATCGGATAACACTCGTGAATCAGTTGCACTACCTTTCCAACCGGGATAAACAAAAGTAAATTTGAGGTCAAATGAGCATGCTGCAAGAACATTTTGTGTTAGTGCAACCTTCTTACCACGATATGCAGTTCTCTTTGAAGCAGGTGCATGCGCTGCAATGTGTGTACCATCGATTGCCCCAATACAGTCCTACATTACGCAAATATGATAATTATTACATTTGTCTGCACCCAAATTTCATTGCATACTCGTCAGAAAATTACAAAAAAACAAGGGATCCCAAGCAAACCTTAAACCATGGGTAACGCTTCAGGTTGTTTCGAATTTTAGGAGGAATAACATTCGGGTCAGGAGGTCGAATGATAAGGACAGCAAGACGACACAATGCTCTCATCATAATTTTGAAATGTCTGTGAATGGTTTCCGTTGAGTGTTGAAAACGATCAGCCGCAAGTCTATATCTTTCACTATGTCTACATACATGCAAAAATATAGCAAGTGATTGCTCTATAGATAACCTGTTCTTGTCCACCTTTATGAACTCTCTGCGTTTCAATTCATCACTAAGGGACCTGAACGTTGGAGCATCCATCCGCAAGACCTCCCGAATTGTGCGTGGATGACCATTCAATAAATGTTGAGTGTACATTTCTCCAGTGTACGGACATGTCCGTTGGGGCTGCTTCCCCGGAATTCCATTGGTTGATTCCCACATCTGGCATACCATGGCAAAGTCCATGTCATCATCGTCTAATGCAATAAATGACGACCTCAACTGCGCTGCAATACTGTCTTCACTATCCTCAATATCAGCGCTATCCGGACTGTCCTCGCTGTCTGTGTTGTCCTCGGTCTCCAAGCTTTCCCCACTTGAATCCATCTCCGCCGTGATGTGGTCGTAGTTGGGAAATTCATTTGACTGAATGTTTATTGCGGCGTCCATATCGAACGGATTTGTTGAGTTACTGGGGTCCATTTTTGTAAACACGAAGAAAGTAAGATGAACATGAAAATGTAATTCAATCGATACATAAATCCATAATATTATCCATCCATAACATTATAGTACTAAATTTCTTTTGTAGTGATACAAGTCCATAACATTTTCATAGCCCTCATCCCCTAGACATGTGTTACCAAAAAAACCAGAAACAACAACTAACAAACTTTTACATGCTAAATAATGGCCCAAATGGAATATGTGGAAACTATGAGCCAATTCAACACAAAAGTGGAGAGGTAAGAGGCAGTTTCGTAATTCAAACATCTTTATTCAAATTCTTTCTAATTTTCCACATTGTTTCACTAGGATTTTTAAGTGCAAGAAAAGAAATTTGAGTAGTAAAAGAAAATAAACATTACAATAGTTGGTGTACGACAAGAAGTCCACCAAAACCACTAAAGTGAAGCAAAAGATTGCAAACATTTTCCTAAACCCTTCAATCCGTACTAATCAAAAGGAATCTCCGTAAAATAAAAAGAGAC
The DNA here is from genome assembly GCF_055761805.1 of Camellia sinensis. NCBI lineage: Eukaryota > Viridiplantae > Streptophyta > Magnoliopsida > Ericales > Theaceae > Camellia > Camellia sinensis. Next base: position 60,784,418 of record NC_138967.1, read on the forward strand.
AGAAGCAGAAAATCACAAACACTTGTGAAAGTAATCAGCTCTCCTTTGAAAGTAATAATCACAAACACTTTTCTTAAAAGGACACACAAGCATTACAAATCACTTTAACAAAAATTTAAAATGCGAACATCAGAATTGTCAATGAACTTGGATTTTCCCACTTGAACATCAGAATAAATGACAACACCTTGTATCCATAGAATCCCACCTCATTATGCATGACAGGTATCAAAGTCCATAACTTCCTTACATAACCATAGTTGACAGATGAAATACATGGATTAAAAAAAAAAAAAAAAGTAGGCGCCGATTTTTAGTGTTTTAGCTACATACGTTGACATACAACAACTTGGATGCTGAACAAAACAAAATTGCATCCGTACAAAGTCCATAATTCCTAAGCAAGCTTACGAACCCAATGCATCTGCATGTTGGGTAGCATCTGCATGAACATTTTCCTCGTTGCTTTATCGCGGAAACTCTCACATGCCTTAACGTATTGGTCGAGAGTGATTTCGTCCATTGTTTCCAAACATTGGATACATGCTGCAATGGAGTTTTGTTTTTTCTCGGCCTGGCTCACTTCAGCCATTTTGTTCTGGAGAGCAAAAAATTCTTTTTTTGCAAGGTTTGTGGCAGTCCATGTATCAAGTGCCAAATCAAAGTGTGCACCCTTTCGCCCACCATTGTTGCCACTACTCCCACCTACCTTCGGGTCATCATCTCCGTCAATGTCATCATCAATAGGGATAGAATCGGTATTTGAGTTGATTCCAACACCAAAGGATGCACTTTGGATATCTCTTTCTTCATCAGAGGTTGGGGGTCCTTGGGTTGAAGCACAGGCAAGTGTGCCAGTGGCTTGGGAGTTGGCAAAGAGGACGTCTAACAAGTCAATGTGGTCTAGACCCTTTTTCTTGAACACTTTTGCTCTGGGATGTGCCTACAAAAATAAGACAACCAAAGATATGGTAAATAAGATTTTTTTCAGTTAATGTACTGCAGTATGAAGGTTGTACTCAATCCTACGGTGCTGGTTGTTACCTTAACATAGTGATCCCAGACATCATTCGGGGCGATGACCGTTTTTCTCTGCTCATCCCAACCGAACCCGGTATGCTTTTTCAATTTCACGAATGTATTGTAAGCTTGCTTGATGCGGTGATACTTTTGTTTCAAACGGTTAACTGTGTACCTAACTTTGAACTGACTGTACAGCTCGTCGTCAATTCAAGTCCAATGCCTTGTGGTGAAAGAGTTTTTTTTTGGTTAACGAAGGGTCTTGCTTCACCTCCTCGGCCATCAATTGGATGAAGGCCAACTCAATCCTACTTGTCCACAACCTCAGTTCTTGCACATCCTCAACGAACCCCTCACTGTCCATCTATGAAATACATGTATTACACATGTGATAATTTGTCATGTGTCATGGGTAAATGTTAAGTGATGAGGTCTTACATAATTCTTGAAAATAGCAACTTACAAATTCGAATAGAAATGACAAGCGAGTGGTTAACGCAAGGAAGAAAAATGAACATTTGTGTACAGTCACAAGTGTATAGTACTGCACGGATGACAATTGGTTTCTTTTGTACTACAGTACTGACATGTTGCACATGGCAACAAATTTCATAGCATAAGTTGCAACAAGTCAAACAAATTGACTAGAAATGTGTTACATGTATACAGGTATTTCGTATGTGTAAACAAGCACGTTTGGTATAATGTAATATGCTGTGTACAAAAAAAAAAAAAAACATTCACAAGGAATAGAGTTACGGTGTTTTAATGCATTCTTGTTTCGGTAAACATTGCATGTAACACATTTACGAAATGCAGCAAAGTAATATTTACCTCCATGTCGTTTTCAGCAAAAGAAGATGCAATAGAGTCTGGTGTGTGTGCTGCCTTTAGCTTCGTCTTCAAAGCGTGTTCAGTAAATGGGGGTGTACCTAAATGAACTGCACAGTGCACTTTAACAATATTCAACGTGCCTTGTTCAAGAAAAATACATTTAATACAATTACAAGGGCTGAAAGACCTTACTCCTTTCCTCACGAATCTTGGTACAACGGAGATCGAATCGACCACAAGAAACTGATGGTGTCACTACATCAACAACGATGACAACAATAAAAGTACATAAATAAGTAAAACTTCCTGTTGGAGGAGACAAAGATGAAATGACTACATCAACAACGATGACATCAACTGCACATTTCCTTCTTCTCTAGCTTTTCACATTTCATTTTGTTTATACTAAGGCAAACTATTGATAAGATTTTACATTTTAAAAACATAAAAATAATGAGTTAGTCAAATTACGTATCCTTTTCTCCTTCTCAATTCACATTTTATTTTTAATTAAAATCTAATACTGATTATGATTAGAAAAAAATGAACAAACCCACCATACTTGTTAATAAATCTTTAAAAACACTTTCTAATTAAATTTCAAATCTTTTGTGCATAATATCGGTTTTGATGCTAGTGTAGTACACTATAATTTAACGCCTTATAACTTAGGAATCATTCTATACAATTCTTTGAAGTTCTTTGAAGTGCTTACATTTCATTGATAAGATTTATGCAAGCTATTCAATTGTTCAGGCATATAGGTAGGTGATGAGTTTTGCTTCTTCACTTTGTTTATTTTGACCCAAAAAATCCAAAATAATATGCATATATGCATATTGGAAGCACCATTTGGACCAGTTAATAATAATAAATCACGGAGTTAAAATTATTTAAGCACTGGTAAATAATATGTTTTGGACCATTTGGACCCTTTCATAATAATAAATCATGGCGTCAAAATTATGGTTTAGCTAACCATTGCTAATTTGATTTTTGCTAAGTAAAATGGGAATTGTTTAACCTTGCTGAAGCCCCCATTTTGTACACCAAACCAGAAGAGTGAACCCAACAAAAAATCTGCTTCATTTTCATATAAGAGAAGGACTTCAATACCGATTTTGGAACCACAGTTGGGAGAGGGGAAACTATGACGAACTTAACAAAATATGATCAAGCTAATTTCCCAAATGAAAAGCATAAAATCTGTGCTTTGTATGTCCGAAATGTGGAAAATATAGTCTGAAATCAAAACTAGTTACCCGAAGGTAGAGAAATTTCTTTTGGTTTCAGATGATTAAATTATTTTCCAAAAGCAAAGCAGCGAACTAAACATTCATAATCTGAAAGGGATTTTCAGATTCAACTAGGGATTTGGTGTATAAAACAAACCACACCAGTTTTAGGTTTACATATAAAACTTCAGTCTCGAGATTGAAGTACCATTTTCGTCTAAATGCTACCGTAAAGAATAGATTTGTTGAACAAAATTTCATTTCCTACAAATTTATGAAGAAGAACACTTGCAAAATGGAAGGGGGAAATAGAGATCAAAATGAAAACATGATGAACCAAAAATAGTGCGACTAACCTCTTTGTCGTCGGATCTTCGTCACCCTGAGCTCAAAGCGACCACACCTGAACAGTCTTTGTCGCTGGCCGTCGTTGTTGCTTTGGTGTTGCCGACCTTCGCATATCAACGAAAGTGAAGATGTGGTAAAACGTTTGGTAAAGGTAATAAAGAGCAAGGCGGAGGCTATGAAGAGGAGTAGAAGTAGATTCTACTAAAGCCTACCTATTCCCATCACGTGAAGAATCAGATGATTATTTTTTTTGAAAACAGAACTCATTTTTCAGAATAACCAAACAAGTTGTATAAAATTTTCAAAAAACCATATTAAAAAAACCACAACCAAACACAGTGATTATCTCTGGATTGATTATTCACATATATGACATATACTAATGGTTTATGCTTATATATGTCATACAATAAATATATAAAACTATATATTTTGCATGTGTCCCCCACGTGATGTGTCCTTTATTTTTTTGAAAAACTCTATGTTAGTGTGTCGATGTCATGTCCGTCTCGTGCCACATGCCAGTTTCTGTACTTCTTCGAAGGTATGTGTTCAAGTTTCAACTTTATCTAATATTCATATCCAAGGATACCAAGAAAAGGCTAGAGATCATATTTATAAAATATTTCTTTTATTTGTTATGATAAAATGAAGTTTACAAACTAACATACAACATTTTATGCATACAACGGGAGTATTGTGCATAGTAAACCTGCCTATGTATCCATACTTGATGGATGCATCTCTAAATAAGCATGTTGGTCACATATCATATATGGTATACCCTTACTCAAGTGTTCAGTGTCTAACATAGATACTTCAAAAATTTAGAAGAGGCCACCTACCATACCAAATAGTCACATATAGACCACATAAAAAAGCATAAATTATTGAATCTCACATAAATATATGGTTGCTCAAGCCTCAACTAAACCAGGGAATGTATGCATATTGTTGTAAAACGAAGCAACAGAACACGTACTATATTCTTTCAACACTCTCATTGCTAATGAGCTGAATCCACACCGTGGAAGACCAGGCACTCCTTTCATGTAAATCATCACAGGGATGTCATTGACATCCTGCCATAGAAGCCAAAAGCTATCAATAAAAAAGACTAAAAAAAAGACTCAAACTTTAATCTGGATAATTAGAGAGAGAAAAAAAAGGACTCAATATCTAATGTGAAAGGTACAGACGACTACTGTCAACCTGCTCAACAATGTCCTTCAAAGAAAGGTCAGAATTCTGAAGCTTATTAGCGGGCATGAAGTCCTCATGTGTGTCAGGATCATTTGGCACTGTAGTTGAGTATTGCATCCAATGGTGGTTAAAGGATCCAGCTGCCTACCAACAATTAAAGCAAAAATAGTAGCAATATCATTTCTATGATCAATCATTAAGAATGATTTGTTCTAAACATGAGACCAGACCACACACTTGCTGGTTAAAATTTCAAGAAAGCCTTTTTTTGGTCAATTTTTTTCGAGTGTAGTATAACAATTAAAGCATTTTTTGTTTGCAGCTTATGATTAAGGATCCAAGAAATCTAGAACCAGATGGTTTTGAATATCTTAAAAACTAAGTGGTTTCTTTGTTGTAGGAAGAGTGCATGGAACAGTCTCCTACATAAGTGAGTCTCTCAGCAAGTCCAAAATTAATGTGCAGCAGCAACAGAGTGCTACAGTCCTAATGCAAAAAATTAACATTGTGTGGTTGATAAGTTGGTAAAAATATGTAAGATAAGATTTGAAGGTTTGTATGGGGTGACTAAAGGGTAAGGGTAAGAAAGGAAAGGAAAGGATTTTGGTGCCTGTTTTGGGTGATGTGTACAGTACCATGCTAAATTTTGGCTCTTTTGTGTGCAAAAATTGTAGAATGATAAAGGGCTGACTTGAGGTGGTTTGAAGGGTTTATTGAGATAAAATAAAGTTCAATCAAGATTTAGAAAGAAAGTTCAATCAGATCCGGTTAAGAGGGTATTAGATGCGAAAATTGTAAAAAGATTTAAGAAAAATGAGGAAAACAAAATTCTAGGCACCACTCCTAGATACCATATTGCAATTTGCATCACATGATCACACAATACCAAAAGAGTTGCAAAAACTTCCACAAACTTCTCCCAAGCGCGTTCTTCACTGAATAGGAGCATTACAAGGCTTCCTATACACTTTAGAGCTAAGTAGCCCAAACACGGACATGCGACACGAAACATTTTCAAAAAATGCAAGACATGACACACTTTGGACACATTAAGATTTTTTTATTTTTTTTTTAAATTTATTACACGTCATATATATGAATAATTTGACAATGAAAAATATGTAACATAGCACTTATTACATTAAAAAGTTATATTTTTCATAACTTAAACATTAAGATATCATTTACATAACAATTACATTTTAAAGAATGCAAAATAAATATTGAGCATTATAATACACATGATGTATTCATCTAATAAATGTTTCAAGAAGCATCGCCGAAATGTCCACAAAAGTGTCGGTAAGGTATCCGATATTATGAATTTTATATTTTTAACTGTAGAAGTGGCAAACACACTTTTAGGAGTGTATGGAGTGTGTCAGTCGGACACGACATGCTTCCTCCCAAGAAGTTTATGTACTTCTTGGCTTGAGAGAACTTCTAATTTACTTGGACTACTAAATAGCAACAATACTTTTAACAAAACCTATTTAAACCCCAACTAAAACATATATTTGAAAACCTAATAATATAATTGACCATATTATGACCCATGGGTTACAGCCTATGTTCATAATTTTTGCAAATTACCAAAATACATTTAATCTACCAAAAAAATATTAAAAACTAATCCATAGCGTATTTAACATAAAATAAACATAAACAAGACTTTATTAAGATAAAAAACATACTATGCATTGCTCCTATAGGAACTAACATAAAGCATTCCAATTTCGTATTTAAGTTACTTCCTTCTTCTTGTGGACTGCATCCATTTCCATAGATGCAATTTTCTAAATTCCAAGCAGACATGCAAGTAGGCTAGAATATATAAATGTGGTTGATCTTGCAGTAGCACAATCTATTATTGCAAAATCTATTTCATTTATATTTTTATGTTTCTAAAGAATTAGATTACCCAAACTCAAAAACAAACAATGTTTCAGATGCAAACAAATTTAAACTTGCATGAATCCCACTTCAATAATCACATTTAAAGGAGGAAAACGTGGTTGATGGCTTTCATGAATAGAAAGATCAATAGCAAGCATGACAATCTGATCACGTTCATTTATCTGACAAAGCAACAATATTAGGAAAACTTCCCATAACGTAGTGAACCTTTTATGTGTATGAACATAAGAAATCATGGTAAAGGAACATATGACAGAATGATCTGGGCAAGAAACACTGAATAACTTTTCATGTGAAGAACTTAATGTCTCACAACTTAAACCAGTAGAATTTGGAAAGACAATGTATAAAGAAGTTCAAAGTTGTAAGAGGCTCTAACTAGAAATAAGAAGTGAATTTGAAAGTAATGGCCAAAAGGCATGCATAGATGTTATTTTTTTATCAACAATGCCATGGAGCCACAAAAAAAGAAACAAAAAATAAAAAATAAAATTAAAAGCTCAAAAAGTGACGAGAAAGTGAAGTGTGCGGGCTAAATTCATTCCGGTTGAGGCCCACCTCATACTAAATTTGAATTACACCATACAATTCATTCTCTAATCATTTTCCAGGCTACTTTTTTCTGTCTCCATCAGTGTTGTTAATACCATTCCGTACCAGAGGGTACCGCCTGAAATGTGCTGTTCAGGAAGAAAAACGGGACACAGCTACTCTAACTCCGTATTGGCTATGTTCTCGGCCTGTACCAGACAGTTTCGGTCATTCTGGATAATATCGGCCAGAAACCTTTATCTTGCGGGATACACCAGTACACAATCTGGAAAAAAAATTAGAGATTTTGATACAAACATAACGTTGTTGAGGGCTTGACTGGTAGCCATGAGTGACAACAATGGCAGGTTAACAATGGAGGAGGGTGCTCTATGACATGAGACTTCTTTTTCTTCCGTAGCAGATCTTGAGCTTCTTATTGGCTTTTACGACTTTGATGGCCAGAACAATTTGACACCTTATTGTGGGTTTGCTTTACTTCACCTCTTGTCCTTTTTCTTGCAGTTTACTCTCTCTATGTTCCTCTCAATTCCTTTCTCTTTGATTTTGTGTGTCCTACATCTAAGTTTGATTGGGTATCTTTGTTTTGCTTGTACTGATATTTATGTATGGCAGATGTTCGATAAAATGCCACTAACAGTGGCTGGCTTTTACTACTGCATTTTTGTTAAGTTTTTTTTTCCACTCTTCTGGGAATGCACGGTGGCTTGGTGGTTGGTGCTCATACAATGCCACTAACAGTGGCTGGTTGTCATCCATCCATGCTATAATTAACCTTTGTTTTTAAAAGAGAGCTTAATTATGTTTTTCATTGTGTTTATGTACTAGACAATGGGTTTGTATTTTAAATCATTTTAAGGTATATGGAATTTGTGTTTTAAGGAAATAACATATAGATAAGATGAGTGTTGTTAAGATGAAGATACTAAGGTGGATGTGTGGCAAGACTAGGAAAGACAGAATTATGAATGAGTATATTGGAGAATGGGTAGGAGTAGCACCAATAGAAGATAAGTTGAGAGAGAATAAATTGAGATGGCTTGGTCATATGCAATGAAGACCAATAGAGATAATAGTGAAGAGATGCGATGCAGTGACGGTAGACGGAAGTATTAGGGGACGAGATAGATCTAGATTGGCATGGTCTATGGTAGTAAATAGAGATATGAATCTCCTTAATTTGACTAACGAAATGGCCTTTGATAGAGTCAAGTGGAGAAGAAGGATTCATGTAACTGACCCCATTTGATGAGACTTAAGGCTTGGCTTGGCTTGGTTTGGTTTGGTTTGAAATTTGTGTTTTAAGATTTTAGTTGTTTTATAAGTCCTTTCAAAATATGAGAACTTGTTTATGTTATGCTATAATTATCTAGTATTTGGCAATATTTTTAATAAATATACTCCAGTACCAATATGTACCGTACCAGTGAAAAAAACAGTACCTTGTCCGATACAGGATTGACAACTTTGGTCTCCATATCTTTTCCTTTTTCTTTTTTTTTTTTTTTTTGGTTTTATTCCTCCCTACAGGAATTAAATTCCTAATAAACCTACACGCAAAAGACTAGTTTGCTTCCAAGTCACCACTTGAGGCTAGTGAATCCACACTTGCACAAATTAATTTCATGCAATCTCTTTATATTTTCACCTTATGTTTTGATTTTAGAAGCAAAAAAAAAGAACGTAAATAGGGGTAGAGGCACATCAGGACCAAGGGCTTCGATAATGCGATAGTTGCGGTTGAGACTCCGACACTGGTCAAATTCAAGGATAAGAAGCAGTTCAACAAATGGTGTAATGGCTCGAACTGTGCCAAAAGCATTTATCAAGTATGAGCCGCAATACTGACCCAACTAGCAACTTGAGCCTATAGCCACATTTTCTTATTAGAGATATAAATGTAATTTCCATTTGAAGTTTCAAGTATGTACCTAATTTTTATAACTCCACTTTTTTTGTTTTTCTTTTTTTAACAAAATCCATTCAATTTGTCACTTTAAATGTTTGATTATGTTAAAATCTTCTCTTATAAATTTTATATTATTTCCCCACCTTCTCTCTCATGTCTTTCTCTATACCTCTCTTTTTGTGTATGTACCTTATATTGTTTGCCTACTTTCTCTCTCATGTCTTTCTCCATACCTCTCTTTTTGTGTATGTATGTGCATGTTGATATAATTTTGTTCTCATTTTTTATGATGGCATTGGTTTTTAAATCATGATGATCATCATGCAAAATTAAATTAACCAAAAAAAAAAAAAAAACATAAAAATTCGACTTACTTGACCATATCTCTAATTATAACTTTGGCATCACGCTGATTTTTAGTCCTACCACCAAATGAAAGATTTTGAATATTGCTAAGATTTAAACTCAATGTCACCCCTTCTGAGCAAAAAACATAGCTCCACCACTTCACATATACAGCAGATGCTATCTCATTTACCAAATTTGAACTCAATTATAAGCCTATTACACTAAAAATAACTTCAATGATGAACTAATCTACAATCACACAAGACATTGAATATAGCAACAAACCTTCACCTATCTAACATGGCGATAAAAATAAAAAGCAACGAACTCATTTCAAATTTTTCCTAAAACTGAGCAGACCCATTCACACACAAATCGCAAGTAAACAAACAAACAAACAAGGTTCACAAATCAAATCAATCATTTGAAGCAGATTGATTATAACAAGAAGAACCGTAAAAGGAGCTAAGAATTAACAAAACAACAGCATATATACAGACCTACCTTTGTAGCGGAATCAAAAGCAGAGAAGAGAGTGACTGATGGCCGGAACGGCGACGAAGACGGCGAAGAGGAGAGGCTGGCGGCGGTGAATCAGTGGAGCTGAGCAGTGAGTCTTCTCCTCCACATGGTGTTTGTTTTTTTTTTTTTTTTTGGTTTTGTTTTCTTGTTTCTCAACAAATAGCATTTGGGGGAAAGGCTCGAAAGCAGGAGTTGCGATTTTAGAGAAAGCTGCGTCTGAATCAAATGTGTTAACTTTTTTTTTTCAATAAATTTGAGAGTTTCTATTTGTCGATGGGGTCGTACGGGTGTACATGGTCCGGATTAACACTATTGTTTATTTATTTTATATATCTATATAATATGGAAAGAAGGTTTTTGAATCTTTCATATATTTTTGTCCTACGTGGCATTCATTAACGGCTGAGATGATTCTTGACTCGAGATCAGATGGTCAAAATGTGTTGTTAACCAAAATGTGTAGTTCTCAATGCTTTGGTTTCCCGCCCATGAAAAGAGTACCAAACACACCTCAGACTCTCATTTCCAGCCGTCCTCCATTCTTTCTCACATCTTTGATTTCAAAATTACAACTCCCTCCCCGTCTCATTCGCTGTTTTTTATTCATATTCTTTCTCTTCAACCCCCCTCTCGGAGCCCAACCCTCGCCGAAGACCCTACCCTAAACCGTATTCATTCTACGTTGATCGGTCGCAGCCATCGAGAAAGCGAAGGTGTCATGTGAGGTGTCTAAGAAGATTAGGCGTGGTAGGCTTTGCAAGTAAGCTAATTACAATTTTTTTGGCATGTCTAAGGTTTTTATGATATGAGTTTAGTGTGATTTGAGTTTTAATGACCTGGGTTTAGTATATTTCTTTTTAATTTTTTGTTGCTTGTCGTTTTTGGGAATTTGTTAGGTTGTTGTGGCACAAACAATGACAAATTTTGGTTTGGTCTCTCTTCTACCTCCCTCATCTCTATTTAAACCTGAGAATTTCATTGTAGGTATTGTGCCTATTTTGTGCGTCTTTGTGCATACACCATGTTCTGTAAAATGCCTCAATTAAAATAGTGCATATTATCAAAGTAATTTTATCAAGGTAAGGCACCAAGAATCATATGCTTCAATATTATCAAAGCGTGCGTCTTTGTGCATACACCAAGCAATTTTATATATAGATTTTTTTAATTATTCTGGTCTAATTCTGTGATTATGGACATTTATGTTGAAAAGATTTGGTTTCCATTAATTTGTATTTCCTTTCTTCTTCACTTATGTTGGTTGCTAATTTTGATATCTTTGGGTTTTTATTAGTTGGTGCACTTTTTTTGGATTACATTAGTTGGTGTGCTTCACTTTTATTGAATTTTTATTTTTCTGTCATTGGTATTCCTATGGTAAGAGATAATTGATAAGGGAAAAACAGAGAATCGTGTGTGACTGTGTAGTGTGGGGGAGGGAAATATAGTGAGGATCAATTTGGTTTGCGGTTGACATTCAATTTCTATGGTCACTAGCATAAGGCACCAAGAAACCTCACCATTAATCTTTCTTTTCTTTTTTTTGGTCTCTGACATTTTGTCAGTCAATACATTTGCATTTTTTGTATTAGCCTAGCATTTGGGTTATTGGGTTGTACTTTTGAGAGCCACTTAACTGAAACATTTTCTTCTCACTTTTGAGAGTAAAGAATAAACGGTTATACTGACGGTTTGGTTTGGAAGCTCATTGTTTTGTGATTTTAGATTGATTTTTTTAGGTTCACAATAATTGCAGTTTGGTTGTCCAAGATAAAGTTTGGGTTGTCTTTGTAATCACAAAACTCAAAAGTGGCTACAAAAATAATTAGTGGTTAAGCGTGAGGGTGTAATTGCACCGAATTAAAATTTTAGACTGTGTTTGGTTGTAGCTATTTGGAAAGAACAAGAAAAATGTAAGTAAAATTTAACTACATTTTATTCCTATTTAACCTATCTCTTTCCTCTCTTTTTCTAAATTTCTACACAAACTCATGAATCAAACACATTATTTTTTTAAAAAAATTCCTACCCAAACACTTGAATCAAATGTGTAATATGTGTCATTAGGCTACATTTATATCATGTATTTGGGTATTTGGGTAAGAATTTAAAATGAAAAGGAGAAAATGTGTGTAAAAAGTAAAATGAATACTATATCTTATTTACATCTCACCCACTTATCTTGGTGCTAATGAAGTCTCAAAAAGCCTCCACCTTTATGCTACTAATGTGTCTGTTTGGCATTCATGAATTCAGATTTGGCAAGAGCATTGCCTGCTCCAGATATAGACCATCCAAATGGAACACCAGGCCATAAGAATTATGGGTTGAGTGTTCTTCAACAACATGTGGCCTTTTTTGACATGGACGACAATGGAATCGTTTACCCTTGGGAGACATATACTGGTAATTTCCATGCATTTACTTTGTCATGCTATCATTTGCTTCCTACTGGACCATAACTTCACCTTCACGAAAATAACATAATGAGGAAAGAAAGACAGAAAATTTGATTTGATTGTTTTTGTGCATTTTGTCAAGATGAAACTGTTGGTCAAGGGCTATGACCTACACTATTCAAGTTTCCCAAGTTTTGTCTTTGGCCATGCCAATATGGTGGCTGGTTGAATCACTCTGCTGCCCAGAAAAATGTCAGGTCACAAGTTGTCTCACACTACGTTTGGATGGGGTGGTTTGGTGAGAAATGATGCAAAAGTGAACTCTTTTCTCATTTTCAATTTATCAATTGTTTATAAATTGAGTGAGAAATGGTGAGAAAGAGAATTTGTTTACTAAGGTTGTGTTTGGAGATTTGGAAATGAAAAAGGGAAAAGATTAGTGAAATGTGAGAAAAATATAATTACATTTCAGACACCTTTCCTCTCTCTTTCCAAATCCCTTCTCAAAATTCATGAACCAAAGCAAGTTTGTTTCATTTTTACCAAAAGTGATGGGATTTAGTGAGAAACAAGATCGTATTTTTACCTAGAGTGATGAGATTTAGTGAGAAACAAGTTGATTGGTTACAAGATTGCCCGAAGAAAGATAAAAATTCCACTCATATCCCCCTCTCTTGATAGTGAAAATCTATTTTTTTCTCATAAATGAGATATCACAATCATTTCTTTTCCTTTCTCACCCTCCAAACGGAGTGTTAATTCTAAATGTCATTAATTACATAAAGCCTATTGGGTTTTTGTCACTTTTTTTTTTGTTTTTTTTTTTAAACCAGCGTTCTATTTTGGTTTGGTTAGCCCTCTCTTTTTTCTCATTATTTCACGCATGGAGTCTATTGGGTTTTTGTCACTACATGCGCAATTGGATGCTGATTTTTAATCAATACATATGCTGATTTTTAATGGGTAAATTGTATTGATATTTGATAGCCTGAAGAGTGGTGGTTTTTCTGGGACATATTATTGCTGGGACTAATAAGAAGACTTGCGAGTAGTTGCATTTTACATTGAGGTTGGTCTGAGAATTTTGTTTTGTCAGAATTATATTTCTTGGGCTATGTTTTATTGGATTGAATTGTTCTTTTATGTAGCAGTTACCATAAGTTACACTCTATCTATAAGGCATTGGTTTAAGTTTGGATTAGAATATATTTGGGAATGGCTTTAGTCACAAGTAAATTATCTATTGGATGGCTCTGGAAGCCTTTTACTTTGGCCATTTTTTAGGAAACAATTTCGATTTCTTTGTTAATATTTTTCCATTTAAAGTATATATGGGAGTGCCTTTCTTCCTTTAATAATTAGTTTTCCTAAATTTCAGTTTGTTTCTTTCTGCCATTTTCATGTTGTGTTGTGTCTTTTTGTTGTAGGTCATCAATTTATGGGTTTTCGACATAATCGAAGGTATAAACTCTAAGCGATTTTTTTGTTTTTTATTATATCTGTTTCATTACTCAAAATTGTAGAAAATTTATTTTTTTGGGGTCTATTACGTATTGGGTCTTTTGGTATTTTGTGCTTTTTTTTCCCCTCCACCCCTCTCCTCCTCTTCTCTCCTTAATCTTTCTTTCTTTTGAATTTATTTGGGTTTTTGATTTATATCCATTTTATTTACAAAGAAACTATAAATTGCAAACATTTTTTTCCCTTCCCCGTCTCTATCACATTTGTTTTAATCCCCATTGAAATAAAAGCTAACAAAATCATAGTGTATTGCTTTTGTTGTCCCATTGTTCTTCCTACATGTGAGCTCATTTTTTTCAAAATATGATTCAATTGGTAAGAGAAAATATGTGTGCTTATTTTTTATCAAGTGCATTAGAGAAGATAGTAAAAGTAGATGAGGAAAAAAGGTGAAGAACATGGGAGCAGGTACCACAAGAATTAGCATATTTTTTAGCAGTTAGAAAGTTCATTGCTTACTATGTGACGTGATTTGGAAATAGCCAAACATTAGTTATTTTTTATTTCAAAATGGATTTAATCCATCTGACTTATTCTTTTCGAATCCTTTTAATTTGGCTATTTTTTAGGGATTTTTTATTTTTATTTTTATAGAGAGTAAATTTCACCATTTAAGCGGTCTTTCTATGGGAGTGCTTTGTGGTTAAGAAAATTATAGTAGTGCATTTTTTTTTCTCTATTTTTCTCACTATATTTCGGGTTTATAATTTGCAAAGAACTGTTAAAATGTGATTGGCAATAGTAGCACTAGGAGGTGTACATTGTTTGGTGAGATTGTAGAGCACTAACTAATGTGCATTTTAATTTTAGTTTTTTTGAATTGCAGAGTATTGGTTGGTGTCCATTTTAATTTTAATATTTTTATATTGCAGAGTATTAATTGGTGTGCATTGTTTGGTGTTTAGTTTTAATTTTTGTGGGATTGCAAAACACTTGCTGGTGTGCTTTATCTGGTGTTTAGTAATTATGTTTTTTTTGGATTATAAAGCGTTAACTTGTGTACAATAGCTTTGGTTTGTGTGCTTTGTTTAGCAGGCGATTTACACTTCAGTGTTGATGTGAAGCTTACACTTTGGTTTTTGTCTATAATAAAATTAAAATATATTCTTAAGTTTTATTGGGCGTGCCTTCAGGCACGGGCTATCAATAAAGTTTTATATTCTTAAGTTTTATTGCGTGTGTTTACAATAAAGTTTTATTTTTTCACTTTTCTCTATCCTCACTTAATAACTAGCATGTTATCAATCACCTACAAAGCATACAAACTAACTAATCCCTTTTTCTTTTCTTTTTTTAGTAGGCAGGTCAATTAATTGGTTTGAGGCAAAGGTGGTGTTGGGTATGAGGTGAGGAAAAGCCGTGAATTTCATGTAATGATTTTTTGAAATAGTTTAGATTTTAGAAACTTATCTTCATGTAATGATTTTTTAAAATGGGTTAGATTTAAATGTGCTTCTAAATGGTTTTGATTTCAAAAATATGAAAATGATAAATGAACCAACGCAATTATTATAATGGGTTTCTAAATGAGTTTCTAAAATCAATTTTCATGTATTAGTTTTTGGAAACCTATCTTTATTTTGTTTAATTTAGTTACCCTATGTAACTATTCTCTTTATATCATTTGGAGTATTAATTATGTTTTTCTCATTCTCCTTCTAACTGTTCCGTTTCATTCAGTTTCATTCTTTCTTTCATTTTTCAATTGGGTTAAATATCTTTTATAAGTATTTGGTTGTGATCTTTGTTTAAAAAAATAGTATAGTTAATTTTATTTAATGAACCTTAGGTTTAATTTTAGTTAGATTTGTCCATTAACATTGATTTCAAGTTTGATTATTTTTTTGTTGCCTACTAATTGTTATACATAATGCTTCAACTAGAAAATGAGATATGCATTATCACAGGGATAGAAATTCAAAGGAGCATGATCATCCAAAAAAGGATCTTCACACAAGGTAAGCTTTAATTGTTTTAAAATTTAATTCTGTTTGATTTTAGAACTTTCAAAAATTCTTCTTCCTTATAACAAGACTCTTAGTCTTAATAAAATTTGAGTTTAATTATTCGCTCCCCTTACAAAATTTGAGTTTAATTCTATCTGGCGGTTTGTATGATTTATTTGCTTTTCTATTCATTTGTTTACTTTAGTAATGGATACATGTCTATTCTCACTTCATCATTGAATGACATAATTCAGTTGACCAAAATAGGTATGTTTAATTCTTCTTAATTCATAGTTATTGATTTTTGTATTTCCAATATGTATTTTGATGCGATTTTTTATGTTACAGTTTCTTTTGATGCAATTATTCTTCATTACAATTTCTTCCGATTTCTCATATGTATTTTGATGTAATTTTTCATAGCTATTGGTATTTTAAAGCGGATTTAAACGAGTGATTTTATTGTAAGTGACTGATCTATATTAGAAACGTTGGGTTACGTTGCTTCTACATGTGTGTCGTTGGTTGGCTCTCTCATTCTAAACAAAATGATTAATTTTTTTATTTTTTATTTATTTATTTTATTTATTTATTTATTTTTTGGGGTTAGCTAGGATGATTGTTTTGTATCAAAATGTTCATTGACCTTTATTTGAAGGCATTGAAATTTGATAAAGCAAAAACGATACTAATTCAATAATATTTTTTTTATTGAAGGTTATCCCATTCTAACTTGCTATAGTGTATATATGTGTTATTTTGACGTGGATAAAAACCTAAAATTTGCTATAGTGTATATATGTGTTAAGTTTAGCAAATATTTCTCGATTCTTTGCTTATGTTACATTGAAATATATAATTCATTTTTTGGACTTTAATTTTAAAATTTGCTATTTGAAATTTATAAATGTTTTCGCTAATTCAATGTATGGAAACAATTTCAGTTTCTTATAGGTGAATCTTTAAATCTGAGTAATATTATCATTTTGAATTGATTTATTACCACTAAGTTTCGTAGCACGTGATATGAAAAAAATTGTTGTCAGTGCCTTCAGGCACGGGTTATCTCTAGTATATATATATATATATATATTTTAAAATTTAGTTCGGCTCGGCTCAGCTTGGTTCGGTTCGGTTTGAATTGTGATTTTTTCGTAAAATTTACTAACTGAACCGTTTTTACGGTTCTCAATATTTCTTGAATCGAAATTGAATCAATTCTAAATAGAACCGAACCAAACCGTATAATTCAGTCTGGTTTGGTCCAGATTACCAGTTTGAACGGATTTTTAAACGGCCATATGGGGTTGAATCGGATGGGGCGGATTCAAAATTTTTAAATATATTATATATTATATTAAAAAAAATTAAATAATTAAAAATTTGTTGAGAAATTTATCAATTTAAATTTCATCTCACAAATAAATACTCTAATTAGTTTTAAATTTTGGAGTACTTACGTGTAGGTTCCAATAAGTGGACTTATTATCTAATAGATCTTATAAAAAAATTTGTCATAAAAAAAGTCACTAATTGTAAGTTTTAGTGACAATTTATAAAAATCATAACAAAAAAAGTCACTAATTGTCAATTTTTAGCAACGTATTTAAAAAATTGTCACAAAAAAATTATTTTTAGCGACAATTTGGCCAAGACTTATTTTCAATAACGCTTGATGGGAATTAAGTCTAACTATTAGGACCTATTAGTAGTTTATCTTTAAATGTTTTCATTGATCTGTTAAGTTTTATTAGTAGAGAATTTCTTTTGGTGTGGTCCTATTTTCAATTTTGGTAGTGTTTTGGTAAACTGTTATACCCTTTTTATTAATATGACAGGAATGATATGACACTCTAATGTGACATGTATTAACGTGACACTCAAACATAACGGATATGATGTGACATTCCAAAAAAACTAAAAATTCCTTAGTGTACTTTTTCTAAATGTAACTGAGAGAGAGATTCATAAGCCGGTTTGGGCCGTTGTAGAGGCTGAGTAGGTGATGTCCGAGCGTATTTGGACCGAGCTAACTTGGGCTTGTCCAGAGGCGGTTTTGCTTGGTCGAGGCTCAGGACCATGTTTGGACCGAGCTATTTTGGCTTCTCCAGAGGCGGTTTTGCTCGGTCAAGGATCATGCCCCGTGTTTGGGCCGAGCTTACTTGGTCGAGATGGTCGCCTGCCAACCCAGGTATGGTTCACACGTTTAGCTCAGCGAGAAGGCCTTCTGTATAGCGATCCCGGGTTTACCCTTGTTGAACAGTGATCCGGACATGTGTCCGTGGATGCTAGTAATTGATTATCGTCTTGTTTACATCTGTTACTACTTTGAATATTGAGTTATAGGATGTGTTGGGCAGGTTTGTTACAGGTTGGTTGCGTTTGGGAGCCTAGTGCTGCTGCCCAGATTTTTGGACCTTCGCTCGAGCGATGAGTTGGTCGCTCGAGCGAGAGTTGAGTTTGTGTCTGGTGGGTCGAGCCAGAGTGGCTCGCTCGAGCGAGCGGTTGCACCTGGTTCTGGACCTGAGAGCTGTCTTTCTTGGCTCGAGCGAGCTTCCTTCGCTCGAGCGGTCTGGATTTTTCTTTGCTCGATCGAGAACTTCTTGGCTCGAGCGAGAGTTTTCTGTGTCTGGTCGCTCGAGCGACCAATCCTTCGCTCGAGCGAGCGTGTTTTATATCAGCGGACAACAGCGTCTTAAACATCACTTTTTCACTTCCTTTCTTTGATTAAACCCTAAATCCGAGCCTCTCTCTCTCTAAACTTGCACTCTCTCTAAGATTTGATCTCCCTAGAGTGTGAATCTAGCCTAGGGCCTTTATTAAAAAGATAGAGGGCGTTGAGAGCTTTGTTTTAATCTGAAAAAGTTGGGATTTGGAACACGTTGATCTTCGAGTCTTCATCTCCTTTTTGGCTCAAGCTTCGAGGTAGGGATATCCTACTCCTCTCTATGGATTTTGTCTTTAAATTTTAGTATTTTGAAATGTTGGGGTTGGTTTGGTAATTTGGTGAAAGTTTGGGCTTTTGTGTAATTTTACAAAAAGTCGGGGTT
This sequence comes from Camellia sinensis, assembly GCF_055761805.1. NCBI lineage: Eukaryota > Viridiplantae > Streptophyta > Magnoliopsida > Ericales > Theaceae > Camellia > Camellia sinensis. The sequence goes on from NC_138967.1 coordinate 60,803,222, forward strand.
TTAAATATATAAACCTATATGCATGTTAGGCATAGAGAAATGAGAATGATGTTGGTACATTGATGGAAATGGAACCCTAGGGTTGTTTTGTGAATTATGGTAATTTGCCCTAATTGGTTTAAATTAATTAATGCATATAATTAATTGAAGAAAACGAGGAATTGAATTGAAAATGTTGATATATTATCCATTTGTGCATTTATTTCCTGCTTAGAAATAATTGCTTTGGGCTACCGGTGAAGGGTAGTGTTGATTGTTGTAGACAATGCATGATGATTAGGCAAACTAAAACTAATCAATCGGGTGTGTTATAGAGTATGACGGTTGATAGAATACATTAACTTTATGTATTGAGTGATTGTGTATATGACCAGTGTGTTTATATGCATTATGTGTAGACGGTTGGTAGAATACATTAACTTTATGTATTGATTGATTGCGTATGTGATTCTGTGTTTACATGCGTTATATTGTGTATAGAACCTTTGTGTTTATATGCAATGTGTAGAGGAGGAGATGGGGGATGTACTCCGCGGTTTAGGGAAAGATGGGGGATGTACCTCTAAACCGGATAGGATTGGGAGGAGATGGGGGATGAACTCCGTAGATACAGCTCATATGTTTGTCTAGTGAAGTGTAGATACAGCTCATATGCTTGTCTAGTGAAGTGTGGATACAGCTAATATGCTTATCTGTTGATGTGTGATATGCTTATCTATTGGAATGTTGATATAGCTCATATGCCTATCTGTTGTAGTTGTGATATAGCTCATATGCTTATCTGTGAATATGGGATATTGTTGTTATACATATCTGTTGAGAATGTGGATATAGCTTATGTACTTATCTGTGAATGTGGGATATAGTTTTTATACATATCTGTTGAGAATGTGGATAGAGCTTATATGTCTATCTGTTGAAAAAGGGAAAATGAAAAGTAACTTGGACTCATAAGTCGTATGACATAAATATGTGATTTATGTGAATGTATCTGTGTTGGCCATCTATCAATTGCTAATCTTTTAGTCATTGTTCATGGTTGGTTTAGTGTATTTCTACTGGGCTGTGGCTCACCCTATATGGGAATATCATTTTCAGGTACAGGTAGCATGCCACCTCCAAGGACATAGCTTGGGAGGCTAGAGGCGGACATACTTTTGTCGTTTTTACTTTTTGATGTATTACATGTAAATTCAAGCCAAGGGCTTAATGTGTAATGAGTTAGTACTCTTTTGTTGTAACCAAGTGTTAACTTGGAAAGCTGTAAGCCCTTAGGGCATTTGCTTTTGTTGTTAACATGTAATACTTATGTAATGGAATTCTGATAAATGGAAGAATGTGGAACTTTTACATATCAACGCATGTCTTATTTGAAGGGATTAATGTATTATTTTGAGGGCGTTATAACTTGGTATCAGAGCGTACCGGGTTCGAATACTTTGGGTACGTGGGAAGTGATTAGGATCACAATGGGTTTGTCTCGCTGGATAGAGACTTAGTAGTAGTGTCATATACTATGTGTTTAAATTGATAACATGCTTATGTGACTATGTGGGTATGGGATTTAGTTTCTAGGATGTTGATTGGATCCTTGGGTTTCTGGGAGTCTAGTTGGAAAAGCACTTGATCAATGCTGTTTCTAACCAGAACTCTAGTAACGCCTCGGGACTATCATTATCCGGAAATGAAATTCGTAAAGTGCTTATGTGTTTATGTGCTTACGTGGAGTGAATTTCAGTTGTCCATGTATTAGGACGTGAGTGTTTAGCTTCGGCACATGTATGAGTGTGCTAACGTGTCTCTGTTACTTTTACTAGGATGCCTAGGCGAGGAAGTTGTGATTTCCCTCCTTCCGCTCGGGAAGAGTTGCGGAAACAGTTTGTGGAGTTACGCCAAGGTACTACACCTTTGGTGCGGTTCGAAAGGTGGTTTGCTAATCTGTCGAGGTTTGCTCCAGAATTGGTGGAGACGGAGGACTTGCGTTGTTTCGAGTTTGAGAGTAAGCTGCGTGACGACATCCGTGTGAGGATAGCGGGGTCTTGGCATAAAAGATATAGTGTGCTTGTTGAGGCAGCTGCCCATGTAGAGGTTGCGGTGCTAGCAATGGGGCAGAGTGGGGAGGGAGCCATCTCGGCAACTCCGGTGACTCAGGGTGTTGGTAGACCTTTTAAGAGGCAAAGGGGTTTAAACCCGCAACAGGGAGGTCGGGCTAGAACCACCCTTCCAGTGTCGGATTTGGGTTCGGGAGAACGTAAACAGAAGGATGTCGTTTGTTTCAAATGTGGTCTTCTGGGCCACAAGGTTTCGGGTTGCCCACAGAGGAAGAGGGCAGGGTTAGCAGTTCAACCAGTAGCCGTACCACCAGGATCAACTGACCAACCGGGTTTTGGGTCGATCAAATGCTCAGTGGGGAGGCAGTTGTTGGGGTCTTCATCAGCCCAGATTCTGAGCCAGTCTCGTGCTCAGGCACCGCCTACTTGTTGGATGTGTAATCAGCCGGGTCATATTCGGCGTTTCTGTACTCAGCCGGGGAATTCTTTAGGGGTTTTGCAACCTAGCCAAACTCAGTTTCATTCGACTGAGCAGGAACAGTATCGTTTTGGGGGACTAGCAGGCCAGATTGCGAGGGCCTCAGTAGAGTCGAGTTCCCAAGCCCCAGTTGGGGAAGTTCGTAGTTGTTCCAGGTGTGGACAGAGGGGTCACGACGGTAGTTCTTGTCCGTGGTTAGTAAACTCGTAGGTTGTCTTGTGTTTGGAGATGATCAATTTTGGCGATCCAGCGAGGGACGGCAGTGGTGGTAATACCAAGGGGTTGGTTTCGTTTTGGCTAATCCGTTTTGTAATCGGTGAATTATCGTTTGTGATCATTGGGTTCCGTTGTGTAACCAATGTGTTTTGGGAATGTTGAAACATCTAAACTGTTTGTTTGTCTATATGTATACATATGTGCTTTGTTTGTTAATTTCCCTGGAATGGGTGAATTGGAGCATGTTGTAGCTCTGAAGTTTTATTAATGTATAAAGTTGCTGTAAAACCACAAAAAATTCTTTTTTTTTTTGTATTAGGCGTGTGACTTGATTGGGAAAGATGAGGGCTGAGGAGCCATGTTTTCAAATTTGAAAGAACCACCGAGGGGTGCGTGTCCTAGCCAAGGCAATATTGGAGAGGATGTAAAGTGTGCGATTAGTACTAGATGTAGCACGTATTTGATATGGTGTCCTACGGGGGCATAGCGTATAATTTTGTTAAGGTTGGACTTGTACCTTCGTGGTAAGTAGCATTGCCGAGATTACAGGTGTGCTGATTGGCCGTTTTAAGTGAGGTGATGTTAGTCCCTATATAAGGTTGTGATTGTTGTGTGGGGGAGTGTTGTATTGTAAGCAGTTGGTGCTATATCTCGGGCAGTAGTATATGGGTATTTCCTAAGTTTTGGGGCTCCTTTATTTTGATCGAATGTGATAGGTTTGTACCTTAACACTGGTTAGGTCGGGAGATGCCATCGTAAGGGTGGATTGGGTGTACAGTCCGTAGTTGGGGTGTGATCCGTGGATGGAGTCACAATGGTATGGTGTTTGCGGATGGAGGTGTGGGTTAATGGCAAGGAGAGTGAGAACCTTTACTCTGCTGGATAGTTAGAAGAGTGAATCCTTGAAAGCCTTGTCAGCGACCTGTAGTGGTGTCGGGGTTTGGTTCATGATGGTTGCCTAGCGGTAGTTTTGACTAGTGGTTTAGCACGGAGACTGGGCCTCTGGAGGGTACTCTCGGGATGGGTGGCAGGCAAGATGTGGAGATTTGATGTGATGGTTAGATGTGATGGTTGCGAGAATTGCGCGGTGTTGGCAAGACTATGTGAGAATGTTCGAGGGAATGTGAGATTTGTATCTCGAGTTAGTAGAAATGGTACCTGTATATCGGTTCGTGTTTTGGGTCTTGCTAGTCAGTGAGTCCGTGGTAACCCCATTGGTTGTATAGGGGTAGCGTTTGAGTTGTGATTGGTTATCAATTGTTGGGTTTGGGTTGTGAGTGGATGCTGGTAGCATTCTTTGAAGGAAGGGCAGTTTATGTTCTAAAGTAGTGAGTATAGCGTTGGTCAAGGTGGTCCTTCGTGTTCGGGTTGTTGTGATTGAGGTTGACCATGTCGATCTTTGGTCAATGAAGTGAGCAGGCTTGCTAGATAGCCATGGCGGGGAATGGTGATTCCCTTAGATGCAGTGTTGATGCGGTTCAGTTTTAGGAGATCCGGAGAGGTTCCACAATTTGTGGTTTGTGTAGAGAACTCCGTGGTTGGGGTCAGTGGCTAGAGTGGCACATCAGTGTGTGGATTACTGAGTGTAGAGTTTATTGAGTTGATTAGTCAGCTTGTCGGTAACGGGTTTCGGGTTGGCATTGGTCACCTTGAGTTTAGTCTCGTTGGTTCTAAATTTTGTATGTTGATTAGGGAAAACTGAAACTAATCGAACATGTTTTGGTGTAGAATCTGACGGTTGGAATAATACATCTAATATATGTATTAATTGATCATTGTGAACGATTGGCTTTTATACATTATGTATGTTTGATGTTTGGTTTGATATTGATACAGCACTACGATGTGTATCATTTGTGTGTTAAAGGGGGATATTGTGGGGATGAGATGTGATCTCATTTGGTTGTTGGCCAGGTCCTGAGCCGTATTTATACCTTATGTGTTGATAGTACTACTGTTGTTTCTATTAACTATCATTATAGAAATGTTGTGTCCCATGTTGGTTGTGGCATCACCATGTGAGTGATGGTTGTTGATAGTGTCACTTTGGAAAGAAATGGAAAACAAACTTTTCCTAGTATTTGGGACCGTCTAGATGTATTGTTGAAAAGTTGATTTAATTCAAGGACTTTAAAGAATTCCCGATTAATCTTTCGGGCAAATAAACTGTGGATGACTCTACGTTCTGGGTAACACCGTATTTGTGAAAAATGTTTGCAAAGCTTCTGAGTTTTCGTATGGCACATGCAAGATTTATTCCGGAACGTCAACGTTGAAAATTTAAACATCTTTGGGAAATGCCTCTTGAACAAAAAAATGTTTTCTTATTATCTACTCTAAAGATTTGCTTTGGTCGTGGTGTTGAGTAGTGACTCAGCTTCGAGTGCTAGTCGGTCGTTGGTGAATTGTTCCGGGGGAAGTTTGGTTTGTTGAGGCTTGCATGCCTAAGGTGTGGTCGTTTAGAATGTGTTCCCTTGGTTAGTATCTTCCTCGCTAAGAGTAAGTCGGAGGTTTGTTGTGAAAGTAATTTCTTTCTGGGGGGACTCGGTTGTTGAATGCTCTGTGATTAATTGGCCTTGTGTTTTGGTGTATCCTTAATTTCGGGGACGAAATTCTTTATGGGGGGGAGGTTATAGCGATCCCGGGTTTACCCTTGTTGAACAGTGATCCGGACATGTGTCCGTGGATGTTAGTAATTGATTATCGTCTTGTTTACATCTGTTACTACTTTGAATATTGAGTTATAGGATGTGTTGGGCAGGTTTGTTACAGGTTGGTTGCGTTTGGGAGCCTAGTGCTGCTGCCCAGATTTTTGGACCTTCGCTAGAGCGATGAGTTGGTCGCTCGAGCGAGAGTTGAGTTTGTGTCTGGTGGGTCGAGCCAGAGTGGCTCGCTCGAGCGAGCGGTTGCACCTGGTTCTGGACCTGAGAGCTGTCTTTCTTGGCTCGAGCGAGCTTCCTTCGCTCGAGCGGTCTGGATTTTTCTTCGCTCGATCGAGAACTTCTTGGCTCGAGCGAGAGTTTTCTGTGTCTGGTCGCTCGAGCGACCAATCCTTCGCTCGAGCGAGCGTGTTTTATATCAGCGGACAACAGCGTCTTAAACATCACTTTTTCACTTCCTTTCTTTGATTAAACCCTAAATCCGAGCCTCTCTCTCTCTAAACTTGCACTCTCTCTAAGATTTGATCTCCCTAGAGTGTGAATCTAGCCTAGGGCCTTTATTAAAAAGATAGAGGGCGTTGAGAGCTTTGTTTTAATCTGAAAAAGTTAGGATTTGGAACACGTTGATCTTCGAGTCTTCATCTCCTTTTTGGCTCAAACTTCGAGGTAGGGATATCCTACTCCTCTCTATGGATTTTGTCTTTAAATTTTAGTATTTTGAAATGTTGGGGTTGGTTTGGTAATTTGGTGAAAGTTTGGGCTTTTGTGTAATTTTACAAAAAGTCAGGGTTTTAAATATATAAACCTATATGCATGTTAGGCATAGAGAAATGAGAATGATGTTGGTACATTGATGGAAATGGAACCCTAGGGTTGTTTTGTGAATTATGGTAATTTTCCCTAATTGGTTTAAATTAATTAATGCATATAATTAATTGAAGAAAACGAGGAATTGAATTGAAAATGTTGATATATTATCCATTTGTGCATTTATTTCCTGCTTAGAAATAATTGCTTTGGGCTACCGGTGAAGGGTAGTGTTGATTGTTGTAGACAATGCATGATGATTAGGCAAACTAAAACTAATCAATCGGGTGTGTCATAGAGTATGACGGTTGATAGAATACATTAACTTTATGTATTGAGTGATTGCGTATATGAACAGTGTGTTTATATGCATTATGTGTAGACGGTTGGTAGAATACATTAACTTTATGTATTGATTGATTACGTATGTGATTCTGTGTTTACATGCGTTATATTGTGTATAGAACCTTTGTGTTTATATGCAATGTGTAGAGGAGGAGATGGGGGATGTACTCTGCGGTTTAGGGGAAGATGGGGGATGTACCTCTAAACCGGATAGGATTGGGAGGAGATGGGGGATGAACTCCGTAGATACAGCTCATATGCTTGTCTAGTGAAGTGTAGATACAGCTCATATGCTTGTCTAGTGAAGTGTGGATACAACTAATATGCTTATCTGTTGATGTGTGATATGTTTATCTATTGGAATGTTGATATAGCTCATATGCCTATCTGTTGTAGTTGTGATATAGCTCATATGCTTATCTGTGAATATGGGATATTGTTGTTATACATATCTGTTGAGAATGTGGATATAGCTTATGTACTTATCTGTGAATGTGGGATATAGTTTTTATACATATCTGTTGAGAATGTGGATAGAGCTTATATGTCTATCTGTTGAAAAAGGGAAAATGAAAAGTAACTTGGACTCATAAGTCGTATGACATAAATATGTGATTTATGTGAATGTATCTGTGTTGGCCATCTATCAATTGCTAATCTTTTAGTCATTGTTCATGGTTGGTTTAGTGTATTTCTACTAGGCTGTGGCTCACCCTATATGGGAATATCATTTTCAGGTACAGGTAGCATGCCACCTCCAAGGACATAGCTTGGGAGGCTAGAGGCGGATATACTTTTGTCGTTTTTACTTTTTGATGTATTACATGTAAATTCAAGCCAAGGGCTTAATGTGTAATGAGTTAGTACTCTTTTGTTGTAACCAAGTGTTAATTTGGAAAGCTGTAAGCCCTTAGGGCATTTGCTTTTGTTGTTAACATGTAATACTTATGTAATGGAATTCTGATAAATGGAAGAATGTGGAACTTTTACATATCAACGCATGTCTTATTTGAAGGGATTAATGTATTATTTTGAGGGCGTTATATTCTGTTTACCGGCTCAACCTGTCTTGAACTCGGCTCTGCCGGAATGCTACTAAGCTCGGTTGTGATGGAGCTTGGCGAGCAGAGCCCTCGAACTCGTTACGCAACACGGTCGTATGAGGCCGAGGTGATGCCGTCGGGCTGCCTAGTTCCCGCTAACGTTGTCTGGCGGTTTGGTTAGGTGGTGTTAGCTGGATTTGTGCTGACAGATGGGAGAGCAGCTCCACGCGTCAACAGACTAATGGGTGCAGAGCTGAGCACAAAAAGTATATAAGCATGACTGCGCCCCCATGCTGGGGATGGAACATCATTTGGTGAGATACAATTTGACATTGATTGAATTTCTCTCTCTCTCTCTCTCTCTCTCTCTCTCTCTCTCTCTCTCTCTGAGTGTGTGTTAACTTGACCGTCGGAGTGGTTTTCCAGCAACACACCGCCGTTGTGTTCTCAGGTCGATCAGATAGATTCAGAGCTTGGACGAGAGGAGTACGGACAGCAACAAATATCTTTTCCCCGTACAATTGGCACCGTCTGTGGGAATTCATTTTTGCAGACAAAACCTTGTCCTCCGAGCTCATCTGATCGCCTTCCATGGCGAACAACGATGAAATACCGTTGTTTTCCATTGACGGTGTAACCCCGGAGTCAGCGAGACGGAGAGACGAGCTCCCCACCATTCCGAACATGGCGGAGCTAGAAACTTCCCTAGGAGGACTTCCGAGAGATGCACGAGATAAGCACGCTAGAAGTTTTGGTCGCTCACGGAGCCCAGACGGGCACCGACGGCAAAGAGAATCACATGCTCGACGTCTGGAGCACAAGTTAAGGGACCAAGACATCGACATCCAGAGAATGGCGGCAAAGATAGAAGCTCTCAAACGCCAGGTCAAAGGGAAGGGTGTTGCTGGAGTGGGAGACCACAATGACCGCACCCAACCCTGCCGTTCTGGCAGCCAAAGCCAGTGGCGCACTCCCTCCCTTTCTATCACCAGAAGCTATAGGGGTGGAGATCTAGACACGCCTGCAGAGAAGTCTAGCGTGCAAGATAGTACCTACCACCCCTCACGTCCGTTGACCACTTCGGTATTCTTACTCCGTCCGTTCAGAGGACTTGAGGGATGTACTGAAGGAGCGAGCTCACCGACGGGAGGCCGAAAGGGTGCCGGCGTTCCAGCGGTTATCTTATGGAGGTCACCATAGTGAGGAGGTTATAATGCCGCCGCCCTGTTTGACCGTCCCAGTTCCTTTGGACACCAACTTGGCGAGGCTAAACGCCTCCCTCTTCTCCCTTGAAATAGAAACCATACCACTCCCAGCGGGCTTTCACCATCCCAAGTTTACACTTTATGACGGCAAGAGCGATCTGTACATGCATCTAAGCCACTTCCGGCAGGTCATGGCCAGACACAGGCGTAATGATGATCTTATGTGCCTTATTTTTCCACCTAGCTTGGGCGAACTGGGCTTGAAATGGTTTGAGAGACTCCCGGAGGAGAGCATTGAGAGGTGACAGCAGTTGGCGGAAGCATTCGTGACTCGTTTCAAAACCAACACCAAAGCACCAAAGGAAGTGGACCACCTTCTAAGTGTCAAGATGGAGTCGAGTGATACCCTCAAGGCATACAACTCTAGGTACTGGGAAACCTTCAACGAAATCCTAGATTTTCTCGATTAACCTGACAATCACCCAATATAAGCATGGTCTTCCAGTCAGGCATAGGCTGAGAGACTCGCTTACAATGAACCAGCTGACGTCGATGGGGCAACTAATGCAGCGCATCAATGAGCACCTCCGCGTAGAGGATGATGCGGCGGCATCCACTGTGAAGACAAATCCGGTGGTAACAGACAAAAGGGTGGCTGGCAAGGTACACGCGGTCAGACAGAAGACAAACTGTCCGAATGATCGCGCTGGGAAATCTGATCGTGGAACAAATCATCGAAACCGGGGTAGAGGTCACCGCAATGACCGAGCAGAATATCCCCTCGATGACGCAGCTGATGCCAATAGAAGGTTGAATGCCCGGACGGGCATCACCACGGTATTCAAAATTCCAATCTATCGCATACTTAGTGAAATTCGTGATGAGGATTACGTCCGGTTTCCTGCTAAGTTGGGCGATGCGCAAAAGGGCTTCAATCCGCGGTACCGCTACACTTATCATAGGGAGTGAGGACACCGGACAAAGGACTGTTTACCTTTGAAACAACATTTGGAGGAGTTAGTCGCCGCCGGTCACTTAGACCTTTACATTAATGGGGGCGTCAAAGCCGCGCATCCTAACCCGGCTGATCCGAAAGGTTTGGATGACTTAGAGGCACCCCCTCAAGGAGTGGTCAATGTGATCCACGACATAGTGGAGCCGGCGCGTGTGTGCAAGCACCGAGGAATGATCAAAAAAGCGGAACATATGAGGGAAGTTTTGTCAGTCCAGCCCGCGGTCAAAAAGGGGAAGACTGAGGAGAAAGACGTGATTAGTTTCTCAACTAGGGACCTAGAGCGCATTCAAACGCCACACAACGATGCCCTAGTGGTCACTCTCCGCGTCAGAGAATTCGATGTCAAACGCATCTTGATTGACCAAGGAAGCTCGGTTGAGATTATATACTACGATGCGTTCAAGCAACTCAAACTCCGGGATACAGACTTGGCTCCGGCAACCTCGCCACTGGTTGGTTTCAACTCGCAACCGGAGTGGCCTATGGGAAAGATAATTTTACCGGTCAAAGCCGGATTCGTGATCAAGCAGTTGGAGTTTTGGGTATTGAAGGTGTCGTCCACATACAATCTGATCCTCGGTAGGGAATGGCTTCACGCTATGCAAGCTGTAGCATCGACCTACCACCAGGTTATGAGATTCCCCTCGGCTGTCCGTATTCCTTTCGTCCAAGCTCTGAATCTATCTGATCGACCCGAGAACACAACAGCGGTGTGTTGTCGGAAAACCCCTCCGACGGTCAAGTTAACACACACTCAGAGAGAGAGAGAGAGAGAGAGAGAGAGAGAGAAATTCAATCAATGTCAAATTGTATCTCACCAAATGATGTTCTATCCCCAGCATGGGGGCGCAGTCATACTTATATACTTTCTGCGCTCAGCTTTACACCCATTAGTCTATTGACACGTGGAGCTGCTCTCCCATCTGTCAGCACAAATCCAGCTAACACCACCTAACCAAACTGCCAGACAACGTTAGTGGGAACTAGGCAGCCCGACGGCATCACCTCGGCCTCATACGACCATGCTGCGTAACGAGTCCGAGGGCTCTGCTCACCGAGCTCCATCACAACCGAGCTTAGTAGCATTCCGACAGAGCCGAGTTCAAGACAGATCGAGCCGGTAAACAGAAGGCCTTTTCGCCGAGCTAAACGTGTGAACCATGGAACCCGGGTTGGCAGGCGACCATCTCGGCCAAGTAAGCTTAGCCCAAACACAGGGCATGATCCTTGACCGAGCAAAACCGCCTCTGGACAAGCCCAAATAGCTCGGTCCAAATATGGTCCTGGGCCTCGACCAAGCAAAACCGCCTCTGGACAAGCCCAAGTTAGCTCGGCCCAAACACGCTCGAACATCACCTGCTCGGCCGCTACAACGGCCCAAACAGGCATATGAAGCTCCCTCTCAATTGCCCCTAATTCCGTCTGCAAAAGTGTAACTGGGATTACATGATCCGACCGGGGTACATTCTCTGTTGGTTTTTCCTCCGCAGGATGTTAACCGCGCTAATCCCCATGCTCGATTTCTAGACTTGCTTGGTCGACGCCTCAACTTGCCATCTTGTCTTTTCAATACTAACGTCTCCCCCATTATGGACACGCATCGATCATTTATTGGCCTTGAGCAGCCAACCCAGCCGTCTCTTCATATTCGAATTTTGGCGGTTCTTTTCTCCTATAAACACGCCACCTGCCCTTTCACATTTTCTTTCATTCCTGACGTCCAAACGCTGCAGTGCCAACCTCCCTACTCAAACACCATTCCTGCTCTCGACTGCGTTTGTGCTCGAAGATTCGACTTTTGCCTCTAAACTGGTACGTTCTTCGAATCTCTCCGTTGTTTTTCATTTGAAACCCACATTTTAGAGCACATCAGCAATAGGTTTTTAGGATGTAGCTCCCCAAAAACCACCCCTACCCCTTCTCTCTCAATTGTTCTTCAATTTCCATGATGAACATAAGAGGATCTGGGGTGGACCGGGCTCCAGGTCTTCTTTTGATCCCAAAAAATAACAAAACCGAGCAAGTTGCGAGTTTGCAAAAACTCCTGTAGGAACCGAGGTAGTAGAGTACTTGACCGCTCGACCAGGCTAATATCTGGTCCGCTCGAGCAGCCAAGCTTCTGGGTTTACCTTTGTGACCGAGATGGTCTGGCACTTTATTTGACCGAGCTAAAGTCAAGCTCGTTTTGTGCAACCGTGCTCCCACTTACACTTACCCTTACTCTTACTGCAGAGTCTTAGTGGACCAGAACCAACACTGAGGCTCTCAACAGCTGAGCTGCCATCAAACGAAAATTTGCCAAACCAACACTGCCATGCTAAAACCAACAGGCTTCCCATGGGGCGTTACCGCTTCCTGGTTGACACGCCGGTTACCCTTGCCGCATTCCGGGAAGAATATGGTGTCCCCGCAGATGTACATCTCGAGCTCGGTGCTGAGGATACCACACCATGGTGTTGACTGGACGAATGCCTCTTCACCGTGCTGTCCATAATCGAGGGTGGTTTACGCTTCCTGGTCCAACCTCTGATATGTGAATTCTTGAGGCGTACCGGGCTAGCGCCAACCTAGGTCTCCACCAACACATTTAGAATAATAAACGGTGTGGCCGAGCTAAATAACCGACTCGGTTTGAACCTTGGGCTAGCCGAGATTCTGTGCCAATACACAATAGGCCATACAGGCGACAGGCATAATTATTATTTAAAAATTAGACCAGGCAAAGAAAAACTCGTAACCAGCACCCCGGATAAAGATATGCATGATGACGACTTTTTCTGGGTGTCTGGTAATTATGAGACGGCCGACGTGCCCGACTGGTACATCAGCATGAACTTCGGTTCAACATGTAAGTCATGCTCACTGCTCGGTCAACCTATTTTCCTTTATTGTTCTGTACTAATGCCCTTTTCTTCTTTCCTACTTTGCAGCTATCGAAGCCTTGCAAGCAAACTACTATAATCCGAACGAGGATGCCATTAGAGCCGCGCTGAGGTATAGCCACCGAGACTGCCACGAACTTCTCGGTTACGTACCGAGCTACCGCTACTTGGCTCCCTACAGAAGTAGAGTCACCGACTTTCTCCGAGCACTGTCTCCACCACCCGATCTAACACTCCCGGACGTGCCCCTAATCTGGCTGACCGAAGCAGAGGAGATGGCCAAACGAAGCCATATCAAAAATCTCATCACCGCCACATCCACCGAGCTGCCAAGCATCCCTACTCGCGCAGCTGTTACCGGTCAAACAAGTGGGGCCGTGGTTGCGTTGGTGTCAACTACCGCGGCGCAGACGAGCAAAGACAGCCGCCAAGCAGGGAAAAGGCCTCGGACCACTGATCCCACAGCCGAGCTCGTTGCGAAGCTAAGCACCGAGAGCAAGCCGTAGTCGCATCTGAGCCAACACCACCTTGGAAGCCTCAGTTGAAGCACCAAGGTAAGGAGATCCCGGCAAACGCTTCGGTCAAAGGCGACAAGGAACACCTCCTAGCCTTCGATCTGACCAAAGCCCTCCTCTTACCGAGCGATGTGACCAGCAGCGACCACGTGCCCGACACCTGGCTCGTGAAGTCCTCGGTCAAGTCTATGACCTGGGTAAGAATTTCGCATGCTTTATTCAAAATTTTCCAAGTGTTTGCATGATTGGCTTTCTTTATTCAAAATCTCTTCTTGTAGATCATCTAGAAACAACATCTGGTGATAGAGCGAATTCATAGACTCCGACAGAAGGTGACCGACGCTGCCAGCCAGGTTGAGCACCTTCAAACCAAGCTGGGGCGGTCGCAGGCTTCTTTAGATATTGCAAATACCGACAACTCCAAACTTAGAGCCGTTGAGAAGGAACGGGACGCTCTCCAGGCTGAGCTGGATGCGTTAAAGCAAGCAAGAAAGGATGAACTGGATAAGGCAAACAACGAAGATTTCAAGAAGGCTGAGGAAAGCTACACCAAGCAAGTCAAGGCCACCAAGGACATTTTCTTCAAGTTCGGTTGGAAGGCTGCTTGCGAACAGCTCGGCCAAGGATCTGGAACTGACGTGTTTACCTCTCCCCCCGTTGCCTTTCTACTGGCCTATATGGTGCCGTATGCAAATGATGTCTTCAGTGCATTGCAAGCTGAGGCCAAGGAAGAAGGCGGGGAAAACGCCGAGGAGGATGCCAATGGAGCACACCCCCCGAAGGAGGCCGGCCAGGTTGAGTCCGGCGCTTGAGAAACCACAACCACGGTCGACCTGGAGGCAGCTGCAACCGGGGATGACTTCGCTGACCTTTCCCCCTTAGTTTAGTTTTTTTTTTTTTTTTTTTTTTTTTTTTTTTTTTTTTGTAACCAGGCTGCCTGCCCCACCTTATGTAATTCAGTTTATCATCAATGAAAAGTTTTAATTTCATTAACTGTTGCATTGCTTGTCAGACAATGTTTCATCATCTCGGCAGGAACCTTTAAGCAAAACTTCAACTACTTTAGCCGGGATAAAGCACCTCGGCTAAATCTTTTGTGTTGGGCAAATCACCAACCCTTTTAGCCGGGACAAAGCATCTTGGCTAAAGCCTTGAGCAAATCATCAACTCATCTAGCCAAGGAAAACCATCTCGGCTAATACCACAGAGTTGAGTAAATCATTAACTCGTTTAACCGAAGTAAAACATCTCGGTTGAAACCACAGAGGTGGCATCGAAAACATCAAAATGCTTCAGCAAAGATAAGTCACTTCTATTATATTTGACAAAAAGAGTGTTACATTCGGAAGTGTGGGGAAAACAAATCCTTCCTGAAAAAATTGCATAAGAACGAAAAATAGTAAAAATAGTACAGTTTGAGGTTAGCCGCATTCCATGGCCGAGGTACGCCTTTGCTATCCAAATCTTCCAAATGGTAGGCCCCCTTGCCTGCTAGATTAGTTACCTTGTAGGGCCCTTCCCAGTTTGCCCCTAGCTTGCCTTCGCCCGACACCAGTGTGTTACCCATGACTTTCCTTAAAACCCAGTCGCCCACTTGAAACGGTATGGGGTGTACGGTTTTGTTGTATTTCCTGGACAATTCTTGTTGGTATGTGGCCACGTGGACCAAAGTTTTTTCTCGGCGCTTTTCAGCTAGGTCCAATTCTAGGGCGATTGCTTCAGAATTCATCTTGGGTTCAAAATTTTCATTATGGATGGTAGGCATGCCGATTTCCAATGGGATGACCGCCTCTATGTCGTATGCCAGGACAAAAGGAGTCGCCTCGGTGGATCGCCTCGGGGTTGTCCGATATGCCCAAAGGACACTCGGGAGTTCCTCGGCCCATTTTCCTTTGGCTTTCTCAAGTCTTTTCTTCAACCCATCAAGAATGGTCTTGTTTGATACTTCGGCTTGGCCGTTGGACTACGGGTAAGCCAGAGTGGAGTTATAGAATTCGATCTTCAATTCCTCACAAAATCCTCTGAATAAGCGCCCATCAAATTGGGTGCCATTATCAGAAATCAGAATCTTGTGGACGCCAAACCGCGTTACCACATTCTGCCAGACAAACTGTTTGACATCTTTCTCCTTGATAGTCGCCAAGGGCTCAGCTTCAACCTATTTGGTGAAGTAATCCGTAGCCGCAATGAAGAACTTCCGATTGCCTAGTGCCGTTGGGAGTGGTCCCACGATGTCTAGTCCCCACATCGCAAAAGGCCAAGGGCTTGTGAGGGGAAGAAGTTCTCTGGCCGGCTGGTGAATTTGGTGGGCGAACTTCTGGCACTTCTCACATTTTCTAACATATGTTTGAGCGTCCGCTTGCATGCATGGCCACCAATATGCTTGCGAGATAGCTCGGTAGGCCAAAGATCTTCCCCCGATGTGACTTCCGCATATGCCTTCATGAATTTCGTACAGGAAAGCTTCCATACTGTTTGGGTGGACACACTTAAGGTAAGGACCGGTGTATGACTTCTTGTATAAAGCGCTAGATGGAGAGAGCCAAAACCGCTTTGACTTCACCCGGACTTTATGTGCTTCCTTTTTATCGGCCGGAAGGGTCCGTTCTTTCAAGAAGAGGATAATAGGGTCTATCCAAGAAGGGCCAAGCTCAGTGCAGAGTACTTCTGTCTTCTCGGGTTCCTCGATTCTAGGCCTTGGAAGAAACTCAATCAGGAGAGGGCTGGGAGATGTTCTGTCGACCATGGAAGCTAGACTGGCTAACTAATTTGTTGGACTCTTATTGTCGGGAAACGCTTGATGTGTTCTCTTACGAGAGCTTGGTACTTGGCCGTTCTGTCGTCTTTGGCTTCGTAGACCCCGGATACTTGGTTGACAACAAGTTGGGAGTCACTGTAAACCATCAGCTTGGATGCGCGCAACTGAAACGCGCTCTTAAGCCCGACCAATAGCGCCTTGTACTCAGCCTCGTTGTTTGACGTGGGGAATCCGAGGGTGATAGAGTGCTCGATGGTCAGACCATTTGGCGAGATCAAAACTATGCCCAGCCCGGCACCGTGACGATTTGAGGCTCCATCTACAAAAATTTTTCACATTTCACCAACGAAGAGTTTCCAACATTCTGAGCGATCCTAGGAGGCTTGAAGGTTGATGGGATCACGGGCACTCGGTTGTTCGGTTTCAGGTTCACTGCTGTTCGGTTCCACTTCATCCCCAAGGTTGATGCCCAAGTCTGTCGTCGCATTGCCGGGCTGCGGTACTATTCCGACAGGAGGTGCTATGGACGTGCGCGCAAGTTCTGCGTCGCCACCATCACCCTGTTGTGGAATTTTTGTTGAGCCTTTGTTCACTTCCTCGGGTACCACAGTGAGATCCACTGGGCATACTTGGTGAACTCCAGGTGAGAATTCAGCAACGAAATCTACCAATGCTTGTGCTTTTATGGCCGTTCGGGGTTGAAACTTGACATCGAACTGTCCCAATTCAACCGCCCACTTCAGGATTCGACCGGAGAAATCCGCCCGTTCGAACGAGGCTTTGAGAGGGAATTCGGTCAACACAATGATTGTGTGAGCGTGAAAGTAGTGCGCCAATTTTCTGGAGGCCATCATCAATGCCAAAGCAAGTTTTTCCAGCGGTAAATACCTCGACTCGGCTGGTAGCAAGGTTTTGCTCATGTAAAAGATAAGGAAATACTGGATACCTTATGATTGGACAAACACCGCGCTAACTGCATGTTGTGAAACTGCCAAATATAGGTAGAGTTCTTCGCCAGGCTTGGGTGTCACCAATAATAGAGCAGAAGACAAATACGCCTTGAGCTCGGCCAAAGCCCTGTCACATTCCTCGTCTCATGAAAACTTGGATTTCAAGGCTCGAAAAAAAGGGCGGCAGCGATCTGATAACCAGTTTATGAATCGGTTAAGCGCGACAGCCATTCCGGCCAGATGTTGCACGTCCTTCGCCGAGTTGGGCTGCTTCAATTCTTGTATGGCTTTGATTTGTGTGGGGTCTTCCTTGATGCCTTGGTTTGTGACTAGGAAGCCCAAGAATTTCCCGGATCCCACGCTGAAGGCACACTTTGACGCATTCAGGCATAGCTTGTGCTATTTGAGAATGGTGAACATCCCGGCTAGGTCAGACAAGTGGTCTGCCTGATGCCTGCTTTTGACCACCATGTCATCGATATAAGCCTCCATCGTCCGGCCTGGCAGAGGAGCGAACATTTTGGTCACCATCCTTTGGAAAGTTGCCCCGGCGTTCTTCAAACCAAAAGGCATGACTCGATAGCAGAAGAGTCCCCTTGGAGTGGTGAAAGAGGTTATCTCGCGGTCGAGGCCATGCATGGCAATCTGATGATAATCGCGGTAGGCATCCAAGAAGCTGAGCCTGTTATGCCTGGCCGTTAGATCCACCAGCTGGTCTATTCTGGGCAGAGGAAAGCTATCTTTAGGGCAAGCTCGGTTGACGGTCTTGTAGTCAACGCAAACTCGCCACTTTCCATTTTTCTTAGGTACGACGACCGTGTTTGAAATCCACCGAGGGTAGTGCACTTCCTGAATAGCCCGTACTTTAAGGAGGTTCCTTACCTCCTACGCGACTACCACGGCATGATGAAGAGCCGATCTCCTTGTTTTTGAATGATAGGGCGTGTATCTGGGAAAACATTGAGTTGGTGGAAAATAAAGCTTGGGTCAATGCCGAACTTGTCGTACGGCGTCCAAGCGAAGACTTCGATATTCACCATCAGAAATCTACCATCTCGGTCTTTTCTTGGGCAGTAAGG
The DNA here is from genome assembly GCF_055761805.1 of Camellia sinensis. Taxonomy (NCBI): domain Eukaryota; kingdom Viridiplantae; phylum Streptophyta; class Magnoliopsida; order Ericales; family Theaceae; genus Camellia; species Camellia sinensis. The sequence goes on from NC_138967.1 coordinate 60,821,226, forward strand.
CTGGACCCTAGCAAAAAGAATTTGTTTAGACTTTCGGTGTCGATCTGCACTTCCACCAATTCTTTAATAGCCTTGTCCTCGGTCTTGGCGCCCACATCTTCAAGGACTCCCTAGTCTTTCGGACGTTCAATCATTTGGACAAAGCCTTTAGCAACTCGGCTCCGGTTCACTGTCACGAAGTCTTTAGCAACTCGACTCCCTTCTGAGAGGGTAATTTATATGTAAATTGGGCCGAGCTGGGTAATCGACCGTTCTTTGGGCACGGTAAGAAGAGCTGAATGAAAGGGGAGTGAAGTTAGCCCGATCCCAGAAAGCCCTATTGTTATCTCGGTCCAGAGAGACTTGTTGTTATCCCGGTCTGGGAGAGATTAGTGGATACCTCGGTGACCACACTCAGAATTAGCCCGATTGTGGCATTTTGCGGTTATCTCGGTCAAAACCTTGCTATTTCTTAGCTCGGTCCAAACACACCATGGTTTGTAGAGGAGAAGCCGAGGTAAGAGTAGTGAATGGAAGAAGCCGAGCTGGATTTAATTCGGTCTACTTTGCGGCTTAGCATAGCCATGCTTACCTCGGTTATATTGGGATTCGACCATGGTAAAACCATCTCACTTGGTTTAAACAGTGAGGGGGGTGTTGAAGGATAAGTATTATCTTTCAGGAATGTGACTCCTAGGAGGATTCTACAGAGAGGAGTAAGAGTCTTACTAGGATTGTACCACATGGAACCTATAAAAGCTCATAACATCACCTATGGAGAGGTAACACAACTTTGATTCTCGAATACACAGGGCTTTTGTCTATTTGTCTATTTCGCTGACTTAGGCATCAGAGAGGTATCCAGCACACACTTGCCGGCTAGCTCACGTTTGTGTTTTCAGGGAGTAAAGCGACGACGTACGGAGGAGCGCATACTTGATCAACAGGATTATACGAGAAGGTTTATTTCTTTCCCGTACAATTGGTGCCGTCTGTGGGAATACCAGACAAAGAACAAAACCTCTTGATCAAGTTTCCCTCGCTAATTGAATAGCGCACAACGAAGATTTGCCGCAGTCTGCCATTGACGGACAAACCCCAGAGGGGGGTGGGAGGCGCGAAGGATTGCCCTCTATCCCTCCCATAGTGGACTTAGAACCCCAGCGACAGAATCCCCGGAGGGATGCAAGGGGGAGGCGGAACAACAGCCCCGTCGCTCTCGCTCACCAAGTCCTGAAAGGCAAAGGCGAAGAATCGACCCTCAAGCTCTGGAAGATCGTCTAAAAGAGCAAGATGAACTAATAAGGAAGATGGCGGCAGACATGGAGGCCACGAAGCACCAGATCAAGGGAAAATGGGTGGCGACAGGAGAGGGGCGCAAAGGCAATGCGCCTCCTCGCCACTCAGAAGATCGTGGTAGGCATACCACGCCATCACAAGCAGAGAGTAGAAGCCTCAGGACAGGCGACACTCAATCAAAGACCTCTAGAACTCGTTACTCCAGGTCTGAGAGAATGAGATCATTGAGGTCTTACACTGAGGGAAGTACCTATCGGCCCTCATATACGCACCAGACATCATCCAGGCAAACGGAGTTGCCTAGATCGTCCAACTTACGGACTATGCTTGAAGAAAGGACGCGATAGAAGGAGGATGCCAGGGCACGCGGCCCACACAGAATTTCAGCCCTTCAGCAGTTGGCTCCTCGGACGCATGGAAGCGTCGAGGTTGGAATGCCAATACCGCACCTTGCCTATGAACCAACAGATAAAGCGTTGGCAAGACTACATAGCTCACCGTTTGTTTCGACAATTGAGAACGCACCATTACCCTCAGGCTTCATCCAGCCTAAATTTGCCACGTACGAAGGGAAGACAGACCCTTACATGCACCTAAGCCACTTTCGCCAAGTCATGGCGGCATACCGACAAAACGAAGCTTTGATGTGCATCATATTCCCATCTAGCCTCGGCAATCTAGGTTTAACCTGGTTCGAAAGACTACCAGAAGGCAGCATAGCCTCCTGGGCACAATTTGCGGAGGCGTTCGTGACAAGATTCAGAACGAACACCAAGACGCCAGTGGAGATTGATCAGCTACTCTCCATTGACATGGGCGACAAAGAAACACTGAGGTCCTACAACAGTCGCTACTGGGAGACATTCAACCAGATAAGGGACTGCCCCACCAATCTCGCCATCGCACAATATAAAAGAGGACTTCCAGTGGGAAACAGATTGAGGGATTCGATTACAATGACTCCACCCCTCACGATGGAAGCCTTGATGGAGAGAGTGCAACAACATATTCGGGTGGAGGAGGATGACACTCGTGCCAAAGCAAAATCTGGTGCAACAGCAACACCAGACAAGAAGACTACAGCAAAGGTCAATACGATAGAACGTCAAAACAAGAATATACGAGGCAGGCGAGACAATGAAGAGGACCGAGATAAAAGATGGTTAAGAGTCCGCACTGCCATTACCACGGTATTCAAGAAACCAATCTACCGAATTCTCAGTGAGCTACGCGATGAACCTTTCGTCAAATGGCCAACTAAATTGGGAGAGGCACAGAAGGATTACGACGAAAGATCTCGGTGCACCTTCCATAAAGAAAAGGGGCACCGCACTGAAAACTGCATGTCGTTAAGACAGCATCTGAAGGAGTTAGTGGCAGCAGGTCACTTAGACCGGTACATAGAAAGAGGGACGCAGCCAGCCCCGCAAAACCACGACCACCCAGACGGAACACCGAACGACGCCCCACCTCAAGGCGTGATAAACGTAATACATGGGGTATTTGAGCCTGAGCGAGTATGTGAGCTCAGGGGCATGATAAAGAAGGATGAGGACTTAAGGGAGGTATTAAGTGTGCAGCCCACCATTAAAAAGGGAAAAACAGAAGCCACGAACGTCATATCTTTTTCAGATAGAGACTTGGCAAGGATATACTGCCCTCACAATGATGCACTGGTCGTCACTCTCTGAGTCAAGGATTTTGACATCAAGTGGATTTTGATTGACCAAGGGAGCTCATGTGAGATAATGTACTACGACACCTTCAAACAACTGAAATTGGAGGACAAAGACTTGGCACCAGCTGTATCCCCCCTGATCGGATTCAACTCAATGCCAGAGTGGCCAGTCGGCAAGATTATCCTTCTAGTTAGGGCAGGAAGCGTGACAAAACAAGTGGAATTTTGGGTGTTAAAGGTCCCTTCCACTTACAACATAATCTTGGGAAGAACATGGCTGCATGCCATGCGAGCGGTAGCTTCATCCTACCATCAAGTAATGCGATTCCCCAACGAAATCGAGGTAATTGAAGAGGTCTTTGGAGACTAAATTATGTCCAAGCAATACTTTGTCACGGTAAATGGCAGCTGTGCTGCCAAGGGATATGTTCATTCGGTGGAAGAACCTAAGAGCAATGAACTGTTCGCAGATGTTGGCAAAGTAGCTGATCAAAAAGCAGTGGAAGACTTGGCAGAGGTCAGAATAGATGAAAAGAACCCGGATAAGTTCTTTTTGCTCGGTTCGTCGTTGTCCAGCATTGAGAGATTAGAGGTCTTGGAATTCTTGACCTCTAACATCGAAGTGTTTGCCTGGACACCCTACGACATGCCAGGCATTGATCCAAACTTCATCTGTCACCAACTCAATGTCCATCCATCCGCCAGACCAATCATTCAGCGCACTCGCAGATCGGCACTCCACCACGCCGAGATGGTGGCGGAAGAAGTAGGAAATCTGCTAGAGGCAGGAGCTATCAGAGAGGTGTACTACCCCAGATGGATTTCCAACACAGTCGTGGTGCCAAAGAAGAATGGCAAATGGCGTGTCAGTGTCGACTATAAGACAGTCAACAAAGCATGCCCAAAGGACAACTTCCTCCTACTACGGATAGATCAACTGGTAGACCTAACGGCGGGGCACAACCGACTTAGCTTTCTTGATGCGTACAGAGGCTACCATCAGATCGCCATGTATGAACCAGACCAAGAGGTCACGTCCTTTACAACTCCAAGAGGACTATACTGCTACAAGGTCATGCCCTTTGGCCTAAAGAATGCGGGGGTAACATTTTAAAGGATGGTCACCAAGATGTTTGAACCATTGTTAGGCAGAACAATGGAAGCTTACATCGACGACATGGTGGTCAAGAGCAAGGATGAGAACGACCATCTCAAGGACCTAGGTGAGATGTTTCAGATCCTTAAGAAGTACAAGTTACGCCTCAATGCGTCTAAGTGTGCATTCAGAGTAGGATCTGGCAAATTCCTAGGCTTCTTGGTGACCAACCGAGGTATAGAAGCAGACCCCTCTTAGATCAAAGCAATTCAGGATCTGGAGAGGCCAAAAACAGTAAAAGAAGTGCAGCATCTCACCGGCATGGCAGCTGCACTCAACCGATTCATAAGTCGGTCGTCAGACAGACTACGACCATTTTTTCAACATTAAAAGCCAAGTTCGAGTGGGATGAAGAATGCGACCGCACTCTGTAAAGCTTGAAAGAATGCATGTCTTCTCCACCACTGCTTGTCACCCCAATACCTAGAGAAGAACTCTTCCTGTACCTGGTAGTCTCTCAGCACGCAATTAGCGCAGTGTTGGTCCGCGCGGAAGGAATCCAACATGTGCCCATCTTTTATGTCAGCAAGACATTGCTGGGTGCCGAAAAAAGGTACTTGCTACTGGAAAAACTGGCCTTGGCCTTGATGATGGCCTCAAGGAAGTTGTCACACTACTTTCATACCCACACCATAGTCGTCATCACAGCTTTCCCATTAAAAGCTTTGTTTGAGAGGGCGAACTTTTCTGGGCGAATCTTGAAGTGGGCAGTAGAGTTGGGATAATTCGATATCAAGTTCCAACCCAGAACCGTGATAAAGGCCCAAGCTTTGGCAGACTTTGTCGCAGAATTCACCCCAGGAAGTCATCATATCTACCAGTCGACCTGACTGACACAACCGAACTAGGGATAGAAGTTGACGCCGGAATAGCGCAACCCCTTGTGCAGGATACTCAGTCAAACCCCAAGGCAGACCAGAGTAAAGAAAGCAAGGAAGAAGCGAACCATGCTACACCAAGCTAAGACTCACTAACAAATAAAGACTTGATACAATCAGATGGCGAGTGGCAGACAGCAAGCATGGACCTTGAAGAAGACACCAGCAACATTCTTGACCCCACGGCATCATCTGACTCCTCCACTTGCTGGAAGTTGTTCGTTGGAGAGATGTGGAAGCCCTTCGTAGATGGAGCATCCAACCGGCACGGCGCAGGACTTGGCATAGTCCTCATCTCACCAGACGGCCTAGTTGTGGAGCAAGCGGTCAACCTTGGCTTCCTAGCATCAAACAACGAAGCAGATTATGAAGCGCTTCTTGCAGGTCTCAAATCAGCATTCTATATGAAGGCCACCGAGCTAATGGTTTACAGTGACTCACAACTGGTGGTAAACCAAATTTCAGGCGACCACGAAGCAAAGGATGACAGGATAGCTAAGTACCAAGACTTAGTCAGAAAAGAGATCAAGAAATTTGATGTAGTAAGGATAGAACAGATTGGCAGGGTAGAAAACAGCAGAGCAAACGAACTTGCAGGCTTTGCTTCAATGGCAAATACTTCCATCCCTCATCCGCTGCTAATCGACTACCTACCAAGACCAAGCATTGAAGACCCCGAAGCAGAAGAGGTATGTTGCGCCGAACTAGGCCCCTCATGGATGGATCCCATCATACTGTTCTTAAAAGACGGCATTTTATCGAAAAAAAAGAAAGAAGCCAACAAAATCAAAGCAAAGTCGCAGCGATTTTGGCTCTCCCCTTCTATGGCATTGTACAAAAAGTCATTCTCAGGACCTTATCTAAAGTGTGTCCACCCCAGCAAAGTGGAAGCATTCTTGTTCGAGATACACGAAGGTATATGCAGAAGCCACCAACGAGGAAGATCGTTAGCTTACAGAGCCATTTCTCAAGGATACTGGCCATACATGCAGGCAGGCTCGGAGAAGTATGTGAAGAAGTGCGAGAAATGTCAGAAGTTCGCACACCAAATACATCAGCCAGCCAGAGAGCTCCTACCATTGACCAGCCCATGGCCCTTCGCAATGTGGGGCTTGGACATAGTAGGACCACTTTCAACAGCACCCGGAAACAGGAAGTTCTTTCTCGCAGCAACAGACTACTTCACAAAGTGGGTGGAAGCAGAAGCATTGGCATCAATCAAGGAAAAAGATGTGAAGAAGTTCGTCTGGCAGAATATCATTACTCGGTTCAGCATACCTAAAGCCCTAATATCAGACAACGATACTCAGTTTGATGGCAGAATCTTTAGAGGCTTTTGTGAAGAATACAAGATAGAGTTCTACAATTCTACACTGGCATATCCCCAAGCAAATGGCCATTCAGAAGCATTAAACAAGGTTATCTTGGATGGATTGAAGAAGAGGCTAGAAAAAGCAAAAGGCAATTGGACTGAGGAACTGCCTCATGTTCTGTGGGCTTACCGTACCATATCTCGGCGATCAACTGGAGAGACACCATTCTCTTTAGCCTATGGCATGGAGGTAGTAATCCCATTTGCGAAAATTTTGATCCAGACTTGAATGGAGAAGCCATAACATTGGAGCACGACCTCGCCGAAGAAAGAAGAGAAAGAGCACTGGTTCACATTGCCTCATACCAACAAGAGTTATCCAAGAATTACAACAAAACAGTGCATCCAAGGCAATTCAAGATCGGAGATCGGGTACTACGCAAAGTGATGGGAAACACCATGGTACCAGGAGATGGCAAGTTAGGGCCTAATTGGGAAGGACCTTACAAAGTGGTTGGATTATCTGGCAAAGGGGCATACCACTTAGAAGACGAGGACGACAAAGCAATTCCCAGGCCATGGAACACTGCCAATCTCAAACTATTTTATTTTTAGCGTTTTTTAAGAATACTTGTAATTTTTCTTTTCCCCAATAAAACAAGTAGTTTTCTTTTCAGCATAAATGTTTCATTCTGTAAAAGTTGTTTTAGTGAGTTAGGGGCATTGAAAACATGGTTACCTGAAAAAACCAACACCCTTCCTAAGCCCAAGATAAGGATCTAGGCTACAGGACGTTTGGTCGGAATAACCAAACACTTTACTCTAGGTCGGCTAGAAAAACCTATCTAGAGGTGGGCTGGAAAAACCAACACGCTTTCTAAGCCTAGGATAAGGATCCAGGCTGCAGGACGTTTGGTTGGAATAACCAAACACTTTACTCTAGGTCGGCTGGAAAAACCTATCTAGAGGTTGGCTGGAAAAACTAACATCCTTCCTAAGCCCGGGATAAGGATCCAGGCTGCAGGACGTTTGGTCGGAATAACCAAACACTTTATTCTAAGATGGCAGGATTAACCAATTTAGAGGTTGGCTGAATTAAACCAACTCTTTGTACTCTTCAGCCGAAGTAAGTATTTTGGCTAAAGAGTGGTTGGCTGGATTAAACCAACTCTTGGTACTCTTCAACCGATGTAAGTATCTCGGCTAAAGAGTGGTTGGCTGGATTAAACCAACTCGTTGTACTCTTCAGCCGAGGTAAGTATCTCAGCTAAAGAATGATTGGCTAGATTAAACCAACTCTTGGTAATCTTTAGCCGAGGTAAGGATCTCGGCTAAAGAGTGGTTGGCTGGACTAAACCAACTCTTGATAATCTTCAGCCGAGGTAAAGATCTCGGCTAAAGAGTGGTTGGCAGGTATACTTATAGTTGCAATGCTAAGACCGGGATAAAGTATCTCGGCAAGAGAATGCAGTACCTCATCCTAGACTTCAGTTGGAAAGTAAAGTACAAGCATAGAGATCAACCGAAATAAGAGTTGGAACTTGAAAGCAGACTTCATTGAAAATTCAAAGCAAGTACAAAGGGTGGGGCCTCAGCCCGGTTATAATCTGTGTCCAAAAGCAAAGAAAAGAAAATACAGAAATCAAGCAAAAAGAAGAGAAATGCAAAGTCAGGCAAACAGATCATCAAGATCAGCATCAAGTTCGACTCGCAGCCTGGTTTCGGTTGGAAGCTCGATTTCGGCCGGGAGTATGGTCTCGGTTGGAAGCACGGTTTCAGTCGGTAGTTCGACAGTCAGGTCTTCAACCGTTGACTCCGCCCGAGCTGACTGATTGGCAGGTTCATTGACGACTGGGGTATCATTGGGCACGATTTCTTCATCATCTGAAGCTTCGAGAAATTGTTGCTAAGTGGTAGCAGCATACTCCGCCAGTGAGCTCGCTATGAAGTATGGAGGAGGATTGAAGATCTCAGTCTCAGGCCCATAACCGAGCTGCACCGTAGCACCCTTCCACCCGCATTTGAAGAATAGGTCCTTCGCAGCTTCACACTGCTTGATGTACAGGGCTTCGCCCTCTTTAAAACTGCGGCCTTCTGCGTCCTCCAGCTTCTTCTCAAGCTTTGTTGTTTCGGCACTCTTTTTTCCTTCAAGCTTGGCCAACTCGCGCAAGTATTTATCTTTCATCACGGTGAGGGCCTTCTATTTATCAGCATCAGCCGAGGTAACTAGCCCAGCGAGACGCGTTACCTTGGTCTCTAGCTCGGCCATCTTCTGCTGGGACACTTTCAGCTCGGCCGCCTTTTCATTTGCCTTAGCCATGGCTTGCCTGGTAGTTTTTTGAAAGTTCCAACACTCGCTTGTGAGCGATGTGGTTTTTCTGTATGGCCTGCAAAAGGATGGTAAGACACTTTCTCAATATAATCGAGCTAAAAGTTGGAAAAATTTCTTTAGAAAAAATAAAGTAAAAGGGCAACTTACCAGGACCATGGATTTAGTGGACGAGCGAAGGGCTTTCAGCTCGGTCAGGTGGTCGTGGTGCCTCATGTCGGCTGGATGGCAAACATCTTTAGCCAGGTTGAAAGCCATCAGGTGGTCTTTTTCTGTGCCACTGAGTCAGAATCCGTGATAGCACGGTTCTGAAAGGTGATTTTTGGAGCCCACTTGGAAGAGGTAGCTCGGTCAGAGCGCTCCGGTTGTGGGCTCGGTGGAGAGCTCGACGGAGTTGTTTATGGAACCACGGTTTCGTCTTCATCAACGAGGTGTGGCTCGGTTGAGGAAATCCGAGCACGCTTGCTTGGCCGCGATGACGAAGGCTGGTGGGTTGGCAGAGCTACTACGGTTTCTTGAGTTTAACCGGCTGGCGGTACCTCGGTCGGATTTGTTTCGGTTAGAAGGGCTCATACAGCTCTCTTTTTGGCCATCTCTTGCTCAACAGTTAAAGGGATTAATCTGATTTAGGGCAAGTTTGGGTCTGGTTCTGGAGAGGCTTCCAATAAGAAATCAGTTACCTTGGTCTTCCGTTTGCCACTATATCGATAGGTCGGTTGAAAGTCCAGTAGCTCGGTCCAACTTCGGTTTGGATATCATAGGGCAGCGCGAAGTGTATTTAGGTTGGGGTAGCTGTATTGGGACTTGAGGAAGTTCGAATCTGCATAAAAAAGACAAACAGTTAGTACGGTTTAAGATGAGAAGACCGAGGTAAAAGAAAAGCGTGGAATTCAGCCGAGGTAACCATACTGGCTACACCCTTGTTCCAATTTATTCTATGGCCTGGGATCTGGGCTTGGTGGTCTTCAAAATTTCCAGATACCCAGAAAAAATCATCGTCGTTCACGTCCTTATCTGGGGTATCCTTTATTATTTTTTCACGCCGGCGCCTTATTCGTAAGTAGTAAACCCAGCCACCTTCGGCCGATCCTATGGAGTATTAATGGAAGAGCTCGGCTAGGCCGAGGTTAAGACCAGCCCGGTTGTTTAGTGCGGCAATGCCGTTTATTATACGGTAGGAATTGGTAGAAAGTTGGGTAGGGCAGAGTTTGGTTTGCCTAAGGAATTCACAGAGGAGGGACTGTACGAGGAAACGTAGACCGCACTCTATGATCGAAATAACATTAAAAGGGACAAAGCCTTGCCTTCCCCAAGGGGCGAATTCTGGTTCAGCCAAGAAAAGGTGGACATCATCTGGAATTTGGTAGTCCTTACGAAATTGAGCTATGGCCCCTGGTGAGTTTACTAAAAATCTATACTTTCCCATTTATGGTTTAAGTTATGAATAAATTAAACTCGAGTGTTAGCTCGGTCGAAGAATGGTGCTTAGTAGCTCGGTTGAGCGCTCAAAGGAGTGCCTGGACAGCCTAAGTCAGCAAAGTGAAAAACAAAGGTGTTAAGCACAGATCGAGTGGACCGTGCTAAAAAGAAACAAAGGCAAGATAATTGAAGACCTAGCACGGTTAGGTGAAATGCTACGGATCTTAGCTCGGTTTGAAGAAGGGTTTTTTAGCCCGGCTGAGCTTCTAGGGGCAGCGTTCTTAGTTCGGTCCGAACTAAGAGGGTTGGTTTAGCCCCAAGCTGTAGCTCGGTCGTGGTTGAGGCATTCAAGCGCGGTATTGTGTCCGATAGCTCGACTGAATGAATCAGAAGGTATTTGAGACCTATTGAAACTACGAGTAGGGTGTGAAGTTTTAGGCCGGTTTTTTAGTTCAGCCAGGGTCGTACCTAATACAAACAGTATCCTGGCTCGGTTGGAGTGTGATTTGGATCAAAAACAGTGTTTCTCAGGTTATTCGTGACATACGAGTGGTTCTATTACTTGACGCTTCCCAGAAAAGCGGAAGCAAACATAGTATGTATTTTGAAAAACATGTGAATATAAAACTATGTATTGCAAAAACAGTGCAAAATAAATGAAAAGGAAGTATATTCGAACCACTTACCAGTTCAAGATGGAGAAACTGAAGCAAGGAGCGATGGCAGCAAGAACGCAAGTTTTGCAGGCACTGTGTTTGAGAAAAGAGAGAGCTCAAAGAAGAGAGTGAGAAGAAGGTGAATAGTGCAGGTGAAATGATTCAAAAGAGAACGAAAGGGTTTGTTTTGATGGAAGGCCCAAAATTTGGGCGGGACTGTTCAAAAAACACGAGGTACGAAGACGGCATGACTTCTACCTTCAGCCAATGAGAGCATGCCACGTGTCATTGGAATGAAAAGCGATTCAGTTGCTGCGATTGAAGGGACGTTTTGACCAGACAGATAGAACCCAGTGTAAATTTAGTTTGGCTGGAAAGGCTATAAAGTTTTAGCTCGGCTGGAAAGGCTAAAGGGTTTTTAGCTCGGCTGAAAGGGCTAAAGAGTTTAGCCCGGTCGTAAAGCTAAAGTTTTTTAGCTCGGTTGGTAGGCAGGTAATCCCTATCATGTTGCACAAATGGAATTAAGGGGCAATTGAGAGGGTAATTTATTTGTAAATTGGGCCGAGCTGGGTAATGGGCCGTTCTTTGGGCACGGTAAGAAGAGCTGGATGAAAGGGGCGTGAAGTTAGCCCGGTCCCAGAAAGCCCTATTGTTATCCCGGTCCAGAGAGACTTGTTGTTATCCCGGTCTGGGAGAGATTAGTGGATAGCTCGGTCACCACACTCAGAATTAGACCGATTGTGGCATTTTGCGGTTATCTCGGTCAAAACCTTGCTATTTCTTAGTTCGGTCCAAACACACCATGGTTCGTAGAGGAGAAGCCGAGGTAAGAGTAGTGAATGGAAGAAGCCGAACTGGATTTAGTTCGGTCTACTCTGTGGCTTAGCATAGCCATGCTTACCTCGGTTATATTGGGATCCGACCATGGTAAAACCATCTCACTTGGTTTAAACAGTGAGGGGGGTGTTGAAGGATAAGTATTATCTTTCAGGAATGTGACTCCTAGGAGGATTCTACAGAGAGGAGTAAGAGTCCTACTAGGATTGTGCCACACGGAACCTATAAAAGCTCACAACATCACCTATGGAGAGGTAACACAGCTTTGATTCTCGAATACACAGGGCTTTTGTCTATTTGTCTATTTCGCTGACTTAGGCATCGGAGAAGTATCCGGTACACACCCGCCGGCTAGCTCACGTTTGTGTTTATAGGGAGTAAAGCGACGATGTACGGAGGAGCGCAGACTTGATCAATAGGATTATACGAGAAGGTTTATTTCTTTCCCGTACATCTTCTATTTTGGAGATCATGGAAATGAAAGATGCTCGCGGATTGGGGCGGGTTGAGTAACATTTCATCTGCCATTCATCTAAACTTAACCAGATTGGAAAAAATCAATCCACATCCATCCGCTTAGTTAACGGTTGTGGATTGAGCGATCGTGCGGGTTAGCAGGTGAATGCGAATTGGTTTAGTAGTTTGAGCTTTACTATTCTAAACATTTTTTTTCGAACTATTGTCTAGTAATTATTTATTATTTTGTGCCTAAATTTTTTTATTGCTCATTTTTTATAATAAAAATAAAGACTCAACTTTCATATTTTATAAATAGAAAATATAATTACCAAATAAAATGTTATTTTTTAATACATAAAGTGTAAAAGCATAACTTCACTTTCTTAGGAGTGTTAGCAGATTGGGTTGGATTAGGTGGTCTTCCATCCATCCGTCCGACCAAACTTATGTAAATTGAAAAAAATATATTCATATCCATCCGCTTAAATCATTAAAACCATCCATTCTATGACGGATTGGTTCAAACTGTTCGATTTGGAGGATCATGTGAATGATTGTCCACCCTAATGGAAAGTCTATGTAATTTCATTTATATATTTATTCATCAGAAGTCCAAAAGTTCATTCTTTACAAAAAAATATCATTATTATATCATTTTGTAGGTATATTTTTATATAATTTTATATATTAACATTTTGAATAAATTACACTAACACCCCCTTTGTTTTCTTGAAATACCACTACCACCCCCCATAATCTCTATTATACCATTGCCATCCCTTGTCAAATGACATCATTTACAACAAAAAAAAGGTAAATTTACCCTAATGCCCACAATTAATATATTTATTTTAATTTACTGAAATGACTAGAAAGTGAAAGGACCATTATACCCTTATTCTACTTTCTACCCTTTTATATACAACTAATGACTCACCAAATGGAAAAAAGATAAACTACCAAAAGGTCTTAATAGTTGAATTTAATTCCTATCAAGTCCTAATGAAATCGTCGCTAAAAATATTTTTTTGTGACAAGTTTTTGTATATGTCACTAAAAATTGATAATTAGTGACTTTTTTTTGTTACGATTTTTATAAATTGTTGCTAAAACTTACAATTAGTGACAATTTTTCATGACGAATTTTTCAAATTATCGTTAAAAGTTAAAAATTAGTAACATTTTTTTGCAACAATTTTTTTAAACTGTCACTAAAACTTATAATTAGTGACATTTTTTATTGACAAAATTTTCAAACTGTCGCTGAAAATTAACAATCAGTGACATTTTTTAATAGTATTTGATGAAAAACGCCATTAATTATTATAAGACCTATTAGATAATAAATCCACTTATCAAGACCTACACGTAAGTTCCCCATAAAAAATTAAAAAAATTTAAATTTTTTTGGATCTTTTCAGGTGTTTCATCTCCATAATTATCTCTTTTTTTTCTTCTTTTTTTTTTTTTGGGAGGAGGGGATATTACTTGCCAGTGGGAGTACTAAATTTTTTTTACTTAATCTTGAAAAAGTTTATAATTTTAATTATTAATATGTATGAAGTTTATCATTTTATTTGTAATTTTTTTTAAACATTTACATTGGATTGAAATTTTCCCATTCTTTTCATTGTCTAATACTCTTTTTTTAAGACTGAAAGGTTGACACATGTTGTAGAAGCTAAAAAGTCACTATAAGTTGTCACATCATTCTCTCTATTTTTCTGCATATCTTTTTATAAAAAGTCAAAAAATTATTAAAATAATCTATCCCTAAATGAGGCCAATTGGGTTTAGAGTTGATCGCTTTTAATAATAGAGTTGTTTACTTTTAATAATAGGGCAAATAATAGTGTAGTAGAAGTTAGAAAAATTGATTACAAAAAAATGATAAACATTATAAATATTAATAATTATAATTATCATTTTTTTCTTATTAGTATTTAATCTTTTTTTTTTTGTAAGGTAATTGTCTTCTAATAATAAAACAAAAACATAATATATAATACATTATGTTCAATTATGTATTTTTTATTAATTGATTCTTGAATATCAATTGAAGTTTGTGTTGGAACAATCTTCTGTGTAAAATAAATAACTTGAAAAAAAATCAAACAACTAAAAATAAATTACTTACAGAATTTAATTATCGAAATAAAAAAAGTACAAATTGATCAAGTCGAGTGTGTGACACTCTGTCTTTAAGACAGATTTGCTTCGCTTCGGTGCTTACAGATAAATAGCATTTATCTCCCTGGATACAATGATCTTTACATAGATTGTAGTAGCACTTCAAACAATCTGTACGGCGAACTAGAACCTGTGTTCTATACTCTCAGAATTTTCTCTAAAACTAGTATGAAGAATATATGTATGCAAGAGAGCAAAATAGAAGGAAAGAAGAAAATTTCGGATGTTCAAACTGCTAGAAATGTCCTGGTATTTGTAGTCAGATTGGAGACCCTTTAGAATGGCCGAACAAGTATGATCTAAACCTGAACAGGTTTGAATTCCAACCGGAATAGGTGCAAAACAGTTTAAATCTGTCTGGGAACAAACTGAATCTGTCTAGAACTGCTGGGCAGTTTTAAACTAGTTTAGACAGTTCAATCTGTTAGAAAATTGGAAAGGATGAGGCAAAGTTTTGGACAGAAAATTGAATTCAAATTTGGCACAAAATTTAAATTAATTTCATTCATAAAAAATAATTTTTCCCGCAAGAATTTTTGGAAAAAATTCAAATAAATTTTGTCCAAAAAATTAATATTAGAATTGACCCACAACCGTGCCTGGTCGAATGGTGGCAACGCACGTGGTGGTTTGAGACAAGGCTCATTTTGTCCATAACTCCCCCATTCTACAAACTTGGGGTGCCCCTTGGTGCCCAACCCAAGTATTCCCACCTAGAGCTTATAAACACATACAAGCTCTCTTCAAGTTTCAATGTGGGACAATCTATTTCAAGGAAACCCACATTTTACTTCTTTAATTGTCCATTCCACGAACCCGAAAATGACGTCAACTTCTCATTCACTCATAAATGGTTTTGACGAACCGTTTACATCGTATAACTTACCATACGGCAAGGAACACGTCACATCTTTGGACCCACCCCAAAAGATGTGTGGACCCCACTCAAAGTTGGGCTCAAAGTTGACCCAAAATAAGCCTATAAAAACCATAATTCCAACAGTTTGATAATACTCAGTTTCACCTACAAAAATTATGATTTCATGTCGATATCTATATACATCTAAATGTATTATGGGTAATGGTACATATAATTATATATGTATATAGATACACAAACGTATGTGCTATGTTCTTGTTTCACAAACATAATGTGATGTATTCAATTACGTGTGTGTATATATACACATATATATATATATGTAATTCTAATGTATTTGACAGGTAGAGATTACTCTTATTTTCACCCGTACCCCTATACTATGTGAATTCCTTTCAATTTTACCCCTGTCGTCTATTTCCATCAAGGAAATGGACAAAATGGGTGACGTGGACCCCTATACTTTCACATGGAGGGAAAATTAAACTACTTGACTGAGCACAATCAAGTTACATACATTAGGGTTGCTTAGAACTTCCCAAATCGCAATTAGGGTTTTTAATTTGCTCTCAAAATTCCAAAATCAAAGCTGAGAGTGAACACCGACTGTGAAATCACATTGAAATCAAAGGTTGAACGATGGGTTGGGTGCTAAGAGAGAAGAATAATGGTGGAGGAAGACAAACACCTGTATATGGTATGTATGTTTTTTTTTTTTTGTTTTTTTAAGTTATTTTCTGTTGTTGTTGGAAATCACATGTGTTTGATGTTAATATTATTTTAGAATGGTCAAATCTTTGTTTATTTGTATGTGACATGGATTTGTGTTTATGTTTGTTTCGGTTTGAACAGTTTTACTTTAAGAAAATCTTTGTTTATGTTTGTTTGAAATTGATGAACACATATGAAATCTTTGTTTTTTTGGTTGTTTGTATTTCACATGGACGACTACTTGTTTATTATTTATCTATCTGTAGTGTAATGTAATAGGATTTTATCATTGTGAGTTCCATTGAATAGTAGTGTTAATGACACATTTCCAATATAAAATGCAAAAAATGGATCTGGGTATTTTACAATCAAAATGCATCATGGAGATGTGGTGAGGTATATTCCACAGAGGGTTTACAATGGTGGTACGGTAAGTCATTTTGACTTTTGTTATTCAAATCAAATTTCCATTACAGAGTTGTGTATGGCTAAGGAATTAGGACATAGGCCAAGTAATAACTATTACAATAAGGTTAGTGGTTATAGTGAGCAATATAAGGTGAACTTGAAAGAATGGACTTGTGGATGTAGGAAATGGGATCTGTCAGGCCTTCCTTACGTCCTTACGTCCATGTTGTGGCTGCTGCAAACTATATGGGTGAAGAACCAGAAAAGTATGTGCATCATTACTATAAATTTGAAAGCTACCTGAGGATTGATGAGAACCTGTTGACTCTAATCAATGGTAGACAAATGTCGCGCCCCACATTTTTATTACTCGAAGTCATTACCAAGTTCATTAATCTTAATTCAATTTCAGAGATAACATGCGGAAATAAACTCAAATGTTCAACTAAAAGGAGTGAACAACAACTCTCTCTTTCGAATGCTAATTAACTACAACATGAGTATACTGAATAAGTTGCCCTCAGGCTTACAACATTAAATAATCAAATGAAGGGTACAACCCTTTTACATATATGGCATTCCGCCTATAACAAGAGGCCCTGTGGCCAACAAATAAGAAGATCCAAATCTTGTAGCACATCCTGCTAAACACCTGAAAAAGATTCAACAACGTGGGATGAACATATAGTCCAGTAGGGATCTCAACACGGCCCTCAACAATAACAACATACAGATAGCTATGATCATGAATACCCAATTTCATACTAGAATAGTAATGTGACAGTTTATACAAAATATACATAAGTATGAACTTTTCTTGAAAACAACCATTTCAATCAACGCCATAGGCGATTCATCTTTCCTTTCTTTTCATTAATCCCCGTTCCTGATCTTTCATAACATTAACATTACCTTAGGAAACAAATTCACTAAGCCCACTACTCTCTTCCATTCTCCAAACATACACTGATATGCCTTTTCAAAATATATATTTCTTTAAAAAAAAAAAAAGTCCGTTCTCCTTCACGCTTTCCAAAAGACAAAGGTGACATTTTGGCTTCTTCCCGATACAATCAAATCTATACATGCACCGTTATAAAAAGGGAAATAACAACTCACCAACATGCATAAGATAAAACAATGAGGCAACTCAGCCCTTCAAAACTGTAACTGGCACAATCCATGATATTCCCAGACACACTGAACTATCAACAACAAAACTTTGCTCTACTAGCTATGTGCGTAGTAAGCCAAAGATACACCTCTCACAACAACATGCCGGTTTACCAGGCGCTAGCTGGAAGGGTATGGTGCCTTATATTCTCAGCGCAGTCAGTTCTCCAGGCACTAGCTGGAAGGTCACGGTACCTCTGTTTCTTAGCGCAAGGTATAACACCACCAACCCAACACAACAGGGCATAATCAACATGTATAACACATATACACAAACCATCAAGATACAAGCAATGTGTTAAAGTATATGAACACATAACTACCTCCTCCCGAGCAAGCATACATATATATAATGTATCTCAGCACTTCATTACATACGATGTTCAATCAATAAGGGTATAATGCATACACGACAATTCAACACAACCACGTCATCCTCCACCGATGACCAAGGACAAAACCTCTAGATGCATGTACATCGTACATCTATTAACAAACTCAATTGTCATGAGATCCCAAACCCATCAACAACCCAAGCATGGTAGCTACAAATTAATTCCCCCAAATAGGTGCACTCGACATGCATAATACAACAATCCAATTCCCATATTTATTTTCTATGACTCACATAGAGTTAAAGTTTCGTTCTTCACTTTCAAAATCAACTTTCATGATTTTCCAAATCAACATGTTCCACCACTTATTTCAAAAAAATACTTTTCTCATTTTCCCAAAATCAATTCCATTCCTTTCATAACCTTCCAAATTAATTATGCAAATTATGTCATAATTATTAAGTTAGGGTTTTTCTCCCTCTTTCTCAACATTGACCAAAAAGGTTCAATCAACAACAATAAACAACAAAGACCTCATTGAGACCCAAAATACACAAGTATTTGCCCAAAGAACAAAACCCCTCTTTTAATTTATCATGACACATATAAATTAGGGCTTTTCTATATTTTAACAACAACATGCTATTTTACGCCACAAATAGTCTAATGAACAACCGAAGACAATAAATCCATTTTTATTCAACCAACTCTAGGTTCCCTCATGATTTTCAAACAAACCCAACATAGATATGGTTTTCATGCAATACAAAACTACCACATGTCTATCTATAGACGAAGTATTGAAAAAGAACAAGGAAATCCCTACCTCAAATGTAGAACTCAAGGAGAAGAAGAGCAAAACTCGAAAATGCTTCAAATCCCAAATTTCTCGGATCAAGACGAAGCCCTCAACGATCAACACAACTTTTACAAAGGCCAAAGGGTAGGAAAACACTGTAACTAGATCAATCCTAAGAGAGAAGTTAGGTTTTAGAGTGAGGTGCTCTCCAATGGAGGTTTTGAAAAAGTAAGAGAGAGAAAGGAAATCAAAAAGTGATCAAAAAAGTGATTTCACAGACTGATATAAAAATTGGTCCGCTCGAGCGTCCAAAGATCCGCTCGAGCGCCGGATGCACTCTCTCAGAATTTTCTGCAGACGTCCAAAATGCTGAGAGAAGGAAATTCACGCTCGAGCGTCCAAACTGCCGCTCGAGCGGAAAGGCAACAACAAAAGCCCGCTCGAGCGTCAAATCGCCGCTCGAGCGGAGAGACCAAAACCTGGGAAAAAATTCTAAGTTTTAAAACACGGCCAACTTATTCCCAACTTGCCCGACACAACCCAAAACTCTAACACAAAGAGTAAGGGATAGAAATGAGGATAAGACAACAACGAATCTACGGAACCGAGTCCGGATTACAGTTAAACAACAACAGGGAATACTGGGATCGCTGTAACAAATGTGGCCAACAACTCAATATGGCAAAGTGCTACCATCTGATGTGAAAAAGAGAGCTGGGAGGCCAAGACTGAATAAGAGGAAGGACACATATGTCCCAATTGATGCAACTGATTCAAGTAAGCTAGGAAGGAGGGGAACTCAGATGAGATCTTATGAGTTCTAGTCAAGTAATCCATATTTTTTAATGCATTTTGTTAACTTACACATTGCTAACTTTTGTTTTTTAGGCCTTGTTTGGGAAGTTGGCTATTTTAATAGGCTATTTTAGTTTTTGGCTATTTTAGTAAGCTAAAATTTTTTGTGTTTGAAAAGATTGTTGGATTTTTTTTAGTTGGATGTGATGTTTGTAAGAGAAAAAGTGAAATGATTATGGGTTTGATGTGATATTTTGTCTTATTAGCTATTTTAGCCTATTTTGTCTTTTTGTAGATTTTAGCTTAAAATAGACTAAAATAGTCGTTACCAAGCAAGGCCTTAGTTTTTGCACTCCCAACATGAAGGAAGCCAATGTTAGGCCCAAACTGAAGGGAGCCAAACTCAAAGTCAGGTAAAAGGTAGCTTGGTTGGGAGTCAAGTTACAGAAGCAACTCAAGTTAGGAAGAAGAAGATGGTTGTAAGTTTTGCAAAGGCCCTATTTGTTAATTTACAGATGTCTTCCTTGCTTATGTCCTAACAATGATGATGGCTATTGCAAGCAAAAAGGAGAAAGGTTATGAGAACAAGTGACTCAATTCCATTGTATGCAAGTCAGGGGTCTGCAGTAACTTCCAATGCTAACATTCCTCTGCAAGCTCAAATGAAATGGAGAGGAAGAGTGGTGTACAATGCTAGTGTTGTCAAATCTGTTGTGGGTCAAACCAAGAATGCAACTGACACAAAGTAATGGATGTGAAGGACTACTTTTTTTTATTTATTTATTATTATTATAATGTTGGAGAAGGTTTTTGCGACTTTTGTTCATGGAATACATCGTAATGGATGTGAATGCTTTTGCTACTTTTGTTCATATTCCATAACCTTCATAATGGTAGGGGCTTTTTGTACATTTGAAGCCTGATTTTTGTATTGGTTGCCCCTTTCTTAGTATATGTTTTGCATAACATGAATGACAAATGTGTCAATTGTTCAATGTTTGAATGATAATTTACTATATTTCTGCTGCCGTTTACAAGTCATGATGTTCATTGGTGATGTTCAGAATTGTTGATATCATTGTTCATTGGTGATGTTCATTGTTCATTGAATTTGGAGTGACAATTATGGTCATAGATTGTGTACCTACTTTTGTATGTTTCCTTTGTCTATGTTAGAGTCACCAAACACAAAATAATCAAGACAACATTAATAAGTCACCAAGTACACAATTTTCATCTTAAAAACATATTTTCTATTAACAACACTTCACTCATTGCATATGATTCACAAACAAGATACAGACTCCATTCATTCTTACACTGCCATACAACTTCAAACTTTACAATACAAACCATATTCCTACAACCAACCATGACAAAACCAAGCAAATCCATAGTTTCCTCTCTCTTCCAGTCCTTCTTTTCAATTGTGCTTCCATCTTATTCAACTTTTTCAATAGCCCAGGAATTATTTGCACTGCCCGATCGCACATGGGTGGGTCTATCCAGGTAAAGTGATTGCAACCGTTGTTAGGGCAACTAAGAAATCTCCTCCCAGGATTTGTGTCGGTCCATGCTGTGTGTATCTGTGCCTTCTTCTTCCACGAACATTGCAAAACATCTCATCTACACCACTTGCGTTCCATCTACCTTGATTTCTTGAGCATCGATTGTTCCTTATTTCTTCTCTCCCACTGATTTCATTGATGCTCTGTTTTTTTTTTTTGCAGTCGTCTCTGTTTTTAGAGGTTGAAGGGAATACAAGGGAAGGTTAGGTTTTGGGGGGGAAAACCCTAATTTTCCCTCCATGTGAAAGTATAGGGGGCCATGTCACCCATTTCGTCTACTTCCTTGACGGAAATAGACGGCAAGGGTAAAATTGAAAGGAATTCACATAGTATAGGGGTACACGTGAAAATAAGAGTAGTCTAGGGGGTCTTTGAAAAACGTGACAAAGTATAGAGGTAAAAATGAAATAATCTCTGACAAGTATCATCTCTCTATTTTTTTATACGTTTTTTAAAGAAAAATTAAAAAGTTAGTTTTTAATCTACTGTCCAAAATAACCCAATATTGTATTACCTTCAAGATAACGAGTACATACTCATCTAGTTTCTTGTTCCAGAATTATAATTCACTTGACTTGGGTAGATTATTTGCCTTCATTTTCTTCTTCATCTTATTATTATTATTATTATTATTAGCATTGTCATGGCTATATCAGCCATTTTAATCAGGCTTTTGCACTAGAATAAATTACTAGGGAAATATGTTAATTTAAAAATTATGAATTTTCCAGAATAATTTTGTGGCTGTAAAAATTAGAGTTTTTTGTGATGTTTTTGTCTAGTTGAAAATATTATGATTTATTGTGATTTTGTAATATGCATGCTTTTGTCTAATTTTAAAATTTAGAATTAATTGTAATTGTAATTTGCATGTTTTTGTCTAGTCGTAAAAGTTCCATGTTTAGTTTGGTTTTTAGAAACTTATTTCATAAATTTTTTAAAAAACATAAAAATTAGTTTGGTGAAAGAAATAAAAAGATTGAAAAAAATTAATATTTTTATATAATTTTATCTTTTAGGAACTCAGAAATAATATTTAAAGTTTTAGAAATATCTTTTTGATATTTATTTTTATCAAATTAATTTCTATTTTTTTCAAAAAAACTTTTGAAATTTTTTTTCTAAAAGATAAACCAAACATGGCCTAGAATTTTTTCTGAAGATTTTTTTTTTTTTTTTTTGTCAATAGATAGAAGAGTAATTACAATCATGAGAAATATTTACTAAATCGAACAGTAGCTCACCGTAGTTAGAAAGTCCAACAACCAATAACTGAAACCCACCAAGCCCAATTAAACAACTACATACAATCAACCCCCATAATGAGGGAGGAATTTTGTGATATCAAACTCCCCTCCATTGGAGTTAAACCCAATAATACCTCACACCACAAAGGATGTTACACAACCATTAAGCCAAATACCATGGTTCTTAAGGTTTTGTCAAGTTGAAAAACTTACGGTCCGTTTGATTGAGTTTTTGAATTACTTTTCCAAAATTCAAAATTCAAAATTCAAAACCCATTTAGTTTTGGGTTTTCACAACATATATCCAAACTCTTTTCAAACCCAAGTTTCGAAATGCAAAACTTGTTTGGTTGAGATTTTCACAAACACGTTTTCAAAACTAAATTGACCAAGCCCACAAACCTCAACTTAGAAAACTTTGTAATGAAGGTTTTGCCAATTTATATAAAAAAATTGAAACAACATGCATTGTTATTTGGAATTAATATGTTATAATATGTTATTATTTTTCAAATTAGTGGAAAAAATCAACTACATTTACATTCGATAGACCAATGTCTTCTTCTTAAATAATTTTTAAAGCTTTGTTTGGTTTTCAAGTAATTAAAATAGATTTTGTTTGGTTTTCAAGTATTGGCCAAATAATTTTTTATGTTTTAGATGTATATGATTTGGGGGCTGTTAGGATGTGCATGTGATTAAATTGTGCACATCATATACACATTACTTTTAAACAATTGGATATATATAAATTAATCTGAACCATTAAATAATTTTATTAGAAAAGTGGAATACCTTTTCAACCCCCCCCCCTTTTTTTTTTGTTCTCATCCCACAAAGCCTCACATTGTTTTGGTCCAAAACCCTCATTTTTTCAAACAAAACTCCGGCAAACTTCTCCGCCCTAGAAGACCATCCCGCGAAGTGCAACTCCCGCGATCTTTTATGTCCGTGTGTTACTGATGATTCCATCTATATTCTCTGCATCTGAAAACTTATGCATAACCCATGAATAAGAATATTGTAACTGTATGCATCAAGAAGTAGTCCATACCTAAACATCATACAAAAGAAATATTTTGCGACATCTATGTAACCCATTTTACAGAACCTTGATATGAGGGTATTGAATGAAGCAACACAAAGCCCAAAATTCTTTCCTTCATTCTCCCACAGAAAGGCTACTGCTTCTTATAGCAATGACTGTCTGCATAGACCATCTATTAGAATTGAATTGATGTGTTCACTCCGAGGAGTCCCAGGGACGAAACCAGGATTCCATCGTTGGGGGGCCGGTAGGAAGATACTAAGATGATTTCCACATGAGGGAAGGTCTGATTGAGACATATTTAAAAAAAAAATAAAAAATCTACCGTTTAAATAACTTAATTAAAAAATAATTATTACAATATTGATTAAGCTCATATCCCTTCACATGTGCTCAATAAAAAATGGTGGAAGAGGATCATTATGGTTGTGTTTAGATCATAAATTTGAGTAACGACAGGAAATAAAAGTGTAAGAGAAATGGAGTTAAAATTTAACTTATATTTTATTCATATTTCTCACATTTTGTCCATTATTTTCACAAATATTTACTTAAATTCCAAATCTAATCATAACCTAAAGAGAAAAACAAAGAGAGGAATGGAAATATAAATATAATGGCATGAAATAAGAGGGGGCCATACATCAAAAATGGTTTACTTGTTATTAAATTGCACTATAACTACAAGGAGTATTGCAAAGGGCAAGGGGGACACGGCCACCATTAGTCCATGAGTAGTTCCGTCCCTGAGTCCCACTATGGCTTTGATTTCATCATATACATCCTACATGATACCAGTGTGCCTTAAGTTGTACAACAAACTGTTGTAGGTCAAGATTGAAGCTTGGATTTTCAAGTCTTTCATCTTGGCAAGAACAAAGAGAGCATCATAGACCATCTTTGACCTTGAATAAGCAAAAGCTAACATGTCCCATACCACACCACTTGATTCCCAGGCCCTGAATCTATTCTGCAGCACCCCGATGGAGGATTATGATCGGGTGACAAATCCTCCATCTGCTTTATTGGGTTTGATCAGTATCTTGACGTAGTCCTATTTGCCTCTCTTGTTTTCTAATTTTCTCTGATAATTTTTTTTTTAAAAAAAAAAGGTGTTATGGTTATAATTCATTAATAAAAGCTATAATTTGTACTACCGAAAGTTATGATTTTTCATGGTGAATTATAATAAAAAAAATGTTACGATTCAAATGTTATGACAATTTGTTAAAAATAACTACATTTGTTATGAGTTGTTGTCATATTGTTATGGCTGATAGTGTCTTTGTTATGACACCATGGTGTATATTATGATATTGTTATGATTTATTGTAATATTATTATGATATTTGAAAAAATTATGATTCTTTCATGTAACCTGTTGGATGACTAATTTAGCATGTTACTTTTTATAATGCGGCACGATATGGGCCATACAATAACATATGCCCTTTTAAAATGTGCACATTGTAAATTTTCCCATATGATGTAGATATACTTAAACAGTAAACAAAATGTGAAGAGATCAAAATAAATTTAATAAATACATAAAATATTAAATTGTATTAATTTTTAAACTGGGTGCTTTTTTTTATTATATATTTGTCATTATTCAATAATTTTATAACATAAATGTGAAATGCTTTAAATGTACGTAAATTGCGTGGATATAAAACCAAAAAAGAAGTGTTAAAAATTTTAAAACGTTCATAAAAAAAAAAATACAGAGTGAAACTCTGCCGTATATATTAGATTAGATGTATCTAAAAAGTATATTTAAATTATGTATATGAAAGTAAACAAATTTGACTATAATATTGCAAAAAAGTTTGGACTACATGACAAAAGAATACAAGACCCAAAAAAAACTCAAAAACTAATTTTGAAAATGCATAACCAAACAAGTTTTGAATTTAATTTTCAAAATACTATTTTCAAAATATGCAATTGAAAAACTAGTTTAGAAAACTCATAAACAAATAAGTTTTCAATTTTAAAAAATTTAAAACTCAAAACTGATTTCAAAATTAAACCAAATGCACCATTAGGTTTTTTTTTTTTCCCTTTTTTTTTTTTTTTGGGTTTCTAAACTTTCAGATCTATATTTTCTTCTTAGCTTGTGGGTCCAGAGAGACATATAAAAGGGAATGGGGGTAGGTGCTGTCACAACACCATGTTATGACAGCCAAATGGTGCCGTTTTATTTGTTAAAAAAAAAAAATGAACACAGGCCTTAAGTCACTGTTTTGATGTAGTGTATGCATGAAACAACACTTTTATGTTTGGGTTGACTTTAAGGAAAATAAGAAGCTATAAAAAAAATTTAAAACAATAGATACGATTAGTTGAAAAAATATGTATAAAATTAGTATAAAAATTGAATTTTATAATATTTTTATTTGTCTCAAAATTATTTTTTTGTAAAAATAAATTTTAAGATAAATTGCACCGATAGTTCCTTTTTATAAAAAAAAAAATGCAAATATGAGCGACATGTATCACGTAAGAACAAATTTATAAATTTTATCAATTTACTGAGTTAGTATCAATCAACTTAGTAATTATTCTTTATCAAAAATCCTAACGTCATTGTCAATTGGACCAAATTGTCACAAAAATCAAAAAAATTAAGAGTCAAAATTGAATTAATTGAACGTGTAAGAACCAATATGACACAAGAGACAAAATTTAGAAACTACCGATGTAATTTACTCTATTTTTTAAAAGAAAAGTAACCATATAATATAAAAAGTAAATGTAATTATCATATATATATAATTGTAACAACTGAATTAAATCAAAAATAAATTTGAATTTAAACTGTGAACCAACCAACCAATTCAATGTTAAATATCATTCAAAATCCAATTTCTTCACATACCAAATCATCCAAAATTCAATTTACTTTCAAAAACATGCTTACGGGCTTGTGTTTCAATTTTTTATTTGTTTATAGCTGCCCCTTATTTTCCTAAAGCCAATCTATAAAAGTGTTGTTCTACACTACACTACAGCAAGACGGCAGGCGTGCTTGTGTTTCAATTTTTTTTTAATAAATAAAACGATACCCTTTAGCTGTCACATCATGGTGTTGTAACAGCACCTATCCCAACTCCAAAGGAATGGGGTAGGTGATGTCACAACACCATGCTGTGACCGCCAAACGGTGCCATTTTATTTGTTAAAAAAAATTAGAAAAATGAACACACGCCGTTTTGCTGTAGTGTATGTGTGAAACAGCACTTTTATGTTTGGGTTGACTTCAGGAAAATAAGAAGCTATAATTTTTTTTTTTATAAATGTATGATTAGTTGAAAAAAATATGTAAAAATTAGTATAAAAATTGAATTTTATAATATTTTTATTTGTCTCAAAATTTCCCAACGTAGTAAAGAAATACAATACTTTGAGGGCAGTTTGGTCATTAACATGGAGGGTAAAGATGTCAATTTAAACCTTTATAGGTAGTGAAATTCTATTTCCAATGAATCATTATTTTAATGACAATTACACCCTAAAGTAAAATGACCATAATAGACATTAAAACACACCTATAATATTATATGAAAATATTCTCCATACACATCTTTTAAAAATAAAAAATAAAAAATAAAAATCTCAGTGCACATCCTTTTTTTTAAAAAAAAAAAAAAACTAAACCCTAATTCCTCTATTTTAGACAAAAACAGCAGGAAACAAAATAGATTAGGAGATTTTTATGATCTTTCTTTCTTTCTTCTTAGCACCAGTTTTCCAGTCAACCAAACAGATTAAGATCACATATTTATACATCTAACTGAAATAAAAGCATTATAAAATAATTAAAAATTCTTGGTTTTGTGAAGGAATTTTCATTACATGTTAAACTTTTCTTTAAAAAAAAAAAAAAAACTTTTTCAATTGGCTAAATTTAATATTCTACAATAGACTCTTATGAAATAAACCCTAAAAACCATATATATTGCGGACCTTAACTGAGAAGAAGCTGTTAATCTTAATCTTATCCTAACTTCTATGGTGGATCAGAGCCCTCACATTCTTTATCTCCGCAGCCACTCTACATTTGTTGCTCTCTTCCTCAATTCCCAATGTGTTTGTTTACTACCAAATCATTACCATGATGAAGCAAAAATACAAATTGAACATCTTAATAGCAAAGACCCAAATGAGATTTCATTTAACTAATCAACATGCAAATAGAAATACTAGGGCTTGCTTGGAAAATAGAAAGATGGGTTTGATGATAGAGGCTAATAAAGATAATAGAGATGGAATTCTTTTGACTTCAAAGTTGTTCTTTGTTAGAGCTTCAATTTCCTTTTGATCAGAGTTTACTCTCGACTACAGATCAACTCCATCGATTTGGCTGTAGACAAATTGCTCATCAACTGCATAAGAGGAACTAGATTGATGTGAGAGTGTGTGGAAAGAGGTTGAGGTAATGTGTGTACAAGATATGAGTTCAGGGTATGATTGAAATATTTAATGTGTAGAATAAGATCAATAATTAATAATCAAATTACTAAGTGTGTGTAATGAGAAATGATATGCATTAAGATAAGTAGGTGTGTAGAAATAAAATTTCCTTTATAAGTATTATAAGGTTAAAATTGTCATTTTAAGTTAGTTTTCATCCTTTTCCATTGAATAACGTTTGACTAATAGAGGAACTGGATTGTTACATTATTTTCAAATGTGAGCGAGTGCAGTGGTATTTTAGAAATTAAAAGGGGTGGCAGTTATATTTCAAGAAAACAGAGGGGGGTGTTTACCTAACATTTTTCAATACACAAATACTTAAAAGTCCCTTCACATGACGCTTTGGCATGTCCCAAAACCCCATTTATTGTTTTTTATTTTAATTTTTTGAAAATTAAAATTTATATTTTTTATTTTTTATTTTTAGTGAATATTTTAAAATTTTAAGCAATTTTTTTTTATTTTTTTACATGTACCTTACTTAGATATATCTAAATAATAAAATATTTGTGAACAAATATTTTTAAAAAATTAATAAATTAACAAAAATAAATGTACTAAATTTTCTTTTCTTTTCTTTTCTTTTTTTTTTTTGGTATTTTTGGTATTTGGTAAATTTTTTAAAGATTTTTTTCACAAATATTATACTTTTTAAGTATATTTATGTTAGGTGTGTCTAAAAATTAAAAATATACTTAAAGTATTAAAAAATTCAGTAAAAATACAAAAATACAAAAAAGAAAAAAATATAATTTTTTGAAAAGTAAATTCTGAAAATAGAAACCAGAGTTATTACTTCTCATTCTCCCTATTTTCATCATTGTGCACTACCATCCTGTGTACCAAGTCGCCTCCATTCTTTCTAACCTCCCTTTTGTCTAAAAACTAACAACAATATCATCTCATCCACTTATTCTCGTCCAAACAATGAGATGGTTGTAGTGAAGCCAAGATCACGAACCATCAACCTCAAATTTTGATAAACACAATTGCAATAAGACAAAAATTTTGAAAACCAAAGTATTATAGTGGTGATGATTTTTGGATTGATAATAGTGGTGGGTTGTTCCGGTAGTTGATGGAACCATGGGCAAAAAAGGCGATAACGAGGTGGGGGTGGGTTACAACTTTCAAGGACGAAAAGGTAGCAGTTCCAAGTAGTGAAATTGGGTTGTAGGGTGGTGGTTTCAACTAGTGGCGCAGGTTGCACAATGGAGAAACTGATGGTTCAAGGTCACTAAGTGAACTAAGAGGTGCAAGATGTGGTGTTAATGTAGTGGATTGGGCTACGGGTAAAAGAGGCAGGGTTTAAGGCAATGAGTGGTCGTTTGATTAATAGAGGGACCGAGAGAGAAGTGGACTTCTAATAGCATGCAATTTTTTTCTTTTACCAATATTAATACACGAGTTTGAATAAAAATAATGTGCACATATCACTTTTTTTCTTTTTTTATCAACAAAAGAACACTTCATTGATGAAAATCAATGTACATATACAACATTGGAAAAATATTATAAAGAAAAGACAAGTGCTTCAAACATTATGGTTACACTCACCAATCCTAACTAGATTAGCATTAGAGAGCAAGCCCAATCATATGCAAGTACATACCAAACAATTGACGAGACACCAACCCCAACCCCAATCAAAAACAAACTAAAAAACAAAATAAAAAACCCACTCCAATACATTACAACCACCCGAATCACCACATTGCCGCTTGATGAGTGATGGTAGAAAAGAAGCAAATCCAACTGACTGAAGACCACACTGCTCAAGACATAACACATCTCCCATCCTAACAAACCAGCCCCATAACTTTCCCGGATTTAAACAAAGAAATCCTAATATGCTTCTAGTACCAAAAAAGCCAAACATTCAAAGTGAAATCCTAATCTGCTGCAGCTGGAACACAAAATTTGACATCAAGAACTCTTTGAAATTAGATTTAGCCTTAACCCAAAATGCCAACATAATCAGTTTAGGCTAAATATGATTAAAGACTAATAAGTCATTTCTCGTAGACCAAATTGTCCAAATAATAGCAAATGGTAATGCTTCCCAAATCACTCTTTCCTTTTTCCTTACTCGAACACCTTGCCACCAATCAAGCAAAGAAGTGACAGAACATGGAAGCACCCATGTCTCACCCCACCAATTAATACAATCAACAAAGATTCTCCATGACGTATAACGATGAAGCACACCCATAAAAGTGACACAATCCTTGATTTGGATCGGCTAGAACACCAATTTTAAGCAACAAGTAAGTCACCTTCAACCTTCCCTTCCACATCAGCCACCGAAAAAGTTTGTACTTTATAAGGGCAAGCATTTCTCCAAATCAATCTCAAAACGTTCACCAATGCTCCCTAAGTGGTAACAAACCAGTCATAAACACAATTCACAGAAAAACAATTCGAAGAACTCCCCATCCATATGAACCGAACATCATACCAATGTAACGTGGTGGTAGTGATGCTAACTGATTGTGAAACAGCATAAAATCATCTTCTTTCCATGGTCTAAGTGCCCTTCCAAACAAATCCTCTCTACTTGCCAGATCCTTCATCTATTCAAGAAATCATGCACTGAATCCTCTTTATATCTATACAGACTAAATAGTCTTGGAAAGACCTCCCTCAACATCTGTGAAACTAACCATCTTACCAAAAAGATAATGATTTACCATTCCCAAGAGAGAACTTGATATTCAAAACAAAAAAATTAAATAAAGCCGGACATCGACTTCTAACTTTCATGATATCTTTCCAAATTCAAGATGAAATATAGGAAGATGATCCATAAGGTAACCATGATCTGCAACCAACAATAGTCTTGTTGCGTAAAACACGTCTCCAAAGAAAATTCCTCAATGTGCCAAAGCGCCACCACAATTTGATTAACAAACATTCATTCATCACTCTAATTTTCCTAATTCCTAGACTTCCATTATCTTTACTTACTGTGACATTATCCCATTTCACTGAATGCACCTTCTTCCTTAGATCATCTCCCCCCCAAAGAAATCGAGCTTGAATTTTATCAATCTCTCTTGCAACACTTTTTGGCAAAATCAAGCCTAATAAGCGGTCCCTTCTTCCGTCGATCAATTACTTCGCTCGCAATCAATACTCCATCAGTAATATTTCTCCCTTCCAAGAATGCAAATTGAGGCACATCAATTGCTGAGGTTAAAACCTTTTTCAGGCGCATTGAAAGTAACTTGGCCAACACTTTGTAGAGACACCCAATCAAACTTATGGGTCTACAATCCCCAAGTTCCACTTGATTCTCCATTTTAAGGATAAGTTCCTTGGCAATAATAACATTGGTATAGTGTGGTATGACATTTTTTTTAAAAGGACAATTATCAAAAGCCTTGAAGAAGTCCTTGTAATTTTGTTAAATATTCACGGAGATTAATTTAATTTGCTCTCGACTTTAACACTAATGGTAAATTAGTAAAAGGTCCAGTTAATCTGATGCGCCAAGCAAGAGAGGTCAATGCCATTTTAAAAACTTAAAGGAGGTTCTAATAACGTTAAACATCGGAGAAAAATATAATAAAAGAATGTCACGCTGCTTAAATTTTTCTTCTTTTAAGTAAGTTAATGGAGAGCAACTAGTTGGTAAAAGAGTACGATCCTCTCCTTATTGATTAGGGTTCGAATCTCTAAATACTTAGGTGGAAGTCCGACGGTTTAGGTGGATCGACTAACTCCTCTCAGTTTGGCTTGTAAGAGTGGATCCTAAAGATCCTGTTTTGGGGGTGTTTTAGGTATAAAAAAAAAAAAAAAAACTAGCTTAGTGGTTTAGATTTTGTAAGGCTACTAATCTGGTCAAAAGTTAAAGCCCTTTCACATTCCCTTTTTCTCACTCTACCACTGCTGGAAAATTCACTTTTAGCGGCGTTTAAAAAACGCCGCTAAAAGTACTAAAAACGTCGCCAATTCTTTTTATGACGTTTAGTACCAAACGCCGATGACGTGGCCGTCGCTATAACTTTATGACGTTTGAAAAACGTCGTTATATTAGTATAAGCGGCGTTTTTAAAACGCCGCCAAATGTCTTACCTAGCTGTACTATGACGTCACTATGACATTTAGCGACGTTTTTGAAAACGCCGTCATAGACATTTATACATTTTTAAAATCTAGCCATTGAGGTGGGATATAGTGACGTTTTTTAAACGCCGCCATAGTCTTTTTTTTAATTTTTTAATTTTTTAATTTTTTAATTTTACATGGTTGAACAAAAAAAAATACCTGTCAAACTAATAATTGATGTTTATTAAAATAATAAATAAACTAAGCTTGAAAACAAGATTAAAAATAAAAAACAATACATTGCATACCTAAGAATAGCAACAATTTAGACTTTAAATACATCAATTAAAATCAAAATGGTCAAGAAGTGTAATTTGCCCAAAAAAATTAAAAAGGAATAAAAAGCACACTAATATGGCTTATAATATTAAAAACATCGGAAATTAGATAATCATTTAGCTCTTCACTTGCATCATTCAGCAAAACATCAGCTATATCTTTTGCAACTTCTGATCTGCCTCTGTTCTTCCTTTTCGCTTTGATGATTTTATGTACTAATTCAACCATTTTCTTCTTTGCCTGAAACAACCCATCAAAATATTTTCCATCAAAACAAATGGGGCAAAGTTTACTCGAGACAGAACAAATGGGAAACTCTAAATGTATATGGCATACAATTATTATTATTTTTTTAATATTTAGGACATACTAAAGTGAACTGGGATTAAAATTTACACCTACCACTCTCTTGGCAGAGGCAAAGTTAATAGGTGATTGTGTTTGACATGTGGTGAATGCCTCATTAAGTTTCTATGACATATCACCCTCTATTCTGTATTAACTGAGTTTTTTTTTGACAATCAACACAAGGGGAATAGGGGAAGCAAAGCTGCACTCGTGGCAGTAAGACTTAAACCCAAACATTACACCTACTAAGGGAGTGCCTCATCCATTAGGCCAACCCCTTCGTCCTTAGCTTAACTGGTTATTTACACTCTGGCAAAATACAAATCTTTCAGCTTTTTGGAAGTCCAATTACCTTTTAAATTTGAAGCTGTGAATAATAAACAATTAAAAATAATAGCATAGGAAGACAATTCAAGACCCATGTCACAGAGAGAGAGAGAGAGAGAGAGAGAGAGAGCTGAAAATTTTAAGGCACATACCTTTAAAGAGCAGCACATAATAGCATTTGTGTGATGCCAAAGGGTTTTGAGGGTGGTTTCACTTCCTTCACTGCCAGACTTGAGAAGCTCTACTCCCAAATAACACCTGTCAAGAAAGAAAGAACACACCATGGACCAGTGAGAGCAAAAAAATTTATTTTAAGCCCCCAAAAAGACCAATTGCTACACTTCGGGACAACGGAATTCAAAAACTAGATTTTTAAAACTCCTCTTGATTTGACCTATTAAATAGAGTATGCAAAGTTAAAAAATTTTGTGTTCATTAGCATCCATCTACGAACACACTATTACAATCTAATCCAATAATGCCACAAGGAAGATATAAAACTTCAAACATCAAAGTCATTCTCCACTGTACCTTCAAATGCAAATTCAAATGCTATTGTCATCACAGATCTTGTACTGCCACCTTTAGAAGTATAATCATTACATGCTTTATTTCCAGCTGGTCCAATCTCGAGAGCAGAAGCAAGGTCAAGGGTAAGATTTGGACTGGAAGCTTCCTACAAAATGTCCCAGTTCATCAAATAAATGGAAGTCCAAAGAAGAGTTTAAAGTAGAGAAAAAAGAGAAAGAATGATAGCCGAATACAGCAACTATAACGTAATTCTAGATGCTGACCTTGCCAGAATCGAGAGGAATGATGCGAAAACCAGAAG
Organism: Camellia sinensis; assembly: GCF_055761805.1. Classification (NCBI taxonomy): domain Eukaryota; kingdom Viridiplantae; phylum Streptophyta; class Magnoliopsida; order Ericales; family Theaceae; genus Camellia; species Camellia sinensis. The sequence continues at coordinate 60,854,757 of NC_138967.1, forward strand.
GCAAAAGAGGTGCATCATCAGCAAAAGAGGCATCAATAGGAGCAAATATAAATTCAGCACAGGTGCCAACAGCATTCTCATCCATTCCGCTCCATAGCTGTTAGGAAAGTATAAACAACGACATTAAGCAAGAAGGTTGGGGCCATAAAAAGTAATGGATAAAAAAAAGAACGAGGACTTTGTAAAAATGAACTAGTAGTAACATTTAAAAATATCCCCATTACAAAAAAAAATTCTGTGAAGATATGAACCAAAACTTTAGGCTTGTTGGGGGGAACATGCCCACAGACCGTGATAATTCATGCATTAAATATATGACAAAAGATACGAAGAACCAAAACTTTAGGCTTGTTAGGGCAACATGCCTACAGACCGTGATAATTCAAGCATTAAATATATGACAAAGATATGAAGAACCAAAACTTACTTGCAAGAGAAACATGTCTCTAGGCATTATTGCATCTTCAGGACAATGTCCAACACCTTCCAGCTTAATGACCTCCAATAACTAATATCCATGAAATGAAATGTACAATCTATGTCAAAATTCCAAGTAAATATTCAAAATTTTGGAATAGATAATGAAGAAATCAAGATGAAATTACTTGCCTCTTCATGCTCAATAGTATGAGCCAGTGGCAGAATAACTTGACCTGAAAAGCTTCCAACTCTAGACCCTGGTAAGCTAAAGGGACCAACTTTAACAGCTGCAGCTGAGTAAGCATTGATACTATTGTCTGCCCATTCTGACCTGTGCTCCCGCAGGAATCTAAGTAGTATTGCAGGGGGCACATTCTGAAATATAGGAAAAGTGTACAGCAAGATCAGATAAAGAAATGTTAAGCTCAAAATGAGAACATGAATACAGAGAACTAGTAGAAAAGGATTGGGCAAGACTTGCGTTAATAGACCTATATACAACAATTATCTTAATTTACTTCACTTGCTAATATGTGAAATTTCATAACAATTGCTCTCCAGAACAAAGTGGAAAGCATTTGTTATCTTGGGATGCTTAATTTAACAATCTATTAATGGGCAAATTAATTATAGAACGAGCACTCTGCATTTTTTTTAGAACAGCACATTTAGAACATCCACAGCTCGGCAATCGCAATACCATGAAGGCCGATCCTTAAGGATTTCTGCAACCTGGAAGTAGTGAAGCATAACCCATAAATGCTTCACATAAACTCCACAACTACTACAAAAAAGAAGAAAGAAAGGGGAGACTATCGTACCCTTGTAGGCTCTAAACCCACCAGGCCGCAAGCACGTGCTGCCACACCAGTGCAACCATGAGAAATAGCAACGATTCCAATGGAATCCAGACCAGGCTAAGCATAAAAGAAAGCAGTTAGTTCAGAAAGAGACCGATCATCAACTCGGTTTTTAACATAACAAATGAAACAAATACTATAATTAATCGGATCATGTCCCGCATGTATCATAACATTCAGTAAACTTTTATAATTCATTAGTTTAACAGCCGCATAAATTATGTCACCATAAGCACAGCACAACACAGTTTGATAAGAAGCAATACATCGACACTGACACTACATAGCCACTCATACGTAATAGCATAGCTTGCTACAAAAAGCTTAACAAGCCATCTGTCATCGCATGAACAAAAGAAAAAACTAGCAAAATAAATTTCAAGCCCACTAAAAGAAAAGATCACACATTTCTGAAGTGTACCAGCAGGTTCTACAGACATCTACTGCAATTAAATAGACAACACCTTTTGAACACTAGTTACCTCACTTAAGGTCTTAACAGATATATTTATTTACATACATCAAAGATCAAAGATTGGCTTTTGAACACTAGTTACCTCAATTAAATAGACAACACCTTTTGAACACTAGTTACCTCACTTAAGGTCTTAACAGATATATTTATTTACATGACAATGCAGGGATGATTGGCTTGAAACATCAAAGATCCCCCAATCCTTTGTTTCACAAATGACTTGTAATGAGCTTCAATGGAAATAATGTGCAGCAATGCCCATCTAAATGTGCATTAACTTACATGCATTAAATTACCTGCGTTTATATTGTTTATTTGATTTTCACCGGCAATTATTTAACTGCTAATCAGACACCGCTGTCAGTTGTACTTCTGAAAATTTCAGTCTTTCTCCTGAATTCTCATCTGATAAAAAATGGTGACAATTTCAGTCATAGATACTATCATATAGTGTTACCAACTCTTCTATAACATAAAGCATAATATCAACAACAAAGCCAAGAATATTAAATGTGTAGAAGCATAATCTAGTATAATTAACTTCAAATGGAAAGAATATTATTTCGCATCTATAATTTGCGATGTAGAAGTGAGTACTGTAAAATCCATATATTTTTTCTATCACACATGGCCTCTATGCTGGAGGCAGAGTTGTCAAACCTGACAGTTGGCATTACAATAGATAAATAGAAAGAAATTTGCTTATAGAAATTTTTATTGAAGGATTCATAGTAGAAGACCTTGAGAAATTTTTATTGAAGGATTCTGTTGAAAAATGTTTTGTACTTGGAAAAACAATTTAAACAAATCAGTCATTTCTAAGGCTTTGAAACAGCATAAAAAGGCAGAAAAATAACTTATATCTAGTCATTAACTAGAAATAAGCCATCAACCAATTCATTGTATTCCTGAGCATATACTTCTGAAGCCATGAACTCTGGTGTCCCTAATTAACCTCAAAAAATAGATAAAAACTAACTCAATGATTTCCCTTAATTATGCCAATCAACCAATCACTCACACAGAAAGTTACATATCATCACAAAGTCATGTTACAACAGATACGTACTGTTTCATGGTACGTACACTATGAGTTTGTGGTAGTGAATACGAGATTATGTCGAATTAACAATAAAGTTCGAATTAGAAGTAATGAAAGCACTTTTAAAACAAAATAACAAATTTTCAATCATATAGCCACTATTGTATTGGGTCCATTCAACATTGGAAATGCAACAAATTTTCAATTCATAAACCAATAACAATCTGTAGCAATTTTCCAGTATTGATCACAGGGTTCAGAATTTCACCAATATAACGATAAACAACAATTCCATTTCTACCCATCAAATCCTAGACCGTAAAAGGAAAATAGAAACTAAGCTCTAGCTTTGCCAATGGCTGACTGATTGCAAGCATGAACAATCTCTTGTGGTATATATATACAGAGTAATGTTACAGTGACCTACTAAATTTTGAATACCATATATGGTATGTCCATCAAATTACTACCTTGTTGACCCATCATGGGTACCCAAATTTACCCCAAAAACTATCCAAAAAATGAAATGTGTGGACCAGATTTATTCTTAGCCTGACCCATACCACACTAAGTTTGAATTGACACCATACACTTCATTTCTAAGTAGTAAGTACTGACCCAAATTTGGTCCTCATAGCATAATTGATGATTTTTTGAGAGGTTATCTCTATCAGCAAGTAATATATATATACACATATTAGCTAAAAAAAGAAAGGTGCCAAACTACTTTATCAAGGGTGATCATTAATTTTGTACTTTACACCCAAAAAGTGATTATTTTCCTCATAGCAAGGATGAATTATCACTTAGAATTTCACACAAGGTTATAACTTATAATAGACCATAATGCTGGAACAATAGTCACATTTTGGATTTATTCCAATTCAGATTAATAGTCCTTTCCATCAACATAATATACCTTATGGTGATACATATTATCACCTAAGAATAGCATATAGCATTATACAAATAAAAATTTCACTGGAAGTACCAGTCAAAATGCACAGGTTTGGAGTTCATGTGCATGTGCCTATGAATTGTACAACATTCGTGTGCCGAATTTTCCTGCAATAACCAAAATAAGTTGTAAAAAAAGAAGAACAGGCAGAATTTTCTTAATGTCAGCTTCTTCCAACCAGAACAATCTCCATGAAAGTACGAACAATCCAATTTTAGCTGTACAAACCCAAAACTTCAAATCTATCTCAGGTTGTCTAGAAAATCACCACATTTCAATCCAGATTGAAGGCATGCCAAAAAACAGTAAGCAGCCTCTTCAGCTGGACCCAGATGAACTTTATACATAATTGATTAAATAATTGAATACCCCTGCAACAAAGAAGCCAAAAAAATTTGAAAAAATTGACCTGGACAATGAAGAATCCAGCGAAGTGACTGCCTCTATGCAATCCTCAGGAAGATATACTGGAAAAATTTTACTACATTCTGGCACAACCTCTATAAGCATAAAAGAGCACTCCTTTCACTATCAATTTTAGAAAAGGATGAACTAACTCATGCTAGATAAAAATAAAAATAAATAGTGCCTGCCACACCTACAAGGGTTTAATCTAACAGACCTCATAATGAACACTTCCTGGGCAAACTCTCTCAGCATATCTTTATTCACAAGATCAGGCTTGAGGACTTTGATAGCCACCTCCTGACTGCAGTATGTGCCTTTATACCTGAAAAAGACAAATGATACGATATACTGACAGCTCAAACACAATCAGAAATAGGTTGAGAGTGACAAAACTCACAGATCACCAAACTCACAAGATCAGGCTTGAGGACTTATTTTTTTTAAATGCAAATTTAATTAAATATAAAAAATAAATCATATTAAAATAATTTAAATTCAAACTCTGATTACTATGTTCATTTTCTTTTGATTAGTTTTAATTCAAATAATTTTATATTAGACAATTGGCATGTTCAACAAATTCTAAAATTACTATGTCCCTTTCACTCCTCCATAATTATGTGAATCATAATCACCATAATTCTCCAGATTTCAGAAATTCAAGTAAAATGTAGAGGGGGAAAAAAAATCACAACCACCAAAAAGAAAATCAAGTGATTGCTTTGATCAAAACGAAATCACACACATATTTTATACATCATATAATTCATAAATAGACAAATTAAATTGTATGTATATATGCAGATCTAAAAAGCAAAGAAAGAAAAAATCAAATAGAGACAAACTGAAGTGAATCATCGATCATCACCTAATAGTGATTTGAACAGAACAATAAGTAAAACTAGAAACGAAGAAGAAAATGATTTAAGCAAAAAGTGAAAACAGAGCACAGAAGAAGAGATTCACGGAGCTGAAGAAACATCTAAGAAAGAAACATCTAAGAAGGCGAAGATTTCCGAACAGAGCACAGAAGAAACATCTAACCTCTGATCGAAGAAGACGAAGATCACGGATCTGAAGAAGAGTTCCAAATCACGGTGCTCAAAATCGAACTTCGAAATCGCAATCGCTCTGTGCTCAAGAAGAAGAATCACCGAGTTGAAGAAGAATCACCGAATCGAGAGAGAGAACTTCATATTGATTCGATCCTCTGAGAGAAAGAGAGAGATGAGGAAGAGATTCGAATATGTAGACGGCGGTGCTCAAAATAGGGTTTGAAGATAAAGGTTTGGAGAGACAGGATAGGGCTTGAGGAGAGACGGATTTGGAGGCGCTTTTCAAACGTCTTCTGATCACAAAACGGCACCGTTTTAATTAATAACAATTGCGACGTTTAAAAAACGTCGTTAATTTTAAAAAAAAAGTGACGTTTAATAAAACGCCATTAATTAAACGCCGTTAAATCTCCAAATTCCTGTAGTGTACCCCAACCCAATTTACCTAGGCTAGTCAATATAAGTTGTTAACCCCTTCCCCTTTCTCTTTCCTTTCCCACCCTATCCAACCCAACCCAATCCAATCCAACCCAACCCAACCCTATCCAATTTCCTTAGATTAGTCAATATAAATTGTTAGCAGATATAGATAGATGGCCAAGGTTGTTGAAATCAAAGTTTAAATTTTAAAAATTAGAAACACAATTTAATTTCATAAAGATTAAATCTTGGGATTTTTTGCAATTTTCCCTATGAAAAAATTGGGGAAATTATAAAAAAGAAAAGCCTCAGAGTTTGACCATTTTAACAAAATAAATCTTGAGTTTTTAATTTTATTAATTTAAACCCTAAACTTTTAATTTGTTTTCAATTTATACCATTTTCTGATTTTCATTAAGTAAAACAGACCGAAAAATACTATTTTAGGCATTAAATTTAATGAAAAATGGTATTTTGGACATTTACTACATTGAGTTTAAAATACTATTTCTCTTTTATCGATTTTACTTAACGGAAATAGGGTAATGGTTTAGATTGTAAATAATTTTTTTTAAAAAAATTAGGATTTAAACTAACAAAATAAAAAACTTAGGGTTTATTTTGTTACAAGAGTCAAATTTTAGATTTTTTTTTTTTTGGTGGTAATTTTCTAAAAAAATTGATAATCATGTCATACACGACCAAGCTCCGTATGATCGTAGAAGTTCCAACCAATAAGAACCCCAATAAACCTAAAAAAATGATAGAGACCCAAAAAAAATTACTTGTTTTTCAAGACCTCTTTATAAGTTCTATCCATACATGTTTAGATCGCCAACTCATACTTGATTTCATTTTATTGGAATTGAAAAACCCAAATGAATGTGGCTTTACTATTATTGTTGAATCAAAACCTCAATCATGACATTTCTTCTCTCTCATTGCACATCTCAGAACGCTTTCACATCTTTTTAATTCGAAATGACTTGAGAGAGAAAATTTCATTTTTTTAGGGTACTTCCCAGAATAGATTCAGTGGCGACAGTGTAGAGCCTATAGCTCAAAAGATTAAGATATGTGGTCAAGTAATATCAATCAAACAACTTTAATGTTAGATCATATAATACTCATCTTGACAAGAAATTCTCTACATGATAAAACGGGGATCACAAACACTAACGGCAATAGCTCAATTGGGTAGGACACCTCATTTACATGTGTGCCAAAGCTTTTTAGGGGAGTCCATCATGCAAACCAAACATGAAACTTTAGTTTAATTTGGCTCCTTTATAGTGAATTTTGACTGTTAGATAGTGAAATTTCACTATTTTTTATTTAAAGAAAGTGAAATTTTCAATTGGGGATAAAACTTGCAAAATCAAGAGAAAAAACTAATACCTAGTTTAAGGCTAAAACCTCCAATTCATGCCCCAAAAATGATAACTTCTAAAGGTTTCTCTATTCTAAAGCCAAAAATGTGTTCTAATTGAAAATTTTCTCTATTTTCATTTTGGCATGGAAAGAAAAAAAAAATACAAATATACATTTTTTGAAAAAAAAAAAAAAAATCAAATACCGACTATGCAAAATACTCATTCAAATGCAAAACAATCACCTCACAATAAAACTATGAACAACTTATAATCAGCAGGTCTCAAAAGCAATACAATGATTTACACCTAATTAAGGACACCATCACAATGCAGGGACAATAGTTCCAATGAAAAGTATTGTTGTTAAGAAGTCACTCTGTTTCTTTATGCATGAATTGTTAAATAACTGAAGTTGTTAACATGCTTTCTTCTCTTCAAGCTAGAGAAAAAAATCAATGTGAAATGATCAAAAATAGCTTCCATTCAAGTCTTCTAGAAAAGAGTTTCAACAACCTTCCACCACCATTGCTATACACTCGCCTTTCAAAACAACCCAACTGTCTCAACTACAGAAAACTAACTCTATTCGAGAAGTAGACAAAGAACAAAAGCAAACTAGGTAATTAACCAAACCATTAACCATGTCAGAACTGACTAAACAACACAAGTTTACTGTTCCTTAGTTCAAACAATAAAAAACTGATAAAAACTTATCAGGAAACTTGTCAAGAATTCACAATGATTTCATGTTATAATGGCATGCCAAGCGATTTACACTTCTATCATTTAGAACACCCTCTATCAGCTCATACTTCTCATAATTCGCCTTCAGAGTCTCCGCCTGTTGGTTTGCAAGCTTCTCTTCCTGTGCTAGTTGAACCTGAGACAAAAAATACTAAATAATTAAATACAAGAAATAAAAATCATAGGTCACTTTTTTTTGGGGGGGGGGTAAATTACGCTTTTTTTTTTTTTTGATAACTCGGTATCTGGCCCATTGAACTGATAAATCTGAAGGACCAATCCGACCATCCACTTGCAGGGGTCCTGATTAAACCAAGGGCTTTGCCCTGTATGGGCCGACCCCAATAAATTTTTTTGCACCTAGAAGGTTTCGAACCTGAGATCTTGGAGGAAGCACACTCTCGGCCCCAAGCCTTGACCACGGGCCAATCCTTTGAGGTTAGGTAAATTACACTTTTGATCTAAGCTTGATTTTACTCGATATTGTTTGAACAATTTGGTCCCTATACCTTTTAGTCTAGTTTCAATTTGGTCATTCCATTTAAATTGGATGTTGAAATTGGCAATTTTGTTGCACATGTCACTCTCCTAAGATGTACATGTAGAAGAAATTAACAGTCATTTGGATAGAATGATCAAATTGAAACTGCCCTTAAAGTGTAGGGACCAAATTGTTCAAATTCAAACAATAAGAACCAAAGTGAAATTTTAGTCAAATTATAGGTGGTGAAAAGTGTAATTTATCCTTTTCATTTTAGACAGCAACATAGCAAATTGTACTGTGAAAGTGGCAGGGAGGCACAACCTATAGACAACCAAACAAAAAGGAAAAAAAAAAAATAGAAAGGTTTCCACAGAAAATAAGATACACAGTGGATATTAAAGATATGCTAGAATTCACCTTGAGCACAAATGAAGATTCTGCTGCATGTTTCCTGGTCAGAAGCTTAAGTTCCTTCGCCACTTTAAAATCAGGGTCTTGTGGGTCCAACCAACGAAATTTTATCTTTCTCCCAAGCTTTCTTGGGTGGTCGTCAAACATCTCCATTTCAATAGCACGAGCCCGGATAGGCCTTGGCATCCTAGACATCATGAATGGGAAATTACCCATCTCCGACACAATTTGTTTGGCCTGCTTTGAATTTTCCATCTCCACCAAAGCACAACGTGGTATGCTTCTCGGCTCTATGTAATTTGGAATGAACTGAACTTTCTCAACATTCCCAAATTGATTGAGTGCTGTTCTCAGCACAGCTTCAGTGGCCTGAGGTGAGAGGTTGTCAATGTAAACATTCCTCCTAACCTTCTCCTCGAATGCAGCATACTCTGCTTCCTCTGAATCCATGAAGAAGTAACTATAGGATTGAGTCAGAAACAACTCTCAGTATAACCACTTAACAGATTTACATCATTATCCACTTACAACGAGACACGTAAAAGATTAAACAACACACATTTGTATGCTGCTGTAAGTGAACATATGACAAAGCAATACACTAATAGAAGCATGAGAAATGCATATCGTCCAAGGTTAATAGAATCTCCACCATTTCTGTTGAAGATTGGCTCAGATTTGTTTTTGTCAACAATGGTTGCTGTCAACAATGGCTGCTTTGTTTGTCAACAAAGGCTGCTGATTGAAGAGCTTGGTTCTCCCATTGCATCTATAAATAGGTAGTGAATTGGAGGACTTCAGTGTGGTGAGTTGAAGAGAGAATACAGAGAGGGAGAATTATCAGAGTGTGTTTCCATTGTAATTCTTTAATTTCTCTCCATATAGCGAAATCCGCTGCCCGTGGACGTAGGAGACTTGCCGAACCACGTTAAAACTCTTGTGTTATTGCTTGTTTGTGTTTCCTGGCGTGCCCTCGATCCCCAACAATTGGTATCAGAGCCCGGGCGGTGAAAAATTGAATTTTTTTCTGAAAGTACCCAGATTTCAAAGTGATTGAAATCCACTTTTGAGCATACTAGGAGGAAGCCCTTGAGAAGAGGAGTCTAGAACAGCAAAGTCCAGCCCCAGATGAGTAGGAACGCGCTCTCACGCGCCCTCTAAAGTAGGAGAGTGAAGCCCACTCTCACCACGCGCTTCACGCGCCGTTACAGCAACCGACGAGTCAGTCAACGCGCAGCCACGCGCCCTCACACGTGGCCAGAGGAAGAAGGTGAGTGACGCGTGCGTAGGAGTGATGTCATCTCCACGTCACGCGCCAACTCAGTGCATACGTGGTGCCAAGTCAGCTCCACGCCATCCGGTAGGCCACACGTCAGCCGCCACGTCAGCCAGGTTGCCACGTCAGGCTGACGTCATTCTGAGTCGAGCCAAGCTGAGCCGAAGGAGCCGTTGACCGTCGTTGGCCAAGCCACACCGGAGTCGAGCCGTCAGGCCGCGCCACTGAGCCGAGCCATAAACCGAGCCGTTGACTAGCGAGTCAAGCTGCGCCGCTGAGCTGCGTCACTGAGCCGCGTCGCGCCGTTGACCACGTCGTTGACCGTGCCAATTTACTAGCTGTGGCAGAGTAATTATCCGGTACATCTTAGACGCACCAGATTCGGCAGATCTGAACCATCCATACTATTTTTTCTTGATCTGAGTTATTCGGAGTCTGTTTCTGACGATCCAATAATACTTTCTAACTATTTGGAGTATTCTGGACACATCCGTACGGTTAGGATTTTGAATTAGAGTTTCTAAAAAAAAAGAGTCTAATGGCAGAATTTACATAGACGAGATCAACCGAGTCCATAAGTAATCCAGCGACTACAAGCAACTCTAGGCATTGGACCCCGGTGTCCCATGCTAAGTTCGAGGTAGAAAAGTTTGATGGAAACAACAACTTCACCATGTGGAGATACGAAGTTAAAGATATGCTTGTCCAGATGAACCTGCACTTCACTCTAGGAGACAAACTAGATGACCTGGATGGGATAGAATAGGAGAAAGTGAATCTCCTGGCCTGTAGATCCATCCGACTTTGCCTTGCAAAAGAGGAGAAGTACACTTTCACAGAATATGATATTGCGAAGGACCTTTGGAAGGCGCTGGAAGACAAGTTCATGACAAAGAGCATTGAGAACCGGCTCTACTTGAAGAAGAGGTTGTTTCATTTCGACTATAAGAAAGGTATTTCGATGAGCGAACACCTAAACAATTTCAACAAAATTCTTACCGACTTGAAAAACTTGGATGATCACATTGGTGATGAAGATAAAGCACTGTTACTGTTGAATTCCTTGCCTGACTCATATGATCATCTCACCACCACTTTACCGTTTGGTAAAGAAAAGATCAAGTTTGTTGATGTTGCAAACGCCTTGGTAAATAATGAGTTCAGAAGGAAAGATAAATCTGCAAACAGGGACTTAACATCCGAGGCACTGACAGTCAGAGGCAGGACGAATAACAGAAAATATACAGGGCGAGGAAAGTCTTGCTCAAAATCCAGAGGGAAATCATCAGATAGAAGACGTCTTGCAAAAGACGAGTGTGCTGCTTGTCGCCAGAAGGGGCATTGGGCAAAAGATTGCCCTAATAAAGACCAAAAAAAGGAAAAGGTGAACGTTGCACAAGATGGAGATAATGGTGAAGGATCAGCCTTCACAGTTTCATCATATGGCCAGTCTGATGAATGGATTCTAGATTCCAGATGTTCCTACCACATGTGTCCTAACAAGCAGTGGTTCTCGAGCTTACGAGAGTTCGATGGAGGAGTTGTGCTGATGGGCAACGACCAAGCTTGCCAGACAAAGGGGATTGGAACAATTCAACTGAAGATACATGATGGAACAATCAGAAGTCTTGAAGATGTTCGGTATGTACCAGATTTGACAAAGAATCTCATCTTAGTGGGAGTTTTAGACTCCAAAGGTTACAGAGTAACTATGGAAGGTGGAGTCCTCAAAGTTGTTCGAGGAGCATTTGTTGTAATGAAGGGTACTCGACAAGGAAATTTATATTTCCTAGACGGCTCTACAGTCACAGAGAGAGTGGCTGTCTCCACCAGCTCAGAAGATAATGTATCAGACACTTCCAGACTTTGGCACATGCGCCTAGGGCATGTCAGTGAGAAGGCTTTACAAGGGTTGGTAAAGCAAGACCTGTTGAAAGGCGCCAAAACAGAGAAGCTTGAGTTCTGCGAGCATTGTGTACTGGGCAAGCAAACAAGAATCAAGTTTGATACTGCTATTCATCGTACCAAAGGGATTCTAGACTATGTTCACACCGATGTATGGGGTCCTTCCAAGAATGCTTCATTGGGAGGTAAACACTACTTTGTGTTGTTCATTGGTGATTTCTCAAGAAGAGTTTGGGTTTACACAATGAAGCATAAAGATGAAGTATTAGAAATCTTTCTTATGTGGAAGAAAATGATTGAGACCCAAACATGCAGAAAAATTAAGAAGCTCAGATCTGACAATGGCGGGGAATACACATCAGATCCCTTCTTCGAGGTTTGCCAGAATGAAGGGATAGTGAGACATTTCACAGTTCCTGGAACACCGCAGCAAAATGGAGTTGTAGAACGCATGAACCGCACTTTGGTGGAGAAAGTCCGGTGTATGCTGTCACATTCTGGATTGAGCAAGGCATTTTGGGGCGAGGCATTGAACTATGCTCATCATCTTGTTAATCGACTACCTACTGCAACACTTGATGGCAAGACTCCCATGGAGGTATGGTCCGGAGTGCCAGCTACTGATTATGATCAACTACGTATCTTCGGATGTCCAGCTTATTTTCATGTTACAAAATCTAAGTTGGATCCTAGAGCCAAGAAAGCTGTCTTCTTAGGCTTTAGTGACGGTGTCAAGGGATATAGACACTGGTGCCCTGAATCAAAGAAAGTTGTCACTAGAAGAGACGTTACCTTTGATGAGTCTACAATGCTGACGCAGCTAAATCCTCAACAGAATGAGGAGGCATTGAAGAAGTCAGTGCAGGTGGAGTTTGAGACTCTAGCGAAGACTGTTCAGACAGACAACAATCCTGAAGAAGTTTCAGTTGACAGCTCTGAAGAAGATTCTGAAGAGAGTTCAGATGAAAATGAAGATCTAGAGGCCCCACAACAGTCAGAACCCATTGCAATCAGGAAAGGAAAAAGGGTTACTAAGCAACCCGGTTGGATGACCGATATGGTAGCCTATGCACTTCCAATCATTGAAGACAATGTTCCTTGCATTTTCAAAGAAGCCGTGCAGAATGTAGAAAGTGTTAATTGGAAGGAGGCTATGGATGAAGAGATCAGGTCACTTCACAAGAACTAGACTTGGGAGTTGGTGCAACTTCTAAAGGGAAAGAAAGCAATTGGGTGCAAGTGGGTTTACACCACGAAAGAAGGCATCCCAGGCAAAGACAACATCAGATTCAAAGCTAGATTGGTAGCTAAAGGCTATGCTTAGAAGGAAGGAATAGACTGTAATGAGGTATTCTCACCTGTTGTGAAGCACATGTCTATTCGTATCTATTAGCTCTGGTTGCACAGTTTGATCTTGAGCTCGCCCAACTCGATGTCAAAACTACCTTTTTACATGGAGATCTTGAAGAGGAGATATAATGTCCCAGTCAGATGGTTTCAAAGTTGCTGGAAAAGAGAATTGGGCCTATAAGTTGAACAAATCGTTGTACGGATTGAAGCAATCCCCGAGACAGTGGTACAAGAGATTTGATCGGTTCATGATAGAGAAAGAATATACAAGAAGTCAATTTGATCATTGTGTATATTTCCGTAAGCTTCCAGATGGGTTCTTCATCTATGTGCTCTTATATGTAGATGATATGTTAATTGCATCAAAGAGCAATGTGGAGATTGATAAACTTAAGGCACAATTAGCAAGAGAGTTTGAAATGAAAGATTTGGGAGAAGCAAAGAAAATTCTTGGCATGGAGATCAAGAGAGATAGGAAGAAGGGCACGGTTCATCTGACACAAACTCAATACTTGAAAAAGGTGTTAGACAGATTTGGCATAAATGGGAAAACAAAAGCTATGAGTACACCATTGGCCCCTCATTTCAAGCTTCGTGCTTCGATGTCTCTACGCACAGAAGAAGAATAGAAGCATATGGCACAAGTTTCATATGCAAATGCAGTTGGTGCATTAATGTATGCTATGGTTTGTACAAGGCCTGACATCTCACATGCTGTGAGTATGGTAAGCAGGTATATGCATGATCCAGGATAAGATCACTGGCAGGAAGTGAAATGGATCCTAAGGTACATACATGGCACGGTTAATTTGGGATTGAAGTTTGAGAGAGATAACCGACTTGGGAAGAATTTGGTTAGATATATGGACTCAGATTATGCTAGTGACTTGGACAAACGCCGATCAACAACAGGGCATGTATTTACACTTGCTAAAGGGCCGGTGAGTTGGAGGTCAACGCTTCAGTTAACGATGGCTTTGTCTACTACAGAGGCAGAGTATATGGCAGTGACAAAAGCCTTTAAGGAAGCTATTTGGCTACATGGGTTGATTGAGGACTTGGGTATTGTTCAGAAGCACGTTGAGGTGTACTGCGATAGTCAGAGTGCCATTTGTTTGGCAAAGAACCAAGTTCATCATTCCTGCACTAAGCACATTGATGTCCGTTTCCATTTCGTCCGAGAAATTGTGAATGAAGGGGATATTCTGCTTCAAAAGATTAGTACTGCAGATAATCCGGCCAATATGCTCACAAAAGTGGTTTCTGGGATCAAGTTCCAACATTGTTTGGACTTGGTCAACATCTCTCGGAACTGAGCACCTTCGGGTGAATGGCAGTGTTGATCGATCACTTTGTTGGATAGAGAATCCTCGCCAAGGTGGAGATTTGTTGAAGATTGGCTCAGATTTGTTTTTGTCAACAATGGTTGCTATCAACAAAGGCTGCTGATTGAAGAGCTTGGTTCTCCCATTGCATCTATAAATAGGTAGTGAATTGGATGACTTCAGTGTGGTGAGTTGAAGAGAGAATACAGAGAGAGAGAGAATTATTAGAGTGTGTTTCCATTGTAATTCTTCCATTTCTCTCCATATAGTGAAATTCGCTGCCCGTGGACGTAGGCGACTTGCCGAACCACGTTAAAACTCTTGTGTTATTACTTGTTTGTGTTTCCTGGTGTGCCCTCGATCCCCAACAATTTCAACAACCAAAATTTTTTTAAAAAAAAAAAAAAAATTATGAACCTTGACTCTATTCCCCAATCTAATTACTTACCACTGCACAAACATTACATAGGGTGAAGAACACCATATGGAACAGTGAGACTGGCGTCAAGACATCCACACAAAGCTTTATTTTAGTACATGATTTAATCTAACTTCATAGACCACTCATCATGGTGTGATGGAGATGATTAATGCTAGCCAACCCACACTTGATGTTATTTATATGAGATAGAGATCTTTGCCATTCACAAGCCACTGAGATAACTGATTGTATAAGTTATCTTTCTAGGCCTGTATATTTTCAGTTATTTCTCAATACATTCAATTTTTTACCTTTCTTTCTTCTAAAAAATAATGCTTTGAAGAGTTTTCCAAAAAGGTAGGGAATTGCATTCTGTACCATATTGTGGGGATATATTTTCTGAGTACCAACACGTGGCAAGGTGACGCCGACGTGTCAGCCGAGGTGCCACGTGTCTTAGTCGTTGTGCCGAGGTCATCTCGGCTAGGCCGAGGTTACCTCCGAAGATATCGGAATCCGAGATAAGCGGATAAGGGACAAGAGTCCTAGAATGAAGAAAAGACTTCAGTTTGGGTAAAGATAAGACTCTTAGAGAGTTTATCCTAATCCCACTGGGAGTCCCAGATTAGCAGTAATCCTAAGTCCATTAGGGCCAGGCTCCTATTGGGACTAGGATTGTATTGGCTATAAAAGGGAGGCACCCCCATGGGTCTAAGGTATGCTTTCAATACTCAAGCTTATGAGTTTAGTACTTGATTTATCTTTGAGAGATATACTGACTTGATCGTCGGAGTGCCCCCAGGTGGTTGAACCACCGCTGGAGACTTCTCTTTCAGTTGCTGGTCAACCAGGTGCCATCTATTCTGCCGGTGCTCTCCAGCTGGATACTAAGCGGGTAGTGTGGTCAGAAAATCACCCACACAATTTGGCGCCGTCTGTGGGAAATAAAGAAGAATAGATGGCCAATAACGGACAGAAGGATCCGATTAGAGACAACGCTCCTGCTGGGAGTGGGAGACCTATCGATCTTGACGTTGAAGGGGACGACCGCAACTCAGAAACTCGTGACCAGAGTCACGGAGTAAAAAACGCCGGCCAGGATGGTGACGCACCAAAGACAACAGATCGAAGCAACGAAGACGACCTCCAGGTATGGAAGGATAGATACCTGCAGAGGAACGAAGACCTTTCCTGAGGGGATGCAAAGACAGGGGGCATGAGCGCTCCCAAGGAGATAATATTCAAGTATAGAAGAGCTCAACCTGAGTGAGCAAATCCCGGATCCCAGATCCCAGAAGACATGATCTCGGCCTAGATGAATAGGTCCAAGAAAAGAAGAGCTCAACCTGAGTGAGCAGATCCAAGATTCCAGAAGATAAGATCTCGACACCTGAGTCCGAGAAGAGAAAAGCACAATGAGCAGATCTCAGATCCCAAAAGATAAAAAGGAAACACACAAGATCAGACTAAAGTTGGCCAGAATTGAGAAGTATGCTAGGGCCGAGGAGGACATGTCGGGAACAAAGGCGTCAGAACAAGAAAAGAGAAACGGCTCGCCGATGCGAGGCCGAAAATCAAACTCAGGTTGGAGCCAAGTAAGATCAATAGAGAAACCAAGGTCGACAACCTCAGCTTGAATTCAACCTCGGCGAAAAGGTCGAAGCTACATGTATGATGAGAACCCAAGTGAATTTTAAGTTCACACTGGGGACAGAGGAAGAAGAATATGTTTACCACTTGTTGAAATTTGTAGCAATTTACAAGTTGGTTAAACCGAGATGATGTTTACCACTTGTTGAAATTTGTAGCAATTTACAAGTTGGTTAAACCAAAGTAATACTTAACGCTTGTTGAAATTTGTAGCAATTTACAAGTTGAAGTTAAGCCGAGATTATTGTTTATCTTCACTTGTTGAAATTTGTAGCAATTTACAAGTTGAAGTTAAACCGAAGTAATGCTTAACGCTTGTTGAAATTTGTAGCAATTTACAAGTTGAAGTTAAGCCGAGATAATTGGTTGTCTACTCTTGTTGAAATTCTGTGTGAATTTACAAGTTGAAGTTAGAACAAGATAATGCTTAAACGAAGTTTGAGCCGAGATGATGCTTAACCAAAGTTAAGCCGAAGATGATGTTTAACCGAAGTTAAACGGAGATAATGCTTAACCAAAGTTAAGCCCAGATGATGTTTAACCGAAGTTAAACCGAGATGATGCTTAACCGAAGTTAAGCCGAAGATGATAACCAAAGTTAAACTGAGATAATGCTTAACCGAAGTTAAGCCGAGATGATGTTGAAACTTGAGAAAAGTTTACAAGTTAGGTTGAACCGAGAAGATGCTCAAACACTTGTTAAAACGTGAGAAGAGTTGACAAGATTGAAGACTATGGTTAAATACTTGTTGAAATTTTTTGAGAAAAAATTTACAAGTTGAACGAGCAAAAATTTACAAGTTAAATCAAGGTTATGTTGAAAGAAGTATCTACATACTTGCCGAGATTACCATATTGCCAAGACTTGGAAGAAGTTTGATGACAGAAGTCTTGCTAAAAGTGAAGTATCAAGTTGTAAATAACACTTGTGGAAATGTTATGATAAATATTTTTCAAGTATTAGGTCAAAAACCGAGATAAACTGATTAATGGGTACAACCAAGGTGTTACACCCCGAGGAGATTGCACAGTTAAAAGTGTATATTGAAGGCGGGCATATGACTCAGGTCTGCAGAAACACTAAGAGCACACTTAGAAGATTTGATGAGGCAAGGCGATCTGAAGGGACCTCGTCGATGAGACCAGAACAAGGGAAGAACAGGCAAAACTGCCTCAGGCGCCAGCAGCTCCGCCTCCTCCAGCACAACAACCTCAGGCAGAAAGACCTCGGGTAATTAATGTAATTCACTCGAGGGTTAACAAGAATGAAATTAGGGGGGAGACTCAGAAGGTAAAGCACCTGCAACATGTCTACCAAGTCGGGGACAAGAGACATCGGGCAGATGAGTGCTTGGGACCAGTAGTGTCTTTTACCGAAGCCGACCTCGAGATGGTCCAGCACCCGCAAAATGATGCTTTGGTAGTATCCCTCCAGGTTGGGGAGTGCCAAGTAAAATGCATCCTGATTGACCACGGAAGTTCTTGTGACATCATGTATGTCCGATGTTACAAGGAGCACAACCTTCATCCAGACGATATAGAGCAACCCAATGGCCCAATGATTGGGTTCAATGGAACGCCGACATGGGCACTGAGAGCAGTAAGCTTAGAGGTGCAGGCTGGCACCAGAAAGATCACAACAGAATTTACCATCATCGACCCTCCATCTCCTTACAAATCTTGGGAAGATCATGGTTGCATGCAATGGGGGCAGTTCCCTCAACATTGCATCAACTACTGCGGTTCCCAACAGAACATGGGGTTGAAGAAGTCAGAGGGGATCAACTGCAGGCGGAGAATTGCTCCATGGCAGCAATGAAATCCACCTGCAGCATTCGAAAATCGGAGAAGGCAGAGATTGAAGACGAGGACATGAAGGTCCTAGATGATGTCGGCAAGGAACCAGCCGAGAAGAGTGAAGAAGTACTAAAGAAAGCCCTCGTCCAGGAGGATGATCAAGAACGCTTCTTTCTTATCGGTTCGGGCTTAGCCGAAGAAGAAGAAAGAGAACTGGAAACTTTTTTGAGAGCAAATATAGAGGTTTTCGCTTGGACACTTTATGAAATGCCTAGCATTGACCCTAAGGTCGCATGCCCCAAATTGAACGTCGACAGGTCGGCCAAACCTATAATCCAACGAGCAAGAGGGCCAACGTTGATGCACGTCGAAGCAGTAGAGGAAGAAGTAGACAGACTTCTGGAGCTCAGGGCCATCCGAGAAGTCAATTACCCGACATGGCTATCAAATACAGTGGAAGAAGGAATGATAATCAAGGAGCAAGGAATGTTAACATCGGCCAATAGCAGACATTTTTCAGAAGCAAAAAAGGTTACATATGCAAAGAAAACAAAAGTACAAAGATGAAGACCCTAAGAACTAGGGACTAAGGCAAGAACGTCGGACTAATCGACTTCAACGGTTGACGGTGGTTCAGCATTGACAGTTAGCTGGGAGAGCTTTTCTACCATTATCTCGGCAACAATTTCAAGAAGGGATGTGGTTCTAAGACTATGCAGAAAATAGAAACAAAGGCAAGAATCTGGAAATACAACAAGAAAAACAAAGAAGAGAAAAATCAGAGTCAAGAAGATAACAAAATTCAAAGAATAAAGCCAAGTATATAGGCACTAAGTAAGTATGTGAAGAACAAGAAAGTAATACTAGCAATAGAAAGCGGATATGACAAGAATAGTTCCAGGCATTTTAGCAATAAAAAATCAAAAACTTGAAGACAGACGAGAACAGAAGGCCACAGATGGCAAATAAACAGATTCAAAGTAAATCAGAAGAGTTATGAAAGATTGAGCTTAATAGAAAGTAAAGAGTTTATGAACCTACAAAGTAAAATGAACACCGATATGAAAATCGCCGGAGTCAAATAGATGATTGGAAATCGGGAACTCACCAGAGAGTGTGAGTGGAACAGTTGTAAAGCTCTTGGAGTTTATGAATTAATGGAACCAGAACCTCGGCTAGGAGGTGCGATTTCAAGCAGCTTGGAAAGCATGAAACTTGATTCTTGACACCAGTGGACAGTAAAATCCAGGGAACTTTGAGGTCGGCGAGTTTGATCTCGGACAGAGGGGCACAGATGAACGAATAGTGTAGGTTCCATCACCTTAGAATGCCGAGGTAATAGAACCTAGGGGGCAATTGTGGGGATATATTTTTTGAGTACCAACACGTGGCAAGGTGACGCCGATGTGTCAGCCGAGGTGCCACGTGTCTTGGTCGTTGTGCCGAGGTCATCTCAGCTAGGCCGAGGTTACCTCCGAAGATATCGGAATCCGAGATAAGCGGATAAGGGACAAGAGTCCTAAAATGAAGAGAAGACTTCAGTTTGGGTAAAGATAAGACTCTTAGAGAGTTTATCCTAATCCCACTGGGAGTCCCAGATTAGCAGTAATCCTAAGTCCATTAGGGCCAGGCTCCTATTGGGACTAGGATTGTATTGGCTATAAAAGGGAGGCACCCCCATGGGTCTAAGGTATGCTTTCAATACTCAAGCTTGTGAGTTTAGTACTTGATTTATCTTTGAGAGATATACTGACTTGATCGTCAGAGTGCCCCCAGGTGGTTGAACCACCGCCGGAGACTTCTCTTTCAGTTGCAGGTCAGCCAGGTGCCATCTATTCTGCCGGTGCTCTCCAACTGGATACTAAGCGGGCAGTGTGGTCAGAAAATCACCCACACACATATCTTACTTTTTATATTTTATGGTTAAACGTT
This sequence comes from Camellia sinensis, assembly GCF_055761805.1. Taxonomy (NCBI): domain Eukaryota; kingdom Viridiplantae; phylum Streptophyta; class Magnoliopsida; order Ericales; family Theaceae; genus Camellia; species Camellia sinensis. The sequence goes on from NC_138967.1 coordinate 60,875,063, forward strand.
CTGTATTTGGTCTCTAGCATCAACACAACGGTTTATCTCTCATTCAATTCTATTTTATCATCTCTTCATTGACACTCCTATGTGACAATGAACAACATGCCATCCAACATTTCAAAGCTATGGTTAAGTTGCTTTGTTCTAGTTAGTTTAGTTAGAATTTTGTCTGAGTTCCACAAACTAATATTTGACTCCTAAGATACATGCTTGCAGTATTTGGATGCAGTATCTTTTATTATGAATATAATTCTTTGACTGATAGTCGTTGTTTATTAGTTTTTGGTTTATGGGAACCATGTTACTGTAACCTTTTAGTAAATTCATTTCAATAATTCCAATAAATATTGGCCAAAGTAAAAAAAAACTTGTTTTCAGGCGGTATTCCCCCCTTTTTTGATAAGTAAGATTCATAATGAACAAATATGCATATGAAATACTGATAAGAAGGACTATGCACTTGTACCAAAACAAACCTAACAACTAAAGGAAATGTTTCAACAATCAGTTTTTGAAAGACTTCACTGGTTGTTTTGGAAACATCAAGTTTTAGCCAAAAAGCCACTACAAAAAAGACAACTCTTCTTTATACTTTTTTGCATGTCTTTCATAAAAAATCAAAAAGTCACTAAAAAAGCCAATTCCCAAAACAATGAATTTTGTTTAAAACGCAACATACAATCAATAAAACAGAATGAAGGGACTTTAACACCAAGCTCACTAGGTACCATTAAATATCTAAACAGATTGCAGTACATTATGAAACACACAGAGAGAGAGAGAGAGAGAGAGAGAGAGCTGATCTCATGGGAGGAAGAGATGAGATGTCCGTCCATTTTGCCAACATTGATAAAATGCATTGTTGATTCAGCAATGGTTTTTTTTTTTGAACTATTGATTCAGCAATGGTTGACAACTGGTTTTTTTGTAGATCTTTTTTAGAACCAAGAAGAATGGGTGCATATGAAAGACTTGGCAAGTATTGACAATGGGTTTTGAATCAAATCATGAAGAACAGATGCATAGGGGAAAAAGAGGTATGTAACCGTTGTTTTTCTCTTTTTCCCTTCTATTAAGTGTATATACCATTTATCCAAACTGCATATAAAGAAATGAAGAATGTTTGGGAGCACTAATTTGGGCCCAATGACATGGAATGGACCATGTGAAGGGGTGAGCCCACACTTCTCTTTCTATCTCTCTTTATTCTCTCTCTTACGTCATTAGGGATAAATTAAGGATGCTATATTGGTGAGATGTAGCATGGTTGTAAATAAATTCTATGAGAGTTTTGGCATGAAATAAAATCTACACATCTTCAAAATGAGGGGAACACCAAAAAAAGTGTATTAGAAACCGCATTAGATTGAATTACATTCCATCAAAATGACAAAAAAAAAAAAGGAAAAAGAAAAAGCACACGTGATTTATTTAACCCAAAGAAAAAGTATCATCAACCCATAAAATGTCATTACAATCCATCAAATCATCATCTAACAAAATGTGTTCATGAAACTAAAATTACTTTATTTGGCAAAAAAAAAAAAAAATGCCAATAAAAAGCACTAAAATTCCCATTTAAAAAAATAAAAATAAAAATAAATATTACACCACCTATTTGGTTTCTCATCTGGGTGGTGACTCTCATTGTTTTTCAAATACAGTGAATTATACACAAACATGGACTTTTATTACATGAATAACAGTAGGAAATGAAAAATAAATACAAATTAATTAGGGGATAAATATCATTTTTCTCTTCTTTTTTGTTATTTGTTTTTTGTAGGTACAGCTGTTGATAATGTGATATGTGGGCTTGACAATTGTCGTTGTTTCTTGAAGTTGAAGAACAAAGATACGTGTCTTCCTCAATAGAGCATAAGTAGGGTTTCTTTTTTTTTTTTTCTTTTTTTTCCTTTCTGTTGAACCAAATAGATCAAAACCAGAATGGTTTTTTTCCTGATCATGCAATCGAACAAAAGAATGTTTGCCTAAGAAGAAGAAGAAGAAGAAGAAGAAGAAGAAGAAGAGAGAGAGAGAGAGAGAGAGAGAGAGAGAGAGAGAGAGAGATGGTGGCAATGGCATTACCTGAAAAGGAATTCGTGAACATGAGAAGTTATTTGATAGTTTGAGAGCATTACTTCATACCATTCATGTTTAAACAAGTGTCTAACTGTCTCTTCAAAAGAGACAAAAACAAGTAGTGAGACCCATTGTTTCAACTAATAATATTCTGATTGGGGCACCACCTAGATTTGCCCCTGGGGCAATGAATAATTTCTCCAGAACATGCATCATATCTCTTGAAAAGTGGAACCACTCAAGACCATCTTTAACATTTACTCATATCTTTCATCAAATTTAAATTTGATGAAAATTTAGTGAAAACGGTGCCCCAATCCTGTCATCAAAGTGATATCAAATAAAGGAAGCGGCAGATTTCTCATCAAAATGAAGTAGCGTTTAGCTTTTCATCAAATTTTGAAATTGAACATTGGTGGACGACCGGGTGGACGACTGGATTTTGATCAAGAATTACTATACACTAGACGAAAACGATTCGAGTATATCATATCAGATCAAAATCTTGATCAAATTCGGTAGATGTAGCATTGCTGAAGATAGAGGTGCAACTCAGACAAGTTCAGACGGATTAAAAAGGTTGTTCAAGTTCAATTTAAAATGTGTTGAGAACTGTCTAGACTTGTTTAAGCTTGAATTATAATATGAGGTTATCTATCCAAGCCTAACTAGAGTTAGACCCGAATTGATTGAATTGTCCGAATTGCACATAAATTTGAGAATTTTTGTTTGTTTGTTTGTTTGAACAACTAAGTTAATTAATTTGTTAAAATTAAACTCTCTTTACATTTTTCTTTTATAAAAAAGCAAATAATTTATGTAATGTGAGAGATAAAAACTGAAGAACTTATGTACTGCTACAATGGTCTTTGCAATTTCTGAGTGAAAAAATCAAAAATGGAAGATTTTTTGTTGTGTTATTTGTGTATAATATATATTCAATGTGATCTAACGATTTACTTTAATATTATTCAGTGACTAATAATTTATATTTACATTTAATATATATATATATATATATATTATTTGGGTTTCGGGTTGCTCAAGTTATTTAGTGTCTTTGTCCAAATTTACTCAAATTTAATTCAAACTTCTGATTTTTGCTTAAATTTACATTGAGGCCTCGTTTGGCAAGTTAACATTTTAGCCAAAAAGTCAAAAGGTTACTAAAAAAGCCAAAAAGCCTATAACTTATACCAAAAAGTCAAAAATTTCATTTTCTCTCTACTTTTTGCACATCTTTTCGTAAAAAGCCAAAAAGTTACTTCAAACATACTAGTTTTTTTTTTACCTCATATTTTAGCCAAAAAATTACTGAAATAGCATGTTCCCAAACGAGGCCTGAATTCAAAAATATTTTATTCAAGTCATAAAAAAATTGGAGTTGAATTCTCAAGTTGAATTCGTCCAAATTACACCAATAATGTAAGGTTCTAATAAAATTTTTTAACCATTACATCGTGGGCTATTTAGCCAACCAATACAACTCCATCCACTATTTTTTCTTTGGAAAATGTTAGGACCCTTTTTGGGGATGACCCCCCACATCTCCAAAGTGATCCTGACCTTCCATGTATATGTAGAGCCCACTCATGTATGTGTGTGGTTCACCTTATAAGTGGTTCAAATTTGTGAAGGTCATATGATGGTCTTGTAGGAGTGGGGGTCTTAATCATTGTTCTTTTTCTTTTTCTTTTTAAGGTTATGTAATCTTTTAGAGGTGGTTTCAAGTTACTCAAACCACTATCTCAGACAAATAAAAAAAAAAAAATTATTGTGGAAAGTTTTAACTTTTTAAAAATTTGGCAGTATGAGTTTATAGTTAAAAAATTATTATAAGTTGTTATATCGTTTTTATTTTTTATTTTTTGCACATATTTTTTTAATAAAATATTAAAAAATTAATTAGATTAATCAATTTTCAAACGAAAATATTAATTAAATAAAATCTTATTTTAATGTTAAATATTTTCAAAAATCTTGAACCATATGTAGATTAGACTCCCTGTAAATATAAAATTCTTAAAATATACGCTTGTTTTGGAATTTATTTAATTTTATTGCTTTTTGGCTGTTTCATAAATTCATTTGGGAAGTGTTTACTTCTTTTTTTTTTTTCCTAATACTTTTTGTAAATTATTATAATATGATATCACATCATTTGTAAATGTTGTGAAATTTTCATATTACCCTCATGCATATGCTTGAAATTACCATTTTATCCTTCTTGTTTGGTGACAAATTTTCTTATTTTCCTAAGGATATTTTAATAAATTTGCGTTGTGACTTATCTAAGGTGTCGTTTGGAAACAAGTTATTTTAGTAATTTTTTAATTTCTTAACTAAATATGAGATAAAAAATTAGTATGATTGGGATGACTTTTTAATTTTTTACAAAAAAATGTGTAAAAAAAATACAGAGAATTTCTTTTTTGATTTTTTTATATAATTTATTAAAATTTTTGATTTTTTAATGATTTTTTAACTTTTAAATTAAAAAGTGGTGTTCCTAAACAAGTTTCACCAAAAGAATGGGCCTGTTTGGCAATCATTTTTTTTTCAATTTTCATATTATATATACGAAAATTTAAAAACTTGTTATAAAAACTTGTTTGATAATTTTTTTGGTTTATAAATGGTTGTCCCAGTTTATAAATTTGAGGAAAAAACGTAAACTCAAAAAATGAGTTTACGTTGGTTTTTAAATAGAAATTTAAAAATTTGACTGACAAATTTTTTTTTTCAATTAGTTTTTTTAATTATTTTTTTTCAAATAATTTTTTTTCAATTATTTTTTTCAAATAATTTTTTTTCAATCAATTTTTTTAATTAATTTTTTTTAATTATAATGTGTTTGATCCCATTGTCATAAATAATAAAAAATAAATATAAATATTTTAGGTCTAAACAAACATATTTTTTAGTTTATGTTTTTAAATTTTTTTTAAACATTTTGTTCAAATCAAACGCGTTTATAATTTATATTTTTCTAAAAATAAATAAAAATCAGTTTATAAAATTTTTATAAACATAAATAAAAAACGTAAATGTTACCAAATATTACCTAAATGCATCAAATAAACAGATTTTTTTTCTTATTTTAAAAAAGCAAAAAAACTGTTTATTTTGTTCTTTCCAAAATCACCCATAGTAAAGAATCATATTTTGTGACGGATGTATGTCTTTGTAGCAGAACTGTCCCCCGTCCTTCATTGGTGCAAGCAAAGCTTAGATCATTCTCCTCCCACCATTCTCCCACGGTCATTGTTTGGCCACTATCTAGCTCTACCCGAATCATGTTCACATCGCTCCTTCTGCCATTAGGTAGATATGGTGAGTTTAGTTAGATTCCCAAAAGAATCTCCTTATTACTTGTTTGAGTCCATGCTCTGTCGACACGATGCTTCTCCTCTAAGACTGACTCAATTTCTGCTTCTCGATAATGTTTCAATTTCCTTGGCATCTTCTTTTTGTTACTGGATTCCCATTCAGACTTTTCTTCAATTTTGACATCGCTCTCTCCTGACTCGACGTCCTCTCTTCCTTTTCCTTTCACATGCTCTTGGGCTAGTTTTGATCTCTATATCTCCTCAGCACTCGTTCCCTTTCGACGATAATCATGTCCTCAGACTTGTTATTCTCGTCAATTTCCCCTTCTTTCAGATTCTTTTTTGTCGGTTCCTCTATGTCAAATTCCTCTTCACTGCTTAGCCACCCATGGCTAGATTCAAGCTTGCTTGGATCCCACTATCCGATCTGCACACTTTCCACATCCTCTTCCTTGAAGAAATAGAGGTCCTCTAAGTCTTCCTCTATATCTGCTAAGTCATCAAGACTTTGTTCAGGCCCATTTTCTCCACCAGCATTGATGCAGAGTGAGTTAGGTACTATGATTGTTGGCTTTGGTTAGTCAAAAGCCACAATATACTGACTGGATCATACTCTTCCACGGGTGATGGTCCCTTCTCCGCAATCTGGGTATCAGAAAATGCTTCTTTCAGTGACTTTTCCCTTCTCTTCAACTGCCACTACCACAGGATTTGGTTGGGTTTCAGGTGTTATATCCATCATGCACAAGTTCGTGCCTTCAGGAATAACCACCTCGGGTTTAGGCAAATGGGATGAGGTGATAGATATGTTGGTGTTAAAGGTGGGCGATAGTGTTTGGATGAGGTTGATATTTTAGGATGTGAGGACTTGGTTATGGACGAGGAGTGCGTTGGTGGTTACATTTGGCTTTGGGGGTGGAGCTATGATCTTATTGTTAATGAGATCCTGGATCTCATAACGAAGACGAAAGCAAAGGTTAGTGGGGTGACCATATTGTTGGTGGAAGATATAGTATTGAGTGGGGTCATGTTTGGCTAGAAGTGGGTCAGGGAGAGGTCAAGGATCAAGGGGCTTAAGATGCCCTTTGTCCATTAGAACTTTGAGAGCACGAGTTGGACTCATGTAAAGAGGGTGAAGGTTCTAAATTGTTTTCGAGCTGGGCTGGTGGTTTGTGAGGTTGTGCTGGTGAATGGATCAGCTATCTTGGTTGTGCAGTGATGGTACTGATTTCGGCAGACCTAGGAATAGTGCTATTACTAGCATTGGTACCTCTAGTAAACGACCTCTTTGCCGGTTCACTTGTTCTCTGGATAACTACCTTCTTGAAAGTGCTCTCAATCTGAACCTCGAATTCATGTAAAGCAGCGAAGGTAGATAGTGACGCGACTATCATCCTTTGTAGCATGTCTAGTTCAAGGTTCTGAAATACTAATCAAACTGTTTCCTCTCTGAAGGCATGTTTGTCATTCGGGCTACTTTTTCCCTCCATCTAACAATGAAGTCGATAAAGAGTTCCTAGGGATTTTGAGAGGTTGCCTCCGATTCGCTGATCATTACCTTTATCTGAGTATTGTAGGAATATTGATTAACAAATCCCTCAGATAATTCTTCCTAGTTCCGCTTGGTCAATGTAGACACCCCATTTTTGACCACCCTTAAGGCTTGGGCGCCTCAGGTTGATCACTCGGTGATTAAAGTAGTGCTATGTAAAGGTTCGATTTTTTCGGCAAGAGGAGCTTCAAATCCTAACCTTACACCCCATTTTTTTTGGACCAAAACTATTTTTACCAAAATGATTTTAGACCTTAAAATCCTCTTTTTCAAAATATTTTTGAAAATATTTCTACGATGTTCCGAGGCTTGCATTTCGTTAAATGTTGCACTTTTCGGTAAATCGAGCAAGGACAAAGTGGAAATAAATGAAAGAGAGGTGAAATCTTTGAAAAATCTTTCAAAACTCCTTATTTAGAGGTTTGGAGTTGAAGAAAATAGGAGAGGAGGGAAGAAAACTAGTTGAGGAGAAGTTAGGCATCAATCCAGTTAGGACCAAAACTAAGCAGTCTTTACTAAAATAGGCATATCTTTTTGCACACTTGGAATTTTGATATGAGGATGCCACCATTAGAAATTAGACTTCCGAAGTATCAATTTAGACTCAAGAATGACCTACAAAGGAGTCCGGATGAAGGAGATATGCCCATTTGAAGTCGGGCCTGAAAGCAGAATTTTCTGGCCGGCCACTAGTGAGGTTTGCCAGCCATGTGCCGGCCAGGGGTGAATTTTTCCGGCCATGGATGAAGTTTTCTGGCCACTAGTGTCAAAAATCATTTTTTGTGCAGATATTTTCCTCAAACTGTTTGCACAAAGCTCCAGTTGTCCTATATTGATATTTTCGACCAAAACTCACATTTTTCTATATATAGAGGACCTTCTCTATTGTTTTCAAGGTTAGAAAAAATTTGGGAGTCTCTCTCTCTACATTTCTCTCTCTCTCTCTCTCTCTCTCTCTTGCAAGTTTGTGCAAATTAGCCTACATACACTTCAAGTTTGCCTATCAACCCTTAACCAAAGTAACCAAAGTTTCTTATCTTTGGGATGAGGTTACTTGGGACCCTCTTTGAGCTCTAGAAGGTGGTCTTGGCTTGATTTATTACTTCATTTGTGTCTTCCCTTCAAGAGGTATAATACTAGCCTTTTGAGCTTGCTTTGCTTATTTGTTTTTCCCTCTTTTTCCTACTGTTTTGGGCTGGTTTTGAGCTATAAATTTTTTTGTTTTCATGGGCTGAAATTAGTTTTTTAGGCCATTAAAGGTTAGGGGGTGGTTCATCCCTCTCTATTCCTTGTTGTTAAGGCCTTTGCACTTTTGTTTCCTATTTTAAAACTAAATTTTTTTGGGCCTTTTAACCACTTAATTTCAAAGGTTCTTCAGTGGAAAAAAAACTTATTTTGAAGGCCAAAATTGGAGGGGTTAGCCTCCCCTCCTTGTGTCTTGTTTGCATACTTAGTTAGCTTTACATGTTAGCATGTTTTTCTAGCTTAACTTAGCTCAAGTCCAGCATATTTTTGCCTCTGAAATAGCATGCTTTAGCTCTATTTTGGGTTGTTTCGGTGAATTGAGTCTTGTTTTGCATAGTTGTAGTGCAATAGTTCTCACAAGCTTGGTGCTTTAGGCTCTAGACACCTTGTTTGAGTTGATAGCATTTTTTTATGCTTTTATCACTTATTTTCAGCACTTAACCATCTCTGCAACCTCCCTCCTTTCTTGGTTTTATTTTTTGCTTTGAAAGTGGTTCAAACCATTTGCTTGTTTAAAACATGAAATTGAGGTTTTATGCTTAATGGTTTAATCCCTTTGGGGGTTCATTACCAACGGCATGAGGTCTTTTTCACGCCTAAAACAACCTTTGGTTTGGACTTTCTTTCCACTTAGAGGACTTAATTCACCGTTTGGACTTAATATGATTAAAGGATGTTTGGTAACTAAAATGTACAAGCAAAATTGACAAGTAAAAGAGGCAAGATAAGCATCTCTTTATGTTGCATTGCACGTGTTCAAATGGACGTTAGTTTGAATACAAGGAAAATGGGACATTTCATACTCAAAAGTGATGAAATGTGGCACTTTCCTAGGTCTCCATTGCCCTTGATCATGCATGATAGGGTGATGGTTCTTGAGTGTTTTGTTTTGCATTTATTAAGCTTTCACCCTTTGAATCGCAAGCCATCATGTAATGAAATTACTTTGATTGGTGGTTTGTGCTTTAAGGTCGCAATTCCTTGGATTTGTCCATGAAAAGGAGAGGTGAATTATGCAGACAATCCTTGGAAAAACCCTCTTTTTGATCTGTTTGTGCTCTGCTGCAACATGGTGATCCAGTGCATCAGTAGCTGGCAGGCCACTATCCATGGCCGACAGTGTACTATTTATGGCCGGCAAGCCACCCTTTTGGCCAACAGAGGGCTGGCAGCATTCGTCCATGGCCGGTAGGTCACTGATGTAAACTTCAGTTGGTTTTGGCAAGATGGAGCATAAAGGTTCTAGAAATGATCAACCCTGCAAACAAAGGCTTTCAAGAGCAAAACGGAGGTCTTGTCGGGCCAAAACCGAGCATATGCATCTTCCACTTTCCGAGGCGAAGCAGTGGCAGTGTAGTTTAATGTCCTAATTGCTTAGTTCGTGTGCAATTGTGTTGTAAATTAATTAATTAATTTACTTAGTCCAAGTGTTGTAATAATAATTAGTTAATTAGTTTAGCTAGTTATTTATTTTGGTTTGTAATAATTAGCTTAATTAGCTTAGTTTAGTTGCTAATTAGCTTAGCTTTTACTCATTCGGACTCTTCTTCGTGAGGGCATAATGTTATAATAATTGTGTGTGCGTGAGTGTATGTCTTCTAACCCCACGTCTTTCTCCCTTTTATTTAACGCGTGAGTGTATGTCTTCTAACCCCACGTCTTTCTCCCTTTTATTTAACCACTTTCGATGGTTATATTAGGATCATGTTTTAATTAGCATACCTTATGCCTTATGCTTGCATTCATTCATTTGTATTGCATGCACTGAGGCTTGGCGCATCATTCAAACTGCATTATAATTTCAATACTTCTTTGAATACATGTTTAACCACATATTATCAAATCGATCCATATGCCATATTAGTAGCTGAGCCTATTAATTGCATACTGCATGTGTCGTATTAGGCATTTTGTATAGTTAGGAACCATGCATATTTTTCTAACTTTGCCTTCTTGGCTTTGAGTACTAGGTGAGCTTTTATGCTTTAGCATACTTGCATAAGTGTGAATATTACCATGATTAGCATGCTTGCAATGAGGCTATGTGTTTAAATGCTAAATTGCTTAAATGCCTATGGATGAAGGCTTGTTGTTTGAATTGGAACGATTCAACGAATGTGCGTTTTAAGCCCACTTTGTTGAGTGACAAACCATGTTTTAAGCCCATTGTGTTTCGTGGAAAATTCGCAAACTTTAAGCCCACATGAGGGTGGCAAATTCAAACCATTTTCGCAAACAAACATGAGTTGAATTGTTCCAACTTGAGCAAAGTAGTATATACTTGCTTGTAAGCATCACATAGTAAAGCTAGTCTAAAAACCGGAGCAAGAACACATAATGTTTATAAAAAATCATATCATGATTAGTAGAGGCCGATCTTTGATCGAGCGAGCGGGAGTGCTCAATTCATGACCTTCCCCTCTCGTACCTAAGTTCCTGAGTCGAGGCAACTTTGGTGATGACGGACACGTGGCCTTTGGCACGAGTCATGGGTTTCCTAAATTTCCCCAAAAATAAAAATATTTAGGTGGATACTCTGTATCTAACAAAACAGTCCAATTTTGGCACTTTTTGATTGAAAATCAATTTTCCAAAATGATTTGCCGGATTTGGGCTCTTTGGTGTTTATCTATTTCACATTGCACTTGTGAGATTAGATTCAAAACCGCGGGAGTCCGAACTGTAAGGCTTTCTTTTCAAACCTTCCAAAAGGGGGCGCGAAAAAGTCGAGCTACAATCGAGTCTTCCAATTTGGCATACCAGCTGGCTGCCATTTCTGATAAGGTCCTTTCGAATAATGACAATTTTTTAGCCTGCTTCAAGCCCATTGGTTTCAAGACATCAAAGAAGAGACAGACGTGAACGATAGGATCTTCGCTCCCATCAAATCTGTCAATGTGCGGCATTTTGAACATCTCTGGCAATGTTACAGAAACCTCAATATAATCGTCTTCAATGTCTGGGATGGAAATGAAGCCTTGAGATTTCTTAAGTAGTTTCTCCAGCTTGGCTATTTTTATCATGGCAAGTTCGATGTCATTGATGTCGAAAGGAAGAAGCCCTCCATGAGGTTGTGCCAGAGGCCTGAAGGCTTGAGCTTGTGCTAACACCTCTTAAGGATCCGAAACTTGAAGGTTTTTCAGGTAGTGGAGGTGGATCAAGATTTGGCTGGGCAGTTGGAACTGGATGTGTGGTAGATGCTGATGCCCCATATGGGCGTCACATTTCAGCAATGGTCTGATCTTGCATAGCTATCCTTTGGTTTAGTGTATCCATGGCCTGTTGGAATGCTATCATCATAGCTATAACTTGTTCAACACTTTGCACCATTATAGATCTAGGCAAGTCAGATATTGGTGAACTAAGTGGGTAAGAACAAACAAGCGACTGATAAGTGCTCTGCACTAGTGATAACTGCTTGGTTCTTCTCCTTTGAATAATTAGCAAGAGAGAGACTAGCACCGGCTGATCGTCAATTAGATCTTGGATTTTGCAAAACCTATCGGCGCGAGTCCACAAAACTTAGGGGATATCAGGTCTCTCTGAAGCTATGATTTCAAGACTACCTAGCAAAAGAAATAAAGAAAAGAAAAGGAACAATCAAAAATCGGACAACACCTCAGCCCAAATTTACAATAGATATGATCATAGTTGTATGACCGCACTCCTTACTGATAGAACTAAATTCTGCCCCATAAACTAATACCGAACCGATAATCTGAGTTCACCCCTGTAGAGATCCAAAGTATAGCACATAGCAGGTAAAGAGAGCTAAAACACCCCTATGAAGGGTAGGGTTGCCCTGTCCTAGCTTTGGAATGATCTAGAGTTCCACTAATTCAAACAAGCGGCATCATAACATCCCGAATGTGGGAGAGTATCCTGTTCTATTGTGAATGGTCGCTAGAGCTCACTACATGCACTGGGTCAATTGGTCAAAAGGGTACCTCAGTAAGGTTACCTAATATACCTCTCACACCTAACACCGAAAAGTGAAAGAAGGATCAAGCGGTAGAGCGGTAACCTAGATCCAAGGGTTATGTTCCCAACGTGACATTGTCTACGTCCGACCAGCCTTTTGGCAAGCCTCCGGCAAATCGTCCAGGATATCAGATAATAAACATAGTGACTTAAGAGCACCATGCAAATGCAATGCAAAGAACATATATATGTACATAAAATTTCACATCATGAAATTCAAGTCAAGTTTTCTAAAGTCCCCAGTAGAGTCGCCAGAAACTGTAACTAGTTTTTCGTGCTCCTCGGAGGGGTTTAGTCTCCTCGAGGGTACGATAGCCCTACAATTAGGACTCCCGTGGTTTTGAATCTGGTTTTACAGGTGCAATGTGAAACAGAAAAATGAATGAGAGTTCAAATCTAGCAAATCTTAGAAAATCCATTAATTATTAGAGATGCCGAAAATGGACTACATTGCCAGATTTCAGAGTCACCACCTAAACATTTTTGGAAAATCTAAGAAATCGGTGACTCGTGCCAAAGGCCACTTATCCGTCATAACCAAAGTGTCTCGACTCGAGAACTTAGGTATGAGAGGGGCAGGTCATGAATTGAGCACCTCACTCACCTGATCAAAGATCGGCCTCTACTAATCATGATGTGAATTTTATTAACAATATATGCTTTTGTTCTGATTTTATTATGCAAACTTACTATATGAGGCACACAAGTATAGACTGTTTCATTTTCTTTGGAAATGACTTGATTTTATGCGATTTTTTTAAAAGAGTTTTGAGTGCACACAACTCAAAAGGAAAGAAATAAGCTTGTACATACATTTGATCAAAATCATCCTCAATGTAAGTAAAATAACCTTCATCCACGAGCATTCAAATAGTTTATTTCGAGTAAGCACGTAGCCTCATGGTAAGATGCTAAGCATGGCAACAATCACACACATGAATATACTAAAGCAAAAATTGCTCACCTAGTACTCCGAGATAAGCCAAAGAAAAAGAAAGCAATTAGAAAAATGCATGACCCTAACAACGCACATGACTAATGCAACGTATACAAGAATATAACTATCGAATTCGGCTTCTTAACATGACATATGAATCGATTCAAGGCATGCGGTAGTGCATGTATTCAAGTAAAAATGAAAATGATAGTATGATGAGCCGAATCCTAATGCATGCGAAGATGGATGCAAAGCATGGAAATGATAGAGAAAACATGATGCTATACAACCATAGTAAGCAAGTAAATAAAAGGGAGAAAGATATGGGGGATTGGGAGACATACATTAAGTGTTACATATTTGCTCTCTTTTCAAGAGAGTTCGAATACCCTTATTAACTAACTATTACAAACCTCGAATGAATGCTACTAATTATTACAATACAAGCAAATGAACTAATTAGTTACATGAACAACTTAATTACAAACACAAATGAATTGGCTAACTAATTTAATACAAAATACGAATTGAAGTAGCTAAATTAAAAGGATCAAAGGAGAGGTGGTGAATCATGCAAACACGAGTAAGAACATCCTTCGAAAACCTCCATTGCTCACTGTCAGAAGCTGCTCTGTTCATAGTCTGAAATTGACTCTATTTTGGGCCTCAAGATCTGCTCTGTTTTGCTGTAAAATTACCATTGCCATACAAAAAAAGGGGTCGGCCGACCTTAAGAAGTGGTCAATCGTACAGAGCTTTGGTCAGCCTGCCATTAATTCTGAGGGAGGATCTGCTGCAATCAGAACTGTAACAAAGCAAAAACAAGGGGTTTCCAAAAGATGTTCATCCTTCATTCTCCCTCCTGTCATGAAAAATTCTCAAGGAGAGAGTAAGTTTGCTTCACAAATCATCAATCATTGCAAATTTGTTGTATGATGATCTTTAAAAGTAAAAGGAAAAGACTTAGCTAAACAAAAAAAAAAAAAAAGTGCTATGCTCCTTACCTCTTTCCTATCATGAACTTATTCAAGGAAGAGGTAGACATGCTTCACTCACAAATCATCAAGTCACAAGATAGTACATGATGATTATAGAGCAATCAAAATGAAAAAAAAAAAGGGTAACAACTCAAAAGTGTGGTCAACTTATCTCCCTACTCATGGAATAATAATGAAACATCCATTTCTATGCTTCAAAGTGGAACTGGGAGAGAGTTTTCAACACTTCTCAAGAAAGAGCTCTTTAGAAGTAACAAAGCAAGTAAGGGAATAAAACAAGAAAAAAGCTATCTGTCAAAGCTTAAACACACAACTTGCCAAAGTTGTTGATAACTCCTTGGAACAAAGATGAGACATCCATTTCCATGTTTCGAAAAATGATCGATAAGAGAGTTTTTCAACACTTTGATCACGGAAGATAATACCTAGCTTCAAGGTGGACAACTATAGATACCTCATTTTTTACTGTCCTCAAGACTTGGACGTCATCACTTGTGCATTTGATTATGGTTGCATGTGTTCGTTTTGAGTACCTGAAGTCCTCAGCGTAACGCCCTATCTTTAAGCTTTTAGACCTTGTCCTTTCTGTACCTTGTTTCGGATCAAAACTTGGTGTCTGGAACTTGTGGTGACCTGTCAGCCACCACTAGAGACTGTTGGCCATGGTCCTTCGTTGTCGGCCATTGGTGTGGCTAGTCGGCTACCAGTGGTGGCCGACGGCCACCAGTCAGTTTTTCCAGATATTTGTTGACAGCTGCGTCAACTGTTAGCATAATTAGCTGCATCTCCCTACACGTGTATGGTAGGATGTTTCTAAGCTAAAGGCATGTTTTTCTATATATAGGGGGGTTCCTCCCCCATTTTTAAAGGTTAGAAAATTTAGAGCAAAAATCTCTCTCTCTCTCTCTCTCTCTCTCTCTCACACACACACACACACACACACACAATTTTGTGCCTAATTGTTTATTTTCTCCACACTTTTGCATACACATCCTAAATCAAATCCTCTTACCTTTGAGCTGAGGTTACTTGGGGTCTTCTTAGAGCTCTTGAAGGTGGTTTTAGCTTGGTTTTGTGCCTAGAATTGCCCTTTGCTTCAAGAGGTAGTTTATTTATCTTGTTTACTTTGTTTTGCAAGCTTGTTTTACCGTCTTTTCTTACTGTTTTGGGGCTGGTTTTGAACTGAGAAAAACTCTATTTTTGTGGCCTAAAAGTGCTAGTTTGAGCCCTTTTTTAGTTAGGGGGTTGGTTCACCTTTCTTGCTTATTAGTTTGTAAAGCTTTTGTGCCTTTATTCATCACTTTCAAATCAACTTTTTTTTGGCCTTCTAACCATTGAATTTCAGAGATTTTTCAGTGGTAAAAAACTTATTTTGAGGTCCAAATTTGGAGGGGTTAGCTTCCCCTTCTTGTGTCTTGTTTGCATGCCTAGTTAGCTTCACATGTTAGCATGTTTTTGTAGCTTAACTTAACTCAAGTCCACAATGTTTTAGCCTTCAAAATAACCTGTTTTAACTCTATTTTGGGCTGGTTAGTTCGTTTGAGTCTTGTTTTGCATAGTTGTAGTGTAACCCCTTTTACTAGCAGGGTGTTTTAAGGCTTTAATCATCATTGGTGTGAGTTGATTGCATGTTTTAGTGTTTTTTCTACTTCATTTCAACACTTAATCATCTCTGCAACCTCACTCATTTCTTGGTTTTATTTTTTCTTTGAAAGTGGTTTTAAACCACTTGTTTGCCTAAGTATGAAATGGAGGTGCTACATCTAATGGTTTAATCTTTAGAGGGTTCATTACCAACAGTGTATTGCCTCTTTCATGCCCAAAGAAACTTATGGTTTGAGCCCTCTATGGACTCGCCTTTTTCTCGTGCCTCGCTTTTCAGAAAGGGTTAAAAAGAAAGGCCTCATAGTTTGGACTCCCGTGATTCTGAATCTAGTCTTACAAAGTGCAATGTGAAACTGATAATCACCAAAGAGTCCAAATTCGGCAAACCTTTTCGGAAAATTGATTTTAAATCAAATAATGCCAAAATTGGATTGCTTTGCCAGATACATAGTCGCCACCTAAATATTTTGTTTTGGGGGAAATTTAGGAAACCCTGACTCGTCCCAAAGGCCACGTGTCCGTCATCACCAAAGTTGCCTCAGCTCAGGAACTTGGGTACAAGGGGGGAAGATCATGAATTGAGCACCCCCGCTCGCCTGATCAAAGATCAGCCTCTACTAACCATGATATGAGTTTTTATAAACATTATGCATTCTTATTCCGTTTATTAGACTAGCTTTACTATGTGACGCACACAAGCAAGTATAGACTAGTTTGCAAGACTTGGAACAATTCAACTCATGTTTGTTTACAAAAATTGTTTGAATTTGCCACTTTAGGTGGGCTTAAAGTTTGCGGATTTGCCACCAAACATAGTGGGCGTAAAATGTACATTCGTCGAATCGTTCCAATTCAAACAACGAGCCTTCATCCATAGGCATTCATGCAGTTTAGCATTTAAACATATAGCCTCATAGCAAGCATGCTAGACATGGCAACATGGCAATCACACTCATGTAAGTATGCTAAAGCATAAAAACTCACCGAGTACTCCAAGCCAAAACATAAACTAGTTAGAAAGATGCATGATCCTAACTATACAAGATGCCTAATGCAACACATGTAATAATGCAATTAATAGGCTCAACTACTAATATGACATATGAATTGATTTGAAGAACATGCGATTAAACATGTATTCAAAAAAGGTATTGAAATTGCGATGCAGTTTGAATGATGCGCCAAGTCTCGGTGCATGCAATACTAATAAATGGATGCAAGCATGCGATATGCTAATAAAAACATGACCCTAATCTAACCATCGGAAATGATTAAATAAAAGGGAGAAAGACGTGGGGTTAGAAGACATACACACATACATGCACACTTATTACAACATTATGCCCTCGCAAAAGAGGATCTGAATGAATAAGCTAACTAGCTACGCTAATTAAACAAACCATTTATTACAAAACTCGAAACTAATTAACTATTCTAGTTAACTAATTATTACAAACAAAATTAAGCTAATTAATTACAAAACTAATTAATTAACTAAATAGTTACAACACTTGTATGAATGAATTAGCTACAACTAACTAATTAAGCAACGCAAGTAAATGGCCTCGAGGGGCGAGGGATGCATGCATGCTCGGCTTCTCCACCCAAAAATGCCACAGCCTTGCCATTGTAGCCTCTGTTTGCACATTTTTGATCACTGAAAATTGCACTAACTTCCAGAACACCTCCGCTCCACCTCAGGAACACACTGAGCAACTTTCTTCGTTGATGGTCGGTCGGCTACCAATGGTGGCCGTTGGTTACCATTGGTGGCCATCGGCTACCATTGGTGGTCGTTGGCCATTGCTAGTGGCCGGTCGGCTACCCCTGCCCCGAACTTCCTTTTTTGCTGCAATAGGGAGCAAACAGAGGCAAAACAGTGTATTCTCAGGGGTTTTCTGTACTGTTACTCTTCCTATCATCACACAAGCTCAAGGGAGTGTAGCTCTTGTCCCTTAAACCATCAACCAAGCATTTTCCATGCATGATGGCTAAGGAACCAAGCTTGTACAAGCTTAATGAATGCACAAACAAGACCAAAACAACCACCACCCTATCATGCATGATCAAGGGTGACGGTGACCAAGGAAAGTGGCACATTTCATCACTTCGAGTATGAAATGTCCTATTTTCCTCATGTTCGAATTAACGTCCGATCCGAACACATGCAATGCATCACAAAAGATGTTTATCTTGCCTCTTTTACTTGTTCATTTTTTTGTTTACTCATTTTAGATTACCAAACCATTCTTTAATTGATTAGTCCAAAAGTGAGTGTCCTATAATAGAAAGTGGGCTTAAACCACAAGTGCCTTGGGCATGAAAGAGACCTCATGCCGTTGACCCCCGAAGGGATTAAACCATTAAGCATGAATGTGTCAATTTCACACTTAACTAAACAAGTGGTTTAAAACCACTTTCAAAGCAAATAAAAAAGTGAAGAATAGAGGAAGATTGTAGAGATTTCAGTGCTGAAATGGAGTGCAAAATAACACTAAAACATGCTTTTAACTCAAAAGAACGATGGTCAAAACATTGAAACACCAAGATAATGAAGGAATTAATGCTACAACCATGCCATACAAGGCTCAAAGGACCTAACCAGCCCAAAACAGAGCTAAAAAAAGTCAAAACAGTAGCAAAAACATGCTAGACCAAAGCTAAGTTAGGCTATAAAAACATGCTAACATGTAAGACAACTAGGCATGCAAGCAAGACAACAAGGAGGGGAGGCTAACCCCTCCAATTTTGGACCTCAAAAGAAGGTTTTTGTCATTGAAAAACGTTTGAATTTCAGTGGTTAAAAGGCCCAAAAAAATTTGTTTTGAATGTGATGGAAAATAGCACAAAATGCTTCACAAGCTAAGGAGCAAAAAGGTAGACAAACCCCTAACTCACAAAGGCTCAAACTACCACTTTTATGCCTTGAAAATAGAGTTTTTTACACTTCAAAAACAATCTTAAAATAGTTGAAAAAGATGGCAAAGCAAGTATGCACAATAATCTTAAGTGAGGTAAGTTTTATACCTTTGCAGTAAAGCACAATTCAGCCACAAATTCAAGCTCAAACCCCCTTCCAAAGCTCAAACACAACTCCAAGGGACCTCAGCTCATTGGTGGTCAAGTTTGGTTAAGGGTTAATGTGCAAAAGTGTAGAGAAAACTAACTACAAAGCACAAAATATCAAGTGAGAGAGAAAAAGCTAGAGAGAGAAATTTTTGGTCCAAAATGTCTAACCACCCAAAATGGGGGAGGACACCCCCTATATATAGAATTCAAAGCTTGAGCTTGTATACATCCTACCATACACGTGTATGAAGATGTAACTTAGTGAGCAACAGCTGGCACAACTGGCAAACAAATATCTGGAAAAGGAGACCAATGGCCGTCGGTCACCACTAGTGGCCGCCAAGAACAATCCATGGCCGACAGGTCCAAGGGCTGGCCGACAAGTCACCCTCCTCTCTAAGCAAGAGGCAACAAGCTCTTGGTCCAAAAGCATGCACAAAATAGCAAGGTTTAGAGGCTCAAAGACATGGCGTTCCACCGAGGACTTCAGACCCTCAAAACGAACACAAACAAGCACAATCATTGAGTATGCAAATGATGACGTCCAAGTCTTGGGGACGGTCAAAAATAGGGTGTCTACACCCTCATTCCATTAGAGGACACTCACCAATGGACTTAATGGATTAAGGAATGATTTGGTAATTAAAATGAGCAAACAAAATTGGCAAGTAAAAGAGGCAAGATAAACATTCTTTGTGTTGCATTGCATGTGTTCAAATCGGACGTTAATTTGAACATAAGGAAAATGGGACATTTCATACTCAAAAGTGATGAAATGCGTCATTTTCATAGGTCTCCATTGCCCTTGATCATGCATGATAGGGCGATGGACTTTTTGAGTCTTGTTCTTGCATTTACTAAACTTACACAATTGGTTTCAGAAGTTATCATGCAATGAATTTGTTTGATTGATGGTTTGCAAACCAAATTGTGTCCCTCCTTTGATTTCCCCATGAAAATGAGAGGCAAAGTGTGCAAACAACCCTTGAGAAGTACATTGTTTCGCTTTGTTTTGCTCTCTGTTATAGCAAGGAAGTTCAAACCAACATTGGCCGACCGGCCACCAATGGTAGCCGACCGGCCCCTTGTCGGTCATCAGTGAAATTTGCACAGTTTGTTGGTAAGATGGAGCAGAGGTGTTCTGGAAGTGGGTATAATTTTCAGTGATCACAGGTGCAAATAGAGGCTTGTAGTAGCAAAACAACGGCTTTTTCGGGTGGAAACCGAGCACATGCATGAGCCTCCCTTGCATTTTCAAGCTTATTTAACGCTTAAATATCTAGCTTAAATACGTGTTGTAATTAATTAGTTGTAGCTAATTAAGTGTTTTAAATAATTAGTTAGTTTAACTAGTTATTCAAGTTCAGTTTGTAATGATTAGTTAACTAGAATAGTTAATTAATTCGAGTTTTGTAATAATTAGTTAGCTTAATTAGCGTAGCTAGTTGGTTAGTTTATTCATTCGGACGCTCCTTCGCGAGGGCGTAATGTTGTAATAAGTGTGAGTGCGTGCGTGTGTGTATGTCTTCCAACCCCACGTCTTTCTCCCTTTTATTTACCCCACTTTTGATGGTTAGATTAGGGGCATGTTTCAATTAGCATATCTTATGCTTGCATACATTTATCTTGTCTTGCATGTACCAAGGCTCGGCGCATCATTCAAACTGCATTGTTATTTCAATATCTTATTTGAATATGTGTTTAATCGTATGTTGTTCAAATTGCTTCATATGTCATATTAGTAGCCAAGCCTGTTAAATTGCATATTGTATGTGTTGCATTAGGCATCTTGTATAGTTAGGAATCACGCATATTTTTGTATAGCTTGAAGTACTAGGTGAGTTTTTATGCTTTAGCATACTTGCATAAGTGTGAATGTTGCCATGATTAGCATGCTTGCCATGACGTTATGTGCTTAAATGCTAAACTGCATGAATGCCTGTGGATGAAGGCTTGTTGTTTGAATTGGAACGATTCAACGAATGTACGTTTTAAGCCCATTATGTTGAGTGGCAAATCATATTTTAAACCCATTATGTTTGGTGGCAAATCTGCAAACGTTAAGCCCACTTGAGGGTGGCAAATTCAAACCAAAGAAACATGAGTTGAATTGTTCCAAATTGAGCAAACTAGTTTATACTTGCTTGTGCGCATCACATAGTAAAGCTAGCTTAAATAACCAACAAGAACACATAATGTTTATAAAAAAAATCATATCATGATTAGTAGAGGCCGATCTTTGATCGGGTGAGCAGGGGTGCTCAATTCATGACCTTCCCCTCTCGTACCTAAGTTCTCGAGCTAAGACAACTTTGGTGATGACAGATACGTGGCCTTTGGCATGAGTCATGGGTTTCCTAAATTTTCCAAAAATAAAATATTTAGGTAGCGACTCTGTATCTAGAAAAGCAATCCAATTTTGGCATTTTGATCCTGAAATCAATTGTCCAAAACGATTTGCCTGATTTGGACTCTTTGGTGTTTATCAGTTTCACATTGCACTTGTGAGATTAGATTAAGAACTATGGGACTCCGAACTGTAGGGCTTTCTTTCGAGCTTCTGAAAAGGGGGCGCGAATAAGTCGAGCTACAGTTTCTAGAGAATCTACTGGGGATTTAGAGAACTTGACTTGAACTCATGAGAACTAATGATATGTTATTTTATCTACACTTATGTGTTTATTTGCATTTGCATTTGCATCGGTGTGCCTAAGTCACAGTGTTTGCCATTTGCTATTCCTGAACGGTTTGTTGGAGGCTCGCTTGGAAAAGCTTGTCAAAAGGCTGACTGGTTGCGGGCTCTTCCACGATGGGAACACAACCCTTGGATCTGGACTACCGCTGTACCGTTTGATCCACCTTTCACTTCTTAATGTTAGATGTGAGAGGTATATTAGGTAGTCTTCCTGAGGTACCTTTTTTGACCAATCGACCTAGTTACATATTGGAAGCCATAGAGACTGTTCCAAACTAGGACAGGTTGCTTACCCGAATGCAGAATTGTGTGAAACCACTTGTTTAAGTAGTGAAACCCTAGCTCCTGACAAAACTAGGGCAGGGTGACCCTACCCCACATAGGGGTGTTTTGGCTCTCACTTGCTTGATATGTGCTTTTAGAGTGAAACTCTACAGGAATGTATGTATCAGTTGCAAGTTTGGGCATCAGATTGAGTACAGTGTTGAGATTAGTATTGATTTTGGGAAATTTGGGGGCAAAGATCAGTTTTGAGTACAGTATTGCAGATTTGATTACATCAGTGTGCTGATTAAAATCTGAGCTGAGGTGCTATGTGTTTTTTGATTTTTGTTTTCTTTTGCTTTATTTCTTTTTGCAAGGTAGTTTTTCACCATTGCTTCAGACAATTCTGTTACCCCCTAAGCACTCTAGACCCGAGTTGGAAGGATTTATAGATCCAGGGATCTTGTTAGGGGACAGACAGTGTTTATAACACTCCTACCAGTTACCAGATGGATGAGGATCAGGCCGAATTCACCAATCCAGCAATCACCTTTTGCTTCACCTATGCCTAGTCAGGCCCAGTTTTCTACTTCTACTCCAGAAAGAGGGTATTTGCCAGTTTCGGTAGCTCAAAGCCCTCCAGTCAGCATGGAAGATATGTTTCGTCAGTTCCAACAGACCATAGAGACTATGTAACTAGATGTTGCCCACGAAGCTGAGACCATAGCCTGCGAAGCCGAGGTTATAGCCCGCCAAGCAAAAGGGATGGAAAGGCTTCAGCAATAGCAGCCACAACCAGCGGTAGCTTCTACATCCCATGCACCCCCAGCGAGAATTCCGACACCCGGGGTCACAATCAATGTCCAAGAGAATATGAGTATCTCGGCAGATCCGATCCCACCTCAAACCTCCAAGGCACCAGTTTACCAAATGGAAGCACCATTTGAATTCGAGATCGACCCCACTACATTGAAGGTCAACAAGCTAGAAAAGCTTTTCAAATAGGCATAGGGCATGAGTTCATTCCCTGATATCGAGGATGGATACACTGACTCCGCAGTGACTCTGCCAGACAGATTCAAGATGCTGCACATAGACCGGTTTGACAGCTCTGGGGATCCTATGGTCCATTTGCGTTTATTCTTTGATATCCTAAGACCAATGGGTCTCACCAGACTTCAGAAGCTATCACTTTTTGGCCAAACCCTGTCAGGTATAATGGTTATTTGGTATGCCAAGCTTGAAGACTCTGTGAAGAGAAATTAGGAGGAAATGGCCGAGGCCTTCATCGCGTAGTACTCCTACAATACCCAGATCGAGGTCACTACTTGTGATCTTGAAGCGACCCGTCAAGAGTTGAAGGACGGTTTCTCATATTTTGTGACTCGGTGGAGGGCCAAGGCCTCTATGATGACTATCAGGCCGTCTGAAAAGGACCAAATCAGAATGGTGGTCCGTGACTTGCAAGGAAGACTGTAACAAAAGATGATAGTCTTGCCTTTGTTTACATTTGTTGAACTCCACGAGATAGGGGTGCAAATTGAGGATGCAATGAAGCAGAGTTTGATAGACCATGAGAAGGAATAGCCCAAAAGGCCCTTTGCACGCAATTCCAATGCAACCACGAGTGGGAGCACAATTGCACGGCCATCTGATGTTAATACCGTCACCACCACACCCAAAACTACCAATCCATTTTCCAACACCTCCAATACAACTTCACAAACCTCGAGCCATCAAGCCCGAAACCGGAGGGTTTTTACCCTACTGTACATGTCCTTATCCAAAGCCCTAGGTGTCCTAATCAAAAAGGGGCATCTGAAGTCGTTAGAACAACGCCCATTACCCGATTCTCTCCCGATTAAACACAACCCAGCCAAATATTGCGCTTTTCACCAACAACATGGTTATGACACTGACCAGTGCTTTACATTGTGTCATGAGATTCAAGATCTCATCGACAACAAAGTGACAGAGCCACCCGAAAAGCCAAATGTCACCACAAATCCTCTCCTACCACATAACCAGGTCCCTCCACCCCGACATGTAAACCTCATCCACACACTGGCTGTCCCTTATGACCCCAGTATATTCATAACCCCTTTCCACCTGCCTAAACTAGCATTGTTCATCCCAGAAAGCACGTACTTGTGCATGATGAACACGCCTTCATTCCAACCTGAGCCCGTAGCAGTGACAGTGGTAGATGAAGGGAGGTTAGCCTTTATGGAAAATGATTGTTGTCCAAGGGCTCTAAAGACTTATCTGAAGGGGTGCAAACCCCGTGCTGCTATATTGTGCCAATCAACCAAGCCAAATCGGAGGTGGTGTTAGCAATTGAGATGGAGGTTAGTGTTGTTCATAAAGATGGACCAAGTCAGGGATTAGATGATCTGGTCGACCTAGAATACGATCTAGATAATTTGCAGTTCTATGATGAACAGGATCAGGGGGACGTGCATATTGATTGGTTTGATCTGAACGAGTCGACAAATAATTCGGGGTGGTTGAGCGATGAACACGATATAGAGGAGGAAACCGGACCAAAACCTGAAGAAAAGGGAGTAAAGGTAACTACAGTGGCCGGAACGGCCGACGACAAGGAAAAATTGTAGGAGAGCCCCGGTACTAAGAATTTGGCTCAAGAATTGGGTGTTATGAGTACCGCAAATACTGAACAGGAGGCTGCATTGAAGTGGTTTGAGCTAGAAAGAGATCAAAGAAAATAGGAAGCTGGAAAAGCCCAATGCCCTATGGGGATTGCTTCTGATGAAGGACTCAGTAGAACAGAATCGGACAATTGCTTGTCGGTTGCCGGCGGAATATGGTGGAAAGATGATGATTTGCATCTTGCCCATACTGATGAGGATTGGAGAGAAGACCTACTAGACAACACTTGGTATATGGAAGAGGTCGACCATATGACAAGAAGTGGCTGATACGTCAAACCACCGCATCTAGACCAACCCGAGGCATCCAAGAAGGATAAAGAAGTTGAGAAATAGAAGGAAAAATAGTTAGAAGAAGAGGCTGTACTGAAACAGTTGAAGAAGATTCAATCTGACATATCTATCTAGGGTCTGCTCATGGCTTCGGAAGTGCACAGACATGATGTACTGACGGCGATGGATAAAGCTAAGTTGTCGATCGACACCACCCCGAAACAACTGGTGGGATCAGTCTTCCCGGGAGGCACTCCGCCAACTTTGACCTTTCCAGATAAGGAATTACCGCCAGAAGGCTCTGTACACAACAAGCCTCTACACATATCCGTCGAGTGCTTAGAAAAGTGGATACTAGTAGTGTTAGTCGATACTGGGTTAGCAATCAACATCTGCCCTTGCCGTACGACTTATGCTATTGGTCTGAAATCGGTGGAGTTTGTGCCTACAGCCCAGGTGATTCGGGTGTATGACAATACTAGCAGAGAGGTGATAGGCACTGTACAGATTCGAGTTCAAGTCAGACCGGACCGACTCAACATGATATTGAGTTTCACATCCTGGATGTGCCCGCCACTTTCAATCTACTTCTCAGAAGGCCATGGCTGCACCAAGTGAAAACCGTCTCCTCCACCCTTCACCAGATGCTAAAATACCCTCATGGGAAGGGGGTGGCTATTGTGTTCAGGAATTCATCTATACATCCTCCGCCAGAGGTCACTACACCTGTGCTAGAGATTGTGCACGGCGATGAGGATATTTTCCTTTCTGGATTTACCTTGGCCGAGGCCCAGATAGTATAGACCATCTTGGCGTCGGGTGAGGGCTTATATGTCAGTGTCTAATCACTCTACTTCATGAACAAGCTCCAACACGTGCCAGGAATGGGTTTGGGAAGGAGTGGCCAGAAGGACGTTACTACATTAGCTGATGTGCCACATAACCCGCACACCTTTGGTCTTGGCTATACCCCCACCAAAGAGGATTGGGTTAGAAAAGAAAAAGAGACGACAAGAAGAGCCAGAGCAAAACAGACCGGGAAGCGCTATGAACTTGTGCACCGACCAATCTAGGGAACCTTGAATGGTCATTTTGTTCGGGAAGGTGAAGACTTCCCATTTTATGGTTTCCCTGAACCCTGGTTAAACTCTGAGAAACAGCGGGTTCTCGGCTTTAAGATTTTCTTTAACCTACAACTGCAAGATAGTGATACAGAGGAAAGAGCAGAGCCAATAATTGTTGAAGCTGAGCGGAGCACAGAAAGTGATTCTCACGGCAACGAGCTTCAAATAGGGACAACAATGGCATGTCTCCTTTTGGATCCTTCGATCAACCCAAAGAGCTTGGGGGATAACCTAACTGTTTCCATGATCGGAGACCAGCCAGGTGTCGACCTGTCTAACAGCATCCTGGATGCATCTGACGCACCGTCTCTCACTTGGCAACTGGAGGAGGGCTACCTGTCTAGCAGTTCTGAGTCGGGTAGTGAACCAAAATCTGATTCCACAAAGTCTGTAGAGTCAGAATCAGATTTCGGTTCTTTTGAGTCTGGGTTCAGTATTCCTGGGGTTGATAACCCGAATGCTGAGGTTTTGTCTAGGTCGTCCTTTTCTTTTTCCTTTGAGTCGGTTGTAACTGAGGAACTGGATGAGTTGGACCTTGTGAATGAGAATGCCACTGCAGATTCTGAGTACTTCTCTATGCCTCTTATTTATTGCATTGATCATGATTTTCAAAATTTTGATAAAAACGATGAGAGAGGAATTCCTCTGGTTTTGAAACATTTGATTAATCGAGAGGAGGAGGTGTTTGTAAAATCCCTTGTTGATGAAATCATTCCAATTAATGTGGGTACTAAGAAGGATCCGCGTCTAGTCCAGATTGAGTCCACGCTGTCTTCGAAGGAGCGCGAGCGCTTAGTCACTTTATTAAAAGATTTCAAAGATGTTTTCATGTGGTCCTACGAAGACATGCCTGGAATCGATCCTGAGATTGTACAACATCAAATTCCTCTTGACCCCGAGGCCCGACCCATCAAACAGAAGTTGCGAAGAATTCGCCCGGATTGGGTTTGAAGATTAAGGAAGGGGTCACCAAGCAGATAGACATAGGGTTTTTGCTAGTATCTGAGTACCCAACTTGGTTGGCCAACATTGTTCCAGTGCCTAAGAAAGATGGCAGAATTCGGGTGTGTGTGGACTTCAGAAATCTAAACAGAGCCAGTCCGAAGGATAACTTTCCTTTGTCGCACATTGATAAATTAGTGGACTTCACTGTAGGCCATGCATTGCTCTCCTTCATAGATGGATTTTCCAAGTATAACCAGATTCTAATGGCACCTGAGGACAAAGAGAAAATTACTTTCACTACGCCATGGGGAACCTACTGCTATCGGGTGATGTCGTTTAGACTGAAGAATGCCAGGGCTACTTATTAACGGGCTGCAACCACAATTCTGCATGATATGATCCATAAAGAGGTGGAGATGTACGTGGATGACATGATTGTCAAGTCCAAAGAAAGAGAGAGCCACTACACCGCCTTGAAGAAACTCTTTCAACGGATCAAAGAATACAGACTGAGGTTGAATCCACAGAAGTGCACTTTTGGTGTAACAGCAAGGAAAATGCTGGGTTTCTTGATCACACAGAGGAGCATCGAGGTAGATCCTTCTAAAATCAAGGTCATCTTAGAAATGTCACCACCAAAGACTGAAAAGGAGGTGCGAGGCTTTCTGGGTAAAATGCAATTCATAAGGCGGTTTATTTCTAAATTAACCTTGACTTGTGAACCACTTTTTGGTCTCCTGAAGAAAGGACAGAAGTTTTGATGGGATGACCGATGTCAATTCGCTTTCGAGTAGATCAAGCAGTACCTTCAGAATCCACCCGTGTTGTCACCGCCAGAGCCGGTGAAGCCATTGATTTTGTATCTGTCAGTAATAGACATGGCGATGGGATACATGCTTACTTAGGAATCTGAGGATAGGGTAGAGAAAGCCATCTATTACCTGAACAAGAAAATGCTGGATTATGAGACCCGTTACACCCCATTGGAAAAGGCTTTCTTAGCTTTGGTATGGGCTACCAAAAAGTTGAGGCACTACTTGTTAGCTCACTCCGCAATTCTGGTTTCGAGATTAGACCCCATCAAATATCTCTTTGAGAAACCAGCGTTTATGGGTAGGCTATCCCTTTGGTTGCTTCTTCTCTTTGAATTTGATCTGAAGTATGTTACTCGCAAGTCTGTTAAGGGAAGAGCAGTAGCAGAGTTCCTGGCAGATCACCCAGTGGAAGGGGACCAAGCAGTAGAATACTTGTTCCCAAATGAAGCTATTCTGCAAGTCGAGGAAGAGATTTGGACAATGTACTTTGACGGAGCGTCTAACCAGTACGGTTATGGGATAGAGGTGTTGCTGATAGCACCCGACAATTCCTATATACCTTTAGCCTTCAAACTTTGGTTCAAAGTATCCAATAACAAAGCAGAATACGAGGCGTGTATTGCTGGTTTGGAAGCTGCCCTGGAACTACGGGTAAAAAGGTTGGATGTCATCAAGGACTCGAACCTAGTTTTGTCTCAAGCAAATGGAGACTGGAAAGTCAAAGAAAAAAAAGATGAAGATCTATCACCAGGCCTTGGATGTTCTGATTCCTAGGTTTGAGAAGTTAACCTTCACACATCTACTAAGAGAGAGAACAACAGGTTTGCTGACACCTTATCAGCTCTATCTTCCATGATAGACATCCTGCTGGGAGTCCGGATTCGTCCAATCATCATTGAGCAGAAGTATACCCCGGCCTACGAGTCTATCGCCGCAATAGATGAAGTGCAAGATCAAAACCCTTGGTTTTATGATATCTGGAACTTCTTGGAAAAGGAGGTTTATCCACCAGGGGCAAATGCTAAAGATAAAAGGGCAATACGGTAGATGGCCATTCAATTTATCATCTGCAGAGGTAAACTGTACAAGATGGGTCATTTGGGAATGCATAAGTTATGTGTTGACGCAGAGGAGGCAAAGCGCCTAATGGAGGCCATCCATGGAGGAGAGTGCGGAGCGCACATGAACGGGGTAATGTTAGCCTGGAAGATTCTCAGGCAAGGTTACTACTGGTCAACCATGGAGGATGATTGTATCGGTTTTGTTTGGTGATGCCACAAATGCCAAATTCATGCCAATCGCATGAATATCCCACCGTCGAAGCTGTACAACATGACTTCACCATGGCCTTTCTTAGTCTGGGGAATCGATGTCATCGACGCAATTACACCGAAAGGGTCAAATGGGCATTAATTCATTCTGGTGGCAATTGATTATTTGACGAAGTAGATGGAAGCTCAGTCCTACGAGGTATTAAAAGCAGTGCATGTGGCTAAGTTCATCCGAAACAACATCATTTGCCGTTATGGAGTCCTAAATGAGATCATTTCAGATAATGGCTCTGTAGACACCCCCCTTTTGATTGCCCGCGAGACTCGGATGCTCTGTTCAGTGCACTCAATGATGAAAGTTGAATTGTGAATTCGCAGCGATTTGGAATCAATTAGGCTCCCAAAATAACCTCAAATCTTCAACATTTACCTTGTTTGAACCTGTGAGCTTTATTTTTGGACCTTTTCCATCCATGAGCTAAGTTTGAGCCAAAAACAAGGGAGGCCATCAAAGCCCGGGCCGTGCACTGGTGATGGCCAGCTGTGGCTATGAATGGCCGGCCGGCCTTTGATGGCGATAAACACTGTTCTGGGTAGAAAGCCGCCAGCTGTCTATCTTTGAAGATATTTGTCACCTTTTCAGCTCAAATTCTATAAACCCGAGGCTTTGGGATTGTTTTGAGGGTTGAAAAAATATCAAGAAAAGAGATATAAACCCTTGGGAGCCTCTCCTCCTCCTTTTTCCATTGCAAGGCATCCTTTGAGCTAACCTAGTTTGCTTACACCATCACTACACCCCATACACAGCCTTGTTTGATCATCCTAAGGCCTTGGTTGATCTTGAGGAAGTGCAATTCAAGCTTGCGAGTGCATTGAATTTGAGTTTGAAACTCGAAAAGCAAGCTAGCTTCTAGAAAGGTATAAGCTTGCTTTCTCTTTTCTTGCTTACATTTTTGTTCTCTACACCATCATTCTTGTTGTTTTGGTTGCTTTTGAGCTCATTTGAGGTGTTGGAGTTGAGTTTGAAGGGTTACCAAAAGGGTAGAAAGTCTTCCCCTTTTCACCCCCTTCCCTTGGTATTCATACTGATTTTCAAAGTTTTGAAAGGCTAAAATATGTGGTTTTGAGGACCAAAAAGTGGAGGGATTAGCCATCCCTCCTTAGGCTTGCTTATTAGCTTTAATTCTCTCCTATTTTGCTTGCTTTCTTTTGGTTTTTGTAGTGTAAGTTTAGCACTGTTTTTACCCTTTTAGGGGTTGTTTTAGGGTTGCCATGGCCTTTAAAATTGTTCCATGCTTTGGTTAGTTCATGTGTTGTCTCATAAATTGCATGCATGGCTTATATTGTATTGTTTTAAGCTTTCATTTGCTCTATTTCCATGTTGAGAGTCTTACTTTAAATAATCAATCAACTATCTATCATTTGTATTTGAGAATGATTTCAACCGATCGAGGTTGCTCGAAACAGGTAAGAATGGCCTACACTTAATGGCTTAATCTCTTAGGAGATTCATTGTCAACTGTGTAGCCTTTCTCTCATGTTTTAGAGAGACCTCTCGTTTGACGTTATTTCTTGTTTAGAGGACTCTTAACATCACATTTGGACAAATGGACTAATGAATAACAAGGCCTAATAAAATTGGTTTAAAATTTGGTTCAACACACTTAAAGAAAATGACTTGAAAAGCTTGAACTTGGCCGGACGTTATGCCAAGCTTCTTGTGTCAAGTGCCATCATGCTTCAATCCATGGTGTTTTGATGTCCTTAAAGCGTCTCAACTTCCCTTTTTGAGTTCATTCCATGACAAAATTGGATGGGTGATCTATTTGCATTACATTCATTGATATTTGGTCCAAAATTGAATCCAAGCATTAAGCAATCATATTGCTCATTGATGGTTTTGGAATCAATTCCAACATTCTCTTGAGACTTTCCTATGACAGAGAAGAAATGAAGGACAAACAGAGCTTAAAAATGCTCTATCTGCACTGATTTCACCTCAGAGCACAAAAATAGAGCTTTGCACCAAATCAATGCACGACCGGCCCTCTGTAGACCCAGTCGATCATCAGTAATGCACGGCTGGCCTTTGGTGTTTGGCCAGCAGTGCAGTTTTGCAAAAACAGAGGCAGTAGCTGAAGGTGAAACAGAGGCAGTCTAGGGTAAACAGAGTCGCTTTCGGGCGATGCGCACGCAACCTCCATCCATCTTCCTTGGTGTGCTCACATCAAATGCGTTGTCATTTATTTGTTTCATTAGTATAATACATTGTGTTGTAATAATTCAATTAGTTGTAGCTAATTAGTTGTGTTGTAATATTTAATTAATTAGCCTAATTAATTCTTTTTTAATTAGCTTAGATAGTTAGTATTCATTTCAAGTGTTGTAATAAATTAGTTAATTAGTTTATCTATTTATTCAAGTTTTGTAATAATTAACTTAAGTAGCGTAGCTTAGCTAGTTTTATTCGGACCCTCATTTGCAAGGGCATAATGTTGTAATAAGTGTGCGTGCGTGTGTGTATGTCTTTCAACCCCACGTGTTTCTCCATTTTATTTACCCGCTTTTGATGGTTAGATTAGGGACATATTTCAATTAGCATATTGCATGCTTGCATCCATTCATTTGTATTGCATGCACCGAGGCTCGACGCATCACTAAAATTGCATTGTCACTTTCAATACTTCTTTGAATACGTGTTTAATTGCATGTTGTTTAAATCGATTCATATGCCATATAGTAGCCGAGCCTATTAAATTTCATATTGCATGTGTTGCATTAGACAATTAACATAGTTAGGAATCATGCATATTTCACCAACTCATGTTTTCTTAGCTTGGAGTACTAGGTGAGTTTTTATGCTTTAGCATATTTGCATGAATGCGAATGTTGCCATGATTAACATGCTTGCCATGAGGCTAAATGCTTAAGTGATGAACTGTTTGAATGCCTGTGGATGACGGCTTGTTGTTTGAACTGGAACAATTCAACAAATGTGAGTTTTAAGCCTACTTTGTTGAGTGGCAAATCTTGTTTTAAGCCCACTACGTTTGGTGGAAAATCCACATCTTTAAGCCCATTTGAGGTGGCAAATTCAAACAATTTTCGCAAAAACAAACATGAGTTGAATTATTCCAAATTGAGCAAACTAGTCTATATTTGCTTGTGCGCATCACGTAGTAAAGCTAGTTTAATAACGTAATGTTTATAAAAAAAATCATATCATGATTAGTAGAGGCCGATCTTTGATCGGGCGAGCGGGGGTGCTTAATTCATGACCTTCCCCCTTCGTACCTAAGTTCCTGAGTCGAGACAACTTTGGTGATGGCGGACACGTGGCCTTCGGAATAAGTTAGGGTTTCCTAAATTTTCTCAAAAAAAAAAATATTTGGGTGGCGACTCTGTATCTGGCAAAGCAGTCTAATTTTGGCATTATTTGATTGAAATTTGATTTTCCAAAACGATTTTCCAGATTTGGACTCTTTGGTGTTTGTTAGCTTCACATTGCGCTTGTAAGACTAGATCTAGAACCGCGGGAGTCCGAACTGTGAGGCCTTTCTTTTCAAACCTTTCGAAAGGGGGCGTGAAAAAAGGCGAGCCACAGGCTCCCTTTCAAGAAAGAAGTGATCGACTTGTTGGAGAAACACAACGTGGCTTTCTATAAGTCATCTACATATCGGCTGTAAACCAACGGAGCTGTTGAGGCTGCCAACAAGAACATCAAGCATATTCTACAAAAGATAGTTAAGACCTACAGGGATTGGCCAGACAAATTGTCGTTTGCACTCTGGGGATATAGGACTTCAATTCGGACATCTACTAGGGAAACTCCTTACTCCTTTATTTATGGGATTGAAGTTGTTCTGCGGATCAAAATAAAAGTTCTGTTACTGCGGGTTATGGTTGAGTGTCAGATAGCAAAGGCGAAATGGCAACAGAGCAGGTTTGAAGAACTGATGCTATTCGATGAGAGGAGGCTGAAAGCACTGTACCATGTTCAGGGTTATGAACACAGGATTGCCAAGGCTTTTAACAAGATGGTTAAGTCCAAGAATCTTAAAGAAGGGGATTTGGTGCTAAAAGATAACCGAGCTCTCATCCATGACCCTAGGGGCAAGTTCAAACCCAATTGGACTAGTCCTTACATCATCAAAACTATTTGGTTGAGTGGAGCTGTTATTCTTATGGACCTGGACGGCCTAGAATTTTCCCAACCGATCAACATAGACAAGTTGAAGAAATACTATCCCTGAGAGATTCGCTAGGTCGAAAACCTGAAAGGGCGACCTAGGAAGAAGTTAGAGCACAAAAAATTGGAAAAAGAGAAAAGCTAAGCTCGCAAGGTTGAAAACCCTAAAGGGCGGCCTTGGCAAAAGTTAGAGCACAAAAGGAGAGCGTTAATACTCGAGTGAACCCGAATCGAACTACGTAAGGCCTGATTCCCATCTTCAAGATACGTAGGCAACTTCATCCTAAAGTTTGGCCGTAAACACCTCCAAATCAATTGGCTCGTCCTTGTGTTGATCAGGTCATCTTTGTCTATTCTTCTGAATGTTCGGTTGTGATCGCCCCTAAGAACTGGTTACAGTGCTGAGCAGTGTTATTCAGACAAGGGGCAATTTGTTGTCTTCAGATCCAAAGTTGTACATCTCAAGGATAGATTCCATGTGTGTCAATTTGTAATCCTTATCGAAAATGGTTTTGAAAAATTTTGATAAAGGTTGATTTTTGTTCAAATTAATCCTTTTACAACTTAGACCATTTTTGGACCAAACGGAAAACTCTCAATGCTCACAACTTTAATTTCATTGATTTCAATACGAAGTTCTCCAGCTTTCGATACAAATCAAAGTTGCTTTTATTACATGCATAAAACTTGAAAAGTAAGATCAAAGTAATAAACTAGGGGCATAGATGAGTCAAGTGTTTCTGCGTCCCCGGCTCTTGCTCGTGGAAGCTTCTGACGCTAAAATGGACCTGGATTGTGCCTCATCTTCAAGCCAAGTCAGGCACTCGCCAAAAAGGGCGCAACTAAAACTACGGGCGAGAGCCAAAAGTTCTCTCGTCGTCCACGCAGTGGGATATTGTAGACGCGCCCGCGGAGGGGGCCTTATGCTACTACAGTTCGGACTCGCGATTTTGTTGTCGCGGTTCTTAATCTAAACCAAAGAGTCCAAATCTGGCAAATCGTTTTGAGAAAATATTTTTTGAAAAAGTAGTGCCAAACATGGACTGCTTTGCCAGATACAGAGTCGCCACCTAAATATTTTTTATGGGGGAATTTAGGAAACCCTGACTCGGTGCCGCAGGCCACATGTCCGTCATCACCGGAGTTGCCTCGGCTCGGGAGCTAGGGTACGATTGGGGAAGGTCAGCTATGAGCACCCCCTCTCGCCCGATCCAAAGATTGGCCTCTACTAACCGTGATATCCGTTTTTGAAAACGTTTATGTGTTCTTATTCCGGTTATTAGCCTAGAATTACTATGTTATGCGCACGGCAAACAAGTATAGACTAGATTGCCTAATTTGGAAATAAGCATTGCATATCCGTTTTGTTTTGAAAAGTGTTTTGAGATTTGCTACTCGTAAGTAGGCTAAAACACGGATTTCAACGAGTTTTTCCAACTTGGCCAATCCAACCTTCACCCACAGGCATTCAAACAGTTTATCTCACATAAGCACTTAGCCACATGATAAGCATACTATCATGGCAGCATTCACACGCATGTGGTATGCTAAAACATAAATACTTACAACGTACTCCATGCCAAAACAACAAACTAGTTAGCAAAAATGCGTGTCCTAGTCCATGTCAAGTTTGACTAATGCAACACATGCAGGATGCAATTAGAGTAGGCTCGGCTAACCTAAATATGGCATGTGAAATGCAACCAATTGATTTCACGTATTCAATTTGGAATTTTGAAATACAAATGCAGTTAGCATGATGTACCGAGCCCGGTGCATGCGGGACAAATGTATGGATGCACGCATGCGTTGCATAAGGTATGCTAATTTAAAAAATGCCCTAGTCTACCATCATAAACAGGTAAATAAAAGGGAAGAAAGACGTGAGGTTGGAAGACATACACACACTCACGCACACTTATTACATCATTGCCCTTGCTGGGAGGGACCGAATAAATATTACAGTCCGAATGATAAGCAAATAAAATTATTACAGAATTTTTTATTAATTAATAAAAAAGAATGCAAAGAGAAAGGAAAGGGGGGGCCGCAGCCTCCGCCTCGGGATGCGCGAATGATGCATGCTCGAAAACCGGCTCGCCTGGAAAACCCGTACCACATTACTGCCACCTCTGTTTATACTGCCCTGCTTCTCTGAAAATTCCCAAAGTCCCAGAACAGGTTCCTTGCATGCTGCAGAGTACCACCGGCTAAGGGAAATTACCACCGGCCGTGCACAATTCCCACCGGCCGCTTTTGGATCTAACGGCTATAAACAGATTGCCGGTCGGCACTAAATTCTGTCGGTCGGCAGAAACTTCCTGTAGAAGACAGTTTTGACAGCAAACAGAGGACAGACAGTATGGCATGGGATTTCAGGCATATGTAAGCACGGTCATGCTTCCTATCATGCTTTAAACTCAAGGAAGCATGGCCCTCGATCCTCGAGCCATCAATGGTGCATGATAGCCCAAGGGATCAAATTTGCCACTTGATGTAAAGATGCATGCAACAAACAAAATGAGAACCAAAGCCTTATCAAATCAGAGTCAAAGGCCTCGGTGATCGAGAATCAAGGCACATTACATCACTTGAAGTATGAATGTCCTTTGATCCCCACATTTGGCTTGACACCCCAAACCAAATAATGCAATGCATGTTATGCAAACATGGCTTAAAATGCGACATGATACCAAGATGCAAGGCATGCCAAGTATGGTGCAACTAGTATGGCAAGCATGCAATGTTAGGCATACGAGATGCAAATGTAGTGCAAACATGGGCCATTTAGGCAATGGGATCGACATGTTACAACACTTAATGAAGCAATTATGCAACAAACATGAGATAAGCATGCAAGGGTGACCATAAACCACAAAGGGGCAGACATCAAACCATCTTAAAACAGTGGCCAAAAGTGCCTAAAATGGTGGACAAACTCTCATGCCAACATGCAAGCCAATGGTCTCAAAACTAAGGCACAAGAAGGGAAGTACCTCACTCCCATAACATGACCAATCATAGCATGATTTAGACAAGTAAGAAACAGAATTTTTACAGGCAAAATAGGGCTCCAAACCCTCCTAATATGGCAGCTAAGATGGCTCCAAAGAGGCGTATGCACTAAAGTTCATGTGTAGGCACAAGAGGGCACACCTTCAAGGCACAAAAGAGGTCACAAATGCACACATATGAGCATGATTTATGGACTGAAATATGGTCCTAAATGATGCCAAAACATGAGGATGGTCCAAACTATGCATGCTAGAGGTCAACATACTCAATGCTTACAAGCCAAAACACAAAGAGATGACATCAAACAAGGCAAACATGGCTGAAATAGATGACCAGCAGACCTCAAACATGATAAAATAATACCAAAACCTTCATGGAACCATGCCAATATATGCAAGAATCATGGCCTAAGCACAGGGGGCATTTCTAGGCCAAATGGAGCAATACAAAGCAAGTACTTTAAGCATGCAAAGAGACATAAATCCGGCCAAAAACAGAGGTCACACATGACCTAAAACACCCAAAAAACTTCTGAAATGAGGCCAAAAATGATCAAGCACACATGCTACCCTTTTAAGCCAAAAAGCAAGGAAACAAAACAATGAAGGGAGAGGGGTGTCCCTCCCCTATGCAAGACTTCAAACCACCTTCCTTACCACTGAAAATACACTGGTTTTCAGTGGTGAGGAGATCAAAACATTGAAGTAAACAACGCCTTACCAAAGAGGCATCAAAAGGGGCCAAACAAGGCCTAATAGGGTGAGTTTGCACTCAAACCACAAAACAACCTTAATGAAAGTTCTAAAGCATGAAAATATAAGCCTTTTTTATGTTATACACAAGAGCTAAATCAGCAAGCAAGATAGGTAAAAAAACTATTGCAAGTTTGGGGAATATAAAGCAAGATGCTCACCCTTGAAGAACCTTTGAAGAACAAATGGTCCAGCCCTCTTCTTTTGATCAAAATCAGTCCAAAAACTCAAGAATCAAACAAACTTAACAGGTACAATATTGTTAGGAACATACATAAAAGTATATTCGGAATGCGTGACAACGCAAAGCAAGTGGGGAGCATAACAATGCTGCGAAAATACAGACATGTAAGTGGAGCATGCGGTCTACGCAGGCAACGAAATTGATCATAAGCATGCGGTCTACGCAGGTAATGAAATTGAACAATAATGCGGTCTACGCAATCAAAACATGCGGTCTTCGCAGGTAATGAAATTAATATGCGGTCTACGCAATCAAAACATGCGGTCTACGCAGGTAATGAAATTATTATGCGGTCTACGCAATCGAAACATGCGGTCTACGCAGGTAATGAAATTAATGTGCGGTCTACGCAATCAAAACATGCGATCTACGCAGGTAATGAAATTAATGTGCGGTCTACGCAATCAAAACATGCGGTCTACGCAGGTAATGAAATTAATATGCGGTCTACGCAAGTAATAAAATTGATTACAAACATGCGGTCTACGCAGGTAATGAAATTAATATGCGGTCTACGCAATCAAAACATGCGGTCTACGCAGGTGATGAAATTAATATGCGGTCTACGCAATCAAAACATGCGGTCTACGCAGGTAATGAAATTAATATGCGGTCTACGCAATCAAAACATGCGGTCTACGCAGGTAATGAAATTAATATGCGGTCTACGCAAGTAATAAAATTGATTACAAACATGCGGTCTACGCAGGTAATGTAATTAATATGCGGTCTACGCAAGTAATAAAATCGATTACAAACATGCGGTCTACGCAGGTAATGCAATTAATATGCAGTCTACGCAAGTAATGAAAGTGATTACAAACATGCGGTCTACGCAGGTAATGTAACTAATATGCGGTCTACGCAAGTAATGGAATGGTTGCAAACATGCGGTCTACGCAGGTAATGTAATTAATATGTGGTCTACGCAAGTAATGAAAGGTACTGTTACACAGCATGATTTGAAACAATTTGTGGAATTTCACAAGGCATGAAAAGGATACAGGGTGGGACATTCTTCGCACGCATCGAGCATTGCTCGCAGAAATTGTGGCCTGAGGTCAACTCGAAGGTTCACGTTTCAAAAGTGCGCGTCCTCGTATGGTTTAAAGTAACGAAGGTGCGAAAACACGTCGTTGACCTGAACACAGGCATGGAAGGTGCGTTGACCGCAAGGGGAGTTTCACTGGTATCAATTCTGATGCTTTGCTTCCTTGTCACTCTATGCTTTACTTTCCTTTTTCCTGGTAGTTTAAGCACATTGCACTGTCTCGGGCAGGTTTTATTTTTTTCTCAAAAATACACATTTTGCAAAACACGTGATGGGAATGAAACAATCCATTTTGTTCAAAAGATGTTGCATTTGTGGACTTTCTGTGCATCGCATCGCAAGGTATCACACCACAATGTGAACGAATTTTACTTTGGAAATTTGCATCATAATAATCAGGTAGTGAACCGACTTACAACTTGATAGGCAAAACAAAGACATGATATAACCAAACAAGCGTGAGTACAACTCGATAAACAAATCAAGAGCTCAAAGAGAGTGAAATACAACTCGATAAGCAAATGTACAATAACTTGTCAATCGGACAGGCGTGCCCCCGCAAGAATCGATCGCCGGGAAGGGGGTTGGAGGTGGTGAAGTTCCCCAATGCCTAGCATAAACAGCTCAGGAAACCAGAAGGAAGCCCACCGGCTTGGGGTAGAGACCACCGGCTGCAAGGAATGGCTACCGGCCATGAAATTGCTTGGTCGGCAAACTATTATGGTCGGTCGGCAAAGAGTTTGGCCGGCCAGCACTTAATGAGGGGATCACCAGAATGTTGACACCTGTCCCCCACTCAACCTTATCTCCTACAAAAGACCCCAGCTTCGTAGTTTTTCTCATTTTCACACTGATTTGCTCCAATGGAAGAGTTTCTTGCTCAAAATCTCACAGCTTGGATTGCTAGCTTGGATGGCTCGGAAAAAGTGAATTTCTGGGGTTTTGGCATAAATGCACTATTCACTCTGGGTCGCACCCCATTGCACCTCCCGTTTCTTCATGCCGCGGAAAGGTTTTGGAATCCGGTGACACATGTCTTTAGCTTCGCCGGGCAAGAGATATGTCCTACTTTTGAAGATTTCCGAGCCTTAATGGAGTCCGAGCGCGACGAGGAGCTCCTGCCCCAACTTAATTTTGGCCATGCCCAATCCTTAGGGTGCATGTGTGGACTCAGCATGCGTGACGCTCGGTCCCTAATTTGTGACGGGATGTTGGACATTCCGAGTTTGGCCAATCGATTTTCTGATGCTGGTGATCGCAACAACCATCACTGGCAAGGCTTCCGGCGACATGCCCTCTGCTTGTGCATACTATCCTATTTTCTATTCGTCTCAGGCTCTGGAGGGGCTAATGTCTGGCTGATTGAGGTTGCCCAAGGCTTGAGGGAGGGCAAGAGCTGTATTGCGATGACTCTGGCCGAGACGTTAATGGGCTTAGACGCC
This sequence comes from Camellia sinensis, assembly GCF_055761805.1. Lineage (NCBI taxonomy): Eukaryota > Viridiplantae > Streptophyta > Magnoliopsida > Ericales > Theaceae > Camellia > Camellia sinensis. The sequence continues at coordinate 60,914,604 of NC_138967.1, forward strand.
TTTTATCGCCATGAGACGACCAGATTAGCAGGGAGTCCACTACTACTACAGGTAATGTTTCCCACCCAATCTCGCATTTACGTATTGCTCACATCACTCGGCCCTCAAGCTCGGTCTTTTCTCACAAAAACCCTATTCTCACTTTTCTCTCCTCGTACATCTCTCTATTCTTTAATCTCTCGTTTTTCATCCCTCCCCAGGTATGGTTGATGGATAAATTGCAGGTTGTGGACTCTTGTCCCGCATATTCGGCTCGCGGCTACTTCTTTCGGCACCGTCTAGTCAATGCCTTGGGTGAGGGATGGTGGTTCGCTTGGATGTGCTGCTTGTCCGCAGACCGTATTGCTTGGCGGTGCCCTTGGTTGAGCCTTCCGGCAATGAGTTACAATATGCCCTGGCAGACTGGGATTCAATTGGTTGGTCTCACTCACTGTGTATTCTACTTCCCATTTCGGATTCGACGCCAATTTGGCCATGATCAGACCTGCCCGCCAGAGGGGATAGAGTATCCTGCTGCATTCCCAGCCCGAGGCGCACAGCTTGCTTGGCAGGCCACCGCGTGGAGGATGAGAGAACTCCTGGCCCCCGCTCTTACTTTCAGTTTCACTTTGTCTGACGAGTGCGTGGATTGGTTCAACGAAGAAGCACAGATTGGGCCCAACTTGGCATCAGAGGCTTCGACCAGCTCTGGGAGGGGACGCAGGAATACCTGACTTGACTATGCCCCAGATTTATTGCTTTATTAGTACTTTCAAGTTTTCTTTATGAATGTAATAAAAAGCAACTTCGATTGTATGCAAGAGCAGGAGAACTCTGTTTTGAAATCAATGAAATTGAAGGTTGTGGTACTGAAAATTTTCCGCTTTTGGTCCAAAAATGGTCAAAGTTGTAAAAAGATTATTTGAACGAAATCGGCTTTATTAAAACTTCTCAAAAATATTTTTGATATGGATCAGAACTGGACACGCCTGAGATCTGTCACTGAGATGCACAACCCCAGATCTCTGCAACTGGAAAGTTGCCCCTAGTTTGAGGAGCACTGCAGTACTGCACAGCAACGGAAAGTTGCCCCTAATCTGAGTGGCACTGCACTGGAGATTCCAATTGATGCTGATAGACAAAGATGACTGAGAGGATCAAATGGACAAAATTGATCGGGGAAGTGTTATGGCTGAACTTCAAGATGAAGCTGCCTACGTATCCCAAGGATGGGAATCAAGCCTTACGTAGTTCAGGCTTAGGTTCACTCGAGTATTTTTACTCTCCTTTTGCGCTCTAACTTTTGCCAAGGCCGCCCTTTGCGGGTTTTCAGCCTTGCGAGCTCAGTTTTTATATTTTCTAATTTTTTTGTGCTCTAACTTTTGCCTAGGTCGCCCTTTCGGGTTTTCGGCCTAGCGAGCCTCTCAAGGGTAGTATTTCTTCAACTTATCCATGTTGATCGGTTGGGAGAATTCTAAGCCATCTAAGTCCATCAGAACCACAGCTCCACCTGACCAGATAGCTTTGATGATGTAGGGGCCAGTCCAATTGGGTCTGAACTTGCCCCTTGGGTCGTGGATGGGAGCTCGGTTGTCCTTGAGCACCAAATCCCCTTCTTTTAGATTTATGGACTTAACCTTCTTGTTGAAAGCCCGGGCAATTCTCCGCTGATAACTTTGGACGTGGTACAGTGCTTTCAGCCTTCTCTCATCAAAGAGCATGAGTTCCTCAAACCTGCTCTGCTGCCAATCTGCCTCAGCTATCTAACACTCAGCCAATACCCGTAAAGACGGAACTTCAATTTCGATAGGTAGAACGGCCTCCATTCCGTAAACTAACGAATACGGAGTCGCTCCGGTAGAAGTTCTAATTGAAGTCCTGTAGCCCCACAGAGCAAACGGCAACTTATCTGGCTAATCCCGGTAGGTTTCGACCATCTTCCGTAGTATGTGCTTGATGTTCTTGTTGGCAGCCTCAACTGCTCCGTTGGTTTGCGGCCGGTATGTAGATGACTTATGAAAAGCCACGTTATACTTCCCCAACAAGTCAACCACTTCTTTCTTAAAGTGGGATCCATTATCCGAAATAATCTCGTTTGGCACCCCGTAGCGACAGATGATGTTGTTTCTGATGAACTTTGCGACGTGCGACGCCTTCAACACCGCGTATGATTGGGCCTCGACCCACTTTGTGAAATAATCTATCGCTACCAGGATATACTCATGTCCATTCGACCCCTTCGGGGTAACAGCTTGTAGACACCCCATTTTTGACCATCCTCAAGACTTGGACGTCACCGTTTGAACACTCGGTGATTATCCATGTTTGTGTTCGTTTGGAGTTCCCGGAGGTCTCGGCTCGCGCGCCTTGCCTCAGTATCCCCGAACTCGACCATTTAGTGTCTGGTTTTGCACCAAACACTTGCATCTTGCCCTTGAGAGGCAGGGTAGGGCTTGTAGACCATCCCCACCCACCACCGGCAGTGGCTAGAGGCCACCGGCTGGTGTTTGCTGCCACCGGCAATTTTTATTGCCAGCCGGCACTTTTTTTGGCCAAGACGGCACTTTTGGCCGGCCGATTGCTGTTCATCTGCTTTTGCAGATATTTTTAGACAGCTGTCTTGCTTTTGCATCCCTCCATACACGTGTATGGAGGGATCTCCCTCTTGTAAAGCTTGTCTTGTAAGCTTTACAAGACATATAGAGAGAGGCTTGTCTCTTGGCTAGAGAGGTTGGAGGGTTGAGATATTTTGAGAGCAAAAACAGCCATTGTTGAGCTCTGGTTTTAGGGTTTGAGTTAGATACATTTTCTATCTCTCTTTCCCTCTCATTTTGTACACTAGGTGTTTTGTGTCTTACTATTGCACACAAACACCTAGTGTTTCACCTTCCTTTGGCTCTTGAGGTTCTAAAGGACTGGTTTTGAAGTTTTAGCATTGGATTCAAGCTAAAGGAGGCCATTGGAGCACCATTTGTGAAGAAGGCTTCAAGGGTGAGAATCTAGTCCCATTTTCTCCCATTTTTGCATTGATTTTCTATCTATCTTAGAGTTGTTTTTGTGCTTATTGTATAACATAAAAAAGTTCTGTTTTTAGACCCTCTTTATTGTTTATTAAGAGTGTTTTGTTGTTTGAGGGTAGTTGACCACCCTTAGGCCTTGAAAGGCCTCATTTTGGGCCATTTTGTGCTAGCTCCGGGATTTTGGTGTTGGGGTCTCTTCACCACTGAAATCTTGAGGGATTTCAGTGGTGAAGATGATGCCTTGAAGTCCCAAGAAGGAGAGGGCCACCCCCTCTCCTTGTTGTCCTTGAAAAGGGCATGTTTTGGCCTCTTGAGAGAGCATTATGCTTGAGTGTGTGCTGAGCATGTTTAGGTTGTTTTTCATGCTTATATATCCATAATATAACATGATTTTAAATTGGTTTTGGTACTCCATGCATGCTTAGCATAGTTGCCATGTAATGCCTTGTTTATGCCTTAATGTGCCTTAGGTTGTTAGCCTTTGTTGGAGCATGTTTTAGGCTTAGTCTTGTGAAGATTATGTGCTTAATTTGCCATGTTCTAGGTCTGTCCTAAGTTGCTTGGGTCAAATTTGGCATGCACCATATAGCTCCTTTGTATTTGGGCTTGTTGGCCTTGGGTATGTGCATGTGTAGCATGACATCTTTGCATCGAATTGGTGATTTGGGGTCCCTCCACATGTTATTTCAGTCCCATTTCCATGCTTGTTTGATTGCCTTGCATGCCCCTTTAATGCTTTGGAAGCTTGTGTAGCAATGCTCCATGTTTTGGATTCTATGTATGCCTTTGTATTTGAGCCACTTAGATGCCATCTAAGAAGTCCTTTGGCCTTGTTTTGACATGCTAAAAATTTGTTTTAGTAGTTTAATGCATGTCATGTTTGTTGTGATAAACATGCTTCAAAGCTTCATGACTTGCTTCAAGTACTTGGACCATGCTTGCATGCACTTGCTTGTCTTGTTTAATGTGATTTGGCATCATTTTATAACATGATTTTAGAGCTCGCGTTGCATGCCAATTGTTCATGATTGCCTCTTTCAAGTGTGCTTGAATGTTGCTTGCTTTGTGCCTAAGTGTTGGGCCTTAACATGTGTATGTGTGCATGTATGTTTAGCCTTCATTTTTGGGCATTATGGCCACTGTTTTGGGCCTAACTAGAGCTGCCTAATTCATGTTTAAGACCATCCTTTGCTTATTTGCATGCTCACCTTGCATGTTTGCTTGTATCGGCATGTTGCATCCTTAGCTCGTATGCCTAAGTTGCATTGCATCTTGCATGCATCACCTTGCCTCTTGAGATGAGTATGATAGAGGTTAGGCCTCCTTGTGTGTTTATTTGGTTTGCATGCATTTTGAAATTGAAGTTGCACACTTGATTCTTTGGGCCATCATGCATGGAAATGCGTGATTGGTGGTCCGAGAATCGAGGCACATGCCCCTTTGAGTCATTATCATGATAAGGGACATGGTTGGTGCATACATGCCTTGAATTGTGCTGCCATGCTTTGTTTTGCCCTCTGTTGCTGTGAGTTGCAGGTTCTGCAGGCTTTCTTTGCCGATCGGCAGTTTAAGGTGCCGGCCGGCAATCTTTCCTCTGCCGACAACTCCATTTTGTGCCGATGGCCACACACCAGTGCCGGTGGTAATTCCACTCAGCCGGTGGCACTCCCCAGTGTCCAGGGATGCAGTCCTGAGGTTTTGACAGCCTCCAGAGGTGCAGAGGAAAGAAAACAGAGGCAGCTTGAGCATGGCGGCGCGTTTCCCGAGGCGATTTATCTGCTTTTCTTAGTTTATTTAATTCGTTAATTAAATTAATTTGTAATATTAATTAGCTTGCGTAGTTAATTAATCTGTAATATTTATTCGATCCCTCCGAGTGAGGGTAAAGATGTAATAAGTGTGCGTGAGTGTGTGTATGTCTTCCAACCTCGCGTCTTTCTTCCCTTTTATTTACCCGCTTATGATGGTAGATTAGGGCACGTTTAAATTAGCATACCTTATGCTACGCATGCGTGCATTCATGCATTTATGCTACATGTATTAGGCTCGGTACATCACACTAACTGCATTTGTACTTCAAATTCTAAACTGAATATGTGATAGTTGTGCATTTCTCACATGCCATGTTTAGGATAGCCGAGCCTATTCTAGCAACACGTTGTATGCGATGCATTAAGCACTTAACATGGACTTGGATCATGCATGTTTGCTAACAAGTTCTTTGTTTTGGCACGGAGTACGATATAAGTATTTCCGCTTTAGCATATCGCATGAGTGTGAATGTTGCCATGTCAGCATGCTTAACATGTGGCTAGATGCTTATGTGTTATAAACTGCTTGGATGCCTGTGGGTGAAGGTTGGATTGTTTGAGTTGGAAGAACTCATTGAAATCCGTGTTTTAGCCTTCTTGCGAGTAGCAAATCCAAAGCATTTTCCAAAACAAACGGATATGCAATGCTTGTTTCCAAATTAGGCAATCTAGTCTATACTTGTTTGCTGCGCGCATAACATAGTAAATTCTAGGCTAATAAATGGAATAAGAACACATAAAGTTTTCAAATACGGATATCACGGTTAGTAGAGGCCGGTCTTCGGACCGGGCGAAAGGGGGTGCTCATAGCTGACCTTCCCCAATCGTACCCAAGCTCCCGAGCCGAGACAACTCCGGTGATGACGGACATGTGGCCTTCGGCACCGAGTCAGGGTTTCCTAAATTCTCCCATAAAAAATATTTAGGTGGCGACTCTGTATCTGGCAAAGCAGTCCATGTTTGGCACTACTTTTTCAGAAATCAGTTTCTCAAAAACGATTTGCCAGATTTGGACTCTTTGGTTCAGATTAAGAACCGTGACACAAGTCGAGTCTGAACTGTAGTAACCCCAAATGAACAGAACGGGACTCATCCTCCCAAGGCGTTCGGGGACGTCTACACAGCTCCAATCACATCAATTCCCCAAACGGAAAATGGCCATGGGGACGTCATGTTGTACAGCTTGGACGGTGGGATGTTCATACGGTTTGCATGGATTTGGCATTTGTGGCATCGCCGAACAAAGCCGATACAATCCTCCTCCATGGTTGACCAGTAGTAACCCTGTCTGAGGATCTTTCTGGCCAGCATTACTCCATTCATGTGCGCACCGCACTCCCCTCCATGGATGGCCTCCATCAGGCGTTTCGACTCTTCAGCTTCTACACAGAGCTTATGCATTCCTAGATGACCCCTTTTGTACAGCTTACCCCCGCAGATGATGAACTGAACAACCATTCTTCTGATTGCCCTCTTATCCTTGGCATTTGCCCCTAGTGGATACGTCTCCTTTTCCAAGAAGTTCCAAATATCGTAATACCAGGGGTTGTCGTCTTGAGCCTCATCTATGGCGGAAATTGACTCGTATGCTGGTGCAAACTTCTGATCAATAATGACCGGACGCATCCGGACTCCGGACGGGATGTCTATCATGGAAGATAGAGTTGCTAGTGAATAGGCGAACCTGTTGTTCTCTCTTACTAGATGGGTGAAATTTAACTTCTCAAATCGAGGAATTAACAAATCCAAGGTTTGGTGGTAAATTATCATCCTTTCCTCTTTGACTTTCCAGTCTCCTTTTGCTTGAGATATAACAAGGTTCGAGTCCCCAATGACGTCCAACCGTCTTGCCCCTAGTTCCAGGGCCGCTTCTAGGCCAGCAATACATGCCTCATACTCCGCTTCATTGTTCGAGACTTTGAACTGGAGCTTGAATGCTAAAGGGATACGGGAATCATCAGGCGCTATCAGCAACACCCCTATCCCATATCCATACTGGTTTGACGCCCCGTCAAAGTACATCGTCCAAGTTTCATCTTCGATGTGCAGAATGGCTTCTTTTGGGAATAGGTACTCAACCGCTTCATCCCCCTCAACCGGGTGGTCGGCAAGGAACTCCGCTACTGCTCTTCCTTTCACTGACTTGCGTGTTATATACTTCAAATCAAATTCAGAAAGCAATAGCAGCCAGCGAGCTAGCCTACCCGTAAGTGCTGGTTTCTCGAAAAGATATTTGATGGAATCCAAACGTGAAACCAACATTACAGAGTGAGCTAACAGGTAGTGCCGCAGCTTCCTGGTAGCCCATACCAAGGCCAAACAAGCCTTCTCCAGCGGTGTATAACGGGTCTCGTAATCCAGCATCTTCTTGCTCAGATAGTAGATGGCCCTTTCTACTTTGTCCTCTGACTCTTGTGCGAGCATGGAGCCCATGGTAGTCTCAGTTACCGAAAGATACAATATCAACGGTCTCCCTGGCTCTGGTGGTGACAACATGGGCGGGTTCTGTAGAAACTCTTTGATCTGTTCAAAAGCTGCTTGACATCGGCCGTCCCATTGGAACTTCTTTCCTTTCTTCAGGAGACCAAAAAGTGGTTCACAAGTCAAGGTTAATTTAGAGATAAACCGTCTTATGAATTGCACTTTACCCAGAAAGCCTCGCACCTCCTTTTCAGTCCTTGGTGGTGGCATTTCTAAGATGGCCTTGATTTTGGAAGGGTCGACCTCGATGCCCCTTTGTGTAATCAGAAACCCTAGCATCTTCCCCGCTGTAACACCGAATGTACACTTCTGGGGATTCAACCGCAGCCGAAACTCTCTGATCCTTTGAAAGAATTTTTGAAAGGCGGTGTGGTGGCCCTCTCTTTCTTTGGACTTGACAATCATGTCATCCACATACACCTCGACCTCTTTATGGATCATATCATGCAATATTGTAGTTGCTGCCCGTTGATAAGTAGCTCCAGCGTTCTTCAACCCAAATGGCATCACTCTGTAGCAATATGTCCCCCACGGGGTGGTGAATGCAGTCTTCTCCCGGTCTTCGGGTGCCATTACTATCTGATTATAGCCTGAGAAGCCATCCATAAACGAAAGTAAGGTGTGTCCTGCCGTGAAATCCACCAATTCATCAATGTGCGGCAAGGGAAAGTCGTCCTTCGGACTGGCCCTGTTCAAATCTCTGAAGTCTACACAGACCCGAATTCTGCCATCCTTCTTCGGTACCGGAACAATGTTGGCCAACCAAGTCGGGTATTTGGATACCAGCAGGAAGCCTGCATCAATTTGTTTGGTGACCTCTTCCTTGATCTTAATGGCCCAATCAGGGCGGATCCTCCTGAGTTTCTGCTTGACAGGTCGGGCCTCGGGATCAAGAGGGATCCGGTGCTGTACAATCTTAGGATCGATTCCAGGCATGTCTTCGTAGGACCACGCGAAAACATCTTTGAAATCTTTTAATAAAGCGACTAAGCGCTCGCGTTCCTCAGAAGACAACGTGGACCCGATCTGGACCAGCCGCGGGTCCTTCTCAGTACCAATATTCACAGTAATGATTTTGTCCATTAAGGGTTTAACAAATCTTTCCTGCTCTTGATCAATTAACTGTTGCAAAACCGGAGGAATTTCTTCCTCGTCGTTTTCATCAAAATTTTGAAAATCCTGATTCAAGCAATAAATCAAAGGCACAGAAAAATACTCAGAAACCACATCCACGTCGTTCTCATTAAATACTTCCAAGCTGTCGGATTCCTCTGTTACAACAGACTCAAAAGAAAATGAAAATGACGACCTAGACAGGACTGTGGCATCCGGGTTATCACCCCCAGGAATACCGGACTCAGACTTAGTCGAGCTGGAACCTGATTCCGACGCACAAGATTCGGTGGAATCAGATTCCGGCTCACTACCTGACCCGGTGCTGCTAGATAAAAAGCCTTCTTCATATTGCCAGATGAGAGAAGGTGCGATGGACGCATCCAAAATAGCTGATGGTAGGCCCGCAGCCGCTTCATTCCCGATCACACAAACCGAGGAGCTATCCCCCAAGCACTTCTGTTCGATCGGAGGATCTGAAAGCAGACACGCCAGCGCTGCCCCCATTTCATTTTCAGCGTCCTCAGACGGTACTTCCTTACTTTGCTCAGCCTCAACTGATAGATTTGCCTCCCCTTCGACGTCGTCATTCTCAGGTAGCTGCAGGTCAAAGAAGATCTCGAACCCCGGTACGCGCTTCTTCTCCGCGTTGAGCCACGGCTCTGGGAAGCCACAGAACGGAAAGTTCTCCCCCTCCCGGACGAAGCGTCCGTTTAGGGTACCCCGAATGGGTCGGTGCATTAAGTCAAAGGGCTTTCCCATCTGTTTCGCTCTGGCCCTTCCGGCCATTTCCTTTCCTTTTCTTATCCAGTCCTCTTTGGTGGGTAGATAACCCAATCCAAAGGTATGAGGGTTGTGCGGCACTTCGGCCAATGCTGCGACACCTTTCCGGCCGCTCTTGCCCAATCCCATCCCGGGGATGTGCTGGAGTTTGTTCATGAGATAGACTGCTTGGGCACTGACATATACCCCTTCATTAGCTGCCATGATGTCCTGTACAACCCGAGCCTCAGCCAAGGTAAAACCTGATATGAACACATCTTCCATACCGTGTTCAATTTCTAGAACAGGCGTGGATACTTCTGGCGGCGGATGAATCGATGAATTTCCGAAGACAATGGCTACTCCCTTCCCATAGGGGTATTTCACCACTTGATGTAGGGTAGAGGAGACCGCCTTCACCTGATGCAGCCACGGCCGCCCCAAAAGCAGGTTGAACGTTGCAGGAACCTCCAAGACATGGAAATCTATCTCGTGCTGTCCCGGCCCAACCTTTGTTTGAAGCTTAACTGTTCTCATTACTTCCCGGCTTGTGTTGTCATACGACCGAATTACCTAGGCCATTGGCACAAAATCCGCGACTTTCAAACCAATCGCATAAGCTGTCCTTGCCGGGCAGACGTTGATGGCGGACCCCGTGTCGACAAGAACCACGAGTATCCATTTATCTCTGCACTCCACAAAGATGTAGAGTGGCTTGTTATGGTTCGCACCCTCGAGTGGCAGTTCTTTGTCAGAAAAACTCAATGCTGGGGAACTTCCTCCCGAAAAGACTAAGCCCACCAGCTGTTCGGGCATGGTGTCTATGGAAAGCTTGGCTTTGTCCATGGCTGTAAGGACGGCTTGTCTATGTACTCGAGAAGCCATAAGCAGTCCCCAGATGGAGATGTCTGCTTGTATCTTTTTCAATTGTCTCAATACGGCCTCATCCTCGAGTTGCTTTTCCTTTTGCTTCTCTGCCCCCTTATCTTTTCCAGACGCCTCTGGTTGATCTAGGTGTGGAGGCTTGAAATACCGTCCACTCCTAGTCATGTGATCGACTTCGCCGATATACCAGGTATCATCTGGTTGGTTACCTTCCCAATCTTCGTCCGTGTGGGCCAGACATAGATCGTCGTCTTCCCACCACATACCATCTGCAGCCGATAGGCATCTGTCTGGTTCTGGCATAACTGTCCCGATATTTGCAGCACCTTTTATCCCTATGCTCGTAGCATTCTCCATTTCTGTACTTGTGGCAGTCTCAACCCCCACATGGCCTTTTGCCTTCCTGACCCTCTCAGAATCTTCGAATCTTTCCTGTTCTGACTGTGTCAATGCAGTAGATTGTTCAATGATCCCTGTACTCAAAATGCTCCATTCCTGAGCGAAACTCTCGACACCGGCGCTCTCCGGCGATGTATTCTGTTCTTCGACCTTCCCGGCTGCTATTGACGCTTCTACCCCTGCCGGGCCTTGTTCTGACTGAAACTCTCCTACCACATCTGGCTGATCGTCCAACCATCCCGTGGCCTCTGCCGATTCTTTATAATCGAACCAGTTGACGGCTGGGTCTTCTGGATCTTGGTTATCGTAAAACTGGAACTTGGCAAGATCCTCTTCCACAGCTGTCAAATCATCCGTTCCCTGTCCTGGACTGTCCCCTTGGATTGCACACAGCTCTCCCCCAGCTGGAAATTCGACATCTAGTCTATTCTGACCCACTGGTGAAATGTAGTCACTCGGACTGTAAGCGTTCCCAATATCACTCCCAGATTCCGCAGACTCTAGTTTGACAACCCCCCTTTCCTTCGGAGTCTTCTCCCTCCTGCTCTCGATGGTCACCACCACTGGCTTGGGTTGGGTTATGGAGGCGTCCATCATGCACAAATCAGTGCAATCAGGAAGGGAAACCTCCGGCTTAGGCAGGTAGGAGGGTGTGATGTAGATACTAGGATCGTAGGATGCGACCCCAGTGCGGATGAAATTGATTCTTTTGGGTGGTGGAGCTTGGTTATGTGTGGGGAGAGGATTTGTAGTAACATTGGATTTCTCAGGAGGTAAAATCACCCCATTATCAATGAGATCTTGGATCTCATGACGCAATCGAAAGCACAGGTCAGTGTCGTGACCGTGCTGCTGGTGGAACGCACAATACTTGGCTGGATTGTGGGCAGCGGGGAGTCTTTCCGGTAAGGGCCGCGGCTCTAGGGGCTTCAGATGCCCTTTTCTAATCAAAACCCCCAAAGCTTTGGACAGGGGCATATAAAGCGGAGCGAAGGTTCTGGTATTTCTGGGAGGGTATTTGGCTGTTTGTGGGTTGCTTCCGGACGCACCGGAGAATGGTGTGGCTGCCGTAGTTCTTGGGGAAGGGTTGGTGGTGACCATACTCACTTCGGAAGTCCTGGTAGTCGTAGCGCCACTCGGGCCTGCATTAGTATTACGATTGAAAGTTCTGCGGGGCTGTTCCCAGTCGTTATCAATCAGGCCTAGTTTTAAGGCATCCTCGATTTGCACCCCCATTTCATATAGATCAGCAAAGGTAGGGAAGGGTATTACAATCATCTTCTGCATTAGTTTCGGCTGAAGATTGCGCACAATCATCCGAATCTGGTCTTTGTCCGTGGGTCTTAAGGTCATCATCGAAGCCTTAGCCCGCCATCTGGTTACAAATTCTGAGAAACTCTCCTTGGTTTCTTGTCTCGTTGTCTCGAGATCCCGGGTCGTGATCTCGATTTGTGTGTTATACGAGAACTGCAGGATGAAGGCCTCAGTCATCTCGTCCCAACTTCTCTTGACGTCATCTTCCAATTTTGCATACCATGCGGCCGCTACACCCGACAGGGTCCGACCAAATAAAGACAGCTTCTGCAATCTAGTGAGGCCCATTGGCCTTAGGACGTCTGAAAATAGTCGCAGGTGTACCATGGGATCCTCAAATCCGTCAAAACGATCGATTTGTGGCATCTTAAACCGATCTGGCAGCGTCACGGCTGCGTCAGTGTATCTGTCTCCAATGTCCGGGATGGACTTCACACCTTGAGATTTCTTGAATAGCTTTTCAAGCTTATGCATTTTTAATGCCACAGGGTCTACTTCGGACTCGAAAGGAGAATCCGATAGATTGATAGGAGTGGGTGACTTGGATTGTTGAGGTAGAATCGGGGGTGGAGTTGGCCCCGTTGGGATGTCTGTATCTTCTTGGACATTCCGGGCGTTTGGCATCTCTTCGGGTATCGGAACCCTTAGTGGGGGAGGGACTTGCTATGAAGCTGACGCCCCAGTTTGCTGCTACAATCTCACAATTAACTCCGCTTGCTCACCCATAACTGTGGCTTGTTGTCTGGCGAATTCTGCCTGTCGGACAGCATCCTGCTGCATCATTTTTATGCTTTCCTGAAGTTGGCGCACCATCTCCTCTAAGCTAGCCATACTATTCTGCTCTGGTTGAATTACTGGTATGCGTTCCCTCTCTGTGGGTGAAACAGGACCCTGATCCCTACTGAACTCAGGTGGGGTAGATAAGGCCCTCTGAACTGACTGTTGAACCGATGCCCTCTGCCTAGTTGCCTTCCGTTTAGTAACCGGGGGTAGAGAGTGGTACACCGGTTGTCCTGCTATCAGATCCTCAGATCGATGGAGTCGGCGACCTCTGATCCAAAGTGCTTGGGGAATGTCTACTGGGTTGGAAGCAATGATGCTAAACTACCTAGCAAAAAGATAAATAAAGCAATAAATAAACCAATAACCGGACAGCACAACGGCATAAAATAAACATATAATACACAGTTGGGTATCCATAATACATAGTCAGTAAGCCGAACACACTGTTCCTCAATATTGATCACTGTTTCCCAAAATCTCTGTTCCCAAAACTGAACCTGATACCCGCAGATAACTGATTCATAAACTGATACTGATGCCCTCAGGCCTACTACTCAGTCCTGCAAACTGACATGCACGTTCCTGTAGAGCAACACTCTAAAAGCACATAGCAAGTAAAGAGAGCCAAAACACCCCTATGTTGGGGTAGGATTTCCCTGTCCTATTTTGTTAGGAGCTAGGGTTTCACTATGCACGCAGAGATTTTCAAACAACCTAACATCGGGTAAGCAGCCTGTCCTAATTTGGAATGGTCACTATGATCCGAATATGCACTAGGTCGAATGGTCGAAAAGGGTACCCCGGTAAACCGGGGTTTGTGTTCCTATACTATCAGAGCCCATAGCCGGTCAGCCTTATGGTCATGCCTTGACAAGACAAGCCTCCGGCAAACCGTTCAGGAATGGCAGATGGCAAACACTGTGTTCCTAGGCGCACCAATGCACATGCAATGCAAAGAAACACATAAGTGAAATCAAAACAGGATATCACGAGTTCGAGTCAAGCTCTCTAAAAGTCCCCAGTAGAGTCGCCAGAAACTGTAGACGCGCCTGCGGAGGGGGCCTTATGCTACTACAGTTCGGACTCGCGATTTTGTTGTCGCGGTTCTTAATCTGAACCAAAGAGTCCAAATTTGGCAAATCATTTTGGGAAACAGATTTTTGAAAAAGTAGTGCCAAACATGGACTGCTTTGCCAGATACAGAGTCGCCACCTAAATATTTTTTATGGGGGAATTTAGGAAACCGTGACTCGGTGTCGAAGGCCATATGTCCGTCATCACCGGAGTTGCCTCGGCTCGGGAGTTAGGGTACGATTAGGGAAGGTCAGCTATGAGCACCCCCTCTCGCCCGATCCGAAGATCGGCCTCTACTAACCGTGATATCCGTTTTTGAAAACGTCTATGTGTTCTTATTCTGGTTATTAGCCTAGAATTACTATGTTATGCGCACGGCAAACAAGTATAGACTAGATTGCCTAATTTGGAAATAAGCATTGCATATCCGTTTTGTTTTGAAAAGTGTTTTGAGATTTGCTACTCGTAAGTAGGCTAAAACACGGATTTCAACGAGTTTTTCCAACTTGGGCAATCCAACCTTCACCCACAGGCATTCAAACAGTTTATCTCACATAAGCACTTAGCCACATGGTAAGCATACTATCATGGCAGCATTTACACGCATGTGGTATGCTAAAGCATAAATACTTACATTGTACTCCATGCCAAAACAACAAACTAGTTAGCAAAAATGCGTGTCCTAGTCCATGTCAAGTTTGACTAATGCAACACATACAGGATGCAATTAGAGTAGGCTCGGCTAACCTAAATATGGCATGTGAAATGCAACCAATTGATTTCACGTATTCAATTTGGAATTTTGAAATACAAATGCAGTTAGCATGATGTACCGAGCCCGGTGCATGCGGGACAAATGTATGGATGCACGCATGCGTTGCATAAGGTATGCTAATTTAAAAAATGCCCTAGTCTACCATCATAAACAGGTAAATAAAAGGGAAGAAAGACGTGAGGTTGGAAGACATACACACACTCACGCACACTTATTACATCATTGCCCTCGCTGGGAGGGACCGAATAAATATTACAGTCCGAATGATAAGCAAATAAAATTATTACAGAATTTTTTATTAATTAATAAAAAAGAATGCAAAGAGAAAGGAAAGGGGGGGCCGTCGCTTCTGCCTCGGGATGCGCGAATGATGCATGCTCGAAACCCGGCTCGCCTGGAAAACCCGTACCACATTACTGCCACCTCTGTTTATACTGCCCTGCTTCTCTGAAAATTCCCAAAGTCCCAGAACAGGTTCCTTGCATGCTGCAGAGTACCACCGGCTAAGGGAAATTACCACCGGCCGTGCACAATTCCCACCAGCCGCTTTTGGATCTAACGGCTGTAAACAGATTGCCGGTCGGCACTAAATTCTGCCGGTCGGCAGAAACTTCCTGTAGAAGATAGTTTTGACAGCAAACAGAGGACAGACAGTATGGCATGGGATTTCAGGCATATGTAAGCATGGTCATGCTTCCTATCATGCTTTAAACTCAAGGAAGCATGGCCCTCGATCCTCGAGCCATCAATGGTGCATGATAGCCCAAGGGATCAAATTTGCCACTTGATGTAAAGATGCATGCAACAAACAAAATGAGAACCAAAGCCTTATCAAATCGGAGTCAAAGGCCTCGGTGACCGAGAATCAAGGCACATTACATCACTTGAAGTATGAATGTCCCTTGATCCCCACATTTGGCTTGACACCCCAAACCAAATAATGCAATGCATGTTATGCAAACATGGCTTAAAATGGGACATGATACCAAGATGCAAGGCATGTCAAGTGTGGTGCAACTAGTATGGCAAGCATGCAATGTTAGGCATACGAGATGCAAATGTAGTGCAAACATGGGCTATTTAGGCAATAGGATCGACATGTTACAACACTTAATGAAGCAATTATGCAACAAACATGAGATAAGCATGCAAGGGTGACCATAAACCACAAAGGGGCAGACATCAAACCATCTTAAAACAGTGGCCAAAAGTGCCTAAAATGGTGGACAAACTCTCATGCCAACATGCAAGCCAATGGTCTCAAAACTAAGGCACAAGAAGGGAAGTACCTCACTCCCATAACATGACCAATCATAGCATGATTTAGACAAGTAAGAAACAGAATTTTTACAGGCAAAATAGGGCTCCAAACCCTCCTAATATGGCAGCTAAGATGGCTCCAAAGAGGCGTATGCACTAAAGTTCATGTGTAGGCACACGAGGGCACACCTTCAAGGCAAAAAAGAGGTCACAAATGCACACATATGAGCATGATTTATGGATTGAAATATGGTCCTAAATGATGCCAAAACATGAGGATGGTCCAAACTATGCATGCTAGAGGTCAACATACTCAAAGCTTACAAGCCAAAACACAAAGAGATGACATCAAACAAGGCAAACATGGCTGAAATAGATGACCAACAGACCTCAAACATGATAAAATAATACCAAAACCTTCATGGAACCATGCCAATATATGCAAGAATCATGGCCTAAGCACAGGGGGCATTTCTAGGCCAAATGGAGCAATACAAAGCAAGTACTTTAAGCATGCAAAGAGACATAAATCCGGCCAAAAACAGAGGTCACACATGACCTAAAACACCCAAAAAACTTCTGAAATGAGGCCAAAAATGATCAAGCACACATGCTACCCTTTTAAGCTAAAAAGCAAGGAAACAAAACAATGAAGGGAGAGGGGTGTCCCTCCCCTATGCAAGACTTCAAACCACCTTCTTTACCACTGAAAATACACTGGTTTTCAGTGGTGAGGAGATCAAAACACTGAAGTAAACAAAGCCTTACCAAAGAGGCATCAAAAGGGGCCAAACAAGGCCTAATAGGGTGAGTTTGCACTCAAACCACAAAAACAACCTTAATGAAAGTTCTAAAGCATGAAAATATAAGCCTTTTTTATGTTATACACAAGAGCTAAATCAGCAAGCAAGATAGGTAAAAAACTATTGCAAGTTTGGGGAATATAAAGCAAGATGCTCACCCTTGAAGAACCTTTGAAGAACAAATGGTCCAGCCCTCTTCTTTTGATCAAAATCAGTCCAAAAACTCAAGAATAAACCCCCCAAGTCCCTCAATCTCGGAGCTAGGTGTAATAGTGTGTGTAATGGTGCAAAAGTAAGGTAAAAACACACTTTTAGGCCAAAAAACACACACAAAGGAGGAGAGAGAGGGAGGTATAGAGATAGGGTGTATCTATATCTCTAAGCTCTGGTTTTTGCTTACAAGTCTCTAACCTAGATCAAAGAGGAGAGCCTTCCTCTTATAGGACTCCCTCTTGCAAAGCTTATACAACAAGCTTGCTTAGAGGGAGATCCCTCCATACACGTGTATGGAGGGAGGCAGAGTTGGTGCCAGCTATCACAGCTGGCACAAAATATCTCCATAAAGTAGATGAACAGTGGTCGGCTGCCCAAAAATGTTATTTCGACAAAATTTAGTGCCGACCGGCAACAAAATATGCCGACCGGCAACAAACAGTGCCGACCGGCAATAAAAAGTGCCGATGGAAGCAAAAACCAGCTGGTGGCCTCTAGCCACTGCCGGTGGTGTGTGGGGATGCCTCACAAGGCATTCCTGCTCCTCCAAGGCAAAACACAAGTGTTTGGTGCAAAACCAGACACTAAACAGTCGAGTTCGGAGATCCTGAGGCAAGGCGCTTGAGCCGAGACCTCCGGGAACTCCAAACGAACACAAACATGGATAATCACCGAGTGTTCCAAGCTGTGACGTCCAAGTCTTGAGGATGGTCAAAAATGGGGTGTCTACAGATATCTAGCCAAATGTGAGCCTCGGACAGGGAATGAAGTTGGATACTCTACCCCCTCTTTTGGGCAAGTCTGGTCATGTCCAAACTGATGCTTGAATCGGAACGGAAAGTAGAACACACAGTGTGTCAGGCCAATCAGTTGAATGCCAGGTTACTGAGCCATGTTGTAGCTCATCTCGGGCTGATCAAACCAGGGGCAATGCCAAGCAATGTCAATAGCAGACCTGTTGCACATCCAATGGCACCACCACACTTCGTTCGAGAAATCAACTAGCTATTGGCAGAAAAAGTATGCTTGGGCTGAGTATACGAGGCAAGAGTCCACTACCTTCAGCTTGTCCATAAGCCATATCTGGGGAGGGATGAAAGAAAAGAGAGATTAAAGAATATAGAGGTGTACGTTGAGAGAAAAAGTGAGAAAAGGGCTTTGAAAGAAAAATAGAGCATGAGTGCCGAGAGATGTGAGAAATACATGTTAGAAAGGGTAGGAAACATTACCTAAAGAAGTAGTGGACTCCCTGCGAATTTGGTGGTCTCTCGCTGATGGAAGGGGTCTAAGCCCATCAAAGTCTTGGCCAATGTCAAGCCAATGCAACTCTTGCCCTCTTTCAAGCCTTGTGCCACTTCAATTAGTCGAATGCTAAACCCGCTGAAACTAGGGGCAAGGAGGAAATGAGCCAACATGCACAAACAAAGGGCCTGTTGTCGAAAACCCCGCCATAGAAGGTCTCCTTGATTGTCGGCGTTAGAAAATTAATGGATCAAACTGGGAATGTCCAGTTCTCCGTTGTGAACCAAGGAATGGCCCTCATGTAGAGTAAGCCCGCACATCCTTCTCAAAGCTTGGATATGACCAAAACAGGGCTGAGGCAAGATTTCCTCATCATGTCGGGACTTCATTAGCACTTGAAATTCTTCGATTGTCAGGCATAGCTCTTGTCCTCCGAAGCTAAAGACATGCGTAATCAGGTTCCAACATCTAGCTTCGGCATGTAGGAATGGAAAACAAAGCAGAGAACGACTCAGCGAGAATAGCGCATTTATGTCGAAACCCTAGAAATTCAACTTTTTCGAGCCATCTAAAGTTGCAATCCAATTTGAGAGTTTTTGGTCAAAGAATGGCTCCATTTGTGAAGAATTTGTAGCTGAAATGAAGAAAATACGAGGTCCAAACCTTTTGTAGAAGATAAGGTAGTGAGTGGAAGCCAGATGTCAACATTCTGGAGGTTCCTTACATTGATGGCCGACCGGCCACTAGTGATGGCCGACAAACCACTTTGGTAGCCGACCGGCACAATGGTGGCCGACATTCTCTATTTATGGCCGACCCATGGCCGACAGCTATTTTGCCTATTCTCTTGTTCACCTGTGTGTTGAGAATGCTGAAGATATGTGTTTTGTTTTGTTCTTTATGTCTTGTAAGGTCTTGTTTTGAGCCCTTTTAACTTTAGCAAGTTCATCGAGTTGCATTTGAGTTATTTTGTTTTGTTTATCGAGTTGTTTTGTTCATCGAGTTGTTGTTATTTTGATTATCGAGTTGTATTACTTTGATTATTTCAGTTGTTAGTCGGTTCGTTACCTGATTCAGACTGTGACAATACGAGTATTTGGTTTTCAATATCAAATTCAATCTCATTTTCATGAATGCGGTGCTCATGATGCAAAATACAACACTTTTCAAAAATACACTGGTTTTTCATTTCCGATCATAGTTGTTTTTACAAAAGTGCAGTACAAGTTTTCAAAGCATAAAACCCACCTGTACAAATGTGCTAACGCTACTAACAAAAAGAAGCTAAGCAAAACCTACAGAAAATCAGCGTTGGTCGCCTCAGGCTTGAGAAACCCTATTCGTCTTCTTCCTCGGAGGAGGGGACCCTGCGGTACTGTTTCCATCGGCGCCACTGTCTGAACCAGAATCAGAGTCTAAACCAGAATCGTCTCCGCTCTCCGCCTCGAAGCCTTCCTAAGCATCAACACTCCACTCTTGGATGACTCAGTATAGTGGCTCGCTGCCTCCTCGGCTTTGCTAGTCTCAGCCTCGTCATCGCTCAGAATGGGCTCTGAAAGGCCACTCTCATCTCGGGTGCCCCTGGCTCTGCCTCGGCTGCATGCCGGAGCTTGTCTCTCTCTCCTCCCTATCGCCGGATGAGGTTCCGCTGAAGTTGGTACTGCAGCTACCGCCGGCGCTATCAGTATGGGTGGAACCTAAAAAAGCAGTTGTCATATCTCAGCCACAGTGTGCATATCAGATGCAAGTATGATGTGTAGAATGAGCATATGCAAGAGTCAGATACAGTGCATGAATACTATATGGAGGTGGAGTGTTTCAAATGCAGTGTAGTATGAGGAAGTTTCAGTTTTAATGTGTCAGTGGAAATGTGATGACTGGAATATGAGAAAACTGAAGAAAAGACCTGAATGTCGTGGAAGTCGAGCAATGCCTCCCTCCTCAATATTATGCCCTCGAATGAGGCTAATAGCTCCAGCAGATCCTTGGTGTATCCTAGGGGTGCCTGCAAATGCATTGGGAATGATCAATGTCCAGAATGAACAAATATCAAAAAGGGATGAGAAACTAAAATGTGGTACATACCGGGGGTGCGTCATGAGCTCTGACATATCTATGCCCCGGTACGGCAGTCTCAATCGAAATCTAATATGCCTCCCTAGTATACCGCCAACAAGTGAGAGTAGTAGGCAGCTTCGACTAGCCGGTCCTCTACCTCGCTTGAGAAGCCCCTCTTCTACGGGCTCTGGCTACCCTGGTCGCTCTAGGTCCTACCCTCGTAGCAGGAGCTCTCGCCTCCTCACCTCCACGAACACTGGTTAGAGATGGCATAAAGTGTGTCTGAATGAAGACCGTCTAATCGCCCTCGACTCAGAAGTATTCTGCCTCTAAGCCCACCATGAACTGGATAACCCCGTCAACAGATAAGCTGTCTGCTGACCTTATGAACGCTAGCGGCGTCATTAGTATGAATGGGGCAGGCAGACCTAGAGATTGATGCACGACTCTCTCGTCTACGTACCAGGCTCGACAAATCGGACCCTCAAGTAGAATACGGTAGCGTGAAATGCCCAAGGCCGCAGTGTACCGGCCTCAAACCCCCATCGGTATCGTAACCCATGGCTGCCACGTGATCTGCAAATAGAAGATGAATAGATTGTTTGCCGTCGTTGGTTGCTAATATGTGAATTAGAACAAATAAAGAGCAAATATGATAACCGTGTTCTAGGTTACCTCGTGGGCAACTATGGTGTCAAAGTAATGCCTGAAGAAAGTGAAGGGCTCGTGAGTCCTGCGGTGAAGCTGACCATTATACACTCGCGAATAGGGGACTGTCAACGGAACCTCCACTGCAAGCTCTGGGGCAAGAGTCGGGAAGTATGCATACAGCCATACTGTAGAGAAAGCGATATGATATGTGATCAATAAAATTCAAACAGATATAGAAAATGCAAAGCAGAAAGCATACAGTGCATAAACAGATATAGAAAATGCAAAGCAGAAAGTATATGTATTGAACAGATGTAAAGCAAGAAATGCTGAACAGAAAATGCAAAGTGTAAAGAGGAAAATGAGATGTGACCTTCCAGGCTCGCCAGTAGCCTCCGATCAAGTGTCCACTCCTGCGGGAGGTCAAGCTCATATAGCCGTGTAGAGTGGCGAGGCCCGCCCCGCCCCAATCATAGAAACTCACTCGAAGAAGGACCACCAATGCGCTCAGCAAGTACAATCCAACAGTGTTCACCTTGTTCGCGAATAGGGTGGTACCGAGGAGGAACATCATAAAACCCCGAGCGTACTGCTCTATCTCCTCTATTGTCTCTAGCTTAGTCCCTCAGAACTACTCCTTGAACCAACTGTACCTGACCATAGTTGTTCGGAACAAAGGTGGGCACGCCTCCAGTAGCTCAATCTAGGTAGCCTCCTACTCCTCCATATCAGGATCAAGAGGAATCGGATCACCCCCTATGCCTAGGCCTGTAATCATGGCAAAGTCGTAAGGAGTCATCTTCATCTCTCTAGGAGTGGAAAGGTGGAGAGAGTTGGTGGTGTCCCACTATCTCTCCACTAGCGCTCCAAGAAGTGGACGGCTCGCTATAACTCGTGTCAATCCAGAGCAGAATAGGCCGAAACTGGCCTCGTCAACAATATCTCCTATTCCTGCGGGGAGTTCGTCATACCAATCTCTAGCCGTCGTGGCCCCATAGCTCCTGCATGCGCGAGAGTCACCTTGTAGCGGAGGACAGATGAACCAGTGTAAATACCGTTAGATGAAAGGAAGTGCAAAACAAATACAATGGCAGTGATGAAAGTACAATCAGATAAGAGACAACATAAGAAATGCAAGTAAAGAACATCAGATGCGCAAGTGAATAGAGTTTGTAACTCAACGGCAACGGCGGAAAGATGGGAATCTGGCTCCCTTAGTAGGAGGTTCGTTGGCACGTCAGTAGCAAAATCAGTGAAGTGCCTAATGCCTCCAGGAGGTAGAATGTGCATCCGAGGATGATACCTCGCCGGATCAAAAGGCCTCGCTCCCAGTGGCAATGGCTCCGTCTTCGCCTTAGAATCAAACTCCGCCTCAAACTCCACCTCTGGAGGAGCTCCATCATGTGGTATGTCATCTGCCATCTGGAATATGGGTGAAGAGTCGATGAACAGTGAAGAAAATGGAGAAAATAGGGTAAACTTTGAAAAAATCAAACCCTAGGAGAGAGAAAATGGAAGAAAAAGTTAAAGCCCGGAATAAAGCACCAAACTCGAGAGAAACTCGAGGGGAACAAGCCTCAAGTGGTGAAACTCCAAGAAAAAGCAGTAAAATCAAATTTCAATAGGTTCAAAACGGAGTAAACTAAGAGGGTTTAATGAAGAACATGTGCATGGGGTGTTGGAAAATGCGTATAAAGCTCGGATCTAGAGAGAAGGTCTAGAGAGAGTGAGTGAGGATTTTCGACTTTGGAGGAGTGAAGAAATGAAGTATGGGTGAGTATATTTAAAGACCCGAGGTGAAAAGACCATCTTGGCCCCGATCTGCCATCGGTGGCCGACAATCTTAAATGGTGGCCGACAGGTGGCCGTCCAGTGCCCAGTGCTCCTATTTTGTGTCTTGATATTGTGGTTGTCCCTATTTCCTAAGAGGTGCAATGGAAGGTCACTGTTGAGTTCAAATTCTCTCTGCAGAAGCTCGAAATTGTGTTTTTGGTGATCGTTGTTCATCACTTATTGAACGAGGTGTATCCTTTTTGCATGTCGCAACTCTTCCGAGAGGTGAATCGGAAAGTTGCTATTGAACTTGTTTCGTTAGAATACAATTTCATTCTTACATGGACTATGCATTCCTTTATTACATATGTAGAACGTGCATTTCACATATGCTATTGGACACAATACATATTTCAATCACGCATGGAACATGCATTTTGTTATTTAGCATGGAGTATGCTGTTAATTGCACATGGAGCATGTATTTTGTATTTTGCATAGACCATGCATTTTTTTATTTAGCATGGAACATGCTGTTAATCGCGCATGCATTTTGTACTTAGCACATGCATTCAATACTTTGCATAGAGCATGCCTTCCATTATTGTAATTGCGTATAGAACATGCACCCTTAATATGTTATACTTGTTGAGTTTTTTTTACGCAAGCACGATATTGTATGTACGGTCTGTTCAGAGGGGTTCCAAATGAAGTCATTCGTGTCCTTCGAATCACATCCTTTTACTCATTCTCCCCGTGCGTGAGATGCGTTAGGATCATTCCTTTTGGTTAAAAACATTCGGGTGCGTCCCGGTGTTTACACCACTCCTTTTGGTTAAAAGCATTCAGGTGCGTCCCAGTGTTTACACCACTCCCTTTGGTTAAAAACATTCGGTTCTGTCCTGGTGTTTACACCTCCTTTTGGTTAAAAGCATTCGGGTGCGTCCCGATGCTTACAACACTCCCTTTGGTTAAAAGCATTCGGGTGTGTCCTGGTGTTTACACCACTCCCTTTGGTTAATAACATTCGGGTGCGTCCCGGTGTTTACACCACTCCTTTTGGTTAAAAGCATTCGGGTGCGTCCCTGTGTTTACACCCCTCTCTTTGGTTAAAAGCATTCGGGTGTGTCCTGGTGTTTACACCACTCCCTTTGGTTAAAAGCATTCGGGTGCATCCCGGTGTTTACACCACTCCCTTTGGTTAAAAACATTCGTGTGCATCCTGGTGTTTACACCACTCTTTTTGGTTAAAACTATTCGGGTGCGTCCCAGTGTTTACACCACTCCCTTTGGTTAAAAGCATTCGGGTGTGTCCTGGTGTTTACACATTCTTTTGGTTAAAGCATTCCGGTGTGTCCCGGTGTTTACACCACTCCCTTTGGTTAAAAATATTCGGGTAAGTCCCAGTGTTTACACCACTCCTTTTGGTTAAAAACATTCGGGTGCATCCCAGTGTTTACACCACTCCCTTTGGTTAAAAACATTCAGGTGCGTCTCAGTGTTTACACCTCCCTTTGGTTAAAAAGCATTCGGGTGCATCTCGGTATTTAGACCACCTTTTCCCCTCATGCGTAAGACGCGTTGGGGTTGCATGTTTTGGATAAACACATTCGGGTGTGTCCCGGTGTTCACACCACCCTTTTTCTTCTGTGTGTAACACATTAGGATCTCAGTTGAGACCTCAGGTGCTCCTAACGGTCGCTCTTCGCCTTTCCTGCGCGTTGCATAGTTAAGTTTGCATAATTTTCTTACATCATTTTTGTATGAAATGTGGTTTGGTTCGTAATTCCCATGTGTGGCGTGTTTACTTACTTTTGTGCTTGAGGTTGCTATACCTTGTTTCAGTTTGTTGGAATGTGGCATTTTCATTGCATAGCATATGCATCTAAATGTTTCATTACAACCTCATTACATGGTCATAAGTTATGTTCCTGCATCATGCATATTGCTTGCATCTTGCCCTAGAACTACGCTGGTTTGATTCCTTGCAAAGGGACACGTAGGCAGCCTGCGAGTACAACTATTTTTGTCTTGCTTGTTTGTTTGTCCAAGTCTTCGGCCTTGTCAAAATGGGTCGTCTCTGGACTTTGACATTCACTCTCGTCATTTCATGACTTCCGAGTTCTATCAAAGAGGAGCAACTGTAGACACCCCATTTTTGACCAGTCATCCCTTGTGCATTTGATTATGGTTACATGTGTTCATTTTGAGTGCCCAAAGTCCTCGGTAGAACGCCCTGTCTTTGAGCCTTTTGACCTTGTCCTTTCTGTACCTTGTTTTGGATCAAAACTTGGTGCCTGGAACTTGTGATGACCTGTCGGCCACCACTAGAAGCTATCGGCCATGGCCCTTGGTTGTCGGTCATTGGTGTGGCTAGTCGACCACCAGTCTCTTTTTCCAGATATTTGTTGATAGCTGCGCCAGCTGTTAGCACAATTAGCTGCATTTCCCTACACATGTATGGTAGGATGTTTCTAAGCTAAAGGCACGTTTTCCTATATATAGGGGGATTCCTCCCCCATTTTTAAAGGTTAGAAAATTTAGAGCAAAAATCTCCCTCTCTAGATTTCTCTTTCTCTATCTCTCTTACAATTTTGTGCCTAATTGTTTATTTTCTCTACACTTTTGCATACACATCCTAAATCAAATCCTCTTACCTTTGAGCTGAGGTTACTTAGGGTTTCTTTGAGCTCTTGGATGTGGTTTTAGCTTGGTTTTGTGCCTAGAATTGCCCTTTGCTTCAAGAGATAGTTTACTTGCCTTGTTTACTTTGTTTTGCAAGCTTGTTTTACCATCTTTTCTTACTGTTTTGGGGCTTGTTTTGAATTGAGAAAAACTCTGTTTTTGTGGCTTAAAAGTGCTGGTTTGAGCCCTCTTTTAGTTAAGGTGTGGTTCACCCTTCTTACTTACTAGTTTGTAAAACTTTTGTGCCTTTATTCATCACTTTCAAATCAACTTTTTTTGGGCCTTTTAACCACTAAATTTTAGAGGTTTTTCGGTGGCAAAAAACTTATTTTGAGGTCCAAATTTGGAAGGGTTAGCCTCCCCTCCTTGTGTCTTGTTTGTATGCCTAGTTAGCTTCACTTGTTAGCATGTTTTTATAGATTAACTTAGTTGAAGTCCAGCATGTTTTAGCCTCTAAAATAATCTATTTTGGATTGGTTAGTCCGTTTGAGTCTTGTTTTGCATAGTTGCAGTGTAACCCCTTTCACTAGCAGGGTGTTTTAAGGCTTTAATCATCATTGGCGTGAGTTGATTGCATGTTTTAGTGCTTTTTCTACTTCATTTTAGCACTTAATCATTTCTGCAACCTCCCTCCTTTCTTGGTTTTATTTTTTCTTTGAAAGTGGTTTTGTAGACGTCCCGAACGTCTCGGCCCCCACGCGCGAGATTTTGGCACGAAATCCGGTTTTGTTCATTAGCATACTACAGTTCGGACTCAAATGTCACGGTTCTGAATCTAATCCCCCAAAGTGCAATGTAAGACCGATAAATCACCAAAGAGTCCAAATCCGGCAAATCGTTTTGAAAAGTTGATTTTTGTAAAGAAGTGCCAAACATGGACTGCTTTGCTAGATACAGAGTCGCCACCTAAATGTTTTATTTTGAGAAATTTAGGAAACCCTGACTCGTGCCTAAGGCCACGTGTCCGTCATCACCAAAGTTACCTCGGCTTGGGAACTTGGGTACGAGAGGGGAAGGTCATGCAATGAGTACCCCCGCTCGCCCGATCAAAGATCGGCCTTTACTAACATAATATATTGTTTTTGAAAACGCATGCGTTCTTATTCCGGTTATTAGCCTAAAATTACTATGTGATGCGCACAACACACAAGTATAGACTAGATCGCCTAAGTTGGAACAAAACATCTCATGTTTGTTTGAAAATGGTTTGAGGGTGCTACTCGCAAGTATGCTAAGACGTGGATTTGCCACCCTCGGGCATTCAGGCAGTTATATCATTTAAGCAAATAGCCTCATGGCAAGCATGCTGTCATGGCAACACTTACACGCATGCAAGATGCTAAAGCATAAAAGCTTACCTAGTTAGTAATCAATGCATGATCCTAGCTTATGTTTAGATGGCTAATGCAACGCATGCAAAATACAACTAGAAATAGGCTCGGCTATTCTAAAATGGCATGTGAAATGCAACTTGATACATGTATTCAAGTAGGAATTGAAATACAATGCAGTTAGTATGGTACGCCGAGCCCGATGCATGCAATACAGATGAATGGATGCAAACATACAAACATAAGGATGCTAAATGAAACATGTCCTAAAACTAACCATCGTGAGCGGTTAAGTAAAAGGGAGAAAGACGTGGGGTTGGAAGACATTCACACACTCACGTACACTTATTACAAAATTCGCCCTCTCAACGGAGGGTCCAAATGAATAATACAAACCAACTAGTTAATCAACTAACAAGCTTCTGAACCACCTCATGGACACTCTGAGAGGTTATCGGCTAAATGCTATGGCCATCAGCCAAGTGAAAGGGTTCATCGACCATTTTTTATTCCATCAGCCAAAGATTGTTAGTCGATTGGCACTGAAGATAGTCGATCGACCATATCTTCCTGCAGACTGCTCCTCTTGCTACAACAGAGGACAAACAAGGGCATGGCAATACATTTGCAAGATAATGTTTGCGACTACACCCCTTATCATGTTTAAGACTCAAAGGAGTGTAGTGCTCGACCCTCTGGCCACCAATCATGCATTTCGATGCATGATGGCCAAAGGAGCCAAGTGCGCAATTCAATATGGAATGAATGCACAAAAATACATGAATGCCTCACACTCCATCATGCTGGATCAAGAGTGTCGGCGACCGAGGATTGAGGCACGTTTTGTTACTTCAAGTACAAAACGTCCCTTGGTCCTCGTGTTTGGTTTGACAACCCAAACCAAGCATAATGCAATGCATGCAACACGGAAAAGCTATGCAATGCAACATAAGCATGCCAAGTGCAATATGACTCAAACATGCACACAAGGCTAAGATAACGAGCACGCCAAATGCAATGCGACCTAAACAAACATGTGACAAAATGCAAGCTAGCAAGCATGCAAAATGCAACCTAAACATACAAACATGCATGGCATGCAAAGATGAACAAGCATGCAACAACATGTAAACTAACAAGCATGCAACAACATGCGACATGTCAAGCATGCAACAACATGCGAAGATGGACTTAATCCAAAATGGGGAGACCTCAGCCACGCCCAAATCAGTGGCCAAACATGCCACGAAATGATGGAATGAAATGCAAAATGAGCATGCATGCCAATTGGCCTAAGAACTAGGCAACAATGTACAATCCTCAAACATTAGCAAGAAGTGACAAACATGATAATGTGGCAACAAGGTAAGCTCTGAAATCATGCAAGGAGTGGTGCCAAACCACTCAAACAAGTCAAGCAAAGCATGCAAGGAAGCTCGAGGCTTAAGCCTAGACAAGGTGCTTGTACTAAGGCCATATCAACCAAGCCCCAAAGGGCCAAGGTGACCCAAAACAATCCCAAGGCAGGCAAAAACAAGGCTAGAACATGCATGGAATGAGGCTAAAACATGCTAGAAAGGTGAACACAAAACATGAAGCATGCAACGCTAACAAAGAGGTGTTACACTACACCTATTTCAACCAAATATGGCACAATTTAACCAATGAAAAAATAGAGTTATGGCATGTCAAAATAAGTCCAAAAATCCACTGAGATGGCATCCCAAAGACTTAAGCATAGAGGCATGCACAATGACCCACTCTTAAGGCATAAAACACCAACTCTTCAAAGCATTGAAAGGATGACAAATGCAAGTGTATGGCTACACTTCATGGACTAAAAATATCATTTCAAATGATGCAAAATCATGAGAATGGTCCAAGTAATGCATGTTAATGACTAGGACACTCAAAGCCAACAAGCTAGAATGCATTGTAGCTATACAAAGCATGGCCTATATGAACAAAACAACACAAAACAGATCTCAAGCATGGTAAAACATGACTAGAAGTTTCTTTGAGTTGAGCCAAAACATGCAAGAATGATGGTCTAAATGCATGAGGCATGTTAAGGCAAATGGGAGGATTGCAAGGCAAGTGCATGATACATGCAAGATGCTGTTAAACCAACTTTGGACAGAGATATAACATGGAAAAATAAGGCCTAATACCTGCTGAAATGAAGCCAAAACATGCTAAGCAAACATGCTACCATTATGAGCCAATAATGCAAGCAAATGAGACACAAGGAGAGGGGGGTGTCCCTCTCCTATTCAAGACTCCAAAACCACTTCTCCACCACTGAAAATCCTCTGGATTTCAGTGGTGAGAAGGTCAAAACAAGATAGTTCCAAAGCCCAAAAAGAAGGCACAAAATAAGGCCAAACGAAGGCCTAAGAGGGGGTAAACTACCCCCAACCAAAAAGTGACCTTAAAAAATCATCTCAAGCATGAAAAATTAGAACTTATTGTAGTTTAGAGTTAAGCTTAAAACAATATGCAAGAGGGTCTAAAAGCTTAAGCCAAAATGGGGTTTTAAAAGGTAGAAACTCACCCTTGAAGAACACCTTCAAGAACACCACTCCAGCACCCTTCTTTGAGCTTAAACCACTCCAAGAACTCCAAAACCAAATCCCTAGTACCTTAGCAACCAAGGGACGGTGTATTGCTAGGTGCTCTAGTACAAAAGTATGAACAAAATGCACTTTCAAGCACAAACACACACAAATATAGAGAGAGGGAGATATACAGCGAGAGTGATATACGAGCTCTATATCAATTTTTCAGAACCTTTGAGAAGGGAGGAGGAGCTCCCTTCTTATAGGAATTCAATTCCAAAGCTTCTTGGAGAAGCTAGAACAAGGTGCAAATCCCTCCATACACGTGTATGGAGGATAGGAATTGTGCCCACCAGCTGTCACAACTGGCAGAAAATATATGCAAAAAATAGATGGAAAGGTCTTGGCTCAAAAATATGGCCGATCGACCGAACAAAGTGCCGATCGGCCAACACTTTTGGCCGATGGCAAGAAAACACGGCCGATGGCATCATGCCTTAGCCGATGGGTTGAGGGGATGGCCAACAAGCCACCCTCTTCCCTCAGAAGCAAAAACACAAGTCCTTGGTCCACAACCAAGCACAAAACAGACAAGTTGAGAGATCCTAAGGCAAGGCGCGCAGCTGAGACCTTCGGGAACTCAAAATGAACACGAGCATGGGTGATCATCGAGTGTTCAAACAATGACGTCCAAGTCTTGAGGACGATCAAAAATGGGGTGTCTACAGTTGCCCCTCTTTGACAGAACTCGAAAGTCATAAGATAACGGGAGTGAATGTCAAAGCCCAGAGACGACCCATTTTCGACAAGGCCGAAGACGTAGACAAGCATACAAGATGACAAAGATATGCGCCCGCAGGCAGGGGCAAGATGCAAGTGACATGCACAATACCGAACATAACTTATGATCATGCAAAAAGAGTTGTAATGAAGCATAACATGCAACAGTTTGAGCAAGAAAAAAAGAACCAAACTACATTTCATGCAGAAGGGATGTAAGAAAATTATGCAATTCTCACTACGTCTCACCCGGAGAAGACTAAAAGCGACCACCGAGGACACCTGGAGTCTCAAACACAACATCTCTTAATGTATCACACGTAAGAGAAGGGAAGGAGAACAACAATTCTTAGCGTATTTCACACAAGAGAAGGGAAGCAATTCTCAGCGTATCTCACGCAAGAGAAGGAAAGAGCAATTCTTAGCGTATTTCACGCAAGAGAAGGGAAGAGCAACTCTCAGCGTATCTCACGCAAGAGAAGGAAAGAGCAATTCCCAGCGTATCTCACGCAAGAGAAGGAAAGAGCAATTCTCAGCGTATCTCACACAAGAAAAGGAAAGCAATTCTCAGCGTATCACACGCAAGAGAAGGAAAGAGCAATTCCCAACGTATCTCACGCAAGAGAAGGAAAGAGCAATTCTCAGCGTATCTCACGCAAGAGAAGGAAAGCAATTCTCAGCGTATTGCACGCAAGAGAAGGAAAGCAATTCTCAGTGTATCGCACGCAAGAGAAAGAAAGAGTAACAATTCTCAGCGTATCTCACGCAAGAGAAGGGAAGCAATTCTCATCGTATCTCATGCAAGAGAAGGAAAGAGTAACAATTCTCAACGTATCTCACGCAAGAGAAGGGAAGAGCAATTCTTAGCGTAAGCACTGAGAAGTTACGCAAACATCGGACTGAGTCCCAATGCTTCCAACAAGGGTACAGCGTAAACACCGAGCGCACCTGGGTGTTCATAGCTAAAATAAAACGAACTCAAAGGACGGGAAAGGTCTCACCTAGAATTCCTCTGAATAAACCGCACACACAATACCATCCGGTTGCACCAGCCTCAAATGAACCGTACATATAATATCGTGGCCTGCATAAGGAAGAAACTCAATAGGTACAAAATGGTAGCAACATATGTCCAGCGTTAGATCAAGATAACATTTCAACGCGAGATAAACGCAAGTATATACAATGCAAGTGAAAAGATGCACGACAATGCAACTAGAACGAGCATACCAATATAAGTAAAATAGTACATAACAATGCAAGAGAGAGCATGTGCCACAACGCATATAGTGTGTGCATAACAATGCGAGTGAAGCGTAACAACACATGTAAGTGAAGCACGCGTGACAGCGCAAGCAACGTGTATAAGGAAGAGAGGCATGTGTTCAACGAAAGCATGGTAAAGACATGTTACTCGCGATGTTGAGATGCAACTTCAAAACAAGATGACGCATACTCAACGCAAGAACGAAAAGACATATAACAAGCGCACTTATTACAGACATGATGAAACATTGTAATGCAACATAAAGCAATTCTTGAATTTCGCAATGTACAAAAGGATATGAAAAGGATACACCTCGTGCGCATCGAGTGTTGTACACGGAAGACACAGTTCGAGGTCAACACGAAGACCGGTTAAGCTTCAAAAGTGTACTTTCTTGCATTCTCTTGAGAGATAAAGGTACCAATCAACAAAACTGACCCAAACAAAGGCATTGGAGGTGCATCGACCACAAGGGGAGGCCATCGGCCACCCATCGGCCACAAAAGGAGCTCATCGGCAAAATATTTAGCCGATCGGCTAATAATTTGGCTGATCGGCCAAAAATGGCAGTTTCGGGGCAGTTTTGTCATTTAGCCACGGGTCTTTAAATATAAGGTTCCAAACCTTATATTCTCACTTCACCCTAGCTCGAAAAACATTTCTCCCTCTCTCTAGGTGATTTTCTTCGCTTCGATCCGTGTTTTTCTCCCATTTTAGAGTCTTTTTCATCGTTCGATTCGTGAAACCCTCTTCGTTTCACACACTTTGAACCGAACAAAACTCGCTTTCGGTGTCCCTTTCTTGGTTTTTACCATTTGGGGTTTGTTTCCCCCGAGTTTACCTTGATCGTTGTGCCTTTTCCACATTCTGACCTTTTCTTCCATTTTTCACCCTCTCGGGGTTGACTTTTGGGTTGACTTTTCGCATTCTTGCTTGTTTTTCGCATCCTCGGTCATTTTCGCACTCTTCTTGAGATGGCAGACGACATTCCACGGGGTGGGACTCCCCCAGAGATAGACATGGATCCTGAGGTTGAGCTCTTGCCTCTTTGCGTCCGACCATTCGATCCTGCGACCTATAGGCCGGCGATACACGTGTTGCCTCCCCACTACTAAAAAGTAGGGCTTTTGAGTCGGCAGCTTGCCGTCGCAAATAGCGGATTTGCCGACGCAAAAACTTTTTGCGACGGCGTTTCGACGGCAACTCAAGGGACGAAAATGGTGGGGTCGCAAAAAGTTTTTGAGTCGGCAATCTGCCGACGCAAAAAGTTTTAATTTTTTGAGACGGTAGATTGCCGACTCAAAAAGTGGTTAAATGTTTTAAAAAATTTAACTCATAATTTTCTCACTGAGGCTCCCAAGGTTCGAACACACACCCATTTGGACAAGTTGACCCAAGGTCAACGCACTACACCCACTTCACCACCACACCTCTTTCAAATATTAGACGAGATATATATTATTTATAGTATATACACTCAATATTAATATAAAAGTATATGTATAAATAAATATATTTATTAAATATAATCAAGTAAATAAATATATATCTTGGTTATAAATTTTTTTTTTTTGCTACGGCATCAGTTGCCGACTCAAAAGGTCTAATTTTTTGCGTCGGCACAAATTTACCGATGCAAAAGGTCTATGCCGACTCAAAAGGTCTATCTTTTGCGTCGGTAAATTCAACCGACTCAAATAATACTATCAAATATTAATTTTTTGTGTCGGCCAACGGTGCCGACACTAAAGGTTTGGTATTTGAGTCGGTAACTCTGTGCCGTCTCAAAAAGGCTACCTTTTGCGACGGTAAAATTTGCCGACTCAAAAAACCGACTCAAAAGACCCTTTCTTTAGTAGTGCCCGATGGCATCCGCCACTTCAGAAGTTATGCGCAGGGTGTGTCACTGGAGCTTTTGCTGTGCGAGCCAGAGTCACATCTGTCTTACGGCGCCGCTGAGGTATACTCCTTCTCTGTTTCATTTTCTGCAATGTAGAACATCTGACTGCAATAATCAATTCTGTTCTTTAACTGCTTAACCCAGATACACTGATATGTCATATGCTGTAGTTCATCGTGAGCACACCAGCACCCAATATCTGTGTAGACTCAAACACATGCACACACACTGCATTTTCAACTGAATAACCCGAACATACTGATACATCATATGCTGTAGTTCACTGTGAGCATACCCGCACCCAATATCTGTGCAATCTTGAACTCATGCACACACATTATATATTCAACTGAATGCATTCAAAAACTGTATTTCTAACATTGCTTCACAACTGCTTGTTTTGAACACAGGGAGATTCCCACGCCTTCCAGGGGTAAGGGAACACCATTGCCCGTGGTTGGTACATGGAGCTGCCCGATGCGGTCCGCCACATCGTTGACCAGGCCAGCTTCGACACTTTCTGTATGGGACTCTCGCGCCTCACTGCGAGTAGGCCCCTTCTTGCTGCTTTGGTGGAGAGGTGGTGGGATACCACTGATTCCTTCCACCTTTCTGCTACGGGGGAGATGATGATTGTAGGCACCCCATTTTTGACCATCCTCAAGACTTGGACGCCACCGTTTGAACACTCGGTGATTATCCATGTTTGTGTTCGTTTGGAGTTCCCAGAGGTCTCGGCTCGCGCGCCTTGCCTCAGGATCTCCGAACTTGACTGTTTAGTGTCTGGTTTCACACCAAACACTTGTGTTTTGCCTTTGAGAGGCAGGGTAGGGCTTGTAGACCATCCCCACCCACCACCGGCAGTGGCTAGAGGCCACTGACTGGTTTTTGCTGCCACCGGCAATGTATATTGCCGGCCAGCACTATTTGTTGCCGGTCAGCACTATTTAGTGCCGGTCGGCACTGTTTTTTGCCAAGATGGCATTTTTGGCCGGCCGACTACTGTGCATCTGCTTTTGCAAATATTTTAAGACAGCTGTCTTGCTTTTTGCTCCCCTCCATACACGTGTATGGAGGGATCTCTCTCTTGGAAGCTTGTCTTGTAAGCTTTACAAGACAAAAGCTTCTATATAGAGAGGGGTTGGTCTCTTGGCTTAAGAGGTTAGACACTTAAGATATTTTGAGAGCTTAGACAGCCATTGTTAGGGTTTGAGTTCTAGGGTTAGGGTTAGATACACATCTTATCTCTCTTTCCCTCTCTTTTGTGCTCTTGTGTGTGTTTTAGTCCATACTATTGCACACAAGCACCTAGTGTTTCACCTTCCTCTTGGAACTGAGGTTCTAAAGGACTGATTTTGAAGTTTTGGTGTTGGATTCAAGCCAAGGAGGGTCATTGGAGTACCATTTGTAAAGGGGTCATCAAGGGTAAGAAACTAACATCTTTATTCCCCATTTTTGCACCTTATTTCTACCTGTCTTAAATTCATTTTTGAGCTTGGTGTATAATACAAAAAAGTTCTGTTTTTAGACCCTCTTGATTGTTTATTAAGGGTGTTTTGTGATTTGAGGGTGTTTGACCCCTCTTAGGCCTTGAAAGGCCTTATTTTGTGCTATTTTGTGCTAGTTTCGGGACTTTGGTGTTTGGGCCTCTTCACCACTGAAATCTTGAGGGATTTCAGTGGTGGAGATGGTGCCTTGAAGTCTCTAAAAGGAGAGGGCCACCCCCTCTCCTTGTTGTCCTTGAAAAGGGCATGTTTTGGCCTCTAAAGGGAGCCTATGTTTGAGTGTGTGTTGAGCATGTATAGGCTGTTTTTTTTCATGCTTATATATCCATAATATAACATGATTTTAAATTGGTTTTGGTACACCATGCATGCTTAGCATACCTACCATGTAATGCCATGTTATTGCCTCAATGTGCCTTAGGTTGTTAGCCCTTGTTAGAGCATGTTTTAGGCTTAGTCTTGTGAAGCTTTTGTGCATATTTTGCCATGTTTTAGGTCTGCCCATGGTTGTTTGGGTCGGATTTGGCATGTATCATATAGCCCCTTTGCATTTTGGCTTGTTGGCCTTAAGTGTGCACATGTATAGCATGACATTTTTGCATTGATTTGGTGATTTGGGACCATCCACCATGTCATTTCAGACCTTATAGTATGCTTGTAAGCTTGCATTTGATGTCCCTTTAATGCCTTGTAAGGTTGTCATCTCATGCTCCATGTTCGTGCCTTCATGCATGCCACCATGTTTAGGCCCCTAGGATGTCGTGTCATTGTGTTCTTAGCTTTGTTTTAACATGCTAAACCTCTGATTTTTTGTCCTTCCTTTCATGCCATGTTTGGTGTTGCTAAGAGTAGTTCAATACTCCCTTTAGCTTGCTTTGAGCTTTGATCATGCTAGCATGCATTGCTTGTGTTAATTGGTAGGTTTGGAGCCTCTAATTCATGCATATTCATTGTTTACTTTGCATGCCATTAGCCCACATTATGCCTCTCCCAAGTGTGCTTGAGAGTCGCCTTTTTATGCTTAAGTGTCGGTCCTTGTGTGCATGCATGTTTGCATGCCATTTCGCCCTCATTTTATAGCACTTTGGCCACTGTTTTGGGCCTTATTAGAGCTGCCTAAACCATGCTTAAGACCACCCTTTCATTGGTTAGCATTACCTCATGTTTGCTTGTATGCTTGCATAAGTGTCTTGACATGCCATGTTGCATCCTTAGCTTGTATGCCTAGGTTGCATTGCATCTTGCATGCATGCCTTATTCCTTGATTTGGTGATAGGAATTGGGCCTTGTTTGTTTGATTTGGTTTGCATGCATTTGAAATCAAAGTTGCATACTTGATCACTTGGGCCATCATACATGAGAATGTGTGATTGGTGGTCCGAGAATCGAGACACATGCCCCTTTGAGTCATTACCATGATAAGGGACATGATTGGTGCATATATGCCTTGAATTGTGCTGCCATGCTTTGCCTTGCCCTCTGTTGCTGTCAATTGCAGACTCTGCAGGCATTTCTTGCCGACCGGCAGTATACATTGCCGACCGGCAGTAAACAAGCAGCCGATGGATTCATTTTGTGCCGGTGGCCATATCACACTGCCGGTGGCAATTCCATGCAGCCGGTGATGTCTCCCAACATCCAAGGAAGCATTCCTGAGGTTTTGGCAACCTCCAGAGGAGTGAAGGAAGGAAAACAGAGGCAGCTCACGCATGGCGGCGCATTTCCCGAGGCGATTTACTGTTTTCTTAGTTTAATCAAATTTGCTTAGTTGATTAGGCAATTTGTAATATTTAATTAGCTTGCGTAGTTAATTAATTTGTAATATTTATTTGGTCCCTCCGAGTGAGGGCAAATCTGTAATAAGTGTGTGTGAGTGGTGTGTATGTCTTCCAATCCCCACTTCTTTCTTCCCTTTTATTTACCTGCTTTGATGGTTAGTACTAGGGCACGTTTAATTTAGCATACCTTATGCTATGCATGTGTGCATTCATACATTTGTATTACATACATTAGGCTCGGTACATCACGCTAACTGCATCCGTACTTCAATTCCCAAATTGAATATGTGGTAGTTGATCGCATTTCACATGCCATGTTTAGGGTTAGCCGAGCCTGCGTAGATTGCATTTTTGCATGTGATGCATTAGCCATTTTTAACATGAACTAGGACATGCATGTTTGCTAACTAGTTTACTGTTTTGGCACGGAGTACGATGTAAGTATTTATGCTTTAGCATCCCGCATGCGTGTGAGTGTTGCCATGACAGTATGCCTGCCATGCGGCTAAGTGCTTATGTGTTAAATTGTTTGAATGCCTGGGGGTGAAGGTTGGATTGTTTGAGTTGGAAAGACTCGTTGAAATCCGCACTTTAGCCTACTTGGGAGTAGCAAATCCAAAACATTTTCCAAAACAAACGGATATGCAATGCTTATTTCCAAGTTAGGCAATCTAGTCTATACTTGTTTGCTGCGCACATAACATAGTAATTCTAGGCTAATAAATGGAATAAGAACACGTAATGTTTTCAAAATCGGATATCATGGTTAGTAGAGGCCGGTCTTCGGACCGGGCGAAAGGGGGTGCTCATAGCTGACCTTCCCCAATCGTACCCAAGCTCCCGAGCCGAGACAACTCCGATGATGACGGACATGTGGCCTTCGGCACCGAGTTAGGGTTTCCTAAATTTCCCCATTTAAAAAATATTTAGGTGGCGACTCTGTATCTGGCAAAGCAGTCCATGTTTGGCACTACTTTTTCAAAAATCTGTTTCTCAAAACGATTTGCCAAATTTGGACTCTTTGGTTCAGATTAAGAACCGCGACAACAAAAATCGAGAGTCCGAACTGTAGTAGCATAAGGCCCCCCTCCGCGGGCGCGTCTACAACGATGACTCCCTTTGACTTCTCGATGCTCACCGGCATCGAGGTAGGGGGTGATCCGATCCCCTTCGATACTGATATGGATGAGTGGGACGCCGCCCAGATGTACCTGCTCGACGATCGGCCTCCTCTCTCCCAGCCAGGATTTGTGAGGTACTCTTGGTTCGAGGACCACTTCAGGATTCAGGTGCCCACGACTTGCGAGGAGGAGGAGCAGTATGCCCGCGACTTCATCATGTTCCTGTTGGGGACCACACTCTTCGTCGACCGGGCGAACACTATCACCCTTTACTTGCTGAGCCCACTGGTGGATGTAACCAGGATCTGTCGCTATGACTGGGGCGGCGCAGGCCTAGCCACACTTTATGGATATATGAGTTCATCTTCCTGCCGCAGCGGACACTGGCTCAGAGGCTATTGGCGAGCCTGGGAGGTACATTTTCCTTTTCTGTCATTTCAATTCTACTTTACATTATCTGTACACCACACACACTGCGCGCACGCAATCTGCTGGCTATACACTGCACACACTGCAAATATGAAATCTATTTTGCACTACACACTGTTCTTTGATTTCTACTTTATTTCGCATTCTGCTTTATCTGATAAGCATACTAATATTTGCCCTGTTACACTCTACAGTTGTGGGTGTATGCCTGCTTTCCTAGGCTTGCCCCAGTGCCGGATGAGGAGATCCCCCTCGACGTTCCATTCTCTCACCGCTTCGATGTGAGGTGCAAGCGAAGGCCACGGGAGTCTTTACTGTTCTTCCGCCGATACTTCGACACCATCACCGCCGCAGAGGTATGTGAAACTTTACAATTTATTTAAGCTTCACTTTATATTGTACTTTCAACAGTAGATAACACACTGTATATCATTTGCAGATCACTTGGCAGCCCTTGGCTTCGTTGCCTGACGCAGTGAAGGAACAGTATGCGGGTGCTCGAGAGACTGTCCGGTTCAGGGTTTTGCTGGAGGGTCCAATCTGCCGAGCTTGGTACTTGGGTGAGCACTTCCTGCGCCAGACCCTTGGCTTATCGGAGCAGATAGTTTTGGGGCCACCTCCTTCCCATATGAGGCATATCGAGAAGTACACCTTTGAGGAGATGATAAACTACATGATTGGCTGGGACTCAGACCCCTTCAGAGATGAGGACGACTACGCTGAGTTCATCTAGACTTATCTGATGTGGCCTCTGACCTGTGCCCGTCGAGTCGAGAGAGAGAGGACTACAGCACCCGCAGCAGGAGCAGGAGCATCGAGGGCGGCTCAGGCCCGTAGGAAGAGTGGGTCCCGGAGAGGACAGGGAGTCGGGTGGCCAGAGCTGCCCACCACCATGACATGCCAAGGGCAGGGTGGGGAGATGTACCAGATACCCATCGCTCCTCCTCCGGCTGATCATGAGCTTGTTGGAGTTAGTCGCTCGACCCCGGTATGTACTGCTATACTTTGCATTTTGTACAGTCATTTCATTTCATTTGATATCCCGCAGAATACTAATGATTTCAACACAATTGTAGGCTTCCATCGAGTATACTAGACAGTCTTTGGAGCTGACGGCCTCAGTGATGGGGATGCTGCAGCGGAGCATAGACTTGCTCACCATCTATAGGATCCCTGTGAGTTCTTTCAACCTCAGTTTCAAAACCCTGCACATCTGTTCCATACTGATCTGATACATCACATTATCAATACGGCACTTGATACATTGTAATCACACACTGGCCACGACCTTCATACACTGTATTCATACACTACTCACAGCATTACTCACAGCATTCATACACTGTATTCATACACTGCTCACAGCATTGCTCACGGCATTCATACATTGTACGCATACACTGCATTCAGTATTCATACTCCGCTTTGCATAGCATAACTGATGCATTTGCTCACTGTTCTTTTCAGGTCCCATTCCAGATTATGACCGCAGGAGGTGCTTCAGTAGGGCCTTCTGTACCTGCTCGAGGAGGAGGAGGAGTCAGGCGGGGGTGACGATCCACAGCCGAGGCAGGCACAGGCGCACCCGTGCTGAGAGTAGTTCACGAGAGCCCTCCCCCGATGATTTTGACGAGGAGGCAACGTCGTCTGAGGGTGAGGCCAAGGACGGCTCATATTCGGACTACGGAGCTAGCGGTGGTGATCCTGGACCCTCATCCAGGAAGAGGACCAGAACCGACTCCCGCACTTGAGACCATTGATGCTGACCTAGACATTTGCTAATTTTGTTTTCTGCTTTATTCAAACATTTCGTTACTTTTCTCCTTTTTTGCTTTACTTTTCTTTTTGCTAGTAGTTTAAAGCACATTGTACTACCTCAAGCAGGTTTTACTTTCTTCAAAACTACGTACTTTTGCAAGAGACATATGATGAAATAAAACAGCTATTTTGTTCAGAAAGCGTTACATTTGTACATTCTATGCATCGTATCGCATCGCATTTCATATCAATGTAAATGAGATTGAACCTTGTTTTGAAAACCAAACGCTCGAATTGCATCAATCAGGTAGTGAACCAACTAACGACAAAACAACTCGATAAACAAAACAAAGAACTCAACAAGCTAACCAAGTGTAATTACAACTCGATAAGCGAAACAAAGACTTAAAGGATGCAAAATACAACTCGATAAGCAAAAGTACAACAACTCGATAAACAAATTGTAGTAACACAGGCGCGACTTCGCAAAATCATCACCGAAAAGCATTGGAAGTGGAACCAATCACAAGTTTTCAGCATATTCAACACATAGACAGCTCAGAGAACAAGAGGAAGGGCCATCGGCCAAAGGGAGAGGCCATTGGCCACAAGAAATGGCCATTGGCCAACATTATTAGCCTATCGGCCAAAAAGGATGGTCGGTCGCACTATTTTTGGTCGATCGGCCAAAAATGGCAAAAGCCTCCAGAATGTTGACACCTGTCTTCCACTTACCACCTTATCTTCTACAAAAGCCTCAGCTTCGTAGTGTTCCTCTTTTCAGCCTGATTTGTACCAAATGGAAGAGTTTCTTGTTCAAAATCTCACAAATTGGATTGCCAACTTGGATGGCTCGAAAAAGTTGAATTTCCGGGGCTTCGGCATAAATGCACTATTCACTTTGAGTCACACCCCGCTGCGTTTTTCGTTCCTCTATGCCGCGACAAGGTTTTGGAATCCGGTGACACATGTCTTTAACTTTGGCGGACAAGAGATGTGTCCCACTTTCGAGGATTTCCAAGCTTTAATGGAATCCGAGTGTGATGAAGAAATTTTACCTCAACTCCGGTTCGGCCACATTCAAGCCTTAGGACGTATGTGCGGCCTTACTTTGCATGACGCGCGGTCATTGATTCACAACGAAGAGCTGGACATTCCGAGCTTGATTCGTCGGTTTTCTGATGCTGGTGACCGCGGCGATCATTATTGGCAGGGTTATCGGCGACACGCGCTTTTCTTATGCATGCTGTCTCATTTCCTACTTGCCCGAAGCTCTAGAGGATTTAGCCCTCATTTGATTGAAGTCGCCGAGGGCTTGAAAGAGGGCAAAAGCTGCATCGCCATGACACTAGCCGAGACGCTGATGGGTTTAGACGCTTTTCATCACCGGGAGACAACTAGGTTCGCAGAGAGTCCACTATTATTGTAGGTAATGTTTCCCACCCTATCTCACATATATTGCTCACATCACTCGGCCCTTAGGCTCTGTTTTTTCCCTCAAAACCTTTTCCTCACTTTTCTCTCAACATACACCTCTCTATTCTTTAATCTCTCATTTTTCATCCCTCTCCAAGTATAGTTGATGGATAAATTGAGAGTGGCGGACTCATGCCCGGCATACTCAGCTCGCAGCTATTTCTTCCGACGATGTCTAGTCGATGCCCCTGATGAGGGATGGTGGTACAATTGGATGTGTAGTTTGTCTGCAGACCACATCGCTTGGCGCTGCCCTTGGCTCAATCTGCCGGCGATGAGCTATAGCATGACCCGCCAGCCCGGGATTCAGTTGATTGGCCTGACACACTGTGTCTTTTACTTCCTGTTCCAGTTCCGGCGCCAGTT
Organism: Camellia sinensis; assembly: GCF_055761805.1. NCBI lineage: Eukaryota > Viridiplantae > Streptophyta > Magnoliopsida > Ericales > Theaceae > Camellia > Camellia sinensis. Next base: position 60,955,954 of record NC_138967.1, read on the forward strand.
CGAACATGATCAGACTTGCCCGTCGGAGGGGATAGAGTACCCTGCTACATTTTCGGTCCAAGGCGCACAGCTAGCTCGGTATACTGTAGCATGGAGGACGAGAGAGCTTCTGGCCCCCGCTCCCACTTTCAGCTGCACCCTCTCTGATGAGTGCATAGATTGGCTCAATAAAGAGGCACAGGTAGGGCCCACTTTGACATCAGGGGCTTCTACCAGCTTGGGGAGGGGCCGCAGAAACACCTGACTATGCCCCAGATTTATTTGCTTTAATCAGAACTTTCAAGTTTTCTTTATGAATGTAATGAAAACCAACTTCAATTTGTTCAAGAGTAGGAGAACTCTGTATTGAAATCAATAAAATTGAAAGTTGTGGGTACTGAAAATTTTTTGTTCGGTCCAAAAATGGTCTAAGTTGTAAAAAGATTAATTTGAACAAATCAAAACCATTTTCGATATGGATCAGAACTGGACACGCCTGAGATCTATCACTGAGATGTACAACCCCAGATCCCAGCAACTGGAAAGTTGCCCCTAGTCTGAATAGCACTATACCAGAGATCACAACTGAGCTCCTGAATGCAAAATAGACAAAGATGACCAAACATGATCACATGGACAAAGTAGAACGGGGAAGTGTTTATGGCTGGACTTCAGGATGAAGTTGCCTACGTATCCCAAAGATGGGAATCAAGCCTTACGTAGTTCGGCTCAAGTTCACTCGTGCATTAACCCTCACCTTTTACGCTCTAAGTTTTGCCAAGGCCGCCCTTTTCTGGGTTTTCAACCTTGCGAGCTTAGTTTTTATAATTTCAAATTTTCTGTGCTCTAACTTTTGCCTAGGTCGCCCTTTCGGGTTTTTGGCCTAGCGAGCCACTCAGGGAAAATATTTCTTCAACTTGTCCATGTTGATTGGTTAGGAGAACTCCAGGCCATCTAGGTCCATCAGAACGATAGCTCCACCTGACCGGATAGACTTGATGATGTAAGGACCAGTCCAATTAGGTCTGAACTTGGCCCTAGGGTCGTGGATGAGAGCTCAGTTGTCTCTTAGCACAAGATCCCCTTCCTTCAAATTCCTGGACTTAACCTTCTTGTTGAAAGCCTTGGCAATTCATCGTTGATAACCCTGAACATGGTACAGTGCTTTCAGCCTTCTTTCATCAAAGAGCATAAGTTCTTCGAACCTGCTTTGCTGCCAATCTTCCTCGGCTATCTGACACTCAGCCAGTACTCGTAATGATGGAACCTCAACTTCGATAGGCAGAATAGCCTCCATCCGTAAACAAAGGAATACGGAGTTGCCCCAATAGAAGTTCAAATTGAAGTCCGGTAGCCCCACAGAGCAAATGGCAATTTATCTGGACAATCCCGGTAGGTTTCCACCATCTTCTGCAAAATATGCTTGATGTTCTTGTTGGCGGCCTCAACAGCTCCGTTGGTTTGTAGCCGATATGTAGATGACTTGTGAAAAGCCACATTGTATTTCTCCAACAAGGCGATCACTTCCTTCTTGAAGTGGGAACCATTATCTAAAATAATCTCGTTCGGGACCCCGTAGCGGCAGATGATGTTGTTCCTAATGAACTTGGCAACATGCGATGTCTTCAACACTGCATAAGATTGGGCCTCGACCCATTTTGTAAAGTAGTCTATCGCAACCAAAATGAACTCATACCCATTGGACCCCTTCGGAGTGACAGCCCCGATCACATCAATGCCCCAGACTGAAAACGGCCATGGCAAAGTCATGTTGTACAGCTTCAACGGCGGAATGTTCATGCGATTCGCATGGATCTGGCATTTGTGGCATCGCTGGACAAAGCCAATACAATCCTCCTCCATGGTGGACCAGTAATAACCCTGTCTAAGGATCTTCCGGGCTAGCATTACCACATTCATGTGCGCTCTGCACTCTCCTCCATGGATGGCCTCCATCAGGCGCTTCGATTCTTTGGCATCAACACACAACTTATGCATCCCGAGATGGCCTCTCTTGTACAGTTTACCCCTGCAGATGATGAACTGAGCAGCTATTCTTCGAATTGCCCTCTTATCTTTGGCATTTGCCCCTGGTGGATATGCTTTCCTTTTCCAAGAAGTTCCAGACATCGTAATACCAGGGGTTTTCATCTTGGACTTTATCTATGGCAGCAATCAGCTCATAGGCTGGCACAAATTTCTGGTCGATGGTGATCGGATGCATCTGGACTCCAAAAGGGATGTCTATCATAGAAGATAGAGTTGCTAGTGAATCTGCGAACCTGTTGTTCTCTCTTAACAGATGAGTGAAATTCAGTTTCTCAAACCGAGGAATCAGCAAGTCCAAGGTCTGGTGGTAAATTCTCATCTTTTCTTCTTTGACTTTCCAATCTCCTTTAGCTTGAGATATAACAAGGTTCGAGTCCCCGATGACATCCAACTGTTTTGCCCCTAGTTCTAGGGCAGCTTCTAAACAAGCAATACATGCCTCATACTCTGCTTCGTTGTTCGAGACTTTGAACCGGAGTTTGAATGCTAAAGGTATACAGGAATTGTTGGGTGCCATCAACAACACCCATATCCCATACCCATATTGGTTTGATGCTCCGTCAAAATACATCGTTCAAGTTTCATCTTCGATATTTAGAATGGCCTCATCTGGGAATAGGTACTCAACTGCGTCATCCCCTTCAATTGGGTGATCGGCTAGGAACTCCGCTACCGCTCTCCCTTTTATTGACTTGCGCGTCACATACTTCAAATCAAATTCGGAAAGCAGAAGCAACCAACGGGCTAGCCTACCCGTAAGTGCTGGTTTCTCGAAGAGATATTTGATGGGATCTAATCTCGAAACCAGTATTACGGAGTGAGCTAACAGGTAGTGCCGCAGCTTCCTAGTAGCCCATATCAAGGCCAGACAAGCCTTCTCCAGCAGAGTATAGCGGGTCTCATAATCCAGCATCTTCTTGCTCAGGTAGTAGATAGCTCTCTCCACCTTGTCCTCAGACTCCTGTGCAAGCATGCAGCCCATTGTAGTTTTAGTCACTGAAAGGTACAAAATCAATGGTTTTCTCGGCTCAGGCGGTGACAACACGGATGGGTTCTGTAAATATTGTTTGATCTGTTCAAAAGCAGCTTGGCATCGGCCGTCCCATTGGAATTTCTTTCCTTTCTTCAGAAGACCAAAGAGTGGTTCACAAGTCAAGGTTAATTCAGCAATAAACCGTCTTATGAATTGCACTTTACCCAGAAAGCCTCGCACCTCCTTTTTAGTCCTCGGTGGTGGCATTTCTAAGATGGCCTTGATTTTGGAAGGGTCGGCCTCGATGCCCCTTTGTGTGATCAAGAACCCTAGCACTTTTCCTACTGTAACACCGAACGTACACTTTTGAGGATTCAGCTGCAACCGAAATTCTCTGATCCTTTGAAAGAATTTTTGCAAGGCAGTGTAGTAGCCCTCTCTTCCCTTGGACTTGACAATCATATCGTCCACGTACACCTCAACCTCTTTGTGGATCATGTCATGCAAAATTGTGGTCACAGCCCGTTAATATGTAGCCCCAGCATTCTTTAGCCCAAACGGCATCACCCTATAACAGTAGGTCCCCCATGGGGTGGTGAAAGCAGTCTTCTCCCGGTCTTCGAGTGCCATCAGAATCTGATTGTAGCCAGAAAAGGCATCCATGAATGAGAGCAACGCATGCCCAGCAGTGAAGTCCACTAATTTGTCGATATGCAGCAGAGGAAAGTCGTCCTTTGGACTGGCTTTGTCCAAATCCCTGAAGTCCATACATACCCAAATTTTGCCATCCTTTTTCAGCACCGGAACTATGTTGGCCAACCAAGTTGGGTATTCAGATAACAGCAGGAACCCTGCATCAATTTGCTTGGTGACCTCTTCTTTAATCTTGATAGCCCAGTCCGGGCGGATCCTTCTGAGCTTCTGCTTAACAAGTCGGGCCCATAGTTCTAAATATCGGCCGATACGCTACGTATCGGTCGATACATATCGGAAAAATGGGGTATCACGACGGATACAGGCCGATATACCACTGAGATTGAAAATCGCAAGAGTATCGGCCGAGTCCTGGTACGTATCGGCCTATAAGCGTTACACAAGCTGTTACACAAGCCGCGACGGGCCGATACTCACCGATTCCGACCAGTATGGGAAAGAAAAAGTTGAAAAACCTTTGAAATGATTTTTAAAATTTCACCGTCGCGACACCCGATTCCCGATATGTACCGATCGATACTACCGATACCGATACTCCGTGATCGATACCGTTACGTTATCCGATACCGCGATTTAGAACCTTGTCGGGCCTCTAGGTCAAGAGGGATCCGGTGTGTAGACACCCCATTTTTGACCGCCCTTAAGACTTGGGCACTACTGATGGTTTGCTCGGTGTTGAGAGATGTGCAGGGCAAAGAATCAGTTTCTTCAGCTAGAAGAGAGGCAAATCTTTCAAAACACTTTGTTTAGGGTTTTGGAGTTGAAGAAAAGAGGAAAGGAGAGGAGAAAACTAGTTTGGGAGAAGTTCGGCATGAATCTAGGTAGAAGCGAGTCGAGCAGCCCTCGCTGAATCGGGCATATCTATCTGTACACTTGGAGTTTAGCTATGGGGCCACCACCGTCGGAAAGCTTACTTCCGGGGCTTCACTTTGCACTCAAGAATCTCCTAGAGCCAAGTCCGGGTGGGGGAGATATGATCAGTTGAAGTCGGGCATCATCCCGGTTGGATCGAATCTGCGCGGCTTCACGGAAAAGGGCATAACGTTTTGCATAGGAGGAATTTTGATGCAAGGTTTGCTCCATTGGAAAGCTAACTTCCGGGGCTTCAATTTAGACACCAATTGGAAGTTTTTTGACCTTACTAACCATCCACCGGAACTATTTTTATCCGGCCGGCAATTTATTGTGCCGACCGGCACTTTATTTTGCTGACCGGCAATTTTTGCTAGCCGACGACCTTCCGGAGCATTCTGCAGATTGAGTGGATTCCAGCTGTGCCAACTGGAATGCACAGAATTGATCCCCCACGCACATGTGTGTTTGTTTTGCACCTTGTGAGCCTTTGAACCCCCTAACCTTCTAGAAGCTTGAACCTTTTGGCCAAGCTTCTTGGAGAAGCTTGGCCAGCTGTTTTAGCTTCCTCTAGAAGCCTTGCACCCCCCTTTGAACCCCTTGGCCCCTTTGAAGCTTGTCTTAGAAGCTTAGCATTGCTTATATAAGCACCTCTCCTCCTCCTTTGTTTAGGTTAGAGATTTGAGGCAAAAAAACCAGAGATATACCACATATATCTGATATACATACATACAAACCTTCATCTCTCTCCATATCTCTCTCATTCAACCATCAAACACCCTTGTTCTTGGGCCATTTCTTCATCAACTCATAGCACAAGGCATCCAACGCCCATTCCAGCAGCTTGGGGCTGTTCTCCAGAGCTTAGGAGCACCTAAACTTGGTCCAAGAGGTGCTGGTTCATTGGTCTACAAAGGTGAGTCCTCTTTTTCCCTTTTCTAGCCTATTCTTGCTGGTTCATTGGTCTACAAAGGTAACTCATCATATTTTGAGGTCCTCTTCATGTTTGATTGAGGACCTCTTGCTGTTTGAGGACAGTAGCTTGCACTTGCTTCAATATCCTCCTTGAATGCCATAATCTTGCATAGAATTTTTGGCTTGCGTGTGATCTGTTTTAGAGCCTGATGTAAACTGAAAATAGGCTTATTTTGAGCCCCTCTTCAACATTGAAGAAGGGCTCAACACTGTTTGGGACTTCCATGTTGTACTTCCCTTTATATCCTCTTTTTGGTCCCATTTTTGTATGTCTTGGCAGCCCCTGATGTTGCTGTTTTTGGACCTTGGTCCGAACTAAAAGTGGCTTCATTTTGACCTCCTGAACATGTTTTATTAAGGGTATTTTCTTGTTTGGTGAATGTTTTGTATACCTCATGTTATAGCCACTTTTGAGCCTCATTTTGCATTGTATTTCTAGCATGTTTGTATGCTGATTTCGGGGCTGCCATGAACTGTAAATGTGCATATTTTGGGCCCCTATTCAATGTTGTTGAAGGGCCCTAACATGTTTGGGGACAGCAGCTGTGAGTTGCTTCACAATCTCATGTTTAGGGCCGTTTTTGTATGCCATTGTTGCCCTATCTTTGTTTGCTTTTTGGCCATGAGTTGTACTAGTAAAATGCTAATTTTGGGGCTGCCTTGCTACTGTCTATTCATTGCATATCCATGTTGTGCATGTTTGATATAGCTATAGGCCATTTCGGGTGCCAAAGTCCATGTTTCGGGACTATTCCATGCATCGGGTGTGTTTTCGCCTCATTCCGGGGCTGTTTTCCCCCATATTTCAGTGCTGAAATCCCATTAGCATATTTGCATGTCATTTTCCATGCCATTGCATTGCATATGCCATTGCCTCGGTTTGCGTGCCCGTGTGCACGCATTTCGAGGCACTTCATTTTCATTCATCGGCCTCTCATGTGAGTGTGGCTGAGGCTCTCTCATGTTAGTATAAGTCCATGTTGCATTCTATATGCCATTTTAGCCCTTGCATTGCATATGCCATTGCCTCGGTTTGCGTGCCCGTGTGCACGCATTTCGAGGCACTTCATTTTCATCTTATGGCCACTGATGTGGGTGCGGCTGAGGTCCACTCACATTGGTGTAAGTCCACCTTGCATTGTGTATGCCATGTAGTTGCATAGCATGCTTGTATTCTTGTTCGCATACTTAGGTTGCATTGTATCAACATGCATTCCTTGTCCCTTGATTTGGGTGATAGGGATTGGGAGTTTGTTTGATTGATTTGCATTGCATTTGAAATCAAAGTTGCATACTTGGTTCTTTGGGCCATCATGCATGGAAATGCGTGATTGGTGGTCCGAGAATCGAGGCACATGCCCCTTTGAGTCATTATCTTGATAAGGGACATGGTTGGTGCATATATGCCTTGAATTGTGCTGCCATGCTTTGCCTTACCCTCTGTTGCTGTCATTTGCAGATTCTGCAGGAATACTCTGCCGACCGGCAGTATAAGATGCCGACCGGCAATCTTTCCTCTGCCGATAGACTCCATTTTGTGCCGATGGCCACACACTATTGCCGGTGGAAATTCTGCTCGGCCGATGATATCCCCCAGTGTCCTGAGAGACATCCCTGAGACTTTGGCAGTTTTCAGAGGAGCAGAGCAGGGAAAACAGAGGCAAACTATGCATGGCAGTGCGATTCCGAGCCAGTCCCGAGCATGTGTTGCATCTGACCCTCGCCCCGAGGCGGTTTACTTTTTTATTTAGTTTAGTTAATTTGTTAATTAATTAAGCAATTTGTAATATTTAATTAGCTTGCGTAGTTAATTAATTTGTATTATTATTTTGGTCCCTCCGAGTGAGGGCATATTTGTAATAAGTGTGCGTGCGTGTGGTGTATGTCTTCCAACCCCCACTTCTTTCTCCCTTTTATTTACCTGCTTATGATGGTAGACTAGGGCACATTTATTTTAGCATACCTTATGCTATGCATGCGTGCATTCATGCATTTGTTGACATGCACCGGGCTCGGTACATCATACAAACTACATTGTACTTTTCAATTCCAAATTGAATACATGTTACTTGTAGCATTTCACATGCCATGCTTAGGTTAGCCAAGCCTGTTTAGATTGCATCTTTGCATGTGTTGCATTAGCCATTCTAAACATGAACTAGGATCATGCATATGATTACTGACTAGTTTCTCTTTTGGCTCGGCGTACGATGTAAGTATTTCCGCTTTAGCATATCGCATGAGTGTGAATGTTGCCATGACAATATGATTACCATGAGGCTAGCTGCTCATGTGATATAACTGCTTGAATGCCTGTGGATGGAGGTTGAATTACCTAAATTGGAATAATGCATTAAAACTGTGAGTTTTAAGCCCACTAGATAGTGGCAAAATCATCTTCTCTAAAAGCCCACTTGAGGGTGGCAAAATCTGCATTTTAGCCTACTTGCGAGTAGCAAACCATTTTCAAAACAAACACGAAATGTTTTGTTCCAATTTGGGCGATTTGGTCTATACTTGTTTGTTGCGCGCATAACATAGTAATTCTAGGCTAACAATTGGTTTAAGAACACATAAAGTTTTCAAAAACGGATATCACGGTTAGTAGAGGCCGGTCTTCGGACCGGGTGAAAGGGGGAGCTCATAGCTGACCTTCCCCGATCGTACCCAAGCTCCCGAGCCAAGACAACTCCGGTGATGACGAACATGTGGCCTTCGGCACCGAGTCAGGGTTTCCTAAATTTCCCCATTTTAAAAAATATTTAGGTGGCGACTCTGTATCTGGCAAACCAGTCCATGTTTGGCACTACTTTTTCAAAAATCTGTTTCTCAAAACGATTTGCCAGATTTGGACTCTTTGGTTCAGATTAAGAACCGTGACACAAATCGAGTCCGAACTATAGCATGAGGCCCACGTGGGCACGTCTACAGTTTCTGGCGACTCTGCTGGGGAATTTAGAGAGCTTGACTCGAACTCGTGATATCCTATTTTGATTTCATTTTTGTGTCTCTTTGCATTGCATGTGCATTGGTGCGCCTAGGAACACAGTGTTTGCCATCTGCCATTCCTGAACGGTTTGCTGGAGGCTTGTCTTGTCAAGGCATGACCATAAGGCTGACCGGTTATGGGCTCTGACAGCATGGGAACACAAACCCCGGTTTACCGGGGCACCCTTTTTGACCATTCGACCTAGTGCATATCGAAATCCATAGTGACCATTCCAAACTAGGACAGGTTGCTCACCCGATGTTAGGTTGTTTGAAACCGCTGTGTGCGTAGTGAAACCCTAGCTCCTGACAAAATAGGACAGGGAAACCCTACCCCAACATAGGGGTGTTTTGGCTCTCTTACTTTCTATGTGCTTTTAGAGTGTATCTCTACAGGAATGCATATACCAGTTTACAAGTCTGGACATCAGGCTTGTGGGCATCAGCATCAGTATTTGGGGAATCAGTTTTACCCGAGGGTATCAGTTTACAGGCAGATATTTGGGAAACAGTGATCAGTATTGGGTACATTCATCCTAGTATGCTCAAATCTGTTCCAGTGAAATTAGGCTGAGATGCTCTCTGTTTTCCCTTTTGCAAGGTAGTCCTGGAACCATAGCTTCAGAAGGCTCCAATATCCCCCGAGGTTCATCGGACTTGTGCTGATAGACTTTGTCAGGTCAGAGACTCAGTTCAAGGGTAATCAGGGCTAGAGAAGGCTAGTCAGGCACAGACCACCAGTACAGCAGCTACCAGATCAGTGATCTTTGAGCAGTCAGGCTGAGATTTTCGAACCTATTGCCGACACAGATATACCGGTTGCTCAGTTAGATTAGAACAGTATGTCGAGTCTGGAAGAGATGGTGCGCCAACTCCAGGATAGTATGAAAGCCATGCAGCAAGACGCTGTCCGTCAAGCGGAATTCGCCAAACAACAGGCTGTGGCCATAACCCAACAGGCAGCGACAATTGCCAGATTGGAGCAGCAAACTGGAGTATCTACTTCGCACCAGGCTCCTCCCCCACCAAGAGTTCCCATACTCGGGGAGGCAACCCATGTCCAGGATGATACGGACATTCCAGTCCACCCCCGATTCTGCCTCAACTCTCCAAGGCACCCACTCCTATCAACCAATCAGATTCTCCCTTCGAGCCCGAGGTGGAGCCCGTGGCATTAAAAATGCACAAGCTTGAAAAGCTGTTCAAGAAATCTCAAGGTGTGAAGTCCATTCCGGACATTGGAGACGGATACACTGACGCAGCCGTGACGCTGCCAGATCGGTTTAAGATGCCACAAATTGATCGTTTTGACGGGTCTGGGGATCCCATGGTGCACCTACGACTATTTTCAGACGTCCTAAGGCCAATGGGCCTCACTAGACTGCAGAAGCTATCTTTATTTGGCCGGACCCTGTCAGGTGTAGCGGCCGCATGGTATGCCAAATTGGAGGATGACGTCAAGAGAAGTTAGGATGAGATGGCTGAGGCCTTCATCGCACAATATTCATACAATACACAAATTGAGATTACGACCCGTGATCTTGAGACGACGAGGCAGGAGCCTAAGGAGAGCTTCTCAGAATTCGTGGCCCGTTGGAGAGCCAAGGCCTCAATGATGACCATTAGGCCAACAGATAAGGATCAAATACGGATGATTGTGCGCAATCTCCAGCCTAAGCTGATGCAGAGAATGATTGTAATCCCATTTCCCACTTTCTCAGATTTACACGATATGGGGGTACAAATCGAAGATGCAATGAGGCAAGGTCTGTTTGACCAGGATAAGGAGCAGCCCAGGAGGGCATTTTCCCGCAATTCGAATGCGACCACCAGCGGTGACGCAGCTGCAAGGTCTTCTGAAGTGGGCATGGTCACCACCACCGCATCAAAAACAGCCACCCCATTCACCGGTGCGTCCGGAAGTAGCTCACAAAAAACCAAATATCCACCTCGAGTCAAGAGGATTTTCACCCCACTCCATATGCCTTTGTCAAAGGCTCTGGAGGTCTTACTTCGGAAAGGACATCTGAAACCGTTGGAACAACGGCCCCTACCCGATCCTATCCCTGCAAAGCATGACCAGACTAAGTACTGTGCTTACCACCAACAAACCGGTCATGAGACCAATAGTTGCTTTCGTCTGCGCCATGATGTACAGGATTTGTTTGACAACGAGGTCATTGCCGCACCAGCTCAGTAAAGTCTATCACCACTGGATCAGTGAACTCGGGGGATAGTACGAATATGTGATCAGGGGATGAACCACCTGCGGGCGGCACTCAGTTTACTCCAGATGTGGCGTGTGGCACGCACTGTTTTGAGCATTTACGAATGCTAGTTTTTGTGTTTTCTGACTTGGGTATTGGGTCAGTCTTCTCAATTTGTATTGAGTCAGTCTTTTCATACTGAGTCAGCCGGGTCTGTCTTGTTGTATCGAGTCAGTCCTGTTTTGTTAAAGTCGGGTGATTCCGGGGGTGTTACTTCGGATATCACTATTTTGCTCTGTGTTTGTCCTTTTGAGTCTGTTTCTGCTAGGGAGCCAGTTGTTCCAACAAATTTGAATGAACAGCAGTGATTTTCACACTCTTGTGTTTGCTTCTGCCGTGTGCCAGTTGTGCCAGAAGTATTGAATGGAATGACAGTGCTCTTCGCCTGCCTTTTCTGTGCCTTGAAATCATTGTATCGACCTAAGTTTTTTCAAAACTTTTTTTGAACACTGCGGTGAAAACGAAGAGGAAGGAATTCCTCGGGATTTGCAAAATTTTGATCATTTGAGAGAAAGAGAGGCATGCTAAGCCCTTAATGATTGAGATCATGCTTGTTAATGTGAGTACTGAGAAGGATCCTGGCTTGATCCAGATTGGTCCCACACTGTCTTCAGCGCGAGCGATTTGTCACTTTCTTAAAAACTTTCAAAAAATGTTTTGCGCAGTTCTGTGAAGACTTGTGTGGAATCGCCCTTGAGATTGTGCAGCCGAGGATCGCTCTCAGCCTCAAGATTCTGTCCATTTGCTTTCAAACCTCGAACTTAAATTCAGAATGTTCAATGGTCAACCGCCATATGAGGCCTGTGTGGCCAGATTCAAAGCAGCCCTCGGACAAGAGGCAAGAAAGTCAGATCAAGAAAATCAGATCAAAGAAAGCTTGTAAAGCTAGATCAGAAGCCCCCCCTCAAACTAGGGGCAAAAATGTCAGACGTGCTCGAAGAGCCGAAGATGAGTCCTCTTGCAAATCAACAGCCACTCTCCTGGATACGGATGACTTCAAAACCCTAAAAACCATTTGGCATGGATTTGCGACACTTTTACCCTTTGAGAGGCTCGCTGGGCCGAAAACCCGGAAGGGCGACCCAGGCAAAAGTTAGAGCAAGAGAAAAATACAAAAAAGAACAAAATGCAAAGAAAAGAACAAAAAAAAAAGGGAAATGAAACGAAAAGAAATGAAAAGAAAAGAAATGAAAAGAATTGAAAAGAAAAGAAAAACAAAGCTCGCAAGGTCGAAAACTCGCATTGGGCGCCTTGGCAAAAGTTAGAGCCTAAAAAGGAGAGGTTAAATACCCGAGTGTACCTTAACCCCGAACTACGTAAGGCTTGATTCCCATCTTTAGGATACGTAGGCAACTTCATTCTGAAGTCCAGCCGTAAAACACTTCAAATTCAACTGTGTCCATGTGATGGTTCTAGTCATCTTTATCTTTTCTGTATCCGGGAGTTCGGTTGTAATCATCGTTCTGAGGACTGATTACAATACACTACGGTGCCATCCAGACAAGGGGCAACTTTCCGTTGCCATTCAATGCGCTGCGGTGCCGTGCAAACAAGGGGCAACTTTCCGTTGCCATGTAGCTCTCTTCGAGCAAGGGGGCAATTTTCCTCCAAATCCGAGGTTGTGCGTCTCAAGAGTGGGTTCCGTGCTTGTTAAGCATTGGCCGTTTGCAAAAATAGTTTTTGAGAATTTTTACTGAGGTTGACTAATTTTCTCGAAAATTGTTCCATCTTTTCCAAAAACTGGACCATTTCTTGGACCCAAAAAAGGAAAATTTTCAGTGCTCATAGCCTGACTTGCATGATTTCAAATCAAAAATCGAACAAGTATGTTAATCTAACTCTCATATTGGTCAAAATTGTTTTAGTAGAAAACCAAAACAAAAAATGGTCAAAATGATGAACTAGGGGCACAATTGAGTCAGGCTTCCTGTCTTTTCCCCCATTTTCAACATACTTGCCAAGAAGGGCACTTTACTTGCCAAAAAGGACACAACTGAAGTCAACAACAAAGGGCTGAAAGCTCTTCCATCCTCCAAGCAACGAGGTATCAAGCTAAGTGCGAAGCACAAACTGGAAAGGATCAAGATATTCCACTCCCTCATCTGGACAGATCTAACCACGTCCAAACTCCCCAGCAGCGCATCATCAACCGATGTTAGCTGCAGATTTGCTACATACCCAGTTGTAGCACAACCCCTCTATGGGAGGAATTCACTATTGTGAACAAGAATCAAAAGCTGGTAGAATACCAGGGGCAAGAGCCCACAATTTCCAGCTTATCCATCAACCACCCAGGGGAGGGATGAAAAACGAGAGATTAAAGAATAGAGAGATGTGCGCTGAGAGAAAAAGCGAGAAAAGGGTTTTGAGAGAAAAACCGAGCTTGAGAGCCGAGTGATGTGAGAATCACAAATAACAAAGGGTGGGAATAATACCCGGTGAAACAGGCTCCCTGTGCACGTCTGTGTGTCGTGTCTTTTGTTTTGTTTGTCTCGATTCTTGCTTTGAGTCGTTCCGAGCGTGTCTCGACGTGTTTAGGTTGTTTACCTTTTGTTTTCCGTTGTTGAGTCTTTCTCGCTGTGTTCAGTCGTAGGCTCAATACCTGGTCGAAAACACATCTCTCAATTTCAAAAATAAATCGTTTTGTGCTCAGAGTGTTGTGCCATCCTTCACGTTTGTGCAAAACAAGATTCGTTTTTTCATAAAACTGCAGGGTCCACCCCCGATAAGTGTGAACGGTGAAACCAGGACCTATCTGAAGCTATGATAGTTCCAGACTGCAAAGCAAAAGCAAAAGAGCGAAAATCGAAGTATCTGAGTTTGTGTCAACTTCAGAAAATTCCGTGATTGTACTCCGGACGTACCCCTTCAGGGCCTTGCCAATGCTCCGAAATATGAGTGTACCTCTACCTCAAGCGCAAGATCAATCCTGCTTCAAGGTTATACAATCTTCCACTTACATTGTTATGCATCCACTTCACTTGCATTGTAATGCATTATACCTATCAAGTTTCTTCCTCAGTCATGCACGATATTGTATGCACGGTTCATTCAAAGAAGTTCCGTTTTAAGGTCATTCACTTTCGTGTATCAATCACACACACTCACTTTAGTGTATCAATCACACTTCATTCGCTTAGTGTATCAATCACACCTCATTCTCATTTAGTGTATCAATCACACTTCATTTGCCTTAGTGTATCAATCACACTTTACTCGCTTTGAGTATCTATCACCCACATTCTCATTTAGTGTATCAATCACACTCTCTTCACTTAGTGTATCAATCACATTTCTTTCATTTTGTGTATCTATCACACACATTCTCATTTTGTGTATCTATCACGCACATATTCACTTTTAGTGTATCAATCACACTCTGTTCACTAAGTGCATCTATCACACTTTGTGTTCATTTTCAGTGTATCAATCACACTCTGTTCACATAGTGCATCTATCACACTTTGTGTTCACCTTTAGTATATCAATCATACTTGTTCACTGAGTGCATCTATCACACTTCGTGTTCACCTTTAGTGTATCAATCACACTCTGTTCACATAGTGCATCTATCACACTTTGTGTTCATTTTCAGTATATCAATCATACTCTGTTCACATAGTGCATCTATCACACTTTGTGTTCACTTTTAGTGTATCAATCACACTCTGTTCACATAGTGCATCTATCACACTTTGTGTTCATTTTCAATATATCAATCATACTTTGTTCACACTGTGCATCTATCACACTTTGTGTTCACTTTTAGTGTATCAATCACACTCTGTTCACATTGTGCATCTATCACACTTTGTGTTCGTTTTCAGTATATCAATCATACTCTGTTCACATAAGTGCATCTATCACACTTTGTGTTCACTTTTAGTGTATCAATCACACTCTGTTCACATAAGTGCATCTATCACACTTTGTGTTCCCTTTTAGTATATCTATCATACTTGCTCACTAAGTGCATCTATCACACTTCGTGTTCGCTTTCAGTATATCTATCATACTTGCTCACTAAGTGCATCTATCACACTTCGTGTTCGCTTTTAGTATATCTATCATACTTTGTTCACTTAGTGCATCTATCACACTTTGTGTTCACCTTTAGTATATCTATCATACCTTATTCACTTAGTGTATCTATCACACTATGCTCACCATACTCGCTTAGTGTATCTATCACACGCTCAACTACTGTATGTATCACATGTTGCTTCATATAGTGTATCTATCACATGCTCGCTTTGTGTATCAATCACACACGTTCGCTTTGTGTATCAATCACACACTCTCACTTTGTGTATCTATCATACTTGTTCACTAGGTGCGTCTATCACACTTTGTGTTCACCTTTTGTGTATCCATCACACTTGTTCACTTAGTGCATCTATCACACTTTGTGCACACCTTTTGTGTATCTATCACACGTTCACACTTTGCTACATATAGTGTATCCATCACACTCGCTTCACCTTTTATGTATCTATCACACTATGCTCACTTTGTGTATCTATCACACGTTCACTTTGTGTATCCATCACACGCTCCCTTTGTGCATCCACCACACACGGTTGCTTAGTGTATCTATCACATATTTGCTCAGTGTATCCATCACACTTGTTTCGCTTTGTGTATCTATCACACTTTGCTTTGCTTAGTGTATCAATCACACTTTATTCGTGTAAGCATGTCCATCACACTCTCTTCACTATGTGTATCTATCACGCATGTTTGTCCACTTAGTGTATCTATCACACTTCGTTCACTTTTGTGTATCTATCGCACATGTTCGTGAGAATTGCATAATTCTCTTACATCCTTTCTGCATGAGATGTAGTTTGGTTCATGTCTACTTGCTGGCATAGCATTCGCTTAAATTGTTGCATTTATTTTGCATAATTGCTTCATCACAGCTACATTCGCGCTATTTTGCGCATCGCACTGTTTTGTGCAGTTTACATTCGCGCTATTTTGCGCACCTTACTTGTACTTGTTAGTACATTACATTGTTTTGAATACAAACCGGCTTCGCGTAGCGTATAAGTCCAATTGTCAAAGTCTTCCTGCATATCATTTGCATCTTGCCCCTGAACTACGCTGGTTAGATTCCTTGCAAAGGGATACGTAGGCAGCCTGTGGGCACAACCATTTATTTATCGGTATTTTGTTTGTTTGTCCAAGTCTTCGGCCTTGTCAAAAATGGGTCGTCTCTGGGCTTTGACATTCACTCCCGTCATTGTTATGACTTTCGAGTTCTGTCAAAGAGGGGCAACTGTAGACACCCCATTTTTGACCGCCCTTAAGACTTGGGCACTACTGATGGTTTGCTCGGTGTTGAGAGATGTGCAGGGCAAAGAATCAGTTTCTTCGGCTAGAAGAGAGGCAAATCTTTCAAAACACTTTGTTTAGGGTTTTGGAGTTGAAGAAAAGAGGAAAGGAGAGGAGAAAACTAGTTTGGGAGAAGTTCGGCATGAATCCGGGTAGAAGCGAGTCGAGCAGCCCTCGCTGAATCGGGCTTATCTATCTGTACACTTGGAGTTTAGCTATGGGGCCACCACCGTCGGAAATCTTACTTCCGGGGCTTCACTTTGCACTCAAGAATCTCCTAGAGCCAAGTCCGGGTGGGGGAGATATGATCAGTTGAAGTCGGGCATCATCCCGGTTGGATCGAATCTGCGCGGCTTCACGGAAAAGGGCATAACTTTTTGCATAGGAGGAATTTTGATGCAAGGTTTGCGCCATTGGAAAGCTAACTTCCGGGGCTTCAATTTGGACACCAATCGGCAGTTTTTTGACCTTACCGGCCATCCACCGGCACTATTTTTATCCGGCCGGCAATTTATTGTGCCGACCGGCACTTTATTTTGCTGACCGGCAATTTTTGCTAGCCGACGACCTTCCGGAGCATTCTGCAGATTGAGTGGATTCCAGCTGTGCCAGCTGGAATGCACAGAATTGATCCCCCACGCACATGTGTGTTTGTTTTGCACCTTGTAAGCCTTTGAACCCCCTAACCTTCTAGAAGCTTGAACCTTTTGGCCAAGCTTCTTGGAGAAGCTTGGCCAGCTGTTTTAGCTTCCTCTAGAAGCCTTGCACCCCCCTTTGAACCCCTTGGCCCCTTTGAAGCTTGTCTTAGAAGCTTAGCATTGCTTATATAAGCACCTCTCCTCCTCCTTTGTTTAGGTTAGAGATTTGAGACAAAAAAACCAGAGATATACCACATATATCTGATATACATACATACAAACCTCCATCTCTCTCCATATCTCTCTCATTCAACCATCAAACACCCTTGTTCTTGGGCCATTTCTTCATCAACTCATAGAACAAGGCATCCAACGCCCATTCCAGCAGCTTGGGGCAGTTCTCCAGAGCTTAGGAGCACCTAAACTTGGTCCAAGAGGTGCTGGTTCATTGGTCTACAAAGGTGAGTCCTCTTTTTCCCTTTTCTAGCCTATTCTTGCATCATATCTAAGCCATAGTTGCTTGCATCTTTGGGCTCCGACCCAAACTGTAACTCATCATATTTTGAGGTCCTCTTCATGTTTGATTGAGGACCTCTTGCTGTTTGAGGACAGTAGCTTGCACTTGCTTCAATATCCTCCTTGAATGCCATAATCTTGCATAGAATTTTTGGCTTGCGTGTGATCTGTTTTAGAGCCTGATGTAAACTGAAAATAGGCTTATTTTGAGCCCCTCTTCAACATTGAAGAAGGGCTCAACACTGTTTGGGACTTCCATGTTGTACTTCCCTTTATATCCTCTTTTTGGTCCCATTTTTGTATGTCTTGGCAGCCCCTGATGTTGCTGTTTTTGGACCTTGGTCCGAACTAAAAGTGGCTTCATTTTGACCTCCTGAACATGTTTTATTAAGGGTATTTTCTTGTTTGGTGAATGTTTTGTATACCTCATGTTATAGCCACTTTTGAGCCTCATTTTGCATTGTATTTCTAGCATGTTTGTATGCTGATTTCGGGGCTTCCATGAACTGTAAATGTGCATATTTTGGGCCCCTCTTCAATGTTGTTGAAGGGACCTAACATGTTTGGGGACAGCAGTTGTGAGTTGCTTCACAATCTCATGTTTAGGGCCGTTTTTGTATGCCATTGTTGCCCTATCTTTGTTTGCTTTTTGGCCATGAGTTGTACTAGTAAAATGCTAATTTTGGGGCTGCCTTGCTACTGTCTATTCATTGCATATCCATGTTGTGCATGTTTGATATAGCTATAGGCCATTTCGGGTGCCAAAGTCCATGTTTCGGGACTATTCCATGCATCGGGTGTGTTTTCGCCTCATTCCGGGGCTGTTTTCCCCCATATTTCAGTGCTGAAATCCCATTAGCATATTTGCATGTCATTTTCCATGCCATTGCATTGCATATGCCATTGCCTCGGTTTGCGTGCCCGTGTGCACGCATTTCGAGGCACTTCATTTTCATTCATCGGCCTCTCATGTGAGTGTGGCTGAGGCTCTCTCATGTTAGTATAAGTCCATGTTGCATTCTATATGCCATTTTAGCCCTTGCATTGCATATGCCATTGCCTCGGTTTGCGTGCCCGTGTGCACGCATTTCGAGGCACTTCATTTTCATCTTATGGCCACTGATGTGGGTGCGGCTGAGGTCCACTCACATTGGTGTAAGTCCACCTTGCATTGTGTATGCCATGTAGTTGCATAGCATGCTTGTATTCTTGTTCGCATACTTAGGTTGCATTGTATCAACATGCATTCCTTGTCCCTTGATTTGGGTGATAGGGATTGGGAGTTTGTTTGATTGATTTGCATTGCATTTGAAATCAAAGTTGCATACTTGGTTCTTTGGGCCATCATGCATGGAAATGCGTGATTGGTGGTCCGAGAATCGAGGCACATGCCCCTTTGAGTCATTATCATGATAAGGGACATGGTTGATGCATATATGCCTTGAATTGTGCTGCCATGCTTTGCCTTGCCCTCTGTTGCTGTCATTTGCAGATTCTGCAGGAATACTCTGCCGACCGGCAGTATAAGATGCCGACCGGCAATCTTTCCTCTGCCGATAGACTCCATTTTGTGCCGATGGCCACACACTATTGCCGGTGGAAATTCTGCTCGGCCGATGATATCCCCCAGTGTCCTGAGAGACATCCCTGAGACTTTGGCAGTTTTCAGAGGAGCAGAGCAGGGAAAACAGAGGCAAACTATGCATGGCAGTGCAATTCCGAGCCAGTCCCGAGCATGTGTTGCATCTGACCCTCGCCCCGAGGCGGTTTACTTTTTTATTTAGTTTAGTTAATTTGTTAATTAATTAAGCAATTTGTAATATTTAATTAGCTTGCATAGTTAATTAATTTGTATTATTATTTTGGTCCCTCCGAGTGAGGGCATATTTGTAATAAGTGTGCGTGCGTGTGGTGTATGTCTTCCAACCCCCACTTCTTTCTCCCTTTTATTTACCTGCTTGTGATGGTAGACTAGGGCACATTTATTTTAGCATACCTTATGCTATGCATGCGTGCATTCATGCATTTGTTGACATGCACCGGGCTCGGTACATCATACAAACTACATTGTACTTTTTAATTCCAAATTGAATACATGTTACTTGTAGCATTTCACATGCCATGCTTAGGTTAGTCGAGCCTGTTTAGATTGCATCTTTGCATGTGTTGCATTAGCCATTCTTAACATGAACTAGGATCATGCATATGATTACTGACTAGTTTCTCTTTTGGCTCGGAGTACGATGTAAGTATTTCCGCTTTAGCATATCGCATGAGTGTGAATGTTGCCATGACAGTATGATTACCATGAGGCTAGCTGCTCATGTGATATAACTGCTTGAATGCCTGTGGATGGAGGTTGAATTACCTAAATTGGAATAATGCATTAAAACTGTGAGTTTTAAGCCCACTAGATAGTGGCAAAATCATCTTCTCTAAAAGCCCACTTGAGGGTGGCAAAATCTGCATTTTAGCCTACTTGCGAGTAGCAAACCATTTTCAAAACAAACACGAAATGTTTTGTTCCAATTTGGGCGATTTGGTCTATACTTGTTTGTTGCGCGCATAACATAGTAATTCTAGGCTAACAATTGGTTTAAGAACACATAAAGTTTTCAAAAACGGATATCACGGTTAGTAGAGGCCGGTCTTCGGACCGGGCGAAAGGGGGTGCTCATAGCTGACCTTCCCCGATCGTACCCAAGCTCCCGAGCCGAGACAACTCCGGTGATGACGGACATATGGCCTTCGGCACCGAGTCGGGGTTTCCTAAATTTCCCCATTTTAAAAAATATTTAGGTGGCGACTCTGTATCTGGCAAAGCAGTCCATGTTTGGCACTACTTTTTCAAAAATCTGTTTCTCAAAACGATTTGCCAGATTTGGACTCTTTGGTTCAGATTAAGAACCGTGACACAAATCGAGTCCGAACTGTAGCACGAGGCCCACGCGGGCGCGTCTACACGGTGCTGTACAATCTTAGGATTGATTCCAGGCATGTCTTCATAGGACCATGTGAAAACATCTTTGAAATCTTTTAATAAAGGAACTAAGCGCTCGCGCTCCTCCGAAGACAACGTGGACCCGATCAAGACCAGCCGCGGATCCTTCTCAGCACCAACGTTAATTTGGATGATTTCATCAACCAGCGGTTTTACAAACCTCTCCTGCTCTTGATCTACCAAATCTTTCAAAACCGGAGGAATTTCTTGCTCGTCGTTTTCATCGAAATTTTGAAAGTCCTGTTTAATACAATAAATCAAAGGTACAGAAAAATACTCAAAAGCCACAGCCACTTCATTCTCATTAATCACTTCCGAGTCGCCTGATTCTTCTATTACAATAGACTCAAAGGAAAAAGAAAAAGACGACCTAGATAGGACTGTGGCATCCAGGTTGTCACCTCCAGGAATACCGGACTCAGACTCAGACGAGTTGGAACCTAATTTCGACTCTACAGACTCGGTGGAATCAAATTCCGGCTCACTACCTGACCCGGTGTTGCTCGATAAGAATCTGTCCTCGTACTGCCAGACGAGGGAGAGTGCAATGGACGCATCCAAAATGTTTGCAGATGGGCTCGCAGCTGCTTCATTCCCAATTATAGACACTGAGAGATCATCCCCTAAGCACTCATGTACGATCGGAGGATCTGATAGTAGACAAGCCAGTGCTACCCCCATTTCAATCTCGGTGCTCTCGGAATCCACTTCCTTGCACTGCGCAACCTCAGCTGATGGGTCTGTTTGCTCCTCGGCAACATCATTCCCGGACAACTGCAAGTCAAAGAAGATCTCAAATCTCGGCAGGTGCCTCTTCTCGGTATTCAGCCATGGCTCGGGAAAGCCACAAAATAGAAAGTCTTCCCCTTCCAAACAAAGCATCCGTTCAGGGTGCCTTGGATAGGCCGATGCATGAGCTCAAAATGCTTTCCGGTCTGCTTGGCCCTGGCTCTTCCAGCCATCTCTTTGCCCTTTCTCACCCTATCCTCTTTGGTGGGCAGGTAACCCAAGCCAAAGGTATACGGGTTGTGCGGCACTTCGGCCGATACTGCAATGGCTTTCCGGCCACTTTTTCCTAGTCCTATCCCAGGGATATGCTGGAGTTTGTTCATGAGATACCCAGGCTGTGCGTTGACATAGAACCCGTCATCAACAACTAAGATGCTCTGAACGACCCTGGCCTCGGCTAGGGTAAATCCTGATAAGAACGCATCCTCCGTGCCATGCTCGATTTCCAAAACCAGTGTAGACACCTCTGGCGGCAGATGGATCGACGAATTCCCAAAAACTATAGCCACCCCCTTCCCGTGGGGGTATTTCAACATCTGATGCAGGGTGGAAGAGACCGCCTTCACCTGGTGCAGCCACGGCTGCCCTAAGAGTAAGTTGAAGGTTGCGGGAACGTCCAAGACATGAAAGTCAATCTCCTGCTGTCCTGGACCAACCTGAGTTTGAATCTGCACAGTCCCCATCACCTCTCTACTTGTATTGTCGTAGGCCCTTATCACCTGGGCAGTTGGCATAAAGTCCGCGGGCTTCAACCCAATTGCATATGCCGTCCTTGATGGGCAAACGTTAATGGTGGATCCCGTGTCGACAAGAACCACCGGTATCCATTTGTCTCTACACTCCACAGAGATGTAGAGTGGTTTGTTATGATTTGTGCCCTCAGGCGGCAGTTCCTTGTCAGAAAAGGTCAACGTCGGGGAAGCTCCTCTCGAAAAAACCAATCCTACCAGCTACTTAGGCATGGTGTCTATTGAAAGTTTGGCCTTGTCCATTGTAAAAAGGACGGCCTGTCGTTGAACTCTTGAAGCCATAAGCAGTCCCTAGATGGAGATGTCTGCTTGTATTTTCTTCAGCTGTTTCAATACAACCTCTTCTTCGAGTAGCTTTTCTTTCTGCTTCTCTGCCTCGTTGTCCTTTCCGGACACCTCTGGTTGGTCTAAGTGAGGGGGCTTGAAATACCGCCGCTCCTAGTCATGTGGTCTACTTCGCCAATGTACCAGGTATCATCCGGCTGGCTTTGTCCCCAGTCTTCGTCTATGTGGGCAAGACAAAGGTTGTCATCTTCCCACCACATGCCATCGGCAGCAAACAGACTCATGTCCAGCTCCGTTACAACTATTCATATGCCCGCAGCACGCTCCGTTCCTGTGCACACAGCACGTTCTGTTCCTGTGCACACAACACGTTCTGTCCCTGTAGGGGCTTTGGCCTTTCTGGCCCTCTTAGAATCTTCTATCCTTTCCTGCTTAAACTGCTTCAGTACAGCTTGTTGTTCAACATCTCCTGTATTCAAATTGCCCGGATCCCGAGCGAAATTCTCAACACCGGCGCTCTCCGGCGATGCATTCTGATTCCTGGCCTTTCCGGCCACTGTTGATGTCCTTGTCCCTGGCGAACTCTGCTCTAGCTGAGGTTGTTCAACAACATCCGGCTGGTCGTCAAGCCACCCTATAGACTCTGTTGCCTCATCTAAATCAAACCAGTTGACTGTCATGTCTCCCGGATCTTGTTCGTTGAAAAACTGAAGGTTAACAATGTCCTCTTCCAGATCTGCCAGGTCATCTAGCCCCTGATTAGGTCCATCCTCCCGTACCACACAAAGCTCTGCCCTCACTGGCAATTCCGCATTCGGCCTAGCCTGGCCTGCTAATGTAATGTAACTGCTCGGGTTGTATGTGAAGCTCATAGACCCTCAGGCTCTGTATCATCAATTTCATCTGCTCCCACAGTCGACCCACTTCTATCTTCGATCTCCACCACCATCATTTCAGGTTGGGTTTAGGAGATGTCCAGCACGCACAGGTCAATGCTGTCAGGAATGAACACCTCCGGCTTGGGTAGGTGGAAAGGGGTGATATATATGCTAGGGTCGTATGACACAACCCCAGTTTGGATTAGATTGATGCGTTTGGGAGGTGGAGCTTGGTTATGTGGTGGGAGAGGGTTAGTTGTGACATTCGGTTTCTCCAGAGGCATGATCACCCTATTGTCAATGAGATCCTGAATCTCGTGACGCAATCTAAAGCACTGGTCGGTGTCATGACTAGGCTGTTGGTGAAAGGCGCAATACTTCACCGAGTTATGGGTCGGTAGGAGATTACTTGGTAAGGGTCGCGGCCCTAGGGGCTTCAGGTGCCCTTTCTTGATTAAAACCCCCAAAGCTTTGGATGGAGACATGTATAGTGGGGTAAAAGTTCTTTGGCCTCGGGGGTGCGAATTTGGTTATTTGTGAGCCACTTCCGGACGCATCGGTGAATGGTGTAGCTACAAGGGTTCTTGGGGTAGTGGTGCTGGTAACCATACTCACATCTGAAGATCTGGTAGCTGTAGCACTGCTTGTGCCTGCATTTGTACTACGGTTGAATGCCCTCTTAGCCTACTCTCTGTCTTGGTCAATCAGACCATGTTTCATAGCGTCCTCGATCTGCACCCCTATCTCATATAGATCTGCAAAGGTGGGGAGGGGGAGAACGATCATCTTCTGCATGAGCTTGGGCTGGAGGTTGCGCACAACCATCCGAATATGATCTTCATCAATAGGCCTAATGGTCATTATCGAGGCCTTGGCCCTCCATCGGGTCACAAAATCGGAGAAGCTCTGCTTCGGCTCTTGTCTAGTTGTCTCGAGATCACAAGTTGTGACCTCGATCTGTGTATCATAGGAGTATTGAGCTATGAAGGCCCCAACCATCTCCTCCCAACTTCTCTTAATAGAATCCTCCAGTTTTGCATACCAAATAGCCGCTACACCCGACAGGGTCCGGCCAAACAAAGAAAGCTTCTGCAATCTGGAGTGGCCCATCGGCCTTAGTATGTCCGAAAATAGCCGCAAATACACCATAGGATCCCCAAACCCGTCGAAATGGTCTATGTGCGGCATCTTAAATTGGTCTGGTAACGTCACGGCCGAGTCGGTGTACCCATCCTCAATATCCGGAATGGAGTTCACACCCTGGAATTTCTTGAACAGCTTTTCAAGCTTGCTCACTTTTAACGCTGTGGGTCCACCTCGAACTCAAAGGGGGAATTCAGTAAGTTGGTCTATGCTTTGGATAGCTGGGGTAGGATCAGGGGCGGAATTGGCCCCGTTGGATCGTCCATATTTTCCTGGACGTTAGCTGTCTCCCCGAGTGTGGAAACTCTTGGTGGGGGAGGAACTTGGTGCGAAGCTGATACTCCGGCTTGCTGTGGTGGTTGTTGTTGCAGCAATCTAGCAATCAACTCTGCCTGTTAGGCCATAACCTCGGCCTGTTGTTTAGCAAATTCTACTTATCGGGCAGCGTCCTGTTGCATGGTTCTCATACTTTCCTGGAGCTGACGTATCATCTCCTCTATACCTGCCATATCGCGCTGATCTATCTGAACAACTGGTATATTTGTCCCCATAGTAGAAACTAAGACCTCAGCCTGACTGTTCACTGATGGGGTAAACCACTGATCTGGCGACCGCTGTACGAATACACTACACCTTTTCGACCTCTGTCTGGTAACCGGGGGTAAAGAAAGGAACACTTCTTGTCCATCTATCAAATCCCTAGATCGATTAAGTCTACGACCTCTAACCCAGAATGCTCGGGGGATATCTACCTGGTCGGATGCAATGGTGCTAAACTACCTTGCAAAAAGATAAATAAAGCATAATAAGGAAACAATAAACAGAAAAACGGACAGCATAACAGCTTAAATAAAGACAACACGCAGTTGGCAAACACAAGCTGAAAGGACTGTTCTCAACCACTGATCACTGTTCCCAAATCAATGCCCCAAATCTAAATCTGATACCCGTTGGTAAAATCGATTCTCAGATGCTGATATCCGCAAGCCTAATACCCAGACTTGCAAACTGATACATGTTTTCCTGTAGAGACGCACTCTAAAAGCACATAACAAGTAAGTGAGAGCCAAAACACCCCTATGTTGAGGTAGGGTTTCCCTGTCCTATGTTGTCAGGAGCTAGGGCTTCACTACGCACGCAGCGGCTTCAAACAACCTATGATCGGGTAAGCAACCTGTCCTAGCTTGGAATAGTCACTATGGATTACGATATGCACTAGGTCGAATGGTCAAAAAGGGTGCCTCGGTAAAAATCGGGGTTTGTGTTCCCGTCGTGGCAGAGCTCGCGACCGGTCAGCCTTATGGCAGGCTTCTCAAAGCGGGCCTCCAGCAAACCGTTCAGGAATAGCATACGAAAAACACGGTGTCCTAGGCGCACCAATGCAAATGCAATGCAAAGAAACACATAAGTGTAGTCAAAACAAGATAAAATGAGTTCGAGTCAAGTTCTCTAAATCCCCAGCAGAGTCGCCAGAAACTGTAGACGTGCCCGAACGTCCCGGCCCCCGCGCGTGAGATTGTGGCGCGAAATCCGGTTCTATTCATTAGCATACTACAGTTCGGACTCAAATGTCACGGTTTTGAATCTAATCCCGCAAAGTGCAATGCAAGACCGATAAATCACCAAAGAGTCCAAATCCGGCAAATCGTTTTGGAAAGTTGATTTTTGTAAAGAAGTGCCAAACATGGACTGCTTTGCCAGATACAGAGTCGCCACCTAAATGTTTTATTTTGAGAAATTTAGGAAACCCTGACTCGTGCCTAAGGCCACGTGTCCGTCATCACCAAAGTTACCTCGGCTTGGGAACTTGGGTACGAGAGGGAAAGGTCATACAATGAGTACCCCCGCTCGCCCGATCAAAGATCGGCCTTTACTAACATAATATATTGTTTTTGAAAACACATGCGTTCTTATTCCGGTTATTAGCCTAGAATTACTATGTGATGCGCACAACACACAAGTATAGATTAGATCGCCTAAGTTGGAACAAAACATCTCATGTTTGTTTGAAAATGGTTTGAGAGTGCTACTCGCAAGTATGCTAAGACGTGGATTTGCCACCCTCGGGTGGGTTTAGAAAACATGATTTTGCCACTCTCAAGTGGGCTTAAAACTCACATTTCGATAAATTGTTCCAATTCAAGTAATCCAACCTTCACCCACAGGCATTCAGGCAGTTATATCATTTAAGCAAATAGCCTCATGGCAAGCATGCTGTCATGGCAACACTTACACGCATGCAAGATGCTAAAGCATAAAAGCTTACCTAGTACTCCGAGCCAATACAATAGCTAGTTAGTAATCAATGTATAATCCTATCTTATGTTTAGATGGCTAATGCAACGCATGCAAAATACAACTAGAAATAGGCTCGGCTATTCTAAAATGGCATGTGAAATGCAACTTGATACATGTATTCAAGTAGGAATTAAAATACAATGCAGTTAGTATGGTGTGCTGAGCCCAGTGCATGCAATATAGATGAATGGATGCAAACATGCAAACATAAGAATGCTAAATGAAACATGCCCTAAAACTAACCATCGTAAGCGGTTAAGTAAAAGGGAGAAAGACGTGAGGTTGGAAGACATTCACACACTCACGCACACTTATTACAAAATTTGCCCTCTCGACGGAGGGTCCGAATAAATAATACAAACCAACTAATTAATCAACTAACAAGCTAATTAATTATTACACAACTCTTAACTAATTAAGCAAATTAATTAAGTTACAAAACAGATTAAGTATGAAACCAAAGAGGCTGCCACAGCTCCGCCTCGAAATGATTGAATGATGCATGCCCGATCGCCTTGCTCAGAAACCCGTTGCCATGTCTCAAGTTGCCTCTGTTTGCACTGCTTTGCACTTCTGAAAACTGTACAAATCTCTGTGATTCTTCAAAACCACCTCATGGACACTCTGGGAGGTCATCGGCTAAATGGTATGGCCATTGGCCAAGGGAAAAGGTTCATCGACCATTTTTTATTCCATCGGCCAAAGATTGTTAGCCGATCGGCACTGAAGATAGCCGATCGACCATATCTTCTTGCAGACTGCTCCTCTTGCTGCATCAAAGGACAAACAAGGGCATGGCAATACATTTGCAAGATAATGTTTGCGACTACACCCCTTATCATGTTTAAGACTCAAAGGAGTGTAGTGCTCGACCCTCGAGTCACCAATCACGCATTTTGATGCATGATGGCCAAAGGAGCCAAGTGTGCAATTCAATATGGAATGAATGCACAAAAATACATGAATGCCTCACACTCCATCATGTTGGATCAAGAGTGTCGGCGATCGAGGATTGAGGCACGTTTTGTCACTTCAAGTACGAAACGTCCCTCGGTCATCGTGTTTGGTTTGACACCCCAAACCAAGCACAATACAATGCATGCAACACGGAAAAGCTATGCAATGCAACATAAGCATGCCAAGTGCAATATGACTCAAACATGCACACAAGGCTAAGATAACAAGCATGCCAAATGCAATGCAACCTAAACAAACATGTGACAAAATGCAAGCTAGCATGCATGCAAAATGTAACCTAAACATACAAACATGCATGGCATGCAAAGATGAACAAGCATGCAACAACATGCAAACTAGCAAGCATGCAACAACATGCGAAGATGGACTTAATCCAAAATGAGGAGACCTCAGCCACACCCAAATCAGTGGCCAAACATGCCAAGAAATGATGGAATGAAATGCAAAATGAGCATGCATGCCAATTGGCCTAAGAACTAGGCAACAATGTACAATCTTCAAACATTAGCAAGAAGTGACAAACATGATAATGTGGCAACAAGGTAAGCTCTGAAATCATGCAAGGAGTGGTGCCAAACCAATCAAACAAGTCAAGCAAAGCATGCAAGGAAGCTCAAGACTTAATGCTAGACAAGGTGCTTGTACTAAGGCCATATCAACCAAGCCCCAAAGGGCCAAGGTGACCCAAAACAGTTCCAAGGTAGGTCAAAACAAGGCTAGAACATGCATGGAATGAGACTAAAACATGCTAGAATGGTGAACACAAAACATGAAGCATGCAAGGCTAACAAAGAGGTGTTACACTACACCTATTTCAACCAAACATGGCATGACTTAACCAATGAAAAAACAGAGTTATGGCATGTCAAAATTAGCCCAAAAACCCACTGAGATGGCATCCCAAAGACTTAAGCATAGAGGCATGCACAATGACCCACTCTTAAGGCGTAAAACACCAACTCTTCAAAGCATTGAAAGGATGACAAATGCAAGTGTATGGCTACACTTCATGGACTAAAATATTATTTCAAATGATGCAAAATCATGAGAATGGTCTAAGTAATGCATGTTAATGACTAGGACACTCAAAGCCAACAAGCTAGAATGCATTGTAGCTATACAAAGCATGGCCTATATGAACAAAACAACACAAAACAGATCTCAAGCATGGTAAAACATGACTAGAAGCTTCTTTGAGTTGAGCCAAAACATGCAAGAATGATGGTCTAAATGCATGAGGCATGTTAAGGCAAATGGGAGGATTGCAAGGCAAGTGCATGATGCATGCAAGATGTTGTTAAACAAACTTTGGACAGAGGTATAACATGGAAAAATAAGGCCTAATACTTGCTGAAATGAAGCCAAAACATGCTAAACAAACATGCTACCATTATGAGCCAATAATGCAAGCAAATGAGACACAAGGAGAGGGGGTGTCCCTCTCCTATTCAAGACTCCAAAACCACTTCTCCACCACTAAAAATCCTCTGGATTTCAGTGGTGAAAAGGTCAAAACAAGATAGTTCCAAAGCCCAAAAAGAAAGGCACAAAATAAGGCCAAACAAGGCCTAAGAGGGGGTAAACTACCCCCAACCAAAAAGTGACCTTAAACAATCATCTCAAGCATGAAAAATCAGAACTTATTGTAGCTTAGAGTTAAGCTGAAAACAATATGCAAGAGGGTCTAAAAGCTTAAGCGAAAATGGGGTATTAAAAGGTAGAAACTCACCCTTGAAGAACACCTTCAAGAACACCACTCCAGCATCCTTCTCTGAGCTTAAACCACTCCAAGAACTCCAAAACCAACTCCCTAGTACCTTAGCAACCAAGGGATGGTGTATTGCTAGGTGCTCTAGTACAAAAGTATAAACAAAATGCACTTTCAAGCACAAACACATACAAATATAAAGAGAGGGAGATATAGAGTGAGAGTGATATATGAGCTCTATATCAATTTTTTAGAACCTCTGAGAAGGGAGGAGGAGCTCCCTTCTTATAGGAATTCAATTCCAAACCTTCTTGGAGAAGCTAGAACAAGGTGCAAATCCCTCCATACACGTGTATAGAGGATGGGAATTGTGCCCACCAGTTGTCACAGCTGGCAGAAAATATCAGCAAAAAGTAGATGGAAAGGTCTCGGCTCAAAAATATGGCTGATCGACCGAACAAAGTGCCAATCGACCAAACAAAGTGCCGATCGGCCACCACTTTTGGCCGATGGCAAGAAAACACGGCCGATGGGTTGAGGGGATGGCCAACAAGCCACCCTCTTCCCTCAGAAGCAAAAACACAAGTCCTTGGTCTACAACCAAGCACAAAACAAACAAGTTGAGAGATCCTAAGGCAAGGCGCGCAGCCGAGACCTTCGGGAACTCAAAACGAACACGAGCATAGGTGATCATCGAGTGTTCAAACGATAACGTCCAAGTCTTGAGGACGGTCAAAAATGGGGTGTCTACAGGTTTCGAACCACTTGTTTTCCTAAGTGTGAAATGGAGGTCCTATACCTAATGGTTTAATCCCTTAGGGGGTTCATTACCAACAGTGTAATGCCTCTTTCATGCCCAAAGCAACTTATGGTTTGAGCCCTCCTTCCATTAGAGGACAGTCACCAATGGACTTAATGGATTAATGAATGATTTGGTAATTAAAATGAGTTAACAAAATTGGCAAGTAAAAGAGGCAAGATAAGCATTCTTTGTGTTGCATTGCATGTGTTCAAATCAGACGTTAATTTGAACACAAGGAAAATGGGACATTTCATACTCAAAAGTGATGAAATGTGTCATTTTCCTAGGTCTCCATCACCCTTGATCATGCATGATAGGGTGATGGACTTTTTGAGTCTTGTTCTTGTATTTACTAAACTTGCACAATTGGTTTCATAAGCCATCATGCAATGAATTTGCTTGATTGATGGTTTGCGAACCAAATTGTGTCCCTCCTTTGATTTTCCCATGAAAAGGAGATGCAAAGTGTGCAAACAACCCTTGAGAAGTACACTGTTTTGCTTTGTTTTGCTTTCTGTTGCAGCAAGGAAGTTCAAAACCAGTATTGGCCGACAACCACCACCAGTGGCCGACCGACCACCAATGGTAGCCAACTGACCCCTTGTCGGCCATCAGTGAAATTTGCACAGTTTGTTGGTAAGGTGGAGCAGAGGTGTTCTGGAAGTGGGCATAATTTTTAGTGATCACAGGTGCAAACAGAGGCTTGCAGTAGCAAAACAGCGACTTTTTCGGACGAAAACCGAGCACGTGAATGAGCCTCCCCTTGCATTTTCAAGCTTATTTAATGTTTAAATATCTAGCTTAAATACGTGTTGTAATTAATTAGTTGTAACTAATTAAGTGTTTAAATAATTAGTTAGTTTAATTAGTTATTCAAGTTCGGTTTGTAATGATTAGTTAACTAGAATAGTTAATTAATTTGAGTTTTGTAATAATTAGTTAGCTTAATTAGCATAGCTAGTTAGTTAGCTTTTTCATTCGGACCCTCCTTCGCGATGGCGTAATGTTGTAACAAGTGTGCATGCGTGTGTGTATGTCTTTTAACCCTACATCTTTCTCCTTTTTATTTACCCATTTTCGATTGTTAGATTGGGGGCATGTTTCAATTAGCATATCTTATGCTTGCATACATTCATCTTGTCTTGCACACACCGAAGTTCGGCGCATCATTCAAATTGCATTGTTATTTCAATATCTTATTTGTATACGTGTTTAATCGCATGTTGTTCAAATTGCTTCATATGTCATATTAGTAGCTGAGCTTATTAAATTGCATATTGTATGTGTTGCATTAGGCATCTTGTATAGTTAGGAATCACGCATATTTTTCTAACTCTCATGTTTTCCTACTTGGAGTACTAGGTGAGTTTTTATGCTTTAGCATACTTGCATAAGTGTGAATGTTGCCATGATTAACATGCTTGCCATGAGGCTATGTGCTTAAATGCTAAACTACATGAATGCCTGTGGATAAAGACTTGTTGTTTGAATTAGAACGATTCAACGAATGTGCGTTTTAAGCCCACTTTGTTAAGTGGCAAATCATATTTTAAGCCCACAATGTTTGGTGGCAAATCAGCAAACTTTAAGCCCACTTGAGAGTGGCAAATTCAAACCATTTTCACAAACAAACATGAGTTGAATTGTTCCAAATGGAGCAAACTAGTCCATACTTGCTTATGCGCATCACATAGTAAAGCTAGCTTAAATAATCAACAAGAACACATAATGTTTATAATAAAAAAAATTATATCATGATTAGTAGAGGCCAATCTTTGATCAGGCGAGCAGGGGTGCTCAATTCATGACCTTCCCCTCTCGTACCTAAGTTCCCGAGCCGAGACAACTTTGGTGACGACGGATACGTGGCCTTTGGCACGAGTCATGGGTTTCCTAAATTTCCCCAAAATAAAATATTTAGATGGAAACTCTGTATCTGGCGAAGCGGTCCAATTTTGGCATTTTTATCCAAAAATCAATTTTCCAAAACGATTTACCTGATTTGGACTCTTTGGTGTTTATCAGTTTCACATTGCACTTGTGAGATTAGATTCAGAACAACGGGAGTCCGAACTCTAGGGCTTTCTTTCGAGCTTCTGAAAAGGGGGCGCGAAAAAGCTGTGCTACAACAACAAGAATATGAAAGCAAGAAATTTAGATAAGCAAACTTGTGGCAGGGTGGCTAAGCCTAAGCTCTAATCCTCCCATGACCACAAGGTTCCAACTTAAGCTATAACAAGGTAAAAACGATCAACTCCAATGGATTGGTTGCTATGTCCTAAACACGCCAAATCCAGAAGGACCTACAACAACACAAATATGATATTTAAAGCATAAAAAGTAAGAGCATGTATAGTGAGGAGGACTAGAACCGTTTTATAAGCCCATATTCAAGTCATGTCAAACAAAAACAATCTAAAAATAGTGCTAAAAATGTACTGAAATTTAACCAAATGAAGTGAAAAGAAGGTAAAAAAAAATGAAAGAAAAACAAAGGGGTGCGCAACTAGCTCACTCACTTTTAACAAAGTTTTAATCACATTTTAAGTTTCAGAACAACTCTGAAATCAATATGAAAGTACAAGAAAAAGAGAGAAAAAAATGTTTGAAGAGTTCAAAGATCACCTCTTGAAAGATATGATGTTCTTCTTAGTTCACAAACCACAATCCAACCACTCTCAAGTAACTGAAATTGTGTTCAAGAACCTCAGCAAAAGCTTCAAGTTCAAGTTTAGATGGTGTATATATTGTGTATGTGTACTACAAGAGAGAAGGAAAGTGTGTTGGACAAGCTATAGACTCTTGGAGATTTTTTCTAACCCCAAACCATAAGGGAGGGTGTTGTATTTAGAGAAAAATAGCTTCTTAGGACGGAAATATCTATAAAGAGACAGTTGGCCCAAAGCATGTGCATGGGAGCAGCTACAGCTATCAAAAATATCTGCTATCGGCAAACATGATCGACTAACCATGAAGGGATACGGCCGGCCAAATAGAATTGACCTGCCGGCCATGTGATGGCCTATAGTTCTTTGAGTGGTTAGGCCAAAAGAAAAGTGGTTTTGGTCAAGAAGGGGTGTAAGGTTTAGGTTTTGAAGCTCAAAAGTGAATTCCTTTTGCTAAAAAATTAAAGAATTTGCACAATGTAATGTTTCATCATCGAGTGTTCAGATTGAAGTGCCCAAAGGGTAGTAAAAAATGGGGTGTCTACACTCTCTCTTGTCTTCTAATCTTGAGGTAGGGATTTTTTTAGCCTTTGGTATGATTTTTACCTTAGTTATTTGTCCATTGAAAGAATCTAATGATTTAGGGAGTTTGGGTTAAACCTAGGTTTAATTTTGAATTGTAAAAGAGGTATTTTCAAATGGGTTCTTGTGAAAGGTTGTAAGGATGTGTTTATGGTTGAGATATGTTTTAAATTTGGTTTTTGAAAGTAAAGGGATTTTTATTCTAAAATCATGGATGTTTGGTTTGTGGAAGAAAAATGAATGATGTTGGGTTTTGCAAGAATGGAACTAATGTATATGTTGATGATGATGGTGGAGTTGGATATGTAATATCACTCCTATTTTGAAAATGATAAGATTATATCTTTTGTTGAAAATTATGTTGAATAGAAACATCTATTTTAGGCTATTGGTGGAGGATAACTTTGATTGTTGTAGTAATTGCTTGAGGATTAGGTGAATTGAAACTAATTACTCATATATCTTACATTGAGCATTGTTTCATACTTAAATATTGAAAATGTATTGTTTTTGAGAAAAATTGGTGAATACATTGGTGAATCTGGTTAGGGGGTGTGATTATGGTTATTATGTTAGCCTGTGTGTCCGTGGTGAAAGTCTAGAAACCCAAGCGGTTAGGTGCCGATCCTTCTGGTTAGTACCCGTAAAATGGCTTTGGTAGTGTTTGTATAGCCTACTGGCAAACACGTACCTAGAGATTCTCAGTGTTTTGTATCCATTGTCCTGTTTTGGGATATAAAATTTATTTTCATGAATTGATAGATAATCTGGCATTGTATTTTTTTGAGATGGAAATTTAAAACGTTTGACAATTGACATGCATATGCATCCACCTTATGACATTGTTAAGATTCATATATTGTGTTAAAGTATCTCTACTGAGCTTTAGCTTACTCTATGTAGAAAATAACTTTCAGGTGCTAATGATATGCCTACACCAAAGACATAACTTGAGAGAACTTGGAGCCAAGAGCTTCCTTTTATTTATTTGATGCAATGATTTTGTGAAAGCCTTGGGTTTTAATTGTATTGAGATGAACTCATTTTGATGTACCCAAGTTTTGACTTTGAAAGATATAGCCATTACAACATATAATTACTTGGGTTTTATTTTATTTTAATGTTTGTACGCATGCTTTATTGTCACGACCCAAACCCGCCCCTATGGGTTTAGCATCGTAACCGGCCAGTAATCCGTGATTACCAAAGGCCTGCTTAACAGTAATGACAGTAATACAGAGTACCGGGCTGGCGGAAGCCAAAATAGTAAATAAAAGATGTCCAATGAGCTGTGACAATCTGAATGTGAAAAGACTTTTTATAAACGTGCCACATGGATAACCAAAACATACATACAACATATGCACAAACATATATATACAAACAACCCCGTCAGGGACCAAATCCCTTTTACACAACTGTACAGTCAAGTCTAAACATTTATTACAAAACAGAGACGGAAGGGTGAAACTGAGACACCCCAAAAACAGCCTTAGCTTAATGGACTGGAACCTCGAAGTGAGGCACAATGGTTGGCTTGACAAAACTGGGGCATAACCTGATGCTCCTAGCATCGATCTGGTGCTTGAACACCTACATATAATTATAAACAGTGAGCTAAAGCCCAATGAATAACAAATGCGTAAAGAGGTTAAGAATGAATGTCCTTTCAGTAATAAATCAATCATATCAGTTATATGTGGTACATCCAATAACAAACAGTACAGTAGGTCTTAAGAGACCATGCAGTCAGTTGATGGCCATCATAACAGTATACAGTATTGGTTCCAAGTATTGGAACCGACAGAGATATCTGTGACAGTAGCAGTAACAGTACAATAATGGTAAGTTGCTATGGATGCCACGAGTACAGTTCATAAATAGGACATCATTCATTCAGTAAACAGTATCACTTCAGAAAATAGTACATTAATTGTTCAGAAAATAATCATCATTGAACATATCTTTACAACATTGTTACTCACAGAGCACTGGGCTATAGGCAAGCTAATGAGCGTCCTCGGATGCCAACCCTACACAGTTGCAGAACGAACACACACTAAGTTACACACTTGGGATTAACATCTTAGCCCCTATCTTGACTTGGTGTGGTTCGATAACATTATCCTCATTAAGATGCCTTAAACTAGGCCTAGGAATGCCTAGGATGGAGTGAGGATGCAAAGATGCACTTTAAAACACTTTTCAAAATTTTCAGAAAACAGGGGTCTCGCTCAAACGTGGCTTTCTATGCTCGAGCGAGCTTTCCAAAACAGAGGAGTCACTCGAGCATGGTCTTCCTCGCTCGAGCGGTTTGTAAAAATACAAAAAGTGCTGGATGTTGAAAATCCCCACTCGATGCTCGCTCGAGCGTGAGACGCATCGTTCGCTCAAGCGTAGGTCACGTCGCTCGAGCGTGCGTCTGTGTCCACCAAGCATCTGAGAACTTGTAATCTACGCTCGAGCCAGCATTCCTTCACTCGAGCGGAGTTCTGAACAAAAGATGGTCGCTCGAGCATGGAATCCTTCGCTCGAGCGTGGAAGCCAAAATCTGGAATTTTTAGATTTGCCTCCCAAGCTCAAACCAAGCATTCAACACATCAAAACTCAACCTTTTGGGCCGATTTTTTGGAAAACGCTTGGAAACCAACAACATAACATGTTTTGAGGATCAATTTGTAAAATCAAAGCCCAAGGGTGAGTCAATTGAACACCATTTTCAAAGAAACTTGAAGAACAAGATGTACATTTAACATGCATGTCTTCAATTAAATTCAAAGCTTCTAACACATGATCAAATGAGTCAATCCATCCAAAAACATGATGAATTCATGAACTACAACTAGAAAATGGACATGCATGTG
Organism: Camellia sinensis; assembly: GCF_055761805.1. Lineage (NCBI taxonomy): Eukaryota > Viridiplantae > Streptophyta > Magnoliopsida > Ericales > Theaceae > Camellia > Camellia sinensis. Next base: position 60,991,985 of record NC_138967.1, read on the forward strand.
GAAATTCATGAAGAATAACCTCAAAATTCAAGAACATGAACATGCATGCATGAATTACTACTCAATTCAACCCTTTTAATTCTTGACACTAATCTCCAAATTCCCATGAATCATGCAAGAAACAACTTAAATTTCACAATGAAGAAGGTGAATTCTCTACCTTAGGTCTTGAATTCAAAGTATACAAGCTCAATTTTGTAAATTCTCTTTAAGTCTTCTAAGTCTCCAAGCAAATCTTCTAGATGAACTCAAGTTCTCCCAATTCACTCTCTCCCATGGTTTGTCTAAGGGAATGGCTGAAGGAATGATGCCTCAAATACATAAATTAAGTCCCAAACAAGTTTTGTAGGAAATGGCCACTCAATGGCAAATTCGTAATAACTCAATCCAAAGTAATTTAACATTATTTAATCGAATTTAATCGTTCTAAATCAAATTTAAATTAAACCTACCATAAATCACACATTTCTAATTAGCATATAACACTAATCAATTCCGGAATCGGTCGCCGATAAGGCTTTCAATTCGCAGTCCGAAACTAAAACACGAACAGATCCTTAAATGGCAAACAGATAGAAATGCATTTAAGATAATACACTTATGCAATCAATTCAGAATTTCAGCCTGATCAATTACTTATCATGCTTAATCATAGATTAGCACTAATCAGTGGTGAGGGTTGTCACAGTCTTCCCTCCTAAAAAAGAGTTTGGTCCTCCAAACTCGAATTGCCTTCATTTTGGAAGAATACCGGATTCAGTGGGAACAATTCAGGATATCTCTTCATCATATCGTCTTTCCTTTCCCAAGTGGCATAAACGCCACCATGGTTCTGCCAGTCCACTTTCACTAACAGAATTTCTTTATTCCTCAACTTCTTGATTCGTCGGTTTACAACCTGAATAGGTCATTCTTCATAAGTGTAGTCATCACTTAGCACTACATAGATAGGCTCAATCACATGGAAGGGATCTCGAAGATAATCCCTCAACATTGAAATATGGAAGACATTATGCATATGCTCCATTTCAGGAGGAAGCGCTACTTGATACGCCACCGGATTAATCTTCTCAATGATTTCATACGGCCCGACATATCTTAACCCCAAAACGGGTCTGGCCTTTCATTGGTGTTACTTTAACAAAAACATGATCACCTACTTCATATTCCCTGTCTCGCCTTCGGACATCCGCATAACTTTTCTATCGGCTTTGTACGGTTTTCAATCTTTGTTGAATCAGTTTTACTTTTTCGTAGTCTCATGTACAATTTCGGGCCCAAGCAAAGGCCCATCTCCAACTTCTGCCCAGCAAATAGGAGATCGACATTTTCTACCATACAAAGCCTCGAAAGACGCCATACCAATGCTCGAGTGAAGGCTATTGTTGTAGGCAAATTTGGCTAAAGGTAAATGGCTTTCCCAATTTCCTTGGAAATCAAGGACACACATTCGCAGTAAATCTTCCAGAGTCTGGATGGTTCTTTCTAACTGGCCATCTGTCTGAGGATGGTATGCACTACTCAGTCTCAGTTCAATACCCAATGCCGTCTGTAGGCTTTGCCAAAATTTTAATGTAAACTTCGACTCCGTATTAGAAACAATGGACACAGGCACTCCATGCAATCTACTAATCTCATCAATATAAATTATAGGCAATTTGTCCGCATTGTAAATTGTTTTGACAGGTAAGAAGTGAGTAGATTTAGTCAATCTATCAACAATAACCCAAATTGAGTCCATACCTTTACTGGAGCGAGGTAAACCTACAATGAAATCCATAGTGATATGTTCCCATTTCCACTCCGGTATTGGTAAGGGCTGCAATAAGCCTGCGGGTCGTTGATGTTCAGCTTTAACTTGTTGGCAATGAAGACATTTCGATACAAAGTCAGCAATCTCTTTCTTCATTCCCGACCACCAGAAATTTAGTTTCAAGTCTTGGTACATTTTCGTATTTCCTGGATGGATAGACAGTTTCGAATTGTGGCCCTCTTGTAGAATTCGTCTTTTCAGTTCAGAATTATTCAGTACACACAACCTTCCCTGGAATTTCAACACATTGCTCTCAAATTTAAAGTCCGGCCTCGGTTTGGACTCCCGTTCATCAATGACCTTTCTCAAAAAGTCATCCTGTTGCTGTTTCTCTTTGATCTCCTCAATCAGTGCTGGTTGAGCAGAAATAACGGCTAAGGTTCCACCTTGTTCACGCAAAACAATCTCAACTTCAAATTTTTCAAGGTCACATAGCAATTCTTTCTGCCTGGTGAGTAAACAGGCTAAACTTCTAACTGATCTTCGATTCAGTGCATCGGCAACGGTGTTAGCTTTCCCTGGATGGTACAAAATTTGCAAGTCATAATCTTTTATCAGTTCTAACCATCTCTGCTGCCTCATGTTCAATTCTTTCTATGTGAAGAAGTATTTCAAACTCTTGTGGTCTGTGTACACCTCACATGTTGCCCCATAAAGATAGTGACGCCAAATTTTCAATGCAAACACTACTGCAGCAAGTTCTAAGTCATGGGTCGGATAATTTTTCTCATGCGGTCTCAGTTGTCGGGAAGCATATGCAATAACTTTACCATTCTGCATTAAGACACATCCCAAACCCTTATAAGAAGCATCACTAAAAACAGTAAATCCATCTGTACCTGAGGGTAAGGTGAGAATCGGTGCAGTCACAAGTCGAGTCTTTAACTCTTAAAAAGCTGATTCTCTTTGGTCAGTCCAATCAAATGATATCCCTTTTTGAGTCAACTGAGTCAACGGTAGGGCAATTTTGGAGAAGTCCTCCACAAATCTTCTATAGTATCCGGCTAAGCCTAAGAAACTTCGAACTTCAGTAACATTAGACGGTCTAGGCCAATTCACTACTGCTTCAATTTTCTGTGGGTCAACTGTAATGACATCCTTACTAATCACATGTCCCAAAAACATAACATTATCAAGCCAAAATTCACACTTCGTTAGTTTTGCATACAGTTTCTGTTCTCTTAAGGTCTGTAAGGCAATGTTCAAATGGTGTTCATGTTCTTCCGTGCTTTTGGAATAAATCAAAATGTCATCTATGAAAACAATTATAAATTCATCGAGGAATGGTTTGAAAATTCTATTCATAAGGTCCATAAATACAGCAGGTGCATTAGTAACTCCGAAAGGCATAACAAGGAATTCGTAATGTCCATACCTCGTTCGAAAGGCAGTCTTTTCAATGTCCTCTAGTTTGACTTTCAACTGGTGGTATCCGGATCTAAGGTCAATTTTTGAAAAGACTTGAGCACCCTGTAACTGGTCAAATAAATCATCAATACGAGGCTGTGGGTACTTGTTTTTCACTGTTACCTTGTTCAGTTCACGGTAGTCAATGCAGAGTCTCAATGAGCCGTTTTTCTTTTTCACAAACAAAATTGAAGCGCCCCATGGCGAAGTACTAGGCCTAATGAACTTCTTATCCAACAGTTCTTGCAGCTGAATTTTCAATTCTTTCAGTTTGGTAGGTGCCATTCTGTACGGAGCTTTGGAAACTGGCTGTGTACCCGGAATCACATCAATGGTGAACTCAATGTCCCTGTCAATCAAATCCCCTAGCAAATCATTTGGAAAAACATCTGGGAATTCTCTGACTATAGGAATACTGTCCACATTAGCTTTAGCATCAGTAGGTACAGTCAATATACAACATAGATACCCTTTACATCCCTTCTTAATCAGTTTAAAAGCTTTCATAGACAAAATCAGATATAGGGGAGGCACTACACCAACCCCGTTAAATACAAATTCAGGCAATCCAGGTGGACGGAAAATAACTTATTTTGTTACACAGTCTATGGTAGCATGATACTTTATTAACCAGTCCATTTCCAATATCATATCGAAATGATCGATATTCAAAGGCAGTAAATCAATATACAAATGCACATCCCTAACAATAATTTCACATGCAGGGTGCATATAAGCACAAGTCATGGATCCCCCAACAGGTGAAGATACAGCTAACAAATAATTCAAGGGTTCCAATGGTCTATTTAGTTTTCGCGAAAAAGCATGCGAGACATAAGAATGTGTAGACCCCGAATCAATCAGAACATAAGCATTTTGAGTACAGATTGAGAGTATACCTAACACAACGGTCTCGGTATTCTGCACATCTCCCGGTACACTTGAGAACACTCAGCCTTGCCTTAGAGGCTCCTTTCCGGTAGCTTTGGGATTGGGTTTCGGTGCAACAATTGATGCTGCTGCGCTAGCTACAGCTTTACTATTGCCTTGAGAAGTGGAAGGGCAATCTTTAACCATGTGACCCACTTTGCCACACCTATAACAAGCACCAGAGATTTTATAGCAAACCCCCTTATGCCTTTTCCCACATTCAGAGTAGGGTGGTATGGAATTGTTTCCTTGACTAGAACTGGTTGTTGACCCTGTATTTTGCTTTTTGTTCAATGGACTGCTTCGGCCTTTCTTAAACTTAAAACCCTATCTCTTACCACGCCATTTAGTCGCTTGTGTTTCGGTTTGTTTTAATGCTTCGATGTTCGACTCAGCTATTGTCCCCCAGTCAAGAACATCCACATATTTCAGTAACTTCAGCACATTGATTCTGTCAAGTATCTCTACATTAAGGCTGCCTTCAAACTTCCTGGCCTTTTTGTAATCAGTGTCCACCATGTGTGGCGCGTATCTGGCGAGTTCAGTAAACTTTGATTTATACTTTGCCACTGACATAGTACCTTGTTTTAACTGTTCAAACTTAGTCACTTTGCAATCCCTGACACACTGAGGAAAGTATTTTTCAAAGAAGGCTTCTTTAAATTGAGCCCAAGTCAAAGCAGTATTGGTGTCACGAACAAGCATCCACCACCTTCTGGCCTCTTCTTGTAAAGTAAAGGTAGCCAGCAATACCTTGTGTGCTTCTGAACACGGAAACACTTCAAATAATTTCTCTGTTTCTAGAACCCATGCTTCGGCCTTTAACGGTTCAAGGTCTCCCTGAAAGTATGGTGGTTTCATTTTACTGAACTTCTGTGTCAAGGCAATTATATCCTCATTAACATTTTGCTCCGGTTGAACTAGAGGAGGTGGGGGTTGTTGGTTCTGTTGTAGCCTCAAGGCCTCAGTCAACAGTTCAACCGTTCTTTCAAAACTTGCCATCCTTGCCTCAGATGATTCGGATTCATCAGCATTTTGTGCATTGTCCATTTCACTATAGGCAATATGGTAATAATAAACACAGGCTGTTACATACTTAAACACATTAGCACATTAGCACATATATTCATGTCATGGCCACACACTTTCTCATGCTCATGCAATGCCCTAATTACTTTTCTAGGATATCCTATAGCTCATTTGGACACGTGTGTGCGGTATAACTCGTGGTTTGATATCGCTCTGATACCACTCTGTCACGACCCAAACTCGCCCCTATGGGTTTATCATCGTAACCGGCCAGTAATCCGTGATTACCAAAGGCCTGCTTAACAGTAATGACAGTAATACAGAGTAAGGGGCTGGTGGAAGCCAAAACAGTAAACAAAAGATGTCCAATGAGCTGTGACAGTCTGAATGTGAAAAGACCTTTTATAAACATGTCACATGGATAACCAAAACATACATACAATATATGCACAAGCATATATATACAAACAACCCCGTCAGGGACCAAATCCCTTTTACACAACTGTACAGTCAGGTCTAAACATTTATTACAAAACAGAGACGGAAGGGTGAAACTGAGACACCCCAAAAACAGCCTTAGCTTAATGGACTGGAACCTCGAAGTGAGGCACAATGGTTGGCTTGACAAAACTGGGGCTTAACCTGACGCTCCTAGCATCGATCCGGTGCCTGAACACCTACATATAATTATAAACAGTGAGCTAAAGCCCAGTGAATAACAAATGCATAAAAAGGTTAAGAATGAATGTCCTTTCAGTAATAAATCAGTCATATCAGTTATATGTGGTTCATTCAATAACAAATAGTACAGTAGGTCTTAAGAGACCAAGCAGTCAGTTGATGGCCATCATAACAGTATACAGTATTGGTTCCAAGTATTGGAACCGACAAAGATCTCTGTGACAGTAGCAGTAACAGTACAGTAACGGTAAGTTACTATGGATGCCATGAGTACAGTTCATAAATAGGACATCATTGATTAAGTAAACAGTATCACTTCAGAAAACAGTACAGTTAATTGTTCATAAAATAATCATCATTGAACATATCTTTACAACATTGTTACTCACAGAGCACTGGGCTATAGGCAAGCTAATGAGCGTCCTCGGATGCCAACCCTACACAGTTACAGAATGAACACACACTAAATTACACACTTTGTATTAACATCTTAGCCCCTATCTTGACTTGGTGTGGTTCTATAACATTATCCTCATTAAGATGCCTTAAACTAGGCCTAGGAATGCCTAGGATGGAGTGAGGATGCAAAGATGCACTTTAAAATACTTTTCAAAAATTTCAGAAAACAGGGGCCTCGCTGGAGTGTGGCTTTCTACGGTCGAGCGAGCTTTCCAAAACAGAGGGGTCGCTCGAGCGTGGACTTCCTCGCTCGAGCAGTCTGTAAAAATGCAAAAAGTGTTGGATATTGAAAATCCTCGCTCGATGCTCGCTCGAGCGTGAGACACATCCTTCGCTCGAGCGTAGGTCTCGTCGCTCGAGCATGCATCTGCGTACACCAAACATCTAAGAGCTTGCAATCTACGCTCGAGCCAGCATTCCTTCGCTCGACCAAAGCTCTGAACAAAAGATGGTCGCTCGAGCGTGGAAGCCAAAATCTGGAATTTCCATATTTGCCTCTCAAGCTCAAACCAAGCATTCAACACATCAAAACTCAACCTTTTGGGCCAATTTTCTGGAAAACACTTGGAAACAAACAACATAACATGTTTTGAGGATCAATTTGTAAAATCAAAGCCCAAGGGTGAGTCAATTGAACACCATTTTCAAAGAAACTTGAAGAACAAGATGTACATTTAACATGCATGTATTCAATTGAATTCAAAGCTTCTAACACATGATCAAATGAGTCAATCCTTCCAAAAACATGATGAATTTATGAACTACAACTAGAAAATGGACATGCATGTGGAAATTCATGAAGAACAACCTCAAAATTCAAGAACATGAACATGCATGCATGAATTATTACTCAATTCAACCCTTAAATTAATTCTTGACACTAATCTCCAAATTCCCATGAATCATGCAAGAAACAACTTAAATTTCACAATGACGAAGGTGAATTCTCTACCTTAGGTCTTGAATTCGAAGTATACAAGCTCAATTTTGCAAATTCTCTTCAAGTCTTCTAAGTTTCCAAGCAAATCTTCTAGATGAACTCAAGTTCTCCCAATTCACTCTCTCCCACGGTTTGTCTAAGGGAATGGCGGAAGGAATGATGCCTCAAATACATAAATTAAGTCCCAAACAAGTTTTGTAGGAAATGGCCACTCAATGGCAAATTCGTAATAACTCAATCCAAAGTAATTTGACATTATTTAATCTAATTTAATCGTTCTAAATCAAATTTAAGTTAAACCTACCATAAAATCACATAAATTCTAATTAACATATAACACTAATCAATTCCGGAATCGGTCGCCGATAAGGCTTTCAATTCGCAGTCCGAAACTAAAACACGAACAGATCCTTAATATGGCAAACAGATAGAAATGAATTTAAGATAATACACTTATGTAATCAATTCAGAATTTCAGTCTGATCAATTGCTTATCATGCTTAATCATAGATGAATACTAATCAGAGGTGAGGGTTGTCACATTTATGCTATAAATTCATTATCTAGGATTTATGAATGTATACACGCATGTGTCATCTTTTATTTGATTAAGAATTATAAATAGAATAAAAATATAATGTTGTTGATCAATTGTATGAAATATTATAAGATGGGCTATTGTTATTATTTCCAGACGTTACACTTATGATTCTATTTGGATATTCATATTTTATTATATTTTTAAACTCGATAGAATGTTAGAGGATTATTAAATAAACAAAATCACGTTCTCAAACACCTAAAAGTTAGGAAGGTAGGCATATACAAGTGTCCGTTGTATACAGGAAAGGCTGCTACATGCACCCCAAAAAAAAAACGCATATGGTGTGCACCTACAAAAAAAAAATTATAATTGCTACTACAAAATATATGACTTTTATTATAAAATGTATAATTTTTTCTTATTATAAAATATATAACTTTTTAACCCTCACAAAAAATAATGTAACTTTTACTAAAAAAAAACATAACAATGATTATCTATAACTTTAGGAATATATACCATAATTTCACCATTCATAACTTTCAATACAAAAATCGTAACTTTTGCCATTAAAATAATAATTTTTATTACGAAATGCAAATGCACATTACAGCATTTCCTTTTCTTACATAGTCTTCACTATTTGCCTATAAAAGGAAAAAAAAAATATCAATTTTCTTTATTTATTGAATGATTCATAATTTTGTATTTCCGTAATCACAATAAAACCCTCAACCCCAAATTTTAATGAACTTGTTTCAAAATATTAATGTTATACACAATGCCATACTTACAACGAACTCCATGACATTTTCCTACTAGGCAAAAACTGAAAATAATAATACCACCCTGACTAATGTGTATAAATAAAAAATAAATATAACATTCAAAGTACTCATGACTAATGTGTACAAATAAAAATTGAAAATAATAATACTGCCATGACTAATGTGTACTCATTCAAAGTATGGAATTAAAATCAAGTTTTAATTTCGTACTTCCTTTTGTAATGTTTTGGAAACAGTTCTGAAATCTTTGAGTGGCCTTGATCTTGGATGATCAATCTTGTGCTTGCATCCTGATGCGATAAGGTTGTGTTTGAATATTAGATTTGGATAAAATTTATGGAAGGAAAAAAAAAAGAGATGAAAATGTAAGAAAATATATTTTCTCATCCTTTTATTTTCTGTCACAAATCTATACATTATAGATACTCTGTTCATAAAATCAAGTTTTTATTTTATTTGACTTTAGGTCCAAAGGCTGAAATGCTTTGTCTAAAAATACAAGTTTAGATGAAATGATTAAAATATTCCTCTATATATGTCATATATACGGCATCGGCACACAAATGAATAGGGAGAGAGAGATCTGTGTTTGGTCTTCATAGATTTTCCCAATGGTCAAACAGTCACCACATCACATCCTCCTACAAGTATTTTGATGGGGTTTTTTCTCAAATTAAGTCAAATTAGCAACTTAATTTTTAAATTAGGCCTAGTTTGAACGGAATTCTCAAACTAGGCTAAAGCGCTATTACAAACCATGTTTTCACTGTTTCTAAGACCCTTCCGCGAAAAATTTGTGAAATAGTAAAAGCGTGATTACAAACCACGCTTTTAACAAAAAAAATTTTTTTTTCCAGAAAACGTGGTTGGAAAGCACGCTTTTAAGCAAAAGTTGTTTTCTTCTGAAAACGTGATTTCAAACCACGCTTTTACTGTGCTTATAATTAAATTTTGTTTTTGAAGAAAACGTGGTTCCAAACAACGCTTTAAGTATTTTCATAAGAAAACTTTAAAATATATTAAAATGTGATCGAAATAAAACTTGAGTTCTCTGTAGCTCAAATTGTAGTGCGTGTGTTTTGTTTGGCAGAGGCGTGGGTTCAAGCCACCACAACCCCAAACGATTGCTACCTTTCAAATTAAATTAACTCTTTTTTTTTTTTTTTCCTTCCACTCACTTTATACTTTATTATGTAATTTTTTATCAAAAAAAAGTAAAATGTTTGTTTGGTTAACTAAAAAAATTTTCTATAAAATACAATTTTCTTCAAAATGTAAACATAATTGTTTAAAAAGTATTCAGTGTATTTGGTTTGAATTTTTTGGATTTACTTATTTGAAAACTGAGTTTTTTGATTTTCATATTTTTTTTGTTTTAGTGAATATTTTTAAAATTTTAAACATTTTTTTTTTTTACTTTTTTAGATGCACCTTAGTTAGATGTATCTAAAAAGTAAAAAATTTGTGAAAAAATATTTTAAAAAATTAATAAATACATAAAAATACAAAAAATGTACTGAAAAAATATTTTTTATTTTTAGTATTTTTTCAGCAAAATATTAATTTTTTCAGCAAAATGTACTCAAAAAAATATGCACAATGAAAGCGTACTCAAAAAATGTACTCAAAAAATATTTTTTCAGCAAAATCTACGCTTTTAAAATGTACTAAAATATTTTAAAAGCGTACATTTTTTAATTTTTTCATAAATATATAAAGTATAGAGTGAGTGGAAAAATACAAAAAATGCAAAAATACAAAAAATGTACTGAAAAATTAATACAAAATATTAATTTTTTTAGCAAAATGTACTCAAAAAATGTACGCTTTTAAAATATTTTCGTACATTTTAAAAGCGTACATTTTGCTGAAAAAATATTTTTTGAGTACGCTTTCACTGTACATATTTTTTTGAGTACATTTTGTTGAAAAAAAATGATAATTTGCTGAAAAATTACTAAAAATACAACAATATTTTTTCAGTACATTTTTTGTATTTTTATGTATTTATTAATTTTTTTAAAATATTTTTTCACAAATTTTTTACTTTTTAGATACATCTAACTAAGGTGCATCTAAAAAAGTAAAAAAAAATGTTTAAAATTTTAAAAATATTCACTAAAAACAAAAAAATACGAAAATCAAAAAACTCAATTTTCAAATAACTAAATCGAAAAAACTCAAACCAAATACACTGAATACTTTTTAAACAATTATGTTGACATTTTGAAAAAAATTATATTTTATAGAAAAAAATTTTAGTTAACCAAACAAATGTTTTACTTTTTTTTTGTTAAAAAAATTACATAATAAATATATAAAGTATAAAGTGAGTGGAAGGGGGAAAAAAAGAGTTAAATTTAATTTGAAAGGTAGCAACCGTTTGGAGTTGCCGTGGATTGAACACGCACCTCTACGGTGCAAAACAAAGGCAGTAACCATTTGAGCTACAAAGAACTCAAGTTTTATTTTGATCACATTTTAATATATTTTAAAAGTTTTCTTAAGGAAAAAAATATGCACAGTGAAAGCGTGATTTGGAACCATGTTTTTTTCAGAAAACAAAATTTAATTATAAGCACAGTAAAAGCGTGGTTTAAAACCACGTTTTCTGAAGAAAACAAATTTTGCTTAAAGCGTGCTTTCTAACCACGTTTTTTGAAGGAAAAAAAATGTTAAAAGCGTGGTTTGTAACCACACTTTTACTATTTCATAAATTTTCCCCGCGAGGGTCCTAGAATGTAACGCCCTCAAAATAAATCCATAAATCATGCATTCATTACATCCATAAACTTAAGAGAGTAAGACATAATGCCATTCATCAGAGTATTCTTACAAAAGATATTATATGTTGACAACAAAAGTAAATACCCTATAGGCTTACAACTTTCCAAGTCAACACTTGGGTTCAACAAAAGTAGAGTTCTCACTCTTTACACAAAATAAACCCATGGCTTGATATACATGTAATATACAAAAGAGACAATAAAAAGAGCTATCAGCCTCAAGCCTCCCAAGCTACTTCCGTGGAGATGGCATATCACCTGAACCTGAAAATGATGTCCCATATAAGGTGAGCCAACGCCCAGTAGAAATATGCTAAACACAATATGAGCAATAACTAAAACATTAGCATTTGATAAATGTTTAACCAGTATAAACCAACATACAGCACAACCCAATTTCATAACAGATATGTTCATGTCTCACACCATTTTTCCTTTACTTAACAATTTCGATTTATAAACATGGCTCAGAACCTGGCCAAACAATTCCCATGAGGCTACGGCTCATGTAAAAGCCTTTCCAATATCAACAATTTAAATAAGATCATAACTCATAATAAAACACTTCAATAATTCACAATTCACATGAGATAACAACTCATATTAAACACTTCTATACTTCACAAATGATACACAGATTTGCTGTATCAATGGGGTCCATCCCCTATCTCCTCCCAAATAATATCCGGTTTAGGAGTCCATCCCCTATCTTCTCCCAAACCGTGGAGTACATCCCCTATCTCCTCCCACACAATACAATGTATATAAACAATTATCATATACACAATCAATTAATACACATATTCGATGTATTATTCCAACCGTCACATTCAATGACATATTCAACCGATTAGTTTTAATTCACCTAATCATCATGCAGTGTCTACAACAATCAAGACTATCCTCTACCGATAGCCCAAAGCAATTATTTCTAAACAGATAATAAATGTCTCAACTGATAAATTACCAACATTTTCAAAGTTGAGTGATTAATAAATCCAACTCTAGCATTTCATCTCATAATAAGCCAATTTCATTATTTTCAACTCAAATTCATATTTCCATGACTTTCCAAATTAATTATGCAAATTAATTCATATCATAAAATTAGGGTTTTCCTCCCTATTTTCTGACTATTGACCCAAAGGCTCAAATATTAACAACAACATCAATAAGCTCATTTTAAGACCCAAGATATACATATATTGGTCAAATAGCAAAACCCCTCTTTATTCATGTTGAAACCCTAACACCCAAAATCACCCAATTTCAACATTAAATCAAAATGACCAAAAGTTCATGTCAAAGATCATAAAAATGAGTAGTTATCCCTACCTCAAAAGATGAGACCAAATGGAGAAGATGATGAATTTCGAAATGCTCCAAAACCCAAGATTTTCGGATGGAAATGTAGCCCAAGCCAAGCTCTACACTTTATACAAAGGGACCAAGGTAGGGGATCACTCAAACTAGATCAAACCATAGAGAGAAGTTGAAGTTTAGAGTGAAGAGCTCTCCAATGGAGGTTTTGAAAAGTTAGAGAGAGAAAGAGTCAAAGAAAAGTGATCCAAAAAGTCACTTTTCAGACTGATATAAAAGTCGCCCCGCTCGAGCATCAGACACAGACTCACGCTCGAGCGTGAAAAACGCCACTCGAGCATTGATTGCACACTTCCAGAAGTTTTACAGACCATGGTCCCCGCTCGAGCGTCAGAATCCCCGCTCGAGCGGAGGAACAAAATCAAAGGGGCCCGCTCGAGCCTCAAAATCCCCGCTCGAGCTTCCGATGACTTGCAGAGAAAATACTGGGAGATGGAAAATTACGCTCGAGCGTCAAAACCCCTGCTCGAGCGGAGAAGCAAAAACAAAAGGCCCGCTCAAGCGTCAAAAGCCCCGCTCGAGCGTCAAGGCCAAAATCTAGGCATCAACCTTGGGTTTTTAAATACAACCAATCTGTTTCAAACCTGCCCAACACAACCCAAGACTCAAATACAGAGAGAAAATGAGGGAAATGAGAATACAACAACCACACACTCACGGAACCAAGTCTGGAATACAATAAATAAAGAAAGGAAAAACCGGGATCGCTATATAGAAACAGTGAAAGCGTGGTTTGTAATAGCGTTTTAGCCTAGTTTGGGAATTCCGTCCAAACTAGGCCTAGTTTGAGAATTAAGTTGCTAATTTGGCTTAATTTGGGAAAATCCCCTATTTTGATGGGTTCTTCTAGAAGTACGAAGGCCTTATTTGGTAAGTAATTTTTTTAATTAAAAAGTTAAAAAATTATTAAAAAAGTTAAAAAATTATTAATCTATACTAAAAAGTTAAAGATTTTTTTTTCTTTTTATTTTTTGTACATCTTTTCTTAAAAAGTTAAAAAGTCATCACAAACATACTAATTTTTTTACATCATATTTTAGCTAAAAAGTCAAAAAGTTACTAAAAAAACATATTTCCAAACGAGGCCTAAGATTAAAAATGGCTCTTGTATTAGCAAATCTAATTTTTAATTAGAAAAAAATAACCTGTAAATAATTTTTTTATAAAATGTGATCATGATGGTTTTGAATGGTGTTATATATATAATATATAATACAATATAAAGTAATTGTGAATGTGATGCTGTGATGTTGCAAGGTAACAAGGACGAAGATGTGAGGTTCAAAGTCAGATGTGAGGCTCTGAAGAAAATTTGGACAGATAAAAAAATTTCACAGATAAAATTTGGATAGATAAAAAATTTATACAGAAAAAATTGAATAAATAGGCAAAAAAAATTGAATAGATAGAAAATAATTTGAACAAATACATGAAAAATTTGAACAGATAGTAAAAAAAAGTCTAAAGATAAATTAAGGGATAAAATTAGAAACAAAATATCTTTCAAAACAAGTAAAGGCACCTCTCACCAAACTATTTCACAAATGGTAGACCTCTCACTAATAAAAATAAATAAAATACACTGAATCTAACACCTTAGACACTTTCTAAATTGGATTTATCACTAATTTTCTCTATATTATATAAGTAAAGGGGAATTTTTAGTGAGAAAAGCTAACAAAACTCTAAGTGCTTAATCTAAATTTATTGATTTTTCAATTTAAAAAAATAATTAATAAATCACATACTAACATTTTGTTTTTTTAAACAAAGAATGTATTTTTTATTCCTAAAATCATTCCTTCCTTACTATCAAACAAGGAAGGAGTTTTCCAATTAAGAAAAAATAATTAATAAATCACACACTCAAAAAGGAGTTTTTCAATTAAAAAAAATTAATAAATCACACACTTAAAAATATTTCATCATAAAATATTTTCTAATAAACTATTTCAAATTCTTCACCATAAAACATAAAATAATTTATATAATTAAATTTCATAACATTTTTTTTTTCCCTCACCATGTCCACTACTACTTAATGTATATATCAAATCTCATTATTTCCATACACAGTAAATGTTAATGGGGTTTTCTTTAAGGTTCAAACTCTTGACTCATTTCTTTTTAAATTTCTTTAATAATGAAAATACTAAGTGTCATTATGTGTTGCATTTTAATTAATTCATAATTAAATACATAGAGTTTTATTAAACCCTTATATTATGCCACCGTAATTAACATTTCAAATTACTTCCTTAATTATGTTTACCATACCAAATTTATTTTCAAAATTGTTTTCTTAAGATTGCATTAATGCATGATTTTGATACATCATTTATACACATACGGAAAATAATTAATTCTTTAACTTAAAATTTAAATAATATTGATTCTTTAACATGGTCTGGGCTTTTCTCCAATCCTCCGTCGGACTGGAGAGGTGTTGTTGGGCCTTATGGGCTTACTTTTGGGTCCCATTTTAATAGTTTGAACCATTTATATTTTAAAATTCGTGGAGTACATTATCTTTGTAAAAAATCAAGTCAATCAGATAACGATAACCATATGTTTGTATTAGTTTTGTATGAAAAAAAATAGACAGTAAGAAAATAAACAGTTCATACAAAATTGATCCAAACACATGATTTCCGTTATCTGATCAACTTAATTTTTTGCAAGGATGATGTACTCGACGAATCATAAAATGTGAACGTTTTGGATCATCAAAACGGGGCCCAAAAATTGGCCCATTGAATATTTAATCCGAAATTAAATACAGGTCACGAATCAATAAATTATCATATAATTTATACATAATGTTTGAAATTATTATTATCAAATATTTTTACTAGGATTGAAACTAAAGTATGACATAATTTAGGATGGCTCTGCCTTAGATAATTTTTTAATATATGAATATATATAACTATTTATTTCATAGTGTTAACAAAAATATATAATTTTTTACCTAAGTTCAAATTTTTTTAATAGATATGCATAAAATATGTTCATATTTCTTATTTAAAAAATAAAAAATACATATAGATATTTATTTACCAGTTTAATAAATAAATAGGTCAAATGATTCATAAGTTGGGGTATAGACCAAAATAATTTTTAATGATTAGGTGAAGATTACGTTGGCATAAATATACAAGTCATTTATGTGTAACTCTGATAAAAATGAATAAAATTTAATTGATTATAAGTAACTTTTACTAAATATTTTAGATAAATTTTATATTATTATTTAATTTTAAAACTAATTTTTGAATAGTTATTTATTTATACTCGTGCATAGTACTATGAAGACCACTTTACCGACTCTTAACACAAAATAAAAATAAAACTAACTAAAATTTTAGAAAGAAAAGTGATGTTTTAATTTTTATTTAGTAGCTTCAGAATACAAAAATTACTAAAATTTATAGGTTATTAACACAAAACAAAATTAAAATAAAGCTGACTAAAATTTTAAAAAGAAAAGTGATGCTATTTTATTATTATTATTATTTAGTAGCTTCTGAAAACAAAAATTGTTGAAATTTATAGGTTATTGACACAAAATAAAATTAAGAAATAACAAGGTGATCCCTTGAATTTTTTTTTAATTAAGTAGCTTTAGAATACAAAAATTATTTTAAATTATTAGTAGTAGACACAAAATAGAGTTAAAATTTGTATAATAAGATATCATAAATGCTTATTTTTTAACTACACAAAATTTAAATTTTAAAAAATTATAATTGTCATTTAACTCTTATCTAATTTTAACTTACTACATCTTAGTTCTTATTTCTAAGATTTTTTTTTTTTTTTACAAATTTTAAAAATTTATAGGTAACATTTCACACTTATCCAATTTTTAAACTACTACCATGTTATGTTCTTCTAGCATTAGAGTTATGTGTTTGGTTTGAGTTTTCTACATTAAGTTTTTTAGTTTTCGTATTTTTTTGTTTTTAGTCAATATTTTTAAAATTTTAAACATTTTTTTTCAAATAAATAGAAAATAGTTGTTAAAATAAAATAAACCTTAATAAAATTAATAAAACTTGCAATTGTTTAATAGAAGTAGCTGTAGAGAATTGCTTTGAAATACATAGCAAATAAATTACAGAGCTAACTGATTTTTGAGGAAGGAATGCTTTCTCAAATTTTTTCTCACTCTGCCTAACAATTTACTAGAATCACAAATTTATAAGCAAAATAAAATAACTATACAGCATGTGACTAGTGGCTGGAATGATGGAGCACATGGGTGCTGTCTCCTTTTGGTATCAAAGCCAAGTTATGTTGCATTCTGTTTCTACTTGATTTATTATTTTTGTGTCTACTCATTCTCCTATATTGAAATTGTTTACAGTCTTTTGTCTCAATCTGTCCAATTTTTACCCGTGTTTTCCACTCTGTTATTAGCCACCTATCCCTCGTCCCAAGTCCTAGGTATGTCCTTTGGTTAGGCAGTGTTGGATCTTAGGGGTTCTCCGATTTGGGTATGTGTGAACACATAGTATGTGAAAACATGATAAAATTAGACAATGTATTGAGCTCACTGTAAATTATTTCAAGATAAAATGAGTCGATTATTTAGAAGTAATTCTTTGGTTAGTTCTAGGTCAACAACTTTGCCCTCTATACCTAATCAAGGTTTAGTAATCAATGAAGAAGATGTAGAAATACAAAATGATAAAATTGATTTAAGTTGGAATATACCACGTTTACCAATTAAAGAAATTTATAAAACTACTTTTATATAGAATACATTTAATGTTAATCTCCATGTTAAAACTTTAGAACAAGTCTATGCTCTAGAAAAACCTAGAGAAACATGTCAATTATTTGATGCTAATACTATTAAACTTCATTTGAAAACTGGTCATAATTTTATTCATTTAGGGTTAATTTAAGTTGGAATCAAACCATTGACACAACAAGGTAAAAATACTTCTGTTTTACTATGTTTAAGAGATACTCGTTTTCTTGATTATAATGATAGCTTAATGGGTATGATGGAAACTGGTCTTCACAAAGGACCCGTCCATTTTAATTATTTTCCTAATTTTGCTCTTAGTCTTAGAGACCCTCATATGTTAGATGCTTTAACTTTAAATATCCAATTACATGGCTCATTTACAAATATGAAAGAAAAAGTTCATAATATTGTTTTAATTTATCGTGTTCATTACAAATGTATTAAAACCAATTTGAATGTTCAAGCCTTACACAAAAGTCCTAAAGACAAAACCTTACTAATCCAAAGTAGTAATAATGATACTAATATAAATATTTCTCAAATGATTGAATGGAAAAATATTACTCTTCTTGACCAATGGATTACAGTTAATGAAAATTACAAACATAATCAAAGACAATCTACTTGTCAAGATATTCAAGATATTCAACAATTTATTGATGGATCTGTTAGAATTAAATTTAACCGGTCTCAATCTTCTCGTCATAGTACTTCTAGCATACCTACTGAGGTTGAAACTGAAGATGAAATATTTAATACACCTTTATTCAGAAAAAATAGTCAAATTCATATTGGTCAAACTTCTCACAGTAAAATGAAAGGCGCAGATAACTCCACCACTTCTCAAATTAGTAAACTTGTTTATTCAACACACACGCATTTACCTGAAGATGACACTGAATCTTAAGATTTCCCAACCCAAACTGATTTCGAAGTCATACCTCCAATCAATCCTCAACTAATGACCCTTAGTAAACCGTTTGCTCCTAATTTAGATAAATTACATACTGAATTTAGATCTAAAAATAATAAAACCAAACGTCATAATTACCGGCTTAAATATGATTCTAATCAACAATCTAAAATTACCCACAAATGGTATAAATTTATGATTGAACATAAAATTGAAATTCCTTTCTTTGAATATTTAGAAGACCATTATAAAGAAGTTCAAACAATTACTAAACATAAATGGAAAACTTCCCCTAGCACTACTGTTAGTTCTAGTCATCCTCTCTTATCTATCATAATTATAGAACATCAAGGATCTACTATTCAGGCTTCTTCCTTTAAATTAACTGGCTCTGACCCTGAAATCAAAAAAGTTATTAAGCAAAATAATTATACCAATCAATGCCTAAAAACTATTGGTAAACAATTAGATAAGATAGAAACCAACTTAGAAGATTATTCGGCTAACCACACCTCTTCTAGTAAACACATTTTAGACCAACCAATATTAAATTTACCTAGTAATCGGTCTAAACGAGATAGTCTAATAACTCAAGATAATTCTACTGTTGAAGTTATAGAACAATTATTTTCTAAATTAACTACTGAAACGGCTTCTCCTTCTATTGAAAAAGGCCTTACTGTTTTAAATCAACAACCTACTCTAGAACCTATTTCTACTCAATCAAAAACTGATACCACTGATAATGAAATTAATAGCTTAGCTCAACAATTTCAATCGACTAATCTTAATAAACTTCATTATCCTAAACCTACTCCAACCACTCTTACCAAAAATTGGTATTCTCGACCCACACCACCTGATCTCCAATATAAAGAAACTAATCTTAGTAATCAATTTTCTGTATCTGCTAAAAAGTTATACGAATGGAATATAGATGGTCTTAGTGAAAATCAAATCCTCCAAAAATTAAATCATTTATCCATGGTTGCAAATAGTTATCTTGGTAATTACCCTGATTATACTCAACCTGAAATTGTCTCATTAATCACCTCTGGTTTTACTGGCATGCTCAAATCTTGGTGGGAAAAATATCTTACTGAAGAACAACGCGAATCTATTTTACATGCAAGTCAAAAAGATAAAAATGATTTACCTATATTTGATGAAAATATTGGCTACTACAAACCTGATGGTATTAATACTTTAATTTATACTATAGTTCAACATTTTATAGGAACTCCTACTAATATTTACTCTCGTATACATGATCAACTTAGTAATCTTACTTGTCCAACATTAAGTGATTTTAAATGGTATAAAGATGTCTTTACCTCTGGAGTTATGTTAAGAGAAGATTGTACTAAATCATTTTGGAAAGAAAAATTTATTAATGGATTACCTAGTCTCTTTGCCACAAAATTAGGGATGTACTTAGTTAACCTACCGGTGTTATTGAATATGATAATTTAACTTATGGTAATATTATTAGTACTATTCAAAAAGAAGGTTTAAAAATGTGTATTGATCTTAAACTTAGATAAACATAAAGCGAAATATGAATTAGGTAACTTTTGCAAACAATATGGTTTACCTCCAGTAGCCCCTTCTCGCCGTAAAAAACATAAATACAATAAACATAAGTCTTCTTCAACATAATCTACTAAATATAGAAAGAATTATTCACCTTCCAAATCAACTGATAAATTTTATACTAAACCCAAAAAGAAATATTATAAGAAATCACATCCAAAATCTAAATCTCCTACGGATATTACTTGTTATAATTGTGAAAAAAAGGGTCATTATTCTAATAAATGTAAAGAGAAACAAAAATTAAAAGATAAAGTTAATCAACTCCAAATCACTAATGAATCAAAAAATCAATTATTTGAAATCTTCCAATTAAACCAATCTGCTAGTAATTCTGATAATAATTCTAGTAATCCTCAGGATACATCTTCTGATTACCATTCCCCTAGTAATGATTCTGATAATAATATTGAATTAGGATGTAATGATATTTGTTGTAAATCAGTTAAACAAATTACTGTTCTTACTAAACAGAGTCAAGAAGAAACCGCTCTTATTGAATTAATTAGTCAATTAGAAGATCCAGAATTAAAACAAAAATATACAGCTAAATTAAAATCTTTGTTAACTGAAAAGAAATTAAAACCTGACAAACCAATTATTAGTTTATCTAAAACCTTAGAAAGATTCAAGAATAAACAAAAAGAAATTACTCTTCAAGATTTACAACAAGAGATTAACCAGATTAAACATTTCATCAAAGAATTACAAAATAAAGATAAAGTATTAGAAGATGAAATTATTGTTTTAAAAATTAATAAAGAATTAAATAATTTACAAACCAATGATGCCCTTTCTCCAGAAGAATCTAACAATGAATCTGAACATACTAACTATGATAATCTTTTATTTGATAATCGATCTAATCATTCCATTAATCATGAACGAAAAAGATTAAATCTTCTCAATAAAATACATATTCAAAAATGGGACTCCAAAATTCAACTAGTAATTAATAATTTTGCATTAGAAGTCATTGCTCTAATTGATACCGGTGCTGATCTCAATTATATTCAAGAAGGATTAATACCCACTAAATATTACGAAAAAACTAGTGAAAAATAAACTTCTGCTAATGGTAGCCAAATGCATATTAAATATAAATTACCAAAAGTTTATATTTGCCAGAATAATGTTTGTTTTAAAACATCTTTTGTTTTAGTCCAAAATATGACTGATAAAGTTATTTTAGGAACACCATTTATATTTTTGCTATACCTATTTACTACTTCCACTCAAGGAATAACTACTCAAACCCTTGGCCAACCCGTTACTTTTAAATTTTTATCTCCTCCTGAAACTCTTGAATTACATCAATTAAAAAATTGTTCTATTTCCCAAACTATTAATAGATTAACTTGTCAATTAAAATTTCTTAAAGAAGAAGTTAATTACAAAAGAATTGAACAACAATTAACTGACCCAATTCTTATATCTCAAATTGAAGAATTTAAATTAAAATTAGAGACAACTGTTTGTTCAACTCTACCCACTGCCTTTTGGCATAGGAAAAAACATGTAGTTACACTTCCATGTATTAAAAGTTTTAATGAACGAAAAATTCCTACTAAATCTATACTTATTCAGATGAATCATGAATTAGTTGAAATGTGTAAAAAAAAATCAATGAATTATTAAAAAATAAGATTGTTAGTCATAGTAAATCACCATGCTCTTGTCCTGCTTTTTATGTTAATAAGAATGTTGAATTAGAAAGAGGTGTCCCCCACTTAGTTATTAATTATAAACCATTAAATAAAGTTTTAGAAGGGATTAGATATCCAATTCCTAATAAAAAAGACTTAATCAAGAGACTTAGTCAAGCTGTTATTTTTAGTAAATTTGATTTAAAAAGTGGTTTTTGGCAAATTCAAATTCATCCTAAAGATAGATATAAAACTGTTTTTACTACACCTTTTGGTCACTATGAATGGAATGTCATGCCTTTTGAATTAAAAAATGCACCTAGTGAATTTCAAAATATAATGAATGATATTTTCAATCCATTTAGTCATTTTTCCATAGTTTATATAGATGATATTCTCATTTTTTCAAAATCAATTAGTGAACATTGGAAACATCTTACCGCTTTCTTTTATACTATTAAAGGTCATGGTCTCGTCATATCTGCTCCTAAGATTAAATTGTTCCAAACTAAAGTCAGATTTTTAGGATATGATATTCACCAGAATACAATTTTACCAATTAGTTGCTCTATTGAATTTGCTCCTAAATTTTCTGATGAAATTCTAGACAAAACCTAGTTACAACGTTTTCTAGGATCACTTAATTATATTGCTGAATTTTATAAAGACCTTAGAAAAATTTGTCAACCCTTATTTGATAGGTTAAAGGACAATCCTCCCCCTTGGTCTCCTACTCATACTGCTATTGTTAAACAAGTCAAACAATATGTCAAGTCTCTTCCTTGTCTTGGTATTCCTACTGAAAATTCCTTTTGAAAAATTTAGAAATCCCCTAGATATTGATTTGTGATTATGTAACAATTTTAAGCAGTATATAACAATCCCAATCAAACAATCAAGACAAATCAACACAACGATTTTAACGTGGAAAAACCACAATTGGACACCTCCAATTGTGATTAAAAAACCATGGGCAACAGCCACAAAACAATCCACTAAGAAGATTTAAAGGAATTACACATGTATACTCTCAATTACCTAGCGAATCCACGCCTAATTGAACCAACCTTTATGTGCCTCTTCCAACCCCGTCTTCACCTCGGAATTGTCTTTATGATGAGCTACTCCAGAATCCACGAAAGCTTCAGGCTCGAATTCTTCAAAATCCACCGAAGAACAACTCTCTCTTTTGTAGAACAAACAAAACCTTTGATGTACTCTCTTTAAACCATGAGTTGAATACTCAATAAAATATCAAAGAAAACTTACATAATATCCCTAGATATAAACCTTAAGAATCAAAAAGAAGATCTGGACGAATTCAGGAGTAGTCTAGTTTTAGGAGAAAACCAACTACTTATAGAAAACCAAAAGTAATCCTAGATTTGGAAGAAAAACCCAATCCTTCTTGAAATCTGGAAAACTGTGTTCGCCCGGTCCGCTTGAGCGCCCAACAGCCCGCTCGAGCGGCTTCAGCAAAATATGCGCGTGATATAACAGAGATCCGCTCGAGCGCAAAATCACACATCTCAGTACTTTTTCAGGCGACCAAAACTGCTGGAACCAAGGATTCTCCGCTCGAGCGGGGTAATGTCCGCTCAAGCGGACAGACAACTTGGAATGCATTTTTGCATTTTGCTTCGGGGGCACTGCCCCTCGACCCCGCCGTGGCGCTGCCCCGGACCCGCCAAGGGGCGCTACCCCCTGGACCCCCGTGAGCTAACCGGGCAACTCGATCCCCGTCATAATCAGCGAAGTGGCAATCTTGAAAGCATTAGCATCACAAACTTCTCTGAAAGGCACAATTCGGGTTGGATTCGCATCTAAACACTCATAGCCTCACTGAAATAAAAATGCGAAAATAAATACAACTGAAAGGAGTTTTGTCAAACGGGATTGCCAAGAATAAAAACTTAACAATCTCCCCCTTTAGCAATGTCGTGACAAAACACACCTAACAAATAAAATCCTAAACACCCGAACCCTTACAGCCAAAAAAAAACAAACTTCTTTGTTAAGGTCGTGATCTGCAAAACAACTATTAGTGCCACAATCTCTAAAACAACTATTAGTCCCACAAGAGTATATGAAAAGGCAAAAGACATATGACACGATTATCTTGAAACATGAGATGGAAAACATGAATAGATGAAAACTAAGACTCATGAAAAACAACTCTCAAAGAACAAAAGCAAGATTATAAACCACACAAGCAATGATATGACGACGTAAAAATCAGGGGCATGCAAAAAGGAAATAACAAGCAAACAGTACATAGCAACATGCAAAACATATAGCCAATCTCCCTTACCAAACATATCACAGTGTTCATGCTAAACAACTCTTGTAATGAAAAACCAAACTCCCTTACCAACCTAAATCAAGATGAACCAAACTCCCCCTCACTAAAAGTAACCACAAACACTGAAAACAGTGAACAAGAAGAAAACGACAAAAATAATATGGTGGAGCAAGCAAGAAATTTCAGATTTGTACCTTAAAACACACAAGATTATCCAAGAAGCACAATTACTAGTAAACACATTGTGCACAGTCTGTAGAAGATTCCTCATGAAAGAAAGTGATGCATTATGTGAAAAGCATAGATCACATGATAAAAGTGTGTGTGTGACTCTTGGAGTTCGACAAACACTAGATTCAATCCTAGTAGTGATCTGAAAGTTGGACCTCCGACAAGAGAATCTAAGCATGACAAAGGAAAGTCAAACCACTAGGAATCAAGGGGTATTTGGTGAGTAAAGGCGGAGGCTCCCCCTCAATCAATGAATCTTTCTTTTTTTTTTTCTTTCCTTTTTTTTTTGCACATTTTTTCTTTCTTTTGCATATTTTTTCTTTTTCTTTTTCTTTTTCTTTTTCTTTTTCTTTTTCTTTTACACAATCATTAGCGGCTGACACGCTCAAGAGTATGGAAACCGAACTAGAGAAGCATGGATATAATAATGATGGCCTGGTTGGTGACTCTGAGGTAGCCTTTTCCTCAGGGCTAGACTGCAAAGAATTAAGGGGAAAGCCATAGAGATGCAAAAAAATGGTAGGTGGTTAAGAGACTCAACACCACCCATGATATGCTAGTATAGGTCAATTCCTCTAGTAAAGCAGAAGATCAATGACAGAAGTCCATAGAGAAAAAATAATCACTAAGGCGGAAGACTCCAAAATTTGCTAATTCAAGAGTGTGTACAGAATGAGACATACTAATCAAAAAAACACACACTCCAAAACGAGTAATGGCCACAGAAAGCACACATATATTAACATGTAATGGATATTCTCATCAAATCCAATATGCACCAAGGACCACTCAAAAATTTCAAGCTTGCAAAACCATATATTTATTTATTTCTTTCTTTTTTCTTTTTTTTTTCTTAACCAAAGCAAGACAAAAACTGAACATGCACACATTTTTTTTTTCTCAAAAAAAAAAAAAAACACACAGAAACCCAAAAACTAAACCAAATAAAAAAGTTAACAAAAATCAAGTTTTCTCACCCAAATCTTTTTTATCTTAACAAAATTAGGTCTAGCGGTCTTGGTAAATGTCGTGGCATTGTGAACACCCTCATGAATCTTGGTATTCTGCTTGGACATGTAAGGTTGTTTCCTAACCCAAAAAGTATTCGAATTTCTACCCTTTTGAGACACTTTCCCATGCAACTTATAACAGTAAGGGCGAATATGACCATGCATACCACAATGATGACAAATAAAAACAGGGTGTACCTTCTTTTCTTTTACCTTACCAACTCTAGGAAGTTTGAGAAGTCCATCCTTATGTTGAAATTTTTGTTCCTCCTTTCCTTGAGTTCTTGTATCATGAGATGTGGAAGCCCTCTATTTTTGCTCTTTCTTATCACCAAAGCCAATGCCACTCTTGTCATAACTCATTTGTTGAGACCCAATGATATCCTCCAAAGTCTTTGATCCTTTGTTCCAAAGACCTATGGTAGCTATAGCACACTTGAGCTCTTCCTCTTTCTTGATCAATAGTTCTTCCAAAGCAACTTGTGACATCTCGAGAGATTCAATCTTTTCTTCATCCATGGCATGGGTTTCCAGTAGCTCATTCCTCTCTGTCTCACAAGTCAATAGTTTTGCACAAAGAGCTTGTCGATCATCAGCTATCTTGATCGCATCAAACCTAGCCTCGAAAATCTCCTCCTTAAGTTTGACATTCTCACTTTCACATGCTTTGAGTTTCTTTGTGAGTTTGTCATTTAATTTGAATAAGTTAAGAGACTCCTTATACAACTTTTCATAAGCTTGCTCAAGCTCTTCATCATCACTTCCAGAGGATTCATCATCAGTGGCATTCTCAACTGGGCTCTTCGGATACTCTGTTCGTCCTTCAGTTTCAGAAGCCACCATGAAAGCAAGGAATTGTTTATGTCCCTCTTCACCTTGATCTTCATTGTCACTTTCATCTTCATCAGATTCTGATTCATCATCCCAAGTGATAGCGAGGGCTTTCTTCTTCCTCAAACGAGTAGGGCATTCTGAAGCAAAGTGGCCAAATCCTTGGCATTCATAGCATTGGAGTCTTTCAGAGTTCCTTTGTATCTTTCCTTTCTACTTCTTGGCTATAGAATTAATTTTGAGTTTATCTTTGCCTTTAGATTTATGAGTATGAGTAGATTCCAAAAGAATAAGATTCTTTTTCAAAAAAGATTTTTTAAATTGTTTAACAAAAGCAGCCGCAATCTTGGAATCTATCTCATAATACTCATCAGAATCATCTTCAACTTTATGAGCATTACTAAAAGCAATATCTTTTTGTTTCTTTTTGAAATTCCTATGTGCCTCATAAGTTTGGAGATTTCCAACCAACTGATCCAACTTGAGGTTGTCAACATCTTGAGCCTCCTCAATAGCCGTAACTTTTGGTTGGAACCGGTCGGGCAAGGATCTCAAAATTTTTCCCACAACTTTGGATTCTGATATTTTTTCATCTAAATTGAAGCTGGAATTTACAATGTCACTCAACTTCGCATAAAATTCATCAAAGGTCTCACTATCTTTCATTGAAAGGTTTTCGAAACTAAACGTGAGCCTTTGAAGTTTTGAGCGTTTCACAGAAGGAGTGCCCTCATGAACAGTTTGTAAGATATCCCAAGCCTCTTTTGCGACTTCACAATTACAAATACGACTAAACTCTTCAGGTGTGACAGCGCAAAAGAGAGAATTGATAGCTTTACTATTCCAGCTACTATTTTGGTAATCAATTGTGTCCCACTTTTCAATTGGTTTGGGGAAAGTTACTCCATCAACGGTAATTGTTGGTTCAGTCCACCCCATATATGACAGATTGCCAAACTTTTTCATCTATTGATTTCAAAAACGATCTCATCCGAGCTTTCCAAAAAGAATAATTGGATCCGTCAAGTAGGGGTGGTCGAACCATAGAATTTCCCTCACGAATTGAATCAATTATCACAAATCAAACAAGATCTCGCTCTAATAGATTTGTAAAACAAAAAAAAAAAAAAAATAGAGCGACCTGCTCTGATACCAATTGAAAAATCTAGAAATTCCCTAGATATTGATTTGTGATTATGTAACAAATTTAAGCAGTATATAACAATCCCAATCAAACAATCAAGACAAATCAACACAACGATTTTAACGTGAAAAAACCACAATTGGACACCTCCAATTGTGATTAAAAAACCACGGGCAACAGCCACAAAACAATCCATTAAGAAGATTTAAAAGAATTACACAGGTATACTCTCAATTACCTAGCGAATCCACGCTTAATTGAACCAACCTCTATATGCCTCTTCCAACCCCGTCTTCACCTCGGAATTGTCTTTATGATGAGCCACTCCGGAATCCACCAAAGCTTCAGGCTCAAATTCTTCAGAATCCACCGAAGAACAACTCTCACTTTTGTAGAACAAACAAAACCTTTGATGTACTCTCTTTAAACCATGAGTTGAATACTCAATAAAACATGAAAGAAAACTAACAAAATCCCCTCAGATATAAACCTTAAGAACCAAAAAGAAGATCTGGAGGAATTCAGGAGTAGGCTAGTTTTGGGAGAAAACCAACTACTTATAGAAAACCAAAAGTAATCCTAGATTTGGAAGAAAAACCCAATCTTTATTAAAATCCGAAAAACTGTGTTCGTGTAACGCCCTCAAAATAATAACAATAAACCCATCTAATAGGACATACATTTACATATAAACTAACCACATTCTTTCATTGTTTAGAGTTCCATTACATAAGTATTACATGTTAACCTCATAACAAAATGCCCTACGGGCTTACAGCTTTCCAAGGTAACACTTGGTTACAACAAAGAGTTCTAACTCGTTTACACATTAAGCCCTTGGCTTGAAATTACATGTAATACATCAAAGTAAAGCGACAAAACTATGCCCGCCACAAGCCTCCCAGCTATGTCCTTGGAGGTGGCATGCTTCCTGTACCTGAAAATGATATTCCCATATAGGGTGAGCCACAGCCCAGTAGAAATACACCAAACCAACCATGGACAATGACTAAAACATTAGCAATTGATAGTTGGTCAACACTGATACAATCACATAAATTACATATTTATGTCAACGACTTAAAAGTCCCAATTACTTTTCATTTTCCCTTTTTCAACAGATAAGCATGCTAGCTCTATCATCATTTCCACAGATATGTATAAAAACTATATCTCACATTCAGATAAGCATAAAAGCTATATCCACATTCTCAACAGATATGTATATCAACAATATCCACAGATAAGCATACAAGCTGTATCCACACTCTACAACAGATATGTATATCAACAATATCCACAGATAAGCATACAAGCTGTATCCACACTTCACTTCACAAAGATAAGCATATGAGCTCTATCTTCACTTCTCTAGACAAGCATATGAGCTCTGTCTACGGAGTACATCCCCTATCTCCTCCAAATACCTATCCGGTTTAGAGGTCCATCCCCTATCTTCCCCTAAACCGCGGAGTACATCCCCTATCTCCTCCTCTACACATAACGCATATAAACACATTGGTTCTATATACAATCACACAATACACACATTTAATGTATTCTATCAACCGTCAAGTTCCATGACACATTCCATTGATTAGTTTCAGTTTACTTAATCATCAAGCATTGTCTACAACAATCACGACTATCCTCCACCGATAGCCCAAAGCAGTTATTTCTAAACAGAAAATAAATGCACAATGGATATTCAATCAACATTTCGTTCCTTCATTCCTCTCAATTAATTATCCCAATTAATTAAACAATGTAATTAGGTCAATTCCCATAATTAACATTTCAACCCTTAGGTCCCATTTTCATCAATGATTCAACATTAATTCCATTTTCCATGCCAAACATGCATCTAGGTTTATTATGAATAAAACCCCAACTTTTGTAAAAATTACGCAAAAGTCCCAAACTTTTACCAAATTACCAAACCAAACCCAACATCTCAAATTACCAAAATTTAAAGACAAAACCCATAGAGAGGAGTAGGTTATCCCTACCTCAAATTCGGAGTCCCAAAGGAGAAGACGACAAAACCCAACGTGCTCCAAAACCCGTGATTTTCAGATTAAAATGAAGCCCTCGACGATCAACAACTTTTTTGTAAAGGCCAAAGGTGAGTAAATCACTCCTACTAGATCAAAACCTAGAGAGAAGGTAGTATCTAGAGTGAGAGGCTCAACAATGGTGTTTTTGGAAAAGTAAGAGAGAGAAGAGAAAGTGAAAAAGTGATTTAAAGAGTCACAAATTCGGGACTTTAACCCAGGTCTCCGCTCGAGCGTAAAACACCCCGCTCGAGCGGCCACTCACAGACTTCCGCTCGAGCGGCCAACCTCCCGCTCGAGCGCAGAATGCACTCGCTCAGCACATTTGCAGAACCAGACCTTCGCTCGAGCTCCCAACCCTACGCTCGAGCTCACAACACTGCACAACAAGATACTGGATGGGTGTAATCTACGCTCGAGCGCCAACACCTCCGCTCGAGCGTACAGGCCAAAAATCTGGGCAACTAGTTTTGGTTTCTAAACTCAACCAACCTGTAACCAACCCGCCCAACACATCCTATAACTCAAATACAAAGTAAGAAAGGATGTAAACAAGATAATAAACAACTACCAACATCCACGGACACATGTCCGGATCACTATACAACAAGGGTAAATCCGGGATCGCTATAACCTCCCCCCCTTAAAGAATTTCGCCCCCGAAATTAAGCACAAGTTTTCAAAACAAGTTTTCCTCCATTTTAAACAGTGTTACAATTTAACATTCAACAATTCGACCCATTACCGGTCATCCCATCCCTTTAACAAGAGACTTATCACAATATGTAAACAACATATGTATTATCAACATGCATCAACATTATGCACTAACTTTCCAATGCCAACAATATACTTAACACCTATAATGTTACATTCAACTTCCATATGAGGCAAGTTCCAAAACATACTGCCAATAACTAAAACATTTTCAATGTTTCACAACTTAAGACATATACAAAAGCTCTTAAGTTCAACAAAATGTAAAATTTAAATACAAGATTACATATCAATAAACAAGTCCGGATATTTCTCGCGGACTTCCAACTCACGTTCCCAAGTGGCTTCTTCCACTCCGTGATGTTTCCATAAGACTTTCACCAAAGGAATGGTCTTACCACGCAGGACCTGATCCCGCCTATCCAAGACCCGAACCGGTCTCTCCTCATACGAGGCATCCTCATCTACCTCTAAATCAGTCCAATCCAACACATGTGATGGATCTGGCTCATACTTCCGAAGCATACTCACATGAAACACGTCATGCACTCCGGACAACTGCGGCGGTAAGGCTAACCGATAAGCAACCTCACCTATCCTCTCAAGGATCTCAAAAGGACCAATAAACCGAGGGGATAACTTTCCACTCTTCCCAAACCTCATCAAGCCTCGCCTAGGTGATATCTTCAGAAAGACATGATCACCTACCTCAAACGCCAAAGGCCTCCTCCTATGGTCGGCATAACTCTTTTGTCGACTCTGGGCTGTAACAAGCCTCCTACGGATAAGCTCAACTTTCTCCGTCGTCTCCCTAACCAACTCCGGACCCAACAAAGGTGCATCACCCACCTCGGCTCAACAAACTGGAGACCTACACGGTCGGCCATACAAGGCCTCAAACGGTGCCATACCGATGCTAGACTGAAAACTGTTGTTGTAGGCAAACTCTACCAATGGCAAGTGCCTCTCCCACGTCCCACTGAAGTCCAGGACACAACCCCGAAGCATATCCTCGAGGATCTGAATAGTACGCTCGGACTGCCCGTCAGTCTGAGGATGATAAGCCGTACTAAAGGTCAACTTAGTGCCCAAGGCACTCTGCAAACTCTGCCACAACCTAGCAGTAAAACGAGGATCTCTATCTGAGACGATCGTCACTGGGACCCCGTGCAATCTCACTACGTCCCGAATATACAAATCGGCAAGATGATCTACCGAATCTCTCACGCGCATAGGGATAAAGTGCGCCGACTTAGTCAACCGGTCTACAACCACCCAAATAGCATCACTACCCCGCTGAGTCCTCGGAAGACCTACAACGAAGTCCATAGTGACATGCTCCCACTTCCACTCGGCAATAGGCAAGGGTTGCAACAAACCCGCTGGCCTCTGATGCTCGGCCTTCACTTGCTGGCAAGTAAGGCACTTCGATACGAAAACAGCCACATCTCTTTTCATACCCCGCCACCAAAACTGGCGACCCAAATCCTGATACATCTTAGTACCTCCCGGATGCACCGCAAGGCGCGAATGGTGAAACTCTCGGAGTACTTCCTCTCGGCAAGACTCCGGTACAAACAAACGGTCTCGGTATCTCACACTCAGGTCGGGATACACCGTCAAACCCTTCTCAACTTTCCCACTGGAGATCTTTTCTCGGAGGGATTCTACCTCAAGGTCACCTCTCTGTGCCTCTAACACTCTAGTCACAAGTGTAGGCTGCGCAACAACAGAAAACAAGGCCGCAGCCTCAACAGATTCGCTCAGTAGCAAATCAAACTCGCCAAGTGCTCCCAACATCACCCATTCCCGGATGGCTATACAAGCTACATCACTAATGGTTTTTCTACTAAGGGCATCGGCCACAACATTGGCCTTTCCCGGATGATAATGTAACTCAAAATCATAGTCTTCGATGAACTCCATCCATCTTCTCTGCCTCAGATTCAAGTCTCTCTGTGTAAACAGATACTTCAAACTTTTGTGATCCGAGAATACCTCGAACCTCTCACCATAAAGGTAGTGCCTCCAGATTTTCAAGGCAAAAATCACTGCTGCTAACTCTAGGTCGTGTGTGGGGTAATTCTTCTCGTGTATTTTCAACTGACGTGAGCCATAAGCTACCACTTTCCCCTCTTGCATCAACACACAACCCAAACCCTCTCGTGAGGCATCACAATAAACCGCATAACCCAACCCTCTCTCCGGAATAATCAATACCGGAGCGGTGGTCAATCTAACTTTCAACTCTTGGAACGACTTTTCACAAGTCTCACTCCACACAAACTTGACTCCCTTCCGAGTCAGTCTAGTCAACGGTGACGCTAACCTGGAGAAATCTTTCACAAACCGACGGTAATACCCAGCTAATCCCAGAAAACTGCGGATCTCAAACACACTCTTAGGCTGTGCCCAATCTTGCACTGCCTCAACCTTGGATGTATCAACAGACACCCCTTCCCCGGATACCACATGGCCTAAGAACTTGACTTCCCCCAGCCAGAACTCACACTTCCCAAACTTGGCATACAGCCTATGGGCTCTAAGTAACTCAAGCACCACTCTCAAGTGTGCCTCGTGCTCCTCCTCAGAAGACGAATAGATAAGGATGTCGTCCACGAAGACAACCACAAATCGGTCTAAGAACTCCCGGAAAATCCGGTTCATCAAGTCCATAAAGACTGCCGGTGCATTGGTAAGCCCGAATGGCATCACCAGAAACTCATAATGGCCATACCGCGTACGGAATGCCGTCTTAGGAATGTCTTCCTCTCTGACCCTCAACTGATGGTAACCCGATCTCAAGTCTATCTTAGAGAAACAACGGGAACCCTTCAACTGGTCAAACAAATCATCTATACGGGGCATAGGGTACTTATTTTTAACCGTAGCCCGATTCAACTTCCGGTAGTCTATACACAATCTCAAGGCACCATCTTTCTTTTTAACAAAGAGTGCCGGTGCTCCCCACGGTGAAACACTAGGGCGAACAAAGCCCTTATCTAGCAATTCCTGGAGCTGAACTTTCAACTCAACCAACTCTGCTGGAGCAAAACGGTAAGGTGCCATAGAAATCGGCGCCGTACCAGGCACTAAATCAATAGAGAACTCTATCTCTCGGTGAGGTGGCAAACTAACAAGATCTTCGGGAAAAACATCCGAATACTCACAAACCACCCCCGGCAATACATGCTGGGTCTCACCACTCTCACCACTCTCAAAGCTAGCAAGTAGACTACTAAGCTCACTTCGCCCTCGCGAATTATACCCCGGTGGCAAAACACTACCAACCCGGTCTCCCAAGAAATGGAACCACTCCCCGCTCAAGGTACATAATGTAACCCTCTGGCGGTAGCAATCAATAACAGCCCGGTATGACGATAACCAGTCCATACCCAAAATAACATCAAAACCCTTCATGGGCATGACAACAAACGGAAAAGGAAGCCTATAATCGGCGACCTCTATATCACATCCTCTAACACCCTGTTTCAGAATCAACTCACCGCCCAAAGGCGATACCACACAAATAGGAGATGCTAACTGTGCTAACTCCAATTCCAAAACAGATGCAAATGCAGCAGATACAAAAGAATGAGATGCACCCGTGTCTATCAACACATTAGCAACCGAGTTGCAAAACAGAAAAGTACCTCTCACTACTGATGGAGCCGGTACTAAATCCTGCGCGGTAACAGCATACACGCGCCCCGTAGGCCCCTGGTCTACCTGCTCACCTCTCGGAGCAAAAGACTGCTGCACAGACTGGGATGACGAAGCTCCCGGATTGGCCCTCGAGGCCTGCACAGACTGAGCTGGCTGAAAACCCTGCGTCTGCCTAGAACCAGACGCTCCCGAAGTGGCACTCCACTGTGGGCAAAACCTCTTCATGTGCCCAGGTTGTCCACACTGATAACAAATCAAGAGCTGCCCCCTGCCCAAACTCTGACTCGGCGGTCTAGCTGAAGAAGAAGCAGCTTTCTGACCCCCACCCTTCTGCGGGCAAACAGAAACCTTGTGACCCAGCTGGCCACACTTGTAACAAGTGAATTCTCCCTGACTGCCTCTCCCCGAGCCTACACTAGGCACTGGAAAGGTCGATCTAGAGACTGCACCCTGAGACTGCTGAGGGTTAGAACCCCTCTGCCTCCTGCCATCACTCTGACTATCCTGGCTCCTCTTGGAGCCTCTCTGACCCTCATCCTCCTCCTGCATCATAAGCTCCATATGAGCTGCAGCATCCACTAGGTGTCTATACTCTCGAATATAAGACCCACCAACTCTCAACTTGAGGCCCCGCCTCAACTTCCGCTCAAACTCATAGCAACGGCGTTCCTCAGACGCCACCAGTTCAGGTGCAAACCTAGACAGACTGGTAAAAGTAGCCTCAAACTCGGCCACTGACAAGCCCTGCTGATTAAGCCGGCTAAACTGATCCCTCAACTTCTCCCTAGCTGCTGCTGATAAAAACCTTTCCTGAAAAGCATTTATAAACGCCTCCCAAGTACCACCAACACGAGCCTTCTCGTATTTCCACCATTGACCCGCATCTCCCTTCAGCTGGAAGGATGCCAAGGTCACTTTCAGTGCTCCGTCCTCGATGCCAAGCATCTCAAACGTCTTCATTGTCTGTTCGAGCCATTCATCTGCCTTAAGCGGCTCTTTAGGATCCCCGATAAACTCGTCCGGATTACACCGAAAGAACTCCCTCTTCAAGAAGGAAGGCCCTGCCTCAACGGCCTGATTCTCAGCCCTAAGAATACCCAAAGCTCCTGCTATCTCTCTGGCCAAGGCACCCATAGCCTGCTGACCCACTGGCTCGGCCACATTGGCCTGCCCAACTCCCTCCTGCACTACCGGGATCTCACCCTGTGACGGTACTTCCTGCCTTGCAGGTCTACCACGCCTAGCACCTCTTCCTCGTCCTGACATCCTAATAAAGGCAACACAGAACGTTAGCACATTCATAAGTGTGCCGAAACTAAACACTCACGTCCTAATGCATGGACAATTGTAATTCACTCCACATAAGCACATAAACACATAAGCACTTACGAACTTCATTTCCGGATAATGATAGTCCCGAGGCGTTACTAGAGTTCCGGTTAGAAACAGCATTGATCAAGTGCTTTTCCAACAAGACTCCCAGAAACTCAAGGATCCAATCAACATCCTAGAAATTAAATCCCATACCCACATAGTCACATAAGCATGTTATCAATTGAGCACATAGCATATGATACTACATCTAAGTCTCTATCAAGCGAGACAAACCCATTGTGATCCTAATCACTTCCCACGTACCCAAAGTATTCGAACCCGGTACGCTCTGATACCAAGTTGTAACGCCCTCAAAATAATAACAATAAACCCATCTAATAGGACATACATTTACATATAAACTAACCACATTCTTTCATTGTTTAGAGTTCCATTACATAAGTATTACATGTTAACCTCATAACAAAATGCCCTACGGGCTTACAGCTTTCCAAGTTAACACTTGGTTACAACAAAGAGTTCTAACTCGTTTACACATTAAGCCCTTGGCTTGAAATTACATGTAATACATCAAAGTAAAGCGACAAAACTATGCCCGCCACAAGCCTCCCAGCTATGTCCTTGGAGGTGGCATGCTTCCTGTACCTGAAAATGATATTCCCATATAGGGTGAGCCACAGCCCAGTAGAAATACACCAAACCAACCATGGACAATGACTAAAACATTAGCAATTGATAGTTGGTCAACACTGATACAATCACATAAATTACATATTTATGTCAACGACTTAAAAGTCCCAATTACTTTTCATTTTCCCTTTTTCAACAGATAAGCATGCTAGCTCTATCATCATTTCCACAGATATGTATAAAAACTATATCTCACATTCAGATAAGCATAAAAGCTATATCCACATTCTCAACAGATATGTATATCAACAATATCCACAGATAAGCATACAAGCTGTATCCACACTCTACAACAGATATGTATATCAACAATATCCACAGATAAGCATACAAGCTGTATCCACACTTCACTTCACAAAGATAAGCATATGAGCTCTATCTTCACTTCTCTAGACAAGCATATGAGCTCTGTCTACGGAGTACATCCCCTATCTCCTCCAAATACCTATCCGGTTTAGAGGTCCATCCCCTATCTTCCCCTAAACCGCGGAGTACATCCCCTATCTCCTCCTCTACACATAACGCATATAAACACATTGGTTCTATATACAATCACACAATACACACATTTAATGTATTCTATCAACCGTCAAGTTCCATGACACATTCCATTGATTAGTTTCAGTTTACTTAATCATCAAGCATTGTCTACAACAATCACGACTATCCTCCACCGATAGCCCAAAGCAGTTATTTCTAAACAGAAAATAAATGCACAATGGATATTCAATCAACATTTCGTTCCTTCATTCCTCTCAATTAATTATCCCAATTAATTAAACAATGTAATTAGGTCAATTCCCATAATTAACATTTCAACCCTTAGGTCCCATTTTCATCAATGATTCAACATTAATTCCATTTTCCATGCCAAACATGCATCTAGGTTTATTATGAATAAAACCCCAACTTTTGTAAAAATTACGCAAAAGTCCCAAACTTTTACCAAATTACCAAACCAAACCCAACATCTCAAATTACCAAAATTTAAAGACAAAACCCATAGAGAGGAGTAGGTTATCCCTACCTCAAATTCGGAGTCCCAAAGGAGAAGACGACAAAACCCAACGTGCTCCAAAACCCGTGATTTTCAGATTAAAATGAAGCCCTCGACGATCAACAACTTTTTTGTAAAGGCCAAAGGTGAGTAAATCACTCCTACTAGATCAAAACCTAGAGAGAAGGTAGTATCTAGAGTGAGAGGCTCAACAATGGTGTTTTTGGAAAAGTAAGAGAGAAGAGAAAGTGAAAAAGTGATTTAAAGAGTCACAAATTCGGGACTTTAACCCAGGTCTCCGCTCGAGCGTAAAACACCCCGCTCGAGCGGCCACTCACAGACTTCCGCTCGAGCGGCCAACCTCCCGCTCGAGCGCAGAATGCACTCGCTCAGCACATTTGCAGAACCAGACCTTCGCTCGAGCTCCCAACCCTACGCTCGAGCTCACAACACTGCACAACAAGATACTGGATGGGTGTAATCTACGCTCGAGCGCCAACACCTCCGCTCGAGCGTACAGGCCAAAAATCTGGGCAACTAGTTTTGGTTTCTAAACTCAACCAACCTGTAACCAACCCGCCCAACACATCCTATAACTCAAATACAAAGTAAGAAAGGATGTAAACAAGATAATAAACAACTACCAACATCCACGGACACATGTCCGGATCACTATACAACAAGGGTAAATCCGGGATCGCTATAGTTCGCGCGGTCCGCTCGAGTGCCCAACAGCCCCCTTGAGCGGCTTCAGCAAAATATGCACGTGATATAACAGAGGTCCGCTCAAGCGCTAGAGAACCCGCTCGAGCGCGAAATCACACATCTTAGTACTTTTTCAGGTGACCAAAACCGCTGGAACCAAGGATTCTCCGCTCGAGCAGGGTAATGTCTACTGGAGCGGACAGGCAACTTGGAATGCATTTTTGCATTTTGCTTCGGGGGCGCTGCTCCTCGACCCTGTCGTGGCGCTGCCCCGGACCCGCCAAGGGGCGCTGCCCCCTGAACCCCCGTGAGCTAACCGGGTAGCTCGGTCCTCGTCATAATCAGCGAAGTGGCAATCTTGAAAGCATTAGCATCACAAACTTCTCTGAAAGGCACAATTCGGCTTGGATTCGCATCTAAATACTCATAGCCTCACTGAAATAAAAATAAAAAAATAAATACAACTGAAAGGAGTTTTGTCAAACGGGGTTGCCAATAATAAAAACCTAACACCTTTAAAATTATTCAAACCGATGCCTCTGATATTGGTTATGGTGGCATCCTTCTCCAGAAGATCACTCCTCAATCATCTGAACAAATTGTTCAATTTCATTCTGGTATCTGGAATAAAGCACAAAGAATTATAGTACTATTAAACAAGAAATTTTATCTACTGTTTTATGTATTAGTAAGTTTCAAGACGATATTTTAAATCAAAAATTTTTACTTCGTGTTGATTGTAAATCTACTAAATATGTTTTAGAAAAAGATGTTCAAAATCTTGCTAGTAAGCAAATTTTTACCCGATGGCAATCTATATTAAGTATTTTTGATTTTGATATTGAATATATTCCTGGTTATCAAAATTCTATTCCTGATTTTCTTACTCGAGAATTTTTATAGGGTGGATAATGCTTATTCCCTCTATTTCATACCATAAACAGAAAATTAAACACTATAAATCCCTGATTAAACATACTGCTTCCCGCCTTGCTTTTCTCAAATCAACCCACTCACCCACTAAACGTGCTCAATATATTCAGTTCCATCGGATTAAAGCTCAACGTCAGCAACTTTCTCATTATATTAACTGTTTACATTCACATACTAATCAATTAGATATCCTCTCTGGATGCTAATTCCATTTCTCTATTTCACAGATGTCTCATCCCAAGCCTCCTTCTAAAGCCTTGGTCCCATCTAGTCAACCTTTTGTTCCTCCTCCTTTGGAGTTAGTCACCAAATATCACCCTGCTAAATTGGTTAACCGTTACCAAATTCTTGGTAACATTCCTAAGCCTAGTTATACATCTGCTTTGGCCACTGATCCCTTTGCTTCATCTAGTCAAACAGTTACTCCTTATCCTCTTAACCCTATTAAATCAGCTTGGTCTGATTATGTTAAATCTACTACTATTAATCTCCTTTTCAAAGAACCTAGTCACCCAAAGAGTCATACTATCCATGACCTAGTAAAATCTTATTTCCCTCCTGGATGGCATTTTGTTCCTGTCCATTCAGAAAAGACGATTACCGTCTATAAAGATATCTTGTTCAACCATCAGTCTATTGTGATTAAACTCATTTATGATCGTACTTACACAAGTAAAATTGTGTATCATTCACTCTATATTCACAATATTGTTTCTTTGAATGATTGGGGATCTCCTTTTCAACTCCGAGATTTGCCTGGTCATACCATTCAATATAGTTACTATGATTACATTGATGCTCGGTTCAAAGTTCTCTTGTATCAAAATGAATCAAATAGTCACTCCTGGTTTCTCCATTTTGATCAAAAGTTCAAATCTGAATTACCTACTTGGTTTCTGCGATGGTGGACTCAGTATGGCGCCGTTTCAGAAATCTTCCCAGCTGTAATCATGGAACAAGTCAACTATTTCTCCACCGTTTTCTTATTTACTCCACAGCAAAGGAAATTCCCTCCATTGCTTATTTTTATATCCAAACATAAAATCCCTTGGATATTCAAATTGCAATATGGTATTTCTGATGATGTTATTTATCGACAACACATAGTTAAATGGTGGGATAATTTCAAGATTCAACGAATTGTTGAAATTGTTCAAACTGAATTTCCAATCAACATTCATGCCCTTACACCTGCCATGATTAAAGCTCAGCAGAACCCAACTGCTTTATTAGCCCAAGGAAGCCAACTTTCTCCAGTTAATCTTGGAAGCCCAACATCCAGTTCTTCCAAACCCAAGTCATCCAAATCAAAGATTAAATCCAAGTCAGCAAAGCCCAGTACTGATCAGCCCAAGTCAAAGGATAAGTTTAAATCCAAGGTTAAGCCCAAGTCCAAGTCATCTAAAGATGAGCTCCTCCAAATGGCTCGTCTCCTTATGGCCCAAGCCAAGTTAGACTCGGATAACAGCAGTTCAGAAGATGGTTCAGACAATTCAAACTCTTCTGAAGGATCAACTACTCAAAATCCATATGGACCCGAATTTCAAGATACTCAGGATCCATATGCCTAGTCAATTGTTCAACCAGTCAACATTGGATTATATATAGATGCATTATAGCTTCACTCTCTACTCATTTTTTGAGAAAAGCTGCTAGTTTGTCTATATATTGATTTACATCAGTCACATGCCACCGAAAGCTATGAATAGTAAAGGCCAAAGTCATTACAGTCAAAAGCTTCAATCAACTTTAATCATTTGGCCGAAAGTAGCAGACAGCACCCATGTGCTCCATCATGCTCTTCCAGCCACTAGTCACACGCTGTATAGTTATTTTATTTTGCTTATAAATTTGTGATTCTAGTAAATTGTTAGGTAGAGTGAGAAAAAATTTGAGAAAGCATTCCTTCCTCAAAAATCAGTTGGCTCTGTAATTTATTTGCTATGTATTTCAAAGCAATTCTCTGCAGCTACTTCTATTAAACAATTGTAAGTTTTATTAATTTTATTAATGTTTATTTTATTTTAACAACTGTTTTCTATTTATTTTAGTGATATTTCCTTTCCTTTCCTTCCTTGCTTCCCTGCCTCCCTGCTTTGTGTATTTAAAAAAGTAAAACATTTGTGAAAAATATTTTAAAAAATTAATAAATACATAAAAATATAAAAAAATGTACTGAATTCTTGTATATTTTTTATTTTTTTGTATTTTTGGTATTTAGTGAATTTTTTACATTTTTTTTACTTTTTAGGTGTATTTATGTTAGGTGTGTCTAAAAAGTAAAAAATTACTTAAAATATTAAAAAAATTTAGTAAAAACAAAAAAAAAACACAAAAAATAAGAAAATAGAATTTTCTGAAAAGTATTTTTGGAAAAATGGAACCGAGCAATAATTTTTTTTTTTTTCAAGTTTATCTTATTTTATTTTTGAATTTTTAAATTTCAACTTGATTTCTTTTTTTCAATTTTCATTTGATGTTGAAAAATCTAAAAATCTCCTAAATATTGATTTGTGATTATGTATCAATTTTAACCAGTAAATAGCAATCCCAATCAAATAATCAAAGACAATCAACACAATGATTTTACGTGAAAAAACCACAATTGGAGCACCTCCAATTGTGATAAAAAAAAAATCACAGGCCAAAGCCACAAAACAATCCACTTGGAAGACATAAAGGAGTTACACAAGTATACTCTTAGTTACCTAGTGAATCCACGTCCAAATCGAACCGACCCCAATGTGCT
The DNA here is from genome assembly GCF_055761805.1 of Camellia sinensis. Taxonomy (NCBI): domain Eukaryota; kingdom Viridiplantae; phylum Streptophyta; class Magnoliopsida; order Ericales; family Theaceae; genus Camellia; species Camellia sinensis. Next base: position 61,033,017 of record NC_138967.1, read on the forward strand.
TCTTCCACCACCGTCTTCACCTCGGAATTGTCTTGCCTAACGTTGAACCCATAACATTGATGTCGAATGCACGATGATGACCCACTCCGAAATCCACCAAAGCTTCAAGTCCGAATTTCCCGAAATCCACTGAAGAACAATTCTTTCTTTTGTATTGAATGAAACAAACAATCCTTTGATGTATACTTCTTAAACCATGAGTTAAACTCAAACAAACATCAAAGAAACTATCAAAAAAAGCTCCAGATGAAAACCTTAATACCCAAAAAGAAAATTTGGAAGTCGTCTCTAGAAACAAATTGAATCGCATATTAATAGAAAACAGAATTGCGATCTCCACTCAAGCACAAGAATGGCCACTTGAGCGGAGTGACTAAAACGCGTGTTTCAGAACATGGATCTACGCTAGAGCACAGGAAAGGCCGCTCGAGCGAAAAAATACAACTCCCAATTTGCAGGCGAGTGAAATTTCTAAAAGGTCGCGATCTCTGCTCGAGTCAAAAAATAACCTCGATCCCCAACATAGTCAGCGAAGTGGCAAACACGACAGGATTAAACTCACAAACTCCTCTACATAGGCACAATTCGGGTTGGATTCGCATATAAAAACTCATAGCCTCACTGAAATAAAAGAATGAATAAAATTACAACTGAAAGGAGTTTTGTCAAACGAGATTGTCAAGAACAAAAACCTAACAGATGTTTACTGAATTTCTCTCTACCTCATTTTTCTATAATTTACTTAATTTTCTCTTTTTATATTCTTATAGTTCATCCTCAAATTTAAACTTGATTTTTTTTTATCTTTATCTTATATTTACAGTATCTACTCTCGCTCTTGATTTTCAATTGAGTTTATTCATTTTTTGAAGATTTATCTAATTTTCTCTTTCTATATTCATCTTCAAATTTAAACTTTATTTTATTTTATTTTTATCTTATATTTATAGAATTTCACTCTTACTCTTCCTTTCTGTATTTGGTGAATGTAACAAGTCCTCTGTATAAAGAGGTTAGTGATCATTGTAACAATATAATAAAGACAACAAGAAAGAAAAAGAAGAAATTTGAATATATAGAGTTTTTATTAAGGTATTTGTGTCTCTTTAGGAGCTATGGTTGTACATCTCTACAAGCATTGTTTTATATATATGAGTGAGTTATGTTTTATTATTATTAATGTCCACCATGGTAGCTAGAGTCCATAAATCTATTAAGAGTTCCTTATCGGAATCGAATTCTCTTCGGTCTTATTTGATTAGCAGGATTAATAGTAAAATAATTAATAATCCTATGAATTAGTGTAAAATTAGTTCTCATATAAAATTAGTGAGGTAACCATTTATTATATATTCATTTTATTTTATTTTTCTTTCATACTTGAAATTATGATCTTCAGCCCCTTTCAATGTTAAAAATTCACTGATTTTATTGAATTAAATGTCCGTAATACATGTAATTTGATTAATAAAATTTATAATCAAACATAAAATTGTGAATTTATGAATTAATAATTTCAATTATATTCTATAATCTTACTAATTAAACATACTGTGTGGGTGATTTTCCGACCACACTACCCGCTTAGTAACCAGCTGGAGAGCACTGGCAGAATAGATGGCACCTGACTGACCTGCAACAGAAATATAAGAATCTTGCGGTGGTTTTGACCACCCGGGGGCACTCCGACGATCAAGTCAGTATATCTCTCAAAGATAAATCAAGTACTAAACTCACAAGCTTGAGTATCAAAAGCATACCTTAGACCCATGGGGGTGCCTCTCTTTTATAGCCAATACAATCGTAGTCCCAATAGGGGCCTGGCCCTAATGGACTTAGGATTACTACTAATCTGGGACTCCCAGTGGGATTAGGATAAACTCTCTAAGAGTCTTATCTTTACCCAAACTGAAGTCTTCTCTCAATCTAGAATTCTTGTCCATATCCAAGTTGAGTTCCCTCTTCATTCTAGGACTCTTGTCCCTTATCCGCTTATCTCGGATTCCGATATCTTCGGAGGCAACCTCGGCCTAGCCGAGATGACCTCGACACAACAACCAAGACACGTGGCACCTCGGCTGACACGTCGGCGTCACCTTGCCACGTGTTGGTACTCAGAAAATATATCCCCACAACTGCCCCCTAGGTTCTATTACCTCGGCATTCTGAGGTGATGGAACCTACACTGTTCGTTCATCTGTGCCCCTCTGTCCGAGATCAAACTTGCCGACTTCAAAGTTCCCTGGACTTTACTATCCACTGGTGTCAAGAATCAAGTTTCATGTTTTCCAAGCTACTCGAAATCGCACCTCCTAGCCAAGGTTCTGGTTCCATTAATTCGTGAACTCCAAGAGTTTTGCAACTGCTCCACTAACACTCTCTGGTGAGTTTCTTGATTTCCAGTTACCTATTTGACTCCGACAATCTTTATATCGGCGTTCATTTGGTAGGTTCATAAAATTTTTTATTAAGCTCAATCTTTCATAATTCTTCTGATTTACTTTGAATCTGTTTATTTGGGATATGTGGCCTTCTGTTCTCGTCTGTCTTCAAGTTTTGAATTGTTTGAATGCCTGGCACTGTTCTTTGTCATATCCGCTTTCTGTTGCTAGCATCATGTCTGGCTCATTACTTTCTTGTTCTTCACATACTTACTTAGTGCCTGTGCACTTGGCTTTATTCTTGAACTTTGTCGTTTTCTTGACTATTTTTCTCTCTTTTTTCATTTAATCCTCTGGCTTCTTCTCTTTCTAGCTCTTTTGCTTAAATCCATCATTTGTTCAAAGCTTTCAAGCTTCTGCAACTGTCTTCATTTCTCTCCTCTGGTGAAGTTTTACGTCATTCTGTCATTGTCGTCAGACTTCGGCAATTCTCATTTCGGCTTCCCTCTTTCTGGTAAGCCACTGTTCCTCCTGGTTTTATTTCTTGTTGCTTTCCAAGAAGCTCTGCTTCATTGTTAATCACCATTGCTTGTTTTACCCGTTATTTCCAAATCATCTTCTTGAATACACACTGTTCATACATCTGTTGATTTCTACCACTGTTCCTGGCTTGACAAACTTGTGCAATCTTTTTGTCTTGATTTCTTGATAGCTTCATCACCATTCTTGATTACGAATTACATTCTTGTTTCTATTTTCTGTGTCTTTTTCCAGATTCTTGCTTTCAATCTTTGCCTTCCAACTCCGAGGTGCCAATCGCCGAGAAGAGCCTTGATCAAACTCTTCAGGAGATCGAGGCTGAGCTCGAGGCCGAGAAGGCTGTTGAGAAGTCTTCCCAACTGTCTTCCATATCCTGCCATTGATGCCGAGTAGTTTTGTTTTCAATTCTCTTTCTTCTTCTTTGGCTAAGCCTGAGTCGAGAAGAAAAAAGCGCTCTTCGTCGCCCTCCTAGACGAGGATTTTCTTCAGTGTCTCTTCACTCTTTTCGGCTGGCTTCTTGCCGACATCATCTAGGACCTCCATGTCCTCGTCTTCAATCTTTGCCTTCCCTGGTTCCCGAATGTTGCAGGTAGTTTTCATTGCTGCCATGGAGTAATTCTTTGCCTGCAGTTGGTCTCCTCTGACTTCTTCAATCCCATGTTCTGTGGGGAACCGCAATAGTTGATGCAACGTTGAGGGAACTGCCCCCATTGCATGCAACCATGGCCTTCCCAAGATGATGTTGTAAGGTGAAGGCATGTCAATCACGACGAATTCTGTTTTGATCTTCTTCTAACTGCTCTTGCATGATTCTATACTTAGAATATTTTGTATGCCTTTCATACTTTGCCTCCTTTGTGCAATCTTCTCGGGGTTACATACCTCGGGTATAATAGCTACAAAACTTTTACTTCGGCAAGATACTGACCTGCAAACTTTTCATAAATTCTAACAAGTGTGAAACATATTCTACTCAATGTTAACTTTGCAAACTTTTTATCAAGTTTCAACAAGTGTTTAAACGGTGATCTCGGTCTAACCTACTTGTAAATTGCTACAAATTTCAACAAGGATTAACATATACTGTAACAGGGATCAACAAGGATTAACATAACAAGTGTTAAACAATAATCTATTTGTAAATTGTTACGAATTTCAACAAGTGTTTGAACAACATACTTAGCTTTTTCCTCAACCTGTAAATTGCTGCAAATTTCAACAGATGATCATATGTCGGCTTAACGTTATCTTGTAAATTGCTACAAATTTCAACAAGTGTTAAGCATCTTCTTTGGTTTAACCAACCTATAGATTGCTACAAGTGTTTAGCAATAACCTCGGCTTTGCTTCAACTCGTAAATTGCTATGAATTTAAACAAGTGAAGAGAAACAGTAATCTTGGCTTAACTTCAACTTGTAAATTGCTACAAATTTCAACAAGTGAAGATAAGGAACCATCTCAGCTTAACTTCAACTTGTAAATTGCTACAAATTTCAACAAGTGAAGGTAAGGAACCATCTCAGCTTAACTTCAACTTGTAAATTGCTACAAATTTCAACAAGTGAAGATAAGGAACCATCTCAGCTTAACTTCAACTTGTAAATTGCTACAAATTTCAACAAGTGAAGATAAGGAACCATCTCAGCTTAACTTCAACTTGTAAATTGCTACAAATTTCAACAATTGAAGATAAGGAATAATCTTGGCTTAACTTCAACTTGTAAATTGCTACAAATTTCAACAAGCGTTAAGCATCATCTCGGTTTAACTAACTTGTAAATTGCTACAAATTTCAACAAGTGGTAAACGCATTCTTCTTCTCTCTGCCCCCCCAATGTGAACTTAAAATCCCCTTGGGTTCTCATCATACATGTAGCTTCGACCTTGTCGCTGAGGTTTAATTCAAGCCGAGGTTGTCAGCCTTGGTTTCTTTATTGATCTTACTTGGCTCCAACCTGAGTTTGATTTTCGGCCTCATATCGGCGAGCCGTTTCTTTTTTCTTGTTCCGACGCCTTTGTTCCCTGCATATCCTCCTCGGCCTTAGTATACTTCTCAATTCTGGCCAACTTTAGTCTGATCTTGTTTGTTTCTTTTTTATCTTCTGAGATCTGAGATTTGCTCACTGAGCTCTTCTCTTTTCGGACTTAAGTGCCGAGATCTTGTCTGCTAGAATCTTGGATCTGCTCACTTAGGTTGAGTTCTTCTCTTCTCAGACCTACTCATCTAGGCCGATATCATGTCTTCTAGGATCCGGGATCCGGAATCCGGGATCTGCTCACTTAGGTTGAGCTCTCGTCTTCTCGGGCCTACTTGTTTAGGCTGAGATCATGTCTTCTCGGATCTGGGATCCAAGATCTGGAATCCGGGATCTGCTCACTCAGGATGAGTTCTTCTATACTTAAATATTATCTCCTTGGGAGCGCTCATGCCCCCTGTCTTTGCATCCCTTCTGGAAAGGTCTTCGTTCTTTCGCAGGTATCTATCCTTCCATACCCGGAGGTCATCTTCGTTGTAATATCCGCTTCGATCTATTGTCTTTGGTGCGTCACCTTCCTGGCCGGCGTCTTTCACTCCGTGACTCTGGTCACGAGTTTCTGTGTTGCGGTTGTCCCCTTCAACGTCGAGGTTGATAGATCTCCCATTCCCAGTAGGAGCGTTGTCTCCAGTCTGATCCTTCTGTTCGTCATTGGCCATCTATTCTTCTTTCTTTCCCACAGACGGCGCCAAATTGTGTGGGTGATTTTTCGACCACACTGCCCGCTTAGTAACCAGCTGGAGAGCACTGGCAGAATAGATGGCACCTGACTGACCTGCAACAGAAATATAAGAATCCCGCGGTGGTTTCGACCACCCGGGGGCACTCCGACGATCAAGTCAGTATATCTCTCAAAGATAAATCAAGTACTAAACTCACAAGCTTGAGTATCAAAAGCATACCTTAGACCCATGGGGGTGCCTCTCTTTTATAGCCAATACAATCCTAGTCCCAATAGGAGCCTGGCCCTAATGGACTTAGGATTACTGCTAATTTGGGACTCCCAGTGGGATTAGGATAAACTCTCTAAGAGTCTTATCTTTACCCAAACTGAAGTCTTCTCCCAATTTAGGACTCTTGTCTATATCCAAGTTGAGTTCCCTCTTCATTCTAGGACTCTTGTCCCTTATCCGCTTATCTCAGATTCCGATATCTTCGGAGGCAACCCCGGCCTAGCCGAGATGACCTCGGCACAACGACCAAGACACGTGGCACCTTGGCTGACACGTCGGCGTCACCTTGCCACGTGTTGGTACTCAGAAAATATATCCCCACACATACTCTTATAATTTCAATAGAGATGATGTTTGTCAAGGGGGAGGAGAGAGGGGGGTCACCAACGGGGAAAAGGATTTGCCATAGGGAATGGGAACTGGGGGAGAGTGACAGAAGGAGGAACTACCCGAGGAAGGTTGTATGAGTGAGGATCCGCAGGATAGAGTTATAGCATCAGCATCAGTATCTTTAAAATAACAAAAAGTTAAAATATAACTAATAAATCATCAAATTCTCCCTCCATCAGTCTCAGTAAATTTTTGTTAAATTAATTTTTTGTTAAATTTGCTATAGTAACTCGTCTGATGAAGCGAGGAACTATTCATCGCTACAACACGCGGTTTGGGTATAACCGGACGTCCGCTCGGAAGTCCGGCCAGTCAACCGGTCAACGGCAATTTTTTTTTTTTATTACATTTCCTCCAGTTTTATCTTTTGTAAAACATAAGAATTGTTTGGTTGATAGGTCATCAATTTAATTATATAAAAAAAATAACAAATATTTTAATAGGATTGAGTTAAAATAGAGAGTTTGATGCAGTGGATGACTAGCTAAAATAAGAAAATGACTTTTTTAGTTATAATTTGACTCAAAATTTATTGAGGTTGGATGCTCTTGGAATAATGGTGGGTGCTCGTTAGTCAACTTCCAATATTATTATTTTTTTTTATAAAAATATGACTAAAAAAAGCCAAATTTTATATTTATTTTTTTTTGTCATTGACCTCTTCCCGTCGATAATAATAATAATAACAACAATACTACATTAATAATTTTAATTCTACATTAAAAACATTACTACTAAAAGGATATGGAGAAAATATCATTTTATTTTCTAAATTTTTATGCGTTTTTTAATTTGATATTCAGATTTCGATTAATATTAATTTTACATTTAAACTTTTGAAATTTTAATTAATTTGATCCCTACCATCACATTTTGTCTATAATTAGACGAAATGTACTGATGTGGTACTAAAGTTCATTTGAAATTTTATTTTATCCTTCGAATTATACCTTGAAAATAAATTTGCCCCCAGATTAAAAATAAATTTGTCCCTACATCAGCATATTTTGTCTAATTATTAACGGAATGTGACGACAGAAATTAATTAAATTGATCAAAATTTTAAAAATTTAGATGTAAAATTAATATTAATCAAAATTTAGCAATTAAACTTTAAAAAAACGTGAATTTAATGGACGAAATGATTGTCGATGGGGTCCACACTGAAATCAGAATCAAACAAAGTCTTGAGGAAACCTTTCCTGGTTTCACAATATCATATTTTTTTTTCATTGAATATTTATCATGACCAAGTTTGACTTCGTTAATTGCTCCTTTTTTTTCTTTTTTTTTTTGAAAAGTAGCAGCACTGAACTTCAATATTCTAATATTTCCGAATTTCATAACATGGCCCGTTTGATGCATTCTATCACCACTACTTCTCATTTGTTTCGTCAATTGTTTCTTCCTTGTTTCTTCACGTTTTTTCATCGGTCATTTTGATACATCAAGTGTGTAGAAGAGGAAATCAAAATAGATAAAAGTGTGTGAAAAGAAGATTTAGGTAATTCGTATACAAGAATATAAGTTAAGGTTTAATTGAAGCATCAAGTGTGTGGAATGAAAAATAAATCAATAATCAAATTTATAAATGTGTGCACTAAATGATGTACACTGAGATAAGTAAGTTTGTAAAAATAGAATTTCTCATAAATGAGATGATTAAAAACTAACATATAATAAATAATAATAAAGGAGTCTCGACTGTCTCTAATTGAGTATTCCAATTGGACAATCCAGTCTAGTCCATTTTAGACTTACTTTATATTTATCTCGATAATTTAAATTATTCAATGTGTATAACTCGTCGAGTACTTTATCTCTGTAAAAATCAAGTTGATTAGATCCACTTGATAAAACCACATTCATGTCAACAATTTATTTTTAAAATCATACTTATTATTGACACAAATTTGATCTAATCAACTAGTTATTTATATCCAAGCAACATAATTTTTTACAGAGATAGAATACTCGATAAATCTTACATATTAAAAGTTTTAAATTATTGATACGAGATCCATGATGAACCCAAACTCAACCATTTCAGACTGAAAGGAGTGGACAGCCATAATTGATCTCCCTGAAATCAGCTTCCCCTCATAAGGATTCCTCCGGGCAGCCAGCTCAGCCATCATACATCTCTGATAAAACATTAAAAGCAGTAAAACATACACACACACACACACATTAATACCATTACCATGTCAGGCCATCCCCACACAAGTTGCTCATGCATACGCTTTCTACTTGTACCAGCCACCACTCACCACTCTTACCTACGTGCAGATAAAAATACAGACTACAGTACACCTCCCAAGCTACACCCACACGCAACCAAACCAAAATATACAAGATTACAAACACAAGCAATGTAAAAAGTTGAAAAACCAAATACACCAAAAAAAGGCCTGAGCAGCTTATAATAATATTAACTACTAACACTGTTCGAATCATTAAAATATAAGAACAAAGCAAAGCTAAAGAGAGGAGGGTAGTACATGAAATCAAAGAAGATCAAAACACTATCATCATCATCATTGCTTTTGTTCTGAACTCAGTGAGAACTGAACACCAACACCAACACCAACACTACTGTTATTGCTATTGTTGTTGTTGTTGACTTGGGTGTATTTTTTGGAAGAACCTTTGCAGAGCATGGCTGGGTATTTGATGGCATTAAGTCGGAGTTTGCGAAGAGCAGCATGACCAAGATCAACACCGCATATGTCAGAGAGCCTGACAAGGTACAGCAACACGTCTGAGAGCTCCTCACCCAAGTGTTGTCTCTCTTCCTCTTCCCAATCTGGCAGACCTCTTGGCACCTCCCCTTTCCACTGAAATATCTCAGACAACTCTCCCACTTCTCCCACCTGATATTTGAGATGAGAGACATACATCAAATGGCAAATGCAGTAACGATAGAGACTCTCATAGAACACAATTCCACAACTCTAAAAATGATCCGAATCATTCATGCAGACACAACTTTCCAAAAAAATTCAAACATATCAATGGTCAATACAGTAGTGGGGGTCGTGAGGAGTCCTCCTTTGTGGAGGTCCCAAACATTTTTGATGACAAACGACATCACATTATTTAATATTGAGATTCGTGCAACAAGGGTTTTGAAAATAGATGAAAATGTTATTACAGAATTAGTTAAAAGCATTTTGAAATAAGTGGAAAAAATCTTATGTTCTTCAAATTTATAAAATAAAAAATTGGGCCTTTTTTACTTTGCCTAACATTTGTTAGAAAGACCCAATGCAAAATCCACTCGTGTTTATAAAGTTTTAAGAAAATCCATGTGATTTGCAATTTTATTTCTCGATTACAAGTGATATTTAATTTATTTTCCAATATCATGTTGTCTCGTGGAGTTATGTTTCAAACAAATTTTGGGAAACACGCATTTAAAAAGTTATATAAACATTTTTAAATTATATTTTAAACAACAATTTTATTGCTCAACAAAACAAAATTTAAAATTGAACAAAACATTTTGAGAAACAGATCGAAAACAATTTGTCATTGGTAAATATAAGTGGTTTGATTAATTTTACCGCTTCTCATAAAAAAAAATAAAAAAAAAAGTCACTAATGTTGTATTTGCTTGGGAGATTTGGGAAGAAATTTTTAAAAAAAAATGAAAAACAAAGTAAAATGTGAATAAAATATACTTACATTTCACGTAATTTCAAATCCCTTCCTAAATTCTCAACCAAACACAGGGTAAACACTACTTGGCCTTGTCTATCTAGGGTGATTACACATTTTGGAATAAAATTAAAAAAAAAAAAAAAAAAAAAAAAAAACAGAACAAAAAACAAAAGAAGCCTACAAATGCAAGGAAAATTACATCAAAAGTTAAGTTCATAACTTCAACGTTTCATGAAATTGACAATTTCAAATAGGATTTGGAATGTGTTTAGAATAGAGAAATATAAATGGGATTTGATTTTGGATGAATTTATAAGAAAAGAACCGTTTTGAAATTTAAACTACCCATTTATCAAATTACCCTAAATTTTTTTTTTAAAAAAAATCCATTCTTTATACTTCAATTAGTTCCAAACAAAATAGGGAATTATCCTATAAAATCCATTCCTTTCCCTTGCTAAATGAATTCATTACAAACAAACACCAAACAGTGTAAATTTTGTTTGGTAGCTAAGGAAAAGGTAAACATTCTCATGCATGAATCTTAAAAAGTTGTTTAAATTTCCGAAAAATTGAAAACCCACTTTCTGGAGAGCAAATCAATCAATTGTGCAAAAAAACAGTACATATTTTCTTATCCAACTTCTCTGAAACCAAAGTTTTTATATTTATTTTTTTAATTTTCTTTTCCTGTTTCAAAGACCACAAGAAAGGAATCGGATCTCCAGGAACAAGTGTTCGATCTATGCCAGAATTGGGTATAAACTCTGAAATTCCAGAGTCTGAATGAGACATAACAATAAATAAAAATGAATGTGAGAGAGAGAAAGGGGACGCAGTAATCGGTACGAGGCAAGAATCAACCATAAAAATATCAGGAGAGTACACACATATACATATATATATATATATATATATGGAGATTATGTATGTGACATACCAGAGCCAAAAGAAGATTTCTAGGGCTATGAAACTGATCCCAGTCTCTTTCCCTAGCAAAATCTGCCATTTTCTTCTTCAGCTCATCCAAGGTAACCTCACTTTCTCGCTCCTCAACTCCCGCCATTCTCCCTCCCTCCCTCTCTCTCACTCTCTCTATATATATATATAGAGGTGTGTATGCGTGTATGCATCGATGTTTATGTACTGGCGGACAAGAGGGAATGGAGTACAGATACCTAGGGGTTGTTTGGGTATATTATTTTAGCATATTTTATTTGTATCACATCATCTCTTATTTAGGTTATATCACATCTCTAATACGAGTAAGGATCCTCTAGAGTTTTTTTGCTTAAAGTTTCGTAGAGTAGTGTATCGTATGGTTGAGATTTAATGACAAGTCACTTCAATTTTTTAATATTAAATCTCAACCACGCAATACACCACTTTAGAAAACTTTAGGAAAAAAAAACTTTAGAGGATCCTTGGTGCTCTATTACTCTATATATATTTTCATAATAAATAAAAAAGAATACTTACTCCATCTCAAAATATTAGTCATTTTTAAAAGAGAAAATTATCCATAGGTCCTGTTTGAAATATGTGTATACCATTTAATCCAATAACTTTTTTAATAGATTTAAAAGTCCTACTTTTCCCCCCTCTCTTTCTGCTTTTTACCTCATTCTTTACGTTTTCCTCTCTCTCTTTTTTTAATGCATTTTCCTTTTCTTTCATTTTATTTATCATGGACGACGACCGACGATCATACATTTCTTATTCTCTTTCTCTTTCTAATATATAAGGGTGGTTTGGGATGATCTAAATAAGTTTACTTTTTGACTTTTTATCAAATATGGGTTAGGTTTAAAGTGATGTGGTAGAGAGGTGATGTGATTTCAATAGGATGATGTGACTTAAATAGGATAGTAACTTTTTGATTTTTTAACTTTTTTAAGATACCCCAAACAAGGCCATAGTCACTGGTGACCAACGACTACCATTGATTAGGGTTCACCGACAACCACCAACTATTGACATCAATTCGTGACTTCATCCTCACCAACGGCAAAGAAGATGAGTAGATCTACATGGGATCTGACTAGATCTAAATCAAAAATAGTTACCGGAGTACAATATTCTTTGGGGATTTTTTTCTAAGGTCCCTGGTATTAAAATTTTATAGTATAAAGGACACTCAATATTTTCATAATGTCTAAGGTCTTTCAACATTAATCTAGAGAAAATTTTGATCCAGAGAAAATTCAGTGCAGAGAAATTTCAAAATTTCTCTAGACACATCACAGAGAAATTTCAAAATTTCTCTAGACTCCCCAAACCCAGAGAAATTCTCAGACAAACATTTCCAGAGATTCTCTCACCCATAGAATTTCTCTAGACTCTACAACCGAGAGAAAATTCCCAGACAAATATTTCCAGAGAAATTCTCTCAACTAAAGAATTTCTTTGGACTCCACAACTCAGAGAAAATCCCAGAAAGTAGGAGCTTCCCCCCCCCCCGGTTGGTTGGCTTGTGATTCATGGTGGGTCTGTGATTCCCGGTTGTTCCATTAAACCAGTTTGTATCCTATCCCGAAGACCTGTTTGCTGATTTTGCAGAACTCGCACGATTTGGTGGTTCTTTGAAACGATTCTGTGGTGTTTTCATCGAAAATGATGCGAAGAGAAAACAAAATGCATCATTTAGTATGGTTAAGCTCATTCCTTCGTTTCCCATAATTTCTCTGGGTATTTTTTTATTTTGCGTACTGCTTCAATGCTTGGGAGAAAGAAACGTCAAGGCTGGTTATGCTTCTCACAAGTGCCTCTGTGTTGCTTATGAGAATCTCAGGGCTTCTCAGGAAGAGTTCTTCAAGAATCGGAACAGTATTATAGAGCATCAATATAATTCAAAGTAGTTGAAGAACAGAGAGAATGAGGAAAGCAATAGATCTGTGATTGAAACCCTAGAAATTAAAAATAGGTATGAATTGAAAACAGAGGAAATTGAAGCGAATGGTAGTGATGATGACCCAGATGAGATCGAGCAATCGTGCGAAATGCGTAGTTCAAATATCAAGAGAAGGAGAGACAACTTGTTGGAAGAAGCAAGAGAGAGTGAGCCTGAACCTGGGTCTGGAAGAGTGATGCATTTGGTCAAGGCCTTTGAGAAGCTTCTTACGATACCGAAGGACTCAGATCAGACGGAGAAATTGTTGCATAGAGGAAGAGGAAGTGAATTTTCTCTGTGACATATAGGTGTAGGGTTAAAGGACCTTAGACATCACAAAATAATGTTGTGGATCTCTTCCATCACAAAAAATGAGAGAGGGGCCTTAAACTAATTTTTCCATATTCTTTCTATATCTATTCTTTCTTTTTATTTCTCAATTTTTCTACATTTTCTCTATTACACAAGTTTATTTTTCTGTTTTAATGGAGAAAATTTTTAAATTCTGAATAAGTTGTTTTCGAGTATTAGTTACAGGCGGTAAAAACTATAAAATTTTGCAATTTTAATTTTTTTTGGTGCTGGAATGAATCATGGTTTAAAACTGCAAAATTTTTCAGTTTCATAACATTCTTTAAAATTGTAAAATTTTACTGTTTCATAACATGTTTTTCAGTTTGATTAATAAGGATAAATACTTAATAGATTTTTTTCTCTGAAACTATAACATTTTACAGTTTGAAAACTTATTTTTCAGTTTGATCAATATTGGAGATTATTTGCTTAAACCCTACAAAAATTGAAAAATAACATATGTTTTTTCCATTGTTGCTGTTTTTGTCGTTACATTTTTTTCCTGTTTAGTTTATCCATATTTAACACATTTTGCTATATTTTTTCGCTCTAATTTCTCCATTTATTCTTTTTTTTATCGAACAATATTTTGAACATTCTAATGAGTCTCTAATGATGTTCTTAACGTTCAGTAAATGTTCTGGACATTCCAGTGACTTCTATTGGTGTTCATAATAGTCCGGTGAACTTCCGGTGACTTTCCAGCGATACTCTGGCGACTTTTCGGTGATGTTAAACATTCCGGCGAGTCTCTAGTGACCGTCTGACGGAAGTCCGACGATAGTGGGATGTAACAACATCTGTAAATTAAAAAAAAAAATAGGATTTTTTTGTAACAATTAAAAATATATAAGACTAATTGGTACAAATATTTTGTTTTGGGATTAGATGGATTTTGAACTTTGTATATTGGATTTATTGGTAAGTTCTCCTTTTTAAAAAAATCCAACTTATTTTGGTAGTACAATCATAACACTTCAAAAATATTCTAAAACTATTCTTTGACTTTTCTTGAGAGCATCAATCGTCAAAATTATATTTTTTGCGTATGAATTTAAAAGAATGGTAAAATAAAAAATTTATATTATTTTAGTCTTTAATTTTTAAAAACGGACTAATATTTTGGGACAATAAAAAATAGAATAAGAGATTAATATTTTGAAATAGGGAGAGTATTTATTTAAATCATTCCAAACAATCTCTAGTATTAAGAGAAAAGAGAATATAACACTCCATTTGGATGAATGGGGTGAGAAAATAAAGAAATAGTGTGAATATGAAATTCATTCACTTGTTTGAATGGTTAGTAAATAAATAAATGGTAAAAAATGATAAGAGATTGTAAGAAAATAAAAAAAGGAATTTTTATTAATAAATTCAATTTAGAGTTGTTGTAACCCATTATGTCCACAAATGATTAGTATAGTCTGATTAGTACTATGTATTTATCTTTTTATTCCATGAGATCATTTTTCCTCATTTTATTATTTTTAACGGACTATTATGCCCTTATATATATTGTTGATACACATAATAGATATAGACGTTTCTTTATTTTTTGTTAATTCTATTTTGGTAGGTTGCTGTATTCACACTTTTCGTTCTGATTCTGATTTGGTTGGATACTTTCAATTTTGCTGGCTCGTTTGAAGGCTGGTGTGTGCTAGGGTCTCATTGTTGTTGTTGTGGCTAGTTCAAACGGTGTTCGATTGTGACATTGTTTGGAGTATAACTGGTTCAAATCAGTCATTTTCGAGGTAGAGGACAAGTGCAGGATTCAATGATCAATGTTAGTATCATTTTTGTGTTGAATGCATGTTCAGTTTATGTTTTGATTTATGTGATGGATTGGATGATATGGTGTTTGAAGTATGTAGATTGGATGCTCTGTTTATTTATTTATTTATTTATTTATATGCATTTTGCGTGGCTCTATGATGGGGAGGTAATTCAGATTAAGTGAACAATGTGGATGTTCACATCTTATTGGTAATGATGATGGTGATATTCTGAGTTTGAATTTAGCAATGTAAAATGTACATATTGGCATATACATTGTGTATGAATGTATGCTCGTTTTATGTTATGTTTTGATGTATGTGGTAATGCAAGTGCTTTTTTGATGAGTTTTTGATGCTTGCTCAATGTGAATGTTCACATCTTATTAATATGAGGTTATGGAGATGTATGCATGTTGTGTACTATGACATCATTCTGGTGGTGTGATTTTGAACTTGTAAAATATTTTATGTTGTGAAGGATGGTGGTGGTAGTTTTCATTATGGATTTAGCAGTGGAACTGTACACATAGGCATTTAGTTTGCATAATGTGAATGTTCATATAGTATTGATTATTGTATGTGCTGTTGTTCGTATGGTTGTTACATGGTTGTTGAGTTTTGTTTTATTGTGTTTTTACAGGAGATGGATACCTTTATGATGTTTGTGTCCACATATGGTTGCAGTTTGATTGTAAGAAATGTGGTTCGCGCATTGTGTTATTTGCGTTTGGTGGAGTGTTTATGTGATGAATGGGACGAGTTGTCTGCTTGTTTTGTTTCATTGTTCTGTCGACTACCTGTGATTAATAGGTGTGATTTAGACAATGACGAAGAATTTCAGAACATGTTATTGCTTTCCAAATCAATGGGGTTATACCATGTAGAGGTTGTCGTTGATTTGAAAAATGATATTGGTCAGTCGAGTAGCTCTGGGGTGCTGCGTGTGGGAGGTGAAGAAGAAGTTGATACACTCTGGAGATTTTGCCACCATAAGGAGAAGGTGTTGTTGTCAGCCCTTTGGGCAAATGGTATTACACATGTGGGACAACGGTTTGTAGGAGGTGCACAAGAATTTCGTGATGTTTTATGTAAGTATGCAATCCAATGGCGGTTTCAGTTTACGTATGTCAAGGACGAGACAACAAGGGTCACTACGGTGTGTGCAATGCGCGAGGAAAGAGGTTGCTTATGGGCTATACATTGTAGAGCACAATAAGCAAATGGTTTTTTTTACATCAAGAGGTTCAGTGATGTGCATAGTTGTGGTACGGATGTCCGAACATTGAAGAATTCGAGAGTTAGTTCTAATTTGGTGTCAAGTACTATATCTGAAATTATGAGGGACAAGCTGTCACGGCCCAAACCCGCCCCTAAAAGTTTGGCATCGAAACCAGCCAGTAATCCGAGATTACCAAAGGCTTTCCTGTACAATAAAAATTAATTGGGACTAGCAAAAGCAATATACAAAAATATCAATGGTCCAATGAGCTGTGCATCTATATGAACCAACATGTACACATATAAACGTTAATTTACCCACAAAAAAATACATGACTTATAATATAATATTGTATACAAGACATACGCACGTGTCGAAAGTGTACACCAAGATCAAAAGCTTAACAGCGGCCTTCGGAGGCACCCAAAACAACTCGGTAGGCTTCAAAACGGTGGCTCGGCTAAAGACCGCTTCTAGACTTATCCTCCTGAATGCTCACCTATACATATACATACAAAACAGTGAGTTAAAGCCTAGTGAACAACAAATGCATAAAGAGGTTATGAATGAAGACATTAAAATCAATCAGTTACTATAGCAAGTCCATTCACATAGTAGTATCATGTTCGTTAAATGAAAGCATAACAGTCATAAAGGTCCACGTGTACGTGTAGCGGTCTTTAAGATCATAGTTGGTACAGACGATCATATAAATTAATATCTTGTATACATAAAGCCATGGTATTATTACCCCTAGGCGAGGGCCACATGGATATAGGCCGCGATATTGTTACCCCCTGGCGAAGGCCACGTCAACATATACCACGGTATTATTACCCCCGAGTAAAAGCCACATGAACATATACCATGACATTTTTGCCCCCGGGTAAGGGCCACGTAAACATATACATATACCATGGTATTGTTATCGCTGGGTAAGGGCTACGTGAACGTAGATCACAGTATTGTTACCTCCGGGTGAGGACCACGTGAACATAGACCACAGTATTGTTACCCCCAGGTGAGGGCCACGTGAGCATAGACCACGGTATTGTTACCCCTAGGTAAAGGGCACGTGAACATATTGCATGAGTTCATTTACTCAATAAATCATATCGAAACAGTTGTTAACAGTGATAGTTAGAAAGAAATATAGCTTAAATATAACTTTACAACATTGTTACTCACAGTGCTTGGTCGGATGATCCACCTTAACGGTTCAACCTGTAGAAATATAACCAAGCACAACAAAACATATTTCATTTCATTTAATTCGTTCAATCGGTTCATTCGTTACATATCCAATAAAGCGTTTCTATTATTTCTTTAATTTCTTTTATGCTCATGCAATGCATATGGATGTATATGATACACAAAAACCATGTAAATAAAGGCCTGAAAGTTAGAAAACGGAAAAAAAAAAAAAAACAAAAAAAAAAAACAAAATCGAAAAAATTGCCCTGTTGGGCTGTACATGCGGTGGTCTTGGCCGCACATGCGGTGGCTTGCCCGCTCGTGTGGTGGTCTTGGCCGCACGAGCGGTAGTGAAGCAATATACAATTTGAGCCAAAAGAGGTCCGGCCGCTCGAGCGGTGGCCCAGGAGCAATCTGGGTGTAAAACCAGTCTGAAAATCTACTTTTGCCTTGAACCTCTCCCATTTCAAATCTAACTCCAATTAATACAAAGTAAGGCCCAAAACCCCTTAAAAACATGTAAAATTTAGTATGTTTAACTTCAAATATGACTCATATATGCAAAACAAAACTCAATTTGTACTTAAAAAGGAACAAAAGCTTGACAATATGCATTTGAGGGCTCCAAGCTCAACTTCCATGGAAATTCTTGGCAAAACTCAAGAGCTATGCATGAAAAACAAGTTGCTACGAATTACTTCATGAATTGATGCCATGTATGCAAAGATTAAACATCTTTTTGACTTATAAAACACAATACATGCATGTGATCATATATAGTCCATAAAACACACCCTTTTACACTTAATCTTCAAGGTTTAAGAGATAAAACCTTACCTAGAGCCTTTATAGACACTTGATCTTGCATGATCTTGACAAATCCAAGCCAAATCTTGAGTTTCTTCCTTGATTCCTACACTTTTCCTTTTCTCTTTGAGCTCTCTAGGGCTCCCTATCTCTTCTAGAATTCTCTCTCTTTTTCTCTCCTATCAAATTTTTGGTTGCACCCAAAATGAGCTCATATAAGGCTTATATCACTTATATATCTATAGCCACATATCTTACTTCAATAATGAGAGCCAAACATGATTTTACGAATCAGACGAAATCAATTTTTAATTTAACTTCTCAGATGATTCTAAAAATTCCAATTAACATATCCATGTACTTCATTCCAATTTCTGAACCCATTTCGGCCTTCAATTTCAATTCTGAAGTCGTAGCGTCAACAGATATTTTCCCAATTTAGGCAAATACTTCCAAGTTAAATCATATTAATTCATAATAAAAATAAAGGTAATTTTTCCACGTATTTTGGGGTCGTTACGCAAGCCGTTAACTCGGTTGTGGGAGGTGGTGACTATTTTGAAGAGGGATTATGAGATAGATGTGAGTTACCACGTGGTATGGTTAGGCGTGGAGAAAGCAAAGACTGTTATTCATAGAGATCACTCATTATCGTTTGACCAGTTGTGGTGGTATTCAGATGCTATGATGCGTTACTATAGACGCACCCGCGTGGGGGGACCTCGCTACTACAGTTCGGACTCGATTTGTGTCACGGTTCTTAATCTGAACCAAAGAGTCCAAATCCGGCAAATCATTTTGAGAAAACAGATTTTTGAAAGAAGTGCCAAACATGGACTGCTTTGCCAGATACAGAGTCGCCACCTAAATATTTTATTTTGGGGGAATTTAGGAAACCCTGACTCGGTGCCAAAGGCCACGTGTCCGTCATCACCAAAGTTGCCTCGGCTCGGGAACTTGAGTACGATTGGGGAAGGTCAGCTATGAGCACCCCCTCTCGCCCGATCCGAAGATCGGCCTCTACTAACCATGATATCCAATTTTGAAAACGTTATGTGTTCTTATTCCGGTTATTAGCCTAGAATTACTATGTTATGCGCACAGCAAACAAGTATAGACCAAATCGCCTAAATTGGAATAAAACATAGCATGTTTGTTTTGAAAATGGTTTGCTACTCGCAAGTAGGCTAAAATGCAGGTTTTGCCACCCTCGAATGAGCTTTTAGAAAAGATGGTTTTGCCACTATCTAGTGGGCTTAAAACTCACAGTTTTAATGCGTTATCCCAATTTTGGTAATTTAACCTCCATCCACAGGCATTCAAGCAGTTATATCACATAAGCAGCTAGCCTCATGGTAATCATGCTGTTATGGCAACACTCACACGCATGCGGTATGTTAAAGCATAAATGCTTACCGAGTACTCCGAGCCAAAACAAAAACTAGTTAATAATCATATGCATGATCCTAGTTCATGTTAAGATGGCTAATGCAACACATGCAAGATGCAACTAAGATAGGCTCGGCTAATCTACAATGACATGTGAAATGCTTCAACTAACACGTATTCAATTTGGAATTGAAATACAAATGCAGTTAGAATGATGCGCCGAGCCCAGTGCATGCAAGGCAAATGTATGAATGCACGCATGCATAGCATAAGGTATGCTAATTTAAATATGCCCTAGTCTACCATCATAAGCGGGTAAATAAAAGGGAAGAAAGACGTGGGGTTGGAAGGCATACACACACTCACGCACACTTATTACACAATTGCCCTCACTCGGAGGGTCCCAATAAATATTACAGTCCGAATAAATAACTAACCACATTAATTATTACAGAATTTCTAATTACTGAACAAAATGAATGCAAAAAGAAGAAAGGTGGCCACAGCCCCCGTCTCGGGATGCGCGAATGATGCATGCTTGACCCATATCGCCCGGAAACTCGCTGCCATAGCACTACTGCCTCTGTTTTCACTGCCTTTTCCTCTTTGAAAACTTGTCAAAGTCCCAGAGAATCTCCTCTGAGCATTGCAGAACATCATCGGCTGGGAGGGATGGCCACCGGCCGTGTACAATATCCATCGGCTGGAGATAAAGCTATCGGCACTGAATAAATGGCCGGTCGGCACTGAATGTTGCCGGTCGGTAGAAACTTCCTGCAGAAGACAGTTTTGACAGCAACAAAGGACAGACAGTGTATGGCATGAAATTCCAAGCAAATGTGTGCACCAACACATCCCTTATCATGCTTTTGACTCAAAGGGGGATGTTCCTTGGTTCTCGGACCACCAATTGCGCATTTCGATGCGTGATGGTCCAAGAAACCAAGTATGCGCTTTAATTTCAAATGTCATGCAAACCAAACAAACACATAAAGCCCAACCTCTATCACATGATCAAGAGGCAAGGCATGCATGCCAATGCAATGCAACCTAGGTATGCAAACAAGAATACAAGCATGCTAGGCAACTACATGGCATACACAACGCTAACAACATAACATGCGCAACGCTTTGAAACATGGCATACACAATGCAAGATGGGCTTACACCAATACAAGTGGACCTCAGCCACACTCACATAGGAGGCCAATGGATGAAAATGAAGTGCCTCGAAACGCGTGCACACGGGCACGCAAACCAAGGCAATGGCATACGCAATGCAATATGGCATGGAATGGCATATAGAATGCAACATGGACTTATACTAACATGAGAGGGCCTCAGCCACACTCACATAAGAGGCCGATGGATGAAAATGAAGTGCCTCGAAACGCGTGCACACGGGCACGTAAATTGAGACAATGGCATATGCAATGCAATAGCATGGAAAATGATACGCAAACATGCTAATGGAATTTCAGCACTGAAATGTGGGGGAAAACAGCCCCGAAATGAGGCGAAAACACACCCGATGCATGGAATAGTCCCGAAACATGGACTTTTGGCACCCGAAATGGCCTATAGCTATACCAAATATGCACAATATGGACATGCAATGAATATACAGTAGCAAGGCAGTCCCAAAATCAGTATTTTACTAGTACAAATCATGGCCAAACAGCAAGCAAAGATAGGGCAACAACGGCATGCAAAAATGGCCCTAAACATGAGGTTATGAAGCAACTCACAGCTGCTGACCCCAAACGGGTTAGGGCCCTTCAACAACATTGAAGAGGGGCCCAAAATAAGCCACTTTACAGAACTGTAAAAACTCTAAAAACAAACATAGATATGGCTAAGCTCTTATGCAAGAAAAAGGGCCAAAAGGTGGCCAAAGAGGCAAGTGGTATATGAAAAGCCCAAACTGAAAAATGTCCTTCTACAACATTGAAGAGGGACCAAAAATATGCACATTTACAGTTTATGTCAGCCCCGAAATCAGTATACAAACATGCTAGAAATGCAATGCAAAATGAGGCTAAAAAAAAGGCTATAACATGAGGTATACAAAGCATTCACCAAACAAGCAAAGACCCTTAATAAAACATGTTAAGAAGGTCAAAATAAGGCCACTTTCAGTTTTGATCATGGTCCAAAAATAGAAAAATGATAGGCTAGTGAAGCATGCAAGAATATTGACATACAAGTAGATATTGAAGCAAGTGCAAGATGGAGGGCTCAAACAGTGTTGAGCCCTTCAACAAACATGTAGAATAGCTCAAAAGAAGGCCACTTTTAGTTAGGGCCAGAGCTCAAAACAGTAGGCATAATGGCTAGAGGAATGGTGCAAAAATGAGCTAAAAAAGAGGAAAAGTCTACTTACCCTTGAAGACCAACACTTTTATTGCTTCTTGGACCAACTTTGATGACTCTAAGCTGCTGGAATTCCTCCCCTTGCTGCTGGAATGGAGGGGTGGTGGTAGAGCTTGATGATGATGAAGAAATGGCCCAAGAACAAGGGTGTTTGATCACTATAACACACCCAAATGTAGAGAGAGAGGGAGATATAGAGAGAGAGGGTGATATATGTATGTATATATCAGATATATCTATATATCTCTGGTTTTTTTGTTCAAAAACATCCAACCTAGACAAAGGGAGAGGAATGGTGCTTATATAAGGCAAGGGAAGCACTTAACTTACAAGCTAAGTAAAGGGAAATGGGTCAAAGGGGTTCAAGGGGGGGTGCAAGGCTTCTAGAGGAAGCTAAAACAGCTGGCCAAGCTTCTCCAAGAAGCTTGGCCAAAGGGTTCAAGCTTCTAGAAGGTTAGGGGGTTCAAAGGGTGTGCAAAGGGTGCAAAACAGCCATACACGTGCATGGGGAGCAGGGTCTGTGCATTCCAGCTGCCACAACTGGCATCCATTCAATCTGTAGAATACTCCGGAAGGTCATCGGCTAGCAAAAAAGGTCGGTTGGCTACTTTAATCTGCCGGTCGGCAATCTATTTCGCCGGTCAGCCATCTGTTCTGGCCGGTCGGCCATATATTTGGTCGGTCGGCAGGAAAAATCTGCTCTATAAGTCCAACTTCAAATGGGCATAACTTCTTCATATGAACTCCCTTTTAGGTCAATCTTGTATCCAAATTGAAGCCCCGGAAGTAAGCTTTCCAATGGCACCATACTTGCATCAAAATTCTAACTGTGAAAAAAGTTATGCTTGTTTTGGTGAAGGCTGCTCAGTTTCGGCTCAACTGGGATGATGCCCAACTTCAACCAATCATATCTCCGCCCTCCGGACTCGGATTTAAGAGATTCTTGAATGAAAATTGAAGCCCCGGAAGTCTTCTTTCCAACGGTGGTGGCCTCATAGATTAACTCCAAGTGTACAGACAGATGAGCCCGATTCAGCGAGGGCTGCTCAACTCGCTTCTACCCGGATCCATGCCGAACTTCTCCCAAACTAGTTTTCTCCTTTCCTTTCCTCTCTTCTTCAACTCCAAACCCCTAAACAAAGTGTTTTGAAGGATTTGCCTCTCTCCTTGCTGAAGAAACTGAACATTTGCCCTGTACACCTTTCTCCGCCAAGCAAAACATCAGTGGTGCCCAAGTCTTAAGGGCGGTCAAAAATGGGGTGTCTACAGTTACAATCCGAGGAGTTATGTCAATATTGACTGTGACGCGAGTAGTCAACAGTTTTGTCATTTCTTTATATTATTCATTGCGTGTATTTTTTGGTACAATTCTTGTTGGCCTTTGTTATTCCTAGATGGAACATTTCTCAAAAGAAAGTACAAAGGTCAGGTACTTGTGGCAAAGACAAAAGATATAAACAATGGTTAGTATATTTTTTAGCTATGTATCCATGTAAATATTCACATTGAGTGACATAGTGTGGATATATGACTGATGATTACACAATGTGAACATTCACATGCCCTGTTTGCTTTACAGTAATTTTGTACACTACTGGTGTTAATATTTACATTAGAATATTGTGATCAGTTGTTTAATGGTGTTGTGTTATAGGTCTATTCCTTATTGCATTTGCGATTGTTGATTCAAAGACCACGACCAATTGGTCATGGTTCTTGCATGAACTTGGAAAGGTTGTTGATGGTAAGTGTCAGATTACTTTTATTTCGGACTGTAATCTTGGTTTGTTAGGAGCGATGCTGAAGGTGTTCCCATTGGCTCATCACGGTTATTGCTTACAACACTTGAACAACAATTTAAGAGACTGGATGAAGGTTAATAGATTTAAGGACCACCTGGTTAGTAGTTTGGGTGACTGTGCTTACGAGCCAACTGTGGTAGGGTTCCATGAAAAGCTTGAGAAATTAAAAGAGGAGGGTAAGCAACAATCACATAATTTTTTCAAGGAGTTGGCACCTGAGTACTGGGCAAATTCATACTTCAGGTAATAGTAGTTTCCTAATGTATTCCACTTGTCAAGTTTAGAATTGTAGCAATATGGAATTTCAGTTATGTTTTATGGCGATGTGAAATTTCATATTCAGTTTCGAAGAAAATAAATTCAGTATTGCACAATGTTTGTGATGTTGTGCAAGGGAATACGTTATGGGGAGATGACATCTAATGCGGCGGAGTCATTTACTAATTGGATTAAAGAAGCACGCAATCTTCATATCACTCGGATGGTGGACACAATTCGTACACAATTGATGAGGCAAATGTCTGCGCGGCGTGACCAAGAAAACAAGTGGAATGAGCTTATTTGTCTTATATTCGAGACAATGCTTCTTGATTCGTTTAATGACAGCAGATCTTGGCAGTTTAGCAAAGCCAATGAGGATGTGTTTGAGGTTCATTCGATACAATCTGTTACGATTGATATTGCAAGGCGTACGTGTTCTTGCTTCAAATGGCAAATCAATGGATTTTGATGTAATCATGCTGTTATTGCTATTCAGAAGAGCCGTTACAATCTCAATGATTGTGTGGAACATTACTTTCATGTAGAGACGTATCATGCAGCCTATTCGGGTGTCATAGTCGCCTTTTGATCCCACGGACTTCACAATATACCCACCAACTGTGAAAAGACCACCCAGTAGGCCGAAAGGAATAGAACCCCATCAAAGGGTGAGAAACTAAAGCAAATAAGGTGTGAGAGATGTGATAAGTTGGGAAGCCACAATCGGAAATCATGCAAGGAGCCGATATAGGGTGTACATTTTTCATTACAACATTGTGTTTTACATGGGATTCTTACATTGATTTTTGAAATAAGATTGTGTTGTGTAGGCCAACATTGTATTGCAATAAGATTACGTTGTGTTGGCAAACATAATAATGCGTTGGCAAACTTAGTATTTGATTTGTGTTTTTTTTTTTTTTTTTAGGTAGCAAACTGATATGTTGTTAGTCTTTTAATGATGAATACATGATGTGAACATTCACACTTATGTAAAATAATCACATTATGTGAATACTCGCACATGGGTTGAACTTTTTATATTATTGTTGTCAATGTTGACATGAATATAAACTGGGATGTGAACTTTCACATGCATACAGATTGATATGGTGTTAACATTTACAATTGTTATGAATAAGAACAAATGTGAATATTCACACATGTGCATGTCCTTTGTAATGATGTCATGTAGACAATGTGAACATTCCTGTACAAAATATGTGTATTATAGAACAATCTGGTTCAAACAAGCGTATAAATTAACATAACAACACCAAATATAAATCAAAATGCACAAGTGGCATATTGGAACATTAACAGATGTCGTATCGCTGATTTACAATCAATTGTTGTTTGTTAAAATGTCAAAGCAATTGATATTAACATTCACATCGAATGTTGGTTAGTTTGTAGGTGGACACCCCCACCTATAGGTTTTAATGACGCTTTGTTTTCCTATGATTCAAAAAACAGTGTACTAATAAGTCTCGTAGTCCACACCATTAAGAACTAGTGAGGCTGCCAACAATTTCTTCATGGTATATGGTATATGTGCAGCTGCATGAGGTTATAATAATGCATGTTGATACTAATGTATAAGTATTTACAAATTTAATTAGAATTAACTAAGTTTTCTATCACTTAAAATTTTCTTATTTTTTAGCTTTTATTTTTAGAGGAGTAATGTTACATCTACCTAAAATCTTATTAACAAGGGCAAATTATACTAGCAGTCCCTATAGTTTGGAGCTGTCACTTTAGTTCCTGACTTTTCAATTGTAACACATTTGATTATGAATTTTGAATATTGTTCCAAATAAGGACAATTGAATATACTATTACTTAATTGCAAGGGCAAAATAGTCAATTTGATAAAATATAAACTAATATGATAAAAATAAATGTCAAAAAATATTTTTGAATATTTAAAAATTATTTCTACTCACTAAAGATAAAATTATGTAAAATTGATAAATCTTTTAGACATTTATATATTTATTTATATCAAATTAATTTTTATTATGTGTTTGGATGATAATCATGTAATGGGTAGTTTTTATTTTCATTAAATTAGTTTTTATTTTTTTAAAAGTCAAATATGGTGATAACTTTAATATCATTGTTGAACCAATCCATTAAATCAAAAAGTCCAAAACTAAAAATATTTCATATATTAAATATATCGATTAGACATTATAATCCTAACAGCCACCCATTACATGGTCATCATCCAAATATATAATAAAAATTAATTTTGCAAAATAAATAAATGTATAAAAGATTTATAAATTTTACATAATTTTATCTTTGATTGGTAGAAATAATTTTTAAAAATTTAAAAATATTTTCTTGACATTTATTTTTGTCAAATTAGTTTATATTTTATCAAATTGACGATTTTGCCATTGAAATTAAGTAATGGTATCTTCAATTGTTCTTATTTGGAACAAGATTCAGAATTCATGGTTAAATGTGTCACAATTGAAAAGTCAGGGACTAAACTGACACGAACCCTAATTTATAGGAACTGTTAGTGTAATTCGCCCTACTAACAATCTTATTAAAAATATACACGTCCAAACATCATTGGATGTTTGACAACTAATCACATTTGGCCTCTTGTATTTTTTGTAAGATTGTTAGCGTGTGTATAATTATTCTTTTCAGAACCACTTAAATTTTTGAGTGATACTATTTATAATTATCAAAGATTTAATTGATTTTAACAAATACATTCAAATTTAAATGCTAAATTCGGTTATCAAACACCACTTTAAATAATCTAATTAATTACATTTCTCAATAAAAAGTATCTCATCTAAACCTTCGACTTCTTTACTAGTATATCTATATATATATTGAAAATTAGAAAAGATTTATCTGCATATTTGTGCAAGAGTTTAAGAACAACCACAATTGGTTTGCTAGTTAATGTCCCTAAAATTTGAAATTTTAAGAAATTTTATGAAGATGAGGACAAATTTCAACATAAATGTTAGGAATGCCTTTATAACAATTGGTACCACTACAACAAAATGCAATTTTAGCGACCAAATTTGGCGACCAAAAATTATGTTAGTTGGCAAAAGTATAATATTTATTTACTAAATTTTTTTAGTCGAAGTATATTGATTATTGGCGATTAAAAAAAATATTTAGCTGATAAAAATGCCACAATTGGCGACTAAAAAATATTTAATCGTTAAAAATGCCACAATGGTCTCCAAAAATTTATTTTGTCGTTGTATAGTTAGTTTTGGCTGCTAAAATTATTTAGTCGCCAAATGAAAAATAAAAATTTACTTTTTATCTTTGGCGACCAAAAATTTGATTGTTAAAAATTTATTTTCAACGACTAAAAAATATTTTAGTCGCTGTATTTTTAGTTTTGGCTACTAAAATTATTTAGTCGCCAAATGAAAAACAAAAATTTACTTTTTATCTTTGGTTGCCAAAAGTTTATTTACAGCGACTAAAAATATTTTAGTCGCTGTATAGTTAGTTTCGACTAGTAAAGTTATTTAGTCGCCGAATGAAAAACAAAAATTTACTTTTTATTTTTGGTGACTAAAAGCTTAGTCGCCAAAAATTTATTTTCAGCGATTAAAACAATTTTTAGTTGCCAAAGAACTAAAACATTTGGAGGGAGACATTTCAAATTTTGGAGGGATTTATAAAATATTTCAGCGACTAACAAATATTTTAGTCACCAATAACCATATATATATATATATATATTCTTCTTTCTCCATTTTTTTGCCCTAAATTTAATTTGTTTCTCTGAATGAGCTCTCTCTTCCCCATCTGTGGGTCATCGATCTCAATCCCTCAAGCCGCTCTGTATGTCCTTACCACCATCGCTGACACCACCAGCAGTCTTTGCTGGCACATCTGACTGTAAGCCTTGTGGTGGCGAAGCTAGAGAACAACTCATCGGTAGCGTTTGGGCTAGGGCTAGGGCTCTACATTGATCTAGCCACCACCGATTTGACTAATTTGATGGTGGGTCCGCCATTGTTCTATAGGAACAAGCCAACCACGCTTGATCTCCAGAAAACAAAAAAGCACATTTATTGAAAACTTTGGGCGACTAAATTTTTAGTCGCCAATTGGCGACTTTCGGCGACTAAAAAAAATTAGTCGCCAATACCTTTCCCAACAATCAACGAGCGACGAAGCTGGCAACCAAAAAATTTTGTTGGCAAAAATCTTCGACGACTAAAAAATGACTTTTGGCAACAAAAATTTAGTCGCCAAAAGTGTAATTTGTTGTAGTGTACCATGAAATTCCAATGTCTTTTCTCTTTACTGTAGACAAGTTGTATTTTAGAATGTGTTTCAAAACTTCAAAATTTAATAACTTTTGATCTGAAACTCTGCATTTTGTAAAATTTATATTTTTGGAATCGTCTCGTTGAGAACTATCAAGAAAGATCTATGATGACTATGAAATTTTGAAAGGAAAAAAAGAATTCACTGAGTTTTCTGACTAAAAGTCAAAGAAATTTCACTGACTTCTTAATTGTCCAATTTCTGAAATTTTTCTACGAGAGAATAAGCAATTTTGAAATTTCTCTAAGCAAGTATGAAATTTCTTTGAGAATTTTGTTAGTGAAACTTAAAGTTAATTACAGTGACATTTAACTAATTTTAGTAAAATTTCTCTAACTTTGGGTCAATGAAATTTTATTATTTTTATTTTCTTTTGAATTTCATATTAATCATGAATTTTGTTTGGTAGATCTTGATAAGAGGAATCTAAAAATATAAATTTACGAAAAATGGATATATAAATAAAAAGTTATTAAATTTAAAATTTTTTAATTCATTTTAAAGATAGCATAACAAACTGTTAGCACTGGAGGTCCTTTGGTTTGGTCTGAAAATGACATTGGAAGTCTTAAAGGACTTGAACAAAACTTTTTTCTTATGTCCTTAAATGAATCCAGATCCTCTATCGGATTTGTCTGCGGGAGTTCCTGTAATGCCGTAAAAAAAGGCATTGTTTTGAGAGGAAATTTCCAAAAAAAAAAAAAATCTAAATAGAGAAGAAAGAACAAAGAAACTAAAAGAGAAGAAGAGAGAGAGAAGAGAATACACAATGCGACGACTCTTTGGCGACCCTCACCAACGCGACCACCCACCACCGTGACCCTAAGGTCAGTGTCCTTTCCTCCACCTTCGCCAGTGCTACCGCTGCAAACCTCTTTTCTCTCTAAAGCGGCAATGGTGAAACACTAACCTTTTTTTCAGAGGTTTCAACGATGCAGCTGTGATGACAACAATGATGGTGTGAGAGCTTTCCGACGACGTAGCATGGTGAGGTGATGGTGGCAGTACAGTGATTTCGATTTGGACCTAACCCATTTGATGTTATAGATTCAGGTTTCACTATCTTATATAGTTATCAATGTCTTGTTTTCCCTTATATCTATTTAAGTTTGGCTATTGGAATATGTTGGTTGGGTTTGGAATAGGTTGGTAACTTGTTTTTCAAACTGTTGTTGTCCAAAATTTTGTTCCTTCGCTCAAGCGACACTTCTTGCGCTCAAGCTGTGTTTGTGAACCTCTAGTACTTTTGTAGGTCTGCAAAAATACTGGGAGTTTGTATTCTTCACTCAAGAGAAGCTTTCTGCACTCGAGCAACAGTCTTCTGTCTGTAAAATTACTAGGAGTTTGTATTCTACGCTTGAGCGAAGCTTCTTGTGCTCGAGCGGTAAAACTTATTATGTCTGGATGGTCAAGTGACACTTCTTATACTTGAGTGACCTGTGAGTATATCAGTTCGTAAACAGCCATTTTTTATTTACCTTTTCATTTCTCTATCTCTCTAAACATTTCAAAACCCTAATTTCTTTCACTCTCTCTCTAAAACTCACATATTACCCTTGAATACACCTAGATTCATCGATCTTTTCACCTGTGACCCTTTGTTAAAAGGGTAGAGTTAGGCGAGGGCTTCGTTCTAATCGGAGCAAGATTGATTTTTGGCGTCTTTGAGTTTCCTACACTCTCTTTCTCGTCTTCTAAGCTTGAGGTAGGGATATCTCCATACTTTTTATGAGTTTTAACTTAGTCATTTGTTATTTCTAAACAATATTGAGATTTTGGAAGATATGGAACAAATCTAGGGTTTTGGATAAAAATCAAAAGAGGGATTCTTCAAATGGATCCTTAAAAATGATTTTGACTTGGAAAATAATGTTGAGTTGGGAATGAATGGTTGATTTTGATATTTGGAATTGATTTTGGAACCCTATATGCCTCAAATGTTGATTTTATATAAATAATGAGATTGATATTGAAATTATGAAATTGGAATCATGTTGATGGGGATGGTGGAGTTGGATATGTATTATCACTCACTTCTTAAAAATTTGGAGAATTTATCTTTACTGATAATTGTTTATTTGTTTAGAAACATCTATTTTGGGCTATCGATGGAGGATAGCTATGGTTGTTGTAGAAATTGGATGTGACTTAGGAGAATTGAAACCATTTTCTCATTCATTTACATTGAGCATTGTAGTATATTTATTTCGTGGGAAATGTATTTTTTTTGAGAAAAATGGTGAATCTGGGGAGGAATTGTTGTTATATCAAATAAGTTGGCTTGTGTGTTCAGGGTGAAAGTCTTGAAAATCATGCGTATACATGGGTATTGATCCCGCAGATGAAATATTCTTAAAATGGCAATAGTAGTGCTTGTACATCCTACGTTTACATGGATACCAGTTTACAATTTCACGGGGATGAAATTTTCGTGAAAGGTTGTATTGGCTTTAAGATTCCCAGAGTGTGATTCACTGCCCTATTTCTGTTGTGAGGAAATGATTTATGAACTATGATATTGATTTGGCATTGCATGGTTTTGGAAAGAGATGTAAAATGTTTTGGCACATGCATCCACCTTATAGCTTTGTTAAGATTCATACACTATGTTGGATTATTTCTGATGGGCTTTGGCTCACCCTATGTGGGAAAAATAATTCAGGTTCTAATGATATACCTCCGCCAAGGCAATAGCTTGAGAGGACTTGGAGCGAGAGCTTCTTTTGTGTATTTACTATGTTTATTTTGTACAAGCCCAAGGCTTTAACTATATTAGACTTAAGTCTACTTTTGTTATAACCAAGCACTATTTTGGAAAGT
This sequence comes from Camellia sinensis, assembly GCF_055761805.1. Taxonomy (NCBI): domain Eukaryota; kingdom Viridiplantae; phylum Streptophyta; class Magnoliopsida; order Ericales; family Theaceae; genus Camellia; species Camellia sinensis. The sequence continues at coordinate 61,064,206 of NC_138967.1, forward strand.
TGTAAGCCTTTAAGGCATTCATTTATTTGTTTTACCTTCGTACTTTACTTCTTGTTGTAACATATGCTATAGATTCAGGGTTAAACTTGTGAATTTATATCCGCATATGTCACCCTCTTGTACAAGTAATTAGGATAAATGAAAGATAATTATATCATCATGTGTTGTTATGTAATTAATATTGTGGATGATGTAAAACAATTATTTCGGGGCGTGACAGGTGAGATGACTAAACTCGAGCACGCTCTCCAGAGAAAAGCAAGTCGTGCTCTTCTTTCCTCTCTTTCTTTTTCTTCGGTTCATTCTCTCTCCACTTGATCTTGGGGAGAAATCAATGGAGAAAATCATCAAGAAGAAATGGGTTTTGCTTTGGATTTGTGACCCAATTCACTACTATTGCCATTGTTCCTTTAGCTTTATATTAACAGATTTGAAAATCTAGAAAATCTTTGAGTTTTGTAGTTGTTTCCTGTTCTTTCTATACTTAGGTTTGGATAGTACTTTCTTTGATTGGTGTTGTTTATGTGGTAGTCTATGGGTGTGAAAATGTTTCACAGATTTGGCAAATTTGTTCAGGAATTAAAGATTTGAGGAAATGAATTTTAGTTGATTATCCATAGATTTTGTTTTTTATTCTTCTTTTCTCTTAGCTTCTCTACTTCACATATTTTAGATATTTTTTTAGAAGTTTTCTCCCAAAACGATGTCATTTTAGGGCCACTATAGGGGCCCAGGCAAACAAATCCGACAGAGGATCTGGACTCATCCTTAAACTACTAAATGTTTATAATGGGAGAGCTGTAGCTAATCTCCCTATAAGAGTTGCTTTGCTATAAAAGGCTTGTTGTGAATATTTGGATAACCATCAAAAGAAATGTAATTGGAATTCTAATAAGTTTTAGGCCAAAATGGAAATAGAAGAAAGTTTTACCATATGGGAAGTGTGGTATGCCATTTGGCAAATCACATGGTGTGATGAATAGTAGTGTATAGTGAAGGTTTTGTCACCTATAAATGGGTGAGTTTGCATAGTTATGAAGATATAGAAAATTTGTGTATTACCTATGTGATCCTTTATTTCCTCTTCCATTGTGGCTCTTTCTTCTTTATTTTCTTTAGTTTTATAATACGTTATTAGCATAAAATTCTAGCAAGCTAAGAAGACAAAGCTACTGGGTGATTGTAGTAAGTATAAATAAATTTTAAAGCTAATTTTATATTTCCTTAATATAGTTATGTGATACTAAATATATTATTTTTGTTAAATTCAGTAATCATGTCAGATATTTCAAAATTAGAATTCTCAGCTCTTGACATTTCTGGAAAAAATTATTTATTTTGGATTCTTGATGTTGAGATCCGCATTGAGGCAATAAATCTTGGAGATACCATAAAACATAAAAATGAAGCACCCCTACAAGATTGTGCAAAGGCAATGATATTCATTCGCCATCATCTCCAGGAAGAATTAATAAATGAGTACCTCATGGTAAAAGATCCACTAATTTTGTGTAATAATTTGAAGGAGAGATACGAGCACCAAAAGATCGTAATCCTTCCAAGAGCCCGTTATGATTGGATGCACCTGAGATTGCAATATTATAAATCAATTAGTGATTACAATTCTTCTTTATTTAAAATAATCTCTCGATTAAAATTATGTGGAGAAAAACTTACTGAAGAAGATATGCTTGAAAAAACATTCTCCACATTTCACGCTTATAATGTGCTCCTGCAGCAGCAATATAGAGAGCGTCATTTTTCGAAGTATTCTGAATTGATTTCATGCCTTCTTATGGTTGAACAAACAAATCAATTGTTATTGAAAAATCATTTATCCCGTCCAACCGGTTTTGCTCCATTCCCTGAAGTGAATGAGGTTGTATTTCATCGTCATGGACGATGGAGATGTCATGGTTTTGGATATGACTGAGGTAAAAACAATTACCGAATCTGTGGGGGATATGTTCAGAAAAATAACATGTCATTCCACCAGAAGTGGAATAATTTTGGAACATCACAAGAAAAGGGAAAAGGTTTATAGAATAAGCCTCCTAAAAATTATGAAAATGTTTGTTACAAATGTGGCATGACCGGGCATTGGTTGCATACTTGTCGTACGCCTAAACATTTGGTGGATCTTTATCAAGTATCGATAAAAGAAAAAGGAAAATGAATTGAGATGCATTTCATAGATCATTATGAACCCATTGATATTAATCATCTTGATGTTTCCAATTTCTTTGAAGATTCTGAAGGAAAAAATGATCATTTAATTAGTGATGGAAATGTTTACACTAATCAACATGATTTTCTAAATACCGTGATGTATTGTTCTATTTTGATTATGATTTTGAAGTTTGTATTTTTTGGTTTTATAGTTTGTATTTTCTCGCATTAAGTTTTGAGAATAATGAATTTTAGCTTTTTATAGGCATGGCTTTCATTGATGCATTGACTAACTCCAAAATGATTAGTGATAATATTTGTGTAGTGGACAGTGCAACCACACACATAATCTTACGTGATGTAAAATATTTTATACAATTAGTCATGAGAAAAGCTAATATTAATACAATTTCGGGTTTTGCAAACCTAATTGAGGGCTATGGAAGAGACAATATTATGTTGTCAAATGAAACAAAAATTTGTATTAATGAAGCCAAATGGAATACAGCCTGCGTGATATAAATGAGTGTTTGTTCGAAAACGTAATAAGAAAAATAAAATTGTAAGATATAAAACACGACTTGTTGCGCAAGGTTTTTCGCAAAGACCTGGTTTGATTATGAGAAAACATATTCACCTGTAATGGATGCAATTACATTCAAATTTTTGATTAGCTTGGTAATCATAGAAAATTTAGATATGTGTCTAATGGATGTAGTTACAACATATTTATATGGATCACTAGATAGATCACTAGTTACAACATATTTTCTCCATGAAGGATTTAAAGTGTTAGAAGCAGCTAATTCAAAACTCATAAGTATTTATTCAATCAAACTATAAAGATCTATATACGGGTTGAAACAATCCAGACGCATGTGATATAATCGACTCAGTGTATATCTGTTAAAAGAAGGATATGTAAATAATCTGATTTGTCAATGCATTTTTATTAAGAAATCAAAATCTAAATTTGCAATTGTTGCAATATATGTTGATGATTTGAATCTTGTAGGAACTCCAAAAGAGTTTGCAAAAACTACAGAATATTTAAATAAGGTATTTGAAATGAAAGATCTTAGCAAAACAAAATTTTGTCTCGGCTTGCAGATCGAACATTTGCCAAATGAGATTCTTGTACATCAATCAACATATACAAAAAAAGTCTTGAAGAACTTTTATATGGATAAAGCTCATCCTTTGAGTACTCCTATGGTTGTTTGATCTCTTGATGTGAAAAATGATCTTTTTCAATCTCAAAAAGATAATGAAGAACTCATCGGTTCTGAAGTACCATATCTTAGTGCAATTGGTGCTCTCATGTATTTTGCAAATTGTATTAGGCCTGATATTGCATTCGTTGTCAATTTGTTAACAACATATAGTTGCACACCAACCTGAAGGCATTGGAATGGAATAAAGAAAATATTACGTTATCTTCGTGGAACAACTGATACGGGTTTATTTTATTCAAATAAATCCAAGCCGCGGTTAATCGGATATGCAGATGCTGGATATCTTTCTGATCCACTTAAAACCAAATCACAAACATGATATGTTTTTACCTATGAGCATACTGCTATATCTTGGCATTCAGTAAAATAAATATTGACTCCTACTTCTTCAAATCACTCAAAGATACTTACAATTCATAGAGGCAGTCGAGAATGTATTTGGCTTAGATCTATGATCCATTATATTCAATAAAAATGTAAATTGTCTTCAACAAAAGATAGTTCAACCATATTATATGAAGATAATGTTGCGTGTATCACACAGATCAAATGAGGCTATATCAAAAGTGACAGGACTAAACACATTTCACCAAAATTCTTTTACAAACATGAGCTCCAAGAGAATGGTGATATTGATGTTCAACAGATACGCTCAAGTGATAATCTGACAGATCTATTTACTAAAGCATTATCGACTACAACATTCAAGAAGCTGATGCATAATATTGGGATGCATTGACATAAAGACCTATTATGCAGCATTGAGGGAGAGTCATCAATTTTTGTAGATTTGTAAATTGTACTCTTTTTCCTTTGTCTAAGATTTTTTCCCACTAGGTTTTCCTTAACAAGGTTTTAATGAGGCAATCTAAACAAATCACATAAAAAAATATTGTACTCTTTTTCCTTCACCAAAGGTTTTTTCCCACTGGATTTTCCTTGGTAAGGTTTTAACGAGGCATATTCTTAGTATATGGTTATCTAAGGAGTGTTGTGAAATATTTGGATAACCATCAAAAGAGATGTAATTGGAATTCTAATAAGTTTTGAGCCAAAGTGGAAATAGGGAAAAGTTTTACCATGTGAGAAGTGTGGTGTGTCATGTGGTAAACCACATGGTGTAATGAATAGTGGTATATTGGTTTTGTCACCTACAAATAGGCTTGCATGGTTATAAAGACATAAACAAATTGTATATTACTTGTGTGATCCTTTATTTTTTCTTCCATTGTGACTCTTTCTTTTTTATTTTCTTTAGTGTTATAATAAGGCTTGTATTTTCATTCCATTTTCCTTTTAATTTACCATATGCACAATTGTCCTATTGTAATGACTAGGACTACCAAGATGATACTACAATTATTATTTGAAAATGGTAGAAACACCAAGAGAATGACTAAATATTCTACCAAATGTCTACTAAATATTCTACCAACTCTTGGAATCTCTATCATTATTGTTATTATTTTGTCCAAAAAAGTTAATTTCACTAATGCTAACTTTTATAGTATTTACGTAAGAGTTAGGCTTAGGGTCTGTGGAGCCTATTATGGATCTCATTTTGATATTCCAAGTCATTTATTTTGTATATATATCATTCATGAAAAAAATTAAGCCTATCTAATAATCGTAACATTTTTATTTTATTGTATTTTTCTTCAAAAATGGAATGATTTATTTTCAAAAATGATCATTCATTTTTTTGAAGATACACGCGATAAAAAAGAAAATATTATGATTATCGAATCAATCTAATTTTTTTTCATTAGTTCAAAAAAAAAAATTTAATTTTTTTCTTAGATAATATACACAAAGAGCCTTACAAAATAAATAGTACAAATTATCGAAATAGGACTCATGATAGGCCCATGCCCCTCAAGTTCACTCAAGTTGAGATTTTTTTCATTAAGATTTGAACATGAAATAAGTTAAACCCTTTACTTAATCCTTTATTTTCTCTATTTAATCTTTTATTTGAATATTAAAATTATATATAAATTTATACCGTGTTAAATAAACATTAGTCTAAAAAAATAACTTATTTTAGTAGTTCGGGAGTATGGTCACGTAGTACTCCTTGGTAGTGGAGAAGGTGGAGACAGTGGAGTTTTAATTATTTGTGTTGGATGATTGAAGAACATGATGGGGCATAATAAATAGCGATTGGTGAGGGAGTATGACCACATGGTACTCTCGGATTATTTTATAATTTTTCCTTATTTTAATCTTGAGTTCGAGTATCTCTACTTAAATTATCAATTTTGAAGTGGCACTTTTAAGACAAATAGCTCATTTGGCAACACCACAAATAAGCTACTTATTGGTTTATTAACTTATTTGGGTCACATCACCCAAGGCAGAGGGAATTAAGGATTTGGGGGCAATGCCCCCCTCAACTTTTGAAAAATTGCACTTTTGGCTTTAGTAAAAAAAAAAATTTCAATTTAATCCATTCAATATGATATTGAATTTTTAAATCACTATTTTCTTTACAATTTCTCTTCAAAAAAATTTATTTAATATGTTACTATGTGTCACCAATTTTTTATATTAGATAAATATTATGTCATTGAAATTTTTTGTTATATCACCTATTATATGAATACTCATAATTAGTTCCTTTGTTTAGAAATACTTTTATTACACAATTAACAACAACTAATAATATATTACTATGTAATTCAATGATTCAAAATTGTTAAAAAAATAAATGATACATAACAGTGTCTCTGTATTATTTATTCACATTCTCTCTCATTTCTTTTCCCCTTTTTGGGTAAATTACAAATACACCCCATGAGGTTTGATAAAATTACGAATCACTCCCTGTTGTTTTGAAAATTACATTCCACCTCCTGAGGTTTCTAATTTCATAACAAATCGCCCATTTTATTAACAAATTATCAAGTCAATTAACAGTTTTTAATGGTGTTAAAAATATGTTTCAATTAATAATTTATGTAATTTTATTATTGTATAGAAGAGCAATTATGAATTTTATTTTTTTAGTTAATTCTGTTAAATAAAAACTTCTAATAAGGGGGCATTTGTAATTTGTCAAACCGCAGGGAGCAATCTGTATTTTAAGCAAACCTCAGGGGGTGCATTTGTAATTTACCCTTTTTATTTTTATTTTTTTTATTCCTATCTACATTTGTTTTGTGTATGCAACTAACATAGTTTCGTTTTCATATTTTGGCCAAGTTTGGGAAGACTAAATAAGTGCATTTTTTGACTTTTCTTGTATTATGTGTAGAAAAAGTAGAGAGGAGATGTTGATTGATGTGACCCAAAAAAGATAAAAAGATGAAATAAGTGTCCTTTTTTAGTTTAGCCAAACTTGGCGTTTATAAGACATGTGATTATTTTTCAAACCATGTGATCATCATATATAAAATCAAATTAAAAACAAAAAATGATTGAGATTGGTTAGTTCGAGCTTATATTTAATATAACATTTGCATTACAGTGCTTTTATTCCTACCGTCAAATAAAAATTAGGTTAAGTTTGATTGTGATTTTTGTTCAGATTTCAACTCAATGGTGCCCCCTTTAGGCCAAAATTCTGGCTCTACCACTGACATCACATTCTACTTTTTTACACGTCTTTTTGTAACCAGTAAAAAAATCAGCTTATAAGCCATATCCAAAATAACTTTAAAGGTGGCATGTAGTTGTGGTCCTTTCGAACGTACAAAATTGAGTTGCTAATTCGTATATCTCAATACTAAATTTGGCATAGCAAAAAGAAGATGTCAATTTTTTTTTTTTATTTAAATTTTCATTATTTTAATGGTAAGGACCTATAAAAGGTTTTTAAATTTTTTTTTGAAAAAATTGAAGTAAAAATAATAACCGTTATTACATTCCCAAAAAAAAAAATTATATCAAATAACATGAATATTTTCATCTCAATTTTACTTATTGACATATGAAGGTTTATAATTTTGTTTAAATTGTAAGAGATTCTTCCAATGGCATAGCAAAATGATGTTAGAATATCTCTAATGATGTCTCAAATCCTTGGCCTATAGTCAATTTTAATTATATTCTCATAAAATGCAAAATAAAAATAAAAAGATTAAATTATGCGTCAAATTTCAAACTAAAATTTGTTGAAGTCAAATTTTGTGTCAAATTTGTCACTTCAGTAGTGACAATCGTGAGCATTAGAATTTTTTTTTTTTTTTGAGAAATAGATCTAAGGTGTCAAAATAACACATAACTATTGGTGTGATTTTGTTTTTTTTTCTTCTTCTTTTTTTTTTTTTTTAGCATTATAACAAACTAAAAGAAAAATTATTTTGACAAAATTATTTTAACTTTGAGCACCATTACACCGCCCCCAAACAACCCAGCTAGCCCAACCACCACTATCTCCACTACCATTACCACTAACTCTAATATAACTATTAGGGCATGTTTGATTGGATGTATTAGAATATGGGATTGTGATTATTAATCCGTAAACCCAATTATCCTATGTTTGTTTTAACATTTTGGTTTAGGATTATTAATCCAATGGATAATTAATCCAACAAATTTGTAGGATTATTAGTAATGGGGTGGGGGTGGGATTATTAATCCAATGGATAATTTATCCTATTAATCCAATTGGATACCTCACTATTAATCTTGTGAATCAAACATGCCTTTAATGTATTAGTTTTAAGGTTACAATTAATCAGAGAAAAACTTTTTTTATGAAAAATATTTTCAAAAACTGTTTTATGCATCTGTTGAAACAAATCGAATGTCAATCTTTTTTCCCCATTTCAGTTTATGAAGAATAATCTTGAGTAATATGTGACAAATTGGAATGAAGGTGAAGTGTCATTGAATTAGATGAAATGGAATGTAATTGTTATTTTTTAACCTCTACAAAATAATCAAAATTACAAATTTATAATTTAAAAAAATTAAAGGGTAAATTATAAATACACCTTCTAAAATTTACTTAAAATATGGATTATCTCTTATGATTTTGAAAATAACAATATTTTCTTGGCATAATTTTTTATTTAACATAATTAACAAAAAAATCCTAACGACTCTCCTATACCATAATAAAACTACTTGTATTGTTAATTAAAATATATTTATGACATTATTAAAAATTATTAATTAACTTAACATTTTATTAACAAAATAGATAATTTATTATGTAATTAAAAACTTGAAAGGACGAGATGTAATTTTGAGAACTACTAAAAATAATCTATATTTTAAACAAATCTTAAGAAATATATTTTTAATTTACTTAAAATTCAAAAATTCTATGTAAATAGCCCATGCCTTGCACGGCATACTTTACTAGTGTGTGTATATATATAAGTTTAGCTGTTAAAGTGTTCGGATCAACTTACTTGTAATTTTATTAATCACCTTCTCAATTTGAAATGTAGGTCATTCACGTCAGGATTGAGAATTCATAAAAGTTACTTTATTGTCATCTCGCCCCAATAATTGAACCCACAGTAATTAAGAGTTGGTTTGAGTATGACTTATTTTTTTTAACTATTTTAATTTCTTACAAAAAAAAAATAAAAAATAAATAAAGAGATAATATAACTCAAATAAATCAATAAATTATTTATTTTTTGTGTTTCCAAAAGAGCTCTAAACAATGGTTAGTGCATACATATATCCACGGAATAATACACTGCTGAAAACAAAGTAATGGAAAGAAATAATTGAAGCTCTCAAGTTGCGAGCCCCTCTTTTCGGTTATACCGGGCTCAGACGTAAACAAGACTTGTGGAGAGGGTGGTCTGGGGTCAGGACCATGTTGAATATGGTACATATGGCCAGCCTTGTCTAGAGAGTGGTTAAAATAGTTAAAAAGTAAAAAGTTTTTACAATTTATCACATTATTTTTTCCAACATTTTTGCATATATTTTTTCGTAAAATTTTTAAAAATCAACTAAAATAATTAATTCTTAAAATTACCTTTTTTTTAGCGTCTTTTTTTTTCAGAATTTGTTCTTTTTTCAGTCCATATTGTGTAGATGAATATAAAAAGTAAAACTATTTTGCAAAATTCTATAAAATATTTTGAAAAAGTCAAAATAAGTAACATAAATCAACTAAAATAAAATAAAAAATCCTAACGCCTCTTCTATATAATAACAAAAATACTTGAATTGTTAATTAAAATAAATTTATGATGTTATTAAAAATTGTTAATTAACTTAACGATTTATTAATAAAATAGATTATTTGTTATGCAATTAAAAACTTGAAAGGACGAGATATAATTTCTACAATTACAAAAAATAATTTATATTTTAAACAAATCGTAAGAATTATATTTTTAATTTACTTGAAATTTAAATTCTGTGTAAATAGCCCTTGCTTTGCACGGGCATACTTTACTAGTGTATATATATATTAGTTTAGCCGTCAAAGTGTTCGGACCAACTTACTTGTAATTTGATTAATCACCTTCTCAATCTGACTAAAAGTAGGTCATTCATGTCAGGATTAGGAATTCATAAAAATTACTTTATTGTCACCACCCCCAATAATTGAACCCCCACCAATTAAGAGTTGGTTTAGGTATGACTACTTTTTGACTTTTTTTTTTTATTTATTACGAAAAAAATATAAAAAAATAAAGAGATAACGTAGCTTAAATAAGTCAATAAATTATTTATTTTTTGTGTTGCCAAAATAGCTCTAAATAATGTTTAGTTCATACATATATCCACGGAATAATACATAGCTAAAAACAAAGTAATGGAAAGAAATAATTGATGCTCTCAAGTTGTGAGCACCTCTTGGGTTATACGGGGCTCAGACACAGACAAGACCTGTGGAGAGGGTGGTCTAGGGGTCAAGACCATGTTCTATATGGTACACATGACCACCCTTGTTTGGAGAGTGGTTAAAATAATTGAAAGTGAAAAAGTTATTACAATTTATCACATTATTTTTCACTTTTTTTTGTATATATTTTGTTGTAAAAATTTTAAAAATCAACTAAAATAATCAATTCTTAAAGTTTTTTTTTTTTTTTAGTGACTTTTTTTCAAAGCTATGTCAAAATATGTTACTTTTTTAGTCTATATTGTGCAGATGAATATAAAAAGTAAAATTTTTTTAAAAAATTCTATAAAAAAAAAATCGAAAAGGTCAAAATAAGTAACATAAATCACCATAAAAATTTTAATAATTTCTTTCAATCTTATGCATTGAAGTGAAAATTTTCATTCCGATTATACAATGAAGTGATCTAAATCAGCATTGCTATAGGGGTGCAACTCGGGCGGGCTCAACCCGAGCAACCCGAGCCCAGCCCGAGTTTTTTTAGGGCTTGGGCAACTATATCTTGCAATCTGGACGGGCTTGGGCAAAATTTTGATGCCCGAATTGCAATTCGGGCCGGGCTTGGGCAGAACCAATGGCCAACCCGAGCAACCCGAACCCGAATTGAATTTAATATATTATATAAATTATATAATATATAATATATATATAATTTAATAAATTATATAATATATATAAATTAAGTAAAAGAGTTAGTCTTAATTTTTTTTTTTTTTTATTTGGTTAGTCTTCTATTAAGTAAAAGAGTTAGTCTTAATTTTTATTTTTTATTTATTTTTTGTTAGTCTTCTACCATTAGATTAGCATCTTTTATGTCTACCCTTAGATCTACCTACAGGTTTCTGGACTCGGGCAATTCGGGTAATTCGGGCAATTCGGGCAATTCGGGCTAACCCGAGCTCAAAATACAAAGCTCCGGCCGGGCTTGGGCAGCAATGCTCGGGTTCATGGTCGGGCTTGGGCGGGCTTGGGCACTGCCAAATACAATTCGAGTCGGGCTTGGGCAGACCCCCAACCCGACTGAACCCGCCCGAGTTGCACCCCTACATTGCTATTCTTAAACAGAATTTGCATTGCATAGTTGTGACCAACTTTATACCAATTTTCAATGGAAGAGACATTCATTCAGTGGTTGATTGGCACTTCTAATTAATTTTGAGACAAATGGGGTGCCATGTGCCCCCACATACAGTACAATAAATGAATTTTGATAATCAATGGTTGATTGACACCAAAAGAGTACCAAAGCCATAAGCCCCTCAATCATTACCGATACTTGAGGGGCTTATGGTTTTGGTACTCTTTTAGTGTCAATCAACTATTGATTATCAAAATTCATTTACGGTAATGATACATTTTACTAAAAGTGGTGCTCTAAAACACCACTAATGAGTTGTCAAGCACTTTAAATAAAAAAAACAAGACACAAGCAGTGAGTCTCGTCTATTGCCACATCACTAGTTCTGCTTTTAGACCACCACTTTTAGTGGTCTCAAGCATTATTGCCTCAAGTATTGCATTTTAATGAGGGAGGAGGGTATGCTTTCAAATCAATGACATGTTCACCACTCATTTTTGGAGGGGTTATTAGCTCTTTTTCTTGGGTTCCTGAGGAGACATGACCATTCCTAATTGTGGCCCAATTCATTAAATTTCCCATATGGATACAGCTCACAGGTTGTGGGCCGGGTTTGTGTAGTGTCCCTTTTCAAACTTATTTAATAGTCCTACCTTCCTTGTGTGTGTGCCCATGGTGTCTGTACATGGGAGTCCTTTGAGAATTTGGTTATTTTAATCTTTTTTTTTTTTTTTTGGAGTTTTTAAAATTATTTTAATCTAATTAAAAAAGTTGTATTTGGAATGATAATTGACTTTTTCTTTGTAATTGATTTGATAGTTGTAAGAGAAAAAAATAAAATAATTATGATTTGAATGTAATATTTATTTTATCAACTATTTTAATTTATTATATTTTATTAATTATTTTAGCTAAAAAAAAACCTCCCAAACCAAGTCCCCAAACACCCCCGCTATAAGACTACGCATGCTGCCATGTGCAATTGAAATTATATTTTGAAATTGTGGAGAGAGGGGAGAGGGATTTGTGTGGGGTGTAGATCCTTAAAAAAACAAAAAGATTAAAAAATTACCATAAAAATAAGAGGTATTTACACATAAGTTGTAATTTATGAATTTTTATACTCCATTAAGTTTTTACTAAGATTTTTTTGGATCTTCAAGTCCCACTAAATTTTTAATAATTGGAATTACCGTTCAAACAATGATTATTCATTATTTATGATTATCTATAAAGGAATATAATGATTTAATATTTATTTTGATTTTCAAAACTTTAAAATATCAACTTTTAAATTGAAAAACTTAAAAATATATATATATATATATATATGTTAAAAAAAATAATAGTAATGCATTTTTTTTGAAAAAAATGAAAAAAAAAACTAAATTATTTTTTTGTGCAAAATTGAAAATTTTGTGTCAATAAAGAAGTATAAGGATGGAACATTCATGTGCAAAACTGAAAGAAAAAAAAAACTTTAAAAATGAAAAAACTGATAATGTTCTCAGTTTTAAAACTGAAAAAAAAAAAACTTATAATATTTTCGGTTTTATTAGATAGTTGAATTAAACCAATAAGTAGAAGAGCAAAAACGTTTAATCCCTTGCTCTGTTTTTTTTCCATCAGTTAATGAAGCTATTATCTGGAACATTACTATACAAAATTGATAATATTTTTAGTTTTAAAATTTGAGAAAAACTAACAATATTCCCACTTTTACTAAATAGGATTTATTGGTTCAAAATTTTTTAGATAGGACCTGAGCTACCATAACATTTGTAAATAGGACTTTTAAGTAATTAATTCAAAAAATAATTGTTTAATACAATTTCATTAGTAATCTTGAAAAAAAAAGTTTTAACGTATTGTAATTTTTCTTTTTTAAGTCTGTTTGATTAGAATTAAAATATGATCAAAAGTGGAAGTTATAGAAAATGAAGTGAAAAAAAAAAAGAAAAAAAAAAGGAAAATGAATTAAAAAAAATTGCTTTGAGTATACATTAGTTAAAATGAAAATTTTAAAAATAATTTAAAATTATTTTAAAAGTTATTATTTTAAAATTTGCTCAAAGTATATGCGGTTCTTGAAGCTTTGAAGGAAATTACCTAGCAGTATAAATATGGCGAAAAGACACAACAAAGGATCATCAACCAAATACATCAACTCTACATGAGTTCAATTAAGAGTAGATAGCTTCTATCATAAAAGTAATTTATTTTCTTTACGAGTAATTTTAATTTAGTGGTTCTGTAATTATTTTCTAATTCTTGTAAATAGTTAAACAATATTTTCTAATTCTTGTGATCAGTAGATATTTGTTCATGTTCTTTTGTATATATAACCAACCTCAATATACATACAAGTTTCATAAGAAGAAGAATTTCTTTCTAGAATTTGTTATCACTTTCTCAATACTCTGCTTGAGAAAGTGACAATCAAGTAGAGCAATGAGAAAGTGACAGTTCATTTTGAGCTTTCATGGCAATCAAGTTGAGCATTGAGAAAATGACAATTCATTTTGAGCTTTAATACAATGACATTTCATTTGATTTACTCACAAGTAAAAACGATACCAACAATCGAGTGAAAGGAACACTTCTGAACCCAACCAAAAGAAAACCAACATTAATAGACCCCAACACAGAGAACCGCCAGACAAAAATGGAGGAGGAAGGGGAGAACTTACCAACACTAAAACATACATTGATTCAGGACAGAGTGATGGTGGTCATTACACCAGGAAAAGAAGTGTTTCACCTCATCGCCTCAGAAGGATGGAACGAGGAAGTAAAAGTGCGAATCCAGCCATGGAAGCAAGTGGAGGCAGGTCAGAATCGGCACTATGTGATGATATCTCCCATGAAATTGATGGAAGACAACCACAAAGTTGTGAGGGGCTATCTCGCTCTTGAAGATCAATCCCCAATACCAAGCCATACCATACCTTCCATGGATATGCTGATCTAGAATTACAGAGGGGCAGGAAATCAAAGGTTTAAGAGAACCATGAGAGAACTTGTTCAAATCCATAAACCAGAGTTACTTATTCTTATGGAGACCAAAGTGGAATTTAAATCTGTGGGAATGTTCTTTAATTGCATGGGCTTCACTGCTTCTGCTCACGTGGATCCAATTGGTCGCAGTGGAGGCATTTGGATGATTTGGAATCCAAATGTGGTTAATGTTGGATGATTTGGAATCCAAATGTGGTTAATGTTAGAGTAGTTGAGGGTAGTTCCCAATTGATTACAACAACTATATCCAGGCAAGACTTCCCAGATTGGCTGCTTTCAGCTGTCTATGCATGTCCAAACAACAACAAACGTGAAGAGCTTTGGGAGCACCTAGAAGCAATTTTGTAGAATAGGACTGATCCTTGCCTAGTTGCAGGGGATTTTAACGATTTCTCCACCAATAATGAAAAAAGGAGCTTCACTGGTAATCAAAATCTAAGCCTGAGTCAAGATCACAGAAGAAGCAGGAAGTTTAATAAGAGGATGAGTAACTGTAAGCTAATGGATTTAGGCTGCACAAGACCGAGGCTAACTTGGTCCAATAACCGAAAAGGATGGGCTAATACCATGGTTAGGTTAGATAGAGCTATGTGTAATACGGAGTGGAGAACTAGCTTTCCTGATAGAGCTGTTTGCAACTTGCCTCGCACATATTCTGACCATTCCCCTATGATGGTGTTCACACAAGGTATGTCTCCTTTTAATCCTACTTGTAAGCCGTTTAAATTCCTTGCTGCTTGGATTACTCGTGATGATTTTATATCTGTGGTTACTAAAAGCTGGACCAATCCTCACCCATCTCTTTTAAGTAAGCTTGAAACTCTTGCTCATGAAGCCAGTGTTTGGAATAAAAAAGTTTTTGGTAATATTTTTTTGCAAAAAAAGGTGGCTTCTTGGGCGGATTAAAGGCTTACAGAAATCCCAAGCCAACATGTATTCCCATAACTTCCACACCTTAGAATTGGACCTTGTTGAACAGTATAACAAAATTCTCTATTAGGAAGAACTGCTGTGGTTTCAAAAATCCCGAGCTACCTGGATCACCCAGGATGAGAGAAATACTAAATTCTTTCACCTTACAACCCTGACCAAAAAGAGAAGAAGAAGAATTGATGTTCTGGAAAATGAGGAAGGCATCTGGATGGACCAACCTATCTTTCTAAAAACCATGATCACTAATTTCTTCATAAATCTGTTTAGTCAATCCACTGCTAGTGCTCTTGAACATTGGAGCAATCTGGGGAGTAGTAAATTGACTGAGACTGAGAATGCACTTATTACTTGTAATGTCACTGATGAGGAGGTTTGGAAAGTTGTGAAAAATATTAGTGCTTTCAAAGCACCTGGTAGAGATGGGTTTCAAGCTATATTTTATCATAACTACTGGTCTATTGTTGGCCCTGCTGTTTGTGACTTTGTTAAAACTTGTTTTCACAACAAGCATATTCCTGGAGAGATTAATAGAACTCTTGTTGTCTTAATTCCTAAAGTTGAAAATCCGGAGAGCATCAAATAATTTAGGCCTATTAGTCTTTGTAATGTGACCTATAAGATTATCTCTAAAATCCTTGTTAGTAGAATTAGACCTTTCCTGAGTAAAATTGTTAGACCCAATCAATGTAGCTTCATACCTGGAAGAAACACTAGTGATAATATAATCATAACTCAAGAAATCATTCACTCTTTAAACCTTAAAAAAGGGAAACAAGGGGGCATGATTTTAAAAGTTGATTTGGAAAAAGCTTATCACAACATTTCTTGGGATTTCTTAAAACAAACCCTTGAGGAGTTCAATTTTGATAAAAACTTCATTGATATTGTCATGTGTTGTGTTACTACTGTGAGGACTGCTATTATTTGGAATGGGGAACATCTTAAGGAATTTCAACCCCATAGGAGTTTGAGACAAGGTGACCCTTTATCCCCTAACCTCTTTGTCTTATGCATGGAGAGACTATCAAGCATGATAAGCTTTAAGGCTGAGAACAAAAGTTGGAAGGGGATAAAAGTTACTAGAGGTGGTCCTAGCCTCACTCACTTGTTCTTTGCAGACGATCTCATGTTGTTTGGCCAAGCTACCATGGAAACTTGTAACACAATTATGACTGTTATGGAGGAATTTTGCAATATCTCTGGATTAAGGGTTAATCCTCATAAATCCAAGATGTTTGTTTCCTCTAATGTTGACAGAAGGAGGGCTAAAGAGCTGAGCACCAAATGTGGTATCTCCCTAACCTCTGAGTTAGGGAAATACCTAGGTGTCCCACTCATTCATGGTAGAATTAATAGAAGACATTTTCATGATATCTTGGAGAAAATGCAGAGAAGATTGGCAGGATGGAAGTCTAACCTGTTATCTATGTCTGGCAAAGCTACTCTCATTAAGTCAGTAAGCTCTACCATACACTCCTACAACTTGCAAGCTATGCTTATTCCTAAAAGAGTAAGCAATGACATTGACAGATTGAACAGGAACTTCTTATGGGGTGACACCTTGGAAACAAAAAGAATCCACCTTGTTAATTGGGATGATGTGTGTAAAATGAAAAGTCAGGGTGGCCTGGGAATAAAAAAGGCCAGAGATCAAAATCTGGCTTTGTTAACTAAACTAGAGTGGAACCTGCTTAGTAACAAAGGTGATATGTGGTGTGAGTTGCTTAAAACCAAGTACTTGAGAAGCACCTCTCTATATGATTGGCATAACAACAAAAGAGCCTCTCATTTATGGAGAGGTATCATGAAAACTTGCTACATCCTCAGAAAGGGTGTGAAATGGACTGTTGGTAATGGAAACAATGTGAATGTGTGGAAGGACTGGTGGTGTGGAGACAAGGCCTTTATGGACCTTGAATCCAATACTAACCAAAACTTACACAATAATTGTAATGTTGATAATAATGTAAGTGAGCTGCTTAATTTTGATGGCAGTTGGAATGAGATAAAAGTTCACAGATCATGTACTCCTAATATTGCATCTTTGATCTTGAATGATCCTCCTCCTGGTATTTGGGAGATGGATAGTCCCCTCTGGAAGGGATCATCTGCTGGTTCTTTCAATGTTTCATCTATGTATAACCTCATCCTTGATGAGACTGAGAATGAGGAGGATTGGAATTGGTTATGGAGGATGCGAATATCCTAAAAACTCAAAGGCTTCCTTTGGACTATGTTCCATGGGAAACTGCTTACAAATCAAATGAGATTAAAAGGGGTTTGACTGATGATCCTAAATGCCCCAATTGTTGTGGGGTAGAGGATATGTCACACCTCTTTAGGGACTGTTTCAAAGCAAAGGAAGTGTGGTTAGCTATTTGTAATCAAAATTGGTATCGGGATATGATGAAGATGCCTTGGTTGGATTGGCTCAAGAGTAATGCACAAAAAACTTTTTAACGACACCATCTCTTGGCAATCTGTTTTTACTATTTCCTTATGGAAAATTTGGAAGAATAGGAATTTAATGGTTTTTGAACAAAAATCTACTCCAAGTCAAGAGAGTTTTAAATTTATTTTGGATTACTCAAGAGAGATTAACCAAGCATTCCTTCATTCTATATCCAAGACTAGACCTGCATTCAGAATTATTAATTGGTGTTTTCCACCTGCAGGTAGACTAAAATTATATACGGATGGCAGCAGAAGAGTTGGTGGCGATGGAGGATTTGGGGGCCTAATCAGAGATGAAAGAGGAACTTGGGTGTGTGGCTACTATGGACAATTGCACAGTGGAACCAGTTTAGAAGCTGAATTGTGGGCTGTATACAAAGGGTTGACTATCATACTACAAAAAGGAATGAACCAAGTCATGATCGAGACCGATGCCGAACAAGTAGTGCAATTGCTACAAGAAGAACCAGGGGACAGATGCGCTTTCAAGAACCTGGTGGAGGATGCCCAGATTCTTCTCAGAGGGTGAGGGTGTGATTGCTCTGTGCAACATGTATAGAAAGAAGGCAATTTGTGTGCTGATTTTTTGGCAAAAATGGGAGCTACTCAACTTGAAGAAATACTGGTGATGAATGACCCACCAACTGAGTTAAGAGAGTTGCTTACTGCTGATATGATAGGCTTGGGTAGGATGAGGACTTAGTTCCTCATTTGTTGTTTTAATTCCGTTGTACCAAAAAAAAAAAAAAAGCTGGAAAGGTGGTGAGAAAAAATTATTTAATAGTCTTGAGGATTGCTCCACTATGCTTATTAATTTGCCACCTCACAACTTATTTCTTAAAATTTGACACAAAAGTCAAAAGTCTCACTATCTTAACCACTGACACAATTTAGGACATCACATGAAAATGTCCTAGAATCATCCAATAACTTGTCTTGCAGTTTATCACTCACTTTATCAATCAATTTCGCAGTTCGTCAAAGTTCAAAAACCTCAAAATCGTACCCTCATATTCCGTTGTGCTTCTCACAAATGTTGAAATCAAATGGCAGGTCAAACTGAAAAAATAACCGGGTAAAAAGTTATTAGTTCAATCGTAGATTCAATTAGAATTGAAACTTTATAATTATTTTATAAATATATTTAAAATTATATTAAAAAAATATAGATATCGAGTAATATTTATTTACATTATTTTATATTTTAATAGATGTATATTTTTATATAAATATATTAACCAAACATATTAAATTTGGTTTTTCTTAAATACAAATTTCAATAATTTAATACGACAATGCTACGTAGCTCAAATTTTGTGGCTCAAAAGTGGCTCAAATGGCCAAAACGACGTCGTTTTGAGTACAGAACAACATAAAAATGGCCAAAACGACGTCGTTTTGGCCAGTTGAGTCACTTTTGAGGCACAAAATTTAAGTTACGAGACATTTTCCAATTTAATATATAATGTACATTGCTATACGTTAACAAAAGCACATATGGTGCCTTGTTGGTTCAAGTTCACGCCCTTCACGTACAGTGTAGTGTGCCGCTCTTTGCAACTTCAATTTTATGAGAGATAGGAGATTTGTTTTGGACAAAGAAGAGAGAGAGATTTGAGAGATAGAGAGAGAGGAGCGTAGGCGTATTTGGCGTGGATTTCTCCACGTTATTTGGGGTGAGGTTTGGGTGTGGGTGGGATTGGGGATATGAATTATTTTTCATATCAAAGCCATGATAAATGAGGAAAATTTTATTTTCACACACTACACTGCTTCTATATACATCTTTTTTCATTCCACTCACTTAGGATCCGTTTGGCAAGAGCTAAATAGGATTTTTTTTTACTATTTTAGTCACAAAAGACAAAATATATTATTTTAGCCACAAAAAATAAAATATCATATCCAACCCATAATCATTATATTCTTCTCTTACAAAAAAAGTCAAAAAAGTCAAAAAGTCCTTTCCAAGCTAAACTTTTTAGCCCAGGCTAAAATAGCCAAAAAAGTCAAAAAGCCAACCCACTTCCCAAACGGAGGCTTAGTAATTTAATTTTTAGGTATTTATCTCAATTCACATACTCCAAATTTCAAATATACCCATTTAATTAAAAAAATGTGTGCACACCCTCATATTAGCCCACATAAATATTCCTGGTCGTAGTGCTGCGCCGGCAGGGCCTGCCATGATTGATGACTCTGTACTTGATTTGTTGTAAATTGACCAGTGTAGTCCAATACACAATTAGATTGAATCTCACTTGCTTGAGTGGATACTTTTTGCACAAAAAAAAAATAAAAAATAAAAAATAAAAAAATAAATAAAAATAATTCAGAGCCAAATATTTAACATATTTTGGAAATTGAAATTTGAATTATTTAATATATTACAAAAGTTAAGTTCCGAATGGTTTAATATATTTTGGGAGTTGAGTTTCGAATTATAGTTTGGAAGTTGAGTTCCGAAGAAATTAATTTTGTTCGATTGTTGTTTTTCGTATACTATCTATGTATTTGGCACTGATTTGCTGAATGGTGATCGCAAACAAAAATTACGTAAAATAATTTCTTAGCAAAAAAAGTTACATTTTTGTCGCGGCATTAGTTGTTTTGCATATCCTCCTAGTTTTCTAAATTATTTGGCCAATCTTACATCAAGTTTTATTTGACAAGCAATGGTAACCTAATGAGTGAACAATGGAAGAATGTTAGCAATGGAGTCTAGTGTGTGAGAAATAATAGAGGAAGAAGGTAGGCAACGGAGTGTCTGAGAAAGAATGAAGGAAGAAGGTAGGCAATAAAATGTGAGAAAGAGTGAAGGAAGAAGGTAGCAATGGAGAGTGTGAAAAAGAGTGAAGTGTGTGAGAATTAGTGTTAATAACGTATGCAATGGACAGTGGATGTATACAAAGAGCTTTTATAAGAAAAAGATGTGTACAGAGATCTCTATTTTGGATGTTTAAGTGTATGGATGGATGTCTATTTTGGTCATTTTATTTAAAGGTAAATTTGTAATAAAAGTGAAATTCATTAAGTGTGTGGACAGAGGCAATGTGGTGTGTGAAAATAGAATTTGCCGATAAATAAAGAAAAATTCTATTTTCACACATTTACTTATCTCAGTATATCTACTTTATAAAATATTGTTTTAATAATAATTATATTTTAAAGTAAAATGACTATAATGAACATCAAAATACACTAAATATTATATTCAAATTTTCTCTATACACATCTTTTAAATAAATAAATAAATAAAACTAAACTCTCATTTGTCCAGTGTTTCTCACTTGATTGCAAGACAATACTATCAAAACTCACTTGCTATAGCCGCTATATATCCATTTCATTGAACCCATCTTTCTTGATTTTACTTTCTCTGAAAAATTTCATCCAACACTTTGATGTCCAGTAGCAAAACTTCCATTTGTTTCCATATAAAGATTGATTACTTCGTTCCAATTGACAAACCCACAAATTTTTAACCAAACCCAAAGAACTATACAATGAATAATGTTATATGCATTAATTAGAGTATCAACTAATATACCAATTGGTGATGTGACATAATTTAAAAGATTTTTGGTATTTATAATTTGTATAATAAGTGAAATCAATAATAAAGTCATAACTAGTATTGGTACACTAGTTATACTAATTAGTACATATAACATCATCGCTACACAATTATGTGGAGGAACATTGAAACTAGTCTCTTCCAAAAGCCCCCCAATAAGATAAAACTTATTCTTCCTTTTTATCTTCTAAAATGAGAAATTTTTGTATGCAGATAGGGTATATGTCATGTGGTACCTTTTATTATTGTAATTGGTTTTGACAATAAGATCCACTACATTTATTTTGAGTGTTTGGAAAATAATAACGGGCATTAAAAGACAAAATTTGACCTTTTTTATTGTAACGTTGCAATCCATAAGTTCTTTAGTTAATAAATGATTATGAACCCATTCACATTCTCTCCATTGGTTTGACATGTTTGAAAAAAGTCAAAAAGTCACTATTCTATTTAAGTCACATTATCTTATTTAAGTCACATCACATTTCTAACACCTCACTTCAAACCTAATCTATATATCATAAAAAAGTTAAAAAGTACACCCAACTTGAATAAAAAATTATATATATAAAAAAAGTTTTGTTTCTTCTCTCAGATATCCCAATCGCTACCGTTCTTTTTCAGTTCCATAAAGCTTATGGAAAAAGAAATGAAAAATATTAAAAAATGATGAGAAAGATAGTGACCGTCTCTATCCCTTCCTTTCTTCCTGAGAATCAAACAAAGCCTTGAGGAAAACTTTTCTGATTTCACAATATCATATTTTTTCTTCATTGAATATTTATGATGACCACGTTTGACTTCGTTAATTGCTCCTTTTTTTTTTTTTTGAACAGTAGCAGCACTAAACTTCAATATTCTGAATTAATATATATTCGAATTTCATAACATGGCCCGTTTGATGCATTCTATCACCATTTCTCATTTGTTTCGTCAATTGTTTCTTCCTTGTTTCTTCATGTTTTTTCATCGGTCATTTTGATACATCAAGTGTGTGGAAGAAGAAACCAAAATAGGTAAAAGTGTGTGAAAGGAGGATTTAGATAGTATGTGTATAAGAATATAAGTTAAAGTATAATTGAAACATGAAGTGTGTAGAATAAAGAATAAATCAATAACTAAATTAACAAATGTGTGTACTGATAAATGATGTACACTGAGATAAGTATGTGTGTAAAAATAAAATTTTTCATAAATGAGATAATTAAAGACAACATATAATAAATAATAATAAAAGGGTTTGGACTATCTCCAATTGAGTATTCCAATTGGACGATCCAGTCCGATCCATTTTAGACTCATTTTATATTTATCTCGATGATTTAAATTATTCAATGTGTATAACTCATCAAGTACTTTATCTCTGTAAAAATCACGTTGATTAGATCCACTTGATAAAACCACATTTATGTCAACAATTTATTTTTAAAATCATACTTATTATTGACACAAATTTAAACTAATCAGGTAATTATTAATATCTAATCAATATAATTTTTTATAGAAATAAAGTATTCAATAAACTTTACATATTAAAAGTTTTGAATTATTGACATGAGATCCGTGATGAGCCCAAACTCAACCATTTCATACTGAAAGGAAGGGACAGCCATAATTAATCTCCCTGAAATCAGCTTCCCCTCATAAGGATTCCTCCGGGCAGCCAGCTCAGCCATCATACATCTCTGATAAAACATTAAAAGCAGTAAAACATAAACACACACACACACTAATACCATTACCATGTCAGGCCATCCCCACACAAGTTGCTCATGCATACGCTCTCTACTTGTACCACTCACCACTCTTACCTACATACAGATAAAAATACAGACTACAGTACACCTCCCAAGCTACACCCACACGCAACCAAACCAAAATATACAAGATTACAAACACAAGCAATGTAAAAAGTTGAAAAACCAAATACACCAAAAAGGCCTGAGCAGCTTATAATAATATTAACTACTAACACTGTTCGAATCATTAAAATATAAGAACAAAGCAAAGCTAAAGAGAAGAGGGTAGTACATGAAATCAAAGAAGATCAAAACACTATCATCATCATCATTGCTTTTGTTCTGAACTCAGTGAGAACTGAACATCAACATCAACATCAACACCAACACTACTGTTATTGCTATTGTTGTTGTTGACATGGGTGTGTTTTTTGGAAGAACCTTTGCAGAGCTTGGCTGGGTATTTGATGGCATTAAGTTGGAGCTTGCGAAGAGCAGCTTGACCAAGATCAACACCGCATATGTCAGAGAGCCTGACAAGGTACAGCAACACGTCTGAGAGCTCCTCACCCAAGTGCTGTCTCTCTTCCTCTTCCCAATCTGGCAGACCTCTTGGCACCTCCCCTTTCCACTGAAATATCTCAGACAACTCTCCCACTTCTCCCACCTGATATTTGAGATGAGAGACATACATCAAATGGCAAATGCAGTAATGATATAGACTCTCATAAAACACAATCCAACAACTCTAAAAATAATCTGAATCATTCATGTAGATACAACTTTTCAAAAAAATTCAAACATATCAATAGTCAATACAGTAGTGGGGTCGTGAGGAGTCCTCCTTTGTGGGAGTCCCAAACATTTTTCACGACAAATGATATCACATTATTTAATATCGAGATTCGTGCAACAAGGGTTTTGAAAGTAGATGAAAACGTTATTATAGAATTAGTTAAAAGCATTTTGAAATAAGTGGAAAAAATCCTATGTTCTTCAAATTTATAAAATAAAAAATTGGGCCTTTTTTACTTTGCCTAACATTTGTTAGAAAGACCCAATGCAAAATCCACTCGTGTTTATAAAGTTTTACGAAAATCCAAGTGATTTGAAATTTTATTTCTCGATTACAAGTGATATTTAATTTATTTGCCAAAATCATGTTGTTTCTTGGAGTTATGTTTTCAAACATATTTTGTGAAACACGCATTTAAAAAGTTATATAAACATTTTAAAATTATGTTTTAAACAACAATTTTATTGTACGACAAAACAATATTTAAAATTGAACAAAACATTTTGAGAAACAGATTGAAAACAATTTGTTATTGGTAAATATAAGTGGTTTGATTAATTTTACTGCTTCTCATATGAAGGGAAAAAAAAAAACAGGATTCTAATGTTGTATTTAGTTGAGGGATTTGAGAAGGAATTTTAAAAAAAAAAAATAAACAAAATGAAATATTAATAAAATATACTTACATTTCACATAATTTCAAATCCCTTCCTAAATCCTCAACTAAACACAGGGTGAGGACTACTTGGCCTTGTCTATCTAGGGTGATTACACATTTTGGAATAAAATTTAAAAAAAAAAAAAACAAAAGAAGCCTACAAATGCAAGGAAAATTACATCAAAAGTCAAGTTCATAACTTCAAAGTTTCATGAAATTGACAATTTCAAATAGGATTTGGAATGTTTAGAATAGAGAAATATAAATGGAATTTTATTTTGGATGAATTTGTAAGAAAAGAACAATTTTGAAATTTAAACTATCCATTTATCAAATTACCCTCAATTTTTTTCTTAAAAAAAAAAAATCCATTCTATATACTTCAATTAGTTCCACACACAGTAGGGAATATCCTATAAAATCCATTCCTTTCCCTTGCTAAATGAATTCATTACAAACAAACACCAAACAGTGTAAATTTTGTTTGGTAGCTAAGGAAAAGGTAAACATTCTCATGCATGAACCTTAAAAAGTTGTTTAAATTTCCGAAAAATTGAAAACCCACATTCTGGAGAGCCAATCAATCAATTGTGCTAAAAAACAGTACATATTTTCTTATCCAACTTCTCTGAAACCGAAGTTTTTTTTTTTTTTTTAAATTATCTTTTCCTGTTTCAAAGATCACAAGAAAGGAATCGGATCTCCAGGAACAAGTGTTCGATCTATGCCAGAAATCGGTATAAACTCTGAAATTCAGAGTCTGAATGAGACATAACAATAAATAAAAATGAATGTGAGAGAGAGAGAGAGGGGACGCAGTAATCGGTACGAGGCAAGAATCAACCATAAAAATATCAGGAGAGTACACACATATACATATATATATATATGTGTGGAGATTATGTATGTGACATACCAGAGCCAAAAGAAGATTTCTAGGGCTATGAAACTGATCCCAGTCTCTTTCCCTAGCAAAATCTGCCATTTTCTTCTTCAGCTCATCCAAGGTAACCTCACTTTCTCGCTCTTCAACTCCCGCCATTCTCCCTCTCTCTCTCTCTCTCTCTCTCTCTCTCGCTCTCCCACTTATATATATACATATATGTGTGTGTGTATGCATCGCTGTTTATGTACTGGCGGACAAGAGAGACTGGAGTGCACATACCTAGGGGTTGTTTGGGTATATTATTTTAGCATTTATATTTATTTTTATTTTTATTTGTATCCCATGTTTATGTTATATCATATCTCTATTATGTTATATATTTTTTAATTATATATCAAAAAGTATATTTTACTCTATCTCAAAATATTAGTCACTTTTAAGGAATTTAATTTATTTTGGTAGTATAATCATGACACTTCAAAAATATTCTAAAACTATTCTTTGACTTTTCTTGAGAATATCAATTGTCAAAATTATATTTTTTACATATAAATTTAAAGGATGGTAAGTAAAAAATTTATTTTATTTTAGTCCTTAATTTTTAAAAGTGAACTAATATTTTGGGACAATACAAAATAGAATAAGAGATTAATATTTTGAAACAGAGAGAGTATTTATTTAAATCATCTCAAACAACCTCTAGTATTAAGAGCAAGGGGAATACAACACTCCGTTTGGATGGATGGGGTGAGAAAATAAAAGAAATAGTGTGAATATAAAATTCATTCATTTGTTTAGATGGTTAAGTAAATAAATAAATGGTAAAAAATGATTAGAGATTGTAAGAAAATAAAAAGGAATTTTTATTGATAAATCCATTTTAGAATTGTCACAACCCATTAGGTCCACAAAGAATTAGTACAGTCTGATTAGTCCCATGCATTTATCTTTTTATTCCATGAGATCATTTTTCCTCATTTTATTATTTTTAATTGACTATTATGCCCTTATATATATATTGTTGATACACATAATAGATATAGACGTTTCCTTGTGTTTTGTTAATTCTGTTTTGGTAGGTTGTTGTATTCGCGCTTTTTGTTCTGATTTTGATTTGGTTGGATACATTTCAATTTTGCTGGCTCGTTTGAAGGTTGGTGTGTGCTAGGGTTTCATTGTTGTTGTTATGGCTCGTTCAAACGGTATTCGGTTGTAACATTGTTTGGAGTATAACTGGTTCAAATCAGTCATTTTCAAGGTAGAAGACGAGTACAGGATTCAATGATCAAGGTTAGTATCATTTTGGTGTTGAATGCATGTTCAATTTATGTTTTGATTTATGTGATGGATTAGATGATATGGTGTTTGAAGTATGTAGATCGGATGCTTTGTTTTTTTTTATTTGTATGCATTTTGCATGGCTTTGTAATGGGGAGGTAATTCGCATTAAGTGAACAATATGGATGTTCACATCTTATTGATAATGATGATGGTGATATTTTGAGTTTGGATTTAGTAGTGTAAAATGTACATATAGGCATATACATTGTGTATGAATGTATGTTCGTTTTATGTTATGTTTTGATGTATGTGGTAAAGCAAGTGCTTTTTTGATGAGTTTTTGATGCTTGCTCAATGTGGATGGATGTTCACATCTTATTAATATGAGATTATGGAGATGTATGCATGTTGTGTACTATGTCATCATTCTGGTGGTGTGATTTTGAACTTGTAAAATGTTTTATGTTGTGCAAGGGTGGTGATGGTAGTTTTCATTATGGATTTAGCAGTGGAACTGTACGCATAAGCATTTAGTTTGCATAATGTAAATATTCATATAGTATTGATTGTTGTATGTATTATTGTTCGTATGGTCGTTATGTGGTTGTTGAGTTTTGTTTTGTTGTGTTTTTACAAGAGATGGATACCTTTATGATGTTGGTGTGCATATATGGTTACAATTCAACTGTAATAAATGTGGTTTATGCATTGTGTTATTTGCGTTTGGTGGAGTATTTATATTAGAAATGAGATGAGTTGTTTGCTTGTTCTGTTTCATTGTTCTGTTGACTACCTGGGATTAATAGGTGTGATTTAGATAATGACGAAGAATTTCAGAACAGCTATTGCTTGCCAAATTAATGGGGTTACACTATGTAGAGGTTGTTGTTGATTTAAAAAGTGATATTGGTCAGTCAAGTAGCTTTGAGTCGCTGCGTGTGGGAGGTGAGGAAGAAATTGATGCACTCTAGAGATTTTGCCACCATAAGGAGAAGGTGTTGTTGTCAGCCCCTTGGGCAAATGGTATTACGCACATGGGACAACCGTTTGTAGGAGGAGCACAAGAATTTCGTGATGTTTTATGTAAATATGCAATCCAATGCGGGTTTCAGTTTACGTATGTTAAGAACAAAACAACAAAGGTTACTGCGGTGTGTGCAATACGCGATGAGAGAGATTGCTTGTTGGCTATACATCGTAGACCACAACGAGCAAATAGTTTTTTCTACATCAAGAGATTTAGTGATGTGCATAGTTGTGGTACGAATGTCCGAACATCGAAGAATTCGAGAGTTAGTTCTGATTTGGTGTCGAGTACTATATCTGAAATTGTGAGGGGCAAGCCGTTGACTCAGCCGTATGAGGTGGTGACTATTTTGAAGAGGGATTATAGGCCAAATGTGAGTTACCACGTGGTATGGTTAGGCGTAAAGAAAGCAAAGGCTGTTATTTATAGAGATCACTCATTATTGTTTGACCAGTTGCAGTGGTATTCAGATGCTGTGATGCGTTACAATCTGGGGAGTTATTTCAATATTGACTATGACATGAGTAGTCAATATTTTTGTCGTTTCTTTGTATCATTCGCTGCATATATTTCTGAATACAATTCTTGTCGACCTTTACTATTCCTAGATGGAACATTCCTCAAAGGAAAGTACAAAGGTCAGTTACTTGAGGCAACGACGAAAGACGGAAACAATGGTTAGTATATTTTTTAGCTGTGTATCCATGTAAATATTCACATTGAGCGGCACAGTGTGGATATATGACTGATAATTACACAATGTGAACATTCACATGCCTTGTTTGCTTTATAGTGTTTTTGTACATTACCTGTGTTAATATTCACATTGGAATATTGTGATCAGTTGTTTAATGGTGTTGTGTTGTAGGTCTATTTCTTATTGCATTTGCGATTGTTGATTCAGAGATCACGATCAATTGTTCGTGGTTCTTGCATGAACTTGGGAAAGATGTTGATGCTAAGTATCAGATTACTTTTATTTTAGACGGTAATCATAGTTTGTTAGAAGCGATGCCGAAGGTGTTCCCATCGGCTCATCACGGTTATTGCTTACAACACTTGAAGAACAATATAATAGACCAGATAAAGGGAATTGATAATGGATTTAGGGACCACCTGGTTAGTAGTTTGGGTGACTGTGCTTATGAGCCAACTGTGGTTGGGTTCCATGAAAAAATTGAGAAATGAAAAGAGGAGGGTAAGCAACAAGCACATAATTTTTTCAAGAAGTTGGCACCTGAGTACTGGGCGAATTCATACTTCAGGTAATAATGGTTTCCTAATGTATTCCATTTGTCAAGTTTAGAATGGTAGCGATGTGGAATTTCAATTATGTTTTGTGGCGATGTGAAATTTCATATTCAGTTTCGAAGAAAATAAATTCAATATTGTACAATGTTTGTGTTGTTGTGCAAGGGCATGCATTATGGGGAGATGACATTTAATGCAGTGGAGTCATTTAATAATTGGATTAAAGAAGCATGCAATCTTCCTATCACTCGCATGGTGGACACAATTCGTATTCAGTTGATGCGGCAAATGTCTGCGAGGTGTGACCAAGCAAACAAATGGAATGAACTTATTTGTCCTACATTCGAGACAGTGTTTCTTGATTCTTTCAACGACAGCAGGTCTTGGCAGGTTGGCAAAGCCAATGAGGATGTGTTTGAGGTTCATTCGATACCATCTGCTACAGTTGATATTACAAGGCATACATGTTTTTGCTTCACATGGCAAATCAACGGATTCTCTTGTAATCATGCTGTTATTGTTATTCAAAAGAGCCCCTATAATCTCAATAATTGTATGGAACATTACTTTCATGTAGAGACGTATCGTGCAGCCTATTCGGGTGCCATATTCCCTGTACTGTCGGTGGAAAAACCGCCTTTTGATCCCATAGACTTCACAATATACCCACCAACTGTGAAAAGACCATCCGGTAAGCCGAAAAAGAATAGAATCCCATCAAGAGGTGAGAAACTGAAGCAAATAAGGTGCGGGAGATGTGATAAGTTGGGAAGCCACAATCGGAAATCATGCAATGAGCCGATAAAGGGTGTACAATTTTCATTTCAACATTGTGTTTTACATAAGATTCTTATATTGATTTTTGAAATAAGATTGTATTGTGTAGGCAAACATTGTGTTGCAATAAGATTACATTGCGTTGGCAAACATAATAATGTGTTGGCAAACTTAGGGTGTGTTTGGTAACGTTTACGTTTTCAGTTTATATTTACAAAAATTTTATAAACTGGTTTTTGTTTATTTTTTGTTTATTTTTAGGAAAACATAAACTACAAACGCGTTTGGTAATTGACAAAATGTTTAAAAAATTTTAAAAATATAAAAAAGAGTGAGAAATGACAAGTGGCGGCAAGTGACGGCGGAAGACGGTGGTGGAAAGTGGTGACGGTGGGTGGTGGGTAGCTGGTGGTGGTGGCGGGTGGGTGGTGGTGGTTGGTGGGTGGGTGACGGTGGCGGGTGGTGGGTGGTAGTGAGTGAGAGGTGGTGGTGGTGGCGGGTGGTGGATGGCGGGTGGTGGTGGGTGGCGGGTGGTGGGTGGTGGTGGTGGGTGGGTGGGTGACGGTGGCGGGTGGTGGGTGGTAACCAGTGGGTGGTGGTGGTGGTGGTGGTGGCGGGTGGGTGGTGGATGGCGGGTGGTAGTGGGTGGTGGCGGGTGGGTGGTGATGGTGGGTGGGTGGGTGGGTGGTGGTGGTGGTGGTGGTGGCGGCGGCGAGTGGTGGGTGGCGGATGGCGGGTGGTGGTGGGTGGCGGGTAGGTGGTGGTGGATAGTGGCCGATGGCGGGTGGTGGTGGTGGGTGGGTGGGTGGGTGACAGTGGCGGGTGGTGGGTGGTAGCGAGTGGATGGCGGTGACGGGTGGGTGGTAGCGAGTGGATGGCGGTGGCGGGTGGGTGGCGGATGGCGGGTGATAGTGGGTGGTGGCGGGTGGGTGGTGATGGTGGGTGGGTAAGTGGGTGGGTGACGGTGGCGAGTGATGGGTGGTAGCGAGTGGGTAGTGGTAGCGGCGGGTGGTGGTAGCAAGTGGGTGGCGGATGGCGGGTAGGTGACGGGTGGTGGTGGTGGTGGTGGTGGTGGGTAGGTAGGTAACGGTGGCGGGTGGTAGGTGGTAGCGAGTAGGTGGTGGTGGTGGGTGGTAGGTGGTGGTCGCAGGTGCGTAGCGGGTGGTAAGTGGTAGCAAGTGGGTGGTGGTGGTAGTGGGTAATGGATGGTGGTGGCAGGTGGGTGGCGGGTGGGTAGTGGGTGATGGTGGTGGTGGTGGCAGGGGCAGGTGGCTAGTGGTGGCAGGTGGTGAATGGTGGTGGCAGGTGGGTAGTGAGTGGTGGTGGCAAGTAAGTGGCGGGTGGTGGTGGCGGGCGGTGAATGGTAGTGGCAGGTGGCGGGTGGATAACAGGTGGGTGGTGGTGGCGAGGGCTGGCTGGTGGTGGCGAGTGGGTGGCAGGTGGGTGGCGGTGGCGGGTGGTGGCTGGTGGTAGCAGGTGGGTGGTGAGTGGTGGTGGCAGGTGGTGGTGGAGGATGGGTGGTGGGTGGTGGTGGCGGAAGACGGTGGTGGAAAATGGTGGCGGGTGGTGGCTAATGTTGGGTGATAAAAAAAAAAACTGAAAACTCAAAATGGAAACACATTTTTTGTGTTTTCATTTTTTGGCCTAATTTATAAATTGAGACCACTGATTTATAAATCAAAAATTTTACCAAACAGATTTTTATTTGAGTTTTTAAAATTTTTGTAAATATAAACAGAAAACTGAAAACGTAAGTGTTACCAAACGACACCTTAGTGTTTGATTTGTGTTTGTTTGTTTGTTTTTGTTTTTGTTTTTGTGTTTTTTTAAGTAGCAAACTGATATGTTGTTGGTGTTTTAATGATGAATACATGATGTGAACATTCACACTTGTGTAAAATAATCACATTATATGAATACTCACACATGGGTTGAACTTGTTACATTATTGTTATCAATGTTGACATGAATATAAACTCGGATGTGAACTTTCACATGTATACAGATTGACATGATATGAACATTCACAACTGTTGTGAATTAGAACAAATGTGAATATCCACACCTGTGTATGTCCTCCGTAATGATGTCATGTGTAAACATTTTCTGCACAAAATATGTGTATTAGGGATGAAATCGATGCGGTTTGGCCGGTTTTTTCGTAGTTTTTAAACTGAACCGAAATAATCGGTTGTATTTTTTCAAAAACCGAACAGACTGAAAGACACTTACAAACCAAACCAAACCGCTATATGCGGTTTCGGTGCGGTCCGGTCCGGTCCTACGGTTTTGTGCTTTTGGGCCTCACATTTTAGGCTTATTTTTATCCATTACAAAAATGAATTTGGGCCTTGGAAACTAAAGTCCAACAACCCCTAAACATAATTTTTACATATGCTTTATCAAATTAAATTGGGCTTTA
The DNA here is from genome assembly GCF_055761805.1 of Camellia sinensis. Classification (NCBI taxonomy): domain Eukaryota; kingdom Viridiplantae; phylum Streptophyta; class Magnoliopsida; order Ericales; family Theaceae; genus Camellia; species Camellia sinensis. The sequence continues at coordinate 61,096,336 of NC_138967.1, forward strand.
TTTACCCCTCCCAAAAAATAAAATGAATTGGGCTTTGAAAATCCTTGTCTAGTAAGAGCTAAAAAATTTAAAAATAAAAATGTATCAAACATATCCAACAAACCTATCAAAACTGTTTATGTTGAAACAAACATATCCAACAAGCATCAAACATCCAACAAACCAAACATACCAAAATTTATCCAAATATATCCACCAACTATTTGTTTGTTCAAAACAAGCACCATGCATCAAACCTATCCATTATCCAACAAGCACCATATATCATATTCAGCCCCTCCAAAAAAAAAAATCATATGTCCATGACCAAATATTACAAACATTAATATTAAAAAGCTGAAAATAAAATAGATAGAGTATGCATTTTCCAACCAACCAAGCAAGAGTGGTCCTGCCAAAATAAATAAATAAATAAAATTGTTATCATCATCTAATAAAAAAAAAAAAATTGTTATCATCATAATTGAATTTAACATAAAAAAATCTAAATGAATTATTCAATTTCTTACCTTTCCAACTATTAATATTCAATCTCAAAAATCAAAAACTAAAATGTGCAGAAATTTGGCATATTTTCCAACCAACAAAACACAAGAAGTCCTGCAAAAATAATAAAAATATTCTCATAAGAATTGAATTTAACATAAATACAATAATAATAAAAAAAATTAGATCAAATATTCAACTTGTTACCATTCCTTTCTAACATCAATCAATGATGTTGACATCCTTGTTGCTTGATCCTTCCATAAGCACTAAAAAAAAATGAAAGAAACAAAACATAAGAAATTCAAGTAATAACCATATAACATTTAGAAAATATAAAAGAAAGAAAATAAGAAATATTTATTGATCAAGGAATGTACCTGATTCAATATCTTCCAATTCATCCAATTGATCTCTAAGACTGATTTGAGATGGGGAACGTAACCAATTTTGTGTACAAATGAGGGCCTCTACCGCGATGGGTGATAAAGAGCTATGGAATGGATCAAGCATATGACCTCCCGTGCTAAAAGCAGATTCTGAGGCAACTGTAGACACGGGGATAGCTAAAAACATCCCGAGCTATGAGAGAAAGGATGCGATACTTAGTGGAATTAGCCTTCCACCAACCCAATATATCAAAATCATCACTGTCTTCTTCACAATCATCCACAAAAAGCTTTTCTAACTCAGATTTTTTAGCCATGTTACTTTGTTTCTCCAAACGCATCTTATACTTGGATTTCATTTTTGCCCGAACATCCATGTCATGTTCTTCATCCAAATCCATTGCCCTTGATGACTCCCCCCCAGTTTGTGTTTGCACACTTCCACTTTGAACATTCAAGGCATACCAATCATATAATCATGTCAACTCATTCTTTAATTTCATCATCAAATCATCAACATGCTTAGCTTCATAAATTTCTTCCAAGCACCATTGAATATAATTGAGTTTGTAATGGGGATCAATAACAATCGCAACAAACAATAGCAAATTAACCTTGTCAAATTTACCCCAATACTTATCAAACTTAGAACTCATGCCACGTGCCATTAAATTCAAGCTTACATCTTCATTGTCACACAATTCAATGATTGCATTTTTTATCAACATAATTTCAATAAAAAATGCATTACTAGTGACATATAAAGAACCTGAAAAACGTAATGTGGCATTGTAAAACAATTTTAGGAACTTGACATACAATCTTGCATTCTTCCAATCATGTTTTGTAGGCGGCCCGATTGTCTTTCTTCTCTCTTTTCCTTTCCCATTATTACTTAAAGCAACTTCGTCCTCTTCACCAATGTCACCAACTTCTCCCTCCTCCTCACCAATCTCATCAAGCTCACCAACCTCACCAATCTCTCCAATCTCATCCTCTTTAAGATTCGAGTGGAAGTGAGTGTCATCATCATCTAACCGCTCAAAAGCCTTTTGAAATTGTATAGCCCGTTCTAACATGAAATACGTAGAGTTCCACCGGGGAGCCACATCCAAACAAGGTTTACCATTAAACTCAATGCCCTCTTTTTCAACACATAATTTCAACTTGGCCATTCTAGATGGAGAGGATCTCACAAATTTTATAACACGCCGAATTCTTGTTATGGAATCATCAATTTCTTTCAATCCCTCGTAAACAATTAGATTCAATATGTGAGCACAACACCTCACATGTAAAAAGTCATGCTCTAATATGATATTCTTTCTTCTCTTTGTCTTTCGTTTCAAAAAGTTAATGAGACCATTATTTGAGCTTGCATTATCAACCGTGATTGTGAGAAACTTATCAATTCCCCATGTTACCAAACAATCCTCAATCACCTTACCAAGTGTGTCACCTTTGTGATTTGGAACAATACAAAAGTTTAGAATTTTTTTATGAAGTTTCCAATCACAATCAATGAAATGTGCAGTGAGACACATATAATTCAAGTTTTGCACGGATGTCCAAGTGTCTGTGGTAAGACATAGTTGTTGACCTCTAAGTGCATTCTTCAAAGCCTTTTTCTCACTCACAAATATTGACATACATTCTTTGGCAATGGTAATCCTAGATGGGATTTTTAACCACTTGGGTTGCACCACATGCATAAATTGTCTAAATCCTTCACCCTCCACAAATTTAAATGGCAATTCATCTATTATTATCATCTTTGTTAGGGCCTTTCTACATGCATCAACACTAAAGCTTACAACCACAAGATTACCAACTGTTTCCCCATCACCAGTTTCATTTTTTGGTTTAAAACGTAGTGTAGTTTGCTTTTCATCTTGCCTTAGGGGATACTTCTTACACTTTGATTCTAGATGAGCTCGCATTGATGCTGTCCCATTAATTTTTGGATCACATGCATAAGTTGTACCACAATAGTTACAAGAAGCCCTAGGTTTTTTTACCAAATTCATACTTCAATTTCGTGAAATGATCCCAAACCAAAGATCTTTCTTTTTTACCCTTAACACTGTTAGAATGATTTTTTGTACTTTCATTCTCATGTTCTTGTGTTGTAGGTTGTTCAGTAGCAATTTCACTGGGCCCTTGTGTAAGGGAAATTAAATCATCCATCTAAACATAATAATAACAAGAAATATTTGATTTATCAACTAAAAAAAAAAATTAACAAGAAGAAATGGTAACTAATAAAATAATAAGAAGAAGAAAAACAAATTTTAACTAATACAAAAAAAAACTAATAACAAGAACAAATTTTAACTAACAGAAAATAAATCATTCATGTAAACATAATAACCAACAAAAAAATCTTGATCCTCCTATTTATTAACAGAAAAAATATATTACTACCACTAAAAGAAAAAAAATCATAATAAAATAATAATAACAAGAACAAAAATTAAATCATCAATTTTTTTTTTTTTTTTTTTTTTCATTTGCATGTTAAGAGTAGTGTTTTATTTGCATGTTAATCAATAACGAACACCCTGTTTTTTGTTTTTTTGTTTATTTTTGTTTATTTTTTTTATAATCTTTTTATGGATTTAAAACACCATTAAAATCAAGTGTTTGAAAACATCATAAATATTATATAAAATTATATTTTTTTTAATTTTTTTTATAATCTTTTTATAGATACCACCAAAATCAAGTGTTTGAAAACATCATAAATATTATACATATATATATATATATATATAAACAAGTTCAAAAATAGGATTTTTACTTTGACACAAAAGTCAGTCTACTAGGGCTTTTGAAAAGTGTTTAAAAAAATTAGGGATTTGTGTCATAAACATGGTGTTTTTAATAAATAAAAAACAGGGTTTGTTCAAAAAGTAAAACAATAAAAAATAGGGTTTTGAAAATAAAAAAATTAGGGATGAAATTTACCTAGTACCAAGACTTTGCTTCAAGATTCTTCTGAGTAATGGATGATAGTGGTGGACCACTTGAGAGTGCCTTAGTAAAAACCTCGATTGATTTCTCACCTGCAGTAAAAAAGCCCTAATTTGTTTGAAGTATAAAGTGGAAGAAGACAAAGAGTATGGGAATGGGACAAAGCTTCTGAGAATGAATAAAGAAGAACAAAAAAGTGATTCAACTTTTTGTTTTCTTACCGTGGGACTTGGAAGACAAAAGGGCTGTACTAATGTTATATATTATATTAAGTGGACGGCTAGGATTAAAACATGTGGATGGTTTAGATGGGAGTACAATTCGGTGCGGTTTGGTGTAAAATTCATGCAAACCAAACCGTAAACCGAAAACCAAAATTTTGTAATAAACACACCGACCGACCGACCGAATTTTAAAAAATAAACAGACTGTATATCGGCGGTTCAGTTTGGTTCGGCCGGTCGGTTCGGTTTCTGTGATTATTCTTTCACCCCTAATGTGTATTATAGAACAATATGGTTCAAACAAGCGTATAAATTAATATAACAACACCAAATATAGATCAAAATGCACAAGTGGCATATTGAAACATTAATAGATGTCGTATTGTTGATTTACAATCAATTGTTGTTTGTCAAAATGTCAAAACAATTGATATTAACATTCACATCGAGTGTTGGTTAGTTTGTAGGTGGACACCCCTCACCTATAGGTTTTAATGACGCTTTGTGTTCCTATGATTCAAAAAACTGTGTACTAATAAGTCTCGTAGTCCACACCATTTAGAACTAGTGAGGCTGCCAATAATTTCTTCATGGTATATGTACGCCCGCATGATGTAACATACTGTAGGCCAGCAGTCCACCCTGTAAACGCAAAATGGTTATGATTAGCACTTGACATGTATGTTTGCGTAATGGTTATGGAGGATTTGTACAAAATGTTGTGAGGCTTACGAGGTGTCCTGCCGATGACAAACAGCAACTGATATGATTGGTTGTGATAAATCTTGGCCTGTGAACTTAGTCCATTGCAGTGATGACTCACCAATAACGTACACAACGTTCTCGATGTACTCCTTTTGTGTAGCGAATTTCACATTAGGCACCAACGAACATATGTGTGTATACATTCATTTTGGAATTTAACACATGACAACAATTCATATTTGTGTACAATAAAAGCCACTTACAACTTCTTGTGTTTGGTCGACATGTGGGTCATGTATGTCGAGCCTTGGTCGCAATGAGTTATAATGCCTCCACAAATTGTCTTTAGCGTTACACACAACGATCGTCTAGTGGAAGTCATAGTGCAATGGGAATAATAGGTATCTCTCTCCTTGGTAGTTTTTCACATGTGCATCAATGTGTTTAATTCTTTTGCAATGAGGGTACTCTGGTATCACTTCCTACACACATTAGATAAATAATTAATGGACTGTGAAGTTTCATATTCACATTAGCAAAAATGGAATGCTAGAGCTTTTACCAAACGCATGCTCGTGACGATGAATGAGGCTTCATCTAAAGTTGGGTTGACCACCTCTTGTTGTTCATGTAATAGTTCGGTATATGCATCTATCAGCTGCACAAACATAGGGTCATATTATATTATTTGTGGTGGGTGAACAATGTGTGTGTGTGTGTGTGTGTATGTGTCTGTGTATATATGCATGAACAGCGAATCATTTTGGTAGTGACATACATTGTTGTGTATTGATTTCTCCTTGATAAGATACACGATGTCATCAAAATACATGTATGTAGACTTTGAGTCTCCTTTTCACACAAGCAACCTATGCATTTTTAGTAAACCAATGTGAATATTAACATTGCACGGAATTGAATAAATCAAATCAATAAGCACATATGTGAATATTCATAATTATGGAATGTGAATGTTCATATTAGATGTTTGTACGGTCACTTACTCATCGCCACTACTATTTTGTAAAGTCAGGACCTTTTGCTTGTCGTGTTTGGACATCATGCTCCAAACTTTGAACTTGTTGGTCAATGTCAATAATTTTTTTGGGTGCTTCGCCAGTGGATGTTTGTCCACATCTTCAACTATGTGGACTATATGGGGCTAGTTTGGACCTCGATCATGCTCCTTTTTTTAGCCAGGTACGTTTGGGTACTAGAAGGTAGGCAAACGGTTCTCTTTTCGATTCTTCTCCTTGATACGTTTTTCCCTAGAAGGTGGACTGAGATTGTGCTGCATTGGAGTGAGGGGTTGCTTTTGCGTCTCGACCTGTGTGACAATGTGGACTACCTGATTATCGTAAAGGTCCTAAAGAACTATTTTCTTGCATCTAAGTCGATGACCAACTGCATTAAGCGCTTAATTTTTGCATCCTTCTGCTCTATGCACTTTTTTTATTTTAGTGTTCATGTTGGATGGGCTTGACTGGTTGAACAATTTATTTTCAAGATCAGCTATCACTCTTGCCCTCAACTCTCATGAGAATTCAAGGTGTTTGTATTTTGCTTCCTACTGCCTTATGATGCCCCAAGCCTCCCGATTTTCTTTGACAAGCATATTGATGATGCCAGGTTGGCTTGTGCTTGCTATGACAATAGCTCTCTCATTGGATGGGCTGTTAAAGGAAATGTGAATGTCTTCATTATTGTCATTTAGGTCAACTCCCTTCCTGGGAAATTCAGAGTTATTGCCACTATGTTGTTCTTCCTTAATGTTAGAGAGGTTGGGAGATGTGATGGCTGGTTCATGACATTCGGGCTCCACCTTCAATGTTGTATGCCTAAACTTTTAGAATTCTGTTGGGGTTGCAAAGAGATCGCCGACATTAACTTGAAATGAAAAAGTTATGTTAGTTAACGTACATATTTGGGTGGTGTCATGATATGAATGTTTTGAACAACAGTTGAAGGTCATACCTCATTAAAACCAAGATCAGCTAAAGAGGTGGATTTCATCTTCTTCTATAAAGCAGTCAGGAATGGCATTGGGCTTGTGGGGTTGTAGGATGGTTGTGTGTTCACACAACCAGTACTTCAACAAAACAACAAAGACATATGTTATTTAGCCTTTGTAGAGCAATGTCAACAGATGTGAATATTCATAATAATGGCACAGTTGTGAACATTCACAGCAATAGAGCAGAAGCGGATATGAACATTCACATTAGTGGTACAGATGTAAACATTCACAATAATAAAGTAGAAGTGAATATGCTCATTCATATCAGTGAGACAGATATGAATGTTCACATTTGGCAGAGATGAACAAAAGTCAAGAAGATGTGAATGTTATTATTTGAGAACATGGGTACTTACCATCAATAACATGACACAGCCGGTGACTTTTGCCCGTTTTTTGTCGTTTTGGGAAATGGAGAATGTCAGTGTTGTTCTAATTTGTTTGGCCCAATCATATTCTTGCATGCTTTCCAATGGGACCATATCTGCGTAGTAGCCCCATCCTATTGTTTAGCTGATTGTCGAGAAAAAAAGTTTCTGGCAAGCATACATGCAGACTAGTCGGGGGACTTCTTCGTTGTCATCTTTCTTTTTTCCTTTCAATGCCTCGGTCAATGCCAGTCTTTGGTTTTGTACCATATGATATGTCCATTGGTTTGGTGCCACAGTCCACACCAAAAATCAACTTAGTGTCGCTGTCGTGTATGTTCATATTGTTCTCCCCAATGTAGAAGGCATTTTTTGAAGCCTTGTACATTTGTAGGACATGCACAATAACATCATCGTACTTCATGCATTTGTCAAGGTCGATCTCACCGTTTCTCAATGTATCTAATAAATGCTAGAAAGATGTTTGCCGGAGGCAGCCGAGCTGTGCTTGTGTGAATTTGGTGCTTTTCATTAATTTCGCTAGTCCGGTCATGCTAGATCTGGAGTTGACACGCCGCATGTCAACATTGCTATTAGTATTTGCATGTGGGCTTTCTTCCTTGACATGGTACTCATCTCTTTTTCGCTTTGAGTTTGTCTTCTGTGCAATATTTGCAAAATAGAGTATAAAAAAAACTTAAGACAAGGCTCATGTGATTAGCATAGTGGCACAGATGTGAACGTCCACATCATTGGCATAGATGTGAATGTTCACAGTTGTGTACATAGGTGTGAATATCCACAGTTTTGTGCATGGATGTGAATATCCACATCTGTCCATGGATGTGGATGTTCATTGTGTCAGCAAAAACACAATGTGCATAGTGTGTGTGTGTGTGTAAAAATCAATGTATGTTTATAATTATGTTGTGAACATTCATAGTTCTAATTTGGAAGACAATGCACATACTTGCTACAATCATGCAATGTCAATTTTATACTACAACCTCAAAATTGAAATACAGTTTCAAACATGGGATAACAAAAGTGATATATTTCCTCTAAACACAGTGTGAATATTCACAAAGTGTCTAATTAATTTACACATGTAATGAATGTTCACAACATAATTATATATCACAACAACATCTAATACAAGGAATTTTCATGTGAATGTTCACTATGGTTAACAACAACAATTTGATTGGCCAAATATTTTCAATCCATGTGAATGTTCACAACTTTCAACAACAACAACAACAACAATAACATCTGAAACAATGTCATGGCACAAACATTTTTCAATCCATGTGAATGTTCACATCTTTTAGCAACAACAACAACAACAACAACAACTGAAACAATTTGCTTGGCCAAACATTTTTCAATCCATGTGAATGTTCACATCTTTCAACAACAACAACAACTGAACCAATTTGCTTGTCATAGCACTTTTCAATCCACGTGAATGTTCATATATGTCAACAACAACAACAACTGAATCAATTTGCTTGGCCCAATATATTTTAATCTATGTAAATGTTCACATCTTTCAACAACAACAAGGGAGACAAAAACTGAAACAACAACAACTGAAACAATTTGCTTGCCTAACAATTTTCAATTTCATGTGAATGTTCACATCTTTCAACAACAACAACATAAACAATTTCCTTTTCCTAACATTCTTACAATCCATTTGAATGTTCACAGATTTGAACACAACATAATGGCAACTGTAATGTTTTGGGTGAAAAAACCTGTCACAACCCAAACTCGGTACCCAAAGGCTCGGCGTCATAACAAGATAAACATAAAATAATTCAAATAATTTTGTAGTCGCAGCGCAAGCGGATAAATTAAATTAAATGAAATAAAATAATTGGGTACCAAATGTTTAATAAAAGGAAAAAAAAACATAGTCATTTGAGCTTTATTGTCTTACAAGAGTCCGATAAAAAAACAAATAGAAATCTTAAAATGAAATTAAAAAAAACAACACAGCGATTCATTCCCCATCTTGATCCCGCTAAACCTCGCCACCTGAAACGGGTAATAGCTATAAGCACATAGTAGAGTGAGAAATATTATACTGTGAGTATAGGGGCACAAAATAGTCATGGATAGTTATTTAAGTTAAAACATTAACATAATTTGAGTGGAATATGCAAATTAAATGACAGAAACTGAAATAAATAATTATAACCACGGTACAGAACAGAACAGAACAGGGGTCAGTAGAGTGACAATCAGAACAAGGGTCAATGGATCCATGACAAACAGGGGACCACAAAGTGGTCAAACAGAGGCCAATGGTTATTTAAGTTCCATAGGCATGAGACTCCCGTGGCGGTACTTACAGAAAAAAAAAATTGGTTACATGATCATTGTTAAATAATTTCTAAAATTTAAACAAACATATCCATGTGTTGTAATTTCCGCAAATAGAGTTCAAAAAATAATCCACGTAATTGAAACATTAACCTAACCATAAAACATAAATTATATAAAACAAATGGTGGTAACTCAAAACATTCGTAACATATATTATGGTAACTCAAGACATATTTAAAACATATTATGGTAGCCCAAAGTATAATATAACTCACCTTAAAATTACTCCTAAATTATTCTAAGCTCGCTCTCCGTTTCTTGCTTGACGCCTTTTTACTCCGGCAATGTGCGTCCTTACTTGGATGCTCCTAGCAGTGTGTTCTCTTGGATGTTAACGCATCCTATTTATAGCCATGTTGCATGGCTTATCGCATGTGGGTATGTTCGGGTTTGGCCACCTGTGCAACGGGTGGCATTCTTGTTTCGTGGTTAAGGCCCTTAGTCACCATCCTATGCATTAGGATGGTGACACATCACCACGTTTTTTTTTTAAATTCAATTATAAAGGTTATGATTCTTTTTATGAGCCCTAAAATTACTTATGATTATACGTTAGGTTCACGTCTAAAAGTCTCACCACTCAATTATAAAACATCACTTACCCCTTACTAGATTATTTGACGTGTGGTGTCTCACAATTTATTTCCTTACCAATTTAATTGATAAATATTTATTATTATTTATTGATTGATTGATTTATGTATTTATTTATTTTGAGTTCTATTTATTGCAATTTTTAAATTAAAAAAAAAAAGAAAATCCAGGTGTCACATTTCTCCTCTCCTTAAAAGAAGTTTGTCCCTAAACTTGACGTGCCTTGGTTTTTTAAGAGGTGTGGATATTTGGTTTGCATTTGCCTTTCAGTTTCCCACGTTGCTTCTTCAACACGATGGTTTCTCCATAAGACTTTTACAAGAGGTATAGTCTTATGTCGAAGGACCTGATTACGACGATCAAGAATTTCTACTGGTTATTCCTCAAAAGAGAGGTCTTCTTGAACTTCCAAGTTCTCATAATCAACAACATGCTCCGGATCCCGAAGATATCGCCGATGCATCGAAACGTGAAACATATTGTGGACATTGGATAGTTCGGGTGAAGCGCAAGGCGATATGCCACAGGACCAATCCTTTCGAGTATCTCAAATGGGCCGATGTAACGTGGGTTTAACTTTCCTCGCTTTCCAAATCGAATAACCCCTCTCGTTGGTGAGATCTTTAGGAACACATGATGGCCCACTTGAAATTCTAAGTCTCGTCTTTGTGTGTCTGCATAGCTTTTCTGGCGACTCTGGGCAGTGCGAATTCGCTGCTGGATGAGTTGGATTTTATCGCTTGTTAGTTGTACGATCTCGGGGCCTAATAATTTTCTGTCTCTGACTTTCGTCCAACACAGAGGTGATCGACATCTTCTTCCATATAGTGCTTCGTATGGTGCCATTCCAATACTTGCATGATAGCTGTTATTATACGCAAACTCTACCAACGGTAGATGATCATCCCAGTTACCTTTGAGGTCTAGCACACACAAACGTAACATATCTTCGAAAGTCTGGATCGTCCTTTCATATTGCCCATCAGTTTGTGGGTGATAAGCCATGCTAAACTTCAAAGTGGTTCCCAAAGCTTCTTGTAGATTGTTCCAGAAATGAGATACGAAGCGGGGGTCTCTATCGGATACGATTGAAACTGGGGTGCTGTGCAAATGAGTGATTTCCTTAATGTATAGAATAGCAAACTTAGAGAGGGAGTACATGATTCTGATTGGTAGAAAATGCGCCGACTTTGTCAATCAATCCATGATAACCCATATTGCATCATTCTTCGAGACTGATTGCGGTAGCCCGACCACGAAGTCCATAATAATGTGCTCCCACTTCCATTCGGGAATAGGGAGTGGTTACAACATTCCTGTAGGTCTCTGATGTTTTGCTTTAAGTTGTTGACAATGCAGGCATTTGGAGACATGGCTTGCTATGTCTTTCTTCATTCCTATCCACCAGAAGTGTTCCTTCAGATCGTGATACATCTTCGTATTGCCAGGATGGATCGCAAACCTCGAGCTATGAACTTCTACCAATATCCTTATCTTGAGTTCTGGAAGGTCAGGTACACAAATCCGATTCTGAAATTTTAGCATCCCATTGTTTATCGTGAAATTAGGATCGGGCGTGCTTCCTTATTCCTCGTACTTTTCTTTCAAAAGTTTATCTTCACATTGGCAGACTCTAATTTCTTCAATCAACTAGGGTTCCACAATTATGTTGGTGAGCAGTCTATTGGTCTTGCAGGGAACAAGGGTACATGCCAAACTTCTAGTCATCTTTCGACTTAATGCATCTGCTACTATGTTAGCTTTACCGGGATGGTGATGGATCTCTACATCGTAATCCTTCATAAACTCTAGCCATCGTCGTTGCCTCATATTTAGCTCTTTCTGTGTTAACAGATATTTGAGACTCTTGTGATCTGTGTAAATTTCGCAGGCTACTCCGTAGAGATAATGACGCCAAATTTTGAGGGCGAAGATCACCGCAGCCAATTCTAGATCATGAGTTGGGTAGTTTCTTTCGTGAGTCTTTAGTTGGCAGGAGGCATAAGCAATGACCATCCCATGTTGCATAAGAACGCAACCCAAACCATTGTATGAAGCATCGCTATAAATTACGAACCCTTCTGTTTCCGCAGGGAGTGTTAGTATAGGAGCCATCATGAGTCTATTCTTCAATTCTTGGAAGCAACGCTCCTGCTTGTCCGTCCATTCAAAGTGTGTGTTCTTCTGAGTTAACTAGGTCAAGGGTGAAGCTATCTTCGAGAAATCTTGCACAAAACGTCGGTAATAGCCGGCTAGACCCAAGAAGCTTCGAATCTCGGACACGTTAGTAGGTCGTGGCCAATCCACGATTGCTGCAACCTTTTGGGGGTTGACTGAGATGCCATCTTTGTTAATGACGTGACCGAGGAAGTGTACACCAGTGATCCAGAATTCGCATTTCTTCAACTTGGCATAAAGCTTGTGATCACGTAATGTTTGTAGAACTCTTTGCAAGTGGTGCCCATGATCTTCTAGCAATTTGGAGTATATAAGAATGTCATCAATGAAGATAATGACGAACTCGTCAAGATAGGGTTTGAACACTCGATTCATGAGGTCCATGAAGGCCGCTGGAGTGTTTGTGACACCAAATGGCATGACGAGAAACTCGTAGTGCCCGTAACGAGTTCTGAAGGCAGTCTTTTCGATGCTTTCTGTTTTGACTTTTAGTTGATGGTAACCAGAACGCAAGTCAATTTTTGAGAATACTTGGGCGCCTTGCAGCTGGTCGAACTAGTCATTGATTCATGGTAGACGGTACTGATTCTTGATGGTGACTTTGTTCAGCTCTCGGTAGTCGATGCATAGCCTCATTGTACTGTCCTTTTCTCTTTACGAATAGTACCAGAGCTCCTCATGGTGAGGTACTTGGTCGGATGAAGCCTTTGTCCAGTAGTTCCTAGAGTTAGGTTTTTAGTTCCTTCAATTCTGTCAGGGACATGCAGTAAGGGGTGTTTGAGATTGGTTGTGTACCAGGTTGGGTTTCAATAGTGAATTTGATTTCTCGGTCAACTGGGGTACCAGGTAGGTCTTCAAGAAATACATGCGAAAATTCTCGAACCAAAGGGATTGCATCAACTGTGGGGGTCTCTTGTTGAGTGTCGATCACATAACAGATACAACTATAACAACCCTTTCTTAGTAGCCGTTGGGCTGTCATGAAGGATATAACACTTGGAGGGGGAGAGGCTCCAGTTCCTTCGAAGACAAGCTCGAGTTGGTTTGGTGACCGGAGGAAGACTTTCTTGGCTTTACAATCGATAGAGGCATGGTTGGAAGATAACCAATCCATTCCTAAGATCACATCAAAGGTACTAAAGCAAAGGGGGATCAAGTCTGCATGTAAGGTTTCACCTTTTAAGGATACATATAGGATTTGTACACATCAGCACTAAGGGCGGAGTTTCCAGAAGGAAAAGACACAGATAGTATGTATCCTAAGGGTTCGGGTGTTGATGCCAACTTGGTAGCAAAGTGTGGCGTAACAAAAGAATGAGTTAAACTACAGTCAAAGAGAACATGGGCTAAGTGACCACAAACAGAAAGTGTACCTGACACAACATTCTCAGTAACTTCTGGGTTTCCAGGCACCAGGGCAAAAGGTCTTCCATGGCGTTTCTGGTCTTTCTTCACTCCTCTAAGTACCACGGGTTTTTGGACTGGTGCAGAGAGGCTAGTTGTAGGACTGGTAAGCTTTGAACAATCCCTCAACAAGTGGCCAACTTGGCCACATCTAAAGCATGCTCCTGTATCTCGACGGCATTGACACCAATGAGTCATTCCAAAGGTAGTGCAAGCAGGAATGGTGCCACCTCTGGATTTGTAGGACCTTGATTGCTTGAATTGGTTGAACAGGTTGTGCTTGTATTTGCTTTCTTGGGAGGCGCGACACCGAGCCTTCTATTATCTTTTTCTCAAAATCGCTTCCTCAGGCTGGGTTTCCCGGAGCGCAAGGCTTTAATTCCTTTTTCTGCAATGTAAGCCCGATCTGCCACTACTGCATAGGTTGGTAGTTTCAAAAACCTTCAGCCTGTCCTTAATCTCAGGATCCAATCCCGTTACAAATTTCCTGGCTTTTCGGGCTTCGGTGGGGATGACGTATGTTGCGAATCGGGCTAGTTGCGTGAACTTACTTTCGAATTTGGCCATTGTCATGCTTTCCTGCCTTAGATGTATAAATTCTGACGCTTTTTGTTCCCGTAGTGAATATGGAAAGTATTTTTCATAGAATACTTCCAAAAATCCTACCCAAGTCACAATATCTTCCTTCTCCAAGGTAAGACGCCACCATTCTTGTGTATCATTTTTGAAGGTGAATGTGGCGAAAGTTGCCTTCTACCTTTCTGTGCAAGGTAGTGCTCGGAAAATTTTCTCCATATCTCTGACCCAAGCTTCTGCTACTAGTGGGTTCGTATTACCAGTGAATATGGTACGTTTCAAGTCTTGGAACTGTTTTATTGTAGTTGGTTCTTCTCGTCGTTCAGGCAATCCGTTATTAATGTTGGCTTGTAGGGCTCGCAGAAAACTAGTAACTGCTCTTTCCATGATTTACTCCATTAGATCAGTACCGCTGACCGAAAATCCGATTCCATTTCCGTCATTAGCCATTACTACAAGGTAAAATGATATAAGCGTGACATCACATTGATACAACTTTGATACAACGTCATATACAACATATTAGTTTTACTATCACATTAATATTATCACATTAATACCACATAAAAACTTCATACATACATCATTGTTACTACACATAAGGTGTTAGTCCAACCATCAAAAATTAATGTCTAATCCTACTGATACAAAAATATAAGGATTAGACTAATCATGGTCAGGTCACAAAAAAGGCTCTCCTGGTCAGACATCTAGAAGGGACCGTTAGGCCACCACTATGAGAATGGGGTCCCAGAAAACTGGCCCATGAAATAACCCCGTGAACTCACTCTACATGAGGGACTCAAACTCCCACCCTCTGTGCTCTATTCCAAAGCAACTCCATACCATCTGGACTACATAAACAGGAACACCATGATCATAACCCAAAAATTCCCGCCCAGTAATTCGTACCGGTACCTCCAAGTATGATGCACTGCTAGTGAAATCCACAGCTGGGGTATAGACAACGTGCTGTGGAGGAGGTGCCGTGGTGTGGATATGGCTGATAGGATATGCGTGTCCCCTCCTCTCTGCAAAGCCTAAGGGTAGAGGTGCGACCAGAAAATGCGGCGGCTCTAGGTCTGGAGCAAGACCAACAACGTGGGTCGGCCCTATGTACCTCTCACGAGTGCTACCTCTGCTAAGTCTCCAGAATAAGAAATCCTCATCGGGGTCATCTTGCAAATATACGGGTCTCCCTATGAGCTGGTCAAGTGTCGGATGGTCTTGCCTAACAAGACTCTCGGAGTCTCCCCAGCCCTCTTGTAGGTTTGGAAGGAGATGAGCTTCTGGAGGCTCGAACCAAAATAATTCTATTAAATTCGTCATTTCCTACAACACAGGAAAAATTAGCCTAGACATATGTATGACATGGTTTACTTGCATCAGACATACCACATAATAGCAAATAATACAAGGCACATAATTTTTTTTTTTTTTTTTTTGTAATTCAAATAATGTCAATTTCAATGAATGTGAATAATTGTACAAAATTTTCTTTTTAAATAATTGGGAATTACAAATAATGTGAAAATTACACAGAAAAATTCAAAAAACTTATACTATTTATTTTTATTTTTAGTTAGTTTTTTTTTAAAAAAAATAAAAAATAAAATCATTGCTCTGATACCACTTTTGACACGACCCAAACCTAGTACCCAAAGGCTCGACGTCGTAACAAGATAAACATAAAATAATTCAAATAATTTTGTAGTCGCAACGCAAACAGATAAATTAAATAAATTAAAATAAAATAATTGGGTACCAAATGTTTAATAACAGGAAAAAAAAACATAGTCATTTGAGTTTTATTGTATTATAAGAGTCCGATAAAAAAAAAACAAATAGAAATCTTAAAAAGAAATTAAAAAAAAAACAACACAGCGATTCATTCCCCATCTTGATCTCGCTAAACCTCGTCACCTGAAAGGGGTAACAGCTATAAGCACATAGCAGAGTGAGAAAATATTATACTATGAGTATAGGGGCACAAAATAGCCTTGGATAGTTATTTAAGCTAAAGCATTAACATAATTTGAGTTGAATACGCAAATTAAATGGCAGAAACTGAAATAAATAATTATAACCACAGTACAGAATAGAACAGAACAGGGGTCACTAGAGTGACAATCAGAACAGGGGTCAATGGATCCATGACAAATAGGGGACCACAAAGTGGTCAAACAGGGCCAATGGTTATTTAAGTTCCCCAGGCATGGGACTCCCCGTGGTGGTACTTACAGAAAATATTTGTTTACAAAATCATTGTTAAATAATTTCTAAAATTTAAACCAATATATCCATGGGTTTTAATTTCCGCAAATAGAGTTCAGAAAATAATCCGCGTAATTAAAACATTAACCTAACCATAAAATATAAATTATATAAAACAAATGGTGGTAACTCAAAACATTCGTAACATATATTATGGTAACTCAAGACATATTTAAAACATATTATGGTAGCCCAAAGTATAATATAACTCACCTTAAAATTATTCCTAAATTATTCTAAGCTTGCTCTCCGTTTCTTGCTCGGTGCCTTTTTACTCCGGCAGCGTGCGTCCTTACTTGGATGCTACTAGCAGTGTGTTCTCTTGGATGTTAACACATCCTATTTATAGCCATGTTGCATGGCTTATACCATGTGGGTATGTTCGGGTTTGGCCACCTGTGCAACAGGTGGCATTTTTGTTTCGTGGCTAAGGTCCTTAGTCTCTATCCTATGCATTAGGATGGTGACACATCACCACATTTTTTTTTATTATTATTTATTTAAAATTCAATTCTAAAGGTTATGATTCCTTTTATGAGTCCTAAAATTACTTATGATTATACGTTAGGTTCACGTCCAATAGTCTCACCACTCAATTATAAAACATCACTTATCCCTTACTAAAATATTTGATGTGTAGTGTCTCACAATTTGTTTCCTTACTAATTTAATCGATAAATATTTATTATTGATTGATTGATTGATTGATTGATTTATTTTGAGTTCTATTTATTGCAATTTTTAAATTTAAAAAAAGAAAATCCGGGTGTCACAAAACCCATATAATTGGGGATTGGGATTGAGGGGTTCAGATTAACGATTAGGGCATGAACAATAACAATATGAAGTTCCATATATTGTATGAATAAAAACAGAAGATATTTGTGAAAGTTCACAATGTTGTTTGTTGAAGAAGAGATTTAGGGTTTACATACAAGAATGATTAGAGTAATTACGTTTTTGCCCATTTCGACGGTTGAGTTCACAAATGGTCGTTGAAGGTGATTTTGACGAAGATAGAACTTACGGATGTTTAACAATGGTGATTTGCACAATTTCGGCAACCGACAGCGTAGGGATGACAAAAAAGACGATGAGTGTCACGACCCAAACCCGGTACCCAAAAGCTCGGCGTCGTAACAAGATAAACATAAAATAATTCAAATAATTTTGTAGTCGCAGCGCAAGCGAATAAATTAAATAAATTAAAATAAAATAATAGGGTACCAAATGTTTAATAAAAGGATAAAAAAACATAGTCATATGAGCTTTATTGTATTATAAGAGTCTAATAAAAAAAAATAGAAATCTTAAAAAGAAATTAAAAAAAACAACATAGCAATTCATTCACCATCTTGATCCCGCTAAACCTCGTCACCTGAAAGGGGTAATAGCTATAAGCACATAACAGAGTAAGAAATATTATACTGTGAGTATAGAGGCACAAAATAGCCATGGATAGTTATTTAAGCTAAAACATTAACATAATTTGAGTTGAATACGCAAATTAAATGGCAGAACCTAAAATAAATAATTATAACCACGATACAGAATAGAACAGAACAGGGGTCACTAGAGTGACAATTAGAATAGGGGTCAATGGGTCCATGACAAACAGGGGACCACAAAGTGGTCAAACAGGGGGCCAATGGTTATTTAAGTCCCCCAGGCATGGGACTCTCGTGGTAGTACTTACAGAAAATAATTGTTTATAAGATCATTATTAAATAATTTCTAAAATTTAAACAAACATATCAATGAGTTTTAATTTACGCAAATAGAGTTCAGAAAATAATTCACGTAATTGAAACATTAACCTAACCATAAAACATAAATTATATAAAACAAATGGTGGTAACTCAAAACATTCGTAACACATATTAAGGTAACTCAAGACATATTTAAAACATATTATGGTAGCCCAAGATATAATATAACTCACCTTAAAATTATTCCTAAATTATTTTAAGCTCGCTCTTCGTTTCTTGCTCGATGCCTTTTCACTCCGGCAGTGTGCGTCCTTACTTGGATGCTACTAGCAGTGTGTTCTCTTGGATGTTAACACATCCTATTTATAGCCATGTTGCATGGCTTATACCATGTGGGTATGTTCGGGTTTGGCCACCTGTGCAACAGGTGGCATTCTTGTTTCGTGGCTAAGGCCCTTAGTCACCATCCTATGCATTAGGATGGTGACACATCACCACTTTTTTTTTAATTTATTTTTATTTAAAATTCAATTTTAAAGGTTATGATTCCTTTTATGAGTCTTAAAATTACTTATGATTATACGTTAAGTTCACATCCAAAAGTCTCATCACTCAATTATAAAACATCACTTACCACTTACTAAAATATTTGACGTGCTGTCTCACAATTTATTTCCTTACCAATTTAATCGATAAATATTTATTATTATTTATTTATTGATTGATTTATTTATTTATTTTGAGGTCTATTTATTTCAATTTTTAAATTAAAAAAAAGGAAAATTCGAGTGTCACATTTCTCCTCTCCTTAAAAGAAGTTTGTCCCTAAACTTGACGTACCTTGGTTTTCGAAGAGGTGTGGGTATTTGGTTCGCATTTGGCTTTCAGTTTCCCACGTTGCTTCTTCGACACGATGGTTTCTCCATAAGACTTTTACAAGAGGTATAGTCTTATTTCGAAGGACCTGATTATGCTGATCAAGAATTTCTACTAGTTGTTCTTCATCAGAGAGGTCTTCTTGAACTTCCAAGTTCTCATAACCAACAACATGCTCTGGATCCCGAAGATATCTCCAAAGCATTGAAACATGAAACACATTGTGGACATTGGATAGTTCGAGTGGAAGCGCAAGGCGATATGCCACAGGACCAATCCTTTCGAGTATCTCGAATAGGCCGATGTAACGTGGGTTTAACTTTCCTCGCTTTCCAAATCGAATAACCCCTCTCGTTGGTGAGATCTTTAGGAACACGTGATCGCCCACTTGAAATTCTAACTCTCGTCTTCGTGTGTCTGCATAGCTTTTCTGGCGACTTTGGGCAGTGCGAATTCGCTGCTGGATGAGTTGGATTTTATCGCTCGTTATTTGCACGATCTCGGGGCCTAATAATTTTCTGTCTCCGACTTCCGTCCAACACAGAGGTGATCGACATCTTCTTCCATATAGTGCTTCATATGGTGCCATTCCAATACTTGCATGATAGCTGCTATTATACGCGAACTCTACGAACGGTAGATGATCATCCCAGTTACCTTTGAGGTCTAGCACACACAAACGCAACATATCTTCCAAAGTTTGGATCGTCCTTTCAGATTCCCATCAGTTTGTGGGTGATAAGCCGTGCTAAACTTCAGAGTGGTTCCCAAAGCTTCATGCAATTTGTTCCAGAAATGAGACACGAAGCGGGGGTCTCTATCGGATACGATTGAAACCGGGGTGCTGTGCAAACGAATGATTTCCTCAATGTATAGAGTGGCGAACTTAGAGAGGGAGTACAGGATTCTGATTGGTAGAAAATGCGCCGACTTCGTCAATCGATCCACGATAACCCATATTGCATCATTCTTTGAGACTGTAGACAACCCATTTTTTGACCGTCCTCAAGACTTGGACGTCACCGCTTGAACACTCGGTGATCATCCATGTTCGTGTTTGTTTTGAGTTCCCGGAGGTCTTGGCTACGCGCCTTGCCTCAGGATCTCTTGACTTGCTTGTTCTGTGCTTGGTTTTACACCAAGGACTTGTTCATTTTTTTTTGCACCTGAGGGTAAAGAGTAGCTTGCTAGCTACCCCTGATACCCATCGGCCATGGCTTGAGGCCACCGGCCGTGTTTTGAGGCTATCGGCCATTGGTAAAATAGTCAATTGGCCGGTCGGCACTTTGTGTGGCCGGCCGACCATCTGTTTGACCGATGGCCTCCTTTTTTGGCTGATACCACCTTTTTGCCTTTTTTAGGCATAATGCATGCTAGCTGTGCCAGCTGGAATGCACGGACCCTGCCCCCCATGCACGGGTGTGGCTGTTTTGAACCTTTGCACCCTTTTGGTCCAAGCTTCCTAGAGAATATTGCACCCTTTGCTCAAGCATCTTGAGGAAGCTTGACCCTTTGTCATAGCTTCCTCAAGAAGCTTGCACCCTTAGCTTAGCTTCCCTTGGAAGCTTAGTCTTTGCATTGTCTATATAAGAGACCCCTCTTCTCCTTTGATGGGTTTAGCAAAAACTAGAGAAAAATACATATATATATATATATCTGATATACATCTTCTCTCTCTATATCTCCCTCTCTCTCTTCATTTGTGTGTGTTTGAGGGCCTAAAAGGGTGATTTGTTCTTACTTTTGCACTAAAACACACACCATTACACCATACTTCGACTTTGGGAGGTGTTGAGGGTTTATTCTTGAGGTTTTGAGCTGGTTTTGATCAGAAGAAGGTGGCTGGACTTGCTGTTATTAAGGTGTTCTTCAAGGGTAACACTTTTGTTTTAGATTCCCCAATCTTGCACTAGCTTTTGACCTGCTTTACATATTGATTTGAGCTTCTTGTATAACTGAAAAAAGTCTTGTATTTGCATGCTTAAGATACTTCATTAAGGTCATTTTGTTGTTTGGGGTCGATCTCCCCCTCGTAGGCCTTGTTTAGCCCTTTTTGTACTCTTTTTGGTAAGCTTTGGGGACTTTTGTGTATTGGCCTTCTCACCACTGAAATCCAGTGGATTTTTAGTGGTGATGAAGGGGTTTTGAGGTCTTGCATAGGGGAGGGACACCCCTCTCCCTTTGTCTCTCTTTCTTTTGCATTTTTGGCTCATAAGGGTAGCATGCATGATTAGTTGTTCTTGGCTTCATTTCAGAGTTTTTTTTGGTGTTGTTGGGTCATATTATGCCTCTGTTTTTGGTTAGATTAATGGCCGCTTTCATGTTTAATATACTTGCTTTGCATTCCTCTCTTTGGCCTAGAAGTGCATCATGCATTTAACCTACCATGCTCTCATGTTTTGGCCTAACTTTGTGAAGTTCTTAGCCATGTCTTACCATACTTAAGGTCTGTTGGGAGTTTATTTGATCATATTTATCATGTTTGGTATAGCCCCTTTGTATTTTGGCTTGTGAGCCTTGAGGGTGTGAGTCATGAGCATGTTTTAGTTGGGTTATTTCAATGATTTGGAGTCATTTCACATGCCATTTCAGTCCCTAATCCATGTTCCTATGCATGTATCCATCACCCTTTTCGTGCCTTGAAGAGATGCCCTTTTGTGCCTTGAAATGAGCATTGTGCATGCTTATGTATTTAAGTTTTTGGGGCTGCCATATCAAGTAGGTTTTGGGGCATATTTTGATGCATAAAAACTCTGTTTTGGATTGCTTAGTCCATGCCATGTTTGCTTGGGGTAGGTGTTGAGCAATGCTCTCTTTTGCGGCCTTGCATACCTTCTATTTTGCATCCATTCCCTAGCATGTCTTGGTGTCATCTTTTGCATGCTTTTCAGAGTTTAACATGAGTGTTTGATGTCCAAGCATATTGCCTTTAAGTATGCTTAGAGTTGTCTCCTTCCATGCTTAGATGATAGGCCTTGGTGTGTGCATGCTTGCATGCATAAGTTGTGCCATCTTTGACCCTTTTGGCCACTGTTTTAGGGTGTGGCTGAGGCCTCCTATTTCAGTCTAAGTCCATTCTTGTACATAGTTGTATGTTTGACTTGTTGCCTCTCGTTGCATGCTTGCATTGTACCATGTTTGCATCACATGTTGAATTGCATTGTATTGCCTCTTGCATGATTAGCACATTGCATGCTTGCATAATAGATTTCATTGCATTTGGCATGTTTTGCATCTTAGCCTCATGTTGCATTCTTGAGCCATGTTTGTATACATGCATTGCATTGCTTGGTTTGGGGTGTCAAACCAAGCATGAGGATTGAGGGTGTTCGTACTCCAAGTGATGTAACGCGTCTCAATCCTCGGTCGCCGACGCCTTTGATCTCAATATGATAGGGTGTTGGCATTCGTCTCTTTGGTTGCATGCATTTTACATTGAATGGAAAACTTGGCCTCTTAGGCCATCATGTATCAAAATGCATAATTGATGGCCCGAGGGCCGAGGGTCATACTCCCTTGAGTCCATTGCATGATGGGGAGTGTAGCCATGCTCACATTTGCTTGAAAATTCCATGCCATACACTACTTGCCCTCTGTTGCTGTCAACTGCAAGATTCTGCAGGAAGAAATAGCCGGCCGGCTACTTGGAGTGCTGACCGACCAAATTCAATTAGCCGGTGGCTCAACCAATGGTCGATGACCATTCCCTTCGGTCGGTGGTGTTCCCACTTGGTCGGTGATGCTCCCCGGTGTTTAGGGAAGCATCCTTAGGACTTGTACAAATTTTCAGAGGAGTGGGGCAATGTAAACAGAGGCAACAGTGCTATGGCAGCGAGTTTCCGAGCGGGATGAGTCAAGCATGCATCATTTGCGCATTCCGAGGCAGAGCTGCGGCAGTCTCTTTAGCTTCACATTCAAATTATTTTTGTGATTAATTTGTTAATTAATTAAGAGGGTCTGTTGTAATTAATTAGTTAGGATAGTTGATTCATTATTCGGACTGTATTATTCTTTCGGTCCCCCCGAGTGAGGGTGTATTTGTAATAAGTGTGGGTGCGTGTGTGCATGTCTTCCAACCCCACGTCTTTCTTCCCTTTTATTTACTAGCTTTCGATGGTTAGTATTAGGACATATTTAAATTAGCATACCTTATGTTATGCATGCGTGCATTCATACATTTGTCTTGCATGCACCGGGCTCGGCACATCATACTAACGGCATTCGTGTTTTAATTCCAAATTGAATACGTGTTGGTTGTAGCATTTTGCATGTCATTTTAGAATAGTCGAGCCTGTTGTATTCGCATTCCTGCATGTGTTGCATTAGGCATTTCTGTATAGTTAGGATCATGCATGGATTTCTAACATAGCTTTTGTTTTGGCTTGGAGTACTCTATAAGCTTTTACGCTTTAGCATCCTTGCATGCGTGTGAATGTTGCCATGACAGCATGATTACCATGAGGCTATTTGCTTATGTGATATAACTGCTTGAATGCCCGTGGATGGAGGTTGAATTACCTGAATTGGAATAATGCATTAAAACCGTGAGTTTTAAACCCACTTGATAGTGGCAAAAATCATCTTTTCTAAAGCCCACTTGAGGGTGGCAAAACCTGCATTTTAGCCTACTTACGAGTAGCAAACTATTTTTAAAAAAAACAAACATGAAATGTTTTGTTCTAACTCAGGCAATTCAGTCTATACGTGTATGCTGTGCGCATCACATAGTAAATCTAGGCTAATAACCGGAATAAGAACGCATAATGTTTTCAAAACAAGATATCACGATTAGCAAAGGCCGATCTTCGGATCGGACGAGAGGAGGTGCTCATAGCTGACCTTCCCCAATCGTACCCAAGTTCCCGAGCTGAGGCAACTCTGGTGATGACGGACACGTGGCCTTAGGCAAACGAGTCAGGGTTTCCTAAATTCCCCCATTAAAAAATATTTAGGTGGCGACTCTGTATCTAGCAAAGCAGTCCATGTTTGGCACTTCTTTCTAAAAATCTATTTTCCAAAACGATTTGCCGGATTTAGACTCTTTGGTTCAAATTAAGAACCGTGACGATTTGAGAGTCCGAACTGTAGTGAGCCCAAAACGAACAGAATGGGACTCATCCTCCCGGGTCGTTCGGGGACGTCTACAGTTTCTGGCGACTTTGCTGGGGATTTAGAGAGCTTGGCTCGAACTCGTGATATCCTGTTTTGATTTCACTTATGTGTTTCTTTGCATTGCATGTGCATTGGTGCGCCTAGGACACAGTGTTTGCCATCTACCATTACTGAACGGTTTGCCGGAGGCTTGTCTTGTCAAGGCATGACCATAAGGCTGACCGGTTATGGGCTCTGACAGTATAGGAACACAAACCCCGGTTTTACCGGGGCACTTTTTTTTTGACCATTCGACCTAGTGCATATCGAAATCCATAGTGACCATTCCAAACTAGGACAGGTTGCTTACCCGATCATAGGTTGTTTGAAACCGCTGCGTGCTTAGTGAAACCCTAACTGCTGACAAAATAGGACAAGGAAACCCTACCCCAACATAGGGGTGTTTTGGCTCTCTTTTACTTGCTATGTGCTCTTAGAGTTAGCCTCTATAGGATTGCACGTATCAGTTTGCAAGTTTGGGCATCAGGCCTGCGGGCACCAGTATTTTAATCAGTTATCCACGGGTATCAGATCCAGCTTTGACAGTGATTTGGGGAATAATGATCAGTGTTTGAGAATATCGTGTTCAGCTTATCGACAGGGTGTTGTCATGCCCAACCATGTGTTATGTTTATTTAAGCTGTTATGCTGTCCGTTTGTCTGGTCGCTTATTTCCTTATTATCGGTTTATTTATCTTTTTGCTAGGTAGTTTAGCACAATTGCTTCTGACCCAGTAGATATTCCCCAAGCACCCTGGATTAGAGGTCGCCGACTCCATCGATCTGAGGATCTGGTAGACAGACAACTAGTGTACTACTCATTACCCCCGGTTCCTAGACGGAGGGCAACCAGGCAGAGAATATCAGTTCAGCGATCAGTACAAAGGGCTTTATCTACACCACCTGAATACAGTAGAGATCAGGGTTCTATTTCTCTCGCAGAAAGGGAATATATACCATAAATTTAATCAGATCAGAGCAGTATGGAAAGCTTAGAGGAGACGGTGCGCCAGCTCCAAGAGAGCATGAAAACTATGCAGCAAGACGCTGTCCGACAGGTGGAGTTCGCCAAGCAACAGGCCACGGTTATGACTGAACAAGCAGAGTTAATCGTGAGGCTACAACAGCAAGCCGGAGCATCTGCTTCGCATCAAGCTCCTCCCTCGCTAGGAGTTCCAATACTCGGGGAGACAGACAATGTTCAGAATGATACGGACATTCCCACAGGGCCACCTCCGCCCCCAATCCTTCCCCAGAGCCTACCCCAATTATCGAAAACACCCACCAACCTACCGAACTCTCCCTTTGAGTTCGAGACAGATCCCACCGCATTGAAGTTAAGCAAGCTTGAAAAGCTGTTCAAGAGATCCCAGGGAGTCAAGACCATCCCTGATATTAAAGATGGGTACACTGACGCAGCTGTGACGCTGCCGGACCGATTCAAGATGCCGCACGTCGACCGGTTTGATGGATCCGGGGATCCTATGGTACACCTGCGTTTGTTTTCAGACATCTTAAGGCCGATGGGCCTCACCAGACTGCAGAAGCTGTCTCTATTCGGCCAGACCCTACCGGGTGTGGCGGCCATCTGGTACGCCAAATTAGAAGATGATGTCAAGAGAAACTGGGACGAGATGGCTGAGGCTTTCATTGCATAATACTCATATAACACGTAAATCGAGATTACAATCCGTGATCTTGAGACAACAAGGCAGGAGCCCAAAGAGAGCTTTTCGGAGTTCGTGACCAGATGGAGGGCTAAGGCCTCAATGATGACCCTAAGGCCCACAGATAAAGATCAAATTCGGATGATTGTGCGCAATCTCCAGCCTAAGCTGATGTAGAAAATGATTGTGCTCCCCTTCCCTACCTTTGCTGATCTGCATGAGATGGGAGTACAGATTGAGGATGCCTTGAAGCAAGGCTTAATTGATAATGATCGGGAGCAACCCAGAAGAACTTTCAATTGCAACACCAATGTAGGCCCGAGCGACGTTACAACTGCAAGAGCCTCAGAAGTGAGCATGGTCACCACCATTCCCCCTCCCCCTCCAAGACCCATGGTAGCTACGCCTTTCTCCAGTGCGTCCGAAAGCAATACACAAACAGCCAGATACCCACCCAAAAACCAAAGAACCTTCGCTCTACTATATATGCCCCTGTCCAAGGCTCGGGGGGTTTTAATCAGAAAAGGGCACTTGAAGCCCCTAGAGCCGTGGCCATTGCCGGAAAGACTTCTCCCTACCCATAACCCAGCAAAATATTGCGCATTTCACCAACAGCACGGTCATGACACCGACCAGTGCTTCCGATTACGTCATGAGGTTCAAGATCTCATCGATAACGGGGTGATTTTGCCTCCCGAGAAACCTAATGCTACAACAAACCCTCTTCCACCACACAACCAAGCTCCACCTCCCAAAAGAATCAATTTTATCCAGACTAGGGTCGTGTCTTACGATCCTAGCATATATGTCACTCCTTCCCACCTACCTAAACCGGAGGTGTTCCTCCCTAACTGCATTGACTTGTGCATGTTGGACATCTCCAGAACCCAACCAGAGCCAATGGTGATGACCATCGAAGACGGGATAGGGATGATTTCCGAGGAGAATGGGATTGTTGAGCCAAAATCTGAGGAATCTAGGTGTTCTGCTGAGAAAGCCTACAATCCGAGTGATTATATTCTATCAGTAGGCCAAGTTCGACCCATTGTAGAATTGCCGGAGAGGGCAGAGCTGTGTATGATCCGAGGGGATGGATTTGAGCAGGGGACGGATAATTTGACGGCTATGGAAGAGGACCTTGCCAACTTCCAATTTTTCAATGGCCAAGACCCAGGGGACGCAACAGTCAACTGGTTTGATTATGAGGAATCGGCAGAAGCTATCGGGTGGTGTGATGATCAACCAGATGTTATGGAAGAATTCCAACTAGAACAAGGCCCGGCAGGGGCGAGAATGTCAGTGACGGCCGAAAGGGCCGAAGAGCAGAGTACATCGCCGGAGAGCACCGGTGTCGAGAATTTCGCTCAGGATTGGAGCATCTTGAACACAAGAATTATTGAACAGCCAGTTGTATTGACACAGTCGGAACAGGAAAGGTTTGAGGATTCTGAGAGAATCAGGAAAGCTAAGGCCCATGCAGGAACTGAAAGTGCTGTGTGTACGAGGATGAAGAACGCTGCGAGCATGCGGACGGAAAGTACTGCGAGTGTGATCATACCGGAGTCGGACAGGTGTCTGTCGGCTGCCGATGGAATGTGGTGGGAAGACGACGATCTATGTCTTGCCCACACGGATGAGGATTGGGGAACTAACCGGTCGGACGATACCTGGTACATCGGCGAGGTCGATCATATGACAAGGAGTGGACGGTATTTTAAGCCTCCACATCTAGATCAGCCAGAGGCATCTGGGAAGGATAAGGAAGCTGAAAAACAGAAGGAGAAGTTACTTGAAGATGAGGCTGTGCTCAAACAGCTTAAAAAGATACAAGCAGACATCTCTATTTGGGGACTACTTATGGCATCGCGAGTGCATCGACAAGCTGTCTTATCAGCCATGGACAAGGCCAAGCTCTCAATAGACACCACGCCCGAATAGCTGGTGGGCTTAGTTTTTCCAGGAGGAGCTACCCCGATGATAAGTTTCTCCGATAAGGAATTGCCACCTGAGGGTGCGAATCACAACAAGCCACTTTACATCTCTGTGGAGTGTAGAAATAAATGGATACCGGTGGTTCTTATTGACACAGGGTCCGCCTTCAATGTGTGTCCAGCAAGGACTGCCTATGCAATCGGTTTAAAGACCGCGGATTTTGTGCCGACAACCCAGGTGATTCGGGCATACGACAACACAAGCAGAGAAGTCATGGGCTCAGTGAAAATTCAGACCAAGGTTGGGCCGGGGCAGCATGAAATTGACTTTCACATCCTAGAGGTTTCTGCCACTTTCAACCTACTCTTGGGGCAGTCGTGGCTGCATCAAGTGAAGGCAGTTTCTTCTACCTTGCATCAGATGGTGAAATACCCCCATGGAAAGGGAGTAGCCATTGTTTTTTGAAATTCATTGATCCATCCACCGCCGGAGGTGTCTAAACCAGTCTTAGAAATTGAGCACGGTATGGAGGATGTGTTCTTATCCGGTTTCACTCTGGCTGAGGCCTGGGTTGTGCAGAACATCTTGGTTGTTAATGAAGGGGTGTATGTCAATGCTCAGTCAATATACGTCATGAATAAGCTCCAACACATCCCCGAGATGGGATTGGGAAAGAGTGGCTGGAAGGGCGTCGCAGCATTGGCCGAAGTGCCACACAACCCACATACCTTTGGCTTGGGTTATCTGCCCACCAAAGACGATTGGATAAGGAAAGGCAAGGAGATGGCTGGAAGAGCCAGAGCGAAACAGACGGGGAAGCCTTTTGAATTAATGCACTGGCCCATCCAGGGTACCCTAAACGGACGCTTCGTCTGGGAGGGAGAGGACTTTCCATTTTGTGGCTTCCCAGAGCCATGGTTGAATGCGGAGAGGAAGTGCGTGCCGGGGCTTGAGATCTTCTTTGACCTGCAGTTATCCGGGGATGACGTTGCCGAAGAGCAGACGGACCCATTAGCTGAGGCTAAGCAAAGCAAGGAAGTGGAGTCTGAGGACTTTGAAATTGAAATGGGGGTAGCACTGGCTTGTCTACTTTCAGATCCTCCGATCGAACAGAAGTGCTTGGGGATAACTTCTCGGTGTCCATGATCGGGAATGAAACGGCTGTGGGCCTACCAGCAAACATTTTGGATGCATCTATCGCACCATCTCTCATTTGGCAGTATGAAGAGGGATTTTTGTCAAGCAGCACCGGGTCAGGTAGTGAGCCGGAATCTGATTCCACCGAGTCTTGTGAGTCAGAATCAGGTTCCAGCTCGACTGAGTCTGAGTTCGGTATTCCTGAGGGTGACAACCCGGATGCCACAGTCCTGTCCAGGTCATCTTTTTCCTTCTCTTTTGAGTTTGTTGTAACAGAAGAATCGGACGGTTTGGATGTGCTTAATGAGAATGATGTAGATGTGGTTTCTGAGTGCTTTTCTGTACCTTTGATTTATTGCTTGAATCAGGACTTTCAAAATTTTGATAAAAAAGACGAGGAAGAAATTCCCCCGATTTTGCAACGCTTAATTGAACAAGAGCAGGAAAGATTTGTTAAACCTTTAGTTGATGAAATCACTACTCTGAATGTCGGTACTGAGAAGGACCTGCGGTTGGTACAGATCGGGTCCACGTTGTCTTCGGAGGAACACGAGCGCTTAGTCGCTTTATTAAAAGATTTCAAAGATGTTTTCACGTGGTCCTACGAAGACATGCCTGGAATCGACCCTGAGATCGTACAGCACCGGATCCCTCTTGACCCCGAGACCCGACCCATCAAACAGAAACTCAGAAGGATCCGCCCCGACTGGGCCATCAAGATTAAAGAAGAGGTCACCAAGCAAATTGACACAAGTTTCCTACTGGTATCCGAATACCCGACTTGGTTGGCCAACATTGTTCCAGTGCCGAAGAAGGATGGCAGGATTTGGGTATGCGTGGATTTTAGGGACTTGAACAGAGCCAGTCCGAATGACGACTTTCCCTTGCCCCATATTGATGAGTTGGTGGACTTCACAGCGGGGCATGCTTTGCTTCCGTTTATGGATGGATTCTCAGGCTATAATCAGATAGTGATGGCACCTGAAGACCAGGAAAAGACTGCATTCACCACCCCGTGGGGGACTTACAGCTACAGAGTGATGTCGTTTGGGTTGAAGAATGCTGGAGCTACATATCAACGGGCTGCGACCACAATATTGCATGACATGATCCATAAAGAGGTTGAGGTGTACGTGGACGATATGATTGTCAAATCCAAAGAAAGAGAGGGCCACTACACCGCCTTGCAAAAGTTCTTTCAAAGGATCAGAGAATTTCGATTGCGGCTGAATCCTCAGAAGTGTATGTTTGGTGTTACAGCGGGAAAGATGCTGGGGTTTCTGATTACACAGAGAGGTATCGAAGTCGACCCTTCCAAAATCAAGGCCATCTTAGAAATGCCACCACCGAGGACTGAAAAGGAGGTGCGAGGTTTTCTAGGTAAAGTGTAATTCATAAGGCGGTTTATCTCAAAATTAACCTTGACTTGTGAACCACTTTTTGGTCTCCTGAAGAAAGGAACGAAGTTCCAGTGGGACGGCCGATGCCAAGCTGCTTTTGAACAAATCAAAGAATGCTTACAGAACCCACCCGTGTTGTCACCACCAGAGCCGGGGAAACTGTTGATATTGTACCTTTCAATAACTGAGACTACAATGGGCTGCATGCTCGCACAAGAATCAAAGGACAAGGTGGTGAGAGCCATCTATTACCTGAGCAAGAAGATGCTAGAGTATAAGACCCGTTACACACTGTTGGAAAAAGCTTGCTTAGCCTTGGTATGGGCTACCAGGAAGCTGCGGCACTACCTGTTAGCTCACTCCGTAATGTTGGTTTCACGACTGGATCCCATCAAATATCTTTTCGAGAAACCAGCACCTACGGGTAGGCTGGCTCGTTGGTTATTGTTGCTTTCCGAATTCGATCTGAAATATGTGACGTGCAAGTCAGTTAAAGGAAGAGCAGTGGCAGAATTCTTAGCCGATCTCCCGGTGGGAGGGGGTGAAGCAGTTGAGTACTTATTCCTAGATGAGGCCATTTTGCATATCGATGATGAAACTTGGACGATGTACTTTGACGGAGCGTCAAACCAACACGGGTATGGGATAGGGGTGTTGCTGATAGCACCCGACAATTCCCGTATCCCTCTAGCCTTCAAACTCCGATTCAAAGTCTCAAACAATGAAGCAGAATATGAGGCGTGCATTGCCGGTTTAGAAGCAGCCCTGGAACTAGGGGCAAAACGGTTGTGTCTCAAGCAAAAGGAGATTGGAAAGTCAAAGAAGAAAAGTTGATAATGTACTACCAGACCTTGGACTTGTTGATTCCTCGGTTTGAGAAGTTAAACTTTACTCATCTAGTAAGAGAGAACAACAGGTTCGCAGATTCATTACCAACTCTATCTTTATGATAGACATTCCGTTTGGAGTCCGGATGCGTCTAATCATTATTGACCAGAAATTTACACCAGCCTACGAGTCAATTGCTGCTATAGATGAGGTTCAGGACGAGAACCCCTGGTATTACGACATTTGGAACTTCTTGGAGAAGGAGGCGTATCCACCAGGGGCAAATGCCAAAGATAAAAGGGCAATCAGAAGAATGGTCGTTCAATTCATCATCTGTGGGGGTAAGCTGTATAAGAGAGGTCATCTGGGAATACATAAGCTGTGAGTTGAAGCCGAAGAATCGAAGCGCCTGATAGAGGCCATTCATGGGGGGGAATGTGGTGCACATATGAACGGGGTAATGCTAGCCAGGAAGATCCTCAGACAGGGTTACTACTGGTCCATCATGGAGGAAGATTGTATCGGCTTTGTTCGGCGATGCTACAAATGTCAGATCCATGCAAACCGCATGAACATTCCACCGTCGAAGCTGTACAATATGACCTCGCCATGGCCATTTTCGGTTTGGGGAATCGATGTGATCGGGGCTGTCACTCCGAAGGGGTCAAACGGGCATGAGTTTATCCTGGTCGCGATAGATTACTTTACAAAGTGGGTTGAGGCCCAATCCTATGCGGTGTTGAAGGCTTCACATGTTGTGAAGTTCATCAGAAACAACATCATTTGTCGCTATGGGGTCCCAAATGAGATAATTTCAAATAACGGTTCTCACTTCAAGAAGGAAGTGATTGACTTGTTGGAGAAATACAATGTGACTTTTCACAAGTCATCCACATAGCAGCCTCAGACCAATGGAGCGGTTGAGGCCGCCAACAAGAATGTCAAGCGCATTTTACAGAAGATGGTGGAAACCTACCGAGACTGGCCAGATAAACTGCCGTTCGCTCTATGGGGCTACCGGACTTCAATTAGAACTTCTACCGGGGCGACTCTGTACTCATTGGTTTATGGAATGGAGGCTGTTCTACCTATTGAAATTGACGTTCCGTCTTTGAAAGTGCTGGCTGAGTGTCAGATAGCCGAGGCAGATTGGCAGTAGAACAGATTTGAAGAACTCATGCTCTTTGATGAGAGAAGATTGAAAACACCGTACCATGTTCAAGGTTATCAGCGTAGAATTGCTCGGGCTTTCAACAAGAAAGTTAAGTCCAGGAATCTAAAAGAAGGAGATTTGGTGCTCAAGGACAACTGAGCTCCCATCCATGACCCAAGGGGCAAGTTCAGGCCCAATTGGACTGGCCCCTACATCATTAAGTCGATCTGGTCAGGTGGGGCTGTGGTTCTGATGGATCTAGATGGCCTAGAGTTCTCACAACCGATCAACGTGGACAAGTTGAAGAAATATTACCCCTGAGAGGCTCGCTAGGCCGAAAACCCGAAAGGGCGACCTAGGCAAAAGTTAGAGCACAAAAAATTAGAAATTATAAAAACTGAGCTCGCAAGGTTGAAAACCCGCAAAGGGCGACCTTGGCAAAAGTTAGAGCGCAAAAGGAGAGTGAAAATACTCGAGTGAACTCGAGCCTGAACTACATAAGGCTTGATTCCCATCTTTGGGATACGTAGGCAACTTCGTCCTGAAGTTCAGCCATAAACACTTCCCCGATCAACTTTGTCCATTTGATCACCTCGGCCATCTTTGTCTATTCAGCATTCAAGAGTTCGGCTATGATCTCCGGTGCAGTGCTTTTCAGACTAGGGGCAACTTTCTGTTGCCAAGAAGTGCTGCGGTACTACTCAGACTAGGGGCAACTTTCCAGTTGCTGGAATCCGGGGTTGTGCATCTCAGTGACAGATCTCAGGGGTGTCCAGTTCCGATCCATATCGAAAATGGTTTTGAACAGTTTTGATAAAAGCTGACTTTGTTCAAATTAATCTTTTTACAACTTAGACCATTTTTGGACCAAAACGGAAAATTTTCAGTACCCACAACCTTCAATTTCATTGATTTCAATACAGAGTTCTCCTGCTCTTGCATACAAATTGAAGTTGTTTTTTTTATTACATTCATAATGAAAACTTGAAAGTACTAATGAAACAATAAATCCGGGGCATAGATAGGTCAGGTGTTCCTACGCCCCCTCCCAGAGCTGGTCGAAGCCTCTGATGCCAAACTGGGCCCAATCTGCGCCTCTTCATTGAGCCAATCTATGCACTTGTCAGACAAAGTGCAACTGAAAGTGGGAGCGGGGGCCAGGAGCTCTCTAGTCCTCCACGCTGCGGCCTGCCGAGCAAGCTGCGCACCTCGGGCTGGGAATGTAGCTGGATACTCTATCCCCTCTGCCGGGCAAGTCTGATCATGGCCGAACTGGCGCTGGAACCGGAATGGAAAATAGAACACATAGTGAGTAAAGCCAATCAACCGAATCCCAGTTTGCTGGGAAATGCTATAGCCCATTGTCGGTAGGTTGAGCCAGGGGCACGACCAAGCAATGCGGTCTGCGGGCAAGCTACACATCCAATCAAACCACCAGCCCTCATCAAGGGCATCGACTAGACGTTGTCGGAAGAAGTAACTGCGAGCTGAGTATGCTGAGCAAGAGTCCACGACCTGTAGCTTATCCATCAACCATACCTGGGAATGGATGAAAAATGAGAGAATAAAGAATAGAAAGACGTACGAAAAGAGAAAAGTGAGAAAAGGGTTTTGTGAGAAAAATCGAGCTTGAGGGCCGAGTGATGTAAGCAATACACATATGAGATTGGGTGGGAACATTACCTGTAGCAGTAGTGGACTCCTCGCAAATCTGGTCGTCTCTCGGCGATAAAAGGCGTCTAAGCCTATCAATGTCTCAGCCAGAGTCATGGCAACGCAACTCTTGCCCTCCTTCAAGCCTTGGGCAACCTCGATCAACCAGACACTAGATCTTCCAGAGCCTGAGACAAACAAAAAATGAGATAGCATGCACAAACAGAGGGCGTGTCGCCGGAAGCCTTGCCAATGATGGTCGCCGCGGTCACCAGCGTCGGAAAACCGGCAAATCAAACTCAGAATATCCAGCATTTCGTCACAAATCAGAGACCGAGCGTCGTACATAGTGAGTCCACACATTTGCCCTAAGGTTTGAGCATGGCCAAAGTCAAGCTGGGGTAAGATCTCCTCGTTGCGCTCAGATTCCATTAAAGCTTGGAAGTCTTCGAAGGTAGGGCATACCTCTTGCCCGTTAAAGCTAAAGACATGCGTCACCAGATTCCAAAACCTCGCTGCGGCGTGAAGAAACGAAAAGTGCAGCGGGGTGCGACTTAGAGTGAATAGTGCATTTATGTCGAAGCCCCGGAAATTCAGCTTTTCTGAGCCGTCCAAGTTGGCAATCCAGGCTGCAAGATTTTGGGCAAGAAACTCTTCCATTTGGAGCAAATCAGTGTGGAATTGAGAAAAAACTATGAAGCTAAAGCCTTTTGTAGGGGATAAGGTTGAGTGGAGGATAGATGTCAGCATTCTGCTGGTCTCTGCCATTTATGGCCGGCCGGCCAAATATAGTGCCGACCGACCACCACTTTTGGCCGACTGATCAGATATGCTGGCCGATGGCCATTTCATGAGGCCGAAGGATTTCCCTGGTGGCCGGTGGTCTTCCTTCTTGTCCCCTGAGTTGTTTATATAGTTGAACATGCTGAGAATTTGGGGAATGCCACCACTTCCGATGCCCTCCGATGATGATTTTTGCGACGTCACGCCTATTTGCTTATCGAGTTGTTGTAAATTTGCTTATCGAGTTGTATGTCACATTCCTCAAATCTTTGCATTTGCTTAATCGAGTTGTATTTACACCTGGTCAGCTTATCGAATTTCTTTGTTTTGCTTATCGAGTTGTAAGTCGGTTCACTACCTGATTATCACGATGCAAATGCTCAATTTTCAAACTAAGTTCAATTTCGTTCACATTGTTATGTGATACCATGCGATGTGATGCATAGAAAGCACAAATGTAACACCTTTTTGAACAAAATAGCTGTTTCATTTCCCTCATGTGTTTTCCAAAAATACACACTTTTGAAAAAGTAAAACCTGCCTGAGGCAGTGCAATGTGCTTAAACTACCAGAAAAAAAGGAAAGTAAAGCAAAAGAAGAGCAGGGCAACAAAGTATCGGAATTAATACCGGTAAACCTCCCCTTGCGGTCAATACACCTCTCGTGACCCTTGTCCGAGTCAACTATGTGGTTTGGCACCTTCATTACTCAAGACAGTGCAAGGAAGTGCACTTTCGGAACATTAGTAGGCCTTTGAGTTGACCTCAAGCCGTATCTTCTATGAGCAATGCTCGGTGCGTACGAGGAACGTCCCTTCCCGTATCCTTTTCGTATCTTGTGAATTCCACAAATCACTTCAATTATACTGTGTTGCAGTGCTTTGCATTTCAATTTCATGAATAACA
The DNA here is from genome assembly GCF_055761805.1 of Camellia sinensis. Lineage (NCBI taxonomy): Eukaryota > Viridiplantae > Streptophyta > Magnoliopsida > Ericales > Theaceae > Camellia > Camellia sinensis. The sequence continues at coordinate 61,132,112 of NC_138967.1, forward strand.
TGTCATTACCATGCTTCAAGTTGAATCTGCCCCTTCAAGTTCCTTTCTATACACATTGCATGCATTGTCGCGTTATGCTTTACTTACATGTGTTCAAGTTCCTTTCTGTACACATTGCATGCGTTGTCGCGTTGTGCTTTACTTACATGTGTTCAAGTTCCTTTTTATACACATTGCATGCGTTGTCACGTTATGCTTTACTTACATGTGTTCAAGTTCCTTTTTATACACATTGCATGCGTTGTCACGTTATGCTTTACTTACATGTGTTCAAGTTCCTTTTTATACACATTGCATGCGTTGTCGCATTATGCTTTACTTACATGTGTTCAAGTTCCTTTTTATACACATAGTATGCGTTGTCACGTTATGCTTTACTTACGTGTGTTCAAGTTCCTTTTTATACACATTGCATACGTTGTCGCGTTATGCTTTACTTACGTGTGTTCAAGTTCCTTTTCATACACATTGCATGCGTTGTCACATTATGCTTTACTTACACGTGTTTATGCATCTTACAGGAGGTTACACATTGCTTGCGTTAACCCGTATGCTTTACTTGTATGTGTTCATTCCTGCCATACACATTGCATGCATACATGCATTGCTTTACTTACATGTGTTCAAGTTCTTTTTATACACATTGCATGCATACTCGCGTTGCTTTACTTATATGTGTTCAAGTTCTTCTTATACACATTGCATGCGTTATCGCGTTATGCTTTACCTACATGTGTTCAAGTTCTTCTTATACACATTTCATGCGTTGTCGCGTCATGCTTTACTTACATGTGTTTACCTTCATGGCATTGTTATGCTTGTTTCAAATCGTATTTGTCATGCGTTCTATTCGACTTGCGTTGTCATGCACTTTCAATTGCATTGTTATGCATATTGCTAACAATATTGTACCTGTTAAGTTTTCTTTCTCTTTCAGGCATGATATTGTATGTACAGTTCATTTGAAGCTGGTGCAACCAGACGAGCCGCACAGGTATTGTATTCTCCGCGTGAAACATAGCGAGAATTACATAATTCTCATACATCCTTTCTGCATTATAATGTAGTTAGATTTGTGTTTGATTGCTTAAAACTGTTGCATGATATGCTTCGTTACAACTTTCTTTACATGATCATAAGTTATGTTTGGCTTCTTGCATTGTCAGTTGCATTTTGCCCCTGCGCTCGGGCACATATCTTATCTGTAGCTTGTATGTTTGTCTAAGTCTTCGACCTTGTCAAAAATGGGTCATCTCTGGGCTTTGACACTCACTCCTGTCATTGTTATGGCTTTCGAGTTCTGTCAAAGAGGGGCAACTGTAGACACCCCATTTTTGACCGTCCTGAAGACTTGGACGTCACCGCTTGAACACTCGGTGATCATCCATGTTCGTCTTTGTTTTAAGTTCCCGGACATCTTGGCAACGTGCCTTGCCACAGGATCTCTCAACTTGCTTGTTCTGTGCTTGGTTTTACACCAAGGACTTGTTCGGTTTTTTTTTGCACCTGAGGGTAGAGAGTAGCTTACTAGCTGCCCTTGATACCCACCGGCCATGGCTTGAGGCCACCGGCCGTGTTTTGAGGCTACCGGCCATTGGTGAAATAGTCAATTGGCTGGTCGGCACTTTGTGTGGCCGGCCGACCATCTGTTTGACCGATGGCCTCCTTTTCTGGCCAATACCACCTTTTGCCTTTTTTAGGCATAATGCATGCCAGCTGTGCCAGCTGGAATGCACAGACCCTGCCCCCCATGCACGGGTGTGGCTGTTTTGAACCTTTGTACCCTTTTGGTCCAAGCTTCCTAGAGAAGATTGCACCCTTTGCTCAAGCTTCTTGAGGAAGCTTGACCCTTTGTCATAGCTTCCTCAAGAAGCTTGCACCCTTAGCTTAGCTTCCCTTGGAAGCCTTGACCCTTTTTGAATAGCTTCCCTTGGAAGCTTAGTCTTTGCATTGTCTATATAAGAGACCCTTCTTCTCCTTTGATGGGTTTAGCAAAAACCAGAGCAAAATACATATATATATATATATATATCTGATATACACCTTCTCTCTCTATATCTCCCTCTCTCTCTTCATTTGTGTGTGTTTGAGGGCCTAAAAGGGTGATTTGTTCTTACTTTTGCACTAAAACACACACCATTACACCGTACTTCGAATTTGGGAGGTGTTGAGGGTTTATTCTTGAGGTTTTGAACTAGTTTTGATCAGAAGAATGTGGCTGGACTTGCTGTTCTTGAGGTGTTCTTCAAGGGTAACACTTTTGCTTTAGATTTCCCAATCTTGCACTAGTTTTTGACCTGCTTTGCATATTGATTTGAGTTTCGTGTATAACTGAAAAAAGTCTTGTATTTGCATGCTTAAGATACTTCATTAAGGTCATTTTGTTGTTTGGGGTCGATCTCCCCCTCGTAGGCCTTTTTTGGCCCTTTTTGTACTCTTTTTGCTAAGCTTTGGGGACTTTTGTGTATTGGCCTTCTCACCATTGAAATCCAGTGGATTTTCAGTGGTGAAGAAGGGGTTTTGAGGTCTTGAGTAGGGGAGGGACACCCCTCTCCCTTTGTCTCGCTTTCTTTTGCATTTTTGGCTCATAAGGGTAGCATGCATGATTAGTTGTTCTTGGCTTCATTTCAGAGCTTTTTTGGGTGTTGTTGGGTCATATTATGCCTCTAATTTTGGTCGGATTAATGGCCCCTTTCATGTTTAATATACTTGCTTTGCATTCCTCTCTTTGGCCTAGAAGTGCATCATGCATTTAACCTACCATGCTCTCATGTTTTGGCCTAACTTTGTGAAGTTCTTAGCCATGTCTTACCATGCTTAAGGTCTGTTGGGAGTTTATTTGATCATATTTACCATGTTTGGTATAGCCCCTTTGTATTTTGGCTTGTGAGCCTTGAGGGTGTGAGTCATGAGCATGTTTTAGTTGGGTTATTTCAATGATTTGGAGTCATTTCACATGCCATTTCAGTCCTTAATCCATGTTCCTATGCATGAACCCATGTTCCTATGCATGTATCCATCACCCTTTTCGTGCCTTGAAGAGATGCCCTTTTGTGCCTTGAAATGAGCATTGTGCATGCTTATGTATTTAAGTTTTTGGGGCTGCCATATCAAGTGGGTTTTGGGGCATATTTTGATGCATAAAAACTCTGTTTTGGATTGCTTAGTCCATGCCATGTTTACTTGGGGTAGGTGTTGAGCAATGCTCTCTTTTGTGGCCTTGCATACCTTCTATTTTGCATCCATTCCCTAGCATGTCTTGGTGTCATCTTTTGCATGCTTTTCAGAGTTTAACATGAGTGTTTGATGTCCAAGCATATTGCCTTTAAGTATGCTTAGAGTTGTCTCCTTCCATGCTTAGATGATAGGCCTTGGTGTGTGCATGCTTGCATGCATAAGTTGTGCCACCTTTGACCCTTTTGGCCACTGTTTTAGGGTGTGGCTGAGGCCTCCTATTTCAGTTTAAGTCCATTCTTGTACATAGTTGTATGTTTGACTTGTTACCTCTCGTTGCATGCTTGCATTGTACCATGTTTGCATCACATGTTGAATTGCATTGTATTGCCTCTTGCATGATTAGCACATTGCATGCTTGCATAATAGATTGCATTGCATTTGGCATGTTTTGCATCTTAGCCTCATGTTGCATTCTTGAGCCATGTTTGTATACATGCATTGCATTGCTTGGTTTGGGGTGTCAAACCAAGCATGAGGATTGAGGGTGTTCGTACTCCAAGTGATGTAACGCGTCTCAATCCTCGGTCGCCGACGCCCTTGATCTCAATATGATAGGGTGTTGGCATTCATCTCTTTTGTTGCATGCATTTTACATTGAATGGCAAACTAGGCCTCTTAGGCCATCATGCATCAAAATGCATAATTGATGGCCCGAGGGCCGAGGGTCATACTCCCTTGAGTCCATTACATGATGGGGAGTGTAGCCATGCTCACATTTGCTTGAAAATTCCATGCCATACACTGCTTGCCCTCTGCTGCTGTCAACTGCAGGATTCTGCAGGAAGAAATAGCCGGCCGGCTACTTGGAGTGTCGACCGACCAAATACAATTAGCCGGTGGCTCAACCAATGGTCGATGACCATTCCCTTCGGCCGGTGGTGTTCCCACTTGGTCGGTGATGCTCCCCGGTGTTCAGAGAAGCATCCTTAGGACTTGTACGAATTTTCAGAGGAGTGGGGCAATGTAAACAGAGGCAACAGTGCTATGGCAGCGAGTTTCCGAGCAGGACGAGTCAAGCATGCATCATTTGCGCATTCCGAGGCAGAGCTGCGGCAGTCTCTTTAGCTTCACATTCAAATTATTTTTGTGATTAATTTGTTAATTAATTAAGAGGGTCTGTTGTAATTAATTAGCTAGGATAGTTGATTCATTATTCGGACTGTATTATTCTTTCGATCCCCCCGAGTGAGGGCTTATTTGTAATAAGTATGGGTGCGTGTGTGCATGTCTTCTAACCCCACGTCTTTCTTCCCTTTTATTTACTAGCTTTCGATGGTTAGTATTAGGACATATTTAAATTAGCATACCTTATGTTATGCATGCGTGCATTCATACATTTGCCTTGCATGCACTGGGCTCGGCACATCATACTAACGGCATTCGTGTTTCAATTCCAAATTGAATACGTGTTGGTTGTAGCATTTCGCATGTCATTTTAGAATAGCCGAGCCTATTGTATTCGCATTCCTACATGTGTTGCATTAGGCATTTTTGTATAGTTAGGATCATGCATGGATTTCTAACATAGCTTTTGTTTTGGCTTGGAGTACTCTATAAGCTTTTACGCTTTAGCATCCTTGCATGCGTGTGAATGTTGCCATGACAGCATGATTACCATGAGGCTATTTGCTTATGTGATATAACTGCTTGAATGCCTGTGGATGGAGGTTGAATTACCTGAATTGGAATAATGCATTAAAACCGTGGGTTTTAAACCCACTTGATAATGGCAAAAACCATCTTTTCTAAAGCCTACTTGAGGGTGGCAAAACCTGCATTTTAGCCTACTTACGAATAGCAAACTACTTTCAAAAAAAACAAACATGAAATGTTTTGTTTTCTAACTCAGGCGATTCAGTCTATACGTGTATGCTGTGCGCATCACATAGTAAATCCAGGCTAATAACCAGAATAAGAACGCATAATGTTTTCAAAATAAGATATCACGATTAGTAGAGGCCGATCTTCGGATCGGGCGAGAGGGGGTGCTCATAGTTGACCTTCCCCAATCATACCCATGTTCTTGAGCCGAGGCAACTCTGGTGATGATGGGCACGTGGCCTTAGGCAAACGAGTCAGGCTTTCCTAAATTCCCCCTTTAAAAAATATTTAGGTGGCGACTCTGTATTTGGCAAATCAGTCCGTGTTTGGCACTTCTTTCTAAAAATTTGTTTTCCAAAACGATCTGCCAGATTTGGACTCTTTGGTTCAGATTAAGAACCGTGACGATTTGAGAGTCCGAACTGTAGTGAGCCCAAAACGAACAGAACGAGACTCATCCTCCCGGGGCGTTCGGGGATGTCTACAGAGACTAATTGCGGTAGCCCGACCACAAAGTCCATATTAATGTGCTCCCACTTCTATTCGGGAATAAGGAGTGGTTGCAACATTCCTGTAGGTCTCTGATGTTTTGCTTTAAGTTGTTGACAACGCAGGCATTTGGAGACATGGCTTGCTATGTCTTTCTTCATTCCTGTCCACCAGAAGTGTTCCTTCAGATCGTGATACATCTTCGTATCGCCAGGATGGATCGCAAACCTCGAGCTATGAGCTTCTACCAATATCCTTTTTTTGAGTTCTGGAAGGTCGGGTACGCAAATTCGATTCCGAAATTTTAGCATCCCATTGTTTATCATGACATTAGGACCGAGCGTACTTCCTTGTTCCTCGTACTTTTCTTTCAAAAGTTTATCTTCACATTGGCAGACTCTAATTTCTTCAATCAACTCGGGTTCCACGATTATGTTGGTGAGCAGTCCATTGGTCTTGTGGGGAACAAGGGTACATGCCAAACTTCTAGTCATCTTTCGACTTAATGCATCTGCTACTACGTTAGCTTTACCGGGATGGTGATGGATCTCTATATCGTAATCCTTCATAAACTCTAGCCATCGTCGTTGCCTCATATTTAGCTCCTTCTGTGTAAACAGATATTTGAGACTCTTGTGATTTGTGTAAATTTCGCAAGCTACTCCGTAGAGATAATGACGCCAGATTTTGAGGGCGAAGATCACCGCAACCAATTCTAGATCATGAGTTGGGTAGTTTCTTTCGTGAGTCTTTAGTTGGCAGGAGGCACAAGTAATGACCTTCCCATGTTGCATAAGAACGCAACCTAAACCATTGTATGAAGCATCGCTATAAATTACGAACCCTTCTATTTCCGCGAGGAGTGCTAGTATAGGAGCCGTCATGAGTCTGTTCTTCAATTCTTGGAAGCAACGTTCCTGCTTGTCCGTCCATTCAAAGGGTGTGTTCTTCTGAGTTAACTGGGTCAAGGGTGAAGCTATCTCCGAGAAATCTTGCACAAAACGTCGGTAATAGCTAGACCCAAGAAGCTTCGAATCTCGGACACGTTAGTAGGTCGTTGTCAATCCATGATTGCTGCAACCTTTTGGGGGTTGACTGAGATGCCATCTTTGTTAATGACGTGACCGAGGAAGTGTACACTAGTGATCCAGAATTCATATTTCTTCAACATGGCATAAAGCTTGTGGTCACGTAATGTTTGTAGAACTCTTTGCAAGTGGTGCTCATGATCTTCTAACGATTTGGAGTATATAAGAATTTCATCAATGAAGATAATGACGAACTCGTCAAGATAGGGTTTGAAAACTTGATTCATGAGGTCCATGAAGGCTGTTAGAGCGTTTGTGACGCCAAATGGCATGACGAGAAACTCGTAGTGCCCGTAACGAGTTCTGAAGGCAGTCTTTTCGATGCTTTCTGTTTTGACTTTTAGTTGATGGTAACCAGAACGCAAGTCAATTTTGAGAATACTTGGGCGCCTTGCAGCTGGTCGAACTAGTCATTGATTCGTGGTAGACGGTACCGATTCTTGATGGTGACTTTGTTTAGCTCCCGGTAGTCGATGCATAGCCTCATTGTATCGTCCTTTTTTCTTTACGAATAATACCGGAGCTCCCCATGGTGAGGTACTTGGTCGGATGAAGCCTTTGTCCAGTAGTTCCTAGAGTTAGGTTTTTAGTTCCTTCAATTCTGTCAGGGACATGCAGTAAGGGGTCTTTGAGATTGGTTGTGTACCAGGTTGGGTTTCAATGGTGAATTTGATTTCTCGGTCAACTGGGTTACCAGGTAGGTCTTCAAGAAATACATGCGGAAATTCTCGAACCACAGGGATTGCATCAAGTGTGGGGGTCTCTTGTTAAGTGTCGATCACATAACAGATGCAACTATAACAACCCTTTCTTAGTAGTCGTTGGGCTGTCATGAAGGATATAACACTTGGAGGGGGAGAGGCTCCAGTTCCTTCGAAGACAAGCTTGAGTTGGTTTGGTGACCGGAGGAAGACTTTCTTAGCTTTACAATCGATAGAGGCATGGTTGGAAGATAACCAATCCATTCCTAACATCACATCAAAGGTACTAAAGCAAAAAGGGATCAGGTCTGCGTGTAAGGTTTCACCTTTTAAGGATACATACAGGATTTGTACACATCAGCACTAAGGGCGGAGTTTCCAGAAGGAAAAGACACAGATAGTATGTATCCTAAGGGTTCGGGTGTTGATGCCAACTTGGTAGCAAAGTGTGGTGTAACAAAAGAATGAGTTGAACCAGAGTCAAAGAAAACATGGGCTAAGTGACCACAAACAGAAAGTGTACCTGACACAACATTCTCAATAACTTCTGGGTTTCCAGGCACCAGGGCAAAAGGTCTTCCATGGCGTTTCTGGTCTTTCTTCACTCCTCTAGGTACCGCGGGTTTTTGGACTGGTGTAGAGGGGCTAGCTGTAGGACTGGTAAGCTTTGGACAATCCCTCAACAAGTGGCCAACTTGGCCACATCTAAAGCATGCTCCCGTATCTCGACGACATTGTCCTCAATGAGTCCTTCCACAGGTAGTGCAAGCAGGAATGGTGCCACCTCTGGGATTTGTAGGACCATGATTGCTTGAATTGGTTGAACAGGTTGTGCCTGTATTTACTTTCTTGGGAGGCGCGACACCGAGCCTTCTATTATCTTTTTTCCAAAATCGCTTCCTCTGGCTTGGTTTCCCGGAGCGTAAGGCTTTAATCCCTTTTTCTGCAATGTAAGCCCGATCTACCACTACTGCATAGGTTGGTAGTTTCAAAAACCTTCAGCCAGTCCTTAATCTCAGGATCCAATCCCGTTTCAAATTTCCTGGCTTTTCGGGCTTCGGTGGGGATGACGTATGTTGCGAATCGGGCTAGTTGCGTGAACTTACTTTCGTATTTGGCCATTGTCATGCTTCCCTGCCTTAGATGTATGAATTCTGACGCTTTTTGTTCCCGTAGTGAATATGGAAAGTATTTTTCATAGAATACTTCCAAAAATCTTGCCCAAGTCACAATATCTTCCTTCTCCAAGGTAAGAAGCCACCATTCTTGTGCATCGTTTTTGAAGGTGAATGTGGCGAAAGTCGCCTTCTACCTTTCTGTGAAAGGTAGTGCTCGGAAAATTTTCTCCATATCTCTGACCCAAGCTTCTGCTACTAGTGGATTCGTACTGCCAGTGAATATGGTACGTTTCAAGTCCTGGAACTGTTTTATTGTAGTTGGTTCTTCTCGTCGTTCAGGCAATCCGTTATTAATGTTGGCTTGTAGGGCTCACAGAAAACTAGTAACTGCTCTTTCCATGATTTACTCCATTAGATCAGTACCGCTGACCGACAATCCGATTCCATTTCCGTCATTAGCCATTACTACAAGGTAAAATGATATATACGTGACATCACATTGATACAACTTTGATACAACGTCATATACAACATATTAGTTTTACTATCACATTAATATTATCACATTAATACCACATAAAAACTTCATACATACATCATTGTTACTATACATAAGGTGTTTTTCCAGCCATCAAAAATTAATGTCTAATCCTACTAATACAGAAATATAAGGATTAGACTAATCATGGTCAGGTCACAAAAAGGCTCTCCTGGTCAAACATCTAGAAGGGACCGTTAGGCCACCACCATGAGAATGGGGTCCCAGAAAACTAGCCCATGAAATAACCCCGTTAACTCACTCTGCATGAGGGACTCAAACTCCCACCCTCTGTGCTCTATTCCAAAGCAACTCCATACCATCTGGACTACATAAACAGGAACACCATGATCATAACCCAAAAATTCCCGCCCGGTAATTCGTACCGGTACCTCCAAGTATGATGCACTGCTAGTGAAATCCACAGCTGGGGTATAGACAACGTGCTGTGGAGGAGGTGTCGTGGTGCGGATATGGCTGCTAGGATATGCGTGTCCCCTCCTCTCTGCAAAGCCTAAGGGTAGAGGTGCGACCAGAAAATGCGGCGGCTCTAGGTCTGGAACAAGACCAACAACGTGGGTCGACCCTATGTACCTCTCACAAGTGCTACCTCAGCTAAGTCTCCAAAATAAGAAATCCTCATCGGGGTCGGCTTGCAAATATACGGGTCTCCCCATGAGCTGGTCAAGTGTCGGATGGCCTTGCCTAACAAGACTCTCGGAGTCACCCCAGCCCTCTAGTAGGTTCGGAAGGAGATGAGCTTCTGGGGCTCGAACCAAAATAATTCTATTAAATTTGTCATTTCCTACAACACAGGGAAAATTAGCCTAGACATATGTATGACATGGTTTACTTGCATCAGACATACCACATAATAGCAAATAATACAAGGCTAATAATTTTTTTTTTTTTGGCAATTCAAATAATGTGAATTTCAATGAATGTGAATAATTGTACAATTTTTTTTTTTAAAATAATTGTGAATTGAAAATAATGTGAAAATTACACAGAAAAATTCAAAAAAACTTATACTATTTATTTTTAATTTTAGTTAGTTTTTTTTAAAAAAAAATAAAAAATAAAATCATTGCTCTGATACCACTTTTGTCACGACCCAAACCCGGTACCCAAAGGCTCGGCGTCGTAACAAGATAAACATAAAATAATTCAAATAATTTTGTAGTCACAGCGCAAACGGGTAAATTAAATAAATTAAAATAAAATAATTGGGTACCAAATGTTTAATAAAACGAAAAAAAAATAGTCATTTGAGTTTTATTGTATTACAAGAGTCCGATAAAAAAAAATAGAAATCTTAAAAAGAAATTAAAAAAAACAACACAGCGATTCATTCCCCATCCCGATCCCGCTAAACCTCGTCACCTGAAAAGGGTAACAGCTATAACCACATAGTAGAGTGAGAAATATTATACCGTGAGTATAGGGGCAGAAAATAGCCTTGGATAGTTATTTAAGCTAAAACATTAACATAATTTGAGTTGAATACGCAAATTAAATGGCAGAAACTAAAATAAATAATTATAACCACGGTACAGAATATAACAGAACAAGGGTCACTGGAATGACAATCAGAACAGGGGTCAATGGATCCATGACAAACAGGGGACCACAAAGTGGTCAAACAGGGCCAATGGTTATTTAAGTTCCCCAGGCATGGGACTCCCCGTGGTGGTACTTACAGAAAATAATTGTTTACAAAATCATTGTTAAATAATTTCTAAATTTAAACCAATATATCCATGGGTTTTAATTTACGCAAATAGAGTTCAGAAAATAATCCGCGTAATTAAAACATTAACCTAACCATAAAACATAAATTATATAAAACAAATGGTCGTAACTCAAAACATTCGTAACATACATTATGGTAACTCAAGACATATTTAAAACATATTATGGTAGCCCAAAGTATAATATAACTCACCTTAAAATTATTCCAAAATTATTCTAAGCTCGCTCTCCGTTTCTTGCTCGACGTCTTTTTACTCCGACAGTGTGCGTCCTTATTTGGATGCTACTAGCAGCGTGTTCTCTTGGATGTTAACACATCCTATTTATAGCCATGTTGCATGGCTTATAGCATGTGGGTATGTTCGGGTTTGGCCACCTGTGCAACAGGTGGCATTTTTGTTTCGTGGCTAAGGTCCTTAGTCACTATCCTATGCATTAGGATGGTGACACATCACTACGTTTTTATTATTATTATTTATTTAAAATTCAAGTCTAAAGGTTATGATTCCCTTTATGAGTCCTAAAATTACTTATGATTATAGTTTGGTTCACGTCTAAAAGTCTCACCACTCAATTACAAAACATCACTTATCCCTTACTAAAATATTTGACATGTAGTGTCTCACAACTTATTTCCTTACTAATTTAATCGATAAATATTTATTATTATTTATTGATTGATTGATTTATTTTGAGTTCTATTTATTGCAATTTTTAAATTTAAAAAAAGAAAATCCGAGTGTCACAAAACCCATATAATTGGGGATTGGGATTGAGGGGTTCAGATTAACAATTAGGGCATGAACAATAACAATATGAAGTTCCATATATTGTATGAATAAAAACAGAAGATATTTGTGAAAGTTTACAATGTTGTTTGTTGAAGAAGAGATTTAGGGTTTACATACAAGAATGATTAGAGTAATTACGTTTATGCCCATTTCGACGGTTGAGTTCACAAATGGTCGTTGAAGGTGATTTTGACGAAGATAGAACTTACGGATGTTTAACAATGGTGATTTGCACAATTTCAGCAACCGACGGCGTAGGGATGACAAAAAAGACGATGAGTGTCACGACCCAAACCCAATACCCAAAAGCTCGGCGTCGTAACAAGATAAACATAAAATAATTCAAATAATTTTGTAGTCGCAGCGCAAGCAGATAAATTAAATAAATTAAAATAAAATAATAGGGTACAAAATGTTTAATAAAAGGAGAAAAAAATCATAGTCATTTGAGCTTTATTGTATTATAAGAGTCCGATAAAAAAAACAAATAGAAATCTTAAAAAGAAATTAAAAAAAACAACACAGCAATTCATTCCCCATCTTGATCCCGCTAAACCTCGTCACCTGAAAGAGGTAACAGCTATAAGTACATAGCAGAGTGAGAAATATTATACTGTGAGTATAGACGCACAAAATAGCCATGGATAGTTATTTAAGCTAAAACATTAACATAATTTGAGTTGAATACGCAAATTAAATGGTAGAAACTAAAATAAATAATTATAACCACGGTACAGAACAGAACAGAACAGGGGTCACTAGAGTGACAATCAGAATAGGTGTCAATGGATCCATGACAAACAAGGGACCACAAAGTGGTCAAACAGGGGGCCAATGGTTATTTAAGTCCCCCAGGCATGGGACTCTCGTGGTAGTACTAACAGAAAATAATTGTTTATAAGATCATTGTTAAATAATTTCTAAAATTTAAACAAACATATCAACGAGTTTTAATTTACGCAAATAGAGTTCAGAAAATAATTCATGTAATTGAAACATTAACCTAACCATAAAACATAAATTATATAAAACAAATGGTGGTAACTCAAATTATTCGTAACATATACTACGGTAACTCAAGACATATTTAAAACATATTATGGTAGCCCAAGATATAATATAACTCACCTTAAAATTATTCCAAAATTATTCTAAGCTCGCTCTCCGTTTCTTGCTCGATGCCTTTTTACTCCGGCAGTGTGCGTCCTTACTTGGATGCTACCAGCAGTGTGTTCTCTTGGATGTTAACACATCCTATTTATAGCCATGTTGCATGGCTTACACCATGTTGGTATGTTCGGGTTTGGCCACCTGTGCAACAGGTGGCATTCTTGTTTCGTGGCTAAGGCCCTTAGTCACCATCCTATGCATTAGGATTGGGACACATCACCACGTTTTTTTTTTAAATTTATTTTTATTTAAAATTCAATTTTAAAGGTTATGATTCCTTTTATGAGTCTTAAAATTACTTTTGATTATACGTTAAGTTCACATCTAAAAGTCTCATCACTCAATTATAAAACATCACTTACCACTTACTAAAATATTTGACGTGTGGTGTCTCACAATTTATTTCCTTACCAATTTAATCGATAAATATTTTTTATTATTTATTGATTGATTGATTGATTGATTGATTGATTTTGAGTTCTATTTATTGCAATTTTTAAATTTAAAAAAAGGAAAATCCGAGTGTCACATTTCTCCTCTCCTTAAAAGAAGTTTGTCCCTAAACTTGACGTACCTTGGTTTTCGAAGAGGTGTGGGTATTTGGTTCGCATTTGGCTTTCAGTTTCCCACGTTGCTTCTTCGACACGATGGTTTCTCCATAAGACTTTTACAAGAGGTATAGTCTTATTTCGAAGGACCTGATTATGGTGATCAAGAATTTGTATTGGTTGTTCTTCATAAGAGAGGCCTTCTTGAACTTCCAGGTTCTCATAACCAACAACATGCTCCGGATCCCGAAGATATCGCCAAAGCATCGAAACATGAAACACATTGTGGACATTGGATAGTTCGAGTGGAAGCGCAAGGCGATATGCCACAGGACCAATCCTTTCGAGTATCTCGAATGGGCCGATGTAACGTGAGTTTAACTTTCCTCGCTTTCCAAATCGAATAACCCCTCTCGTTGGTGAGATCTTCAGGAACACATGATCGCCCACTTGAAATTCTAAGTCTCGTCTTCGTGTGTCTGCATAGCTTTTCTGGCAACTCAAGACAGTGCGAATTCGTTGCTAGATGAGTTGGATTTTATCGCACGTTATTTGCACGATCTCGGGGCCTAATAATTTTCTGTCTCCGACTTCCGTCCAACACAGAGGTGATCGACATCTTCTTCCATATAGTGCTTCGTATGGTGCCATTCCAATACTTGCATGATAGCTGTTATTATACGCAAACTCTACCAACGGTAGATGATCATCCCAGTTACCTTTGAGGTCTAGCACACATAAACGTAACATATCTTCCAAAGTTTGGATCGTCCTTTCAGATTTCCCATCAGTTTATGGGTGATAAGCCGTGTTAAACTTCAGAGTGGTTCCTAAAGCTTCATGCAATTTGTTCCAGAAATGAGACACGAAGCGGGGGTCTCTATCGGATACGATTGAAACTGGGGTGCCGTGCAAACGAATGATTTCCTTAATGTATAGAGTGGCGAACTTAGAGAGGGAGTACATGATTCTGATTGGTAGAAAATGGGCCGACTTCATCAATCGATCCACGATAACCCATATTGCATCATTCTTCGAGACTGATTGCGATAGCCCGACCACGAAGTCCATAATAATGTGCTCCCACTTCCATTCGGGAATAGGGAGTGGTTACAACATTCCTGCAGGTCTCTGATGTTTTGCTTTAAGTTGTTGACAATGCAGGCATTTGGAGACATGGCTTGCTATGTCTTTCTTCATTCCTATCCACCAGAAGTGTTCCTTCAGATCGTGATACATCTTCGTATTGCCAGGATGGATCGCAAACCTCGAGCTATGAGCTTCTACCAATATCCTTATCTTGAGTTCTGGAAGGTCGGGTACACAAATCCGATTCTAAAATTTTAGCATCCCATTGCTTATCGTGAAATTAGGATCGGGCGTGCTTCCTTATTCCTGGTACTTTTCTTTCAAAAGTTTATCTTCACATTGGCAGACTCTAATTTCTTCAATCAACTCGGGTTCCACGATTATGTTGGTGAGCAGTCCATTGGTCTTGCGGGGAACAAGGGTACATGCCAAACTTCTAGTCATCTTTCGACTTAATGCATCTGCTACTATGTTAGCTTTACCGAGATGGTGATGGATCTCTACATCGTAATCCTTCATAAACTCTAGCCATCGTCGTTGGCTCATATTTAGCTCTTTCTGTGTTAACAGATATTTGAGACTCTTGTGATCTGTGTAAATTTCGCAGGCTACTCCGTAGAGATAATGACGCCAGATTTTGAGGGCGAAGATCACCGCAGCCAATTCTAGATCATGAGTTGGGTAGTTTCTTTCGTGAGTCTTTAGTTGGCAGGAGGCATAAGCAATGACCTTCCCATGTTGCATAAGAACGCAACCCAAACCATTGTATGAAGCATCGCTATAAATTATGAACCCTTCTGTTTCCGCAGGGAGTGCTAGTATAGGAGCCATCATGAGTCTATTCTTCAATTCTTGGAAGCAACGTTCCTGCTTGTCCATCCATTCAAAGGGTGTGTTCTTCTGAGTTAACTAGGTCAATGGTGAAGCTATCTTTGAGAAATCTTGCACAAAACGTCGGTAATAGCCGGCTAGACCCAAGAAGCTTCGAATCTCGAACACGTTAGTAGGTTGTGCCCAATCCACGATTGCTGCAACCTTTTGGGGGTTGACTGAGATGCCATCTTTGTTAATGACGTGACCGAGGAAGTGTACACTAGTGATCCAGAATTCGCATTTCTTCAACTTGGCATAAAGCTTGTGATCACGTAATGTTTGTAGAACTCTTTGCAAGTGGTGCTCATGATCTTCTAGCGATTTGGAGTATATAAGAATGTCATCAATGAAGACAATGACGAACTCGTCAAGATAGGGTTTGAACACTTGATTCATGAGGTCCATGAAGGCCGCTGGAGCGTTTGTGATGCCAAATGGCGTGACAAGAAACTCGTAGTGCCCGTAACGAGTTCTGAAGGCAGTCTTTTCGATGCTTTCTGTTTTGACTTTTAGTTGATGGTAACCAGAACGCAAGTCAATTTTTGAGAATACTTGGGCGCCTTGCAGCTAGTCGAACTAGTCATTGATTCTTGGTAAACGGTACCGATTCTTGATGGTGACTTTGTTCAGCTCTCGGTAGTCGATGCATAGCCTCATTGTACCATCATTTTTCTTTACGAATAGTACCAGAGCTCCCCATGGTGAGGTATTTGGTCGGATTTAGCGTTTGTCTAGTTGTTCCTGGAGTTAGGTTTTTAGTTCCTTCAATTCTGTCAGGGACATGCAGTAAGGGGTCTTTAAGATTGGTTGTGTACCAGGTTGGGTTTCAATGGTGAATTTGATTTCTCGGTTAACTGGGGTACCAAGTAGGTCTTCAGGAAATACATCTGGAAATTCTCGAACCATAGGGATTGCATCAAGTGTGGGGGTCTCTTGTTGAGTGTCGATCACATAACAGATGCAACTATAACAACCCTTTCTTAGTAGCCGTTGGGCTATCATGAAGGATATAACACTTGGAGGGGTAAAGGCTCCAGTTCCTTCGAAGACAAACTCTGATACCACTTTTGTCACGACCCAAACCCGGTACCCAAAAGCTCGGCGTCGTAACAAGATAAACATAAAATAATTCAAATAATTTTGTACTCGCAACGCAAGCAGAAAAATAAAATAAAATAAAATAAAATAATTGGGTACCAAATGTTTAATAAAAGGAAAAAAAAAATATAGTCACTTGAGCTTTATTGTATTACAAGAGTCCGATAAAAAAAAATAGAAATCTTAACAAGAAATTAAAAAAAACAACACAGCGATTCATTCCCCATCTTGATCCCGCTAAACCTCGTCACCTGAAGGGGTAATAGCTATAAGCACTTAGCAGAGTGAGAAATATTATACTGTGAGTATAGGGGCACAAAATAGCCATGGATAGTTATTTAAGCTAAAACATCAACATAATTTGAGTTGATACGCAAATTAAATGGCAGAAACTAAAATAAATAATTATAACCACGGTACAGAACAGAACAAAACAGGGGTCACTAGAGTGACAATCAGAACAGGGGTCAATGGATCCATGACAAACGGGGGACCACAAAGTGGTCAAACAAGGGCCAATGGTTATTTAAGTCTCCAGTCTTGGAACTCCCGTGGTGGTACTTACGGAAAATAATTGTTTATAAGATCATTGTTAAATAATTTCTAAAATTTAAACAAACATATCCATTGGTTTTAATTTACGCAAATAGAGTTCAGAAAATAATCCACGTAATTGAAACATTAACCTAACCATAAAACATAAATTATATTAAACAAATGGTGGTAACTCAAAACATTCGTAACATATATTATGGTAACTCAAGACATATTTAAAACATATTATGATAGCTCAAAATATAATATAACTCACCTTAAAATTATTCCTAAATTATTCTAAGCTTGCTCTCCGTTTCTTGCTCGACGCTTTTTTACTCCGACAGTGTGCATCCTTACTTGGATGCTCCTAGCAGTGTGTTCTCTTGGATGTTAACACATCCTATTTATAGCCATGTTGCATGGCTTATACCATGTGGATATGTTCGAGTTTGGCCACCTGTGCAACAGGTGGCATTCTTGTTTCGTGGCTAAGGCCCATGGTCACCATCCTATACATTAGGATGGTGACACATCACCACATTTTTTTTTTAAATTCAATTATATAGGTTATGATTCGTTTTATGAGTCTTAAAATTACTTATGATTATACGTTAGGTTCACATCTAGAAGTCTCGCCATTCAATTATAAAACATCACTTATCCCTTACTAAAATATTTGACGTGTGGTGTCTCACAATTTATTTCCTTACCAATTTAATCAATAAATATTTATTATTATTGATTGATTGATTGATTGATTTATTTATTTTTTTTGAGTTCTATTTATTGCAATTTTTAAATTTAAAAAAAAGAAAATTCGGGTGTCACAATGAGACGATGTGACAATGGGACAATGCGAGTCTTTTAGGCGTTGAGACGATATGGAATACGGTTTTGGATTTTTGGAATGGTGGAGATACTATGCGTGATTTTCTGTAAGAAGAGAGGGGGAAAGAGAGACGGTTATTTGATTCAAAGGATAGACACTTGTTTGTTTGAGGGTTTTTCGGTCTTTTAGTATGAAATGAGATCTAATGAAATATTACAAAATATTATGGGTCATATGGAATAGGACTCTTAGAGAGTGATTTTACTAAAAAAAACTCCCAATAAAAAATGATGAGATTTTGTGAGAAAAGGAAATGAGGTTAATAAAAATTTCCTAAAGTACAAAAACTACCTTTATGGAAAAACATAATTTATTAATATGAAATAATATTTTGTTAAAATAAAATAAAACATTTTATTTTATTTCATTTATTTATTTTTATTTACATTATCTAAACAAGATAAGTAAGAAATTACATTATCTTTCTTTTTAGTATCTACACATAATAATGAAAAATTATAATTTTTTCCCCCTTTCTTGACCTAATTGAGGAATCATAATCATTTAGTGTGTTTGGTTTCAGTTTTCTAAATTCAATTTTTAAAAAATTGAATTTTTTATTTTTTGTATTTTTTTATTGAATATTTTTAAATTATAAGTTTTTTTTTTGTTACTATGTTAGATACACCTTACTTAGATATATCTAAATAGTAAAATATTTGTAAAAAAATATTTTAAAAAATTAATTATTACACGGAAATACAAAAAATATATTGAATTTTTTAATATTTTTTATATTTAGTAAATTTTTTATCAATTTTTTTTACAAATATTATACTTTTTAATTATATTTATGTTAAATATATTGAAAATTTCAAAAAATATTACATAAAATATTTTAAAAAATTCAATAAAAAGAAAAAAATAAATTTTAGAAAATAAATTCTGAAAAACTGAAACCAAGCCTTTTTTTTCAACTCACCTCACCATAAACGGACTGTGATACTTTAAGCGTTGGCGACCGGGTATTGCCGGTTATTGGAAGCGCTTGTTGTCGCTTCGAAGTGCCACGTGCCTGTTGATATAGACTCTCACTCCTCTTCTTCGTGGTGGGGGGTTTGTCTTGGGGATTTGAAGGGACCACCTGTTCTTTTTTGGCACATATTATCCCATAACTCCCTTTTCTTTCTTTCCAAATGAACTTTTATTTTTGGATTAATTACAAAAAATTAAAAAAAAATTAAGATCTTACATATTTTTTAATTTTAATTTTAATATTTTAATTTTAACAAATTGAATTTTAAAATTCTATCTATATTTCAATTTATCTCCTTAGTCTCTCTTCGTCTGTGTAAGATAACAAAACGAATATAAAGTGAAAAATACTAAAATTTAAAGTTAAAAATGAATGAAATCTTAGAGTTTTTTTTTGTGTGTGTGTGTGTAATTAGTCATTTTTAAAAAGTTTAAAATCACTAAAAATAAAAAAGATTAATTACAAAATAAATCCCAAAGTTTTACGTGTTTTTCACTTTAAATTCCCCCCGTTACCTTACACAGACGGAGATAGATGGAGGGAACAAATTAAAACACGAATGAAACTCTAGAATTTAATTTGTTAAACTTGAAATATTGAGATTTAAAGTGAAAAATACGTAAAATTTAGAATTTGTTTTTTGTTTGTTTGTTTGTTTTTTTTTAATTAACCCTTTATTTTTTTTTATTTGTTTTGTGGTAAATCAATAATGGACTTTCTTCCACCCTCTAAAAAATAATGGACTTTCTATTCTACGGTGCATCAATGATTTATTTCGTCTAATATTTATCAAAATAAATCCTAGCCGTTAGGTTTTGATAAGGAGAATTTATAACTGTTGATTGATGATTAAAATCGTAAATAACGAAATTAGATTTATTTTCTCAAGATCAATAAGTTTTTAATTCTAAATTATTGAATCAAGTAAAAATTTTAAAATACGTAAAATTTGAATATAATTCAATAAGGTTTTTATTAACATGTGCCCTAACGCTGCATTTGATTATGAGATTTGTGAAGATATATAGAAAGGAAAATATAAAAAGTGTGTGAAATTAAGTAAAATATAAGTATATTTTATTCACATTTTACCTAAATTTTATCTTTTTCTTTCTAAATCTCTACTAAAATCTCTTTACCAAGCTCATCACAATGGTATATGTTAAGGAAGCATTAAATATATATAACAACTTCTACCAGTATAGGAAATTGTAAAAATTTTAGACACCATTGATCCTCTCACTGCACACCATTACTTAGTACACATACATAATAATTTCTAAACTATGAAAATATCTCAGTTCATACTATAACTTTCCCTTTTAACCTTAAGCTAATAAACTGGTACACATTACAACTAAAATGTTTAATTTTTTATGTATGAACATTTAATATTTGATCAACGTTAATAATTTGAACAAAATAGTTTTGTTCAAATATAAATAATTGAATATTTTATAAATATTCAACTCTTTGAATACATAACGAACAATCCATCTTCTATACGAATGATATAAACACAAAAGTAAATTGACATTTTCATTATTGTATTATTCCAAATCAACAATCTGAGTGTCATCCATATTGTGCAAATCTTCAAATTCAATTGATTTCGATATTTTTAAAAAACCTTAAATTTTCACTAGCATTAATGTTTTGAGTTTGGAAAATAATGGTAAAGATTGGCAAAGATGATGAGTGCAGTGTGTTAGATTATAATTGTGAAGATGATGAGTGTAGTGCATTAGATTATAATGGTGAAAAATGAACAGTGTTGGACAAGAGATTTGTTCCAAAAGATAGTGTATAGGTGATGGTGGGTAAAGAGAGATTTGTGTTTCCATATGTGCATTACTTGAATAAGTATATATACACTCATATTGTCCTTAATAATCATTTATTTAAAAATATTATTGTCATATAAATTTAATGGTTAAATGATACATACTGAGAGAATTCATGGTGTGTAAATAGAACCTCCCCTAAATTAAATAGTTGTTTTTTTATAATAAGACCAAAACACTCTTGTTATTTTTTCTTCCATTTTAATTTTTTATTTTCTTTTTTCTTTTTGTGGTATAAAAATTATTTTAAAAAATCTAAAAACATTTTTTTTTGTATTTATTTTTATTAAATTAATTTCTGATTTTTCAAAATAAAATCTGAAAATTCAACCAAGAAAAAATAATTCCCAACTAGAGTTCTTTCTAATTTGGATTAATTTGTTATAAAAATAATGAAAGATACAATACATAAAATTAAAAACGAAAAATTAAAAAAAGATAAATGAAAGACAATTGAATAACTATTCACCGTAAAAATTTGTTGGGCTCTCACATGGTAATTTAAATTTTTTTTTAAATTTTAATTTTTTTAACATTACGCTGTAATAGTTAAAAAAGTTTACCATTAATTCCGTACTCCAAGAATGAGGAATTTTTGTCCACAAAAGAAAATTCGTATTTATTAACTTTTTAATGAACATTAAATTCATTGTATTTTTGTTCAATATTTTCCATACTAATAGAAGTAAGAAAAGCTGATAATTACTTTCTTAACCCATTCAATCGGTACACTGAAAGAAGAATAAATTTTTTTGTAGGCATAAAAATTTCACATCTTTTTCTCAAATAATACAATTGCTTTGGTAAATACCACTAAAATAGAGAATTGCTATTTATCATTGATTTTATTTGATTACTTTGTTTTACTTAGTATAATATTAATTAAAAGTTATATATACAGGAATGATTTACGCCATCTAATAATTAGTGGGGCTTAGCATACTACATAGGCATTGGCTTATTGCGGGAGATTTCAACGATATCACCGGTCAGAATGAAAGAAGAAGCTACTCTCATAACAATCAGAATTACCGATGCAGAAAATTTCTTGATAACATTAATCGCTGTGGACATATGGACATTGGTTGCTCAAGGCAGAAATTTACTTGGTCCAACAACAGGCAGGAAATGGCTAATACTATGGAAAGGTTAGATCGAGCTCTCTGCAATGCAAAATGGAGAACCGCCTTCCCTGAAGGAGTCGTCAAAAACCTTCCTCGTACATATTCGGATCATTCACCTCTTATGGTCTATACTGAAGGTATAACTAAACTCTCTCCTATTAATCGTCCATTTCGTTTTGAAGCAGCTTAGCGTTCGCATCCTACATATAAAGATATTGTTAAGTCTTCCCGAAATCATGAATCTTTCATTCAAGATAACTTGTTTTCTGTTGCTACTAATTCTCTCTCTTGGAACAAGGATGTTTTTGGTAACATTTTTAAAAGGAAAATGTTGTTGTTATCTCGTATTGAGGGAATCCAAAAAACTCAAAATTCTTCTTCTTTTTCCCATAACCTGTTTCGTTTAGAAAAGGACCTAATTATTCAGTATAACAAAACTCTTTTTCAAGAAGTTTTATGGTTTCAAAAATCTAGATCTAATTCAAGGTGAGAGGAATACTGAGTTTTTTCATTTATCTACTATTACTAGAAGAAAGAAATTAAGAATTGATTCTCTGAACAATGAACAAGGTGAGTGGCTTGATAGTCCTTTATTAGTTAAAAATCGCATTCAGAGCTATTTCATTTCCCTATTCAATAATGAGCCGGTTAATGCCTTAGACCACTGGTGTCACATTACCACTCATAAAATTTCACATGATGATAACAACCTTTTGTTGAGAAACATTACTAATGATGAAATTTGGAAGGTTGTCAAGAACATTAGTGCTTTCAAAGCTCCTGGGAGAGACGTATTTCAAGCTATTTTCTACCAGAAATTTTGGGATATGATTGGGGATAATGTCTATGATTTCATTAAGAAGTGCTTCCAATCTAAAACTATACCTCCTACAGTGAACCAAACCTTTATTGCCCTTATCCCCAAAACTGAAATTCCCGAGAATATCAAATAGTTTCGACCTGTCAGCCTTCGTAATGTTTCGTATAAAATTTTGTCAAAAATTTTAGTGAATTGTATTCGTCCTCTTCTCAATGATCTTGTTAGCCCTAACCAAAGCAGTTTCATACATGGTAGATCCACCCATGATAATATTATCATCACCCAAGAACTGATCCATACTCTTAGACACAAAAAATGTAGGCATGGTGGACTTATTATCAAGATTGACCTTGAAAGGGCTTATGACAGAATCTCTTGAAGAATTCAATCTTAACCAACATTGGATAGATCTCATAATGTCTTGTGTTTCTTTTGTGAATTTTTCTATCTTATGGAATGGAGAAACCATGGATAATTTCAATCCAAGAAGGGGCCTGAGACAAGGTGACCCTATTTCACCATATTTGTTTGTGCTATGCATGGAAAGACTGTCTAATATGATCAGAGTGCAGGTGGAAGCTGGAAAGGGCTAAAAGCTTCCATAAACAATCCATCTATTTCACATTTATTTTTTGCAGATGACCTCTTTCTCTTTGCTAAAGTTGATCAGACTAATAGTGATACAATCTTGGAAACCATGAATGAGTTTTGCTGCATTTCAGGGCTGAAAATCAACTTGCAAAAGTCTAAAATGTTCATTTCCCCAAACATTCACAGGAATTTCGCTAAGGAGCTTAGTTTACTTTGTGGTATAAGTTTGACTCAAGACCTTGGTAGATACCTTGGTGTTCCTCTTATCTACAACATGATTAGCAAAAACATTTACAATGGAGTCATTAAGAACATCCAAAAAAAGTTATCCTCATGGAAAGCTAAAGTTCTATCCTTAGCTAGGAGAACTACTGTGATCCAGTCTGTGTGATCTTCTATACTTTCCTACATCATGCAAACTTCTAAACTCGCCCAAGGCATTTGCAAACAAATTGACAAGCTTCATAGAAACTTCCTATGGGGTGATCTAGAAGGAATGAAGAAAATTCACTTGGTAAATTGGAAACAAGTCTGTAAAACTAAGCAAGAAGGAGGTTTGGGACTTAAAAGGGTTGAAGACCAAGATTTAGCCTTATTGGCCAAATTGGGGTGGAAGATAAACTCTGAAAAAGAAATTGATTGGTCTAAAATACTCAGAGGCAAATACTTACATAAACACTTTTTTACTAATTGGCATGCCAACAAGAATGCATCACAAACTCGGAGAAGTATTATGAAGACTAGAGATATTTTGGCAAAGGGTACCAAATAGATAGTTAGTAATGGTAAGAACATTTCATTTTGGAAAGATTGGTAGTGTGGGGATGGGCCTCTTGCTTCTATTTTTCTAGGACCACATACCCAAGAAGATGTCAAAGTTGTTGATATGATCAATGAGGAAGGGGATTGGGACATGGATGGGGTTGAACACATTGTACCACGTTTTGTGCAGCAACTCATTCAATAGATCCATCTTCCACTTTTTGTTGAACTAGGAGACAACCCCCACTAGATTGGCTCCTCCAATGGTGGGTTCTTTGTTGGAGCTGCCTATACTTTGATTGCTAATCAAGCATTTACTCAGGAAAATTGATTAGTTAACTGAAACAAGATTTGGAAATTGAAGATCCCAAAAAAATTGAAGGGATTTATTTGGCTGGTGATGCTTAATAAGGTGCTTACCAACCATCAAAGAAAGATTAAAGGCCTCACCAATGATGATACTTGCCCAAGATGTCAGAGCTACTGTGAGGACTTGAATCACCTGTTGCGAGAGTGTAAAAAAGTTGTGGAAGTCTAGGATATCCTCACCAATCATAGCTGCAGAAATTCTACTCTTAACATGCCCTTGGAGACATAGATCCAACATAATCTAAAGAGTAAGAACAGAGAGTGCTTTAACATACCTTGGGGAACTGTTTTTGTGGTAGCTCTATGGAGGCTATGGAAAGCTAGAAACAGTGTGGTGTTCAAACAAGAGGATTGCAATACACATGAAATAGTGACACAGATTCAACAAGAAGTAGAAGAAATTCACCAGGCCTGCCACACAGACCATTTCATAGGTGACTCATTACATCTTAAAACTGATTGGTGTCCTCTTTATGGAAGACAACTCAAGCTTAACACGGATGGATGCTCCAAAGGAAACCCTAGCCCTGCTAGGTATGGTGGCTTATTTTGAGATGCTAGAGGAGCCTGGATTTTTGGTTATCATGGGAAATTGGAGTCAGCAACAAGCGAGGAAGCTGAGCTTTGGGAAATCTATAGAGGCCTCACCATTATTTTGGAGAAAAGCATGCGTAATGTTTTGATTGAAACTGATGTAGAAAACGTAATGCTCCACATCAATAACACCACAACCAGCAATTACCCTTAGAGCGCTCTCCTAAAGGATATCAAATTCCTCACGCAAAGATGCAACTGTGCTGTTAGCCACATACCCTGTGAAAGGAACAAATGTGCTAATGGACTTGCGATTATGGGAGTGAATCAGGGAGGAAATCTGGTAGTTTTAGAGAACCCACCTTCTGAAATTGTTAGTTTGCTTGTTGCAAACATAGTTGGACTATCTTGTGAAAGAGCTTAAGCTTGTTTAGCCCTCTTTTGTTCTGC
This sequence comes from Camellia sinensis, assembly GCF_055761805.1. Lineage (NCBI taxonomy): Eukaryota > Viridiplantae > Streptophyta > Magnoliopsida > Ericales > Theaceae > Camellia > Camellia sinensis. Next base: position 61,157,321 of record NC_138967.1, read on the forward strand.
TGTTGCAATGCTTTGTTTTCTTTCTTCTGCTATAGTCTTTCTTCTGAATAAAAAAAAAGTAACAATATACGTGTGGGACATGATTTCCAATTTGTCCACGTGGCTTGACCTCAGGTTGAGATGTCACATGTCAAAATATGATTGGTCAAAGTATAGAAGTGATTGATACCTAGATCGAGATATTCAGTCAACGTCATAAAGTCCTAGTAGATAAATGATTCATAATTCGAAAAAATTATTTGGTATTCTTGGGGCACCACGTGGCAGTACCCTTTATCAATTACAAACCTACGTGCCCCCTTATGTTCCCCTAATCACTCAACATAAATTTGTGAACCCCACCCCTCCACTAATTACAGCACCATTGGGACATTACGTAACGGTACCCCAAAACCAATCAATAACTTCTCCATAAGTTGAGTGTATTTAAAATTTTTGTGAGAGGCTAATTCTCTACTAAATAATGTGTTGTTCCTAGGGAAACGCCATTGAGATGGACACAACTTCTTAGGGGTGTACGGATCAATTTATGTATCAGTTAGGCATTAAAGTCATTTCTACATTGAGTTTCTCTTGAATCATCACTCACTTTATCATTGGAGTAGGTTCCCAATAGTGGGCTCTCGGTTGATGACCAACAAAGTTAGTACTAATCACAATCTTGCAAGCATATGTCTTAACAGACACATCTTGGCTCATCAACTTTGTTCATAGAATTCAAAGAAGAAGATCTCAGTTGGTCATATGTTTAGATTTCAACACACATGTTACCCAAAAGACAACCTAAGAGGGGGGAGGGGGGGAGAGGGGTGAATTAGGTTTTTACAATTAAAAATTAATAATATATTAATAAAAATTATGACTAGCACAATAGATAAATATAGTTAATGAAATAAAAATAATTAAAACAAGTGTTCTAACAACTATGTCAGTTAATGATTTTAGCACAGTGAAAATGTGAAATATAGCTACAACAATTTAAATAGAATAAAGAGATAAGGGAGAGAGAGGCAAACAAATATATAGTGGTTCAGCTTTAACTCGGCCTACGTCCACTTCTCAAGCTTCACTTGAGATTTTCCACTATGCTCTAGCTTCACGGGGGTGCTAGTAACCTCTTTACAAATGGAGCAATCCTCCACGGATTTTATACAAACTTTCTGAGTCAAAAACACTGAGTGTACTACACTCTTACAAGATTGAAAAGAATGTGTTTTTGCTTTCACAGAAAGCTACAAGAATTATCTCTCAAAAATAGATATATAAAATGAAGCTTTGATTTTTCTGTAAATCTCACACAGGAAATATGAGCTTAATACTATAAGGCTCAGTGTATAATTTCTGAGAGAGGATGTAAACAAAAATTGAAGAACACTTCTCAGAGAATTTTTTTAGAGAATAGATGTGAGTGATTATAGATCAAAGAATATTTTCTAGTTTTTTTGTAACTTGTTTACATTAGAGGCTTTGGTATATATAATGAAACTTATAACTGTTTATAGCCGTTGTATTCATTTGAATTTATAGCTGTTTATAGCCGTTGTACTCCATCATTACTAATTTGAATATCTTCCACTTGAACCTTTTGGCTTGCTGCTGTGCTAGGTTGTTTGAACCTTTTGGCCTGCTACTGTGCTAGGCTGTTTGAACCTTTTGACCTGCTGCTGTGCTGGGTTTTTTGAATCTTTGTTTTGGGCTGTTTGAACCTCTGGTTTGGACATTATTTTTGGGTTGAAATGAACTCCTGATTTAAGCAAATATTAAATACATTCAAACAATATTTAGGATAAAAGTTTAGGTAAGAAATAATGGGACAAAATAAATTTTGATTATATTTTTCTCTTTCAAATAAATTAAAACATAAAATCATCAAAATAAATGTTGATTCTATTTTTCTCTTTCAAATAAATTATCAAAATAAATTTTGATTCTATTTTTCTCTTCCAAATAAATTAAAAACATAATTAAATAAATCATCAAAATAAATAAGTCTAACAATCTCTCCCTTTTTGATGATGGCACACAATGATGTTTTGATTTGATTTGGGAGAAAGAAAAGCTCCCCCTCAAGTCATGCTCCCTGAATTCATTTCTAAATACATAGGTTAGCACATGTGTAATAAATAAGCTTTAATTAGAGACATGACATGAGACTAAGATATCAAATTATAAATATATAATCATCAGATTAGTTTTAAAATAATACCGTAACTTGAAAATAATACCTTAATACATAACATCATAACAAAATAATACCATAATAGATAACATCATATAATTTTCTCCTCCTGTGACATTATCAAAAGGAAATCATGGGTCAAAAATTGGAGGAGGAGAAGGAAAATGATAGTGATAAATGGTATCTATACAATTCAAAACATATATACATACATATATACATATATGATTCGCGCGTCTCTCCATTTTCCGTCGAAAATCACGTCGGACACGCGTCCTCGCTTTTGCGTCAGCCGACCAACAAAAGCGAGACGGGTCAATCAGTTGCCTTGGCTCTCGCTCCCTCTTGTCTTCTTCTCCTCCGTCTTCTTCTTAAGCACTCTCTTCGCCTTCTTTTTCCTCATTCGCTTTCATCCCTTTCGTCTTCTGCGTGAGAGAGATAGAATAGAGAGACTGAGTAGAGCAGAAACATTGCCAAAAACTACCCTCCTTATGACTACACCGCGTTCTGCGACCACATGGCCTCGTCCTGTTTGCTTACTCTCTTTCCAGACCTGAATGATCCTATAAGCGCTGCTGGACCGAGTGCCCCGGCTCCTACTCTTCCCAACCTACCTATGATGTTGATTGAGCAAATAATGGCAGCTCAATTAGACATTGAAGCCAATCATTTCACACTGACATCCTGTATGGAGACAATGACGACAGTCACAAAATTGGCTCACCGATTGCAGAACAGGACGAGTGAGCTCCATCAGGTCAATGCCCAACTCTCTCTGCTCCAGCGCATGTATAAGGATGCGCAAGCATAAATAGACGCACTGAAGGCCAAAAATAAAGAGCATAAACGGAAGACCACCTCCATGGCCCGATTTGGAGCAACGTTGTTCTTAGCCTTTGATAGTCAGCGGGGAGTCGTCACTCTCAACGAAAGCACGGGGGCAAGGGCGTCAAGGGTCACCCAAGGTGATAAAAAGAAGAAGAAAATGATGGAAGAGGCGAATAAGTAAGATCGGCGTATGGCCGGAAAAAAATGAAGGGTTCTTTTTTTTTTATGTTTGTTTTGATCGGTGTGTGGCCGTACAAAAAATGAAGGGTGTTTTTTTTTATGTAAATATTTGTATTTTGATTTGTTTTTGTTTTTATGTTTAAGTACTAAAAAATGAAATGAAAAAGAAAAAAAAAAAAGAAAATTAAGCCCAAACAAAAAATAATAATGAGAAAAAAAAATAAAAATAAAAGAAATTAAGCCTAATAGCAAAATAAAAAAATAAAATAATACCAGCAAAAATTAAACTTAATGGGACGTTGGTGTTGTTGGAATGGTAATGTAAAAAAAAAAAAAAAAATACCATGAGGGTTTAAAAAAAATCAATGTATGCAAAGTTAATTTTACCTCAAGATGCATAACCCAAAGAAAAATTACACAGTTGAGAATAACAAACTATTAAGGAGAATAAATGTATGTAGGACTTGAGAGCATGCAACTAATATAAATGTTTCCATATCAATGTAGCAATACACATATATCATTTTAACAAAAATTTAAGTTTCACAGTCATAACAAACCTTTTTAAGTAGAAATCGACATTCCAAACTCGCTATGAATAAAATTGAAGCGATCCTTGCTTAGGGGTTTTCTGAAAATATCCGCCAATTGCATGTCGGTGTTTACAAATCCAAGTACAATATCCCCCTTTTGAACATAATCTCTTAAAAAATGATGTCGAATTTCAATATGTTTTGTTCGTGAGTGTTGAACTGGATTTTTGCTTAAATTGATGGCACTAGTATTTTCACAATGTAGCATCAAGTTTAGATAAATGCTATGGGTGCAATAAGGAGAAGTTTCAAAGGTCAAGAATGAGACACACATGCTGTTGTAGCAAGATAATATGGCAACAATGAATCAATGAGCTTATCCTTTATGAAGAATTCATGTTATTTCAATCTATTTTCAAGCAAGAGCCAAGGAGATACCAAATTGTTAAAAGTGTATGTGAAGCAGTTGAACATGATCTAACAATTAATTTCTACCAAGAGTGTGAAGATTTTATACAAGATAATTTAAAAAAAATATATGTGAGGTGCAAGCTCATAAGTGTGATATCAAAAATAGAATAGAATCTGAGGGGATTTTTTTTTTTTAAAAAAAATAATCTAGTTTAAATTCTTCCCCTTGTTTCATTTGGCAAAATCAATAGGAGATATGATAAATGAAAGCTCATAACTGAAATGTTCTCCTCAATAATATCAAACAGGATGCCAAATATTACCAATAAGGATGCCAAAATGATACCAACATGCAATCTACCAAGGATACCAATATGCAATCTAGAAGATTTAACAATCATAGCTCAGGCATTATGTAGAATACCAAATATTACTCATAATAGGTTAAACTCAATATAATATCATGGCACTAATGTAATTCCAAAAAATGAAGCATGTTCAAGGTATAACAATCCATATGCCAAAAAAAATCATGAATTTCAATATATAGTACACATTTAAGCATAGACATGATTCTTAGGCAAGAACATCGTCAAAGAGTGTACATTGCAAATCATATGAAGCATAATCAATCTTTTTCATATCAAAGTAATAACAGTATTAGCTCAAAGGATATAAGATATAATTTTTACCTCAAAAGCTTAAGAGAGTGTAGGAGGCATACCTTTGGTTTATGAGTTAGAAGCTTTCAATCTTTAATTTTCTTTCATGAGGAGTTCATCTCAAAATGGTTTAACAAGTATGTTAGTAAAATTATTTCTCCCTCTAAGTTGGTGTTACCCTTTTCTAATATGATTTTATGTAAATATAGCATTCATAGAACAATCACTATTACTCCATAAAAATACAGCACAAATCACTTCTTATCACAAACTCAAAAGGTGAAAAATAATTCAATGATCAAACAAGAGTTTGGAATGCTATTTTTTAGAATTTTCAAGTTGTAGCACATAGCATAATATGCATAAGAAAATAGTGTTATGCTCTTTGTTTTATTAAGAAATGATGCAATAATCTCATTTAATCACATAACATTATCAAGAGGCATTTTCATCAATTCAATCCACATACACAAGTGTGACAAAACATTTTACTTAATGTGGAACACAACATGAATGTTATAAACAATTAATTCAACAATTTATCAATCAAAAGCATTTCATGAGATGTATGTCAATATAATCCATATTCAAAAGATATTCAATAGGATAGATGCAATGTCTCTACAAACGTATGATACTTCTTTTCATTTAGACATTGTTGATGGATCATAATCAAGGAATTTCATGTATGTCAATATAATCCATATTCAAAAGATATTCAATAGGATAGATGCAATGTCTCTACAAACGTATGATACTTCTTTTCATTTAGACATTGTTGATGGATCATAATCAAGGAATTTCACAACTCATTCAAATATTCCAATGTAAAGCATATAAGCATGAAATTTTCATATTGAGCATATTCTTGAGATCACAAATGTAGAATTCAAAATATAGATAGCATACATCTCAAAAACATGTTATGACATAAAAATTGATTCTGCAAAGATATAACTCAAAAAGGAATTAACATATTAGAATGAAGTCATATATAAGATGTGAAAAATATGCTCACAAAAAAAAAAAAATTTATCACTTCTTATCTCTTTTTCATAGCAATGGATGACATGATATAAAATGTTAATGAATACATGAATCATTTATATTCTAATAGGCATTCATCAAAATAATATAATTCTCATTTTTGAGTTCAATGAATGTTTTAAAGAAACTAGCAGAACATGACTTAGCAAACTTAGTACAATTAGGTTACATGGAAGCAATGATTAGACACAACTTATTGTACACAAATCACACCTTAAAGAATATAGAACTTTAAGCTTAAAGGTGTGTTAGGAGTTATACCTTCATTTACCTCTTTTGTTCATCTTGGTGATTTTCATTTCATCATTCTTCTTCTTGTTGGAGTTGATTTTGCTCTTTAGATTGAACAATCTTGTTGTGCATTTCCTCTCGAAGTCCTTGGTGTTCTTTGAGATTGCAACTACAATATATCTTGATTTCTTTCTTGGTACCCATACTTTCTTGGGTTCATGGGGATTAGTTTCAAGAATATTTAATCTCATAAAAGGTTTAGGAGGATCAAAACCAATGCCTACTTTGTCAAAAACACATCTTTTATTTCCAAGAAGCTTGTTGAGGTTTTCTTTTCCTTTTACAAAATTTTCGAGATTTTGTTTAAATCCTCAACATTGTTTTTCAAAATATTTTTCTCATTGGCAATAGACGTAAAGTCATTTTTCAAAGTAGCATTTTCCATTTTTAAAACACCCACATCATTTGAAAGAGAAGTAACTAATTTCTTTAATTTAGAATTCTTAATACAAACATTTCTAAATATGTCATGTAATTCATTGAAAGCACTTTCAAGTTCTACATAATTAGAAATTACCTCATCTTGAGTGGATCCTTCTTCTCCAAGAGCCATGAGACATAGGTTGGCTAGTCCATCATTTTCTCCCCAAATGGCTTCCTTTTTGCTACCATCCATCATTGAAAGTTCATGAGCCATGAGTGAGCCTAAGAGTTCTTCAATGCCTAATTTTGTTAGGTCTTTTGCTTCTTGGATAGCTGTAACCTTAGCTTCCCATTCATTTGGCAAAGATCTAAGTATTTTTCTTACAAGCTCACCATTAGTATAAGATTTACCAAGAGATTTTACAGCATTAATAATATTGGTAAATTTACAAAACATCTCAGAAACAGATTCAAATGATTCCACAGTAAAGAGCTTATAATTATGAATAAGCATGTCAATCCGAGACTCTTTTATTTGGCTAGTTCCTTCATAGGTGATTTCAAGTTTATCCCAAATCTCTTTAGCAGTAATACACCCAGAAATTCTATTGTACTCATTTGCATCTAGTCCATACAAAAATAAGCTTGGCTTTAGCATTAACTTGAAGGAGTTTATAATCACGCTCATCAAATTCATTCTCAAGTTTAGGCACACTGATATGGTCGACTACCTTAGTAGGAATTTTAGGACCTTTACTGATAATGAACCACAAAGCATAATTGGTAGCTTGAAGACACAAAGCCATTTTTTCTTTCCAATGAATGTAATTACTACCATCAAAGAGAGGTGGCCTATTGCCAGCTTGTCCTACAGTAGAGTAAGTAGAATACATGGTTGATATGGATCAAAAACTCAAGATTGTTAAATCTAAACAAGAGCCCCAGGCTCTAATACTAATTGTTACCCAAAAGACAACCTAAGAGAGGGGGTGAATTAGGTTTTTACAATTAAAAATTAATAATACCCTAATAAAAATTATAACAAGCACAATAGATAAATATAGTTAATGAAATAAAAATAATTAAAACAAATGTTCTAACAACTATGTCAGTTAATGATATTAGCACAATGAAAATGTGAAATATAGCTACAGCAATTTAAATAAAATAAAGAGATAAGGGAGAGAGAGGCAAACAAATTTATAGTGGTTCGGCTTCAACTCGGCCTACGTCCACTCCTCAAGCTTCATTTGAGATTTTCCACTATGCTCTAGCTTCACGGGGGTGCTAGCAACCTCTTTACAAATGGAGCAATCCTCCACGGATTTTACACAGACTTTCTAAGTCAAGAACACTGAGTATACTACATTCTTACAAGATTGAAAAGAATGTGTTTTTGCTTTCATAGAAAGCTACAAGAATTATCTTTCAAAGATAGATATATAAAATGAAGCTTTGATTTTTCTGTAAATCTCACATAGGAAAGATGAGCTTAATGATATAAGGCTCAGTGTATAATTTCTGAGAGAGGATGTAAACAAAAATTGAAGAGCACTTCTCAAAGAAATTTTTCAAAGAATAGATGTGAGTGATTATAGATCAAAGAATATTTTCTGATTTTTGTGTAACTTGTCTACATTAGAGGCTTTGGTATATATAATGAAACTTATAGTCGTTTATAGCTATTGTATTCATTTGAATTTATAGCCGTTTATAGCCGTTGTACTCCATCATTATTAATTTGAATATCTTCTACTTGAACCTTTTGGCCTGCTACTGTGCTGGGCTATTTGAACCTTTCTTTTAGGCTGTTTGAACTTCTGGTTTGGGCACTCTTTTTGGGTTGAAATGAACTCCTAATTTAAGCAAATATTAAATACATTCAAACAATATTTAGGATAAAAGTTTAGGTGAGAAATAATGGGACAAAATAAATTTTGATTCTATTTTTCTCTTTCAAATAAATTAAAACATAAAATCATCAAAATAAATGTTGATTCTATTTTTCTCTTTCAAGTAAATCATCAAAATAAATTTTGATTATATTTTTCTCTTCCAAATAAATTAAAAACATAATTAAATAAATCAGTAAAATAAATAAGTCTAATAACACACCACCAAAATTACTTAAACAATGTGATTTCATGTACAAATTTTTAGTGTACAACACACCAAAATAGTATTGGTGTGCCATAGTTAGACATGAGGTCAATTTTTAAGCTTAAAACTTAAAGAACATTAAAATAATAATAATAATAATTTTTTATTTAACAAAAATTGGTAAAGTATATCTTAATGTGCCCTTTTTTTCATTTTTAATCCTAAACTAGGTTAAGCTATCTTTAAAAAAAAAAAAAAAAACGCAATTTTTGAGTGGAGTTTCATTTTTGGAAAAATTAGGATGCAAGCTGTATATATTTATGTTTCTAGGACATTGAAAGTTTGTTTGTTAGTTAAGGTCTAAATTTTAAATTTTAGAAGTTTAATAAAATCTTGCAATATAAATGGTAAAAAATAGCCTTAGAATGCTAACAAACCCTAGACAAAGTTATTTTCTCGACAAATCTCTCTCTAACGTCGTTATTTTCTTTCTTCATTCTTTCTGTATCATCACTTGTTCTTTCTACCGTTGTTCTCTCTATCGTCAACCACCATTCACCAGCATTGCCCCACCACAGTTCGCTATCGCCCTTTATACTGTCAATCACCATCTACCATAGTTTGCCCCACCGTCATTCAGACGATAGATATGTACTAATTCATATTTCTACTGTCAACTGCCATCTACTGTCATTCACACATCTTTGGTCTAGATCTAGTTGATCTATTTCTGTCTCTCTCCAACATTATAGTTTTTGCCGCATCTATCAATTGTCCTTCAACCTTTACCGGTCTAAACAGTGACAATACAATTTATTTCATAAACTTCTCGAAGCCTTATTAATTAAATTCTCAATTTTAGATTTCTCAAACACAATCTTCATTGCCCGATATTATTTTCACCACCATTAGTCTCATTACAACTACACATTTATTCCAATCATATATGAAATTTCAAGAAAATCAAAGTTAATTAAGGTAATAACTCATTTTTAAAGTAAGTCCATAACTAGTGTTAAGTCAAATTTAGGGCTTTTTATCTTGAGACACACAATCACATTCTAACTACTCAACACATCCATAAGCCACCCCCAATTTCATATTCTCATTTGGAAATCCTAACTTACATTACATGCTTTTAAGAAGGTCTCCTCGAGATGAGGGTTTTGCAATAAGAGATTACCACTCATCTATCTATAAGAAAATATTAAAGAGAAGTAAGGAAGATCCCTACCTCTAGCATGAAGAGGAGAAATACAAAATTTCAACTTCGACCAAAACACAATTTGTTCAGATGAAAAGAAAGTTCTCGACGTGCTCTTCATTTTTATACAAGGAACATGTGGTAGATAATCAAAGAAAGAAGATGAAAATCAAGCTTGAAACCCTCAACAATGGTAGAAAATGAGAAGAAGAGAGAGAAAGGACAAGAGATGATGAAGAAAAGTGAACCAAAAAGTGATTTTTAAACATGCTAAATTCAGACAATTCGCTCGAGCGAACAACACGAACTTCTCGAAGTTCAGACCAAACTAGGCAGACCGCTCGAGTGACCACTCCTGTGCTCGAGTGAACATCGACAACACTCAGAATCTCGGATAGACTTACAAAAATCTTAGGGGCTAGGCAAGACCGCTCAAGGGACCATTCCTTCGCTCGAGCAATGAGAGAAAAAGGAAAAGAAAATAAATTCTGGAGTGCTACAGTCAGAATTCGGTAGAATGTTAAAACAAAAACATGATGATTATACCTTTGATAAATTGCTAGTATCCTTAAATATTGAGGAAAAGTACCGTGAAAAACAAGTTGTGTAACGTCCTAAGAAAAACACAATAAAGACTTAATAACTTCCAATATCATTATCTTGTTTCTAAATCAACAACTCCTATTGTTTAAAGTATACCGAAAATAAAGCCTCAACATTTACATCATCACCAAATCTCTCACATTTGTTTTCATTAACTCAAGAGATTTACAAAAAATATCTCACATGCTGTTATACATTCAACATCCCTAGAATATGAATCTATAGCATGTGGCACAATATGTCAAGTACAAAACAATGCCCTTGAGGGCTACAATTTTCAAGGCTTATGCCCGTTTACACAAAATATTGATTTTCAAACCCAAACATATAAAGTCCTTGGCTTATCAAAATAATTACAACCAAAGGGAAAGAGCCTTGTGCTCTCAAAATACATTCCACGCCTTTAACTTGGCGGAATCACCACATCATTTTCTGCACAACATCCCATAGATTGCCATTCCATTTAATCATTGTCATAATTGATTTTGAACCTTGCATTGGAAAGTTATTGCCTTGAAAAAGAAATTATTTTGTGAAACAAGATCATTTTGATTTGTTTTGGGGTAAATACGTTGGTAAGTCCGAATAAGAGGTGTTGTTGGTATTGATTAAGTTGGCCTAAGTGTCCATGGTGAAAGACCAAAAACAAGCGCGGAGGAGGTACCACGTGCCTTCCGATTACAAACCGATAAAGGAGGGATTGGTAGTGCCTGGTATGCCTACTTGTAGACACCAACCTAGGGATTACCTGAGTCGTATTTACCACTCCTTGAACTACATTAAAGTTATCGAATTATTGTATCTTCAAATTGCATTGTGCAAAAAAGTTTCAAAGGATAGAGATAAATTTGAGCATGACATGGCATATGCATTTATCTCAGGAGACTATATAAAATGTATATACGTTATTATTTTCCTACTAGGCATTGCAAAATATAACAATGCATCAATATAGTTCAATCCCACCACACAATCTTCCATTGTGATCAAATTCTCACATCTCTTATCAATATGACATCATAATATAATTCCAAGAGATAATATAACAATATTAAGATTCATGTATTTTCCACATGTTAAACATCATTTTCTAAACTTGGTTTTCCAAGACAAACCAACAATAAGTTTTAAAATCAATTATTCTCATTTCCTTCATGAAATTCCTCATTTGATACAATTATAGAAATTTCTCCATCATTTCTTCACAAAACAATTCACCAAACATAAATTTCACAATACCTCAACTTTTTCCCAAAACCCCCAAATTCTAGGGTTTTCACCAAAATTAGGTTTTTGTTCCATTTGAAAGGATTTTTCCACAATAACACCCACACTAGAGAACATAGCCCATATTCTCAAAAGCTTAAAAAAAAAAAAGAAAAAAGAAAGAGCAAATCTAATTCTAATATCATCTAGGGTTCATCAACCCAAAATCATGATCCAAACATGAAGAAATACTCCAAACAAGTTTAGACTTGCAAAAACATACATATGGCTCAAAGATTATCCCTACCTCAAGCTTGGAAGAGGAAGGAGATGAAAACCCTAACGTTCAACATTGAAGAAAACTCGATTCAATTAGTGTAAAGGTAGCCCTCGTCGGCCTTCTTCGATTTGTTGTAAAAGGCCCTCTCAGATTCTTGAAGATTTTTGCTAAATCTTATAAAGAAGTACGGATTTAGGTGTGTTTGTGGAGAGAAGGGAGAGAAAAGATGAGTTTAGACAGAGAGAAGTGAAAAAGTGTACAAAACATGTTTTTGACATCAGTTTTAAGGAAAAGAGCACGAAATTTGAGACAGACGCGCCGAAATCCGCACGAGCGGAATTCCAATCCACATAAGCGGATTCTGATGCCTGCACGAGCGGTTTGCTCCAGAGAAAAACCCATAAAATTTTCCAAAATTCGTTCGAGTGGTTTGCAAAATCCATAGGAGCAGTTTTCTACACAGAGAACCTAGAAACCCCTATGAGAATCTACTCGAGCGATTGCCAAATCTGCACAAGCGGTTTTGCCCAGAAACTTAGAAATTGATTTTTGTACTTTGAAACTAGTTTCAATGCCCAAAATCTAGAATTTTTAACCCAAAAATGTTAAGAGAGGGTTAAGTAAGAGTAGAAATGAAATCTCAACGACCCAATACGATAAACAAAATGCCGAAAGTAATGCACACAAACTTACTACTCAATATAAGTCAAGTCCAACACTCGGGACATCGCAGTTAAGTTTTTAAATTCTGATTTTCGAGCTAAGACACATTTTGTAGAAAATTTAAAACCCAAACCTTTTAATTTCAAGAAAAATTATATACCCAAGAATGAGAATAACAATATAATCTTAATAATAAATAAAAAGGCAAAAATATTAGAAAAATAATGCATTGTTGGGTGTGTGGGAAGACTAATCACACTGCTAGAGATTGTTATCATCGAAAAGGTCAACCCCATAACGCCCGTGGTCCTCTAGTAACCTATAAACCACAAGCTAATGTTATGATTGTAAGGCCAGCTCCTTTGGCCCTACTAGTAGGTATTTTGTTTGTGATCATGAGTTAAATATTATTTTTAACTCAAATGATTGGTTTATAGACTCGGGTGCTAATGTTCATGTGTGCGTTGATAAAAATATTTTTTCATGTTATTATCAAGAATTAGGCACAAGAATTGTAAGCATGAGAAATGTGAGCTTGGTCAAGGTACTAGGTAAAAGACAAGTTAGGTTGAAATTGACATCAGGCAATATAATCACATTTGATGGAGTTTTGCATGTTCCTAATATTAGGAAAATTTTAATTAGTACATCTTTGTTAGTTTAGCATGGTTTTAAAGTTGTTTTTGAATCAAATAAAGTTGTAATAACTAAGAAAGGTAACTTTATTGGTAAAGGTTATCTTCATGATGGTTTGTTTAGTCTTAATGTTATGGATTTTGATTTAAATAAAATTGCATGTTATTCTTTCTCTACTTCTTCTATTGCTAATGTAGAAAGTTCCAATACTTGGCATGGTAGACTTGGGTATGTAAATTTGAACACTATTAAAAGAATGATGAGTTTATAATTAATTTCAAAATCTGTAATTAATTTAAAGGAAAGATGTCAAGTATGTGTACAAGCTAAACAAACTAAAAAACATTTTAAATCTGTTAAAAAAGACATATCTTTGTTACAACTTATACATAATGATACATGTGACCTCAACAATGTGTTAACTCGTGGTAGAAAAAGATATTTTATTACATTTATTGATAATTTTTCTAAATAATGCTATGTGTATTTAATAAGTCACAAAAGTGAATTATTTGATAAATTTAAAATATATAAAGCTCATGTAGAAAATCAATTAGAAAAGAAAATAAAAGTCTTAAGGTCTGATAGAGGAAACAAGTCTGCACCAATAGAAATGGAAGAGTTTTGTGAACAAGATAGAATTATTCACCAACGGTCTCCATCGTATTCACCACAATCTAATGGAGTAGCAGAACGTAAAAATTGAACATTGCAACATATAATAAATGCTATGTTAGCTAGTTTCGATTTACCTACTAATTTATGGGGTGAAATTTTATATTCTGCTTGTCATATATTAAATAAAGTGCCTTAACAAAATTCAAAAAAAAAAAAAAACACTTTATGAGATTTGCAAAAATCAAAAACCCAATTTAAAATATTTCAAAGTGTGAGGGTGTTCGGCTAAAGTTTTAATACCAATTACTAAGGAAAGAAAATTAGGACCGAAAACTGTTGATTGTGTATTTATTGGGTATGCCTTAAATAGTGTTGGTTATAGATTCTTAGTAATTAATTCTAAAAATTCTAAAATTCCTAATAATACTATAATGGAGTTAAAAGAAGTTGTATTTTTTGAAAATGTATTTCCTATCAAAGATAAGTTATCTAAATCAATTGGTGAAAATTCTACGTCTAATAGTAGTATAAAAAATCAACTAGGAACTGAACTAAGAATAAGTAAAAGAGGAAGAATAGAAAAGAATATTCATAATGACCTTCTTACTTATTTAGTTGAAAATGATCCTAGAACATAAAATGAAGTTATGACATCGGTGAATGCTACATTTTGGAAAGATGCTATAAATAGTGAAATGGATTCTATTATGACTAATAATAACTAATCTTCCACCAGGTTGTAATATAATAGGTTGTAAATGGATATTCATAAAAAAAGAAAAAAAAAATTAAGAATGGATTGAACTATAGAAAAATTTAAAGCTAGATTTGTAGCCAAGGGGTTTAAACAAAAAGAAGGGATAGATTTATTTGATACATATTCTCTGATAACTCGTATAACCATTACAAGGGTCTTAATAACTATTGCCTCAATTTATAAATTAGATATACACCACATGGATGTCAAAGCAACGTTTTTAAATGAAGAAATTTATGTGAATCAACTCGAAGGTTTTGTAGCTCCTAGACAAGAAAGAAATGTATGTAAACTTGTAAAGTCTCTTTATGGATTAAAACAAGTTTCAAACCAATGGCATGAAAAGTTTGATAAAGTAATTCTTTTTAATGGGTTTAATATCAATGATTCTAATAAATGTTAATATATCAAAAAAAAATTTATGGAGCTTGTGTTATTCTTTGTTTATATGTTGATGATATTCTTATTTTTGGTAGTGATTTGGTTGTTATTAATGATACTAAGAATTTCTTATCTAGCGAATTTGATATGAAGGATTTAGGCCCAGCTAATGTTATATTGGGTATAAAATTAATTAAAAGTGATAAAGGAATTGTTTTGTCACAAGAACATTATGTTAACCAATTGCTAAAGAAATTTAATTATTGTGTTGCGATAGTTGTATCTATTCCATTTGATTCTAATATTCGCTTAAAGAAAAATATAGGTGAAAGTATTTCTCAACATAAATATGCTCAAATAATAGGATCTTTGATGTATCTATCTAATTGCACAAGACTTGATATTTCTTTAGGTGTTTGTAAACTAAGTCGTTATACTATTAATTGTAGTTTAGAACATTGGAATGCAATTAAAAGAATTTTTAAACACCTTAAAGGTACAATAAATTATGGAATTCATTTTTGTGGGTTTCCTGTTGTGCTAGAAGGATTTAGTGATGCTAATTGGATAACTGAATCTGATGAAACTAAAGCAACTAGTGGTTATGTGTTTACTTTAGGTGGTGGTGCAATAGATTGGAAATCTTCTAAACAAACTGTTATATCTAGATCTACCATGGAAGTACAACTCATTGCCTTAGATTTGACTTGTACTAAAGCCAAATGGCTAAGGAATTTATTGTTTGATTTACCATTATCTGATAATCTTATACATGTTGTCTCTATTCATTGTGATAATCAAGCTACAATTGCTAAAGCAAAAAATGTAAATTTAAATGAGAAAAATAGGCATATTAGAATAAGATTTAATTCTATTAAAGAGTTATTACCTCAAGGTGTTGTAGCACTTGATTTTGTGAGGCCTGAAAAGAATATAGTAGACGATTTTACTAAATGATTAGCATGCAGGCTAGTCATTGAATCATCAAGGGAAATGAGACTGAAACCCATAAATTAGTCATCGCAATGGATACCTAACCGTTGTGATTGGAGATCCCATGAATAATGTTCAATAAGTGATAATGAAGTTGATGTATAGCGAATCTGGTTTAGACTCGACCCATTTGATGTTTTGGATCTAGGTTTATTGTCGTATATGGGCATTCTGGTCTTGTTTCCCCTTACTTTTCTTTGAGTTTGGCTTTTGAGTTGTGTTGGTTGTGTTGGTTGTGTTTGAAACAGGTTGGTAGCTTGTTTTTCAAACGGTTGTTGCCCAGAATTTTGTTGCTTTGATCAAGCAACACTTCTTGCGTTCGAGCGTACTTTGTGAACCTTCAGTACTTTTAGAAATACTAGGAGTTTGTATTCTTTACGCAAGCGAAGTTTCTTGCGCTCGAGCGACGGTCTTCTATTTGTAAAAGTACTGGGAGTTAGTATTCTGCACTCAAGCTAGGTTTTTTGCGCTCAAACAGTGTAATTTATTGTGTCTGGTTGCTTGAGCGACACATCTTGTGCTCGAGCGAACTGTGCGTATATCAGTTCGTAACATCACCTTTTTAAGTTACTTTTTCATCTCTCTCTCTCTCTAAACATTTCAAAACTCTATTTTCTTTCACTCTCTCTCTCTCTAAAACTCAACTATCTCCCTCAAATACACTTAGATCCGTCGATCTTTTCACATGTGTACCTTTGTTAAAAAGGTAGAGCTTGGCGAGGGCTTCGTTCTAACCGGAGCAAAGTTGGTTTTTGGCGTCTTTAGGTTTCCCTCTTTCTGTCTCTCTCGTGTTCTAGCCTGAGGTAGGGATACTTTCCACACTTTTTATGAGTTTTAACTTTGTTATTTCTGAACAATATTAAGATTTTAGAAGATTTGGAACAATCTAGGGTTTTGGGAGGAAAAAAAAATATCAAAGAGGGTTTTTCATATGGATCCTTGAAAATGATTTTGATATGGAAGAAAATGTTGAGTTGGGAACAAGTAGTTGATTTTGATATTTGGGATTGATTTTGGAAAGGAAATAGATTTCCCCCTAAATGCCTCAAATGTTGATTTTATATAAATTATGAGATTGACATTAAAATTATGAAATTGAATTGATGTTGATGAGGATTGTGAAATTAGATATGTATTATCACTCACCTCTTGAAAATTTGTAGAGTTTATCTTTATTAATAATTGTTTATCTGTTTAGAAATATCTGTTTTAGGTTATCGGTGGAGGATAGCTATGAGTGTTATAGAAATTGCATGTGAATTAGGAGAATTGAGCATTATCTCATGCTTATGCATTGGAATGTTTATCGTTTTGAGAAAATGGGTGAATTTGGGAAACATGTATTGTAATGACGAAATAAGTTGGTGTGAGTGTCCATGGTGAAAGTGCTAAAAACCGCGTGTATACATGGGTGCCGATCCCGCGGACAAAATTTCCATGAAATGGAAATAGTAGTGCTTATATAGCCAACGTTTACATGAGTCTCGGTTTACGTTTTCCTTCGGACGAAATTTTTGGGAAAGGTTGTATTGTTTTGAAATTCCCAAATTGTGATTCACTGCCCTATTTTCTATTGTAAAGGAAATGATTTATGAACCATGATATTAACTTGGCATTGCATGGTTTTGGAAAGAGACACAAAATGTTTTCGTACGAGCATTATATATGCATTCAGCTTTGTTAGGATTCATACATTGTGATGAATTATTTCTACTGGGCTTTGGCTCACCTTATATTGATGATATGCCTCCACCAAGGCAATAGCTTGGGAGGACTTGGAGCGAGTGCTTCTTTTATGTATTTACTATATTTATTTTTGTACAAGCCAAGAGCTTTAACTGTATTAGACTTAAGTTCATTTTTGTTGTCACCAAGTATCGTCTTGGGAAGATATAAGCCTTTAGGGCATTTCTTATTTGTCTAACTTTCTTCTTGTCTTTCTATTATATCACTCATTTGTAAAGCTTAATTGTAAATCAATAAAAGATAACTACTTTGTCATTGTGACCACTTTTTGATGATGAGTATGGGTTATAGTAATTATTCCAGGGCGTTACATGATGGGTGACATGGAGGAGCACTAAAATATTAGAGAAAAATTCCATGGTCCTATTCCTATGGTGATAGTGCTCACTATTGTGACGGGTTTTAGGAAGAGCTTAGCTCTGAATGTGTCCAAGGTAGGATTTCTACAAGGTGTTGGTCACAAATCACATTTAGAGGTACACTTGTATAAGTGTGGTAGTGGGGTTGCTGTTGTGGGAAATCGAGTTTCTCCCTAAAGACACTTATAGAAACAAGATATGTGAGCATGATCGTTTAATGCGCAAAACTATTCCAGAACCATGATAATTGCCCATTGTATGTGTGGTAAGTCTATGTTTGATCACAAGGACCTAGTTCAAGACTTTATTCACTATAGTTTCTTCAAACTAAAACATACAACCACTAAGTGAAAGTTCAAGTCTAGAAGACATACACCCATTGTGCAGTAAAAACACTCTTTTCAATTTTAAATTATGTAGGGGATTTGATTTATTTTATTTGATATTTGTATCTTTTTAGGAATAAATTTATAGCGTTATATTAGTTTCCTACTCTTTTGGGTTATCCCACAATATCTCATAAATATCTAATTTATTGTTATTTAATTGTGCATATAATAAGACTTCAACGTTGTTTCAAAACACACATACACAAAAAAAAGTCTTTCTTCTCCTCTTCTTCTCCTCTATTCTTTTCTTTGTGAGTTTACTATATTGAGTTTACAAGTGAGTGTTTGGCAATTCAAGGTTCGTGAAATTCACTTTGTTGCAAACAAGTGATTTCAAAGGTCGTTGTATCTTAGAGGACGAATACCATTTAACTTGATGCAAAAGAGGGTGCATCGTTCCTAAAAAGAGCGCAATCTATGTGCCTCAATCATCATACATGCTTTTCTATATATATATTTTTTCTAATAATAATATTTATTTGTTATTTTTGGTTTATTATTAGTTTGGTATTTTTATTTGACAGTAAATCCTATTTAATTTTTCCTAACATATTGTAGCTAAGATCTTCATAACCTAATCCGGCTAGTAGCTATCCAAAAAAATCCACTAACTCTTTTTTTTTTTTTTTTTTTCTTCTTCTTTTGAACATAGGAAATCTTTATAACCAAAACTAAGAAGCTGCCAATAAACAAAGCAGAGGAGAAAGAGGGCTAGACACCCAATCTAAGGGGAGCTAATCATGAAGGCACGCCTGTGCAACCCAATGTGCCACTTTGTTCAAAGCCCTGGGCCTTCACTTGAAAGGAGAACCTACCCTAGATCGCCAAAAGCTTGATGTCACTAAGAATTGCTCCAAATTCCCATGGAGGAACCGTTTCAGTAACACAAAGATGAATCACAGCTTTGTTATCCGCTTCAACCAGAACATCCAACAGATTGAGCTAGTGGGCAAGAAGACAGGCCAAATGAAAAGCCTGAGCCTTCCCTTGGAAAGGGGAAGAAATACACAACTTCTTTGTTAGGTCATCTACCAGATGACCATTCTCATCCCTTAGCACTGTCACAACTGCTGCTCGAGAAGAGCCTTTTAGAACTGCCACATCACAATTTACTTTGTAAACCCCACGGGCAAGAGGTCCCCATCTATCCGTTGCAGCAGCGATCTGTGTAGGTTGCCGAGGATGACCCTCAACTTGAAGGGAGACCACCGCTTCATATTTCGCCATAGCCACTCTAGCTCGATCTAGAGTTGAGGAGGGCTCAACAGGGGGATGATTGATAACAAAATTGTTACGTACCTTCCAAATATACCAGCCAATCCACGCCACCGTACTGAAGAAAAAATTGCGGTCCTCATCATTCCCAAGGATGTCCATCATATCACTAGACCACTGCAGTACCGAGTGAATTGCATCCCATTCTACTCTATAGTTGAGAATGCTACCAAACCAAACTAGATGGACCCACTCACAGCCAAAGAGAACATGTTCCGCCGTTTCCGGTGCTGCATGACAAAGTTGGCATGTTGGTGAATAAACACACTTTCTTCTAAACAAATTCTCCCTCGATGCAAGCATATTTCGACACACCCACCACCAAAAGTAACGAATTTTTTTGGGGAACCTTCAACCTCCAAATTTGCTTCCAAAACGAGCTTGAGACCTGAAATGGAGAAGATGGAGTGTGGCTAGCAGACCCAGAATTTCCTGACTTGGCAACATGATACCTAGATTTCACTGTATAATGACCTGTCAATTCAAAATGCCAGATAAGAGAGTCTTCGTTTGGAGCTAGCGAGATGGGAATAAAGCTGATTGCTTGAACTTCAGGCTCCGACACTTCAATGCGCAATAAGTTCAAATTCCAACTTTTATGAATAGTATCAACAATATCCTCAACTTTAACTACCACAGTCCAATCGGGTTTAAATGAAGAAATTTTGAAATGTGGCAGACCAAGAACCCAACAGTCCTCCCAAAACAAAGCATTCAAGCCACTATTAATTTGCCACCTGATTCCTTGTTATAAGAGTTGGCACCCTTAAACAAGACTGGCCCATCCCCATGAAGCCCGTCTACCTTTAGTAGTGTGCATAAAGTCTGTGTGGGGAAAATAAATTCCTTTCAATATGCGAGCACAAAATGAATAAGGGTATTTCACCAATCGCCATCCCTGACATGTAGGAAGTGCTGAATTAAACACTTGAAAATCTCGGAATCCAAGCCCTTCTTAAAACTTTGACATAGCCAACTGACTCCAAGAGATCCAATGAATGCCCTTATTGTCTGGGTCTCCTACCCACCAAAGTTGCTTATGTTGAAATTGAGTTTTGCACAGAACTTTTTAGAAAAAGCAAAACACGCCATGGCGTAGGATGGGATAGCTTGAACCACGACTTTGATCAGAATTTCTCTTCCAGCTTGTGACAATAATTTTTATTTCCATCCTTGGAGCTTGGAGATAACTTTCTCAATTATGAACTCAAAAGCTGCTGTTTTAGATCGTCCCTAGAAAGAAGGCAAGCCCAAATACTTCGCATTAGGAGAAGAAATTTTTAAGCCAGGGAGAGCACAGATAGAATCATAGACAGTCGGGGCAATATTTGGCCAAAACTGCACATTGGATTTATTAAAGTTTACCATTTGACCTGAAGCCTCGCAATACACCTTCAAGAGATCCAAGATTTTTTGACATTCCATGTCCTCAGCTTTCAAGAATAGCAACATATCATCGGCGAAGAACAAATGCAATATGGTAGGGCAAAGCCTTGTAATCTTGAAACCAGAAATCTTTCTATTCCGCAAGCTCTGAGTAATAAGCTTGGACAAAACATCGGCCACGATGATGAAGGGGTATGGGGAGAGAGGATCACCTTGACAGAGGCCCCGAGATAGGACAAAAGAGGCCCTTCTCTCTCCATTGGAAAAAATAGAGAAGCAAATCGTGGAGACACATTCCACGACCCAATTAGCCCACTTCAAGTCGAGGCCCAATTTTCTCAAAACCATGTCCAGGAAATCCCATTTGATTCTGTCATAAGCCTTATCAAAATCAAGCTTGATAGCCATTTGACCAATTGACCCTAACTTACGGAGTTTGAGCAAATAAAAATCTTCATGGCCTACTATGACATTATCCTGGATGAGCCTCTCGGATACAAAAGCGGACTGGTTTGGGGAAATCAAAAGCTTCAAAATTCCTTTGAGACCATTAGCAAGGAGTTTTGTAATAATCTTAAGAATGAAGTTGCACAAACTGATGGGTCAAAATTGCGATAAAGTAATAGGGTTACTGACCTTAGGAATCAATACCAGGTTGGTTTGATTGAGTTCTCTGAGTAGATAACCACCATTGAAGAAACTGCGCACCGCGGCACAAACATTCCCCCCCCACTTCATCCCCAATAATTCTAGTAGAAAAAACCAGGGAAACCGTCTGGCCCTGGGGCTTTAATAGCCCCCAATTGAAAGGTTGCCAATTTGATTTCCTAATCACAAACTTGACGAGTCAGGTTACGGTTCATCTTCGCAGAAACAACGGGATCCACTACAGAAAAAGCTACAGAACAGTCCCTACTGCCATTGCTAGTAAATAGGGATGAAAAATAGCCAAAGAAATGTTGATTGATTTTCGAATCTAAGCTCAGCCAAATGCCTTCTGCATTGTGTAATTGAAGAATTTGGTTCTTTTGATGTTGAATCAAAGAGGCATGGAAAAAACTCGAATTTCTGTCCCCAAAATTGAGCCAGTGCTTGCGAGAACACTGATGGAGGAACATCTCTTCCCTAGATAACGCAAGCTCAAGGTTAGATTTGAGCTAGTCTTGTAGTTGGAAATTCTCATCAGAACAAGGTTGCGCCTGAAGGGTGGATAATTGAGATTTTAGCAAAGCGATTTGAATTTTATTATTGCCAAAATTGTCCTTACTCCAGAATTTTAGTCCTTCTCGACAAGCTTTGAGCTTCCTTGCCAGCCGAAACATTGGAGATCCCATAAACTAGCCTTTCCAATTTTTATGAATGATTTCCACACAATCTAGGCTAGTTGACCACATGATCTCAAATTTGAACAACCTCGGAACTCTTTTAAGAGGAAGATTGCAGTTTAGAATCAGAGGCCAATGGTCAGACCTTACTTGAATCTAATGAAAAACCTGGGCACACAGATATAAGGTTCTCCAGTCTGCTGTTGCAACCGCTCGGTCTAGCCTCTTTCGAATGTTAAGGCTTTCGCGTTGATTATTAGACCAAGTAAAGGGGGGACCATTGAACTCCAAATCCATGACAGCGCAATCTAAAAGCAGCTCAAGGAAAGACTGGATTTGACTCATTCTACAAGATGCACCCCCTTATTTTTCTATGCGAGCACTAATCTCATTAAAGTCGCCTATGCACAGCCCTGGATAGTGACTATCAGACATTAGGCTTCAAAACTGAACCCAAAAACTTCTCCAAACCGACCTTTGTGAAGGAGCATGAATAAAATTGGTAACCCAACTGATAGGGCTATTTGGCGAGGTAATCAGTCCACGAATCAGATAAGTAGATTTAAGCTGAATATCCAGAACAATGTCGTTAGTCCACCATACAGCCAAACCTCCTGAAGCTCCCACTGGGTCAACATAAGAAGAATGGGAGAACCGTAAACGTCTTCTAATATTGTCCAAAATCAATGACCTATTCTTCGTCTCCATAAGAAACACCACTTGAGGACGATGGGTTGCTACCAACCCTCGGAGGATCTGGACTGTCAGGGTTCGCCCCAACCCCTGACAGTTCCAGCTAATGATCATCATGGAGGTTGTGGCTATTGAAGGCCAGCCACCAAAGTCCATTTTTCTAACTCATGACTTTCAGTAGAGAGTGAACTGGGTACTTGAGAGCAATCTTCAAGATTAGAGGGGAGAGAGGGTGCTTGAGATAAAGTAGGGAATTGCTCTAGCGATGATTGTAGATCTGCCACCACTTCGACATCAACAAGAGTTGCCTGCCCCAATTTACCTCTGCCCCAAGCAAACCTCACTCCTTTCCTTCTATGATTCTGCTTGGCAAAAGAGAGCAACTGCGAAAAGACTGGAGAGAATTCGAGAGTTGGAATTGGAATATTTGTTAGGGCACCTTTAAGTAGTTTGGGACTTCTCTCTGGGAGCTTCTCGTTTGTTGAAGCCTTGCGTTTGATGGACAAATTATTGAACACCGTTGAGATGCATTCATCCATAACTATATATGATTTTTAAATCTCGTCGAGTTGGACTTGAGGTTGGGCTGATTTCCTCTATACTAATTAGGCTAGGAAAACAATTGGGAGAAGTCGGTTTGCGGCCTGAAATCATTCTGTAGTCTAACGGCTCTGTGACAAAATAATGGGGCCCAGATGAAATTGATGGCCCAAACAAGTTCTTAACCAAGCCCATAGCCTTGTAGCCCACCTGCTCTAGGTCCAACCCACTCTTTTTAGGGCCACCCATAGAGTCCAAAGAGTCCACACTTTTTTACCCGAGCTCATAGTTGGAGTGGCATGGTGATCTATATTGTCCCTCCCCTAGTCCCTAACCTCCACAAATCCCACTACGTGGGTAGTACACTGTTCCATGGATCGTGCGCCACCACTCCGCTCAGGGCTCAAACTGGTACTATGTGTACCCTGCTCTCGCAGCTCAAGCTCACGCACCGACAATGGTTCTGGGTCAGGCCGTTGGAACTGTGGTTGATGCAAGGACATCTTTACCCTTTCTTCCAGCTCATCCACTTGCTTCTTGTAGTGCTCCACAGGCAAACCAATGCTCCTAGCCATACCAGTTCTCAGTTCCGATCCATAACCAGACCTCTTCCCAGTTTCCCTTATGACAAATTTACATACATTCCGATCATGACCAATTTTGCCACAGTCAAAACAGAAATTAGAGAGCTTCTCTATCTTAAGGAAAACCCAATGATTTTGGGTGTCGCTCGGAGATTGTCCACCGCTATGAAGATAGAATCCACGAGGCAGTGGTTTAGAGATGTCCAGTTCAACCTTTATCCGGAGAAAATTCCAGTAAAGGAGAAGGCCCTCATAATGAGCCTCAACTCTGATAAGTCGCCCTAATTTCCTAGCAATGATTTCGCCTTTAGCCTTAGTCAGCTTTTCCAAAGGAAGCCCATGCACTTGAATCCAGAATGGACACTAGGTGAACACCATTTCCGACATCGGAGTTCCTCTTTCCAAGGGTTGGATAATAAGGAGGTGACCCATAATGGACCAAAGAGCCTCTTGAAGAACCCACCGACGATCCTCAGCATCATCAAAAGTGAATAAGAACAAGTTATCATTCCACGAGGCAATCAAGAAAGAGACCCTCGCCTTCCAAGCACCATGTAAAATGGAGGAAACTGCTTGCTTGTTAAGTTGCTTAGAGGCCAGAACCTTGCCTATCAAACACCGGCAGGAGACATCTTTAGTTATATCAGGCCCATCCTCAAGTTGAATGAAGTCCAAAGTATCAGACGTCAAATCCATTGATGTGTCCATTGATAACCTTGACTGCCAAAAGAGATCAGATCCCCAAGAATGGATGATATGGAGGAGGAGAAAGAACGAAAGAAGTTTGGGAAAGAGATTGGTGCTAAAGACAGAGACGCTCTCACCGGCGCTAAGTTAGGGTAAAGAAACAAGGATAAAGATGCAAAATTGGGATTTTCCCAGAGAAATCTACCCTAGGGCAGAGAGCCTCCCTGTAGACGTCCCCGAACATCTCGAGAGGTAAATCCTGTTTTGTTCATTGGGCTCACTACAGTTGAGGACTCAAATGTCACGGTCCTGTATCTAATCTCGCAGAGTGCAATGCAAGACTGATGAATCATCAAAGAGTCCAAATCTGGCAAATCATTTTGGAAAACAGATTTTTAGAAAGAAGTGCCAAACATGGACTGCTTTGCCAGATACAGAGTCGCTACCTAAATATTTTATTTTGGGGGAATTTAGGAAACCCTGACTCGTGCCGAAGGCCACGTGTCCATCATCACCAAAGTTGCCTCGGCTCGGGAACTTGGGTACGATTGGGGAAGGTCACTTCGTGAGCACCCCCGCTCGCTCGATCAAAGATCGGCCTCTACTAACCATGATATCGAGTTTTGAAAACATTATGCATTCTTATTCCGGTTATTAGCCTAGATTTACTACGTGATGCGCACACCATACAAGTATAGACTAGATCGCCTGAATTGGAACAACACATCTCATGTTTGTTTATTTTGAAAATGGTTTGATGACGCTACCCGCAAGTAGGCTAAGACGTGGATTTGCCACCCTCGGGTGGGCTTAGAAAACGTGATGGTTTGCCACTCTCAAGTGGGCTTAAAACTCACAGTCAATGCATTATTCCAATTCAGATAATTCAACCTTCACCCAGAGACATTCAGGCAGGTATATCACATAAGTACATAGCCTCATGGTAAGCATGCTATCATGGCAGTCACTCACACACATGCAAGGATGCTAAAGCATAAACACTTACCGAGTACTCCAAGCCAAAACGGAAGCTATGTTAGAAATCCATGCATGATCCTAACTATGCTGAAATGCCTAATGCAACACATGCAGGAATGCAACTACAATAGGCTCGGCTATTCTAAAGATGACATGTGAAATGCTACAACTAACAAGTATTCAACTCGGAATTGAAATACAATGCAGTTAGTATGATGTGCCGAGCCCAGTGCATGCAAGACAGATAAATGGATGCAAACATGAGAGCATAAGTATGCTAATTGAAACATGCCCTAAACTAACCATCATAAGCTGGTAAATAAAAGGGAGAAAAACGTGGGGTTGGAAGACATACATCGCACACACGCACACTTGTTACAACAATTGGCTCTCTCTCGGAGGGTCTGAATAAATAATACAGTCCGAATGAATAATTAACTACTCTAGCTAATTAAATATTACAAAAACCCTAATTAATTAACAAATTAACTAGGAAAGCGAATAAACTAGCATGCAATACTACAAGTAATGGACTGCCTCAGCTTTGTTCTGACTGATGAAAGATACATGCATGCTCGAGTCGCCTTGTCGGTAAATTCCATCCCGATGCCTCGCCTCACCTTTGTTTGTAATTGATCTCAGAAACTTGCAAAAAGCTCCAGAAGGCTAAAACTCCACCTTGGGAAGGCCACCGACCAATTATTAGCATGGGAGACCACCTGCCGACCACCCTTTGTAGTGGAGACCAAAGAGGGTGGTCGGCCTGCCAGAAAATCTGGTCGGCCGACAAGTTTCCACCTCTGGTTTTTGGTTTTTTCTGCAACAAAGGCAAAAGAGAGAAAAGGCAATGTATTTTCAACAAATGTGTGCATGACCACTCTCCCTATCATTGCACAAGCTCTAGGAGTGTAGTCCTCGATCCTCGTGCCACCAATCACGCATCTCGATGCATGATGGCCGAGAAGTCGAATTGCACGACTCGATGTGAAATGAATGCACATATAAGCAAGTAAAGCCAACAACTCTATCATGGACAGTCAAGAGTGTCGGCGATCGAGAATCGAGGCACGTTTCGTCACTTGGAGTACGAAACGTCCCTCGTTTCCCGTGTTCAGACTAAACCCTACTCCAAACACAAAGCAATGAGATGGCATACACAATGCGACTAACATGCAACCTAGCATGCGTAATGGTATGGGCTAAAATGGCATACACAATGCACGTGACATAACATGGCATACACAATGCACTTGCGAAGACTATCATGCACACATGAACTAAATGGCATATACAAATGCAAGATGGACTTACACCAATATGAGTGGACCTCAGCCACACTCACATCAGTGGCCATATGATGGAAATGAGACAACCGAAATACATGCAAACATGCACGGATGCAAAGGACCGATCCTAAGGCACAACATGCAACTCTAACTAAGCATGGCAAAGGATGAAGTATGGCATGCAAACACATATTTTCCAGCTCTGAAACATAATGTACAATGGTCCCGAATCATGCAAATATGTCGCACGATGCATGCAAGATGGCTTGAATACCGAAATTAGTGAAGCAGGTTACACTAGAGGTACACAAAGCAATGTACAAATGGCAAAACCCGCCTCAAACAGACCCTAGGCAAGTCTAAAACAGTGGGAAAATGGCCCAAAATGATGACTCAACATACAAAGAAACGGAGCTCATGCAATGGTCCGAAAACGTGGCATATATGCACAACTCTCAAATACGTTTAAAGAGTGGGAATCATGGGAATATGGCATTCATATAAGCTTTGAAATACGATGTATAATGACCGCAAAGCATGAAAACACCTCAGTATATGCATGCAATAGACCTCAAATCTCAAAGCTAGGCATGGATATTGAACTACAAGCATGCAAAACAAGCATTATTTGACCATGAGACCCAAAAACAGAGTTAAAGCAGTCCAAAACATGCACAAAATTAGTTTAAGGCATGGCCAAAAGGTGCTAAGAAAGATGGCCAAACACCATGCCAAACAAGCCAGTGAACCATGATTTGCACTACAACTATATGAAGCACATGAGAGGTCACCAAACCAGCCAAAAACAGAAGTATGCCATGCCAAATAATGCCCAAAAACCCACTGAAACTCAGTCAATGCATGCAAGAATGACGTGTCCCTTTGAAAGGCCAATAAGGGGGTTATTCTACACATGCATAATAGACATTCAACATGGAAAAACCACCTCTGGATAGAGGTTATGATGGCCCTAAAACTCACTAAAATGGGCCTGAAATGAGTCTAGGAAGCATGCAAATAAAGGCCCCTTTGAAAGGCCTTGAAGAGGATTACTCTACACATGCATAATAGACGTTCAACATGGCAAAAAAAACTCTGGACAGAGTTCATGCAGGTCACAAAACTCACAAAAAGTGGCCTGAAATATGGCTTTGAAACATGCAAATAGGGGCCCCTTTGTAAGGCCAACAAAGCTAGTAAACAAAACAAGGGGTGAGAGGGTCACCCCTCTCTGATTTTGATGCTCAAAAACACATAATAACCACTGAAAATCCGCTGCATTTTAGTGGTCAAAAGGGCCAACAAAGCTCACAACAAAGGCCCTAATGCATGGCCTAAAACAAGAGGAAATGAAGCATGCAAGGGGGTAGATGACCCCCAATAGAAAAATAGTCTTAAACAAACATGTTTAGAAGCTCAAAACAAGACGTTTTTCAGTTTATGACAAAGCCTAAATATGCTAGCAAGTATGGCTAAAGTAAGGAGCAACATAAAGACCAAAAGAGGGAATGAGAGTGTTACCCTTGTAGCCAAGAAAGATAGCAAGCTCTTGACCAAGAAACCAACTCCTCAAGCTCTAAAAACAAGCTCCAAGGACCTCAGGTTGGTGTTGGAGGTGTTGGGCTAAGAGGTAGTGTGAAAAGGGGCAAGAACTTGGCTCTTTTTTAGGGCAAAATATAGAGACAAGAGGGAGATATGTGTGTGTGTGCTCCAGCAATTCTTCAGCCCTTGCAAAGGAAGGGAGGCCCTTCCTTTATAGAGAAGAGAGGCTAAAGCTTCTCTTGGAAGCTTAAAACCAAGAATGAACATCCTCCATTGTATGGAGGATGGTGCAAATGCCTCCCAGCTAGCACAGCTGGATAGCATTCGGGGAGACAAAAAAGCAGAAGGCTGGTCGACCAGTTCAGGTGGTCGGCCGACCACCCCCCATGGTCGGCCGACCAGGTTCAAAAGGGTCAAGCTGAAAAGGTGGTCGGCCTACCCATATTGGTGGTCTCCCAGGTGAATGCAACTCAATGGTGGTATGGGAGACCAGAAAATGTGGCTCAAAAGTGAGGGAGACCACCTACCTGTCAAGAAAATCGGCCGACCGGGGAAAGGTGGTCTCCAAGAAGAAAAGGTGGTCTCCCACCCTACTACCACCTTTCTAACAATGAAACTAAGGTCCATACCAAAAATGAAGCCACACCGATGCGAAACGAAGGTTTGGAGGCCAAAACGCGCAGCCGGGGGCGCCGAAAACTGACTATTAAGCATCGAAAATGGCGTGCAACCACGAAGGTGGTCTCCCGGGCCACAGTGTTCCTCTAAGGAGAGAAAACAAGGTGTGTGCCAAAAACCGGAGCAAACGGAGGAAGTTAAGCAGTCCCGAACCAAGGCACACGGCCGACGGCTCCGAAAACCATAAATTGGTCTCCAAACGGGAAAAATGGCCTACGACCACTGAGAGATGGTCTACGAGACCTCTCCCTCCCTTTAGGAAGAGAAAATAAAGAAAATAGGACCTGATTTGCAAACTGAGGCAAGGCACAAAAAGGTTCCGAAGCCCGGAGGCAAGGCTCTCAGCCGAGACTCCGTGACCTCAGAACGAGCACAACATGCGCAATCACCGAGCGCTCAATCGATGACGCCTAAGTCTTAAGGTCAATCAAAAATGGGGTGTCTACAGTTGCCCCTCTTTGACAGAACTTTAAAGTCATAACAATGACGGGAGTGAATGTCAAAGCCCAGAGACGACCCATTTTTGACAAGGCCGAAGACTTAGACAAAGCATACAAGCTATAGATAAAAGATATGCGTCCGAGGGTTAGGGCAAAATGCAAGAACAATGCACAAAGCCGAGCATAACTTATGATCACGCAAAGAAAGCTGTAATGAAGCATAACATGCAACAGTTTTAAGCAAGCATACACAAATCTAATTATATTACATGCAGAAAGGGTGTAAGAAGATTATGCAATCTTAGCGAGCATGTGCGATAGATACACAAAAGTGGGCGAGGTGTGATAGATACACAGAGTGAGTAAGCATGTGCGATAGATACACAAAGCGAGTGTAGTGATAGATACACTAAAGTGAACATGTGATAGATACACAAAGCGTGCGTGTGATGGATACACAAAGTAAACGTGTGATGGATACACAAAGCGAGCGTGTGATAGATACACAAAGGGTGAACACAAAGTGTGATAGATGCACATAGTGAACAAAGTGTGATGGATACTCAAAACGTAAACACAAAGTGTGATAGATGCACTAAGTAAAGTGTGATGGATACACAAAAGGTGAACAGAAAGTGTGATAGATGCACTAAGTGAACAAGTGTGATGGATACACAAAAGGTGAACAGGAAGTGTGATAGATGCACTAAGTGAACAAGTGTGATGGATATACAAAAGGTGAACACGAAGTGTGATAGATATACTAAAGGTGAACACGAAGTGTGATAGATGCACTAAGTGAACAAGTGTGATGGATACACTAAAGGTGAAAGTGTGATAGATGCACTATGTGAACAGAGTATGACAGATATACTAAAGGTGAACACGAAGTGTGATAGATGTACTAAGTGAACAAGTGTGATGGATACACAAAAGGTAAACACGAAGTGCGATAGATGCACTTAGTGAATAAGTATGACAGATACACTAAAAATGAACACAAAGTGTGATAGATGCACTATGTGAACAGAGTATGATAGATATACTAAAGGTGAACACAAAATGTGATAGATGCACTATGTGGACAGAGCGTGATAGATATACTAAAGGTGAACACAAAGTGTGATAGATGCACTATGTGAACAGAGTATGATAGATATACTAAAAATGAACACAAAGTGTGATAGATGCACTATGTGAACAGAGTATGATGGATATACTAAAGGTGAACACAAAGTGTGATAGATGCACTATGTGAACAGAGCATGATAAATATACTAAAAATGAACACAAAGTGTAATAGATGCACTATGTGAACAGAGTATGATAGATATACTAAAAATGAACACAAAGTGTGATAGATGCACTATGTGAACAGAGTATGATAGATATACTGAAGCAAATGAAGTGTGTTAGATACACCAAAGCAAATGAAGTGTGTTAGATACACTGAGTGAACGAAGTGTGATTGATACACTAAAGAAAATGAAATGTGATTGATACACTAAAGCAAATAAAGTGTGATTGAAACACCAAATGAGCACAGTGTGATAGATACACAAAGTAAAACATGTGTGATAGATACACAATATATGAACAAAGTGTGATAGATACACTAAATAAAGCAGTCTTAAACGGAACTTCTTTGAATGAACCATTCATACAATATTGTCTGGTTGCGCCAGTTTCAAATGAACCGTACATACAATATTGTGCATGAATGAGAAAGAAACTTGATAGGTACAATGCAATACAATGCATGATGTTTAAAGAATGCAATAAACCAACAATAGCGACGCTTTAGAAAGCACCTCACGGGGTGAGTGGCGATAAACCGCTCTACTCTAACGGGGATTTTCCCTTGTGTTCTTCAAACACTTACCTTCAACTCACAGTACAAAGGCTCTGAAATACTAACAAGGGTTCTTCACGTAGAACGCTTTGGATGCTGCCTTTCTTCCTGATCATATTCACAACTTTCCCTATTCTCCAACGGGGTGACAGACTAGGTTGGTTCAGTATCCAGAATTGAGGTGCATACACGCTATCTCAACCTATGGGGCTTCCATACAGATTTCAATCCGAGGACACGCCTTTGGGTATTTAAACCAGACTTTAGTCTCGGAAATCCCGAACCTTTGCGTTCTAGGCAACAGCCATTCGAACTCTAGTTTCCACCGTTGCAGTTGGTCTCCTAGGAACTCATTGCGAACACAGCCGAGATGCCTCTAGCAGGGAATGATACTCAGGGAGAGCACTTCTGATCGCCATTCTGGCTTGAAGCAGACTTGATCTTGAGCTTGAGGTAGAGGCACACTCATACTTCAAAGCATTGGCAAGACCTGAAAAGGTACACACGGAATGCAATCTCGGAATTTCCTGAAGTTGAAACAAACTCAGATACCCGACATTTTCCCTCTTTTCTTTTGCTTTGCAGTCTGGAACCTATATAGCTTCAGATAGTTCCTGGGTTTACTGTTCCCGCATGACCTGGGTTGAACCCTGCGGTTTTACGAAAGAACGAATCTTGTTTTGCACAGATGTGGAGAACGGCACGGCACTCGGAGCGCAAAACGATTTTATTTTTGAAATTGAGAGATGAGTTCTTGACCGGGGTATTGAGCCTAAGACTGAACACAGCGCACTACAACTCAACAACGGAAAACAAAAGGTAAACAACCTAAACACATCGAGTAACACTCGAAACAACTCAAAACAAGAATCGAGATAAAACAAAAAGACACGACACTCAGACGTGCACAGGGATGTTTCTCTGGGTATTGTTTCCCACCCTT
The DNA here is from genome assembly GCF_055761805.1 of Camellia sinensis. Taxonomy (NCBI): domain Eukaryota; kingdom Viridiplantae; phylum Streptophyta; class Magnoliopsida; order Ericales; family Theaceae; genus Camellia; species Camellia sinensis. The sequence goes on from NC_138967.1 coordinate 61,189,959, forward strand.
TCTCATTTGTGATTCTCACATCACTCGGCCCTCAAGCTCGGTTTTTCTCTCAAAACGCTTTCCTTGCTTTTCCTCTCAGCGCACATCTCTCTATTCTTTAATCTCTCATTTTTCATCCCTCCCCAGGGTGGTTGATGGATAAACAGGAAGTTGCGGGCTCTTGCCCCTAGCATTCTACTAGATTGTCTTCTTTGTTCACAACAGTGAGTTTCTCCCACAGAGGGGTTGCAATGCCACTAGACGCGCAGCAGATCTGCAATTGACATCGGTTGACGATGCTCCACTGGGGAGTTTGGACGTGATCAGATCTGTCCGGATGAGGGAGTGGAATACCTTGCTCCATTCCAGTTCGTGCTTCTCACTTGGCTTGATACCTCGCTGCTCGGAGGATATGAGAGTTGTCAACCCTTTTCTGTTAGCTTCCGTTGTGCCCTTCTTGGCGAATAGGGTGCCCTTTCCGGCAAGTACGGTGCCCTTTCTAGCAAATGCATTGACAACGGGGGAAAGACAGGAAGCCTGACTCAACTGTGCCCCTAGTTCATTATTTTGACCATTTTTTGTTTTTGACGTTCTGCTAAAACAATTTTGACCAACATGAGAGTTAGATTAGCATACTTCTTCGATTTTCTAATTTAAAATCATGCAAATTAGGTTATGAGCATTGAAAATTTTCCTTTTTGGGTCCAAGAAATGGTCCAGTTTTGGAAAAGTGGAATAATTTTCGAGAGAATTAGCCAACCTTAGTAAAAATTCTCAAAACTGTTTTTGCAAACGGCCACTGCTCAACGAGCACAGAACCTACTCTCGAGATGCACAACCTCAGATTCGAAGGAGAATTGCCCCTTGTCTAAACGGCACTGCAGGGCAACGGAAAGTTGCCCCTTGTTTGAATGGCACCGCAGCGCGTTGTATGGCAACGGAAAGTTGCCCCTTGTCTGAATAGCACCGCAACACATGGCAACGAGTCCTCATAGTGATAATTACAACCAAATTCTCGGATACAGAGAAGACAAAGACCAGAACCGTCACATGGACACAGTCGAATTTGAAATGTTTTACGGCTGGACTTCAGAATGAAGTTGCCTACGTATCCCAAAATGGAAGTCAAGCCTTACATAGTTCGGGGTTAAGGTACACTCGTGTATTTAACCTCTCCTTTTGCGCTCTAACTTTTGCCAAGGCCGCCCTTCTGGGTTTTCAACCTTGCGAGATTTGTTCTTCTTTTCTTTTCATTTCTTTTTATTTTCTTTTCTTCAATCTTTTCAAGATTTTTTTATTTCTTTTTCTTCATTTTTTTTGCATTTTTCTTTTCTTTTATTCTTGCTCTAACTTTTGCCTGGGTTACCCTTCCGGGTTTTTGGCCCAGCGAGCCTCTCAAGGGTAAAAGTGTAGCTTTGTCCATGTCCAATGGTTTTGAGATCCTGAAGCCATCTGAATCCAGGAGAATGGCTGCTGTTCGCTGACGATGCAGGAGTCTATCCAATGGGGGGACTGAATTTGCTCCTAGTGTTGTGGATAGGAACTCGGTTATCCTTCAGCAATACTTTCTTATTTTCTCCCTTCTGGGATTTGCATTCTTACTGATCTTCGTCTTTGACTCTTCGAGCACATCTGACATTTTTGCCCCTAGTTCGAGGGGTGCTCCTGATCTAGCTTCACAAGCTTCTTGATCTGACTTTTGTTGCCCCTAGTTCGGCCACACAGGCCTCACATCATGATTAGCATTGAAACATTCTGAATCCAAGTTCAAGGTTTAAAATCAAGAGTGGTCGAGTCTCGAGGCTGAGAGCGATCCTAAGCTGCACAATCTCAAGAGCAATTCCGCACAGGTCTTCGCAGGACGGCGCAAAACATTTTTTGAAATTTTTTTAAGAAAGCGACTAGTCGCTCGCGCTGAAGACAATGCGAAACCAATTTGGATCAAGCCAGGATCCTTCTCAGTACTCACGTTAACAAGCATGATTTCATTCATTAAGGGCTTAGCATGCCTCTCTTTCTCTCAATTGATCAAATTTTTGCAAATCCCGAGGAATTCTTTCCTCTTCATTTTCAATACAGTGTTCAAAAGGTTTTGAAAAACTTAGGTCAATGCAATGAGTTCGAGGCACAGAAAAGTAGGCGAAAAGCATGCCATTTCATTCAGAACTTCTGGCACAACTGGTACAAGGCAAAAGCAAACACAAGAGTGTGAAAATCACTGTTATTTCATTCAAATTTGTTGGTGTAACTGGCCCTAGGCAGAAACAGACTCAAAACAAAATGGTGGTGGCCGAGGTAACACCCCCAGAACCACCCGAACTTTGTACAACAGGTCTGACTCGATACAACAAGACAGACCCTTAATCAAAAAAACTGACTCAAGACAATGAGACAGACTCAAAATGAAACTACAGAACTGACTCAACACCCAAGTCAAAAAGTACAAAAACTAGCATTCACAAATGCTCAAAACAGTGCGTGCCATACGCCATATCTGGAGTAAACTGAGCGCCGCCCACAGGTGGTTCACCCCCTGATCACATCACATTTATTATCCCCCATAAGTTCACTGATCAAGTGTCGATAGACTTGGCTGAGCTTGTGCGAGAATGACGTTGTTGTCAAACAGATCTTGTACATCATGGCGAAGACGAAAGCAACTGCCAGTGTCATGACCAGTTTGTTGATGGTAGGTAGAGTATTTAGTGTGGTCATGCTTTGGAAGGATAGGATCGGATAGAGACCATTGTTCCAATGGTTTCAGATATCCCTTCCGGAGTAAGGCCTCTGGAGCCTTTGACAAAGGCATATAAAGTGGGGTAAAAATCCTCTTGACTCGAGGTGGATATTTGATTTTTTGTGAGCTACTTTCGGACGCACCGGTGAATGGGGTAGCTATTTTTGATGCGGTGGTGGTAACCATACCCACTTCAGAAGATCTTGCAGCTGCATCACCACTGGTGGTCGCATTCGAACTGCGGGAAAACACCCTCCTGGGCTGCTCCTTCTTCTGGTCAATGAGGCACTGCTTCATAGCATCCTCAATTTGTACCCCCATCTCATGTAAATCTAGAAAGGTGGAAAAGGGGAGAACAATCATTTTCTGCATGAGCTTGGGCTAGAGATTGCGCACAATCATTCGAATTTGATCTTTATCAGTGGGCCTTAGGGTCATCGTTGAGGCCTTGGCCCTCCACCGGGTTACGAACTCAGAAAAGCTCTCCTTAGGCTCCTACCTAGTCGTCTCGAGATCACAGGTTGTGACCTCGATCTGTGTATTATAGGAGTACTGAGCGAGAAAAGCCTCGGCTATCTCATCCCAATTCCTCTTAACATCATCTTCCAGTTTTGCGTACCAGATGGCCGCCACACCCGACAGGGTCCAGCCGAATAAAGAAAGCTTCTGTAGTCTAGCGAGGCCCATCGGCCTTAATATGTCTAAAAACAGCCATAAGTGCACCATGGGATCCCCGGACCCGTCAAAGCAATCAATATGTGGCATTTTAAAGCGGTTTGGGAACGTCACGGCCGCATCGGTATACCCATCCTCAATGTCCGGGATGGACTTGACGCCTTGAGATTTCTTGAACAGCTTTTCAAGCTTGCTCGCCTTCAATGCTGTGGGGTCCACCTCGGACTCAAAGGGAGAATCCGGCAGGTTGGTGGGTGTTTTGGATAATTGGGGTAGTATTGGGGGCAGAGCCGGTCCTGTCGGAATGTCCGTATCTCCCTGGACATTTGGTGCCTCCTCGGGTGTTGGAACTCCTGGTGGGGGAGGGGCTTGGTGCAAAGCAGATGCTCTGGTTTATTGCTGTAACCTGGCAATCAACTCTGCTTGTTGAGCCATGACCTCGGCCTGTTGTTTGGCAAATTCAGCTTGACGAACAATGTCCTGCTGCATGATTTTCATACTTTCCTGGAGTTGACGCATCATCTCCTCCATTCCTACCATACTGCCCTGATCTAACTGATCTATCGGTATATCTATCTCTGTAAAAACAGATATCTTAACCCAGCTACGCACAGGTGAGATGGATAATGACCGCTGATCTGAGGACTGTTGAACTGGTGATCTGTGCCTGATTGGCCCTTTTACCCTGCCTCTGGCAAAAGAACGCGGATTTCCCTTGAACTGAATTTTTGACCTGACAAAGTCTATCAACACAAGTCTGATGAACCTTGGGGGATATTGGAGCCTTCTGAAGCTACGGTTCCAAGACTACCCTAGCAAAAAGAGAAAACATGTAGCATCTCAGCCTGATTTCACCAAAACAGATATGAGCAGCCGAATAACTGTGCTCCCTACTGAATTCTGTCCAAGATTCTGCCTGTAAACTGATACCCTCAGGTCAAACTGATTCCCCACATACTGATGCCCTCAGGCCTGATACCCAGACTTGCAAACTGATATACACAGCCCTGCAGAGACACACTCTGACAGCATATAGCAGGCAAATGAGAGCCAAAACACCCCTATGTTGGGGTAGGATTTCCCTGTCCTATTTTGTTAGGAGCTAGGATTTCACTACGCACGCAGAAGTTTCAAACAACCTATAATTGGGTAAGGAACCTGTCGTAGTTTGGAATGGTCACTATGGATTCCGAATATGTGCTAGGTCGAATGGTCAAAGAGGGTGCCCCGGTAAAATCGGGGTTTGTGTTCCCGTCATGGCAGAGCCCGCAACCGATCAGCCTTATGGCACGCTTCTCGAAGCGAGCCTTCGGCAAACCGTTCAGGAATAGCATACTGCAAACATGGTGTCCTAGGCGCACCAATGCACATGCAATGCAAAGAAACACATAAGTGTAGTCAAAACACGATATCATGAGTTCGAGTCATGTTTTCTAAATCCCCAGTGGAGTCGCCAGAAACTGTAGACGTCCCCGAACATCCCGAGAGGAAATCCCGTTTTGCTCATTGGGCTCACTACAGTTCAGGACTCAAATGTCACGGTCCTGTATCTAATCTCGTAGAGTGCAATGCAAGACCGATGAATCATCAAAGAGTCCAAATCTGGCAAATCGTTTTGAAAAACAGATTTTTAGAAAGAAGTGCCAAACATGGACTGTTTTGCCAGATATAGAGTCACCACCTAAATATTTTATTTTGGGAGAATTTAGGAAACCCTAACTCATGCCGAAGGCCACGTGTCCGTCATCACCAAAGTTGCCTCGGCTCGGGAACTTGGGTACGATTGGGGAAGGTCACTTCGTGAGCAGCCCCGCTCGCCCGATCAAAGATCGGCCTCTACTAACCATGATATCGAGTTTTGAAAACATTATGCATTCTTATTCCGATTATTAGCCTAGATTTACTACGTGATGCGCACACCATACAAGTATAGACTCGATCGCCTGAATTGGAACAACACATCTCGTGTTTGTTTATTTTGAAAATGGTTTGATGGTGCTACCCGCAAGTAGGCTAAGACGTGGATTTGCCACCCTCGGGTGGGCTTAGAAAACGTGATGGTTTGCCACTCTCAAGTGGGCTTAAAACTCACAGTCAATGCATTATTCCAATTCAGATAATCTTCACCCATAGGCATTCAGGCAAGTATATCACATAAGTACATAGCCTCATGGTAAGCATGCTATCATGGCAGTCACTCACACACATGCAAGGATGCTAAAGCATAAACACTTACCGAGTACTCCAAGCCAAAACAGAAGCTATGTTAGAAATCCATGCATGATCCTAACTATGCTGAAATGCCTAATGCAACACATGCAGGAATACAACTACAACAGGCTCGGCTATTCTAAAGATGGCATGAGAAATGCTATAACTTACAAGTATTCAACTCGGAATTGAAATACAATGCAGTTAGTATGATGTGCCGAGCCCAGTGCATGCAAGACAGATAAATGGATGCAAACATGAGAGCATAAGTATGCTAATTGAAACATGCCCTAAACTAACCATCATAAGCTGGTAAATAAAAGGAAGAAAGACGTGGGGTTGGAAGACATACATCACACACACGCACACTTGTTACAACAATTGGCCCTCTCTCGGAGGGTCTGAATAAATAATACAGTCCGAATGAATAATTAACTACTCTAGCTAATTAAATATTACAAAAATCCTAATTAATTAACAAATTAACTAGGAAAGCGAATAAACTAGCATGCAATACTACAAGTAATGGACTGCCTCAGCTTTGTTCTGACTGATGAAAGATACATGCATACTCGAGTCGCCTTGTCGGTAAATTCCATCGCGATGCCTCGCCTCACCCTTGTTTGCAATTGATCTCAGCAACTTGCACAAAGCTCCAGAAGGCTGAAACTCCACCTTGGGAAGGCCACCGACCAATTATTAGCATGGGAGACCACCTGCTGACCACCTTTTGTGGTGGAGACCAAAGAGGGTGGTCGGCCTGCCAGAAAATCTGGTCGGCCGACCAATTTCCACCTCTAGTTTCTGGTTTTTTCTACAAAAGAGGCAAGAGAGAGAAAAGGCAATGTATTTTCAACAAATGTGTGCATGACCACTCTCCCTATCATTGCACAAGCTCTAGGAGTGTAGTCCTCGATCCTCGTGCCACCAATCACACATCTCGATGCATGATGGCCGAGAAATTGAATTGCACAACTCGATGTGAAATGAATGCACATATAAGCAAGTAAAGCCAACAACTCTATCATGGACAGTCAAGAGTGTCGGCGATCGAGAATCGAGGCACGTTTCGTCACTTGGAGTACGAAACGTCCCTCGTTTCCCGTGTTCAGACTAAACCCTACTCCAAACACAAAGCAATGAGATGGCATACACAATGCGACTAACATGCAACCTAGCATGCGTAATGGTATGGGCTAAAATGGCATACACAATGCACGTGACATAACATGGCATACACAATGCACTTGCGAAGACTATCATGCACACATGAACTAAATGGCATATACAAATGCAAGATGGACTTACACCAATATGAGTGGACCTCAGCCACACTCACATCAGTGGCCATATGATGGAAATGAGACAACCGAAATACATGCAAACATGCACGGATGCAAAGGACCGATCCTAAGGCACAACATGCAACTCTAACTAAGCATGGCAAAGGATGAAGTATGGCATGCAAACACATATTTTCCAACTCTGAAACATAATGTACAATGGTCCCGAATCATGCAAATATGTCACACAATGCATGCAAGATGGCTTGAATACCGAAACTAGTGAAGCGGGTTACACTAGAGGTACACAAAGCAATGTACAAATGGAAAAACCAGCCTCAAACAGACCCTAGGCAGGTCTGAAACATTGGAAAAATGGCCCAAAATGATGACTCAACATGCAAAGAAACGAAGCTCATGCAATGGTCCGAAAACGAGGCATTTATGCAAAACTCTCAAACACCTTTAAAGAGTGGAAATCATGGGAATTTGGCATTCATAGAAACTCTGAAATATGATGTATAATGACCCCAGAGCATGAAAACACCTCAGTATATGCATGCAATAGACCTCAAATCTCAAAGCTAGGCATGGATATTGAACTACAAGCATGCAAAACAAGCATCATTCGACCATGAGACCCAAAAACAGAGTTAAGACAGTCCAAAATATGCACAAAATCAGTTTAAGGCATGGCCAAAAAGTGCTGAGAAAGATGGCCAAAACACCATGCCAAACAAGCCAGTGAACCATGATTTGCACTACAACTATATGAAGCACATGAGTGGTCACCAAACCAACAAAAAATAGAAGTATGCCATGCCAAATAATGCCCAAAAACCCACTGAAACTCAGTCAATGCATGCAAGAATGATGTGTCCCTTTGAAAGGCCAATAAGGGGGTTATTCTACACATGCATAATAGACATTCAACATGGCAAAACCACCTCTAGACAGAGGTTATGATGGCCCTAAAACTCACTGAAATGGGCCTGAAATGAGTCTAGGAAACATGCAAATAAAGGCCCCTTTGAAAGGCCTTGAAGAGGATTACTCTACACATGCATAATAGACATTCAACATTGAAAAAACAACTCTAGACAGAGTTCATGCAGGTCACAAAACTCACAAAAAGTGGCCTAAAACATGGCTTTGAAACATGCAAATAGGGGCCCCTTTGTAAGGCCAACAAAGCTAGTAAACAAAACAAGGGGTGAGAGGGTCACCCCTCTCTGATTTTGATGCTCAAAAACACATAATAACCACTGAAAATACGTTGCATTTTAGTGGTCAAAAGGGCCAACAAAGCTCACAACAAAGACCCTAATGCATGGCCTAAAACAAGAGGAAATGAAGCATGCAAGGGGGTAGATGACCCCCAACAGAAAAATAGTCTTAAACAAACATGTTTTGAAGCTCAAAACAAGACTTTTTTCAGTTTATGACAAAGCCTAAATATGCTAGCAAGTATGGCTAAAGTAAGGAGCAAAATAAAGACCAAAAGAAGGAATAAGAGTGTTACCCTTGTAGCCAAGAAAGATAGCAAGCTCTGGACCAAGAAACCAACTCCTCAAGCTCTAAAAACAAGCTCCAAGGACCTTAGGTTGGTGTTGGAGGTGTTGGGCTAAGAGGTAGTGTGTAAAGGGGCAAGAACTTGGCTCTTTTTTAGGGAAAAATATAGAGACAAGAGGGAGATATGTGTGTGTGTGCTCCAGCAATTCTTCAACCCTTGCAAAGGAATGGAGGCCCTTCCTTTATAGAGAAGAGAGGCTAAAGCTTCTCTTGGAAGCTTAAAACCAAGAATGAACATCCTCCACGTGTATGGAGGATGGTGCAAATGCCTCCCAGCTGGCACAGCTGGATAGCATTCATGGAGTCAAAAAAGCAGAAGGCTGGCCGACCAGTTCAGGTGGTCAGCCGACCACTCCCCCTAGTCGGCCGACCTGGTTCAAAAGTGTCAAGCTGAAAAGGTGGTCGGCCTACCCATATTGGTGGTCTCCCAGGTGAATGCAACTCAATGATGGTATGGGAGACCAGAAAATGTGGCTTAAAAGTGATGGAGACCACCTACCTGTCAAGAAAATCGACCGACCGGGGAAAGGTGGTCTCCAAGAAGAAAAGGTGGTCTGCCACCCTACTACCACCTTTCTAACAATGAAACTAAGGTCCATACCAAAAATGAACCCACACCAATGCGAAACGAAGGTTTGGGGGCCAAAACGCGCAGCCGGGGGCCCTGAAAACTGACTATTAAGCATCGAAAGTGGCGTGCAACCACGAAGGTGGTCTCCCGGGCCACAGTTTTCCTCTAAGGAGAGAAAACAAGGTGTGTGCCAAAAACCGGAGCAAACGGAGGTAGTTAAGCGGTCCCGAGCCAAAGCACATGGCCGACGACTCCGAAAACCAGAAACTGGTCTGCAAACGGGAAAAATGGCTTACAACCACGAAACGTAGCCTACGACCACTGAGAGATAGTCTACGAGACCTCTCCCTCCCTTCAGGAAGAGAAAATAGGACCTGGTTCGCAAACTGAGGCAAGGCACAAAAAGGTTCCGAAGCCCGGAGGCAAGGCTCTCAGCCGAGACTCCGTGACCTCAGAACGAGCACAACATGCGCAATCACCGAGCGCTCAATCGATGACGCCTAAGTCTTAAGGTCAGTCAAAAATAGGGTGTCTACAGTTGCCCCTCTTTGACAGAACTTTAAAGTCATAACAATGACGGGAGTGAATGTCAAAGCCCAGAGACGACCCATTTTTGACAAGGCCGAAGACTTAGACAAAGCATACAAGCTATAGATAAAAGATATGCGTCCGAGGGTTGGCGCAAAATGCAAGAACAATGCACAAAGCCGAGCATAACTTATGATCACGCAAAGAAAGCTGTAACGAAGCATAACATGCAACAGTTTTAAGCAAGCATACACAAATCTAATTATATTACATGCAGAAAGGGTGTAAGAAGATTATGCAATCTTAGCGAGCATGTGCGATAGATACACAAAAGTGGGCGAGGTGTAATAGATACACAGAGTGAGTAAGCATGTGCGATAGATACACAAAGCGAGTGTAGTGATAGATACACTAAAGTGAACATGTGATAGATACACAAAGCGTGCGTGTGATGGATACACAAAGTAAACATGTGATGGATACACAAAGCGAGCGTGTGATAGATACACAAAGGGTGAACACAAAGTGTGATAGATGCACATAGTGAACAAAGTGTGATGGATACTCAAAACGTAAACACAAAGTGTGATAGATGCACTAAGTGAACCAGTGTGATGGATACACAAAAGGTGAACAGAAAGTGTGATAGATGCACTAAGTGAACAAGTGTGATGGATACACAAAAGGTGAACAGGAAGTGTGATAGATGCACTAAGTGAACAAGTGTGATGGATATACAAAAGGTGAACACGAAGTGTGATAGATATACTAAAGGTGAACACGAAGTGTGATAGATGCACTAAGTGAACAAGTGTGATGGATACACTAAAGGTGAACACAAAGTGTGATAGATGCACTATGTGAACAGAGTATGATAGATATACTAAAGGTGAACACGAAGTGTGATAGATGCACTAAGTGAACAAGTGTGAAGGATACACAAAAGGTGAACACAAAGTGTGATAGATGCACTTAGTGAATAAGTATGATAGATACACTAAAAATGAACACAAAGTGTGATAGATGCACTATGTGAACAGAGTATGATAGATGTACTAAAGGTGAACACAAAATGTGATAGATGCACTATGTGGACAGAGCGTGATAGATATACTAAAGGTGAACACAAAGTGTGATAGATGCACTATGTGAACAGAGTATGATAGATATACTAAAAATGAACACAAAGTGTGATAGATGCACTATGTGAACAGAGTATAATAGATATACTAAAGGTGAACACAAAGTGTGATAGATGCACTATGTGAACAGAGTATGATAGATATACTAAAAATGAACACAAAGTGTGATAGATGCACTATGTGAACAGAGTATAATAGATATACTAAAGGTGAACACAAAGTGTGATAGATGCACTATGTGAACAGAGTATGATAGATGTACTAAAGGTGAACACAAAATGTGATAGATGCACTATGTGGACAGAGCGTGATAGATATACTAAAGGTGAACACAAAGTGTGATAGATGCACTATGTGAACAGAGTATGATAGATATACTAAAAATGAACACAAAGTGTGATAGATGCACTATGTGAACAGAGTATAATAGATATACTAAAGGTGAACACAAAGTGTGATAGATGCACTATGTGAACAGAGTATGATAAATATACTAAAAATGAACACAAAGTGTAATAGATGCACTATGTGAACAGAGTATGATAGATATACTAAAAATGAACACAAAGTGTGATAGATGCACTATGTGAACAGAGTATGATAGATATACTGAAGCAAATGAAGTGTGTTAGATACACCAAAGCAAATGAAGTGTGTTAGATACACTGAGTGAAGGAAGTGCGATTGATACACTAAAGCAAATGAAATGTGATGGATACACTAAAGCAAATAAAGTGTGATTGAAACACCAAATGAACACAGTGTGATAGATACACAAAGCAAAACATGTGTGATAGATACACAATATATGAACAAAGTGTGATAGATACACTAAATAAAGCAGTCTTAAACGGAACTTCTTTGAATGAACCATTCATACAATATCGTCTGGTTGCGCCAGTTTCAAATGAACCGTACATACAATATCGTGCATGAATGAGAAAGAAACTTGATAGGTACAATGCAATACAATGCATGATGTTTAAAGAATGCAATAAACCAACAATAGCGGCACTTTAGAAAGCACCTCACGGGGTGAGTGGCGATAAACCGCTCTACTCTAACGGGGATTTTACCTTGTGTTCTTCAAACACTTACCTTCAACTCACAGTACAAAGGCTCTGAAATACTAACAAGGGTTCTTCACGTAGAACGCTTTGGATGCTGCCTTTCTTCCTGATCATATTCACAACTTTCCCTATTCTCCAACGGGGTGACAGACTAGGTTGGTTCAGTATCCAGAATTGAGGTGCATACACGCTATCTCAACCTATGGGGCTTCCATACAGATTTCAAGCCGAGGACACGCCTCTGAGTATTTAAACCAGACTTTAGTCTCGGAAATCCCGAACCTTTGCGTTCTAGGCAACAGCCATTCGAACTCTAGTTTCCACCGTTGCAGTTGGTCTCCTAGGAACTCATTGCGAACACAGCCGAGATGCCTCTAGCAAGGAATGATACTCAGGGAGAGAACTTCTGATCGCCATTCTGGCTTGAAGCAGACTTGATCTTGAGCTTGAGGTAGAGGCACACTCATACTTCAAAGCATTGGCAAGACCTGAAAAGGTACACACGGAATGCAATCTCGGAATTTCCTGAAGTTGAAACAAACTCAGATACCCGACATTTTCCCTCTTTTCTTTTGCTTTGCAGTCTGGAACCTATATAGCTTCAGATAGTTCCTGGGTTTACTGTTCCCGCATGACCTGGGTTGAACCCTGCGATTTTATGAAAGAACGAATCGTGTTTTGCACAGATGTGGAGAACGGCACGGCACTCGGAGCACACAACGATTTTATTTTTGAAATTGAGAGATAAGTTCTTGACCGGGGTATTGAGCCTATGACTGAACACAGCGCACTACAACTCAACAACGGAAAACAAAAGGTAAACAACCTAAACACATCGAGTAACACTCGAAACAACTCAAAACAAGAATCGAGATAAAACAAAAAGACACGACACTCAGACGTGCACAGGGATGTTTCTCTGGGTATTGTTTCCCACCCTTTCTCATTTGTGATTCTCACATCACTCGGCCCTCAAGCTCGGTTTTTCTCTCAAAACCCTTTCCTTGCTTTTCCTCTCAGCGCACATCTCTCTATTCTTTAATCTCTCATTTTTCATCCCTCCCCAGGGTGGTTGATGGATAAACAGGAAGTTACGGGCTCTTGCCCCTAGCATTCTGCTAGATTCTCTTCTTTGTTCACAATAGTGAGTTTCTCCCACAAAGGGGTTGCAATGCCACTAGACGCGCAACAGATCTGCAATTGACATCGGTTGACGATGCTCCGCTGGGGAGTTTGGACGTGATCAGATCTGTCCGGATGAGGGAGTGGAATACCTTGCTCCATTCCAGTTCATGCTTCTCACTTGGCTTGATACCTCGCTGCTCGGAGGATATGAGAGTTGTCAGCCCTTTTCTGTTAGCTTCCGTTGTGCCCTTCTTGGCGAATAGGGTGCCCTTTTCGGCAAGTATGGTGCCCTTTCTGGCAAATGCATTGACAACGGAGGAAAGACAGGAAGCCTGACTCAACTGTGCCCCTAGTTCATTATTTTGACCATTTTTTGTTTTGACGTTCTGCTAAAACAATTTTGACCAACATGAGAGTTTGATTAACATACTTGTTCGATTTTCTAATTTAAAATCATGCAAGTTAGGTTATGAGCACTGAAAATTTTCCTTTTTGGGTCCAAGAAATGGTCCAGTTTTGGAAAAGTGGAATAATTTTCGAGAGAATTAGTCAACCTTAGTAAAAATTCTCAAAACTGTTTTTGCAAACGGCCACTGCTCAATGAGCACAGAACCTACTCTCGAGATGCACAACCTCAGATTCGAAGGAGAATTGCCCCTTGTCTAAACGGCACTACATGGCAACGGAAAGTTGCCCCTTGTTTGAATGGCACCGCAGCGCGTTGTATGGCAACGGAAAGTTGCCCCTTGTCTGAATAGCACCGCAGCACATGGCAGCGAGTCCTCATAGTGACAATTACAACCAAATTCTCGGATACAGAGAAGACAAAGACCAGAACCGTCACATGGACACAGTCGAATTTGAAGTGTTTTACGACTGGACTTCAGAATGAAGTTGCCTACGTATCCCAAAATGGAAGTCAAGCCTTACGTAGTTCGGGGTTAAGGTACACTCGTGTATTTAACCTCTCCTTTTGCGCTCTAACTTTTGCCAAGGCCGCCCTTCTGGGTTTTCAATCTTGCGAGATTTGTTCTTCTTTTCTTTTCATTTCTTTTTATTTTCTTTTCTTCAATCTTTTCAAGATTTTTTTATTTCTTTTTCTTCATTTTTTTTTGCATTTTTCTTTTCTTTTTTTCTTGCTCTAACTTTTGCCTGGGTTGCCCTTCTGGGTTTTTGGCCCAGCGACCCTCTCAAGGGTAAAAGTGTAGCTTTGTCCATGTCCAATGGTTTTGAGATCCTGAAGTCATCTGAATCCAGGAGAATGGTTGCTGTTCGCTGACGATGCAGGAGTCCATCCAATGGGGGGACTGAATTTGCTCCTAGTGTTGTGGATAGGAACTCGGTTATCCTTCAGCAATACTTTCTTATTTTCTCCCTTCTGGGATTTGGCATTCTTACTGATCTTCGTCTTTGACTCTTCGAGCACATCTGACATTTTTGCCCCTAGTTCGAGGGGTGCTCCTGATCTAGCCTCACAAGCTTCTTGATCTGACTTTTCTTGCCCCTAGTTCGCGGGCTTCTTCAAATCTGGCCACACAGGCCTCACATCATGATTGGCATTGAAACATTCTGAATCCAAGTTCAAGGTTTAAAATCAAGAGGGGTCGACTCTCGAGGCTGAGAGCGATCCTAAGCTGCACAATCTCAAGAGCAATTCCGCACAGGTCTTCGCAGGACGGCGCAAAACATTTTTTGAAATTTTTTTAAGAAAGCAACTAGTCGCTCGCGCTGAAGACAATGCGAAACCAATCTGGATCAAACCAGGATCCTTCTCAGTACCCACGTTAACAAGCATGATTTCATTCATTAAGGGTTTAGCATGCCTCTCTTTCTCTCAATTGATCAAATTTTTCAAATCCCGAGGAATTCTTTCCTCTTCGTTTTCATTACAGTGTTCAAAAGGTTTTGAAAAACTTAGGTCAATGCAATGAGTTCGAGGCACAGAAAAGTAGGCGAAAAGCACTGCCATTTCATTCAGAACTTCTGGCACAACTGGTACAAGGCAGAAGCAAACACAAGAGTGTGAAAATCACTGCTGTTTTATTCAAATTTGTTGGTGTAACTGGCCCCAGGCAGAAACAGACTCAAAACAAAATGGTGGTGGCCGAGGTAACACCACAAAAATCACCCAAACTTTGTACAACAGGACTGACTCGATATAATAAGACAGACCCTTAATCAAAAAAACTAACTCAAGACAATGAGACAGACTCAAAATGAAACTACAGAACTGACTCAACACCCAAGTCAGAAAGTACAAAAACTAGCATTCACAAATGCTCAAAACAGTGCGTGCCATACGCCATATCTGGAGTAAACTGAGCGCCGCCCGCAGGTGGTTCACCCCCTGATCACATCACATTGAGGGTGTTTATTTCAGCTTTTCAGAGCCAACTTATGACTTTTAGCTTTGAAAAAGTTATTTTGGACTGTTTGGTTAAATTTATTTCAAACAGCTTCTGATTCTAACAGCTTATTTTAACTCAAAAAAGCTGATTCTGAGAAGCTGCTCACCCCTTGCTTCTGATTATCAGCTTCTGCTGTGGACATGTTAATTTATGGTTATACTCTTAAATTTTTTTATTTTTTATTTTTTTAAAAATAAAAAAAGACTCAAATGGACTATAGATTATTATTATTTTTTTTATGAGAAATGTAGACAAACAAAAAATAAAATTAATTGAAAAAGCTATTTCACAGCTTATTTAACAAACACTACTCAGCAACTTAAATCTATAATCCAACAGCTACACCAAACAGATTAACAACTTCTGATTAAAGTCATAATCCATAATCTGTTAAGCTATAATCTATAAGCTGTTTTAACAGCTACACCAAACGGGGCCATTATCCCCCACAAGTTCACTGATCAAGTGCCGATAGACTTGGCCGAGCTGGTGCGACAATGACCTTGTTGTCAAACAGATCTTGTACATTATGGCGAAGACGAAAGCAACTGTCAGTGTCATGACCAGTTTGTTGATGGTAGGTACAGTATTTAGTGTGGTCATGCTTTGGAAGGATAGGATCGGATAGAGACCATTGTTCCAATGGTTTCAAATATCCCTTCCGGAGTAAGGCCTCTAGAGCCTTTGACAAAGGCATATAAAGTGGGGTAAAAATCCTCTTGACTCGAGGTGGATATTTGATTTTTTGTGAGCTACTTCTGGACGCACCGGTGAATAGGGTAGCTGTTTTTGATACGGTGGTGGTAACCATGCCCACTTCAGAAGATCTTGCAACTGCATCACCACTGGTAGTCGCATTCGAACTGCGGGAAAACGCCCTCCTGGGCTACTCCTTCTTCTGGTCAATGAGGCCCTGCTTCATAGCATCCTCAATTTGTACCCCCATCTCATGTAAATCTAGAAAGGTGGGAAATGAGAGAACAATCATTTTCTGCATGAGCTTGGGCTAGAGATTGCGCACAATCATCCGAATTTGATCTTTATCAGTGGGCCTTAGGGTCATCGTTGAGGCCTTGGCCCTCCACCGGGTTACGAACTCAGAAAAGCTCTCCTTAGGCTCCTACCTAGTCGTCTCGAGATCACAGGTTGTGACCTCGATCTGTGTATTATAGGAGTACTGAGCGAGAAAAGCCTCGGCCATCTCATCCCAATTTCTCTTAACATCATCTTCCAGTTTTGCGTACCAGATGGCCGCCACACCCGACAGGGTCCAGCCGAATAAAGAAAGCTTCTGTAGTCTAGCGAGGCCCATCGGCCTTAATATGTCTAAAAACAGCCGTAAGTGCACCATGGGATCCCCGGACCCGTCAAAGCAGTCAATATGTGGCATTTTAAAGCGGTCTGGCAGCGTCACGGCTGCATCGGTATACCCATCCTCAATGTCCGGGATGGACTTGACGCCCTGAGATTTCTTGAACAGCTTTTCAAGCTTGCTCACCTTCAATGCTGTGGGGTCCACCTCGGACTCAAAGGGAGAATCCGGCAGGTTGGTGGGTGTTTTGGATAATTGGGGGCGGAGCCGTCCTGTCGGAATGTCCGTATCTCCCTGGACATTTGGTGCCTCCTCGGGTGCTGGAACTCCTGGTGGGGGAGGGGCTTGGTGCGAAGCAGATGCTCTGGTTTACTGCTGTAACCTGGCAATCAACTCTGCTTGTTGAGCCATGACCTTGGCCTGTTGTTTGGCAAATTCAGCTCGACGAACAGCGTCCTGCTGCATGATTTTCATACTTTCTTGGAGTTGACGCATCATCTCCTCCATTCCTACCATACTGCCCTGATCTAACTGATCTATCTGTATATCTGTCTCTGTAAAAACAAATATCTTAACCCAACTACGCACAGGTGAGATGGATAATGACCGCTGATCTGAGGACTGTTGAACTGGTGATCTGTGCCTGATTGGCCCTTTTACCCTGCCTCTGGCAAAGGAATGGTGATTTCCCTTGAACTGAATCTCTGACCTGACAAAGTCTATCAGCACAAGTCCGATGAACCTTGGGGGATATTGGAGCCTTCTGAAGCTACGGTTCCAAGACTACCCTAGCAAAAAGAGAAAACATGCAATATCTCAGCCTGATTTCACCAAAACAGATATGAGCAGCAGAATAACTGTGCTCCCTACTGAATTCTGTCCAAGATTCTGCCTGTAAACTGATACCCTCAGGTCAAACTGATTCCCCACATACTGATGCCCTCAGGCCTGATACCCGAACTTGCAAACTGATATACACAGCCCTGCAGAGACACACTCTGACAGCATATAGCAGGCAAATGAGAGCCAAAACACCCCTATGTTGGGGTAGGGTTTCCCTGTCCTATTTTGTTAGGAGCTAGGATTTCACTACGCACGCGTTTCAAACAACCTATAATTGGGTAAGGAACCTGTCGTAGTTTGGAATGGTCACTATGGATTTCGAATATGCGCTAGGTCGAATGGTCAAAGAGGGTGCCCTGGTAAAACCTGGGTTTGTGTTCCCGTCGTGGCAGAGCCCGCAATTGATCAGCGTTATGGCACGCTTCTTGAAGTGAGCCTCCGGTAAACCGTTCAGGAATAGCATACGGCAAACACGGTGTCCTAGGCGCACCAATGCACATGCAATGCAAAGAAACACATAAGTCTAGTCAAAACACGATATCATAAGCTCGAGTCAAGTTTTCTAAATCCCCAGCGGAGTCGCCAGAAACTGTAGACGTCCCCGAACGTCCTGAGAGGGAAATCCCGTTTTGCTCATTGGGCTCACTACAGTTCAGGACTCAAATGTCACGGTCCTGTATCTAATCTCGTAGAGTGCAATGCAAGACCGATGAATCATCAAAGAGTCCAAATCTGGCAAATCGTTTTGGAAAACAGATTTTTAGAAAGAAGTGCCAAACATGGACTGTTTTGCCAAATATAGAGTCGCCACCTAAATATTTTATTTTGGGAGAATTTAGGAAACCCTGACTCGTGCCGAAGGCCACGTGTCCGTCATCACCAAAGTTGCCTCAGCTCAGGAACTTGGGTACGATTGGGGAAGGTCACTTCGTGAGCACCCCCGCTCGCCCGATCAAAGATTGGCCTCTACTAACCATGATATCGAGTTTTGAAAATATTATGCATTCTTATTCCGGTTATTAGCCTAGATTTACTACGTGATGCGCACACCATACAAGTATAGACTCAATCGCCTGAATTGGAACAACACATCTCGTGTTTGTTTATTTTGAAAATGGTTTGATGACGCTACCCGCAAGTAGGCTAAGACATGGATTTGCCACCCTCGGGTGGGCTTAGAAAACGTGATGGTTTGCCACTCTCAAGTGGGCTTAAAACTCACAGTCAATGCATTATTCCAATTCAGATAATTCAACCTTCACCCAGAGACATTCAGGCAGGTATATCACATAAGTACATAGCCTCATGGTAAGCATGCTATCATGGCAGTCACTCACACACATGCAAGGATGCTAAAGCATAAACACTTACCGAGTACTCCAAGCCAAAACGGAAGCTATGTTAGAAATCCATGCATGATCCTAACTATGCTGAAATGCCTAATGCAACACATGCAGGAATGCAACTACAATAGGCTCGGCTATTCTAAAGATGACATGTGAAATGCTACAACTAACAAGTATTCAACTCGGAATTGAAATACAATGCAGTTAGTATGATGTGCCGAGCCCAGTGCATGCAAGACAGATAAATGGATGCAAACATGAGAGCATAAGTATGCTAATTGAAACATGCCCTAAACTAACCATCATAAGCTGGTAAATAAAAGGGAGAAAAACGTGGGGTTGGAAGACATACATCGCACACACGCACACTTGTTACAACAATTGTCCCTCTCTCGGAGGGTCTGAATAAATAATACAGTCCGAATGAATAATTAACTACTCTAGCTAATTAAATATTACAAAAACCCTAATTAATTAACAAATTAACTAGGAAAGCGAATAAACTAGCATGCAATACTACAAGTAATGGACTGCCTCAGCTTTGTTCTGACTGATGAAAGATACATGCATGCTCGAGTCGCCTTGTCGGTAAATTCCATCGCGATGCCTCGCCTCACCCTTGTTTGCAATTGATCTCAGAAACTTGCACAAACCTCCAGAAGGCTAAAACTCCACCTTGGGAAGGCCACCGACCAATTATTAGCATGGGAGACCACCTGCCGACCACCCTTTGTGGTGCAGACCAAAGAGGGTGGTCGGCCTGCCAGAAAATCTGGTCGGCCAACAAGTTTCCACCTCTGGTTTTTGGTTTTTTCTGCAACAAAGGCAAGAGAGAGAAAAGGCAATGTATTTTCAACAAATGTGTGCACGACCACTCTCCCTATCATTGCACAAGCTCTAGGAGTGTAGTCCTCGATCCTCGTGCCACCAATCACGCATCTCGATGCATGATGGCCGAGAAGTCGAATTGCACGACTCGATGTGAAATGAATGCACATATAAGCAAGTAAAGCCAACAACTCTATCATGGACAGTCAAGAGTGTCGGCGATCGAGAATCAAGGCACGTTTCGTCACTTAGAGTACGAAACGTCCCTCGTTTCCCATGTTCGGACTAAACCCTACTCCAAACACAAAGCAATGAGATGGCATACACAATGCGACTAACATGCAACCTAGCATGCGTAATGGTATGGGCTAAAATGGCATACACAATGCACGTGACATAACATGGCATACACAATGCACTTGCGAAGACTATCATGCACACATGAACTAAATGGCATATACAAATGCAAGATGGACTTACACCAATATGAGTGGACCTCAGCCACACTCACATCAGTGGCCATATGATGGAAATGAGACAACCGAAATACATGCAAACATGCACGGATGCAAAGGACCGATCCTAAGGCACAACATGCAACTCTAACTAAGCATGGCAAAGGATGAAGTATGGCATGCAAACACATATTTTCCAGCTCTGAAACATAATGTACAATGGTCCCGAATCATGCAAATATGTCGCACAATGCATGCAAGATGGCTTGAATACCGAAACTAGTGAAGCGGGTTACACTAGAGGTACACAAAGCAATGTACAAATGGCAAAACCAGCCTCAAACAGACCCTAGGCAGGTCTGAAACAGTGGAAAAATGGCCCAAAATGATGAGTCAACATGCAAAGAAACGAAGCTCATGCAATGGTCCGAAAACGAGGCATTTATGCACAACTCTCAAACACGTTTAAAGAGTGGAAATCATGGGAATATGGCATTCATATAAGCTCTAAAATACGATGTATAATGACCCCAAAGCATGAAAACACCTCAGTATATGCATGCAATAGACCTCAAATCTCAAAGCTAGGCATGGATATTGAACTACAAGCATGCAAAACAAGCATCATTCAACCATGAGACCCAAAAATAGAGTTAAGACAGTCCAAAACATGCACAAAATCAGTTTAAGGCATGGCCAAAAAGTGCTAAGAAAGACAGCCAAAACACCATGCCAAACAAGCCAGTGAACCATGATTTGCACTACAACTATATGAAGCACATGAGTGGTCACCAAACCAGCAAAAAACAGAAGTATGCCATGCCAAATAATGCCCAAAAACCCACTGAAACTCAGTCAATGCATGCAAGAATGATGTGTCCCTTTCAAAGGCCAATAAGGGGGTTATTCTACACATGCATAATAGACATTCAACATGGCAAAACCACCTCTAGACAGAGGTTATGATGGCCCTAAAACTCACTGAAATGGGCCTGAAATAAGTCTAGGAAGCATGCAAATAAAGGCCCCTTTGAAAGGCCTTGAAGAGGATTACTCTACACATGCATAATAGACATTCAACATTGAAAAAACAACTCTAGACAGAGTTCATGCAGGTCACAAAACTCACAAAAAGTGGCCTAAAACATGGCTTTGAAACATGCAAATAGGGGCCCCTTTGTAAGACCAACAAAGCTAGTAAACAAAACAAGGGGTGAGAGGGTCACACCTCTCTGATTTTGATGCTCAAAAACACATAATAACTACTGAAAATCCGCTGGATTTTAGTGGTCAAAAGGGCCAACAAAGCTCACAACAAAGGCCCTAATGCATGGCCTAAAACAAGAGGAAATGAAGCATGCAAGGGGGTAGATGACCCCCAACAGAAAAATAGTCTTAAACAAACATGTTTTGAAGCTCAAAACAAGACTTTTTTCAGTTTATGACAAAGCCTAAATATGCTAGCAAGTATGGCTAAAGTAAGGAGCAAAATAAAGACCAAAAGAGGGAATGAGAGTGTTACCCTTGTAGCCAAGAAAGATAGCAAGCTCTGGACCAAGAAACCAACTCCTCAAGCTCTAAAAACAAGCTCCAAGGACCTTAGGTTGGTATTGGAGGTGTTGGGCTAAGAGGTAGTGTGTAAAGGGGCAAGAACTTGGCTCTTTTTTAGGGCAAAATATAGAGACAAGAGGGAGATATGTGTGTGTGTGCTCCAGCAATTCTTCAACCCTTGCAAAGGAAGGGAGGCCCTTCCTTTATAGAGAAGAGAGGCTAAAGCTTCTCTTGGAAGCTTAAAACCAAGAATGAACATCCTCCATAGTGTATGGAGGATGGTGCAAATGCCTCCCAGCTGGCATAGCTGGATAGCATTCAGGGAGACAAAAAAGTAGAAGGCTGGCCGACCAGTTCAGGTGGTCGGCCGACCAGGTTCAAAAGGGTCAAGCTGAAAAGGTGGTCGGCCTACCCATATTGGTGGTCTCCCAGGTGAATGCAACTCAATGGTGGTATGGGAGACCAGAAAATGTGGCTCAAAAGTGAGGGAGACCACCTACCTGTCAAGAAAATCGGCCGACCGGGGAAAAGTGGTCTCCAAGAAGAAAAGGTGGTCTCCTACCCTACTACTACCTTCCTAACAATGAAACTAAGGTCCATGCCAAAAATGAACCCACACTGATG
Source organism: Camellia sinensis (assembly GCF_055761805.1). Classification (NCBI taxonomy): domain Eukaryota; kingdom Viridiplantae; phylum Streptophyta; class Magnoliopsida; order Ericales; family Theaceae; genus Camellia; species Camellia sinensis. The sequence continues at coordinate 61,212,219 of NC_138967.1, forward strand.
CGAAACAAAGGTTTGGGGGCCAAAACGCGCAGCCGGGGGCCCCAAAAACTGACTATTAAGCATCGAAAGTGGCGTGCAACCACGAAGGTGGTCTCCCGGGTCACAGTGTCCCTCTAAGGAGAGGAAACAAGGTGTGTGCCAAAAACCGAAGCAAACGGAGGTAGTTAAGCGGTCCCGAACCGAGGCACACGGCCGACGGCTCCGAAAATCAGAAACTGGTCTCCAAACGGGAAAAATGGCCTACGACCACGAAACGTAGCCTACGGCCACTGAGAGATGGTCTACAAGACCTCTCCTTCCCTTCAGGAAGAGAAAATAGAGAAAATAGGACCTGGTTCGCAACCGAGGCAAGGCACAAAAAGGTTCCGAAGCCCGGAGGCAAGGCTCTCAGCCGAGACTCCGTGACCTCAGAATGAGCACAACATGCGCAATCACCGAGCGCTCAATCGATGACGCCTAAGTCTTAAGGTCGGTCAAAAATGGGGTGTCTACACTCCCATGTTAGAGAGAGAAAAAAAAGTTTACACAAAAAAAATCTACTAACCTAACCAACCCAATCGGGCTATTTTGGGAACATGACTAAAGTCAATTTTTGATTTTTAATTTATTTTAGATCATATCATCTCTATTTTTTACATATTTTTCCAAAAAAAAATGTTAAAATGTCAACTTTTAACCAACTTCTCAAGATTATTGATTTTATTGATTTGATTTTTGAAAAGCAGAGTTTGATTCTTGGTCTAAAATTGCCCAATTCTCAATCTAAGTTGACAATTCTTGATTTAGTCTCAAACTAACCTGATACAATTCGAAAAATGGAATACAATTTTATTCAATAATTATGTCTCCTATTTGTTTTAAGCATGATTTTTGTAGTTATAATAAACTGAGACTATGATAATTAGGCTCTATGTATTAAATTTTTTTCCCTAAAATTTGTTTAATAACGAGTATTTATTACATTTTAAATTAATGTAGAATCTTAATTTCAATATGAGTTTATTCAGGTTGGGGTTGGCTTTCAAAATGATGTATGATTCGTTTTTAAGTCTAAAAACTTAGAATTGAAGGCGAAAAAGTAAAATAAAATTGATTCCATCCAAAATTTCACACTACTTCAAATCAATCCGAATCATTCAAATCATAAATAATTTCAATTGTTTACCAATGATTTTCTCCCACACATGCATGCTAAAATAAATTTAATGGTAAAATACATAAATTAAAATTTTAATCATAATTACAAGTGGTACTACTTAAACACAGCGCAAGTGGAAAATATGATTAGTTCTAATTACAAGAAATTCAAAATTATGGGGGAATCACCGAATTTAGCTTTCCTATTAGTCTAGTTGAGGAGCATAGATAATGAATCTCTTCAAATTTAGGGTGGTGTTGGCAACATATTAAAATAATTAGAAAGTCAATACTCTTTTCTTTATTTTTTTACATATTTTTATTACGTTAAAAAATTAATTAAAACAATTATTTTTCAAAATAATCCTTAATTAATTATAAGAGCAACTTTTATGGTGTGTAGACTTTTTTGAAAATATTATTTTTGGTCATACTTTCATAAATAAAATAAACTTGTTCAAATGGTGTTACAAATTTGATACAAGATTTAATTATGTCTTTTTTTTTATCAATAGATAGAAGAGTAATTACATCGTCAACCAGACCTATCCGATAATAATTAGAAATTTAATGAAGTCCAATCACCAATCCACCAAGGCTAACAACCACTGTTAATCAAATATATACAACGCCCATAACGAATGAAAATAAGACAACCACCACAAAGAGTATCAAACTCATTTCCATATGAATTAAACCCAAGACCTTACACTATAAAAGTTGCTACACAATCAGTAGGCTAAATGTCCTAATTTAATTCTATCTTCTGATAAATAACAATTATAATCATTAGATGCTTTTGAAAAAATAGATTTAATAACTAAAAATTGATATGAGAATTGACGGTACATATCATCATAGTTTAGAGAAGGGAAAAAAAAATTACAAATATAGGGGGTGCAAGTGTGTATATGGTACGGTGCAAATGAAAGGCTCACCATATATTGATTAATTTTTTTCTCCTTTACCTACATACAGTTATTCCTTTTTAAATTGGGAGAAATCATTATAGTTGTATAACTAAAAACAATTCTTTTACACTATAGTAGGCTAGAAAATGACTTTGATAAATTTATTTTGGCTTTCACTATTTTTGCTGTAAAGAAAGGAAATGACTTCTCTCTAGTTAGAGAGATAATTGGATCAATTTAGTTCAATTTAGTAAGCCCGTCAAAAATCAAAATGACCTACTTCGATGATTTGATTTTTTGTATTTTGTATCTTCTTGTATATAAATTATTCACAAAAAAAATAAATAAATAAAAATAGATTGATAATAATTATAATATGATTTCATTATATTTATTTTAAAAAAATTAGGAACAAATATGAGTTTGAAGGGAAAAAAACACATAAAATATCACTTAAAAATTTACCTCCAATAACAAAGTCAAATGAACCAAATGTATATCAAATCTCAAATGAACCAAGTGCATGTAAAATGTCGATTTATTTAAAAATCAACTAAACTCTTGTTTCTTATCACATTAATACAAATAATATTTTAAGAAATTTTAATATTTTTTTTTTATTAAGAATGATACGGTGACATGTAAACTAAAAAGAAATATATATATATATATAACAAATCATATCATCAAAGATCCTCATGGTTAGCCCGCTTTACTAAACTGGACTGATTCAGGCCATTAGGTGAACTCGAATAAAATCCGGCCATTCTATTTGAATTCAAAAATTATCTTAGTACATTCATTTTGAATTTTAAAATTTTAATTCATATTATTCTCTAATGTAAAGTTATTAAGAAATACAATACATATTAAATATTAAAATAAAATATTATTTTTTTCTCATGGTATACCTAATCAATTATACGTATTCTTCCTATTCAAATCTCTTCATCTTCTTCCTCAAGTTTCAATTATTTTCTTTTCTTCTTATTCCTCACTCCAAAACTCCAATTCACCCAAACAAAATTCACCTTTGTTATTAACACCATTGTTTTTTATTATATTACTAGTGTAGGTGTAAATAATGTTTTATTTAAATAATTTTCGTTTATCATTCTCTCTTAAGTTAGCAATATTGAGAATCAAGTATACCTAAAATTTTGTTACCCTATGACACACAAAAAATGAATAGATAGCATGCATTTGGGCAAAAGGATTCCCTTTATTATAAACACAACTTCAAAATAAGAGGAACAACAAAATGGTGTTCTCCTTTTGGAGTACCCCATGCCAATATGAAAATGGTGTTCTTAATCAAAATCTAAATAGCAAACACCTCCAAATATCTACCTCTCAAACCAAACCAAACCAAACCAAATCAAACCAAATCAAGTATATATAAGTTTACACAATGTCAATCTACCTCTAAATAATCAACTTTATACAACGTCAATCATTTTCAAAGTGTGCAACGATAAGACCAAAAATAGTTCAAATTCTGCCCTTGAATTCCCTAGCTTTGCACCAATATAAATTTATTGACGTGCAATGCATATGCTTACACTACTATACATAGTTAAAAGACGCTTTATGGGTAAAGGACCAATCATCATTTCACAAATAAAATCAAATATTTTATATAGAAACAAAATGAAGACGCCATCTAAGTTTGAATGAGACATGAGAAATTGCCCTTTTACTCATAAAGATTTCAAAAGAATATTTAAGTGATTGCTATCATAAAAAAGAATCTTATGGATGACTAAATTAGTGCATCAAATTATTCTCCCGTTTTCTAATTTCTTGTATTTTGTATTCTTCAAAACAAATTGACTCCCTAAACATTTGGAGTTTTCAATTGCTTTATGTGGTTCAGGCCATCCCCAAACCCATCCAGAGAATAAAAAAAATACCAAGATAAAATGTGGGAAAGTGAACCACGACATAGCTAAAACCAAAGCAAGTAAAACCAATTAACAAAGATATTCAACCTTCTGATTGTACACCTAAACTGAGACTTGAAGCAGCAAAGGAGCTATACATCACCATAAAGAAAAGACAATCAAAATACAACTAAATTATGTACAAAGCACAATCCAAAAGACAAAAACCCTCAAAGAAATTCACAAAAAATTGCCATTATCGTCACTTGCAAAGAGACTAAGAGAGAGAGAGAGAGAGAGAGAGAGAGAGAGAAAACTAAGTAGAGTTGTTTCTAGTTTTCAAATTATGTTTTAAAGAAACTAACTTTTAAGGTAATCCCACTTACATCAAAACCAATAGAGCTCTTCTCCTCATTCGAGTCTAGGAGTTCAAACTAAGTAGAGCTCTTTCCGGTCTTCAAATTATGCTCTAAAGAAACTAACTTTTAAGGTAATCCCATTTACATCAAAACCAATAAAGCTATTCTCCTCATTCTAGGAATTCAAACTAAGTAGAGCTCTTTCCGGTCTTGAAATTATGTAATAAAAAAACTAACTTTTAAGGTAATCCTACTTGCATCAAAACCAATAGAACTCTTCTCCTCATTCAAGCCTAGAAATTCATTGCGGAGCTCTCCTTCCACTATCCACTATCCACTATCCACTGTTGTTACTGTAACATTTCAACTCAGCTCCATTCACAAACACAAAAACAACATACATTTTTTTTTATGAGCAAATACTCATGTAAAAACCAGTTAGGAGAAAATTGTACCTTTGCAAGAGGAGATTTAGAGCTAGCATTCCCTATAGCACCACTGTTGTTTTTCCTTAGTTAATGAATCCCTGTTGTTCTATTCCAGCGGGTTGGTTCCATTTGAACTTCACCTAAAACTCAAAAATAATATATCTCAAAAATTGAAAAGAAAATATAAAAAAAAATCTCTCTAATTATTTTGTCAAACAACTTGTGAACAATGCATTAGTATAATTAAACTTGTATGTCAATGGATGAAATTTAGAGAAACCCCCAAATATATGATTAACAAAATGAAAATTATATAAAAGTACCACTATGATATAAGGACTATTACCCCACAACAGAAACCAATACTTGGATTGCTCTGTGTCTTTCGTATCCAATTTTAAAAAAGAGCATTTAAGTCATCACCATAACATAAAAGGTCCAAAAAAAATTAAAAATAAGAAGCAATGATAAATTCAGTAATCACCATAACATTTTACACCTTCAGTTCAACTAAAACATTTTATTAAAAAAAAATGAATTCCACACAAACTGAATCTTCCCAATTCACAAAAAAATAAAATAAAATAAAATAAAATAAAAATAAAAAAGCAATTTGAGATTTGGCTAAGAAAGGGGGGAAGTGAATCGCCATAGAACAACTCTATCGATGCTCAAATAATCATCAAAAACAAAAACAAAATCAAATAACATAGGTTACACCTATAAAACAACAAAACAAAATCACATGTTTCAAATTAGTACAAATCATGAATTTGGATAGGAATTTGAAGGGGAAAAAAAAACAAAAAAAAAAAAGAAAAAGAAAAAGGTAAGAGAAATGTCAATGAAATATAAGCTAAATTTTTTATCCATTTCTCTCACCTTTCCCTTTTGCAATGCAAGGGAAGGGAAGCCTCCATCTCTTTACAGTGAGGTTACTTCTTTACAACTACCAATAAGTAACCAAACAAATGTGACATCACAACTCACAAATATGAGTGCCAAAAAAGCACAAAAATAATTTCTATGAGCATATAGAAAAACAAATCGAGCACTCTCGCTAGGGTTATTGCATTGACACCCCCCCTCCTCCCCAAAAAAAAAATACTGCACACTAAACCAAGCACACCAATCAGCTACTAATAATCATGCTAGAAAAAGGCAATGCAAAGACAAATATTCAATGTCTTAGTCTAAAAAAATTTCAATTATCTCAACTATCTCAAATTTTCTTGGTCTTTCCCATTATCTAATCCGATAGATATCTTTCCCTCCATCTATGATTCCCATCAACAGGCAGTAAATAGCAATTAATCACAATTACTCTGATTAAAAAATAAAATAAAATAAAATACAATCATTGTTTCACCCCTCTATAGTGAGTGACAATTTTTTAACATGAAAAACACAATCACTCTTGCAAGTAAAATCTATTATATCATCACAATTAGATGACAATGTTGCAGAAAACAAAGACAACTCCACATGGAGTTGAAAACAAAGATATAAAAAAAAAATAAGAATGAGAAGAGAATGAAAACACATAAAAAGTTTTAGCACTTGAAAACAAAATCAGCAACCATGGGTACATTAATGGATTTTAGAGGGAGGGAGCACACATGGGCACATTTTTTTAAAGTATAAACTTAGATATGCCAAATCATGAAAGAAATTTCAGTACACACAGTCCCTCTAACTGTGGTAAGGAGCACACATGGGTACATTTTTTGATCTTGAAACTGCGTCCCTACGGTCAAAATTTTCAATATACACATTTCAGTACACAGTTACAATGTCAATTTCTGTTTAGGGCCAAAAGAAGTTATCAAAGTTCATCAATGTGGCTTCCACCCAAGAAACTATGATATATCACAAAAATATTAACAGACACATCCATATAAAGAGAGAAAGAGAAAGATGTACTAACCAAGAAAAAAGCTATCTCTTTGATGACCTTTGAATTGGCTGTAACATGGATATCTTCAGCTTCACAATGCGAGGAGCTGCAATTTAAAAAATCAGCTCTCTCTTTGATAACCTTATGTGGCTTCCACCCAAGAAACTATGATATATCACAAAAATATTAACAAACACATCCATATAAAGAGAGAAAGAGAAACATTTACCAACCAAGAAAAAAACTATCTCTTTGATAACCTTTGATTTGGCTATAACATAGATATCTTCAGCTTCGCAATGTGAGGAGCTGCAATTTAAAAAATAAGCTATCTCTTTGATAACCTTCAAAACCACAAAATCCCCAAAGTGAAGCACACCAACTAATGTAATCCAAAAGGAGTACACCAGCTAATAAAAACCCAAAGACACAATGGAAACCAAAGATACAACCAACATAAGTGAAGAAGAAAGGAAATACAAATTAATAGAAACCAAAACTTTTCAACACGAACAATTAATCATTTGAAGATACAAATGAACAAAAATAAAAATAAACAACCAACTAATAGGGGAAAGAAAAAAAAAACAAAATCTAAATCAACAGAGAGAGAACATGTAGAGAATACAATTGAAAATAACCCCAATTTAAACCATACCTACTGTTAAAATAATAGAACATACAATGGAGGTTAGGTTTGAACAAACAATAATCACTTGAAGATACAAAGCAACAAAAATAAAAATAAACAACCAACTAATAGGGGGAAAAAAAACAAAGGCACGGTATAAATATTGTTAAGATCAAAATGAGTGTGTAACATTTATGGGATCTGTAATTTATTTAATAATTTATGGAATCTTTAACAATTTTTGATAAAAATACTGAAAAATATAAAGAATTATTATTCTTCTTATGGATTAAAATATAATTTATTTAATTTGTTGCAAAAAAAAAAATTGAGGTCAAATTATATTCAAATAAATTTTATAATTAGAGTGAGGTGACAGACAGTGAAACACACTGCACCACCCACCCACCCACCCACGGTCCTTTCTTGCTCTCTCATTTTCTCAAATTTCAAATTTTAAAACACACTCATTCTGTCTCTCTCTCCTCAAAACACACTTTGCTACTGCAAGAAGAGGAGGGCAAATCTATAAAGACCAAAAAAATAAAATAAAATAAAGAATTATTACGAATCGTTCAGTTTAATTTATAACAGAATTTTTGTATTACGTTTTGGGTGTTAAAACTTACAACATTATAATTTGGATTTATATAGGTAGGTTTTACTTAACTATTATTTAGTCCTTTTTAATTATATAAGTGGTGGAGATTTTCTTAACTTCATCTTAATAATATTATGTACTTTAAATTCAATTGATTAAATTATTAAATTGCATTCATTTTAAACTCAAACACCTCTCATATTCACAGAGGCAAACATAAAGGCTAGGCTGAGCGAACATTATGCTCACCTGAACTTGAGTAGTTTAATCCATGATTATTTGGATTGGCATGGGACCATTTTGCAGGCTCAGATGCGTTGGCATAGCCTAAAGGGCCTATCAATGCACACCAAACTATAGATACTTAAATAGATTCCTAACTCGTAATTGTGATCGACAGTAAAAATAAATAAATTGCATGATCACAGAGGTTATTCTCAAAACAAAGTTCTTGCCCTTGAAGCTTAAATTTTGAAATGCATTAAACTACACATGATATTTAATGACTGATAAACCTTGGCCAACCTACACTAACTAAAAGTTCATATATACAAAACTTTGAACCTGAATCTTGTACTACACACACCCTGACCATGATGTAGTTTAAGGGAGTGGGCACCAAAGAAAAATGAAAATGTTAAGTGCCGCCAAAGCTATGTATTCAAGAACAAATGTCCAGCAAACATTCCACACTGTAACAATTATAGCGGATCACATATTTCCACGAGAATTTATTAAGGTTGCGTTGCGTTTGCTGGAATGATTTTAGGCAAGAATGGAATGGCTATTCTCCTAAATTGGTGAATAGTGATTTCATTTCCCATGTAAATTCCTTTTTTTTTTTTACTTAACCAAACATAAGAACGGATATTCTGATGGAATGAACCAAACTAAACAGGTACACAAAAGACCATCCAGGACTTTCATGCCATGTGCCAATTGAACCGTTACATCAATTGAACCATATCCTTATTCAGGCCATAACCAAGAGTTGAATAGGTCAATAAAGTTCAAACCCATCTCCCATAACTCAAAAAATCACAAACTTTAATACACCAAAATAATAATAATAATAAAAATAAAGTCTTGCATCCAACAAATAAGTATTGCAGACAATTACATAAAATCATATTCATGCCCTTACCTTCTGTTTGAGTCTTAGATTTCTCTTTGCAAGAATTGAATGCTCCAAAACAACTCATCTCTTTCACTCACAAACACTTCTGATAGGGACTGAAAAAGCTTAGCTTGCAATCACATCTTCTCTTCAATCCAATACCTACCCACATCTTCTCTTCTCTTCAATTTTCCAACCACACAAACACTTACCTAATTAGTCACCAAAAGACACATCATTGACAATAACACCAAAACCTACATCGATCAAATCAAATCAAGACCAAACCTGTGTTTTTCGGAGCGATTTCAATCGAATCGCGTTACGCAACAGAATTGGGAAAGACCCATTGGGTGGCTCATCACTATCTTCTGAACGTCCTCCCTCTTGATTGCGTTTCTAACCCACCTCTTGGGTTTCTAAACAAATAAACAACCAACTAATAGGGGGGAAATCTAAATCAACACTCAAAAAAATAAAAAAATCTAATTTGACAACAAAATTGTAATTTTCCAACCACACAAACACTTACCTAATTAGTCACCAAATGATACGTCATTGACAATAACACCAAAAACCACATTGATCAAATCAAATCAAGACCAAACCTATGTTTTTCGGAGCGATTTCAATCGAATCGCGTTACGCAACAGAATTGGGAAAGACCCATTGGGTGGCTCATCACCATCTTCTGAACATCCTTCCTCTTAATTGGGTTTCTAACCCACCTCTTGGGTTTCTAAACAAATAAACAACCAACTAATAGGGGGAAATCTAAATCAACACTCAAAAAAATAAAAATAAAAAATCTAATTTGACAACAAAATTGTTTAAAACAGAATTGGAAACATATAGACAAACCATATAGGCATATAGACAAACCGTATAGAATGATTAAAAAATATGCCCAAAAATATTAGATGGATTGAAAAATATTAAAACAAAGAACTAAAGAACTGAAGTAGGATTCTCAAATTTGAAGCACAAAAACAGACACAACCACCAAAAAAAAAAAATAGAGAGAGAAGGGAAGAGACAGAAAGACTGAAACAATTCTCAATTCTCTTACCCTGTGCGTGCGAGTTCGAAGGGAGCCAAGTTCAAGAGCAGCGACGGTGATGATGAGCAGCGGCGGCATATACTCTTTCTCTATTGGTTGGGAGAGAGAGAGAGAGAGAGAGGATTATACAGATTTTTGCGATCGGAGGAGGATCGGATGATCGTAGGTGATCGGCGTGAAGGATGAAGAAGGGGAAAGGTAAGAACATTGGCTTAAAATTGACGTCGTTCGCTAATCGCCGTGGCTTAAAGAAGTATTGAATGATCCTTGAGACTGTTAGCACCGTCGTTCGCTCCGCCGCTTCTATTTTTTCGGATGAAGAACTAAAAGATGATCGCATATATCAGTTTTTTTTTTTATTTTGAAGAGAGAACGTGTGAGAGGGAGTTGAAGAGACGTGTCTGGGCAGATGTGGGAGAGAGAAAGAGAGAGCAAACGTGTTTGGGCGGGAAAAAATTTGATCTCAACCGTTCAAATGAATTGTATCTCTGATACATTTTAACACATTTTCAAAAACAGTTCTGTTTTATTAGATAGATTACTTGTAAATAGAAAAAGTTTGAACAAAATCAAATAATGGATAAGAGTAATAATTAAAACAATTTTTTTGAAACAACTTATAAAAGAGGAGGTATCGCATAAATATCAAAATATAATTATTGATCTTATGTGTTTTTTAACATAAAAGCGAACATTTAACTTGTTTTTCATTATTATTGTTCAGACTTTCAGAACCGAACAATTTCACTTTGTTCGGCAGTGTACAGCCGAACAAAGTAAATTTGTTCGGTTTTGAAGTCCGAACAAATTAATTTTGTTCGCTTCTAGAAGTCCGAACAATAATGACGAAAAATAGGGTGAATATTCGTCGTCTTCTTTCTCTGTTCTCCTATTCTTTTGCCGAATTCGCCTTCACCGGTGCCAGATTTTTTTGATCGTTTTTCATTTATGTACATCAATGTTTTGAAACTCGAACCGGACCGGCCGGTTGGATCGGTTGGACCGGGAACCGGGCCTTGTTCCAGTCCGGTCAACCCCCTAAAACCGGACTTGGTGCAAAACCGGTGTAGAAGTGGATAACCGGAAGACCCAGCGGTCGAACCGGCAAAACCGGTGACTCGAATCGAGTTTGGAGGGTCGGGCCTTTTTTTAAAAAACAAAATTTCTTTCTTTCTTTCTTTCTTTCTTTTATATTTATATATATATATATATATTTCAAAATTTTGACTAAAAATTCTCATTTCAAGAGTCTCCTCTTATAAGGAAGAATTTCATTGGAAGCTTGAGAAGATTATGAAAATCTATTCCTATTTATAGAAAAAAAGAATTTTCAAAGAGAACCTACAAAATTCTATGTGGGATTCAATCAAATTATTTGAAACATATTGATTGGAGGAAGAGTTGAAAATTTCATTTTCCCCCAAAATTAAATCTAGCATTTAATCAATTTGTTTGGAGGGAATGTTTAAAAAAATTTAATTTCTTTAAATCAAGTGACTTTTTTTTATTTATTTATCAATCATGACTTTATTAAATATTATTAATAAATACTATGCAATAATTTTTATTTTTATTTGAGTATTTATATATATTTTTATTTATTTATAATTTATAGTAATATTTTTTAATTATATAATATTAATTATGACGTCACGGTTCGACCGCTTTGACCCGACGGTTGAACCGGTAACCCGTCCACCCGATCCCTTTTCCAGTTCGCTCACCAGTTCGATTTTCAAAACATTGATGTACATGAACAAAAGAAAGGTTTTTCAAAAGTAATTTAAATTTTTTTAATTTGTTTTATTTAGGTATACCTCAAAAGACAATTTGTGAAAAAAAAATAAGGTGTACTGAGAATAAATTATACCCCTAGCTAATTTAATATAATGTACTGAAAAATTAGACTCACTTAAACATTTTTTTGAATGTAAATAAAATCTCTTGATATAATCTCTAAGAACAAAGGTCAGCCCACTTTGATACCCATATGTAGGCCCATGTTTATCACTGTTTTATTACTTCCCTCTAAGGGAGGGGCTTCTCTCCAGTCCACATAATGAACTATAGCATAATGTTGGGTCTGTAAGACTCACCACGGGTCTCATTTTAATAATTTGAACCGTTCAATGTATAAAGTTTGTCGATTACTTTATGCCTACAAAAAATCACGTTGATCGGATATCATTAACCCTTTGATTAGAACAATTTTTTTGTTAATGGAAAATATAATTTTAAAAATAAATTGTTAACAAAAATGTGTTCCAATCAAAAGGCAGCCGATATTCGATCAACGTGATTTTTTACAAGTATAAAGTACAGTTCTACTCATTAAACAATTTGGATCATTAAAATAGGACCTGTTGTGAAACTTACGGACCCAACAATACGTTCTAGTTTACGAACTAGAGAGAAGCCATCTCCTCTAACAGCGGGGTGTTGGAAGAAAGCCATCATGAGGGTGGTGGTGTGGCTAGTCCAAAATAAATAAATAAAAATATTGATGGTGTGTGTGGTGCTAGTAATCATTTTTATGTTATTGTTTATTGTCACCATAATGGTGGAATTGGTTAATCCTGAGCTTGGATTCACTTCCTTCTAAGGAATTTTGCCCAAAATAAAAATCAAATAGAATGAAGGGATAAAAATACCCTCTAAATTATCTACTAATTATTTTGATGGATATTTGTCATTTTACATTTTTTATCCTCACCCTGTGAGAAAATAGAGAGTTGCCATTTTCTATAGTACTTTTGTGGATTGCCCTTCAAATTGCTTTCACTTTTTTGCCCTCTCAATTTATGTTTGTAGCTGCTTTTGGAGGGTTCACATAGTAATTTCTCATTTATTTTTTCATACACACTCAAACTATATCATATTATAGGAATAATTATTGGATACTCTCTGAGTTGTCATGTGATGTTACCAATGGTGTATTAGAAATTCTTCGGAGTGGGATACGATGACTCATTTTTGTTAGGTAATTGAGAGATGAGAGTTGACCCATTTGGTATGGGCTGTGATTTTTTATTTATTATGAGTACAAATGTAGGCCGCATAATATTATAATATTATCTAATAAATTTTCCTAATATATCATATCTTACATTATTTAAAATAAAATAAAAAAAATTATCAACGTGTCTATGTTGTGTCACGAATCTATAATGATTATCAATAAAATTATTAAAAAATGAAACACATATTTGATTTTATGATTTCTCTGTGTACAAATTAGGATACTATATACACAACGGAAATAAACAGATTTTGACATACCTTTTACGCTCAAACTGAATCTATGGATCATATGGGTGAATCGCGTGCCTCCATTGATGTCTTCAAATAATTCCCAGCAGCAGAGTAAAACTACTAGAGAACTATCCACACTATTCACAGTATAAAGGCGGAATGATTTATGGGAAGAGAGAATGTATGATTTTTGTTGTGTCAAATGCAGAACCCAGTTCTGGTTATATAGGAAAGTTAGGAGACCCTTAAGATAGATGTATTACCCCAATATCTCATATCAACAATAACTAAAAAATAATTAACATCTAATGTGTTGACAATTATCCATATCAAGATCATCTCATATCAAGATTATCTCATATCTTGACATATAATCTATTAAGATTATTTGGATCTCTCCTAATCGGGTCATGCCACCATGGGCGACCCAATTAGGCTTGGGTTCTAAACCTGACCCAATTTCCAACATCTCCCACTAGAACATGCACTTACATGACACCACACCTTTTGTATCTCAATTTACCCAATAAACGCAATCATACTAGCCAATGGACCGGGCAACCACTGAGAACACGTGTATGTGGGAGCTCTACACTAGAAACTCAAAAAAAGCCAGCATAAAGGCATCAACCCGAAAACAAAAATAGTGTCTCATATACTCCAAACTCATCTAATCACATCAGTCTAAAAAACATCTCTAATCCTTCAAAAGAGCATGCTTGACCCTCTCAATTCTTGCAATTTATTCACACTCAATCCGCCTCTCATACAGAGTGATGTGAGTTGCTGGCAGTGAATATACAATAGTGGTGTAATACTAGATGATATTCCCTTTGCCCCCATGCCATTTAGTTTAGGATTGACCGCTTTCCCAATGATGTCCTTTAAGGTCGAATCATACATGGCCGCAAGCAACATACCAAAGTAGCAAAACATCAACCCCTTACCTTATAACATAGTCAAAGGTCACAAAAGGGTAAATAAGTAAAAGTCATATAAATAATGACACGTAAGACTTACAGGGTGAGGAAACAGGGATCCATTCTCTCACCTCATTACTCGGTCACCAAGCACATGTAGTATGAGTACATGCTACGATAGAGTAACTCTTCCAAAGAGTGACATCATGCTTGATACACCGTACAAATCTTAGTCTAGTTGCTTTCTAGCGCCTAACCTGAATTCTCTATCTACTCATTTTCCAGGCACCAAATAAGATCTTGCATCTGGCTAATCATAACAGGAACAACATGGAAAGTGGGTACTAACATCCATGTTTGGTCTTTAACATGACCTCATCTTGGTTGTAACCAAGGAAACACACATAGTGGATAATTTAAGCCTCTCTTAGCTCCAAATAAAATAAACCACTAGTCTCATCCTTGCTCGCTCCTAAGCACCAAAGGCTATTGCTCGTGTGAGTAAGCCAATCATTCTTGCTAATATCATCATCTGGTAATCATTATAACACAAACCATAATAGCTTCAATATTCCCTAATCTCACAAAAAAAATAAGTGATCTATTGAAAAAACATAACCACAGTCTGCGCAATTCTAGATTCCAAACATAAGCCCTATCAGCACCTCTTGCAATAAGCATACATAACAGAATCCACCATGTGCGCTTCACATGAAGTGGTTCAAGATCATTATTTCTTGCGCAATTACCTCTCTAAATATATTTTTGTGACCAATTTGCATTCATTCAAGATGAGCCCAACAAGCACATTGAATCTTACAAAGGGCAAATTTATACACTACCAATAAAGCATCATATCCACAGCCTAATGAGTAAGGTCAAGTTCTAAACTACTCAGTTAACCATTTACAAAAGATAGCATTCATCATGTCGAATACGCCCACATAGCGTACTTCAAGATCCCATAACAAAAGATCAAGGAATATGGGTCATTTGTTTCTCTCAAAGACAATCCGAGGATTCACTCAATAGCTAAGGCTTTAGCTTTTACCGATAGGTAAGTTCATGGGTTTGAAATTTCGTATCTAGAATCATTCTAGGATATTCCTTATGTAAGTTATCATAAACAAATCGAGAATTCTCCTAGAACAATCTCTAAGGATCATATATCCGAGCATATAAATTACATCACCCTAGTCCATCATGTCTAAAACAGAGGATTGCCAACCCTAGGTGGTGACAACCTTGTAAATTCCCGGCTCATAACGAGTAAGTAAGGCAAAACTTCTTTTGGACCATTGATCATGCCTCAGTGGTCTTTATCGATCATCGTTGGCCTATCATGGCTCGACGAAATCTAAGAACCACTATTTGGATAACTGTTTTAAGCTGAAAAAGATTTATTAGAACTAGTAATCTTTTTGCGCTCCTAACTTTTCACCATAAAAGCAAAAGGTAAATCCCTACGAATCTACTTATCCAATTCTCTAACGAGAAGTTGGGTCACAACGTCCACAAATCAAAGTTCCGAACTCATGTTAATCTTAACCTAAGTCAAAGTAACTTCACTCCCCAAGAGGAAGTCTTCTCATGATCTACACCTTCCTCAATGGTGCAGCTTTTCAGTATCTAGTGAGCCTTATGCCTCAAAAAATGACTATCCAAATCCCGTATAACTTTAGAAAAGTTTGGTGCCATAGTGGAAAGTCAACCAAATCCAAGAAATGGTTAATCCTCAAAAACTTTGCCTTAGAATATGCAACTTTGATCCATTTTCCAAAAATAGGAGACTAGAGAGCCTTTGGCATTATCGTAGGCTCCTTATCATCTTGAGGTGCAATCATGAATGTTTCCCTCTCAATCACCTAGTGATGATGTGGAAAATTTTCACATTTGCAGCCACGCAATTAAGAATGTAGAGTATTCTTGTCTGATGCAGTAATCCACTAGTAGGCACATCGCTCCCACTGTCCCTAGGATATTGGAAATTTCTTTCTATTCTAAACTTGGCTACATAAAGCGCCATACTTAGCATTCTCTATCTTATAGAGTTCCAAAACTCTATTCACGTCACCTTTGCTAAAAAAAATTTATGTGACTTAGTTACACTCTCACAAAGTTGCTCACTTATAAGCACATGACCCAGAGGGTTTATATGATAGCATACAATAATGCGCCACATGACCCTAAGCGTTTACAAGATAGCATACAATAATGCATCATAGAACTCTAGGTCTTAACTTTGCAACCTTATAAGAAGTAAAATAAAGATAAGTTGCTTGATGGTTACAGATTGCCCACAATTAGCTCTCCGCTAACCCATTACTCAAATGGAGTTTAAAATCTGATATGGAGGGCACTTAGTTAGGGACATAGGCAACAAACTAAAGTACAATTCCCAATTAGGAAACATATTGTGCCATCATCCACCTAACATAAACAATACTTAATTCTTTATCTCTATCACACCATTGTATTGCTGAGTACTAGGAATAATCAATTTTCTAAGCATCCTTTTCTCTTCACAGAGTTTTCTAAAAAATAACTCAAATAGATACTCGCCACCTCGATCAAAACTAAAAGCACCAAAGCACTTATCTAATTGATCTCGATCTCATATGTGCAACGTCAAAAATCATCTCAAAACCTTTGACTTGTGGGAGATCAAATAGTCTTGACTAAGATTTGTATTGTAATCTATAAATGTGTCAAGATTGGGGCTAGCTATCATACCCTTACACATATCTAGTCACAAATATCATAGTGGACTAAATGAGCTAATACAAATACCCTTATGCAGCTTTCTTACTTACTTATGTGCAACCATTGCGAACAAAGTTATATATTCACATGAGAGCAAGATGCCAAAAGCGAGTGGGCCCGAAAGAGCCTACTCAAACCATCCATGTCATTTTCTCATTAATTTGATTAAGTACAACAAGCCACCAGTTTATGACCAATGTTATAAACTAATTCCAATCAGCCTAATGTGTGAGTTCTTGAAGACAAGTGTAAAGGTTTAGGCCCAACTAGGTAATGACTCATGACTAACTAATGTTCAATAGATCATAAAAAGGATGTCATAGCGATATGAAGTGCGCCTAAGTTGCAAATTTAACCAGTAAGTGCTTATCCCCTACACCATCAAGTCAATTTTATTCTGCATACACTTTACTACATCTAGTTGAAACATAACAATACTCCTCTTGCCATCTCTGTTTCTCGCTTCATAGTTAGCTGCAATTAATTCTACTATCCACAAGAATAAGAGAATAAGCTATTAATCTATGACAGCTCCTAAAGCAACTTAGTTGCCATTAATTCTATTATCCACAGGAATGAAAGAATAAACTATCAATCTATGACAACTTCTAAAGCACCTTAGTTGCAATTAATTCTACTATCCATAAGAATGTGAGAATAAGCTATCAATCTATGACAACTCCTGAAGCAACTTAAGCGTGAATTAGGATAAAAAGTCTAATTCAATACAAGGCTCTCACGAGCGATGTGTCAAATTCTTAGAGTCATAACAACCTTGTCAGCCTTGACATTTTCATTACTATCCTGCAACATTTGTGTTTAGTGGTAAATGCCATTCAATAGCGTTAGCCTAGCTAAGGAATCATACAAAGAAGTATCTCATCATGTCTCACACTCAAGTGTGGAGACAAGAAGTGTCCAGACTTAGACAAGTTGACAGTGCTATTAGATTTTGCAGTCGCTAGGCGCTAATCTTCTCACTTCGTGTTAATAGATTTTGCAGGTTCTAAGCACAAATCTCTTAACTTTAAGTGATGCTTCAACATACACTATTATGGTGCGTGAAATTTTGCTCCATCAACTCCCATCAATTGGGTAGAGAGCAAAACAATGCTCATACTGGCCACTTGTCTTACACTTAATGACTAACTCATTAAGCTCACATATCTTGGATGATGTAACTCTTGGATATTGCTTCATCCAATGATGCAACATTATTAAAAGTCAAATTACAAAGTCAATCCGTGCAGCTCAATAGTCAGGATCACATCTAGATCTATTGAGGGCTTATAAATCCCACAACTCCAAACTCACCAAACAAAACTACTTAGCATGCCGCTAATCATAATGCACACATCAATTTTTATTGCGCTAAACAAGGCAACAAAACCACGCCGACGTTGAGTCATGTTTCCTTACTTTGGCTAATTAAGGTCTGACCTAAAGTCTCTAAGACTTTCTGCTCATTTAAAGACACTACAACAAAATTGGTTTATAACCACGTTTTTTAGACAACGTTTATTTGAAAAACGCTGTGGAAGATAAAAAAGTGAAATTAAGACACGCGTGTCCCCTTTAAACGGTGCTCCGTCTCCCTCTGTTCCCATTTCTCTTTCCGTCATTTTGTTTTCTCTCTCCATTTCTCTCTATCTTTTTCTCTCTTCATCCTAGATCTAGGGTTTTCTCTGTCTCCTCATGGTCCTTGAGAGATGCACCAAGGTTGATTCCGATCACTTGTTCAGATCTAATTCTAAATCCACTGATTCTTGCATTCATTTTGTTGAAATTTCTTGATGGTTTTGTTTTTCTTGATTCTGATTCTAATGACTTTGCAGAGGAAGATGGTTCGGTTGAGTTGCACAAATCAGCGGGGTTGCGAGACCGAGGAGTGAAGAAGGATCAAAATCATCGGGATCAAGACAGGGACCGGGACCGAGACCGATTGAGTCGGAGCAAGCGGAAACCAGCCGATGAAATGATAGGCTTTTCTGTTCCAAGGAAAGCTCGAACACTCGAACAGGTGTGGATTAGACTGTTCTGAATCGCCTATTTTGTATTGAGAGGTTGGTAAATTTTGCTAATTGATGGCGTTGGATGCCCTCTGCCTGTTGAAGCTCCTCCTCAGGTCTGGTCCTCCCGTCGCTACTATCCCTCAGGTCCTCTCTCTCTCTCTCTCTCTCTCTCTCTCTCTCTCTCTCTCTCTCCCTATTGCTCCATCAGATCTTCGATCCGGCCTCTCTTCAGTCGAGTTTTACTCTTTTTAATCTTTTCACTTGCTATTTTTGGTCTGCTCTCTTTTCAATAGAATCTCATTCACTTTGATCTTTTTGTTTTTCAATCTCACTATTTTCAATTTTTTCAATCTATGTTTGTATATTGGTAGAACATAATTTATGTTTGTATATTGGTGGAACAATGCCTTTTATTTTGCAGCTTGGCAACTACAATTCCTTTGAGGGGTTCTGTACTGCAGGCCATACATTGATCAACTCTTCAAAGGAGCCGGTAGTCTCGACAAAAGCTTTGAAGGTAAACCCAAGTTGTAAATTTTTATTTATTTTATTTAGTTCAGGTTTTCACAGTAGCCAAATGCTTACTAATTTTCAGATCAACCTAATTTCTTACCTTTTCAACTTTTAGGTACACCATAAATTGTGAAACCAGAAAAACCTATTGATAATGAGGTACTTGTCCTGAAATCTAGATGCTTGCATATATATAATATATTTTATAAGAGAAACTTGATGATTTGAATTACAGATTACAAACCTTTGTTTCATGCTCCTCTCACCTATTTATATTTACTTTTAGTACATGTAAGAGAATGAAATTAGTTGTAAGTTGATCTCCAGTTTTACTCTGTTTTGTAGTTGCAAAACAGATCACAACAAAAGAGTTTCTCTACTAACTGATTAACTACTAGTTTGTTTGGCATGTCAATTCTGGGATTTCTAGGATAATTATTTTGGTGAATTATCGGGTTTGAATTGTAACGCCCTCAAAATAATAACAATAAACCCATCAGATAAAACATGCATTTACATATAAATTAACCACACTCTTATATTCATTAGAGTTCCGTTAAATAAATATTACATGTTAACCTCAGAACAAAATGCCCTACGGGCTTACAGCTTTCCAAGCTAACACTTGGTTACAACAAAGAGTTCTAACTCGTTTACACATTAAGCCCTTGGCTTGAAGTTACATGTAATACATCAAAAGTAAAACGACAAAACTATGCCCGCCACTAGCCTCCCAGCTAAGTCCTTGGAGGTGGCATGCTTCCTGTACCTGAAAATGATATTCCCATATAGGGTGAGCCACAGCCCAGTAGAAATACACTAAACCAACCATGGACAATGACTAAACATTAGCAATTGATAGTTGGTCAATACTGATACAATCACATAAATTACATATTTATGTCAACGACTTACAAGTCCCAATTACTTTTCATTTTCCCTTTTTCAACAGATAAGCATGCTAGCTCTATCATCATTTCCACAGATATGTATAAAAACTATATCTCACATTCAGATAAGCATAAAAGCTATATCCACATTCTCAACAGATATGTATATCAACAATATCCACAGATAAGCATACAAGCTGTATCCACACTTCACAAAGATAAGCATATGAGCTCTATCTTCACTTCTCTAGACAAGCATATGAGCTCTGTCTACGGAGTTCATCCCCTATCTCCTCCCAATACCTATCCGGTTTAGAGGTACATCCCCTATCTTCCCCTAAACCGCGGAGTACATCCCCTATCTCCTCCTCTACACATAACGTATACAAACACATTGGTTCTATATACAATCACACAATACACACATTTAATGTATTCTATCAACCGTCAAGTTCCATGACACATTCCATTGATTAGTTTTAGTTTACTTAATCATCAAGCATTATCTACAACAATCACGACTATCCTCCACCGATAGCCCAAAGCAGTTATTTCTAAACAGAAAATAAATGCACAATGGATATTCAATCAACATTTCATTCCTTCATTCCTCTCAATTAATTATCCCAATTAATTAAACAATGTAATTAGGTCAATTCCCATAATTAACATTTCAACCCTTAGGTCCCATTTTCATCAATGATTCAACATTAATTCCATTTTTGTATGCCAAACATGCATCTAGGTTTATTATGAATAAAACCCCAACTTTTGTAAAATTACGCAAAAGTCCCAAACTTTCACCAAATTACCAAACCAAGCCCAACATCTCAAATTACCAAAATTTAAAGACAAAACCCATAGAGAGGAGTAGGTTATCCCTACCTCAAATTCGGAGTCCCAAAGGAGAAGACGACAAAACCCAACGTGCTCCAAAACCCGTGATTTTCAGATTAAAATGAAGCCCTCGACGATCAACAACTTTTTTGTAAAGGCCAAAGGTGAGTAAATCACTCTTACTAGATCAAAACCTCGAGAGAAGGTAGTATCTAGAGTGAGAGGCTCAACAATGGTGATTTTGGAAAAGTAAGAGAGAGAAGAGAAAGTGAAAAAGTGATTTAAAGAGTCACAAATTCGGGACTTTAACCCAGGTCTCTGCTCGAGCGTAAAACACCCCGCTCGAGCGGCCACTCACAGACTTCCGCTCGAGCGGCCAACCTCCCGCTCGAGCTCAGAATGCACTCGCTCAACACTTTTGCAGAACCAGACCTCCGCTCGAGCTCCCAACCCTACGCTCGAGCTCACAACACTGCACAACAAAATACTGGATGGATGTATTCCCCGCTCGAGCGCCAACACCTCCGCTCGAGCGGACAGGCCAAAAGTCCGGGCAACTAGTTTTGGTTTCTAAACTCAACCAACCTGTAACAAACCCGCCCAACACATCCCATAACTCAAATACTAAGTAAAAAGGATGTAAACAAGATAATAAACAATTACCAACATCCACGGACACATGTCCGGATCACTATACAACAAGGGTAAACCCGGGATCGCTATAACCTCCCCCCCTTAAAGAATTTCGTCCCCGAAATTAAACACAAGTTTTCAAAAAAACAAGTTTTCCTCCATTTTAAACAATGTTACACTTGAACATTCAACAATTCGACCCATTACCGGTCATCCCATCCCTTTAACAAGAGACATATCACAATATGTAAACAACATATGTATTTTCAACATGCATCAACATTATGCACTATCCTTCCAATTTCAACAATATATTTAACACATATAATGTCACTTTCAACTTCCATATGAGGCAAGTTCCAAAACACGCTTCCAATAATCAAAACATTCTCAATGTTTTACAACTTAAGACATATATAAAAGCTCTTAAGTTCAACATAATGTAAAATTTAAATACAAGATCACACATCAACAAACAAGTCCGGATATTTCTCACGGACTTCCAACTCACGTTCCCAAGTGGCTTCCTCCACTCCGTGATGTTTCCACAAGACTTTCACCAAAGGAATGGTCTTGCCACGCAGGACCTGATCCCGCCTATCCAAGACCCGAACCGGTCTCTCCTCATACGAGGCATCATCATCTACCTCTAAATCGCTCCAATCCAGCACATGTGATGGATCTGGCTCATACTTCCGAAGCATACTCACATGAAACACGTCATGCACTCCGGACAACTGCGGCGGTAAGGCCAACCGATAAGCAACCTCACCTATCTTCTCAAGGATCTCAAAAGGACCTATAAACCGAGGGGATAATTTCCCACTCTTCCCAAACCTCATCAGGCCTCGCCTAGGTGATATCTTCAGAAAGACATGATCACTTACCTCAAACGCCAAAGGCCTCCTCCTACGGTCGGCATAACTCTTTTGTCGACTCTGGGCTGTAACAAGCCTCCTACGGATAAGCTCAACTTTCTCCGTCGTCTCCCTAACCAACTCCGGACCCAACAAAGGTGCATCACCCACCTCGGCCCAACAAACTGGAGACCTACACGGTCGGCCATACAAGGCCTCAAACGGTGCCATACCGATGCTAGACTGAAAACTGTTGTTGTAGGCAAACTCTACCAATGGCAAGTGCCTCTCCCACGTCCCACTGAAATCCAGGACACAACCCCGAAGCATATCCTCGAGGATCTGAATAGTACGCTCGGACTGCCCGTCAGTCTGAGGATGATAAGCCGTACTAAAGGTCAACTTAGTGCCCATGGCACTCTGCAAACTCTGCCACAACCTAGCAGTAAAACGAGGATCTCTATCTGAGACGATCGTCACTGGGACCCCGTGCAATCTCACTACGTCCCGAATATACAAATCGGCAAGATGATCTACCGAATCTCTCACGCGCATAGGAATAAAGTGCGCCGACTTAGTCAACCGGTCTACAACCACCCAAATAGCATCACTACCCCGCTGAGTCCTCGGAAGACCCACAACGAAGTCCATAGTGACATGCTCCCACTTCCACTCGGCAATAGGCAAGGGTTGCAACAAACCCGCTGGCCTCTGATGCTCGGCCTTCACTTGCTGGCAAGTAAGGCACTTCGTTACGAAAACAGCCACATCTCTTTTCATACCCCGCCACCAAAACTGGCGACCCAAATCCTGATACATCTTAGTACCTCCCGGATGCACCGCAAGGCGCGAATGATGAAACTCTCGGAGTACTTCCTCTCGGCAAGACTCCGGTACAAACAAACGGTTTCGGTATCTCACACTCAGGTCGGGATATACCGTCAAACCCTTCTCAACTTTCCCACTGGAGATCTTTTCTCGGAGGGATTCTACTTCAAGGTCACCTCTCTGTGCCTCTAACACTCTAGTCACAAGTGTAGGCTGCGCAACAACAGAAAACAAGGCCGCAGCCTCAACAGATTCGCCCAGTAGCAAATCAAACTCGCCAAGTGCTCCCAACATCACCCATTCCCGGATGGCTATACAAGCTACATCACTAATGGTTTTCCTACTAAGGGCATCGGCCACAACATTGGCCTTTCCCGGATGATAATGCAACTCAAAATCATAATCCTCGATGAACTCCATCCATCTCCTCTGCCTCAGATTCAAGTCTCTCTGTGTAAACAGATACTTCAAACTCTTGTGATCCGAGAATACCTCGAACCTCTCACCATAAAGGTAGTGCCTCCAGATTTTCAAGGCAAAAATCACAGCTGCTAACTCTAGGTCGTGTGTGGGGTAATTCTTCTCGTGTATTTTCAACTGACGTGAGCCATAAGCTATCACTTTCCCCTCTTGCATCAACACACAACCCAAACCCTCTCGTGAAGCATCACAATAAACTACATAACCCAACCCTCTCTCCGGAATAATCAACACCGGAGCGGTGGTCAATCTAACTTTCAACTCTTGGAACGACTTTTCACAAGTCTCACTCCACACAAACTTGACTCCCTTCTGAGTCAGTCTAGTCAACGGTGACGCTAACCTGGAGAAATCTTTCACAAACCGACGGTAATACCCAGCTAATCCCAGAAAACTGCGGATCTCAAACACACTCTTAGGCTGTGCCCAATCTTGCACTGCCTCAACCTTGGATGTATCAACAGACACCCCTTTCCCGGATACCACATGGCCTAAGAATTTGACTTTCCCCAGCCAGAACTCACACTTCCCAAACTTGGCATACAGCCTATGGGCTCTAAGTAACTCAAGCACCACTCTCAAGTGTGCCTCGTGCTCCTCCTCAGAAGACGAATAGATAAGGATGTCGTCCACGAAGACAACCACAAATCGGTCTAAGAACTCCCGGAAAATCCGGTTCATCAAGTCCATAAAGACTGCCGGTGCATTGGTAAGCCCAAATGGCATCACCAAAAACTCATAATGGCCATACCGCGTACGGAATGCCGTCTTAGGAACATCTTCCTCCCTGACCCTCAACTGATGGTAACCCGATCTCAAGTCTATCTTAGAGAAACAACGGGAACCCTTCAACTGGTCAAACAAATCATCTATACGGGGCATAGGGTACTTATTTTTAACCGTAGCCCGATTCAACTTCCTGTAGTCAATACACAATCTTAAGGCACCATCTTTCTTTTTAACAAAGAGTGCCGGTGCTCCCCACGGTGAAACACTAGGGCGAACAAAGCCCTTATCGAGCAATTCCTGGAGCTGAACTTTCAACTCAACCAACTCTGCTGGAGCAAAACGGTAAGGTGCCATAGAAATCGGCGCCGTACCAGGCACTAAATCAATAGAGAACTCTATCTCTCGGTGAGGTGGCAAACTAACAAGATCTTCGGGAAAGGCATCCGAATACTCACAAACCACCCTCGGTAACACAACCTGGGTCTCACCACTCTCACCACTCTCAAAGCTAGCAAGTAGACTACTAAGCTCACTTCGCCCTCGCGAATCATACCCCGGTGGCAAAACACTACCAACCCGGTCTCCCAAGAAATGGAACCACTCCCCGCTCAAGGTACACAATGTAACCCTCTGGCGGTAGCAATCAATAACAGCCCGGTATGACGATAACCAGTCCATACCCAAAATAACATCAAAACCCTTCATGGGCATGACAACAAACGGAAAAGGAAGCCTATAGTCGGCGACCTCTATATCACATCCTCTAACACCCTGTTTCAGAATCAACTCACCACCCAAAGGCGATACCACACAAATAGGAGATGCTAACTGTGCTAATTCCAATTCCAAAACAGATGCAAATGCAGCAGATACAAAAGAATAAGATGCACCCGTGTCTATCAACACATTAGCAACTGAGTTGCAAAACAGAAAAGTACCTCTCACTACTGATGGAGCCGGTACTAAATCCTGCGCGGTAACAGCATACACGCGCCCCGTAGGCCCCTGGTCTACCTGCTCACCTCTCGGAGCAAAAGACTGCTGCACAGACTGGGATGACGAAGCTCCCGGATTGGCCCTCGAGGCCTGCACAGACTGAGCTGGCTGAAAACCCTGCGTCTGCCTAGAACCAGACGCTCCCGAAGTGGCAATCAACTGTGGGCAAAACCTCTTCATGTGCCCAGGTTGTCCACACTGAAAACAAGTCAAGAGTTGCCCCCTGCCCAAACTCTGACTCTGCGGTCTAGCTGAAGAAGAAGCAGCTTTCTGACCCCCACCCTTCTGCGGGCACACAGATACCTTGTGACCCAGCTGGCCACACTTGTAACAGGTGAACTCCCCCTGACCACCTCTCCCGGAGCCTGCACTCGGCACTGGGAAGGTCGATCTAGCAACACCACCCTGCGACTGCTGAGGGTTAGAACCCCTCTGCCTCCTGCCATCACTCTGACTATCCTGACTCCTCTTGGAGCCTCTCTGCCCCTCATCCTCCTCCTGCATCATGAGCTCCATATGAGCTGCAGCGTCCACTAGGTGTCTATACTCTCGAATATAAGACCCACCAATTCTCAACTTGAGGCCCCGCCTCAACTTCCGCTCAAACTCATAGCAACGGCGTTCCTCAGACGCCACCAGTTCAGGTGCAAACCTAGACAGACTGGTAAAAGTAGCCTCAAACTCGGCCACTGACAAGCCCTGCTGATTAAGCCGGCTAAACTGATCCCTCAGCTTCTCCCTAGCTGCTGCTGATAAAAACCTCTCCTGAAAAGCATTCACAAACGCCTCCCAAGTACCACCAACACGAGCTTTCTCGTACTTCCACCATTGACCCGCATCTCCCTTCAGTTGAAAGGATGCCAAGGTCACTTTCAGTGCTCCGTCCTCGATGCCAAGCATCTCAAACGTCTTCGTTGTCTGTTCGAGCCATTCATCTGCCTTAAGCGGCTCTTTAGGATCCCCGATAAACTCGTCCGGATTACACCGGAAGAACTCCCTCTTCAAGAAGGAAGGTCCTGTCTCAGCTGCCTGATTCCCAGCTCTAAGAATACCCAAAGCTCCTGCTATCTCTCTGGCCAAGGCACCCATAGCCTGCTGACCTACTGGCTCGGCCACATTAGCCTGCCCAACTCCCTCCTGCACTGCCGGAATCTCACCCTGTAACGGTACTTCCTGCCTCGCAGGTCTACCACGCCTAGCACCTCTTCCTCGTCCTGACATCCTAATAAAGGCAACACAGAACGTTAGCACATTCATAAATGTGCCGAAACTAAACACTCACGTCCTAATGCATGGACAAGTGTAATTCACTCCACATAAGCACATAAACACATAAGCACTTACGAACTTCATTTCCGGATAATGACAGTCCGAGGCGTTACTAGAGTTCCGGTTAGAAACAGCATTGATCAAGTGCCTTTCCAACAAGACTCCCAGAAACTCAAGGATCCAATCAACATCCCAGAAATTAAATCCCATACCCACATAGTCACATAAGCATGTTAGCATTTAAGCACATAGCATATGATACTACATCTAAGTCTCTATCAAGCGAGACAAACCCATTGTGATACTAATCACTTCCCACGTACCCAAAGTATTCGAACCTGATACGCTCTGATACCAAGCTGTAACGCCCTCAAAATAATAACAATAAACCCATCAGATAAAACATGCATTTACATATAAATTAACCACACTCTTATATTCATTAGAGTTCCGTTAAATAAATATTACATGTTAACCTCAGAACAAAATGCCCTACGGGCTTACAGCTTTCCAAGCTAACACTTGGTTACAACAAAGAGTTCTAACTCGTTTACACATTAAGCCCTTGGCTTGAAGTTACATGTAATACATCAAAAGTAAAACGACAAAACTATGCCCGCCACTAGCCTCCCAGCTAAGTCCTTGGAGGTGGCATGCTTCCTGTACCTGAAAATGATATTCCCATATAGGGTGAGCCACAGCCCAGTAGAAATACACTAAACCAACCATGGACAATGACTAAACATTAGCAATTGATAGTTGGTCAATACTGATACAATCACATAAATTACATATTTATGTCAACGACTTACAAGTCCCAATTACTTTTCATTTTCCCTTTTTCAACAGATAAGCATGCTAGCTCTATCATCATTTCCACAGATATGTATAAAAACTATATCTCACATTCAGATAAGCATAAAAGCTATATCCACATTCTCAACAGATATGTATATCAACAATATCCACAGATAAGCATACAAGCTGTATCCACACTTCACAAAGATAAGCATATGAGCTCTATCTTCACTTCTCTAGACAAGCATATGAGCTCTGTCTACGGAGTTCATCCCCTATCTCCTCCCAATACCTATCCGGTTTAGAGGTACATCCCCTATCTTCCCCTAAACCGCGGAGTACATCCCCTATCTCCTCCTCTACACATAACGTATACAAACACATTGGTTCTATATACAATCACACAATACACACATTTAATGTATTCTATCAACCGTCAAGTTCCATGACACATTCCATTGATTAGTTTCAGTTTACTTAATCATCAAGCATTATCTACAACAATCACGACTATCCTCCACCGATAGCCCAAAGCAGTTATTTCTAAACAGAAAATAAATGCACAATGGATATTCAATCAACATTTCATTCCTTCATTCCTCTCAATTAATTATCCCAATTAATTAAACAATGTAATTAGGTCAATTCCCATAATTAACATTTCAACCCTTAGGTCCCATTTTCATCAATGATTCAACATTAATTCCATTTTTGTATGCCAAACATGCATCTAGGTTTATTATGAATAAAACCCCAACTTTTGTAAAATTACGCAAAAGTCCCAAACTTTCACCAAATTACCAAACCAAGCCCAACATCTCAAATTACCAAAATTTAAAGACAAAACCCATAGAGAGGAGTAGGTTATCCCTACCTCAAATTCGGAGTCCCAAAGGAGAAGACGACAAAACCCAACGTGCTCCAAAACCCGTGATTTTCAGATTAAAATGAAGCCCTCGACGATCAACAACTTTTTTGTAAAGGCCAAAGGTGAGTAAATCACTCTTACTAGATCAAAACCTAGAGAGAAGGTAGTATCTAGAGTGAGAGGCTCAACAATGGTGATTTTGGAAAAGTAAGAGAGAGAAGAGAAAGTGAAAAAGTGATTTAAAGAGTCACAAATTCGGGACTTTAACCCAGGTCTCCGCTCGAGCGTAAAACACCCCGCTCGAGCGGCCACTCACAGACTTCCGCTCGAGCGGCCAACCTCCCGCTCGAGCTCAGAATGCACTCGCTCAGCACTTTTGCAGAACCAGACCTCCGCTCGAGCTCCCAACCCTACGCTCGAGCTCACAACACTGCACAACAAAATACTGGATGGATGTATTCCCCGCTCGAGCGCCAACACCTCCGCTCGAGCGGACAGGCCAAAAGTCCGGGCAACTAGTTTTGGTTTCTAAACTCAACCAACCTGTAACAAACCCGCCCAACACATCCCATAACTCAAATACTAAGTAAAAAGGATGTAAACAAGATAATAAACAATTACCAACATCCACGGACACATGTCCGGATCACTATACAACAAGGGTAAACCCGGGATCGCTATATGAATTGAGTAGAATTCTGCCAAAATCAAATTTTCCATATATAAATCTTATACTACATAAAATCTTCCACCAAAAAAATATTTAAGTGGCTAAGTCTGGAACTCCAGACTTTTTCTTTGTTTCATGATGGACCTAGAGATATTTGTTCTAAAGTTTTTGTTGTTTTTATTGCAAATGCTTTCTTGATAAGCTTCATTTTCATGATCCAGAGGAAACATGGTAGTGATCATGCCCACTTGATTATGTCATTTGCCAATGTTTATATTGTTCATTTAACTTAGCATGAAAATCTATTGATTATGTCATTTGCCAATGTTTATTGCAAATGTTTTTAAATTTGCCAATGTTTTTATTGCCAATGTTTTTATTGCAAATGCTTTCTTGATAAGCTTCATTTTCTTGATAAGCTTCATTTTCATGATCCAAAAAATGTTAAAAAAGTTAAACTATGTTTATATTGTTCATTTAACTTAGCATGAAAATCTTAAAAAAGTTAAACTATGTTTATATTGTTCATTAAACTATGTTCAATGTTTATATTGCTTCCTTCAATAATGTTCATGAAAATTTTATACTTGTTTATATTCATTTAACTTTTTTAACATACTAATGTTTTGATGTCTAAATTAACTGTTCTTTTTTCTTATGACACTACACTCTGTGGAGAGGTTGGCTCAGTAGGTGTATGTACTGGTTGAGTATTCATGGTTGTCTAAGCATGTTGCATATTAAAAATCATGCCCACTTGATTATGTCATTTGCCACATAAAAATATGATGGTTAGTCTTGTGAGCTTGACAGGCTTCATTTGATACCATTTCACCATAAACACAAATTGTATTTCATTTTGTGTGTTATAACAGACTTTTTCCACAGGTATTATTGGGTATCACACTTCCTGAATTAGATATATTGGACACTTTTGGTCAAAAGCATTCTGGTGGAGAGGGTTCCATTCCAGCTTCAACAAGCGACAATAGTACTGCAGCTGCTTACAAAGATCCTCAGATATCAATCCATGGGTACTTTTATCCTTCTTTTTTTCATTTTTTCTTTTCCTTTCCCAAATAACTGTGAAGACTATTGAGTTCTTTTTATGAATTTCTATGTTCAGTGCTAGTTGGTGATCTTGCAGGTTGATATGCTATTTTACTGATGCTTTATTTTGGTTTTGACTTTATAATTTCTTTTCCCTAAATAATAGTGCCACAAAGAAGAAATGAGTATCAAGAATCATTGGTGGGGGTCTGCGCCAGTTCAGTATCATAAGTCAGTAATTTCTTTTATATAGACTTGATTGATTCATGCATATTTTATAGCATCAGGTTCTATTCTAGTGTATGCTCGATTAAATCATTCCATCAATGAAGGTTGGCTATATTAATCTTTTAATTAATTAATTATTATTTTTATTTCTGAGCAACGGCATATAAAATTTCCATGTGAAGGCAGTCACTTGTTTGTTTGTTTGTAATTTTAATTTGGATGTAGGAGACAATAGGTCACTTGATCAAATTCCTATTGCTTGCAAAGATGCAGTAGCAATTTTGTTTATGTTTGATTATTAACTACAATTCCACTTGTCTTGTATGCCATTGGTAGAAACTTTATGATCTATGGGAACATTTGCACTTGATTTTGCAATGAATTCCAGTGTTGTTGGTCTTCCAGTTTTAATCCCGACCCCCTTGGTATCATGCCATGATGTTAAACTTGCGGCCTTTCTAAATTAAAGTCTCTCATTATTGTCCTTTAATGAATGTCTGCTTTTGCTACTATTTCAGGAACTCTGTGGAAAAGGTGGTAATCTTTTGCTTGTTCAAGCTATTTTAAACCTAAAAATCACTCCATTGTTTAGAGAATCATCCTCAGTTGTGGCTGCTGTGTCTAGGCTAAAGTCTAAAATTTTAACAATTGTAAGTGCAAGTGATTGGCATGACTGGAGGCTTAGGCTAATTGAAAATTCATCTAACTTTTACTATGTGATACTTTTTTGAATGAACTCCATTCACTTACCAACCACAACTCCTATTTCTACAGCTGTTGCATCTGTGTGAAGCAGAAAGCATATCTTACCTGGATGAGATTGCCAGCACCCCTCAAAGCATGAATTTGGCAAAATCTGTTGCATTAGAGGTTGGTCAATTATGATGCCATTAATCATCCAATTAGTTTCTTTATCATGATCAACCTACTTTATTTTTTGATATCATCTCTTTTTTCCATGGAACCTGCTTATCTGACAACCTTGTTGATTTTAATACAAATGTTATTGTGTAGGTTCTTGAGTTACTGAAGACTATGTTTGCTAGAGATCCCAAACAACTTAATGCTTGCTCTGACAAAAATTACCCAATAGGCCTTTTGCAACTGAATGCAATGCGCCTGACAGATATCTTCTCTGATGACTCAAATTAAATGTGTTTTTATGTTTCTAATGACTGACATGTGTGTATAGGTTTCTTGTTGAGTCATGCAGAGTCTCTGACTCCTCCCTTCTTAAATGACGAGGATGTGCAACTGTTAAGGTGATTTAAACCTAAATTGTGTAATTACCAATTTCTTCTATTAATATTTCGTTGATATTTTATTTTGAGTTGCTTGACAATAACATGATGATTTCTGATTCTGAACTGACCTTGCGATGATCAATCACATATTCATTAATGCAACATGATTACAAACTACTAAAACCATTATGTTTGCTTATTAATGATCAAATTATTGACTAAAGTCACCGAAAGTAAAGAGGGTGGTGAACCTGCACTCAAAACGTAGAACTTTATTTTGTTGATAGGGTCTTTACTAGTGAAGTGCCAAACATTTAAGATTATTAATGATCCAATCATATATTCCTCAAAAGAAAATAAAAAATAAAAAAATACAATAGAAAAAGTACTTGTTTAATGCAATTGTGGGGGAGAAAAAGATTTATGTCAATAATTTGATCATTAATAAGTGTGTTATGGATGATATCGACAGCAATCTCTATTTTTGTATTGAAAAGAATGAAGTTGCAGAATTTCATTATTTGGATACTATTCATTCTTAAAAGAGTATGAACATATTTTCATATAAAATTTTTAATTTTTTTGCTTTAATTTTTGTTTGTAGACGGCAATTCCTATACTAATCGGGACCAAATTCGATGATTTTGTTCAACTTCCGCCGGATTTGCAGTGGACAATTGTGACCCAGGTACAAATTCCTCAGCATTTTTTTGTGTATAATTTGTTCAGCAGTATTAATTGACAAAGAAATCTGTCTTTTTGAAATAATGAAGTTGATTAACTAGTTCCCAAATATTAAGGAAAGCTTTAATATGCAAATTAAACAGGACCCATATTTTTCATATAAAGTACAACTTATTCATCATCCAGTCTGAAGGTGGAGTATCCAAAATCTTGGTTCATAGCTGCCCAGCCCAAGTGTCCCTAGCTAAACTAACTGCTTTGGTAACAAATTAATCTAAATTTTCACTTCAATAATTGAGATAAACCATTTTATTACATAGGGAGTTAACACTATAATTAATCTGCTTTGGTAACAATGCCTTTACAACTACTTGACACTATAATTGACATTAACAAGGCTATTAATTCAACGACTAACAAACTGGTAAATGATGAATGACTGCATCAATGACCTTGATTCCCCATGTTTAATAAGTACACCCAGTTGAAAGAACAACCCATCTTTCACCTTTCTCACTTGCCTCTTTGTTTTGCACTACTAGCAGAGCATATGTAGGAAACATGGTAATAGCAACATGGTAACATAGAAAACATCCCTCATACAAGGCAACAAACTGGTAACAGTGAAAATATTCAATAATCACGGTTAACAGAAATTTAGTCAAGACAGTGCAAAGAAAGCATTTACCCTTTCACTCTATTTCATAGCTAAAAAGATGCCAAAGATTTTATTGACAATTAAACATAAAATCAGATAGCATTATTGCTGTGGACTGAATGAAAAGGCATCCTCTTATTCTTTATGGATTTCTTTTCAATTTCCTGATAAAATATAGAAATTCATGGTTAATGCAAGTTATGTTTAATTATCTGGGATAGCTTGCTTCAAGTTCATATCAAAATTTCAAATTGGGTGAAAACCAAGAAACTTCCATGCTATAACTTTTAAGTTTCAACCATGTAGGTTTAATTGCCAGAAATTATAGATCGATATATAGGGGCTCATAAAGTATCACCACTATTGTTGTCGTCAAAACATTAGAGCAATGTCAATGGTGTCCTCATTTTTGCTTTGTAAATCTTAACGTTACATGAAAGTGGTTGTCAAGTTAACAGTTGTCATATAATTATCTCAAGAAACCATGAAAGTGGTCTTTTGGTTTACTTATGATGATTGTTATTAGAGAAAGAAATGAACTAAGAACTTGCCAGAATAGTAGTTAGTGACCAAGGAAAGATGGAAGTAACTAAGGATCCATATTACAGAGAGAAGAGTTTAAAAGGTTCTATATAGGTCGTAAAAGATTACGAGGCTTGTTCTGGCATCATATGGGAGAATCAAAAAATTGATGAAATAAGCTATTAAATCAAAACTAATAAAATAAGAAAATTAAATTATTTCAAATAAAAAAAATTATACAATTTTACATTATTCTAGACTAAATTATACAGTGGACACACACAACACCACCCCCACCCCCACCCATCCAGACAGAAGAAACCTTTCCTCTTTTTCTTTTTTTCATTGTGTCTATTACTTTGGTATAATATGTGGGGCAGGAATGATCTGACATCCCATATTCTTGTTGATGACGTAGGTATGTATTGCCTTGTTGACTGTTAGGAGTAAGCTAGCTTGTTTTCAATTCTATTTGCATTCTGAGCTCTTCTCTGTTTTGATTTTGCTACACATGTGATGGAAATATTGATTTTGTTATTTATACTTTCAATAAAATCTCTAATTAAAGAAATGGTACAAGAAATAAGCCAATTTGAATGTATATATTATACAAATCAAAATTAAGCATTATCTATGTTTCATTGTTGTTTTGCAGCTTGTTGGAAGCCATTGATCTCATCCTCCAAGGTGCTCAGAATCTTGTGGTACCAATAAAGTCCAATTCAAGAAGGAAACTGCAAGAATCTCTTATAGCTCACAACGGCTGTGAATTTTGTTGACCCAAGAAGACGTGATCAGATTTAGTCAAAATTGAAATGAAAACTTGTGATTTTAGAGTCGATATTTCAATACAATTACCAAGACTTTTTGACATTTAATGATCTGCCTTCTACTTCTCTATGTACTGTTTGATGTATTGGTTGTTAAGATACAGTTCTATTAACTATTGGTAAGCATATATAATTACCAAGTTATAAGTGTGTATGTATCATAGATGAGTAATGTGGCTTTGAAATTGAAATTGGATGATTTGTGTAGATTGTTGCCTAATTTCATGTGGTATTTGAAGTATCTGGAGTGTGAATTTGAATTTTGTTTTTTTGGATTTCATTATAATGTATTTGGCTTAGTCTAGTGGA
The DNA here is from genome assembly GCF_055761805.1 of Camellia sinensis. Classification (NCBI taxonomy): domain Eukaryota; kingdom Viridiplantae; phylum Streptophyta; class Magnoliopsida; order Ericales; family Theaceae; genus Camellia; species Camellia sinensis. The sequence continues at coordinate 61,247,083 of NC_138967.1, forward strand.
AAATTTGTTTTTTCAGATTCATTATAATGCATATTTTTTGAAATGGTATGCTTTGGACGAAATATTGATATTAAAGATAATAATTATAATAATAATAAAAAGGTGGCGTTTTTGGAAAACGCCACTAAATGACGTCATGCCACGTCACACGTTAGTTTATGACGGCAGTTTATGATGGCAATAGAAGCGGACGTCAACATTTTGCGGCGTTTTAAAAAACGCCGTCTTATAGTTTTAGCGACGTTTATCAAACGCTGCAAACCTATTGCGGCGGCCGTATCAACGACGAAAATTTTAAACGTCATTATAACTTTTTACAGCGTTTTTCAGGCTTTTAGCGGCGTTTTACAAACGCCGCTAAAACTCAAATTTCCTGTAGTGAGAATAGGATTACATTGTTTACATTTGAACATCTCTACTAAGTTTAGGTCAACCAAATTAACTTCCATAAGCTAAGTCAATTAGAGGGGAAAATGTGCATTGAGATTAATTTGATTAGCATATCACATTATAATTTTACCGCAAAAATCTAAATTAAATAGTGACAATATTACCAAAGCCACAAAATCGAAAATTCGCTATGCTTGTAATCATCTCTTGCACCACAAGTGATAATTATCCAAAATTTAATTTAATTCATGCGCAAAAAATTAGTTTTTAGGAGTAAATCTACAAAGATTTCTCTTAACCGAACAACCTCCCACTAACTATGGCATGTCTAAAGCATAATAAAATATTTAACTCCATGTGATAACATCTCAATGTAATTCATAAAAGAAAACATATTAGAATATTTAAATCATGCTATTTAAAATAACAACATACTACAAGTTTTAATCATTTAAAAGAACTTAATATGTTGTAAATCATATTTAAATAATGTCATAACATATTTCTATAATTTTTGTAATTTTTTGAAATTTTCTAGAATTGCAAGTAATTAATAATTACAAGAAAAATCAGAAATAAATATTACAGAATCTGAAAAAAAAATCATACCAATAAATAAGATTACATAACAGCAGTCTACTGTAAAAATTTCAAGTGCAAAATCCAAGTCATGCTCTCCCAAGAGAAATTTAAAGTAAAAATATTGAATTATGCATTAATGAAAAATATTTTATTTTTCATAAAATTCTGAAACTTTAACAAATTGTAGAAAAATTAATTACGAGTCCAACGGTATAAGTCATGCTTCAATCAAAATTATATCGAATAATATAGAAGCAATTAACATAATTTTTAAATTTAAAACAAACAAACAGAGCCTTAAACTTTTTAGCTCCTAAGTCACCGCTTACCTAAGCAGATGATGCCAGCGCACGCATCAGCACGTCAGTCAGCGTCAAGTCAAACCGCGCAAATGACGTTAGCAAATTTGTTTTTTTCTCCATTTGCTTCAACTCTCGCCTAAAATTAGGAATTGAGTTTTCTCCTTAATCGTAAGTTGGAATCAAGCACATAATATACCATTTCAAAAATCTCAAAACAAGGATTTCAAGTATATAATTTTCACAACATAAAAACAAAGCGTGTAAAACCAGCATCCAGTCAAAGTTACGAAAATTATATATTGTAGACGTCCCCGAACGCCCCAGGAGGAACGAGCTCCCGTTCTGTTCATATTGGGGTCACTACAGCTCAGGACTCTCAAATTTGTCACGGTTCTAAGTCTGAACCAAAGAGTCCAAATCCGGCAAATCGTTTTGAGAAAAAAACAGATTTTTGAAAGAAGTGCCAAACATGGACTGCTTTGCCAGATACAGAGTCGCCACCTAAATGTTTTTTAATGGGAAATTTAGGAAACCCTGACTCGTTTGCCTAAGGCCACGTGTCCGTCATCACCAAAGTTGCCTCGGCTCGGGAACTTGGGTACGATTGGGGAAGGTCACTTCGTGAGCACCCCCGCTCGCCCAGTCAGAGACCGGCCTCTACTAACCATGATATCTATTTTTGAAAACTTTGTGTGTTCTTATTCCGGTTATTAGCCTAGGTTACTATGTGATGCACACAGTATATAAGTATAGACTGGGTCGTCCAAATTGGAACAAAACATTTCATGTTTGTTTATTTGAAAGATGGTTTGCTACTCGCAAGTAGGCTTAAAATGCAGATTCTGCCACCCTCAGGTGGGCTTAGAAAAGATGGTTTTGCCACTATCTAGTGGGCTTAAAACAAACATTTGATGAATTATTCCAATCTAAGTAACCCAACCTTCACCCACAGGCACTCAGGCAGTTATATCACATAAGCAATTAGCCTCATGATAAGCATGCTATTCATGGCAGCACTCGCACGCATGCAAGGATGCTAAAGCATAAAACTTACCGGGTACTCCAAGCCAAAACAAAAACTGTATTAGAAATCATGCATGACCCTAAGTATACAGAAATGCCTAATGCAACACATGCAAAATGCAACTATAGCACGCTCGGCTATTCTAAGATGGCATATGGAATGCTACAGCTAACATGTATTCAATTTGGAATTGAAAGTACAATGCAGTTAGTATGATGCGCCGAGCCCGGTGCATGCAAAAACAGATGAATGATGCAAACATGCAGTCATACTGTATGCTAATTGAAATATGCCCTAATCTAACCATCATAAGCGGATAAATAAAAGGGAGAAAGACGTGGGGTTGGAAGACATACAACACACACACGCACACTTATTACAGTTATGCTCTCGCGTAGAGGGTCCAAATAAATATACAGTCCCAAATAAAAGAATAGTATAGTCCAAATAATACAGTCCAAATAATGTACAAATTCCTAATTAATTTACAAATTAACTAAGAAAGCTGTAAAACTGGCATGCAATCCAGGGACTGCCTTGACTCCGCTCCGGATGATGAATGATGCATGCCCGGGTGTCTTTGCGCGGAAATCCACGGCGATGCCCCGATTAGCCTCTGTTTGCACTTTTTCTTGAAATGCTCGCCAAACTCCGGAAAGTTGCTGATTCTTGATTTTTGCTGCATCAGAGAGCAGGAAAGGGGCATAGCAATGTATTTCACAAATATATGCATGCCTCGATCCTCGTGCCACCAATCGCGCATACCGAGGCATGATGGCCGAGGAGTCGAATTGCACAACTCAATATAGAATGAATGCACGTGAAAACACAACAAAACCTAACTCCATCATGGATGATCCGGAGTGTCGGTGACTGGGGAATTGAGACGCGTTCCGTCACTCGGAGTACGAAACGCACCTCATTTCCCGTGCCCGGGCTAACTCCTATTCCGAACACGATGCAATATGCATGACATGCATGAATGCAACTAAGATACAGTCTAGCATGCTCAATGCTATGAAAATGAGATGCCTCGAAATGCGTGCACACGGGCACACAAACCGAGAAAATGCATGAATGCGATCTAAGATACAACCTAGTATGCACTATGCTGTGAAAATGAGATGTCTCGAAATGCGTGCACACGGGCACGCAAACCGAGAAAATGACATATGCAATGCAAATGACATGAAAATATGATATGGGCTTACACTAACATGAGAGAGCCTCAACCACACTCACATAAGAGGCCGATGGATGAAAATGAAGTGTCTCGAAATGCGTGCACACGGGCACGCAAACAGAGGCAATGGTACCTGCAATGTAAATGACATGGAAAATGCAACATGGACTTATACTAACATGAGAGAGCCTCAGCCACACTCATATAAGAGGCCGATGGGTGAAAATGAAGTGCCTCGAAATGCGTGCACACGGGCACGCAAACCGAGGCAATGGTACATGCAATGTAAATGACATGGAAAATGCAACATGGACTTATACTAACATGAGAGAGCCTCAGCCACACTCATATAAGAGGCCGATGGATGAAAATGAAGTGCCTCGAAATGCGTGCACACGGGCACGCAAACCGAGGCAATGGTACATGCAATGTAAATGTGGCAAAAAAATGGCATGCAAGCATGCTAATGGATTTTCAGCAATGAAATACGGGGTAAAACAGCCCCGAAACGAGGCGAAAGTACACCCGATGCACGGAATAGTCCCGAAACACGAATTTTGGAACCCGAAATGGCCTATAGCTATACCAAACATGCACAATATGGACATGGAATGTAAAGACAGAAGCAAGGAAGCCCCAAAATTAGCATTTTACCAGTACAAAACATGGCCAAACAGCAAACCAAGATAGGGCAAAACTAGCATGCAAGAAATGGCCCTAAACATGAGATTAAAACGAAACTCATAGCTGCTGGCCCCAAACAGGTTAGGGTCCTTCAACAATGTTGAAGAGGGACCCAAAATATGATGTTTTACAGTTTATGGCAGCCCCAAAAACAGTATACAAATATATTAGAAATGCAATGCAAAAATGAGGCTCAAAAGTGGCTATAACATGAGGTATACAAAAACTTCACCAAACAAGAAAATACCCTTAATAAAACATGTTCAGGAGGCCAAAATAAAGCAACTTTTAGTTCTAACCAAGGTCCAAAAACAGCAACATCAGGGGCTGCCAAGGCGTACAAAAATGGGACCGAAAAGAGGATATAAAGGGAAGTACAACATGGAAGTTTCAAACAGTATTGAGCCCTTCTTCAATGTTTAAGAGGGTCTCAAAATAAGCCTACTTACAGTTTATAACATGCTCCAAAATAGATCACACATAGGCTAGAAAAAGCATGCAAAATATTGACATACAAAGAGGATATTGAAGCAAGTGCAAGAAGGAGGGCTCAAACAGGGTTGAGCCCTTAATGAGACATGAAAATGAACTCAAAAAAATGGTACTTTCAGTTTTGGTCGGAGCTCAATTATTCAAGAAAGAGAGGCTAAGAAATGATGCAAAAATGAGCTCAAAAAGAGGGAAAGTGAACTTACCCTTGAAGACTAATACTTTTGTTGCTTCTTGGACCAAATTTGTTGCCTCTTAGCTGCTGGAATTCCTCCTCTTGCTGCTGGAATGGAGTGGTGGTGGTAGAGCTTGGTGGTGATGAAGAAAACAAGGTGTAGGACTTGGAGTTTTCAAGGAAAATGAGAAAGATGGAGGGAGATATGTGTATTAAGGCTTGAAGACAAGTTTTTCTAACCCCAAAATATGATTTTGCCTGCTGGTTATATGGACCAAAAAGGGGGTGTAAAGGTGAGGGAAAAGGAGGCCAACTTTCCCTCACAAAATATCCCCCGGATATTGATATTTTCTGGGGGATAAAGCTATACAGCTGTAAAGTGAACAGTGTGAGGATTACGACCGGCCAAGTATTTTTGCTGCAGGTGGCCGGCCGGCCACATCCCCTAGCCGGCCGGCTAGGGGTCAAAAGGGTCAAGCTGGTTTAGTGGCCGGCCACCACATGATGGTGTCCTCCCATGTGTCCTCAACACAACCCGGTGGTTAAAAGTCCAAGAAAGTCGCTCAAGGGTGTTCAACATTAGCTCGGAAAGAGGGGTTCAAAAGGGTCAGGTGGAATTACTGGCCGGCCACCAACTTTTAGGGTCCTCCCATGTGTGTACATCACAAATATGTGGTTCAAAGTTCAAGAAAATGGGCCCAAGGTGTTCAACATTAGCCCGGAAGGAGGGGTTCAAAAGGGTCAAGTAACATTAGTGGCCGGCCACCAACTTTTAGGGTCCTCCCATGTGTGTACATCACAAATATGTGGTTCAAAGTTCAAGAAAATGGGCCCAAGGTGTTCAACATTAGCCCGGAAGTGTGAAAAACGGGCGTCGGAGGGCGTCGGAGGATATATAACTGGTTGCTGCAACAATTACTGGCCTCCCACCCTTCAGTGACCTTCCCAGTGATAAAACAGAGGTACCTGCCAAAAATGAATGAAAACCGTTGCAAAACTAATGTTCGGGGGCCAAAACACGCAGTTCGAGGTCCCGAAAATGGGCTGTTAAGCACCGAAAGTGGCATTCGGCCACAAAGTGGGTTTCTCTGACCCCAGTGTCCCTCAAAAGGGAGAAAATAAGATGCATGCCAAAATTTAGAGCAGACGGAGATGGTTAAGCGGTCCCGAACCGAGGCACACGGCCAACGGTCCCGAAAAACCGAAAACCAGACTCCGAAATGGGCAAAATGGCCTATGGCCACCAAATGTAGCCCATGGCCACTGAGAGATGGTCTACGGGACCTCTCCCTCCCTCAGGAAAAGAAACAAAGAAAACCGAGCCTGGTTCGCAAACCGAGGCAAAGCACAAAAGAGGGTTCGGAAGTCCGGAGGCAGGGCTCACGGCCGCAACTCTGAAACTTCTGAACGAGCACAATATGCAACACCACCAAGCGCTCAATCAGTGACGTCTGAGTCTTAAGGTCGGTCAAAAATGGGGTGTCTACAGTTGCCCCTATTTGACAGAACTCGGAAGTCATAAGTGACGGGAGTGAATGTCAAAGCCCAGAGACGACCCATTTTTGACAAGGCCGAAGACTTAGACAAACGTACAAGATAAACAGAGATGTGCCCGCAGGCAGGGGGGGCAAAATGTAAAGCGATGTGCGAAGATTTTGAAAATTGGACTTATACGCTACGCGAAGCCGGTTTTGAAAGTTGGACTTATACGCTACGCGAAGCCGAACATAACTCAATGATCATGCAAATGCAGCAAGCTGTAATGAGGCAAATATTCGCAAATAGATGCAACAGTTTTAAGCAAAAATGCAAATCGAACTACAACTATATTTCATGTAGTTAAGAATGCGGAGGATTATTCAATCCCCGCCACGTCTCACTCGGAGAAGATACGATACCTGCGCGATTCGTCTGGTCGCACCAGCCTCAATTGAACCGTACATAGAATATCATGCCTGTAAAAGAGAGAAATTGCAACAAGTACAATATGCTACCAACATATATCTAATGTGATTCTGGAAGTTTGACACACGCAGTGCCGGTGAGTGAATGCATCGCCATGCAAGAAAGGACATGCGTGACAACGCATGCTCAAACACAGAGGTATGGCAATATTAAGAAATGTGCATAACAATGCAAGTATGCTCATGAAAATGCGAATTATGTGCATGATAGTGCAAAGAGAGCATAAGTCAACGTGCTCGTTTGTTACGAAACAACGAGCAATGGAAACGCGTGTTTCGGCGAAGGCAACTCGATCACGGCCTCCGATCCGCTTCCCGGAATGGCTACAACACATTCAAAAAGGATACACTTCGATTTCGATGAATGATGATGAGACATATGTCAGAACTTGAAGCTGAAGTCCCGGCGGATCATTTCGCGGCAGAAAGTGCACTTTTTTTGAATTTTTTCAGGTCCCGGGAACTCCAATCTTCCTCAAAATTTGCGGAGAGCTAGGTGGGCATGTGGGGGACACCACCGGCCGTTTATCTTCCCAAGGGGAGGCCACCGGCCACTTTTGCAAAAAGGAATTGGCTGGCCGGCCGGTTTTCCAAAAAGGAAATGGCTGGCCGGCTAGAAAAGGTGGCCGGCCGGCCATATGCCCAAATCCGAGGGCATTTTGGTCCTTTCATCTCCTTTCTTCATGCTCCTTCATCTCAAGACTTGGAGCCTATATAATGCAGCCGAAATCTTCTTCTCTCTTGCCTCCTACAACACTTTCTTCTCCAGATCTGAGTTCCATACGCGTTTTCCAACGCCCCACGCAAGTTGTTTTCGCAAAAATATTCAGTTTCAAGCACTTTGAAGCGATTAAATTTCGGCTTCGGAGCTTCTTTTCTCATTTTCGCCACTTGAGGTAAGTTTGTCTCAATATTTGGAAGATTTTCTCGGGAGTTGACTTTTGTTGACTTTTTCATTTCCCGAGAGTTGACTTTTGTTGACTTTTTCCAATTTTGGCTCATTTTGGCTCATTTTGCTCCTTTTGCAGATTCTTTGAAAATGGCGGGTAATTCTTCCCACGGCGGAGGCTTTCCAGGTGCCGGAGACGATTTTGATCCCATGACTCTACCCCCGAGGGTCCGGCCTTTTATTCCCGGGAGGTACAATCCGCCAGCACATGTCCTTCCGCGTGCCGTTTTCCGTCATTTTACTAATTTTGATGAGCGAGCACCTGGGGATCTGCTTCTCTGAGAGCCAGAGCATCACCTCTCTCATGAGGCCCGAGAGGTATTTACTTCATTTTCTGCATTTTTCGTATATTTCGCACCTTTGCTATGCTTGAATACACAGTTTAGCTTATGACATAGTACTTTGCTTGCATCCTGAACATGTAGTTTAAACACTCGAATTTCTGAACACTCGGCTCATTAATTAATTGCGAATGCACAGTATACATTAGTTAAGAGGTGAACACACGGCTCAAACACTGATTTGTCGAACACACAGCCCGAATTCAAAAGTGAACACACAGCCCACACTTTAAATTTTCTGAACACGCAGCCCAGATTAGAATAGTGAACACGCAGCCCACACTGATTGAAAGTTGAACACGCAGCCCAAACTTTAAATTTTCTGAACACGCAGCCCAGATTTTAATAGTGAACACGCAGCCCACACTGATTGAAAGTTGAACACGCAGCCCAAACTTTAAATTTTCTGAACACGTAGCCCAGATTAGAATAGTGAACACGCAGCCCACACTGATTGAAAGTTGAACACGCAGCCCAAACTTTAAATTTTCTGAACACGCAGCCCAGATTAGAATAGTGAACACGCAGCCCACACTGATTGAAAGTTGAACACGCAGCCCAAACGTTAAATTTTCTGAACACGCAGCCCAGATTAGAATAGTGAACACGCAACCCACACTGATTGAAAGTTGAACACGCAGCCCAAACTTTAAATTTTTTGAACACGCAGCCCAGATTAGAATAGTGAACACGCAGCCCACACTTTAAATTTTCTGAACACGCAGCCTAGATTTTAATAGTGAACACGCAGCCCAAATTTTAAATTTGCATGTAGCTTATTTCACTTCATCGGTACACAACCCATTTCATTTCATCGGCACGCAGCCTATTTCATTCCATTGGCACGCAGCCCAGTTCATTCCATTGGCACACAGCCCATTCATTTCATTATTGACACATGTATTCATTCTGAATGCAGGTTGGTTCTCGCAGTGTACGGGGATATGGCTCCACTGCCGCGAGGGATTGGTATGCTGAGCTTCCGGAGGCTGTCCGGGATTTAGTAGACTTGGCAGGGTTCGGGGCCTTCTACGTTGGGTTGTCACGTTGTTCTTCCAGGAGGACTCTGATGGCGGCATTGGTAGAGAGATGGTGGGACACCACCAACTCCTTTCATTTCTCTACTACCGGAGACATGACCATGATGCCTCTAGACTTCGCTGTGTTGACTGGCTTGGACATAGGAGGTTGGCCCATCCCCTATGATGAGGATATGGGCGAGTGGGAGGCCGCTTGGATGTATCTATTGGGGGCTCGCCCGCCTGTTGACAGGGTTTCTGGGAGAGTCCGATACACTTGGGTCTCTTCCCACTTCCGGCAGGCGGAGATGGTGCCCGAGACTCCTGAGGAGACGGAGCAGTACGCCCGTGGTTTCCTTATGTTCCTCTTCGGGACTACCCTGTTCACCGATAGAGGGAACACAGTCGGGTTATATCTGCTGAGCGCTCTGGTTGACCTATCACAGGTCAGTCGATATGACTGGGGTGGCGCCGGCCTGGCTACCCTTTACTTTTATATGAGCGCCACTTCCCGCGGGCGTGGAGACTTACTTGGTGGCTACTGGAGAGTCTGGGAGGTATTTTTCTGTCCCCTTGATTTACATTTCTGCTCTTCATTACTTGTACATTGCACACACAGCGCACTTTTACAGTCTGTATTTTGCTCTCAGCATTTCGTACTTACATTCTACACTGCTTTTCTCAGCTATGGGTCTATGTATACTTCCCAGCATTAGCCCCAGAGTTGGAGGTGGCAGGGCCTCCCATGACCCCATATTCACTAGTGTTCGAGGGCCCGCACCGGCCGAGACCCCGAGAGACTCTCATTTACCTGCGACAGTACTTTGACACTGTGCGACATTCGGAGGTACTTCAGAACTTTCAGTTCCTTTCATTTTCATCTTTGATTTGCTCTGTATATTCCCGATTTCTGATTGGTTTATGCATTTATCATCCGCAGATCACATGGCAGCCCTGGGCGTCCCTGGGTGATGGTCTCCGACTTCAGTATACCGGAGGGTCGGACACCTCCCAGTATAGGGTCCTGCTCGAAGGGCCGGTTGGCAGGGCATGGTTTCTGGGGGAACGCTTTCTGCGTCAGGTATGGGGGTATCTTTCTCAGGATCCTCCCGCAGTACCCCCAGTCAGTATGCGGACTGCTGACAGGCTCTCTTTCTCGGAGGTAGTCGGCGCCATGCTGGGTAGTGACGCTTTACTATATCTTGAGGAGGGGGACTATGCCACTTACCGTCACATATATTTGATGCCTCCATTGACGGGAGCTCGCACCCCGATGACGAGGCCTGCTGGTATGTCATCCTCAGGCCAGGCTCGGGCTCGGGCTGCAGACGCCCCTTCCGCCAGCGGGGCTGGTGCATCTAAAGGTGGGGGTAGACCAGTTCCTCCGATTCCGTCGACTTATCCTCATCCTGGATGGCCAGATATGCCCACTGAGTTGATGGCGTGGCAGTATGGGGCTATTTCCCCGACTCCGATCCCGCTAGAGCCTCCGATGCCCAGTGATCGATACGCCATTGATCCTGACTCACCGCTGGTATGCTCCACTATTTTTCATTCATCATTCAGATGTTTAGACATTCTTTTGTTCACTGATGATTATGAGCTCATATTTGCAGCCACCGCGAGGGTACATGGAGGAGGTGGTTGGACTGGTGGCCACACTCGAGGGCATGGTCCTGCGGAGGGAGGCACAGTTGTCTGTCGCGGGCATTCAGGTACCCTTTCAGTTTTCTGGCATTTATCATACTTCTGATGACATGCTGATTTCTACTGCATCGATAGACTACTTGTGTAGAGCACATCTGACACACACCCCACTTGTACGCTGTATTTATATGCACCCACTTCACGTAGCCTTTGTATCTGCATCTGATGTATATATTTAGACTGATGTATTTGAATTGAACTCTTTGTTTTCAGATGCCTTCATGGCCCGGTCAGCTGCAGGCCAGGCCACCTGGGCCTCCTTGGGGAGCTGGGCCGTCTGGGCCTTTTCAGGGAGTTGGGTCATCCGGACCTTTTCAGGGGGCTGGGCCATCCCGGCCTTTCCGAGGAGCCGGGCCATCTAGGCCTTTTCGAGGAGCTCGAGGAGGGCCTGTCCGCAGACGCAGGGCTCACGTTGTAGAGGCGGAGCCTGATGAGGAGGAGGAGGAGGAGGAGGATGACGAGGAGGAGGAGGAGGCTACCGACCGTCAGTCAGAGACATCTGCTGAGGAGGGGGGCTCCGGTCTTGGTTCGGGGAACAGAGGCGAGGCTGAGGGGGATTCTGAGGATGACAGCTCCGACTCAGATGATGATGACGGTGCAGAGGTTGTTCCGCAGAAGAGGATGAGGAGTGCTTCTCATTCCCGCTCCCGAGGACACTGATGCTGCTGTTTCTTGCTTTATTTTTCTTTTTGCTAGTAGTTTGTAGCACTTTGCACATTTGTTAGGTAGTTTTATTTTTGTAAAACTTGTACCTTTGTTCATTGTAAAACATGATGGAATGAAACAGCTTTTGAAAAGGTGTTTGTATTTTAAACTTTTAGCATCATATCGCATCATTTTATTTTGCACAAAAATGAAATTGAATGGGAATGTGCATTGTGTAATCACCAAGTCAGGTAGTGAACCGACGCAACAAACTAAGCAACTCAACTTACTAAGATATAACAGAACCTTAGGAAGTTTACAACTCAATAAGCAAAATACAACAGTGTTGACAACGTAAATAAACAAGACTTAAACAAAGATTGTTTAATCAGAGAGCAATGACTCGAAAACCCGAAACACGTCCGCTCGACAAACAACTCGATAAGCAAAACAACAACTCGATAATCAAAACAACAACTCGATAATCAAAACAACAGCAACAGAGTGTACTTCGGACGATCTGGGCACCGAAACGCATCCGAAACAGAGGGAAATGCAGGCCTTTGACTCTCCCGTTGCATGGAAATGCTTGAAACTTTCCCTCGAAGGGTAAAACAGGGCCAATGAGATACACTGCAGCATGGCCGGCCACCTTTGGGAGCCGGCCGACCAATTTTATGGAGAGTGGGAGCCGGCCGGCCAGTTTTGAAAAAGAGAATGGCTGGCCAGCCAGAAAAGGTGGCCGGCCGGCCACTTATTCCTGCAGCCACCTAGTTTTTGACACGTGTCCCCGTGAATAGTGTTTTTCCTTCTATAAAAGCCTCAACTTCGGGAACATTTATTTCATCTTAGTTTTACACAAAGATGGAGGCGTTTCTCGCGGAAAATCTCACATCTTGGATCTCTTCTCTAGATGGCTCGGAAAAGCTGAACTTCCGGGGTTTCGGCTTGAATGCACTATTCACGCTGAGCCGTACTCCACTACAGCTCCCTTTTCTCCATGCCGTGGCAAGGTTCTGGAACCCGGTGACGCACGTTTTTAGCTTTGGCGGCCAAGAGATGTGTCCCACTTTCGAAGATTTTCAGGTTTTGATAGAGTCTGAATGCTCTGAAGTGATCTTGCCCCAACTCCGTTTTGGCCATGCCCAGGCTTTAGGGCGGATGTGTGGGCTCACGGCGCATGACGCTCGATCTCTGATCTGCAGTGGGGAACTGGACATCCTCGGCTTGATCCATCGTTTTTCCGACGCCGGTGACCGCAGCAACCATTATTAGCAGGGTTTCCGGCAACACGCCCTCTGCTTGTGTTTGTTGTCTCACTTTCTGCTTTCCTCGGGCTTCGGCGGGGCTAGCATTCGCCTGATTGAAGTCGCCCAAGGCTTGAGAGAAGGAAAGAGCTGTATTGCCATGACCTTGGCCGAGACACTGATGGGCTTAGATTCTGTCTATCGCCGGGAGGCGACTAGGTTTGCTGGGAGTCCACTGCTGCTGCAGGTAATGTTTCCCACCCGACCTTACAGATATATTTTGCTCACATCACTCGACCCTCAGGCTCGGTTTTTTTTTTTTTTTCACAAAACCCTTGTCTTACTTTTCCCTCATCGTACATCTCTCTGTTCTTTATTCTCTCATTTTCCATCCCTCCCCCAGGTATGGTTAATGGACAAGTTGCAGGTTGTGGACTCTTGCCCGGCCTATTCAGCTCGAGGCTACTTCTTTCGACAGCACCTAGTCAATGCTCTTGACGAAAGGTGGTAGTTCGATTGGATGTGCAATTTGTCCGCAGACGGCATTGCTTGGTGTTGTCCTTGGCTCAACCTCCCGGCAATGAGCTATAGTATGTCCCGGCTGATTGGGATCCAATTGATTGGTCTAACCCACTGCGTGTTCTATTTTCCGTTTCGGTTCCTGCGTCAGTTTGGTCATGATCAGACCTGCCCACCGGAGGGGATTGAGTACCCAGCTGCTTTCCCGGTCCGGGGTGCACAGCTTGCCCGATATGCCACAGCATGGAGGACTAGAGAGCTCCTGGCCCCTGCTTCCACTTTCAGTTGCACTTTGTCTGATGAGTGCTTGGATTGGCTCAATGAGGAGGCACAGATTGGGCCTAGCCTGGCATCAGATGCTTCATCCAGCTCTGGGAGGGGACGCAGAGATACTTGATTCAACTATGCCCCAAATTTATTGCTTTATTAGTATTTTCAAGTTTTCTTTATGAATGTACTAAAAAAGCAACCTCGATTGTATGCAAGAGCAGGAGAACTCTATTTTGAAATCAATGAAATTGAAGGTTATGGTACTGAAAATTTTCCGCTTTGGGTCCAAAAATGGTCTAAGTCGTAAAAAGATTAATTTGAACAAAGTCGACTTTTATTAAAACTTTTCAAAACTATTTTCGATGTGGATCAGAACCGGAGACGCCGAAGATCTGTCACTGAGATGCACAACCCCAAATCCCTGCAACTGGAAAGTTGCCCCTAGTCTGAAGAACAATGCGGCACTTCACGGCAACGGAAACTTGCCCCTAGTCTGAGTAACTTTGCACCATCGCGGCAACGGAAAGTTGCCCCTAGTTTGAACAGCACTGTACCGGAGATCGCGATAAATGCTGATGGACAAAGATGACTGAGATGATCAGAATGGACAAAGTTGATCGGGGAAAAGTTTATGGCTGAACTTCAAGGTGAAGTTGCCTACGTATCCCAAAGATGGGAATCAAGCCTTACGTAGTTCAGGCCCAGGTTCGCTCGAGTATTTTCACTCTCCTTTTGCGCTCTAACTTTTGCCAAGGCCGCCCTTTGCGGGTTTTCAACCTTGCGAGCTCAGTTTTTATATTTTCTAATTTTTTGTGCTCTGACTTTTGCCTAGGTCGCCCTTTCGGGTTTTCGGCCTAGCGAGCCTCTCAAGGGTAATATTTCTTCAACTTGTCCATATTGATCGGTTGTGAAAACTCCAAGCCATCTAGATCCATCAGAACCACAGCTCCACCTGACCAGATAGCTTTGATGATGTAAGGACCAGTCCAATTGGGTTTGAACTTGCCCCTTGGGTCGTGGATGGGAGCTCGGTTGTCTTTGAGCACCAAATCTCCTTCTTTCAGATTCCTGGACTTAACCTTCTTGTTGAAAGCCCGGGCAATTCTGCGTTGATAGCCTTGGATGTGGTACAGTGCTTTCAGTCTTCTTTCATCAAAGAGCATGAGTTCTTCAAATCTGCTCTGCTGCCAATCTGCTTCGGCTATTTGGCATTCAGCCAATACTCGTAACGACGGAACCTCAATCTCGATAGGTAGAACAGCCTCCATTCCGTAGACCAATGAATATGGAGTTGCTCCAGTAGAAGTTCTGATTGAAGTCCTATAGCCCCACAGAGCAAATGGCAGCTTGTCTGGCCAATCCCGATAGGTTCCCACCATCTTCTGCAGTATATGCTTGATATTCTTGTTGGCGGCCTCGACCGCTCCGTTGGTTTGCGGCCGGTATGTAGATGACTTATGGAAAGCCACATTGTATTTCTCCAACAAGTCTATCACTTCTTTCTTGAAATGGGAACCATTATCTGAAATTATCTCGTTTGGCACCCCGTAGCGACAGATGATGTTGTTTCTAATGAACTTTGCGACGTGCGACGCCTTCAACACCGCGTATGATTGGGCCTCGACCCACTTTGTGAAATAATCTATCGCTACCAGGATAAACTCATGCTCGTTTGACCCCTTCGGGGTAACAGCTCCAATCACATCAATTCCCCAGACTGAAAAAGGCCATGGTGAAGTCATGTTGTACAGCTTTAACGGCGGGATGTTCATGCGGTTTGCATGAATTTGACACTTGTGGCATCGCCGAACAAAACTAATACAATCCTCCTCCATGGTTGACCAGTAGTAGCCCTGTCTGAGGATCTTTCTGGCCAGCATTACTCCACTCATGAGTGCACCGCACTCCCCTCCATGGATGGCCTCCATCAGGCGCTTCGACTCTTCAACTTCTACACAGAGCTTATGCATTCCCAGATGACCCCTTTTGTACAGCTTACCCCCGCAGATGATAAACTGAGCAGCCATTCTTCTGATGGCCCTCTTATCCTTGGCATTTGCCCCTAGTGGATATGTCTCCTTTTCCAAGAAGTTCCAGATGTCGTAATACCAGGGGTTGTCGTCTTGAGCCTCATCTATGGCGGAAATCGACTCGTATGCTGGCACAAACTTCTGATTAATAATGACTGGACGCATCCGGACCCCGGACCCCGGACGCGATGTCTATCATAGAAGATAGAGTTGCTAGTGAATCTGCGAACCTGTTGTTCTCTCTTACGAGGTGGGTGAAATTTAGCTTCTCAAACCGAGGAATTAACGAATCCAAGGTTTGGTGGTAAATTATCATCCTTTCCTCCTTGACTTTCCAATCTCCTTTTGCTTGAGACACAACAAGGTTTGAGTCCCCAATGACGTCCAACTGTCTTGCCCCTAGTTCTAGGGCTGCTTCCAGGCCAGCAATACATGCCTCATACTCTACTTCATTATTCGAGACTTTGAACCGGAGCTTGAATGCTAAGGGGATACGGGAATCGTCAGGTGCTATCAGCAACACCCCTATCCCATACCCATACTGGTTTGACGCTCCATCAAAGTACATCGTCCAAGTTTCATCTTCGACGTGCAGAATGGCTTCATCTGGGAATAGATACTCAACCGCTTCATCCCCCTCAACCGGGTGGTCGGCAAGGAACTCTGCTACCGCCCTTCCTTTTACTGACTTGCGCGTTACATACTTCAAATCAAATTCGGAGAGCAACAGCAGCCAGCGAGCTAGCCTACCCGTAAGTGCTGGTTTCTCGAAAAGATATTTGATGGGATCCAAACGTGAAACCAACATTACTGAGTGAGCTAACAGGTAGTGCCGCAGCTTCCTGGTAGCCCATACCAAGGCCAAACAAGCCTTTTCCAGCGGTGTATAGCGGGTCTCGTAATCCAGCATCTTTTTGCTCAGATAGTAGATGGCCCTTTCCACTTTGTCTTCTGACTCCTGCGCGAGCATGCAGCCCATGGTAGTCTCAGTTACCGAAAGGTACAATATCAACGGTCTCCCCGGCTCTGGTGGTGACAACACGGGCCGGTTCTGTAGATACTCTTTGATCTGTTCAAAAGCTGCTTGACATCGGCCGTCCCATTGGAATTTCTTTCCTTTCTTCAGGAGACCAAAAAGTGGTTCACAAGTCAAGGTTAATTTAGAAATAAACCGTCTTATGAATTGCACTTTACCCAGAAAGCCTCGCACCTCCTTTTCAGTCCTTGGTGGTGGCATTTCTAAGATGGCCTTGATTTTGGAAGGGTCGACCTCGATGCCCCTTTGTGTAATCAGAAACCCTAGCATCTTCCCTGCTGTAACACCAAACGTGCACTTCTGGGGATTCAATCGCAGTCGAAACTCTCTGATCCTTTGAAAGAATTTTTTCAACCCGAATGGCATCACTCTATAACAATATATACCCCACGGGGTAGTGAATGCAGTCTTCTCCCGGTCTTCGGGTGCCATCACTATCTGATTATAGCCTGAGAAACCATCCATAAACGAAAGCAAGGCGTGTCCTGCCGTGAAATCCACCAATTCATCAATGTGTGGCAAGGGAAAGTCGTCCTTCGGACTGGCCCTTTTCAAATCTCTGAAGTCTACATAGACCCGAATTCTGCCATCCTTTTTTGGCACCGGAACAATGTTGGCCAACCAAGTTGGGTATTCAGATACCAGCAGGAACCCTGCGTCAATTTGCTTGGTGACCTCTTCCTTAATCTTGAGGGCCCAGTCCGGGTGGATCCTTCTGAGTTTCTGTTTGACAGGGCGGGCCTCGGGATCAAGAGGGATCCGGTGCTGTACAATCTCAGGATCGATTCCAAGCATGTCTTCGTAGGACCACGTGAAAACATCTTTGAAATCTTTTAATAAAGCGACTAAGCGCTCGCGCTCCTCCGAAGACAACGTGGACCCGATCTGGACCAGCCGCGGGTCCTTCTCAGTACCAACATTCACAGTAGTGATTTCATCCATTAAAGGTTTAACAAATCTTTCCTGCTCTTGATCAATTAATCGTTGCAAAACTGGAGGAATTTCTTCCTCGTTGTTTTCATCAAAATTTTGAAAATCCTGATCTAAGCAATAAATCAAAGGCACAGAAAAATACTCAGAAACCACATCCACATCATTCTCATTAAATATTTCCAAGCCGTCAGATTCCTCTGTTACAACAGATTCAAAAGAAAATGAAAATGACGACCTAGACAGGACTGTGGCATCCGGGTTATCACCCCCGGGAATACCGGACTCAGACTCAGTCGAGCTGGAATCTGATTCCGACGCACAAGATTCGGTGGAATCAGATTCCGGCTCACTACCTGACCCGGAGCTGCTAGATAAAAAGCCTTCTTCATATTGCCAGATGAGAGAAGGTGCGATAGATGTATCCAAGATCGGCGCTGGAAAGCCCGCAGCTATTTCATCTCCAATCATAGAAACCGAAGAGTTATCCCCCAAGCACTCTTGGTCGATCGGAGGATCTGATAGTAGACACGCCAGTGCTACCCCCATTTCAAGCTCTGTGCTCTCAGGATCCACTGTTCTACACTGCTCAACCTCAGTTGGTGGGTCTGTCTGCGCTTCGGCAACGTCATCCCCAGATAATTGTATGTCGAAGAAGATTTCAAAACCAGGCACGCGCTTCTTCTCCGCATTCAGCCATGGCTCTGGGAAGCCGCAGAATGGAAAGTCTTCCCCCTCCCGGACGAAGCGTCCGTTTAGGGTACCCCAGATGGGCCTATGCATTAACTCAAATGGCTTCCCAACCTTCTTTGCCCTAGCTCTTCTAGCCATTTCTTTTCCTTTCCTCACCCAGTCCTCTTTGGTGGGTAGATAACCCAGTCCAAAGGTGTGAGGGTTGTGTGGCACTTCGACCAACACTGAGACGCCCTTCCGGCCGCTTCTCCCTAATCCCATCCCGGGTGTATGTTTTAGCTTGTTCATGAGGTAGATAGATTGAGCACTGACGTACATACCCTCATTCACAGCCATGACATTCTGCACCACTTGAGCCTCGGCCAAAGTGAACCCCGATAAAAACACATCCTCCGTGCCGTGCTCGATCTCCAAGACAGGTGTGGACACTTCCGGCGGCGGATAGATTGATGAATTCCCAAAAACGATCGCTACCCCTTTCCCGTGAGGGTACTTTAGCATCTGATGTAGAGTGAAAGACACTGCTTTGACCTGGTGCAACCACGGTCGCCCCAAAAGTAGGTTAAAGGTTGCGGGAACGTCCAAGATATGAAATTCAATGCTGTGTTGTCCTGGACCAACCTTGGTTTGAATTTTAACAGTCCCCATCACTTCTCTACTGGTATTGTCGTATGCTCTGATCACTTGAGTAGTTGGGACGAAGTCCACGGGCTTCAACCCGATTGCATATGCCGTTCTGGTCGGGCAAACATTAATCGCAGACCCGGTATCAACAAGTACCACCGGTATCCACTTATCTCTACATTCCACAGAAATATAGAGAGGTCTGTTATGATTTGTCCCCTCAAGCGGTAGTTCCTTGTCCGAAAAGGTTAATGCCGGGGAACCTCCTCCCGGAAAAACCAGCCCAACCAGCTGTTCAGGCGTGGTATCTATGGAAAGTTTGGACTTATCCATAGCAGACAGGACAGCTTCTCTATGTACTCGTGATGCCATTAGCAGTCCCCAGATGGAGATGTCTGCTTGTATCTTTTTTAACTGTTTCAGCACAGCTTCCTCTTCAATCTGCTTCTCCTTCTGTTTCTTCGCTTCTCTATCCTTCCCGGATGCCTCGGGTTGGTCCAGGTGTGGGGGTTTGAAATACCGCCCACTTCTCGTCATGTGGTCAACCTCATCGAGGTACCAAGTGTCATCCGGTTGATTATTTCCCCAGTCTTCATCCGTGTGGGCAAGACATAAGTCATCGTCTTCCCACCACATTCCGTCGGCAGCCAACAGACACCTGTCTGGCTCCGGTTTAGTTGCACTTGCAGTACTCTCTGTCCACATGCTCGCAGCATTCTCCATCTTCGTGCACACAGCACTTTCAGTCCCCTCAGGGCCCTTAGCTTTCCTAATTCTCTCGGCATCCTCAAACTTTTCTCGTTCCAGCTGCATCAGTACAGCTGGTTGTTCGACAATTCCTGTATCCATAATGCCCAAGTCTCGAGCAGAATTCTTAGCACCGGCGCTCTCCGGCGATACAACTTGACTTTCGGCCATTCCGGCCACAGCTGATACCTCTGCCCCTACCGGGCTCTATTCTGGTTGGGCTTCCCCCACTTCATCTGGTTGATCCTCGAGCCATCCAGTGGCCTCTGCCGATTCCTCATTGTCGAACCAGTTGATTGACGCATCCCCCGATTCCTGGTCATCGAAAAATTACAGGTTGGCAAAGTCCTCCTCTATGGCTGTCAGATCATCTGCCCATAGTCCAGATCCATCCCCTCGGATCATGCATAGCTCTCCTGTCTCTGGCAATTCTATACCTAGCCCAATTCGGCTCGTTGATAGGATATACTCGCTTGGATCATAGGCTCTCCCAGCAAAACTCTGTCCAGTCCCAGATTCAACAATCTCATTCTCTCCCAAAATCTGCCCTGCCCTATCTTCGACGGTCACCACCATCGGATCTAGTTGGGTTTTGGAGATGTCCACCATGCACAAGAAGTCAGTGCAATCGGGGAGGAACACCTCTGGCTTGGGTAGGTGGGTGGGAGTAATATAGATGCTAGGATCGTAAGACACGACCCCAGCCTGGATAAAATTGATTCTGTTGGGAGGAGGAGCTTGGTTATATGGTGGAAAAGGGTTGGTTGTAACATTGGGTTTATCAGGAGGCGCGATCACCTGCTTGTCAATAAGATCCTGGATCTCATGACGCAATCTGTAACAACGGTCGGTGTCGTGACCGTGTTGTTGGTGATACGCACAGTACTTTGCTGGGTCATGAGAGGGAGGGAGTGGATTCGGTAATGGCTTTGGCTCCAGGGGTTTCAAATGCTTTTTCCTGATCAATACCCCTAGAGCTTTGGACAGGGGCATATATAGTGGGGTAAAGGTTCTTTGGCCTCGCGGTTGGAATCTGTTGGTTTGTGTGTTGCTTCCGGACGCGCCGGAGAAGGGTGTGGTGGCCATGGGCCTTGGAGGGGGAGGGGGAGTGGTGGTGACCATACCGACTTCCGAGGCTCTTGCATTGGCAGCGCCACTCGGGCCCGCATTGTTGTTACGGTTGAAAGTCCTCCTCGGTTGCTCCCTATCGTGGTCAAACAGACCTTGTTTCATTGCATCTTCGATTTGCACCCCCATCTCGTGTAAATCTGCGAAAGTAGGAAAGGGGACTACAATCATTCTCTGCATCAACTTTGGGTGGAGATTGCGCACAATCATCCGGATTTGATCTTTGTCAGTGGGCCTTAAAGTCATCATTGACGCCTTTGCCCTCCATCGGATTACAAAGTCCGAGAAAGTTTCCTTGGGCTCTTGCCTTGTCGTTTCGAGATCACGGGTTGTGATCTCGATCTGAGTGTTGTATGAATATTGCGCGACAAAGGCCTCAGCCATTTCATCCCAATTCCTTTTCACTTCATCTTGTAACTTTGCGTGCCAGTGGGCGGCCACACCCGACAGGGTTCGGCCGAATAGTGAAAGCTTCTGTGGTCGTGTTAGGCCCATTGGCCGCAAGATGTCTGCGAACAGTCGGAGATGGACCATGGGGTCGCCGGACCCGTCAAAGCGGTCGATTTGTGGCATTTTGAACCTATTGGGGAGTGTCACGGCCTTCTCGGTATATCCGTCTTCGATATCCGGCATAGCCTTGACCCCTTGGGATTTCTTGAAGAGCTTCTCAAGTTTGCTCAATTTCAGAGCTGTATGATCAACCTCGAACTCGAAGGGAGAGTCGGGGCGATTGGGTGCATGGACCTTGGACAGTTGTGGTGGAAGCGGGGGCGGAGCTGGCCCCGTTGGAAGATTTGTGTCCTCTTGTAAGTTTTGGACATTCGGCAGGGTATTTTGGGCATTTAGTGGGGCGTTCTGAACAGTAAGTGCCTGCTCAGGTAATGGAGCCCCTGTCAGAGAAGGGACTTGATGTGAAGCAGATGCAGCATTCTGCTGTTGCAGTCGAGTAATCAGCTCAGCCTGCTGGGTCATAATCTCGGCCTGTTGCTTGGCGAGTTCATCTCGGCGAACGGCATCCTGCTGCATGGCCCGCATGGTTTCTTGCATTTGGCGCACCATTTCCTCAACTCCTGTTGGCGTTGCCATACTGTTTTGATCTATCTGAACTATTGGCAGATCTGTCTCAATGGGGATCTCAATCCGACTGTCCACTGATGGGGGAAACCACTGTTCTGGTGATCTCTGTTCAGATACACTGCGCTTTTTCTGCTTTCTTCTGGTAACAGGGGGTAGAGAAAGGAACACTGGCTGTCCGTCGATTAGATCCTCAGATCGATTGAGTCGACGACCTCGTGTCCAAAGTGCTTGGGGAATGCCTGCTGGGTTGGAAGCAATTGTGCTAGAACTGACCTAGCAAAAGATAAATAAAGCGAAAAGGAAATAAATAAACAGATAAACGGACAGCATAACAGGTTAAAATAAAATGCATGACACACAGCCGGGCATAACAACACACGGTTGATAAGCTGAATACACACTGTCCTCAAACACTGAATATTATCCCTGTATCACTGTCCCCTAAAACAGAATCTGATATCCGCAGATAACTAATTTCTCAAATACTGGCTGATGCCCGCAGGCCTGATGCCCAAACTCGTATACTGAACTGATGCCCGCAGGCCTGATACTGACAATACTGAACTGATGCCCGCAGGCCTGATGCCCAAACTCATATACTGATACATGCATTCCTGTAGAGACGCACTCTAAATCATATAACAGATAAGTGAGAGCCAAAACACCCCTATGTTGGGGTAGGGTTTCCCTGTCCTATTTTGTCAGGAGCTAGGGTTTCACTACGCACACAGCGGTTTCAAACAACCTATAAACGGGTAAGCAACCTGTCATAGTTTGGAATGGTCACTATAGATCCGAATATGCACTAGGTCGAATGGTCAAAGAGGGTGCCCCGGTAAAACCGAGGTTTGTGTTCCCATACTGGCAGAGCCCACAACCAGTCAGCCTTATGGTCATGCCTTGACAAGACAAGCCTCCGGCAAACCGTTCAGGAATAGCAGATGGCAAACACGGTCTCCTAGGCGCACCAATGCAAATGCAATGCAAAGAAAGACACAAGTGTAGTCAAAAACAGATATCATGAGTTTGAGTCAAGTTCTCTAAATCCCCAGTGGAGTCGCCAGAAACTGTAGACGTCCCCGAACGCCCCAGGAGGAACGAGCTCCCGTTCTGTTCATATTGGGGTCACTACAGCTCAGGACTCTCAAATTTGTCACGGTTCTAAGTCTGAACCAAAGAGTCCAAATCCGGCAAATCGTTTTGAGAAAAAAACAGATTTTTGAAAGAAGTGCCAAATATGGACTGCTTTGCCAGATACAGAGTCGCCACCTAAATGTTTTTTAATGGGAAATTTAGGAAACCCTGACTCGTTTGCCTAAGACCACGTATCCGTCATCACCAAAGTTGCCTCGGCTCGGGAACTTGGGTACGATTGGGGAAGGTCACTTCGTGAGCACCCCCGCTCGCCCGGTCAGAGACCGGCCTCTACTAACCATGATATCTATTTTTGAAAACTTTGTGTGTTCTTATTCCGGTTATTAGCCTAGGTTACTATGTGATGCACACAGCATATAAGTATAGACTGGGTCGTCCAAATTGGAACAAAACATTTCATGTTTGTTTATTTGAAAGATGGTTTGCTACTCGCAAGTAGGCTTAAAATGCAGATTCTGCCACCCTCAGGTGGGCTTAGAAAAGATGGTTTTGCCATTATCTAGTGGGCTTAAAACAAACATTTGATGAATTATTCCAATCTAAGTAACCCAACCTTCACCCACAGGCACTCAGGCAGTTATATCACATAAGCAATTAGCCTCATGATAAACATGCTATTCATGGCAGCACTCGCACGCATGCAAGGATGCTAAAGCATAAAACTTACCGGGTACTCCAAGCCAAAACAAAAACTGTATTAGAAATCATGCATGACCCTAAGTATACAGAAATGCCTAATGCAACATATGCAAAATGCAACTATAGCAGGCTCGGCTATTCTAAGATGGCATATGGAATGCTACAGCTAACATGTATTCAATTTGGAATTGAAAGTACAATGCAGTTAGTATGATGCGCCGAGCCCGGTGCATGCAAAAACAGATGAATGATGCAAACATGCAGTCATACTGTATACTAATTGAAATATGCCCTAATCTAACCATCATAAGCGGATAAATAAAAGGGAGAAAGACGTGGGGTTGGAAGACATACAACACACACACGCACACTTATTACAGTTATGCCCTCGCGTAGAGGGTCCAAATAAATATACAGTCCCAAATAAAAGAATAGTACAGTCCAAATAATACAGTCCAAATAATGTACAAATTCCTAATTAATTTACAAATTAACTAAGAAAGCTGTAAAACAGGCATGCAAGCCAGGGACTGCCTTGACTCTGCTCCGGATGATGAATGATGCATGCCCGGGTGTCTTTGCACGGAAATCCACGGCGATGCCCCGATTAGCCTCTGTTTGCACTTTTTCTTGAAATGCGCGCCAAACTCCGGAAAGTTGCTGATTCTTGATTTTTGCTGCATCAGAGAGCAGGAAAGGGGCATAGCAATGTATTTCACAAATATATGCATGCCTCGATCCTCGTGCCACCAATCGCGCATACCGAGGCATGATGGCCGAGGAGTCGAATTGCACAACTCAATATAGAATGAATGCACGTAAAAACACAACAAAACCTAACTCCATCATGGATGATCCGGAGTGTCGATGACTGGGGAATTGAGACGCGTTCCGTCACCCGGAGTACGAAACGCACCTCGTTTCCCGTGCCCGGGCTAACTCCTATTCCGAACACGATGCAATATCCATGACATGCATGAATGCAACTAAGATACAGTCTAGCATGCTCAATGCTATGAAAATGAGATGCCTCGAAATGCGTGCACACAGGCACGCAAACCGAGAAAATGCATGAATGCGATCTAAGATACAACCTAGTATGCACTATGCTGTGAAAATGAGATGTCTCGAAATGCGTGCACACGGGCACGCAAATCGAGAAAATGACATATGCAATGCAAATGACATGAAAATATGATATGGGCTTACACTAACATGAGAGAGCCTCAACCACACTCACATAAGAGGCCGATGGTTGAAAATGAAGTGTCTCGAAATGCGTGCACACGGGCACGCAAACCGAGGCAATGGTACATGCAATGTAAATGACATGGAAAATGCAACATGGACTTATACTAACATGAGAGAGCCTCAGCCACACTCATATAAGAGGCCGATGGATGAAAATGAAGTGCCTCGAAATGCGTGCACACGGGCACGCAAACCGAGGCAATGGTACATGCAATGTAAATGACATGGAAAATGCAACATGGACTTATACTAACATGAGAGAGCCTCAGCCACACTCATATAAGAGGCCGATGGATGAAAATGAAGTGCCTCGAAATGCGTGCACACGGGCACGCAAACCGAGGCAATGGTACATGCAATGTAAATGTGGCAAAAAAATGGCATGCAAGCATGCTAATGGATTTTCAGCAATGAAATATGGGGTAAAACAGCCCCGAAACGAGGCGAAAGTACACCCGATGCACGGAATAGTCCCGAAACACGAATTTTGGCACCCGAAATGGCCTATAGCTATACCAAACATGCACAATATGGACATGGAATGTAAAGACAGAAGAAAGGAAGCCCCAAAATTAGCATTTTACCAGTACAAAACATGGCCAAACAGCAAACCAAGATAGGGCAAAACTAGCATGCAAGAAATGGCCCTAAACATGAGATTAAAAAGAAACTCATAGCTTCTGGCCCCAAACAGGTTAGGGTCCTTCAACAATGTTGAAGAGGGACCCAAAATATGATGTTTTACAGTTTATGGCAGCCCCAAAAACAGTATACAAATATATTAGAAATGCAATGCAAAAATGAGGCTCAAAAGTGGCTATAACATGAGGTATACAAAAAATTCACCAAACAAGAAAATACCCTTAATAAAACATGTTCAGGAGGTCAAAATAAAGCCACTTTTAGTTCGGACCAAGGTCCAAAAACAGCAACATCAGGGGCTGCCAAGGCGTACAAAAATGGGACTGAAAAGAGGATATAAAGGGAAGTACAACATGGAAGTTTCAAACAGTGTTGAGCCCTTCTTCAATGTTGAAGAGGGGCTCAAAATAAGCCTACTTACAGTTTATAACATGCTCCAAAATAGATCACACATAGGCTAGAAAAAGCATGCAAAATATTGACATACAAAGAGGATATTGAAGAAAGTGCAAGAAGGAGGGCTCAAACAGGGTTGAGACCTTAATGAGACATGAAAATGAGCTCAAAAAAATGGTACTTTTAGTTTTGGTCGGAGCTCAATTATTCAAGAAAGAGAGGCTAAGAAATGATGCAAAAATGAGCTCAAAAAGAGGGAAAGTGAACTTACCCTTGAAGACTAATACTTTTGTTGCTTCTTGGACCAAATTTGTTGCCTCTTAGCTGCTGGAATTCCTCCTCTTGCTGCTGGAATGGAGTGGTGGTGGTAGAGCTTGGTGGTGATGAAGAAAACAAGGTGTAAGACTTGGAGTTTTCAAGGAAAATGAGAAAGATGAAGGGAGATATGTGTATTGAGGCTTGAAGACAAGTTTTTCTAACCCCAAAATATGATATTGCCTGCTGGTTATATGGACCAAAAAGGGGGTGTAAAGGTGAGGGAAAAGGAGGCCAACTTTCCCTCACAAAATATCCCCCGGATATTGATATTTTCTGGGGGATAAAGCTATACAGCTGTAAAGTGAACAGTGTGAGGATTACGGCCGGCCAAGTATTTTTGCTGCAGGTGGCCGGCCGGCCACATCCCCTAGCCGGCCGGCTAGGGGTCAAAAGGGTCGAGCTGGTTTAGTGGCCGGCCACCACATGATGGTGTCCTCCCATGTGTCCTCAACACAACCCTGTGGTTAAAAGTCCAAGAAAGTGGCTCAAGGGTGTTCAACATTAGCTCGGAAAGAGGGGTTCAAAAGGGTCAGGTAGAATTACTGGCCGGCCACCAACTTTTAAGGTCCTCCCATGTGTGTACATCACAAATATGTGGTTCAAAGTTCAAGAAAATGGGCCCAAGGTGTTCAACATTAGCACGGAATGAGGGGTTCAAAAAGGTCAAGTAACATTAGTGGCCGGCCACCAACTTTTAGGGTCCTCTCATGTGTGTACATCACAAATATGTGGTTCAAAGTTCAAGAAAATGGGCCCAAGGTGTTCAACATTAGCCCGGAAGTGTGAAAAACGGGCGTCGGAGGGCGTCGGAGGATATATAACTGGTTGCTGCAACAATTACTGGCCTCCCACCCTTCAGTGACCTTCCCAGTGATAAAACAGAGGTACCTGCCAAAAATGAACGAAAATCGTTGCAAAACTAATGTTCGGGGGCCAAAACGCGCAGTTCGAGGTCCCGAAAATGGGCTGTTAAGCACCGAAAGTGGCATTCGGCCACGAAGTGGGTTTCTCAGACCCCAGTGTCCCTCAAAAGGGAGAAAATAAGATGCATGCCAAAATTTAGAGCAGACGGAGATGGTTAAGCGGTCCCGAACCGAGGCACACGGCCAACGGTCCCGAAAAATCAGAAACCGGACTCCGAAATGGGCAAAATGGCCTATGGCCACCAAATGTAGCCCATGGCCACTGAGAGATGGTCTACGGGACCTCTCCCTCCCCTCAGGAAAAGAAACAAAGAAAACCGAGCCTGGTTCGCAAACCGAGGAAAAGCACAAAAGAGGGTTCGGAAGTCCGGAGGCAGGGCTCACGGCCGCAACTCTGAAACTTCTGAACGAGCACATTATGCAACATCACCAAGCGCTCAATCAGTGACGTTTGAGTCTTAAGGTCGGTCAAAAATGGGGTGTCTACATATATAAATTTCCATTTTTCTCAAAATCCGATTATCCAAGTTTTTCAAAACTTTGCAGATATGATCTAAATAATGTGGACTACAACATATACAAAATTTAGGACAATCAGAGATGGTTCGTAAAACATCAATTTTTATGCATAAATCATATCTATACATATATTCATGCACAAATAATACGAAAACACCCAACAATTGCTCTGATACCAATGTAGAAACTAGTATACTATATACACAGTGGAAATAAACAGATTTAGGCATACCTTTTTCGCTCAAACCGAATTCATAGATCATGTGGGTGAATCATGTGCCTTCATTGATGTCTTCGAATAATTCCCAACAGTGGAGTAAAACTACTAGAGAACTATCCACACTGCTTAGAATACAAAGGCAGAATGGTTTATGGGAAGAGAGAACGTATAATTTTTGTTGTGTCAAATACAGAATCCAAGTTCTATTTATATAGGAGAGTTAGAATACCTATAAGATAGATGTATTATCCTAGATAATGTCTATCGTATATTAACAATATCTAATTAATAATTATCATCTAATATATTGACAATTATCCATGTCAAGATTATCCCATATCAAGATTATCTCATATCTTGAAATATAATCTATTAAGATTATTTGGATCTCTCTTAATTGGGTTATGTCACCATGGGCGACCCAATTGGGTCCGGGTTCCAAACCTGACCCAATTTCCAACACTCTATAATAAATACCAATGACATTATTAAATATTACATGAATTACTTAATTTGTTATGAGTGAGATTTATATGAAATTATTACAGATAATAAATTATTACTTAATGCGTCATTGTTTTCTAAAAAAAAAATATGCCACCCATTAGGGTTGAGCATAAAATCGAAAAAAATTACAAGTCAGTTTGATTAAGATCAAATCAAAGAGTTTGGTTTACTTTTTTTAAAGCACAGTTTGGTTCTAATTCTTAAAGTAGATGAACCATACTTTATTGTTCGATTTGTGATTTTATAGTTACAAATCATATTTGAAAAGGAATAGAACTTGTGGGGACATAATTTTTGTCTTGTCCATATGGCTTGGTTGTTAGCCAAGGTGCCACATGGAAGGGTGTTATTTATCAAGGTGTGATACTATCACACCAGATCTGAGATAATCGGAGAAGAACCTAAGTCCTAGTAGAAGACTTACTTCTTAGTTGGATAAGTTGGGACTCTTGTGAGAAGTTTATCCCAATCCAACTAGGAGAGATGAATCATGGATAAGTGTTATTCATGTGAGAAATAAGTGTCCTAGTGAAGTATGATTTCTAGGATGAGGAAGGCATTGGTTCTATATAAAGAAAGGCACCCCCGTGGGTCAAATATATGTTTTTACTTATGAGTTCATTGCTAGAGTTGTTGTTACTTTATTAATTATCTTTGAGAGATATTGTTACTGATTTTATCGTCAAAATGCCCTCCTAGTTGGTTGCAACCAGATTAGTTGTTTTGTTTCTTGTTTCAGGTTGTGGACTCTATCTAGTGCAGTTGTTCTTTGGCTTTGTTTTCGAAATCTTTGGAGGACGGTTCAATTAGATTGTGATTAGATTTTAACACACAAAATTTGGCGCCATTTGTAGGATTGATGCAGAAGTAAGATGAATGCCAAAGAGATCGGGAAGAACAAAATAAAAAAAGTTAACAATGATGTAAAAAAAAAAATTGTCATGACAGGGAATTGTTCTCAAGGAAAAAATTACAACAATAAAGATATTGTTGGTGTTAAAAAAACATGCAAAGAAGAATGAAGAGCTCACCCAAGGTGAGCAAATCTGAGAAAAGAAGAGCAGGACCTATGTGAATAAAACCAAGAAGAGAAAATCTCACCCAAGGTGAGCAGAGCCGGGATGAATCAAAGTTAAACTCTGGTAGTTTCTTACTTCTGGACCTTGGTTCTGGAAATTGTTGAAGGGTAAGATCCCAGATTGATTCAACCTAATTTCACCAAGAGGTTATGTGCCATTAATGACCGACCAGGTTGAAAGTATAAATCTCTTAGCCTCGATTCTAAGAGTAGTATGAAAGGTAAGACCCTAGAGATGAAAATTGAAGTTAAACTCTGGTAGTTTGTTACTTTTATACCTTGGTTCTAGAAGTTGTTGAAGGGTCAAACCCTAGATTGATTCTACCTAGTCAAGCCAAAAACTCACAGGCAATTAATAGTTGACTAGATTGAAAGTTAAGTCTCTCAGCTTGGGTTCTGAGAGCAGTATTGATTTGATCTAAAGCACATCTGGATGTGGCAGACATAGGCTAATTAGATTAGAAGAAACATTTCTTAAGGAAACGATGAATGGTAAAGCCAAGGTGTGTAACCTAGGCTTAGAGTTATTGGATTGAACTTCTGAGATTGGATAAGTTTTAGCTCACATTAAGGGGCATGAGAATTTAGAAGATGTAGACATGGGTTAGATAAACTGAAGTTGAAGACAATTATGTATCCGAGGTGATGAAATTCAATTAGATTGAAGAGTTCCCATTACCCTAGAGTTCTCAAGTACAATGGGAACTAAGGAGCAATTGCGGTAATGTATTTTTTAGTGGGACTACATGGGTCTAAGATCTCATTTATGTGGTACGATCTTGGATTATGGTATTGTGTGGCAAGACAATACTGGTTGACATTGTGACATTGATCAAACACCAAGCAAAATATGACTCCTAGGTGGTGGAATCTCAATGGGGATGTGACTCCTAAGTTGGGTAAGAATAAGACTCTTGAGTAGATCAAACCCAACCCAATTAGGAAAAGGAATTCTAGATAAGGGAAACTTGGTAGGAAAGTAGAGTTTTAGATGGAAAAGGAACAAGGAAATTCTATTTGCACACCATGCAAACTCTCAGCACACACCACAAATGTGTTCGGATATAAATTTTCGAACAAATATCAAATGTTCAGATTTAAAGTTATGAACAAAAATAAATTGTTCAAATATACATTCCATTTAATTATTTATATCTAAACAACTACTTTATGTTCATACATTTATATATGAACATTTGACTTTTGTTTGGAAATTTATATGTGAACACTATTGGTGGTGTGTATTGAAAGTTTGTATAGTGTACAAATGGAATTTCCCTTATAAAAAGCACACATGATTATGCATGTTCTAATAATTGATTATAAGTTTTAGTATTTATGCTATTGAGTATTCTTTAGAGAAAGAAAGTTGTTGACTTTAGCATTGAAGTGCCCGTCCTAGAAAGGTTGGATGGGGCATTGATTGTTCTTTGTTTTGCAGATTCTCGGATAATTTATTTAGAAGATCAACTTCGTTTCCAAATTTTTAGGAGAAAAAGATTACATTGATCGTGTGTGGTCAAATCAGATTTTAGCACACACAAAATCGTTTAGATATATATAATTTGTTACCAACCGTAAATAGTGAAAATATCTTATTAGTATCAAATATATATACATAAGTTGTAATTATCTGCTTTTGCAAACATGTTGATGTATAATGGTAAAACTAGCTCTAAATAATCATCTAAATAATTCTTAGATTGTGAATAATATTTTATAATCATAACGTAAATGATAACAAGATTTCTAAAAATAGTGGTTCCAAACCAAATCGAACCATTGGTTTGGTTCCAAGCTTTTCATGATTTGGTTTGGTCCCAATTTCATAGAATCATAAGTAATGGCTCAATCCTCACTCTCTATTTGGTTCATTAGAATGAGATGAAATGGAATAGAATGGTAATTCCTTAGACTTTCATATGGAATGATCATTCCCTTAATATAATGAAAAATGATTCCATTTGTAATGCGTTTGTCATTATATTTTTAGTCTAACCAAACATAATAATAAATATTTTATGAAATAATCATTCCATTCCGATTCATTCTAATGAACCAAACACTACCTTAGTTTATCCTTAAACAAAACCAGTCTAAATCCTTTCCACTCTTTTTGTGCCCATTGTTCTTTCTTTTGTTATGATCTATGTTTGTGCAATAGAGGCATTGAGTTGTTTATTTTTGATGTCAAAACTCTTTGCTTTCTTGAACTTACTTTCTTTTATTATGACGCAAAGTGTTTTTATCTTTTCTACAATGTCAAGTTAACTTAAATGAAGTATTTAAGGCACTACTGTTGTGTTTCAAGGTTGACATACAAATTCCTTTTCGTTGTGTTGAAATAATTTGATAATTGTATGATTAAAACAATTTATGCAACAAATGGAACCTCCATAATAGTGTACACATGTGATCGTATAATACCCTGGAATTTATAAATATATATATACACATGTGTAATTTCAGTCCAACTTTTTATTTTGAATACCTTAGCCATCTTTCTTAAACATTCAAATGGCCTAGTTGAACACCCAACCTACTTTATTGAACACCCAACCCAAACAATAACTATGGGTGTGCAATGGCGTAATTTTAGATATTCAAATTATGAATGATGAATTGACAAACTTGTTATTCATAACCAAATCGTTGTTTGGGATTTCAACCTATTAATTGATTGAAGAATAAATTTAAATAATATTAAACATTTGCATAATATATAGCACTAATTTGAATAATATTTTTCATAGATATAACATTAACTGATTTTACATAATATTTCATATATACATGTAGCACAGATTTGTAACAAATTTCATATTTCAAATCTTATTTCAAATTGATTTTTAGTTTAATATTTCATTAAAAGTAAATAATATATATGTATATATAAATTATGGTAAGGTGGGACGGTTTGAAAGTCGGATTATAAATTTTAAACCGCGAATCAAATTAATTTACGATAAGCGAGCAGATTGAGCAATATTTTGCACAACCTTACCCATAATCCATTAACTTTATAATTTTTTTAAAAAAAAATTCATATAATAACAATTTTTTTTTTTTTATCACTATGTTAAAAACAGATCAGGTTTTAGTTTTTAGATTGAAAATGTGAAATTGAAAAATTAGGGAAAATCTTTCAACGACAAACGCACAAATGCATCTCTCTCTTCTTCTTCGAATCTCTTTACTACGCATGTGTTGTTCAAATAGCTCATAAGAAAGTCCAAGCATGTGTTGTTCAAACAACTAATGTGTCTACTACTCAACAACCAAAAGATCTTTTACATTTATGACATGTTTGATTAGCAAAATTAATAGTGAGAGGATTAATAATCGATTAGATTAGTATATGATTGGTTATTTAGTTGGTGTGGGTGTTGATTTTTGACCTCACAACCAAACATATCTCATTGTCGAGATCTAGAGCACTCAGCTGGAGAGCATACGGAAGAATAGATTAAACCAAACACCTACACACAAGAGAGTAAAAAATACCGCGGTGTGTCACGACCAAAACCTGCCCCTATAGGTTTAGCATCGTAACCGACCAATAATATTGGATTACCAAAGGCCTCTGAATAGATTAAGGGAAAGTAAAAGGGCTAATGGAAACAAATACAACATACAATGTCTATAGAGCAGTGTAAACATATATGGGACAGAAAATTTAACACTTTATTTACATAACCATGACATCATCCTTGCGTCAACATATATACAAATAAATGAAAAATATGTTCAAACTTAACAAAAAGGTCTAAAACACTGTTCACAAAAACTTGATCGCCTCACAAAGCGGGAACCTCCTCGAGAGGCACAAAAGTTGGCTGATAAGATAGATCTCTAGTCAATCATCATTGAGCCTAGTCACACATCTGATCACCTACATGCATAAATAATACAGTGAGCTGAAGCCTAGTGAATAATAACAGAGTAAAGGTTTTAATAGCAGATTTAGAAATTAGAGTCCAGAGTTAGAAACAGATGCATATTCATATGCATATTTAGAGTTCACAGATATTCATACATGGTACATCCAATAGCATTAGTGGAACAGTTAACCCATTTATATGGAACGTAAACAGTTGACTCATGTGTACAGAGATGTTCATAACGATCCATAACAATTGACCCATGATCACATTGGATGTATAGTTGGCTCGTGTTTACATGAGACGTTCAGTTGACTCATGATTACGTAAGACGTATACAGAGCATATAACAAATATCACATGATGCTAAGGATGCCACAAATATATTTCAAAAATCTGGACAATAATTCATCCATATAGAAAATAGCATCACAGAAAACAGATCATTTCATATCATCAAAAAATAATTAAAGTCAAACATAGCTTTACAGAGTCATTACTCACAGATAGCTCCAGTAGCAGAATGGTCAGAATAGACGAATCAGATAGCTTAGGGCGCATGACCTACACAAACACACAGTGGATACACATTGAAACACACGCTCAGAAAACACTTAACTTATTTCTTTTTCTATCTTGGTATGTTTCTAATCCGTATCTTCATTATTATGTCTTAATTAGGGCTTAGGAATGCCTAAGATGCAATGAGGATGCCAAAATGTACTTTGAAAACACTTGCCAAAATTTTTGAAAATAGGGACTTCGCTCGAGCGATCTGCAAAACTTTGTAAAATTTCTAAGAGCTCTCATTTTATGCTCGAGCGTAACTTCCTATGCTCGAACGTAGAATCAAAAAATAAGGGTGGTCGCTCGAGCGTAGGTTCTACCGCTCAAGCCAGCCCCCAACTCTGCAAAAGTACTGGGGGCTCGAATTTTACACTTGAGCCAATTTTGAGTTGCTCGAGCAAAAATGCAAAACAAAGACTGGCCGCTCGAGTGTAGGTTCTGTGGCTCGAGTGATGATGTAAAATTCTAGAATTTCCAGATTGTTGTTCAAAATGCAAAACTTTAATTCAAAGCCTTAAAACACATCCTTTGGACCCAAAACTTGAGAAAACACTTGTAAACTTACAAAACATCATGAATTAAAGATCATTACACTTGAAAACATGATCAATTAAAGTCAAATGATGTGAAATGAGACCATTTTTCAAAACCATGCTAGAATGAACACATGCATGTAAGAATTCCATGGAAACAACCTCGAAACATGATGAAATGAGCATGCATACATGAAACATGTGTTAATTAACTTAAACTCATAGAGTGTGAGTTAACTTCTTACCTAAACTCCATAATTCCCTTAGATTCTCTTCATTAATGACTTAGATACAAAGATTAGGAGTCAAATACTCACCTAAGATCTCCAATTGAGTTCTAATCAACAAATTCTTGAGCTCCTACAAGCCAAACCTTCAACTTTCTACAATTCCAAGCTTAAGTTCAACTTTCCTGAGTCTCTCTCTCTCTCTCTCTCTCACGTTTGAGACTTAAAAGATGATGACGTGGAGGTGTATGTAATGGTCTAGAGTCAATTGTGCCTTATATAGGCTTAATTAGGTTACCTTAATTAATTTGAGTTAAGAGTAGTTAATTAGGATTATTTTATTCTAATTATTTGGTTCTGAATCAGAATTCAATTAAACCTATCATAAAATTCTAAAAATTCTAATGAACACTTCAACGTAGTCAATTCGTATTCAGATGCCGATAAGGCCTTCCATTAACATACCAAAATAAAGATTCAGACAAATATTCCTACGTCAAACAGATATAAGCATAAATAACACAATATACATAAAAATAATTTAAAATTTCCTCTTAATTACTTATTAGGCATTCTAAATCATAGTGTATTAGCTAATCACAAGTTAGGATTGTTATACAGTGGCTCGTCTACCCGAGGGTACTTCGACCATCAAATCAGTCACTTATCTCACAGGATATCAACACAAGTAAACAACTCTCAATTAAAGCGTACCTTAGACCCACGGGGGTGCCTTACTTTTATAATGATTAGTGTCTAACTTCCCCTAGTAGTCTTACTTCATGGGACTTTATCCTTTATAAGGATATCACTTATCTAAGACTTCTCTTATTTAGATTAGGATCAACTCTCTTAAGAGTCTACAACTACCCAAATAAGTAGTCTAACATCATCTAGGACTCTTGTCCTCTATTCAAATATTTCAAATTCTGATATGGTCACACCATATCTCGGTGACTTGGTTCATCCACGTGACAACTCGTGTCATGACCCAAACCCGACCCTATGGATTATAGTCATAATCGGCCAATAATCATGAGATTACCTGCGGCGTCAGTCAGAAATCAAATCATATTTAATAATAGTGGGCCAAATTGCGGAAGCAAAATTTACAAAGATTGTCCAATAAGCTGTGCATACATGGCTTAACCCAAAACATTCTCATATATGAAATAACTCACACTATACAAACATTCATATTATACATGTATTGCATAAGTCCAGGATCATTCAAAGCCAGTATTAACAAACACTAAGGTTATACACAGGGTTGGTCATACATGACTGCAAAAGAACAAAAGGAAAAGCAAAACAAAAGTAAGGCCTCTTACGTGCGACGACCTTGGTTGACTCCTCAACTTGGTTTCTCATTGCTCACTAGCGTTGAGGTTGGACATCCCATTGCTCACTTACATACATATAAATAAGGGGTGAGCTAACGCCTAGTGAATAATACCAAAGCAAGGGAGTTCATGAACAAAATTCTTACAATCATAATTCACTATTATGCTTGGAAATCAGTAACAAAGCAAAATGACCTCAGGTCCTTTTCTATTATTTCTCAAACACGAAACGACCTCGGGTCCATGTAGCATACAAAACGACCTTAGGTCCATCATGGGAAAAACGACCTTGGGTCCAACTTACACACAGAACGAACTTGGGTCCATTACATATAGAATGACCTTGGGTCCAATACACCAGAACGACCTTAAGTCCAATTCATATACACATTTGTGTGCACACATTTAAATCCATGGTCATATACATATTCATTCTTGTACCCAAACGACCTTAGGTCCATTCAATTCTTTATCCCGAATGGCCTTCAGCCCATTTAACAACTATATAGAACGGTCTTAGGCCCAATCCACATCCTTACTAAATATACTAAACGGCCTTAGGCCCATTTCATACCCATATATCGATCACTTCGCATATTCCATTCCGAATTAAGTGATTAGAATATTCTTTCATAATATCACTTCAAAAGTTTAGAACCTTACCACACAGGCATCATTTAGAAAATAATGCATATACAAAAATATATTTGCTAAGATATTACTCACACTGTTCCGGTGCTTGATTCATCCTTGCACTTGACCTTGGAGCCTTCAATCCTTCTAACTTTATCAAATTCTTGAGTCTAGCTTCCCAATTCTTCAACCTTGAAGTCAATTCTCTAAGAATTTGGTTTCTCTCTCTCTCTCTCTCTCTCTCTCTCTCTCTCTCTCTCTCTCTAAATCATGTGGTTTCCCTCTCTAAAGTGTATGGACTTAACCAAGAGGTGAGAAATGAGCTCAATGATATGAACTAAGCCCCTAATTAGCACATATATAGGTCTCACTAATCATATTGACTAATCAAGGCTTAGGCCCAATCAAATGAACTTAATTAAATCGAATTAATCTGATTATTTTGATCCAAATCAATTTTTAATTAAATTTCACCATAGGCTCTAAAAATTAGGCTAATCGCAATAACACAGTCAATTTCAGTTTTTGTTGCCTCTACAGCCTTCAATTTAAATTTTATAATAGAAAATCAAACAGGTTTTCCTACGGTGAACAGATAGAAATTCAAAAACATATATAATCATATAATTAGCATTCAAAATCATATCAAGCTCATAATTATAAGCATAATTAAGATTAATTAGCATAACACAGAGTAGAGTTGTCACACCTCGACAAGCTCACGCAGACAACCCTAAAAATATGTCTCCACAACTACCCCTAGGTTCTATTACCTCGACAACCTGAGGTAATGGAACCTACATCATTTGACCTATCAACAGGTCGGCCAACCAACATGATGTAAGGCACCACTCCGAATAAGATCATGACTCGTCGGCATCAGGAAACAAGAACTCATGTGTCCATTCGTCAAAAACCAAGAACTAAAATGTTCTTTCTCATCCAAATCCAACATCTCAACCGAGATCACACTATTAGCCGAGATCGTGACTTGCTAGTTCGAGAACATCAAGATTCAAAATTTGTCATCTCAAAACAAACTCAACTATCATACCAACATCATGACGTGTCACCTCCTCATTGATTATATTGTCTCCAACTCGATCTCCTTGTCTGATGTTGGCCACCTATTCTTGCTAAATTCCCACAAACGGTGCCAAATTGTGGGTGTTGATTTTTTACCTCATAACTAAACAGATCTCCTTGCCGAGATCTAGGAAACTCAGCTGGTGAGCACACGGAAGAATAGATTAAGCCAACACCTGTGCACAAGAGAATAAGAAATATCGCACTGGCTCGTCCACCCGAGGCATCCCAACAATCAAGTCAGTAACTTATCTCACAAGATATCAACTCAAGTAAACACTTCGCAAGAAAAAAACATACCTTAGAACCACATGGGTGTCTTACTTTTATAATGATCAATGTCCAACTTCCCCTAGAAGTCTTACTTCATGGGACTCTGTCCTTTATAAAGATATCACTTATCCAAGACTCCTCTTATTTAGATTAGGATCAACTCTCTTAAGAGTCTAACATTATCCAAATAAGTAGTCTAATATCATCTAGGACTCTTATCCTCTATCCAAATATTTCGAATTCTGATGTGATCGCACCATATCTCGGCAACTTGGTTCATTCACGTGACACCTCAGCAACCTTCTCGGTCACGTAGACGACCTTAAAAATATGTCCCCATAGTTGGATTAGTGAGATACGAAATTCCCTCTCATCCATGTTTGTTTTGGCAATAGAAGTTTGTTTGGCATCCTCTAAATAAGTGCACTTATTTAGATAAGTATATTTATTTGAGTGACATCACCTTTCTATTTTTTGCACATCTTTTCGTAAAAAATTAAAAAATACATTTATTTAAATCATTCCAAACAACCCCTAGATATAGAAAATATAATCTCAATTATATATATGTTTTGCGTTATTAGTCATAGGATTAATTTTGTGGGATAGAATAATTATTGAAATCTAATCCAAATAATAAAAGTTGCAACTAAATAATGAAACATGAGTCTCATAAATTAATAATCTTAATTTTATACTATAATCCGTCAATCAAACAACTTCATAGTGTGTCAAAGTCCTATTTTTTACTTGACAAGTTGGATGTCTTAAATATACACAACAACGAGAAGGAAAGTAGGGAAAGTGTTAAAGAATCATCAAGTCAACATCACATGACTTGTGTTTATAAGTTAGTGCACATGTAAAATATGGTTTCCTTATTTATAGTACAGCTTGACTAAAGGTGTAATTACAGGATCATGGGGATCTGATGAGCAAGATTATGGGGATCTGATCAGGATTTCTTAGCATATATATTCCAAGATCATGGGAATGTGATCAAGATTACCTAGTATATATATTCCAAAATATGAGATGGAAAAACCAATAAAGTTTTTTATGTCATAATTCTTTTCTTTTCACTATGAAATTTATAAGAAATTAAAAGAGTACGAATCTAATCAATTGGGAGTTGCTATTCTGTAATTTTTAAAACTATATATGAAATCTTTATAACTATCACAAATCTCATTAATAGTCCATATAAATTATTAATAATTTCTTATGTAATGATGAAATTATTAGGGAGTTTGTAATCCATGAAATGGGCCTAACATGGCCCAATCCCAAGCCCAGCAAGATCGATTTGTTTGACTATACACTTACAAACCACATCCTCATAATGGCCAGGCTCGAATTAGATCGTCGGTTGGAGGCATTTTTTGTTGGGATGCATTTTTGCCACTACTTATCCTATTCGCCCAAGATAGTTGAGATCTCGTTAATTCGACCAGAGATACGTTATGTTTAATGTGCTCATAACTAGTGTTAGGCTTGTGTAATTGGCAATCCCATTTGACAAAACTCCTTTCAATTGTATTTTTATTAGCTCTTTTGTTTCAGTAAGGCTATGAGTGTTTAGATACGAATCCAACTTGAATTATGCCTACATAGAGGAGTTTGTGATCTTAATTCTTTCATTTGTACACTCGAGCGAGGAAATAGATCATCCAGTATTTTTGCGGAGTGCCTAAACTTCTAGGAAGAAAGTTTTTCCGCTCGAGCAGTCAACCTATATGTTTCGCACCGCCTTTAGTCATATCGCTCGAGCGGTGAAATGTGCCCTCGAACGGTCTGCACGATCTTGTTTTCTATAAAGTGCATCGTTCACTATTTTTAGGGTTTGTGTCGTCCAAATTTTCAGAGAGGAACAAGATACAAAGTGTTTTATATTTGAGGGTGCTTTATGAGTGTTTCCTTGATGATTTAAGAGTGATTAACAGATCCGTGAACTTCATATCAACATCATCAAGGGTTTATGTATTTTCTTTTATTCACTAAAGATAGAGATGTTCTTCGGTGAATTTTGGAGAACTTGACCTTGAAGTTTTGGTAGATTCTGAAGTGGCTCAGCATCATGGATTCGACATCGGTGTTGTGGATTTAACGTTGGGCAAGATAATTCCAAGGTGAAGATGGTGGTAGAAGAGGCACATAGGGGTTGGTTCAATTCGGGCTTGGAGTCGCTAGGTAATTGAGGTTACAGTTATGTAATTCTTTTTTGTCTTCTTAGTGGATTGGATTATGGCTTTAGGCCATGGTTTTTTTTTTATCACAATTAGAGGTGCTCTAATTGTGATTTTTCCACATTAAATCGTTGTGTCAATTTGTCTTCGATTGTTTGATTAGGATTGTTATTTACTGTTTAAAATTAATACATAATCACAAATCAATATGTTGGGGATTTTTAGATTTTTGAACTAGCAAACACATGGCGGCAAATATAAAGTAATCACCCCTACCTGCAATTATCGATAGATAGTGTACCTTGAGCACACCTTATTATGGCAAGACATGTGGCACCTCACAGTTGGAGGTGGCACTGATATAATTATTCTTTCATGTGATAGATGAGTGTTATATAAAATCAGTTTTTAAATAAAAATAAAAACATATTCGGATTTAAAAATCAAATTAAAAAGAAAAAAATATAGAATTACTAAAGTTGTAAATTACAACTCAAAGAACAGAGAATAAATATAAAGAAAATAAATTCTAGAATTAGAAATAACAAAAACAATAAGAAAGCAAACCAAAATCTATGTATCACACAGTTTCCTTAAAATAAATTCACCGCCTCACCAATGGGTGCTGGAGGAACATCGATGTCTGTTTCCTAATACAACGGAGGTTAAAAGTTATAGCAAGGGCACCTTCTGAGTTGCTCTGGCAGACAAAACAATAGCAACACTCTTTCACACTTGGAAGAAAATTATAGAGACAAAGTAACGAGAGGATTCTAGAATTTCTAGGTAGAAAAACAAGAGAGGGATGCCTCAATTTATACACAATAAGAGGAAAGGGGAGGAGCCTTCTGCCATAAAGGCTAGGCAACAAATGCAGACTTAACTCTGCAAAACTGATGGATTAAACCACCATTCAATATAGAGGTTAAGGTCCTACAACAGCCACTAACTGACCTAGATTTAAAAAAAAAATAAAGTTCATGACCACCAACCTTATTTAGTCCAATAGGCCTCAAGCCCAAGATCCAGGACTAGAACCTGGGCAAGCGAGCGTGTGCGTGTGCCACTTTTGACATAACTAACTTGAACCATAATCTTGGTCCAAGCTTATCCTTGAAGCATCCACAACTTACTTCCTTTGAAAAATTTGGATGCCCCAAAGATCTTACACCTTTAGGTAAAACTATGGACTTAAATATCCATCAATACTTTCCTCTATAATTAATGTGGGATAGATAGTTACACACCTACCCCAATGCCTCATTCATGAGGCCAACTTTATGAAACAATTTATCATTCAATTCTTAATGGTTTTTTGTCATTCTTTTTGTGATATAAAGATCTTACTACAAAGAATCTAAATCCACTAAGACCCACCTCAACCAGTGGTTGGGACCTACTTCAATTTTGCATTAAAGTTATCGAAAAACCATTATTTTCTAACAACGAGTACTATATAAATCCACACTCACCTATGAGAACGTACACTATCTATTTCTCTCTCATTCTTTTCAATTATCTTCTTCTCCAAGCATTGTTAAACTTGACCATCAGAGGTCCTTGAGAAGGATACCCACCGATAAATTCTCCATGGTTTTGTTTTGCATGCCTTGAGGAGAAGAAGCCTAGCCCAACCGATGATCCAATCCAATCCATAGGTCGACTATCTACTGATATCATCAATCTTTATTTAGTTCTTATCACAATAAGACATATCAGCAAAATATATTATTTAATAGTCAAGTTTAAAACTTAAATGAAAAAAATAAAAAATAAAAAAAACATATTTTCTCTTATTATACACACCTTAAATAATGTCATTATGCTTCAACTTAATAACCACACCAAAATAATAAAGAAAAAATTTATTACAACGGTGACATCGTTGCCACGTGATATCACTATCCAATCATAACTTACCATATGAACATAATGTAGCTCACTATGCATGTGTGTTAGTGAAAGAATTCTATGATGTGCACCCCTCAAAAGAGGTAAATTGTATAGAAGTTATGATTTTTTGTGGTGAAAGTTATGAATGTTTATGGTATATTATATTAATTTGTGATAAAAATTACTAATGACAAATTTATGGTACGCACCCTAAAATGAAAATTACAATCTTCTGTAGCGAACAAAAAATATTTTGTGGTGAGAAAAGTAATACTAATCTATGATTTATGTTATAAAATTTTGTGATGGTATTATGAACCACATACCGTATGCACCCTTTTAAGGTGCACATATTGCCATCTCTAGTTAATTGGCTAAGTTGGATAGGAAGTTGTATTTATATGGTAAGGTTCACCCGTACGTGGTATTTAAGTATTGAGGAATGACAGATATAATTTCATTTCTCAGCTTATTTTTTCACTCTAACAGACGACGAAATGAGGTCCGCATTAGTAAATTAATAAGAAAATGAGGTAAGAGATAGAATTATATGGAGTATTTTCCTTTAGAATTGGATGTTGAAATCAGATATTAATGATGACGTGGTATCATTATTACCCTAATCAGATATTAATGATGACGTGGTATCACTATTACACTTAGGGTTACTACAAGAAAAAACACATTTGGCGACTAAATTTTTAGTCCCCAAAAGTCAATTTTTAGTCGCCAAAAGTCGGTTTTTAAGTTTCCCTGACTAAATTTTTTAGTCGCCGGTTTGGTCACTGGAAAACGGTCAGGAAAGGTATTGGCGACTAAAAAACTTTTAGTCGCCAAAAAGCAAGTCTTTAGCGACCAAAACTTTGGTCGCCAATAGTCAATTATATTTTTTAAATTATACATTTGGCGACTAAATTTTGAGTCGCCAATAGTCAATTATATTTTTTTAAATTATATATTTACCGACTAATGTTTTAGTCGCCAATACTCAAGGAATCGGCGACCAAACCTTTTAGTCGCCAAAAGCTCATTCGTGAAAAATAAAATTACACTATATGGCGACTAAATTTTATCGACTAATGTTTTAGTCGCCAATATTCAAGG
The DNA here is from genome assembly GCF_055761805.1 of Camellia sinensis. Lineage (NCBI taxonomy): Eukaryota > Viridiplantae > Streptophyta > Magnoliopsida > Ericales > Theaceae > Camellia > Camellia sinensis. The sequence continues at coordinate 61,290,212 of NC_138967.1, forward strand.
AATTGGCGACCAAACCTTTCAGTCACCAAAAGCTCATTCGTGAAAAAAAAAAAATTACACTCACTAGCTCCTGTGGAGATTCAAACCATCAACCTCCCACACCATAAGCCTTACACAAGGCACTCTTTCCACTATGCCACTATTACACCACATTATTATATATGCAACATATATTATTTATGTAGGACATAGACCCGTATTAATATAAATGTATATATATAAAGATAATTATTTTTTATTGAACATAATTTATGAGAAAATAAATTATTTATTAGGAAAAAAAAAAGAGACCACTTTTGGCGACTAAACATAATTTTAGTCGCCAATTCTATACTTTTGGCTACTAATTATTTTTTAGTTGTTAAAAAATTTAATTCCCGCACTAAAATTACCACTTTTGGCGACTAAACTTCTTTTTAGTCGCCAAAAAGCCTCACTTTTGGCTACTAAACATCTTTTTAGTCGGCCAATCCCTCACTTTTGGCTACTAAATTATTTTTAGTCGCCAAAAAGCCTCACTTTTGGCGACCAAACATCTTTTTAGTTGCCCAATGCCTCACTTTTGGCTACCAAATTTTTTTTAATCACCAAAAAGCCTTACTTTTGCCTACTAAAATTTTTTTAGTCGCTAAAAGCCATATATCAGTGACCAAACAGATTTTTAGGCGCCAAAAATCCTCACTTTTGGCTACTAATGCTTTTTTAGTCGCCAAAACCTATACTTTCAGCCAAAGATGCTTTTTGTTGTAGTGGGTGTGTTTGTTTGGATGGACTGGATAAGGGGGGATTGGAATCTACTGGACTGTTAGTCATGAGATACATTGTCCCCGGACTATTTGGTTGGACTGGATTTGTATTCCATGTTTGTTTAGTCATGGGATTAGATGTCAAGAAATGACTATTTAGTTAAATAGGATATGAATCTTATGTTTGTTTGGGATATTATGAAGAATAATAAATGATCATTTCACTAAATATAATACATAATTAAATAGTAGAGGGTTAAAATGATCATTTCACCACCTAATCCTATATCCCCTTTTATCCCCTCATTTGCATCCCCCCTCCCCCCATGGGACACAACAGTCTAATAGATTTGGAACTAATAGTCCGATGCTAAAATTTTCAACCAAACAACCCGAAAGAGAACAATTTCGGCTAGTGGTCCATAACTTTGAGCCAAACATGTTGCAGAGAATGATAGTGGCACCGTTGTCCACATTTGCTTCCTTACATGAGCTAGGGTCCAGATCCAGAGTGCATTCAAAAAGGATATCATCCACAAAACAAGTGAACCCGCAAGAAGACCATTCTCTTAGAATACCAATGCTAGCAGTAGCACTATTCCACGGCCTCCGGATGTCAGTACTGTTGTTTCGACGGCCAAGATGACTGATCGCTTTGCTATGGCTATTCATGGGTCGGTAGTCAAGATGACTGATCTCTTTGCTAAATCTTTTACTACTTTTTTTGGTCTGCCTATGAAATGAAAATTTAATTTTTTAAAAAAGAAATTCGAAAGAAAATTAAAAAATTGAAATAAGCTTTAAAAAAAAAATCCTACTATTTTTGGCTTTTGAACTTTGTTTCAAATTTTTTTAATTTTTTAAAAATTTTCAATTCGTCTCAGCAGAAGCAAAAACCTTGAAACTTTTTGAAATTTTTTGAAAATATTCATTAAAGATGAAAATAAACTAACAAAAAAGAAAACCCCAAACAACAAAGTTTTTTATTCAAAAGGAAAATATCAGAAACTCTAAAATTCTTACACTCGTATGGGTGTGCAATGTGAATGTTTGGTTGAAAATTTGACTGAATTTTTTGTATCCCTCCTATTCAAAATAATAACAGAAAAAAATATATATATATATTCATGAAAAAGGATGTTGGTGTTGGTTATCAAAGTCAACAAAATCAACAATATAAACCAGTAGAGCATCACATGCAGGTGGTCCATTTGTGGTCTCACTCGAAAGAGAGACGAGACCATCAGAGTCTTGTCCTTGGATGAAGATAGTCTGAGTGAATTTTCCATAGTTGGGGGGGGGGGGGGGGGGGGGGGGGGGGGGGGGTGCGCTGATACATGTAACATGTGTCTAATATGTCAATGCTTAACAGAGCCATCTTAATCCAAAGTGCCCGTACTTCCATTCCATGTTGTCTTCCAAACCTCTCCTGGTTGATGTTAAAAACGACTTCAACAGCATCTTTTTCTCCTAACATGTTCACATTCATTCATGTACATCATCTATCCCACACTGTTGAAGCTTTCATTTTCCAAACATGGCATTGCATAAATGTATAATAATAATAATGGGTTGTGTTTCTCTCAAATTCATTCAAATATGAATTTGAGAGAGTTTGAATAGCACGTGGGGCTATCACGAGTCCTTTCGATGATTTGAATCGTTCATTTTATAAAACTCTCAGTTTATATCATCAATAAAAAGAATTAGGTCAATCCGATAATCCTACTATTGTCATTTCAAATGAACCACGTATATTTTTTTCAAAATTGATCATCTATTTTTTTGAAGACAAACCAAATAAAATGAAAATATTACAATTATCAGATCTACTTTTTTTTTTTTTTTTTTATGGAGGATATATACTGAAAACCCTAGAATTGAATATTAGGTGTTCTCCAATAGACCAAGTCTTTCCCCGAGTCTATTCTCTCGTCACTTCTTGAAGCTCCTCCACTCATAGCCAATTAATTTCTAGTTGAGTGTTTTAAAGAATGACCAGCTTATCTCCAGTTTGGTTTCCCAACTAGAACGTTTCCTGTTTCACATTAATAATTCGAATTGTTCAATATTTAGGCTCATCGAGTACTTCATCCTTATAAAAATTACGTTGATCGGATATCAATAATCACTTATTCAGATCACATTTGCGTCAATAATTTATTTTTAAAATTATAATTACTGTTTATACAAATTTAATCTGATCAAGTAGCTATTGATACCAATTAACGTAATTTTTTGCAGAGATAAAATACTCGACAAATCTAAAATATTAAATGATTTAGATATCAATATAAATTTCGTAATAAGCCCACAAAGTCTAATAGTACACTCCAATCCGAAATAGACCAACCTGGTCCTTTAACATTACTAGGTCCATTCTTAATTTGAAGACTCAGATCACTATGATTACAATGAGTTTCAAGATGCTTTTTAATTTAGATAACGGTAACTTTTTGCATAATATTATCATTCAATAAAAATTTAAATAAGATTTAATAGATATTATTTATCCCCACTAACTCAATCATGTACTCTCTCCGTCCTATGTTATTGGTCCATTGTTCTATTTTTTGACGTCCCAAATTATATGTCCATTTTAAAAAGTCAAAACTTTAAATTTAAAAATTTTTTAAATTATTCCTTATAAAGTAATTATAAATATAATTAAAAATGAGAATAGAAAGGTATTTTTGAAATTAATAATGATTATGTTTCTTTAAAAAGTTTAAATTTTTAGAAAGTACTATTAATTTGAAATAGAGAGCGTAATTTCTATGATTATAATATTAAATTTCTCATTAACTAGTGATACCATTTTAATGCCACCATATAGTCAATATTGAATCTGACTGGCAGGTAACTTTAATGTAGAAAATTATACACCATGTCGTTTGCTAATAGTGTGGCATGGGCCAACCACTCTTGTTGAGCATTCGAGACTTTAGGTTGGACTTGAGAGCCTTGCTTTGCTTTTGGCTACTTTCACAGAGGAAAATATATAGTATATTGTTTTGTTGAACACTCATCTTCAGTTCATCATCAAGGACAAATGCGAGAAGAGAGAGTACAACTTTACATTCTTCATGTAGAATAATTTTATGGGATAGTTAGTAATTAAATTAATTTATGAGTCATTTAGTAATATCAAGGAATTAATTGTGAAATGGCATTATAATTTCTATAACTTAGATGGATAATTTTACAATTTTAAGGAACTAGGTTAATAAGCCCACGTGTTTTGCTTCAAGTCTAGGAGAAAAAACAAACAGAGTGCTTAGGAGGTTTTTTTTTTTAAGGCTGCCGCAAGGTATGAAAAAGAAACCCCCAAAAAAAAAAAAAAAAAAAAAAAACGAAAAGGGAAGATTCATAGAGTGGTGATTCTGATCTAATAATCTCTTAGAGGTAAGATTTATTTTATTGTATTCCTATTTATAAATTTAGTTTTAATATATCAATGAATGATTTGTATGGACATATATGATTAAATAATTATATTGATATAGTCCACGTTGGGGGTGTCGATTTTGTCGGACTTTAGAGTGTATTTTGCATTCCATTTGGGTGGTTTGTATTTTGGGATTGATATGTGATGGGTTAAGTTTAATGGTGGTGTATTTGTGGGATATAAAATTGCCAGAAAGCAGTTACAAATTTATACATGTATATAAACAACAATAGAATAAAATAAGTTGAGAAATTCTGAAACTGTGATGGCTCTATTCTGATGCTGAAGTGTGGGAGTTCTTGGTAGACTATAAGATTAATTTATTCTATTGTTGTTACAAAGAAAAGAATGATGGGTGCAAATAATAATTATTTATGTGGTGTAATATTTTATTAGGTTTGTGACATTGAGGTGGATGTTATAATTCGAGATTAGCTTGAGAAATATTATTTTAGTTGTTTGAGGTAAGTAACCCTTTATCACTGTTAATTCATTTTTATTCCTATTGAATTAGTTAAAATTATAAATATTTATTTATAGCCTTCATGTTCTCTTAAAATAAAATATGGGTCAAGTATAAAACAATATCGGATATTATTATGAAAATTATTTGAATATTTTGTAAAACTATTCTGAAAATTGTACCAAATGTTTATTCTGAAAATATCGAATATTTTATTTAAAAATTATGTATTGTTTAGATTTTGAACATCACTTTAGTCTGGCTATGTGATAAACATACTGCTATTGCTACACCTACAATTACAACTACAACTACACCTCGAGTTAGTTAGCTACATTTATATAGTTAGTTAGTTTGTTTGTTAGATTGGTTAGTTGGCTAGTTTGTTTGTTAGATCAGTTGTAACTATATTAGTGTATAAATATCTATAATAGTTGATTGAGTGAATAAGAAAGATAATTTCATATTCTTGTTACTATGACCTGGACCCTAGCTAATGGAGGCTATTTATTGGCTAGAAACTAGCTTATTTTGGTGCTTCACCACCAGCTTAGGTGTGGTTCTGAGCCTTGTCATGAGCTAAGTGACCATAGTCACCAAAACTTGAGTTTTATAAATCGAATCATTGAATCATCTGAATATCGAACTATCAATTTGAACAACGAAATTTCATCGAATTACCTCATTGACTTTTCTTTTTCTTTTTCTTTTTTTTTTTTTTTTTTTGATCAGCAAAGAAAAATTTCATTAATAACATGAAATTAAAGGTACCGGAAGATGACATACATCGAGAGAGATTCAGAAAGTACAAATTACCCCTACTACTACTACTCACATCCATACAACCAACCCCTTAGCCTCACAAATTTTTTTTTTTTTTTTAAACAAAATAAAAGATAGACCAAAAAAAAAGAAGTTAAGAAGGACTTAACTAAAAAATAAAATACATGAATTATCTCATTGTCTTTTCAATTAAAATGTATTGCTACACTGTTTATTTTCAGCTATAAAACCACTTACAAAATAATTGTTCATTTATTGAATTGTAGCAAAAATATATTTATCAGTTATCAACTATTTTTTTTGTATACTTGATCCAACTAGCAGTGATTGTTGGTCATTTGTTGTGCTGTGTAGCTTACCTTTATTTTATTTTTTCAGATTCTAAGAAGTAGAGCTACGTGGGTTTAGTACTTGTGGAAGTGCCGAGAGTAGAACTACGATTTAAGTTACTATTTTATTAGTGGACTTGGAGGACAATTACATATGATAAGAATTATTTATTTTTATGGATTTTGGCGTTATGATAATTAAATATTTAAATTGAATATTTTATTTTGTTGGTTTATTTGATTGGACTCTTAACCTTACATGTTCACTTGAATGAGTATGCGGCGTTGTCGCAGAGCATGGGACGTGACACTTCACAAGCTAAAAACTATGCTCTCTCTCTCTTCTCGTGTTTATCTCTTATGAAGTTCTCTCTCTCTCCCAATGAGTTCTTTTGTGGATTCGATTACCTCTTTTTCTGTCATGATTTACCAATTTCATGAACATTTTTATTTCAGTTTGCAGTGGCAGTGGCAGTGTTTGCTTGCTGCTGTGTTGATTGGGATGGTTTTTTAGGTGCTTGCTTGCCTGCTGGATTGGGATGGTCTTTGTATCGTTTTAGTTTGGTTCTTTAGGTGCTCTCCTGTTAAGCTTTGCTTGATTTTGCATTGTTTTGTTGGGTTTTTTGGTGCTCACCTGCTGAGAATTGGGTGTTGGTTGAAGTTTGGTTGGCCCCCCTAAACTTTTTGAAATTGTGAATTAACCCCATGTCTTATGAATAATTTTATATTATATATAGAATAGCCCTTAAATTTTTTACAAGATCTTCTATTAGTTTCCTATATATTGCATAAGTATTCTTATAGTGCATATAAGATGATCCCAAATTATTTAATCTAATAGTATATATTTATTGATTTTTCTCATTATTAATTTTTTTCTTAAAGTGTATGTTAAATTTTTTCTTTTACTAAAAGAATTTTTTTTTCTACACTTATTTTGGCTCCCCCTTAAAATAAATTTATGGTTTCATTTCTTTGGTTGTCCAAATAGGAGCTAACTTGAGTCCAATTAGGTTGGGCTGGGCATAATAGATTATCAAAAAAATAAAAATAAAAATAAAAAACAGATGCTTTGTGGGCGTTTTGGTGTAGCACAGAATAGGCTCTGATATATATACCAACCTAATTGAGATATACTTTTTAAAGATTGATATTATTTTAGTACCAACTTAGGCCTCGTTTGGGAACAGGCTAATTTAGTAATTTTTTGCTATTTGGCTCAAATATGAGCTAAAAAAATTAATATATTTGGGATGATTTTTTGACTTTTTACGAAAATATGTGTAAAAAGTAGAGAGAAAAAAGAATCTTTGACTTTTTGGTATGAATTGTTGATTTTTTAACTTTTTTAATAATTTTTTGACTTTTTAACTAAACGGGAGGGTTCCAAACGAGGCCTTAGTTGAGATTGAAAAGTTATGGATGTGATGCTTCAAGCACTTGACTTCACTTTATTCGTGTGTATTTGTAATGTCTTGTACATTGACGTACTCATCAGTCTCTTTTTTGTTGATAGAAAAAAAAAAAGACTGATATTATTTTTCGCCTTAGCTTTCTCTTTTATTGATGTATTGTGTGTACTACGTATACTCTGTATTGCATCAATAATAATTTTATTTTTGGAGATCAAAAAGAAAGAAAAAAAGTTTGCAAAGCTTTAAATAAATGTACAGCGGTGCAACGATATCCATGTTAGTTTTGGTTGATTAAAATGATTTAGAATGGAATGATTATTTGGTTACATAGGAATTATGAAAAATGCATCATCATTCTTATTATAAGGGAATGACCATTTCAAAATGGGGCTAGTAAATTTTCATTACATTCCACTGAACTAAACACTACTTAATAGTATTAAGTAATACATATTAATTAAGAATTAGATGATGTGATTGTAAATTTTTTTAAATCATTAGTCTCAAAAAAGGGCTTTATAGTGGTTGAACAAGTCATATTTACTGTGAGTTGACCATATCGGCAAATCAAAATGATGCATATGATTTTTATTCCCACTTATACATCCAAGTGTATCAATATCACAACAGCAAAAAACTGATACATATTTGTCAATATTTAAAAGCTAGCATTTCTCCTACAATTTTGTTGTTTAATGTTCATTTATGTATTTATTTTTCGCTCAACTTTGTTATAGTGTGGTCAAAAACTAGTGTTAAAAATAGAAATATCATTGCTTGACACAGCCTACTTACTTCTCTTGTGCCATTGTTTTTTTATATTTATTAGCCACTACTTGTACCAATTGACTCATTTTTTTTTTATCAGTAAAAACGATTGTATGATGAAAAACAATGAATATTACATTAAAGCACTGTAAATCAAAACACAAAACATGCAGCGGATAAAATGTTTAGATCATACATTTATGATGATAGAATCTCGTGGATAAATCACGTGCTTCCAGAAACTGATAAACCAACCCAGCAGTGAAGTGATATCACAGATTGAATATCACCCACACAAATCACAGTGCAAAGGACTTGATCGTTGTTTTTGGGAGAGAGTCAGTATATGGGTAGAAACAGATCATACGTTGTTTCTCTCTTAATCACCCATAACCATATTCCAGATATATAATATATTATTATTATTTATCCATATCAGTTAAAACTGATAATATCTGTATCCTGAGTGGTTATCCTAAATAGGTTTGAATTCAATTTCAAAACCTATTTGGATAAGGTTCAAATTCAAATTCAAATTCAAATGGTCATGCCACATGGGCGCACATTACTAACATCTCCTACTCGCACATGAGTTGGCATGACACTGCCACATCTCTATCTCAATCTCCCCAAAAATGAACAATCTCATACTAGCCAATGCACCGTGCGACCGTTGAGAACACCTGCATGTAGGAGCTCTATACTAGAAACTCAATATGAGTCAGCATAGAGACATCAACCCAAAAAGAACAAAAATAGTGTCTCATGTACCCAGACCCATCTAGCTACATCAGTCCAAAAACATCTCTAATCCCTCAAAGAGCATGTTTGACTCTCCTAGGTCCCGCATTATATTCACACCCAATCAGCATCCTATAAAGAGCGATGTGAGTTGTCGACAGTGAATATAAAGCAGAGATGTAGAACTAGATGATCTTCCCTTCACCCTCATATCATTCAATTTAAAATTGACCGCTTTCCCAGTAATGTCCCTTAAAGCCGAATCATACATGACCGCAGGCAACATACCAAAGTAGCTGAACATCAACTCCTCATCTTATGACATAGTCAAAGGTCACAAAAGGCACAAAGTGAAGTCATTTAGGAAAAAATGACTTTTAGGACTCACACGGTGAAGAAGCAGGGATCCATTCTTTCACCTCGCTAACAGGTCGATAAGCACATGCAGTATGAATGCATGTTATAGTGGAGTTACTCTTCCAAAGAGTGATGTTAAACTCACACACCATACAGATCTTAGTCTAGTCGCTCTTAAGCGCACGAGTCGCTTCCTAGCGTCTAACTTGAATTCTCTATTTGCTCGCCTCTCAGGCATCAAATGAGATCTCGCATCTGGCTATCCATAACAGACATATCATGGAAAAGTGGGTACTCTCATATCCATTGTCGGTCTCTAACAAGACCTCATCTTGGCTCCAACCAAGGCGACATAGCTAGTGGATAATTTTAGCTTCTAGTCTCATCCTTACTCGCTACCTAGCGCTAAGAGCGATTGCTCGTGTAAGTGAACCAATCTTGCCTGCTAACATCAATTTAATTATTTTGTGTATGCTAATTCACAGACCATTACTAAAAGTAGTAAACATAAATGTGTAATAGAAACAAGTATGAATACTAATGGCATAAATATCCCCAAAAAATGAGTTCAACTGAATACACATAAAAAAATATCAACACCTACGTAGTCCTAAAGCCCTAACATGAGTAAGATAAACATCTCTAGCAATGGGCTTAGTCAAAGGGTCCGCAACCATGCGACTCGTAGGGATGTGCTCCAGGATCACTTCTTTCTGCGCCAAAATGTCTCTGATAAAGTTGAACCTCACATCAATGTGTTTGGTTCTGCCATGGTATTTAGGATCCTTAGCGTAAGCGAGTGCAGCCATGCTGTCACAATGGATAGTCACGGGGTCTGAAGTGTGTGTGACAACATCCAAATGCTGAAGGAACCTCCTCAACCATACGGCTTCCTGAACGGCAAATGAACAAGCCACAAACTCAGCCTCCATAGTCGATAAGGCGATACAGGATTGCTTCTTACTGCTCCAAGAAATAGCACCATCGTTAAGCATGAAAGCATATCCTGAAGTAGACTTACGCTCATCTAGGTCTCCTCCCCAGTCAGCATCACAATAGCCAACTAGATGTAGATCTGAACTCTGGTAGCAAAGTGTGTAATCTGCAGTTCCTTTAAGATATCGTAATATCCTCTTAACTACTTTCCAATGAGCTGGTCCTGGGTTGGATTGGTAACGACTCACCAGTCCGACTGCATAACAAATGTCAAGACGTGTACACATCATAGCATACATCAAGCTTCCAACAGCATTTGCATAGGGAACATGGGCCATCTTTTCATTTTCTTCTTGAGTCTTAGGACCCATATCAAGGCTTAGGCTCTCGCCTTTTGCAACAGGAGTGTCAATGGGTTTGCAGCTCTGCATCTGGAACCGCTCTAGAATAGTCTTAATGTAAGTCTCTTGAGACAAACCAAGAAGTCTCCTAGAGCGATCCCTAAGGATCTTAACACCGAGCACATAGCTCGCCTCACCCATGTCCTTCATTTCAAATGTAGAGAACAACCACATTTTAGTGGCGACAATCACCTCCTTGTCATTTCCAGCCAATAATATGTCATCTACATATAATGACAATATCAGAAAAATGTCCTTGGACCGCTTAACGTACACACAGTGATCTTCATCAATCATCGTAAACCTATTCGAAACAATGGCTCGATGAAATCTCAGATTCCACTGTCTAGATGATTGCTTTAAGCCATAAATAGATCGTTGAAGGTTGCAAACTTTGCGCTCCTGACCTACTGCCACAAAGCCTTTTGGTTGATCCATATAGATCTCTTCATCCAATTCTCCATTGAGAAATGCAGTTTTAACGTCCATCTGATATAGCTCTAAGTCCAATTGAGCTACTATGGCCAGGATTAGGCGAATAGAGGCAAACCTTACAACTGGTGAAAAAGTTTCCTCATAGTCCACACCCTCTCGTTGGGTGTAACCTTTCGCCACTAGGCGAGCCTTATACCTTTCTATGGAACCATCCGCCTTGCGCTTGATTTTGAGAACCCATTTGTTCCCAATAATCTTGCGCCCTAGCGGCAAATCAACCAAGTGCCAGACATGATTTTTCTTCATAGACTCTATTTCTTCATCCATTGCAGTACTCCATTCTTTACTAGCAGGGGATGTGAGAGCCTCTTTGAGATTCTTAGGCTCCATCTCATCACTCGGAGCAATCATGAATGCTTCCCCTTCAATTTCAAAACGACGACGGGGTATAGCTCCACGTTTGCTTCTACGTAGTTGAGAATCCTGAGAATCCTCATCCATTGGATCTAATCCATGGGTAGGTAGATCGCTCCCACTGTCCCTAGGAGCTTGAGGAATTATTTCCTCATTCTCTACTAAGCTACTAGGTGTGCCTTCAAGTGGATCCTCTATCTCGTAGAATTCTACTTCTCTAGTTACCTCACCTCTGTTAGGGAAATCCTCCTCTAGGAAATCCACATCTCGAGACTAAATTTCAGTCACACTTCCATCCGGATGCTCCCCAATAAACACATAGCCCTTAGAATGCTCATTATAGCGAATGAAGATACACTTCTTTCCTCTAGGGCCCAACTTCCCAAACTTATGAGAAGCTTTGTGTATGTAAGCTGCCGAACCCCAAGGCCGCAAATTGCCCAAATCAGGCTTTTTGCCAGTCCACATCTCATATGGGGTGGAAGGAACTGATTTGGAGGGTACACGGTTAAGGATGTAGGCAGCAGTCAACAAAGCATCTCTCCAATAAGAAATTGGAAAATTAGCTTGCGCCATCATTGATCTAACCATGTCAAGCAATGTGCGATTCCTTCTCTCCGCTACACCATTTTGTTGCGGAGTCCTAGGAATTGTCAATTGCCTGATAACTCCTTTTTCCTCACAGAGCACTTTAAATTGCTCAGATACATACTCACGTCCTTGGTCAGTCCTTAGAGCTTTAATGCTCTTGTCTAATTGATTCTCAACCTCATTAACATACCGTCTAAAGCAATCCAATGCTTCTGACTTGTGAGAAATCAGATAGACATGACCAAAACGCGTGCAATCATCTATAAATGTGATGAAATAAGGGGCTCCATGCCTTGCCCTCACATTCATTGGTCCACATATATCAGAATGAATAAGTTGCAATGGGATAGATGCCCTTATGGCTTTCCCAAATGGTTTCCTTGTTGCCTTTCCAGCAAGACAGTGCTCACAAGTCGGCAAAGTGACTCTAGCGAGTGGGCCTAAAAGACCTTCTCTAGCCAATCTAGTCATCATGTCTTGCCCTATGTGGCCTAATCTAGCATGCCATCTCATAGAATCATTATCACAAAAAGATGCAATATTAGAAATAGAGCCATTGGCATTTTTATTAATACTAGAATCATCCACATCCAAAACTAAAAAACCATCTGAAAGATAACCAAAACCATAAAAAATTGTTCCCAAATAAATGCTAACACCATTATTCTCAAAACAAAAACTAAAACCAAGGCTCATCATGCTAATAACTGAAACTAAGTTTCGCCGAATATCCGAAGCATAAAGAACATCATGAAGATACAAGGTGCGCCCTCGTCGCATTTCCAGCTTGAATGTGCCAATGCCAAGCACCTCCACACTGGACTCGTTCCCCATGTAAACTTTTCTGCTCCCAGCAGGTACTCGGCGATACTCAACGAACCCTACTCTGTCCCTCGCGATGTGGTCTGTTGCTCCGAAGTCTACAACCCAAAAATGAGGAGAATGAGCAATTAATGCTTGACTAGACACAAAGCATTGAATGCGAGAAATTAAGTAAGGGAGTACCTTCTTCTGCTCAGGGCAATCCCGAGCGAAGTGTCCTTCTTTGTTACAGTTAAAGCATGTCAATTTAGCCTTTGCCTTCTTACCACGTCTCTTGCCCCTACGCTTGAAATTTCTAGCGCCATTGGGCTTAAGCACAGCCGCTGCTTGCTTCTTAGGGGCACCTTTTGCTTTTCCACGTTTGAACTGAGAAGTCCTACGTGAGCTTGACTCAACCACCATAGCAGAACCATTAGACTTAGCCGCCTCAAGGCGCTCAGCCTCTAGCTCCAAATGACGCGATATGTCTTCGAATGTTTTCGCACTCTCATTATGCATCATGTTCTGCTTCATCTGCTCCCAAGAATTTGGCAGAGAGCGTATCACAGCCTGTACTTGCTGATCTTGAGTCAAATTATGCCCAGCAGCCGCAAGCTCACGTATCATGGCTGACATGACTCTCAAATGCTGCTTCATCGAGTGATGCGCCCTTTTCTGATATGAGTCAAACTTCATAGTCAGCCCACGTAGCTTTGCCAAAGAGGTAATACCAAACTTTTGCTTGAGAGCTTCCCACATCTCAAATGCAGTCGGGCAATGCTCAAACTCACTAATCAAGTCGTTGTGCATGCTGCTCAACATAGTAAAGCGCGCACACTGATCTTTGTTACGCCAAGTCTGAAAGGCTTCAAGATCACGACGATGTTGAGTTGTATTGCCCTGCTCTGGCTCAACCATCACTTGTTCAAGTGTGGTCAACACTTCTTGCTCATTGAGGAGGTATTGGATCTTACAGCGTCATATATCATAATTGTCGCCATCCAATTTCTCTCCCTTAGTTAAGTCTGCCACCACTGTCTTAGCAGCCATTTCTACATACAGAGTAAATAAATGCGCAGGGGATATTAATGATAGCAACACAAAACAAAATATTTTGCAGCAAAAAGAATCTAAATTAAATAATGATAATTTTACACATGTCTCAAGATCGAAAATTTGCTATGCTCGTAATCATCTCTTGCGCCTCTAGTGATAATTATCAAAATTTAATTTCATTCCATGCGTAAAAAACAATCAAACAATCTCCCACTACTTATGGCATATACAAAGCATGATAAATTCCATACAATAGCATCTCAATATAAATTTACAAACAACTCATGCTATATTTATTTAATGATGGAATTCAAATAAATAAATAAATAAATAATCATGCTTCTTTAATTGCAACATATTAAAAACCCAAAAAAATATATTGTATTCAATATTCAGATTATGCCATAATTAAAGTGTACATCATTTTTGAAATTTTCTGAAATTTTCTGAAATTTTCTGGAATTTTAAATAACTAATAAACACACATAAAATTAGAAATAAAAAATCCAGAAACTGATAAACAGAAACAATATTCAGATTATGCCATAATTAAAATGTACATCATTCGGAAATATTCTGAAATTTTTCTAAAATATTCTGGAATTTTAAATGACTAATAAATACACATAAAATTAGAAATAAAAAAATCCAGAAATTGATAAAATGAGACAATATTACCAGTAAATAATAAAACCTTTCAGAAGTCTACAATAAATATTTCAACCCCAGAAAATTATTTATGCAATACCAGAAGCATTTTAAAGCATAAAACCTGAATTATTAACACAGAAAAAATATTTTATATTTTCTGAAAATTTTCAAAATTTTACAGAATGTAGAAAAATTAATTCTGAGTCTAACAGTACAAGCCACGCATAAAACAAATATGTAATGAATTAATTATGACCATTTAAAACAAACAGTGCCTAATACGCCAGCAGCCAAGCCAGCCGAGCTGGCGGAGGAAAACGGCACAGCTCGGCGCGCGGCTCAGCCCGCGGCTCAGAGCACGGCGCGCGTGCATGGCGCGGAGGGCGCGCGCGTGAGGGCGCGTGCAGGCGTGTCGGTAGAGCATCTGGCGCGTGGCTGCGCGTGGGAGCGCGTGGAAACGGCTCACGGCGTCAGGTGGTGCGTGCAGACCACGCGCCGCCTTTTAGGGTGTTTTCTGGTCCGATTTTTGTACTGCCAGACTCCCTTTTTCAAAATAAAACTATTTATGGTATGAAAAAAGACATTAATGAACATAAAAAATATATTTATGCTCCTAATCTGATAAAAATAAAAAATAAAAAATTTTCTTCCTCTACAAATATTCATGTGTATAATGTATACATATACATATAAAAGTATACACATAATTAAAGGAAATACGAAAATATCCATTAACTATGCTCTGATACCAATGTAAATCAAAACACAAAACATGCAGTGGATAAAATGTTTAGATCATACCTTTATGATGATAGAACCTCGTGGATAAATCACGTGCTTCCAGAAACTGATAAACCAACCCAGCAGTGAAGTGATATCACAGATTGAATATCACCCACACAAATCACAGTGCAAAGGACTTGATCGTTGTTTTTGGGAGAGAGTCAGTATATGGGTAGAAACAGATTATACGTTGTTTCTCTCTTAATCACCCATAACCATATTCCAGATATATAATATATTATTATTATTTATCCATATTAATTAAAACTGATAATATCTGTATCCTGAGTGGTTATTAGGTTTGAATTCAATTTCAAAACCTATTTGGATAAGGTTCAAATTCAAATTCAAATGGTCATGCCACATGGGCGCCCATTACTAACAAGCACTAACATCAATAAATAAAAAAAAATAGAGGAAGTACAACAAGCATCAAAGGACAGCCTTCCCTTCTCAACTTGGTTGGCCCAAAAAAAACTTGCTCAATCATCTGCAAATACCCCCACAACCCAAAGAGGTTCCAACCAATTGACTCATCATTTATCAACTAGGTTTACTGTTTCGGCCAATTGACTCATCATTTAGCAACCAATTGGCACGAAGAAACTGGTTCTTGGGTACTGTCCATGGATATGTTTCGGCCGCTCAAGGATCTCCTATCTCCAAATATTCATGTTCTCCTACCTCAAATCACTCACAACCATTAGATATGTCTTGAGATTCTTAAATCTTAAGATTCTCATATGATCCAATAATTATGAGTAATTTTAGATAGAGGGACATAAATATTTAGAGACGGGAATCCTTACTCATTTCGGCCATCGTCTTGAGCGTTCTCGATCAGATCAACGGAGCATGCGGCACGATTTTTGATGCTATGGAATAGTGTTGTCAGGCGTTGCTTTGGTTTATGTGGGCTGTTGAAAAGAAGAGTTTTGTTGCTGTTGGGAGTGCAGCACCATATAGGTGAATAAAATATTTGTGGGCAGTTGAAATATGTAGCTTTTGGGAGTGCAGCAGCATGGGTGTATTTGTTTTGGTTTGTGTGGGCTGATTTGTGGGGATTCAATTAAAGTTTTTTATTTTTGGAGTTAATTTCTTTTTAACCTTTTTTTTTTCTTCTTCTTGGTTTATCGTCTTTTTTATAATAATAAAAAAAAAATTGTGCGATTGAGGGATTGGTTGTATGGTTGCAAAGAGATATTTGTATTTTCTGAATCTCTCTTAATGCATAACATCTTTCTGTACCTTTTAATTTCATGTTTTTGATGAAATTTTTATTTATTGATAATAATAAAAAATTAAAAAAAAAAACTAGGTTTACTGTTGGAGGACATGTCCCTAAAGCTCACAACCTTGAAAGCCTTGGAAATCAAGAAAAGTGGATATACTATTGTGGTAATGACATCTATCAATTTCTTTTCTTTTTTTTCCTTTTCTTTTTGTATTAATGTATTAGTGGTTCAAACCACACAACACCAAGCTACTTTTAAAGCTTGTGTAAACATAGGAAAAAAAATAAGGAAAAAAAATAAGGAAAATTACCATTCAACGGTAATGTTTAAAAATTATTACATATTAATAAAAAAAAATTCATGATTTTAATTATTAATATTTATAATCTTTATCAGTTTTTTGTATTTTTTTTTTTTTTTTTTTGCAATAAATTTAATATATCTGATCTGATCTCTGTGTTTGTTGAGCATGTTTGACTGCAGACTGAGTGCATTGTGTTCATAATCTTGCTCATATGGTGTGGCTTCTACCAATTGATCTAATGATGTTTGATGTGTTTTATTAAAACTTAATTGGTTTTGCAGCAATGCTACACATCAATCACTTTGTTGAGCCAACACAAAGGTGATGAACTTCAATATATATCATTATCGAATTGGGACATCACCTAAATTTGAGTTAAAAAATCCGATTGCTTATCGTGTTTTATTGAAAATAAATTTATTCACTTTTTTAGTCTATGAACAATGCACAAAATAAGATTGGTATTTTATATTTAATTAGTATATTGACCCTATCTAAAATGGTAGGCCGTATTATTCTACGCCAATCAAAATATATGTATTTTTCACACTCAAAAAATATATGAACAAAATTGGACTCTGTTTATTGCATTTGTAGTAGTATTTGATTCAAATTGTGATTATTTTCATTGTATATTTGTAAATGAGATGCTTGATTACATCATCTAATGGTGAGTGTAATATTCTTTTTTAATTTAAAATAATTATAATTTTGTATTCTTATTTTATAGTTATTAAATATGTAACGGAAATCTGCACGTGTATAGAATGAAAAGGATGAAACTCCGTTTGACTCAAGTGTATTTTATTGGCAGAGTGGCAATTGTTAGAAATTAGACTTTGGGCTCTATTCCGGTGCACTTGGATTGATATTGGGCCTTTCAAAAATGATTTGAACTTTGACTTATCATGGGCAACATGGCTAGCAATGGTAAGAACATCTGATCTTGGGTCAAGTCATTCTTACCAACAAATGATGACCCAAAATCCTAAGATTAAAGGATATTCAGTTCAATGAATGCATGTGTCAGTTACTCGCTTTTCTGGGGCTTTTCTCATATTAAGTCAATTTACTATCTTAATTCTCAAACTAGGTCTAGTTTGGACGAAATTCTCAAATTAGGTTAAAGCGCTATTATAAATCACGCTTTTACTGTTTGGAGCCGAAAATGGGTTGAATAGTGAAAGCGCTATTACAAACCACGTTTTTAACATAAGTTTATTTTTTGAAGAAAACGTGGTTTCAAACCACGCTTTCACTGTGCATATGTTTAATTTTTTTTTTCTGAAGAAACCACATTTTCAATGTTGAGATGTAAAAGCGTGTTTTGAATTAACATTTTCAACACAACACTGTGCCTTCATTCTCACACACGCTCTCTTTCTCTCTCTCTGACACACATATATAATTTTTAATAAAATTGAGACTAATATTATTTTAATATAAGTTTTTAATATATAATTTATAATATATATAAATTTTATTTTATAAAACTGAGACTAATATTAAATATATATAATAATCAATTATATAATTTTTGTAAATATAAATCATTTTTATATAATTTTAGAAATAATTTTTTACAAATTAAATTGAAATAACGTGGTTTGGAACCACGTTTTCTTCAGAAAAAAAAAATTAAACATATGCACAGTGAAAGCGTGGTTTGAAACCACGTTTTCTTCAGAAAATAAACTTATGTTAAAGCGTGGTTTGTAACCACACTTTCTTAATTAAAAGCGTGGTTTGTAATAATACTTTCACTATTCATCCCATTTTCGGCTCCAAACAGTGAAAGCATGATTTGTCATAGCGCTTTAGCCTAGTTTGGAAATTCCGTCCAAACTAGACCTAATTTGAGAATTAAGATAGTAAATTGGCTTAATATGGGAAAAGCTCCCGCTTTTCTTCTTCATTCCATGGGAAATTTTACGTTAGATATATAAATAAAAATAACATTGTGATCTCCTTTATATTTAAGTGTACATTTTATTATGTTTATCTTTGTGTTTTTATGTTATTTGTATAAGATTTAATTTTTTTTAATTTTATTAAAAAAGAAATTAATATAATTATATCAAAATTATAAATTTATATTTTTTTCAAAGAGATCGATGTAATTTATTCATTTTTTCTTCCATTGTCGATGTAACTTGGGCCTTAGGATCAAGTTGGACTGAGACACCACTAATTAGAATTGGGTAGATTTGGGCCAACATTTATTGGGCTTTATATACCTGGCTTAAACTTGACCCAAAAGTGTAAGCTTAATATTGTGTTTGGTTGGAGGATTTAAGAAAAAATTTGAAAAGAAAAAAGAAAGAGGTGTGTGAAACTAGATGAAATATAAATATATTTTATTCACATTTTTCCTTACCCTTTCTCTTTCCCTTTCCCTTTCCAAATCCCCCAACCAAACACAACTTAAAAAAGTATTTGGCCAAATCCGTGTACCACTCACATTTTTGTTCCATTTCAGCCATGTTTGTTAGGACAAGTTAGATTAAATGAAATTAGCATGTCTAGGATTGTATTATCAATCCATTCGAATCGAATTGTATATCTTATCTTATATTTGAATTGGCTAAAGATCGTAAGAAGAGATTAACAAACCCCTGTTTATGGAAAATTTAGCCACAACCCGTCCATTGGACCCTTATTTGGTGAACAGGATAGTTCAATTTATTTTTTTTCATAAACCCCTTAAAAAGAAAACATATAATTGAGTAAGAATAAAATAAAATATCTTTTTCTTCTTCTTTTTTCTTGGATAATATTACCAAAGTAACATGTTATTATCAAACAAAGTAACATATTACTGTCAAGCAGAGTAATTGTCAAACAGAATAACATGTTACTGTTATTACATCTATTTCAACGGTAATAAATAAATATATATATATATATATATATTAAGAATTTCATAGTTAATATGGATCTTATTTGATAAATCTTAATGAAATAATTCTAAAAATACTAATTTTATTAAAAAAATCAACATTTACATTAAAAGTTATATTATTTTAGAGTTTAATATTTTGATAATAGTGATATGTGTTGAGCTTTTTAAGGAAAATTTTTTATACTTATCCTTTATGCATTAAAGTTTTATTATGAAAGGGTTTTGACCAAATCTCTCAATTTCTATCTATTTTACAGTTGAATTAATTAGGCTGAACTTCTCTTTAGTCCTTCATTTTGTATCACACCCCTTTGGGATTCAATAGTTCTTCATATAAGGATTACTATGTCCAAATAAACTATTAATTCTTTCTAATTTCCTTTTTGCCAAACATTAGATTACACCATTTGAATTATGCAATTTATGAGATTATTAATCCAAATCCAAAGACCATATCAAGCCAAACAAACATAGCCTCCGTCTGGAATTTTACTTGTGTGTGTTTCCAAAAGCTATTAGGCTCACAAAGTCTTTAGAGCATCTCCAATATATTGGCGTGCTATTGTTAAATTATAGCACTATTACGGTGTCAAAATATCAAATTATAACAATCTTGCTCTATCATTCTTTCCATTACACAGTGTCAACACTGTCTCAATTTGCGTCTTTGGAAAAAAGCAAAAGAAATCTCATATGTATGTAGGGGTGATAAACGAACCGAACAAGCCGAACAATTAACTGTTCAAGTTTGGTTTGATAATCTTAACAAGCTTCAAAATTTGTTCAAGCTTAATTCGTTACACTTTCGTGCCGATCTTAAACAAACTTTTATCGAGTCAAACTCAAGTAGTTTGATATTTTATATAATTTTTGACTTACTGAATCAAGTCGAGCGAGCACTTGACTATTCAAGCTTAGTTTGAAAACTTTTACGAATTCTAAAATGTGTTTAACGAATTTATTGATTTGACTTATGAATCAACCAACTACAATCTAATCCCTTGTCATGTCAGTGTGAATATCCAAGCACAAAT
Source organism: Camellia sinensis (assembly GCF_055761805.1). Lineage (NCBI taxonomy): Eukaryota > Viridiplantae > Streptophyta > Magnoliopsida > Ericales > Theaceae > Camellia > Camellia sinensis. The sequence continues at coordinate 61,310,805 of NC_138967.1, forward strand.
TTATTGTTAGGGATTGCTAAGCCATATAAAGAACAATGTTTCAAGACACTCCAACATTACTCTTTGTCATGTATTCTCTCTTAATTTCTTCTTGTTATCATCACTTAAAGAGGGAACTTGGCATGGTGTCAATTCTCTCTCAATTTCTTCTCGTGCAAAGATGGAACTTTCAATCTAAACAAGTTCGTGGTGGAGGGGACTGATTCAATGGAGATGTGCATAGTGGTAGCTAGTTAGTGAAGATGGTGGTTTGGTCAAGATGATTGTGGCCAATGGCAGTGGCAAATTGTGGAACTAAAAAAATGTTTAGTTCACTAAAATAGAATGAAATAAAAATAATCATTTTCACAATTCAAATTAGGGCAAATTACAAACACCCCCTCGAGGTTTGGTAAAAATACAAATTCTCCCCCGAGGTTTGAGAAATTACAAATTGTCCCCTGAGGACCAAATTTGCATAACAAATTAGGAGGGAATCTGTATGAAAATAAAAACCTCAAAAAACAATTTATTATAGAAATATAAATCTCAGGAGACGGGATGTAATTTTTCAAACCTCATGAGAAAATCTATATTTTCACCAAACCTCGAGGGGTGTTTGTAATTTACCCTTCAAATTATTATTAACACCCAACTCATCTAAAAATTTTAATTATTAAAGAGAAAAGGTAATTTTATTAGTTTATATTACATTCTCAATTAGAGTGTTGGCTCCGAATTAACCATGCATGAACAAAATAAACACCACTGATAGTAACATGAAAACTACATGCATGCAACCACTGGAAATCTACAGCAAGTTATGTCCACCACTAGTATGTACATAATAACATCATACATACCACATTTAAACTTGAGAAGAAAGAAAATAAAAACATTATTTACTGCTGATAATAGAGTATATAGTATGCTATCCAGGATAAGTATAGCAGAGCAGAGGATGTGGGCATCAATAATCAAACAAAGAGCCTAGGAAGAGAGTCAACAGGCTTGCAATCAATCTCTCTGAGGACAGTCTTGAGACCCTTCCCAGCAGCATTAGCAAGTGGATGCATGCCATGAGCAAGTCCGCTCATGTAAGCCCTGTTCTCCCTCTCCTTTGCAAAGGACACTCCGAAACGCTTCTCTACATCTGCATCCACACCCCCCAACCAACAACCACTCTTACTATATATCAAACCAATCCTTGCACCATAGAAAACTTGTAGGAAGAATTACTTGGCAGTGGAGCAGAGAAAAAAAATTACGAAAATATGAGAATGCAAATGAATCTGTGGTAGGATGCAAGTAAAAAACTTACAACCCTCCATGTTTGTGTATTTTAATTTTTTTTTTTTTATATTTTTGGTCCAACTTTCAACTAATTTCTCCTAAATTGTACCATACATACATAAGTAGTATAACAATGATTTCAAGCAGGATAACCAAATAAAATACAACTAAACTACCTCATATAAGGACAAACGTTGAAGAAAAAAAAAAGAACAAAAAAGAATTGTCTTTTTATTCAATTTCTAGTTACAATTTTGGCCAAAATAAGCTGATTAAGCTAAAAAAAATTAATTATATAAAAATTTAAAGGAAAGATATTTAAATATTTTTTAATTTTACTTTTAATTAAGCTTTTTAATTTGAGTAAAAGTACCCAAACAAGTCTAATGAATCCTACCTACATATACAGTGTGTTATGTTGTGTGATGTAATAAATAACAATTTGAGTAAATTACATGTGGGGATATATTTTCTGAGTACCAACACGTGACAAGGTGACGCCGACGTGTCAGCCGAGGTGCCACGTGTCTTGGTCGTTGTGCCGAGATCATCTTGGCTAGGCCGAGGTTGCCTCCGAAGATATCGGAATCCGAGATAAGCGGATAAGGGACAAGAGTCCTAGAATGAAAAGGGAACTCAACCTGGATAAGGGACAAGAGTCCTAGAATGAGAGAAGACTTCAGTTTGGGTAAAGATAAGACTCTTAGAGAGTTTATCCTAATCCCACTGGGCGTCCCAGATTAGCAGTAATCCTAAGTCTATTAGGGCCAGGCTCCTATTGGGACTAGGATTGTATTGGCTATAAAAGAGAGGCACCCCCATGGGTCTAAGGTATGCTTTTGATACTCAAGTTTGTGAGTTTAGTATTTGATTTATCTTTGAGAGATATACTGACTTGATCGTCGGAGTGCCCCCGGGTGGTCGAAACCACCGTGGGATTCTTATATTTCTGTTGCAGGTCAGTCAGGTGCCATCTATTCTGCCAGTGCTCTCCAGCTGATTACTAAGCGGGCAGTGTGGTCGAAAAATCACCCACACAATTTGGCGCCGTCTGTGGGAAAGAAAGAAGAATAGATGGCCAATGACAGACAGAAGGATCAAATTAGAGACAATGCTCCTACTAGGAGTAGGAGACCTATCGATCTCGACATTGAAGGGGACGATCGCAACACAGAAACTCGTGACCAGAGTCACGGAGTGAAAGACGCTGGCCAGGAAGGTGACGCACCAAAGACAACAGATCGAAGGGGATACTGCAACGAAGATGACCTCCAAGTATGGAAGGATAGATGCTTGCGGAGGAACGAAGACCCTTCCAGAAGGGATGCAAAGACAGGGGGCATGAGCGCTCCCAAAGGGATAACATTCAAGTATAGAAGAGCTCAACCTGAGTGAGCAAATCCCGGATCCCAGATCCCAGAAGACATGATCTCGGCCTAGATGAGTAGGTCCGAGAAAAGAAGAGCTCAACCTGAGTGAGCAGATCCAAGATTCCAGAAGATAAGATCTCGGCACCTGAGTCCGAGAAGAGAAGAGCACAATGAGCATATCTCAGATCCCAGAAGATAAAAAGAAAACACACAAGATCAGACTAAAGTTGGCCAGAATTGAGAAGTATGCTAGGGCCGAGGAGGACATGCCGGGAACAAAGGTGTCGGAACAAGAAAAGAAAAACGGCTCGCCGATGCGAGGCCGAAAATCAAACTCAGGTTGGAGCCAAGTAAGATCAATAGAGAAACTAAGGCCAACAACCTCGGCTTGAATTAAACCTCGGTGACAAGTTCGAAGCTACATGTATGATGAGAACCCAAGTGGATTTTAAGTTCACACTGGGGGGGCAGAGAGAAGAAGAATGCGTTTATCACTTGTTGAAATTTGTAGCAATTTACAAGTTGGTTAAACCAATATGATGCTTAACCGAAGTTAAGCCGAGATGATACTTAACCGAAGTTAAGCTGAAATAATGCTTAACCGAAGTCAAGCCCAGATAATGTTGAACCGAAGTTAAACCGAGACGATGCTTAACCGAAGTTAAGCCGAGATGATGCTTAACAGAAGTTAAGCCGAGATGATGCTTAACCGAAGTTAAGCCCAGATGATGTTTAACTGAAGTGAAACCGAGACGATGCTTAACCGAAGTTAAGCCGAGATGATGCTTAGTTAAAATTAAGCTGAGATGGTTCCTTATCTTCACTTGTTGAAATTTGTAGCAATTTACAAGTTGAAGTTAAGCTGAGATGGTTCCTTATCTTCACTTGTTGAAATTTGTAGCAATTTACAAGTTGAAGTTAAGCTGAGATGGTTCCTTATCTTCACTTGCTGAAATTTGTAGCAATTTACAAGTTGAAATTAAGCTGAGATGGTTCCTTACCTTCACTTGTTGAAATTTGTAGCAATTTACAAGTTGAAGTTAAGCTGAGATGGTTCCTTACCTTCACTTGTTGAAATTTGTAGCAATTTACAAGTTGAAGTTAAGCTGAGATGGTTCCTTATCTTCACTTGTTGAAATTTGTAGTAATTTACAAGTTGAAGTTAAGCTGCAATTTACAAGTTGAAGTTAAGCCGAGATGACTGTTTCTCATCACTTGATTGAAATTTGTAGCAATTTACAAATCGAAGTGAAGCTGAGGTTATAATTTGCACACTTATAGCAATCTACAGGTTGGTCCAACCAAAGAAGATTCTTAACACTTGTTGAAATTTGTAGCAATCTACAAGATAACGTTAAGCCGACATATGATCATCTGTTGAAATTTGCAGCAATTTACAGGTTGAGGAAAAAGCTAAGTATGTTGTTTAAATACTTGTTGAAATTCGTAGTAATTTACAATAGATTATTGTTTAACACTTGTTATGTTAATCCTTGTTGAAATTTGTAGCAATTTACAAGTAGGCTAGACCGAGATCACCGTTTAAACACTTGTTGAAACTTGAGAAAAAGTTTCCAAAGTTAACATTGAGTAGTATATGTTTCACACTTGTTAGAAATTATGAAAAGTTTGCAGGTTAGTATCTTGTCGAAGCAAAAATTTTGTAGCTATTATACCCGAGGTATGTAACCCCGAGAAGATTGCACAAAGGAGGCAAAGTATGAAAGGCATACAAAATATTCTAAGTATAGAATCATGCAAGAGCAGTTAGAAGAAGATCAAAACAGAATTCGTCGTGATTGACACGCCTTCACCTTACAACATTATCTCGGGAAGGCCATGGTTGCATGCAATGGGGGCAGTTCCCTCAACGTTGCATCAACTATTGCGATTCCCCACAGAACATGGGATTGAAGAAGTCAGAGGAGACCAACTGCAGGTAAAGAATTGCTCCATGGCAGCAATGAAAACTACCTGCAACATTCGGGAACCAGGAAAGGCAGAGATTGAAGACGAGGACATGGAGGTCCTAGATGATGTCGGCAAGGAGCCAGCCGAAAAGAGTGAAGAGACACTAAAGAAAATTCTCGTCTAGGAGGGTGACGAAGCGCGCTTCTTTCTTCTCGGTTCAGGCTTAGCCGAAGAAGAAGAAAGAGAATTGAAAACAAAACTACTCGGCATCAATGGCAGGATATAGAAGACAGTTGGGAAGACTTCTCAGCAGCCTTCTCGGCCTCGAGCTCAGCCTCGATCTCCTGAAGAGTTTGATCAAGGCTCTTCTCGGTGATTGGCACCTCGGAGTTTGAAGGCAAAGATTGAAAGCAAGAATCTGGAAAAAGACACAGAAACAAGAATGTAATTCGTAATCAAGAATGATGATGAAGCTATCAAGAAATCAAGACAAAAAGATTGCACAAGTGTGTCAAGCCAAGAATAGTGGTAGAAATCAACAGATGTGTAAACAGTGTGTATTCAAGAAGATGATTTGGAAATAACGGGTAAAACAAGCAATGGTGATTAACAATGAAGCAGAGCTTCTTGGAAAGCAACAAGAAATAAAACCAGGAGGAACAGTGGCTTACCAGAAAGAGGGAAGCCGGAATGAGAATTGCCGAAGTCTGACGACAATGACAGAATGACGTAAAGCTTCACCGGAGGAGAGAAACGAATACAGTTGCAGAAGCTTGAAAGCTTGGAACAAATGACGGATTTAAGCAAAAGAGCTAGAAAGAGAAGAAGCCAGAGGATTAAATGAAAAAAGAGAAAAATAGTCAAGAAGACGACAAAGTTCAAGAATAAAGTCAAGTGCACAGGCACTAAGTAAGTATGTGAAGAACAAGAAAGTAATGACCCAGACACGATGCTAGCAACAGAAAGCGAATATGACAAGAACAGTGCCAGGCATTCAAACAATTCAAAACTTGAAGACAGACGAAAATAGAAGGCAACAGATGGCAAATAAACAGATTCAAAATAAATCAGAAGAGTTTTTGAAAGATTGAGCTTAATAAAAAATAAGAGTTTATGAACCTACAAAGTGAAATGAACGTCGATATGAAAATCGTCGGAGTCAAATAGATGACTGAAAATCGGGAACTCACCAGAGAGTGTAAGTGGAGCAGTTGCAAAGCTCTTGGAGTTTACGAATTAATGGAACCAGAACCTCGGCTAGGAGGTGCGATTTCAAGCAGCTTGGAAGGCATGAATCTTGATACATGACAGAAGTGGACAGTAAAGTCCAGGGAACTTTGAGGTCGGCAAGTTTGATCTCGGACAGAGGGGCACAGATGAACGAACAGTGTAGGTTCCATCACCTCAGAATGCCGAGGTAATAGAGCCTAGGGGGCAATTGTGGGGATATATTTTCTGAGTACCAACACGTGGCAAGGTGACGCCGACGTGTCAGCCGAGGTGCCACGTGTCTTGGTCGTTGTGCCGAGGTCATCTTGGCTAGACCGAGGTTGCCTCCGAAGATATCGGAATCCGAGATAAGCGGATAAGGGACAAGAGTCCTAGAATGAAAAGGGAACTCAACCTGGATAAGGGACAAGAGTCCTAGAATGAGAGAAGACTTCAGTTTGGGTAAAGATAAGACTCTTAGAGAGTTTATCCTAATCCCACTGGGAGTCCCAGATTAGCAGTAATCCTAAGTCTATTAGGGTCAGGCTCCTATTGGGACTAGGATTGTATTGGCTATAAAAGAGAGGCACCCCCATGGGTCTAAGGTATGCTTTTGATACTCAAGTTTGTGAGTTTAGTATTTGATTTATCTTTGAGAGATATACTGACTTGATCGTCGGAATGCCCCCGGGTGGTCGAAACCACCGTGGGATTCTTATATTTCTGTTGCAGGTCAGTCAGGTGCCATTTATTCTGCCAGTGCTCTCCAGCTGATTACTAAGCGGGCAGTGTGGTCGGAAAATCACCCACACATTACATTAGTAGTCTCTACATTTTATCCTTGTGTCATTTTTATTTATGTAATTTTAATTAACTCGATTTTTCTCTTTAATTTTAAATTTTGTATCAATTTTGTCTAATTGATAACGTCGATTAGGGTTTTGAAGAAAAATGTCACCAATTGGTTGAGATTAATTGAACAAGTTTTCAATTTTACATATAAACACATATATAACACATGCCATTTATGTAAATATTTTCCATCAAAAAAATTAATAATTGTAATCAATTTGAGACAAAATCATAAATAAAATCATAAATTCAAGATTAAAATTGAACCAATTGAAATTGTAAGGATTAAAATGACTAGTGATGTAATTTACCCTAACAATTTCTACAATTTTTTTTTCCGAGGGGCCTATATTTAGATCATAAATTTATATAAAAATTAAAAAAATAAAAAATAAAAACTAGTGAAATGATTTCACCTACTTTCTTAAGCCTTGTTTGGCATATATTAAAAAAGTCAAAAAGTCACTATCCTATTTGAACCACATCATCTTATTTAAGTCGCATCACCTCTCTACCACATCACTTCAAACCCAACCATACCCAACTTATATTTCATAAAAAGTCAAAAAGTACACTTATTTAGAACATCTCAAACCATCCCTTACTCTTGTTTCAAATTCGTACCCAAAATTTTGTTAAAACTATTTTGAGTGATATATGATAGTCCTATTCAAGTGAAACAACTTAAAAGAAGCAAGTGTTAAGTTACCTTGAGCAAGGTTGTCATAGAGCTGGCCATCCCTAGTGAGGGCCATCATCACCTGAGGCAGCCCAAGGGGAAGGCTATCGCCTTTGTCGATCTGCCAGAAATGGAATGTTTTACCATATGTCTTGCAGACCTTCTCAAGGTCCTTCCTCTGTATCGGCCCTGGTACGCCCGGCATGAACAACACTCCGCTCTTCACCTCGTACTCGTGAGTGTGCCACAGTGGCTTCTCTTCGTCTGGCAGCGTCAAAAACAATTCCTCAGATATTATGTATTCGATCCCGATGAGACGAGCATTGGCTTCGGGGCTATCATATATAAGACACTGCCTCATTTCCTCATTCTGGTGCCCACAGTAGTGGTGTGCCTCCACTTGTCGACTCATGTCGTGCGAGTAAAAATGAAACCTGAACAATTTTGGACCAAAAAATAAATTTTGAACAATTAAAACATCAGGTGTGGAGGAGTATCTAGAATCAGATATGCAACAAGTACTAGTGCAGAACTAGAAACTTAGATTAGGGAGTTGGATTCACTCCTGTCCAAATGATGGACTGAAGGATGTTGTCCCGACCCGACCCGACCCATGGTAGCACTGAGAGTTTATTTTATAAGATTTTTGTGTACATCATTTACAAAAAAATTAATTCAATGATAATCGTGATAAGCCCTACTAATCCGTCTAGATTATGAACTAGAGAGAAACCCGTGTTTTACTTGAACAGTGATAATCACTGGTTTATGCGACGACACGGGTTTAGAGATAAGCTTAGTTTGAAAACCAGTGAAAATCGCGAAAACCAGTTGAAAGAAAAAGAAAGGACAAATATATTTCTAATCCAGTGATTTACTTTGTTATCAATTTAGCTTTATAATTTTAATTATATCAATTTCACCTTTTTAATTTTTTTTTTTTTTAAATGTGTCAATTTTCTCCAATTAATGATATTGATTAAGAAATTGAAAACCAAAACAGTCCAAAAGAACGAATTCTTTTATGAGTAATAAAATAAATAATCTCATTTTTGCACTCTAAAAACAAAAGGACAAATCACGATGGTAGTCTCTATCCTTGGATCTTAGGCCATGTTTGTTTGGGCGGACTGGATTAGCATTCACATGACTAATAGTTCTAGGACAACCAATTCGTTGGATTATGTATCCTATCTTAACTAATAGTCAAGTTTAAAATAATTAATCCGTACTTCAATTGTTTAACCAAACATCGGATTAATAATTTTATTGGACTATTAGTCCAATCCCAAGCTCATGTCCACCCAAACAAACATGCCTTTAGTGTCATGTAATTTCAATATTTCAATTAGGTCGATTATGACTGTCTCAAATTGGTCCAATTATTACGACTCTAAGCATTTTTTATAAAAAGACATGCACAAAAGTGACGTGTGTTATATCTCTAAAAGCAAAATTATAAATTTATTCACACTTTCAAACTTATAAGCAAAAGTGTAGAGACAACAGAATAAAATGTAGGATCACCAGTGTTATTTGCTCAAAACAAAACAATGCTACTACTTACATTAATAAATATACTGACTCATGTATGGGAGTGAGTAAATGAGGTAAAAAAATGAGATAACATGTAACCCTGAATACCAAAACTTGGAGAAGAGTTTACCCCTTAATTGCAGTATGAGTCCTAGTTCCTAAATCAGACTTCTCAATTGAACTAAATACTGATACAATTTTAAGAAAAATCAAAGGGAAAATTGATGTAATAGAACATAAGAGATTAAATTGACACAGAAACAAATTACAAGAACTAGAGTATATGAAGAAAAAAAAAAAAAATCAACCTTGTGTTGTATCTATCTATTAATTTAATTTTCTTACCCAAATACAAGATCTACAGGAATAACATGCATGATACATGGCAGTGTTGTGAAAAAACGCATCATCAGAATTTTTTGAAATGAATATCAGAGAAGGAAAACAACAGGGAACACAAGAGTGAAACAGAGAAGACTCGAGGTTTATTTTCCATTCATTTTCTTAGCAACCAAACAAGAGAAAATTTGAAAGAGAGGAGGGGGTTTACGCGCAGAGATGTTGGTGGATTTTGTTGACGGGACCGAACCCTTGAATGGCGGCCGTGGCCTTCTCGAGGAGGGACGTCCCTGTTTGAGTAGGTTCACCTGGGATCTCAGGGTGGGTTGTTTTGTTCACACCTTCCATTCTCTCTCTCTCTCTCTCTCTCTCTCTCTCTCTCACACACAGATGATCAATCAGATGAGAATGTGAGTGAGTGCCTGTGCCTGTGCCTGTGCCTGTGCCTTTTAGCTAGGAAATACAGTTGCATGCAATCCCACGCGTGGCAGGGATTCTAGATAGACGTGGCGAGTTCCGTCTCACACGTGGCAGTGGGCGTGCCTTTTCTTTCCCAGCTGTTACTCCAAAAATTAATTTACCTTTGTTTGGTTTGAAAATTTGAAAACGAAAAAAGAAAAAGTATATAAATTATAAATAAAATATATTTACATTTTATTTTGTTTCACACATATTTTTCTTTTTCCTTTTCAAATCTTTCAACCAAATACTGCGTTAAAGTAAATTACATTAACACCCTTAGGGTTTACACTTAATATAAGTTTCTCTAAAAATTACATTTTTCTTCCTAAAATTAATGGTCACATTACATATTACCCCCTCTCTTAGTAAGCCATTAGTTAACTTAACATCTTGTGATGATGTCATCAATAATTTTATTTTATAAAATGCCAATTTTGCCTCTGAGATTATCAGACCAAAAAATTTCTTTCTTTCTTGTTTATCTTTCTCATATCCTTTTGTAAATGGGTTCAATCCATGTACAACTCACCACTCGCTCTTCCTTCATCCACCATTCACCATCATTGCACCACCATGGCAACAATGAACACTTCATCCATCAAAACTACCGTGAAAGGGCTAAATATGAAACGGATCGGATCCAAGTCTTGGGCCGGCCCAATCCACTAAAGCCCAAATCCAAGTAGGTTAGATGAACATATGGGCAAGTCAATTAAGCCCAATTCCATGATCAACAGTCTCCCCAAGTCCTCAAGCACTTGGGCCTAACTCGCAGTGGAAAGGATAGTCCAGCCGCAATGATGGGCTGGGCTGAGTTGCAAGACTTAATCTATGGGCTGAGTTGATGAGCCGAACCCATCGTCAGAACTAAAGTGGACCGAGCCCATACAAAGATATCCGAATGGACCAGCCCATATCTATAAACGATCTTGTAAAAGGCCGAAACGAGGCACAACGGTACCAAGCTGAGGAAACCTCTTAGAGAAACGTGGAAGCTATGAATACATACACATGGAGGATGCCACCTCAGCTGGTCCCCTCCTCCTAGAATCACGGAATTGGTTAATCAAGGGAATGTGGTCTGTTATCAACATAATTACAACAAGTATATGCATCCATTATCAACAACTTAATGGTCTCCTACCTTGAGCAATGTTAAAGTAAGCCTAGAAGCACCAAAGCTTCATGAAACCATCTTGGACAACAAGCAAAGTTTTCTATATAAGCCTCACTCTCTTCACATTGAAGGTATCTGATCTGATCTGATCTGATCTAATCTGATCTTAACTTGAGCACAACCGAACTTACTTTTTCATTCCTTCTCTTTACACCTAGAGAGAGTCCTTCATCTTCTCCGATCACTCATTCCCACGCCGGAAAAGTTATCCAGCCAACCCCGGCCAGGCAGCTCTTACGGTGCTTCTTGTGTCAGGAACCTCAATCCTTGGATAATCCAACCGAGTGTGGAGCCCCGATCCACTTTCATCTAGTGCGGAATTCGATACACACAATTGGTACGGTGAGCGTGGAACACTTTGTCTTTGAGTTTTGCACTCAGTTCCGGTAATGGGGATTGAGGACATTCCACCATCGACATTGACTCCACAAACAGAGAAGATAAAGGATAAAGGCATGGCACTCCCGACAGTTCTGGAGAAAAAGACCAGAAAACAACAACCGGACTCCTGAATCTGTTGAGCATTGACAGCCCTTCGCTGGTGGTTCTTCTTACCATTTTCTATCAAAGAAGGATTACAGAGATCGAATCATCGATTCCATGGAAATGGAGATACAGGAACTGAAAGCACAACTCAAAAGGGTGATAAACGACCCAACGAAGAAGAGGGCCGACGCAGAATCCTCTTGTCTGCACCGGAGAAGTCCATCCCTGGAATCACCAGAAAAGAAGGTCCCCCGGAATGAGTCTGGACAGCAAAGTCAACCAATTCTGGTGCAAAGTGAAACAGTGAGCAGCCACACCCATGGTTCACACCGGATGAGGGCTAAGAGGCAGAGAACAGCCAACTAGCAGACAGAGTATCCACCTCAGGATCTCCGTACCTGGTTGGTCGAGAACAGAGAAAATGAACAACGATAGGAATGAGAAGTTCAACATCTTGATCGCACTCTTCATCAGAAGAAGCACCGAGCACTGAATGGGCTCGTCCCCTCTCACTTTTCTCCTGTATCTAGCAATTTTAGACCACGCTGTAAGTGCAGTACTGATTCGCGAAGTGGAAAAGGAATAGAGGCCGATGTATACAGCAAGACTCTCCTAGATGCCGATACATGATACCTACTATTGGAAAAACTGGCTTACGCAATACTCATTATCTCAAGGAAGCTGCAACACTACTTCTAGGGTCACACCATCAATGTCCTCACCGAGTTCTCCCTCAGATCTGTCTGTGGCCAAGCTGATGTATCGGGCCGAATGGCGAAATGAGCGGTTGAGCTTAGTGAGTTTAACATTCGATATCAGCCTAGAACAGCAATCAAGGCCCAGGTCTTGACAGATTTTATCGCCGAATTCACACCCTCCCAGAGAACCGAACATAAGAACTCCAGCTCGGTACAGGTACCATGTACCATCGAACTGGGAAAACAATGTGCTTCAAAAGCATGGAAACTCTTCATTGGCAACATCCGGCAGCTCTACGTTGCCGGATCATCCAATAATCGAGGTTCGGGGGCAGAGATAGTACTCATATCTCCAGAAGGATTCATCTGGCAAAACAAGAACTCCAGCTCGGTACAGGCACCATGTACCACCGAATCGGGAAAATAATGTGCTTCAAAAGCATGGAAACTCCTCATCGGCAACATCCGACAGCTCTACATTGCCGGAGAACCAAGGCTCGGGGGCAGGGATAGTACTCATATCTCCAGAAGGATTCATCTGGGAGCAAGCTCTGAAGCTTGGATGGAAGGCCTCTAACAACGAGGCCGAATATGAAGCACTACTCGCAGGATTGTACAATGCCGAGCAATTCAATGCAGGTCAACTCCTGGTTTTCAATGATTCTCAGTTAGTTGTCAACCAACTCACTAGGATCTATAAAGCAAGAGATAAAAGAATGGCAAAGTATACGGGTGGAACGAATCAATCGGGATAGAAACAACCATGCTGATACTCTAGCTTGCCTTGGCTCATCAATGGAAACCAAAGATGCTGGAAAGATTTGGGTCGAGTTTTTTCCAAAACCGAGTACTGCGTCTCCAGATTAGGTCCTCTGTACGAACTTAGGACCGAGCTGGATGGATCCAATGCTTAGTTTTCTGAGATTTGGCACTCTCTCCAAAGACAAGAAAGAGGCAAACAAAACCATCATTGATGGCATAAAATAGCGGCTTGAAAGTGCAAGAAGAAAATGGGTTGAAGACTTATCCCATGTGTTATGGGCCTACCGAACCACGGTACGGCTCTCGACCGAGGAAACTCCATATTCCTTACCTACAAAAGTGAGGCTGTTATTCCACTAGAAGTCGGTCTCCTAACTATCCAGTCAGAACTGTTCGAAGATACAAGTAACGAAGAAGCCATTGCTCAAGCACTAGACATAGCGAAAGGCCAAAAAGAAGCAACACTGATCAGACTTGCAACCTATCAGCAGCAGCTTATCAAGGGTTTCAACAAGAAAGTTCTCCCAAGACAATTTACACCTGGTGAATTGGTTTTAGGCAAAGTTATGGATCACAAAAGGGTGCTTGGCAAAGGAAATTCAGGACCTAATTAGGAGGGGCCTTACGAGGTTACAGTCGTTACTGGAAATAGAGCATACTACCTGGAGGATCTCAAGGGCAAAGCCATACCTCGGCCCTAGAATATAGAAAACGTCAAGAGGTACTATTAGTAGACTATCCCCTTTAAATATCTATCAAAGTGTAACGACATTTGTCTTTTGATCAATGGAAGAAATCTCACCTCTTCCTTGAACATTTGTTTCCTGCACCTGTACAGTCTTAAGGCCAGAACAGATTGATCAACTTAGCCCCTAAGATTCAAGCTCTGGGGGAATTGTTCAAACTAAGGATGGTTTTAACTAAGGCAGAGTTAGCAATAACTCTCGGAATAAGCTTCATTCGAAATGAACGAATTTTAGCAAAGTCAAGGAGTGACCTTTGGAATTAGCTTCGATTTTTACCGAACAGAGTTAACTTTGGTGTTTACCAAACAGACTTAGCTTTGGTGTTTACCAAAAGTGCTTAGCTTTGGTGTTTACTAAACGGACTTAGCTTTGGTGTTTACCAAATGGAATTAGTTTCGGAGCGACCGAACAAAATTTGGTTTTAGTCAACACCCAAACATGCCAAGTGGAATTGCTTGGTGGAATAATGTTTGGCAACTAAAATGGAACTTAGCCAAGTGGAATTGCTTGGTGGAAACCGCACTAACGAATTTTTCAACTGATCCTTTCTTTTCTGCCAATCACAGAATTTTTACAAGTCACAAACAACTCTTTCTTAAGTGCAAGTACATCAACACTTCAATACTGCTGCATACAAATAGAGTTGGAACAAATTAAGCTAAATTCTATCGAGAGCAAACTTCCAGCACTAGTCTTACTCAACTCCAGCTGAGGGCAAACAATTATTTTTTCAAACTAACCTAGACCTGAGTAAGACACCTCTTCATACCTTTATCCCATTCAAATGCACTTATGCTATCAAAGTTGCAACAGACTTAAGCAGTCTGCCTAAAAACCACAGTCTTCAGTACCGATCTCACTTAGCTCCAGGTAGGGGCAAACAATTGTTTTTCAGAACCAACCTAGACCTAAATAAGACCCTCTTCTTTCATTACAAAACCAAGCACAACCATGCAACATATTCGTTAACCAGACCGAGCATCTGTTCGGCCCTGAGGTCCCAACAGTGCTCGGCCGAGGGCAAACAGTACATATAGCATTCAAACACAGAAGTAAGAAAACATCAGATTGCAAAATCGAAAGGAAAATTTCATCATGCAACAAAGGCACAGCTGGCCTCACAAACAACAATAAAAAAGAAAAAAATTGTCTTGGCAAACATAAGGGGGCATGTAGACACCCCATTGTTTACCGTCCTTAAGACTTGGACGTCATCGTTTGAACACTCAATGATTACCCTTGTTTGTGTTCGTCTTGAGTTCTCAGAGGTTTCGGCAATGCGCCTTATCTCAAGACCTCTCGACTTGTTTGTTTTGTGTTTGGTTTTGCATCAAACACTTGTTGTTTTGCTTCTGAGGGTGGGAAATAGCTTGTAGGCCATCCATACACCTCACCGGCCATGGCTTGAGGCCACCGGCCTTGTTTCTTTGCCACCGGCCATTGGTGATGGCCGGTCGGCACTATTGATGGTTGGTCGGCATTGTGTTTGGTCGGCCGGCCACTTATTTTGGTCAATCGGCCACTTTTTCTGGTCGAGACCTTTTCTTGATGGGGTTTGAACCTTTTGAACCCTTGGTTCTAGATTCTCGAGGAAGCTTGAACCTTTTGAACCCTTGGAATTAGCTTCTTGAGGAAACTTGAACCTTTTGAATCTTTGTTCTAGCTTCTCCAAGAAGCTTGAACCCTTTTGTCTAGCTTCTCCAAGAAGCTTGAACCCTTTGTCTAGCTTCTCCAAGAAGCTTGGCCCTTTTGTCTAACTTCTCCAAGAAGCTTGGTGTAAACACCCCATTTTTGACCGTCCTCAAGACTTGGACGTCACCGTTTGAACACTCGGTGATTATCCATGTTTGTGTTCGTTTGGAGTTCCCGGAGGTCTCGGCTCACGCGCCTTGCCTCAAGATCTCCGAACTCGACCGTTTAGTGTCTGGTTTCACACCAAACACTTGTGTTTTGCCTTGGAGAGGCAGGGTAGGGCTTGTAGACCATCCCCACCCACCACCGGCAGTGGCTAGAGGCCACCGGCTGGTTTTTGCTGCCACCGGCAATGTATATTGCCGGCCGGCACTATTTGTTGCCGGTTAGCACTATTTAGTGCCGGCCGGCACTCTTTTTTGCCAAGATGGCATTTTTGGCCGGCCGACTACTGTGCATCTGCTTTTGTAGATATTTTAAGACAGCTGTCTTGCTCTTGGCTCCCCTCCATACACGTGTATGGAGGGATCTCTCTCTTGGAAGCTTGTCTTGTAAGCTTTACAAGACAAAAGCTTCTATATAGAGAGGGGTTGGTCTCTTGGCTTAAGGGGTTAGACACTTAAGATATTTTGGGAGCATAGACAGCCATTGTTAGGGTTTGAGTTCTAGGGTTAGGGTTAGATACACATTCTATCTCTCTTTCCCTCTCTTTTGTGCTCTTGTGTGTGTTTTAGTCCATACTATTGCACACAAGCACCTAGTGTTTCACCTTCCTCTTGGAACTGAGGTTCTAAGGGACTGATTTTGAAGTTTTGGTGTTGGATTCAAGCTAAGGAAGGCCATTGGAGCATCATTGTTGAAGAAGGCTTCAACGGTAAGAATCTCACCCCTTTTTACCCCATTTTTGCATTGTATTTCTACCTATCTTAAATTCGTTTTTGAGCTTGGTGTATAATACAAAAAAGTTTTGTTTTTAGACCCTCTTGGTTGTTTGTTAAGAGTGTTTTGTGGTTTGGGTAAGTTTGAATACCCTTAGGCCTTGAAAGGCCTCATTTTGTGCCCTTTTGTGTGAGCTCCGGGATTTTGGTGTTGGGGTCTCTTCACCACTGAAATCTTGAGGGATTTCAGTGGTGAAGATGATGCCTTGAAGTCCCAAGAAGGAGAGGGCCACCCCCTCTCCTTATTGTCCTTGAAAAGGGCATGTTTTGGCCTCTTGAGAGAGCATTATGTTTGAGGGTGTATTGACCATGACTTGGCTGCTTTTTATGCTTAATATGTCATGTTATGCCTCTGTTTTTACTTGGTTTTGGTACTCCATGCATGCTTAGCATAGTTTCCATGTAATGCTTTGTTATGCCTTAACATGTCTTAGGTTGTGTGCCTTTGTTTCTAGCATGTTTTAGGCTTACATTCATGAAGATTTTGTGCTTATCTTGACATGTTTTAGGTCTGTCCATAAGTGTTTGGGTTGATTTTGGCATGCTTGGTATAGCTCCTTTGTATTTGGGCTTGTTGGCCTTGAGCATATGAATGTATAGCATGACATCTTTGCATTGATTTGGTGATTTGGAGTCACCTTATATGGTATTTCAGTCCCATTTTCATGCCTATGTGTTTGCCTTGAATGCATCTTTAATGCCTCATAAGCTTGTGTAGCAATGCTCCTTGTTTTGGCACTTGTGCATGCCTCTAAATTTGAGCCACTTAGATGCCATCTAAGTAGTCCTTTAGCCTTGTTTTAACATGCTAAAAACCTGTTTTTAGTTGCTTAATGCATGCCATGTTTGTTGTGATAAACGTGCTTCAAAGCTTCATGACTTGCCTCAAGCACTTGGACCATACTTGCATGCATTTGCTTGTCTTGTTTAACATGATTTGGCATCATTTCATGACATGATTTTTAATGCTTATGTTGCATGCTATGTGTCCATGATTACCCCCCTTTCAAATGTGTTTGAGGGTTGTTCAATTTATGCCTAAGTGTTGGCCTTTCAACATATGTATGTGTGCATGTGTATTTGGCCCCTCATTATAGCATTTTGGCTACTGTTTTAGGCCTATTTAGAGTTGCCTAATTCATGTTTAAGTCCATCTTTCCATCTATTTGCATTGCCATATGTATGCTTGTATGCTTGCATAAGTTTGTTGCCATGCCATGTTGCATCCTTAGCTTGTATGCCTAGGTTGCATTGCATCTTGCATGCGTGCCTTGTTCCTTGAATTGGTGATAGGAATTGGGCCTTGTTTGTTTGATTAGTTTGCATTTCATTTGACATGAAAGTTGCATACTTGGTTCTTTGGGCCATCATGCATGGAAATACGTGATTGGTGGTCCGAGAATCGAGGCACATGCCCCTTTGAGTCATTATCATGATAAGGGACATGGTTGGTGCATATATGCCTTGAATTGTGCTGCCATGCTTTGCCTTGCCCTCTGTTGCTGTCAATTGCAGGTTCTGCAGGCATTCCTTGCCGACCGGCAGTATATATTGCCGACCGGCAGTAAGCGAGGAGCCGATGTCTTCATTTTGTGCCGGTGACTATACCACACTGCCGGTGGCAATTCTATTCAGCCGATAGCACTCCTCAATGTCCAGGGAAGCAGTCCTGAGGTTTTGGCAACCTCCAGAGGAGTAAAAGAAGGAAAACAGAGGCAGCCTATGCATGGCGGCGCGTTTCCCGAGGCAATTTTCTGTTTTCCTTAGTTTTAGTTAATTTGCTTAGTTGATTAGGCAATTTTTAATATTAATTAGCTTGCGTAGTTAATTAATTTGTAATATTTATTTGGTCCCTCTGAGTGAGGGCAAATCTGTAATAAGTGTGTGTGGGTGGTGTGTATGTCTTCCAATCCCCACTTCTTTCTTCCCTTTTATTTACCTGCTTATGATGGTAGATTAGGGCACGTTTAATTTAGCATACATTATGCTATGCATGTGTGCATCCATGCATTTGTATTGCATGCATTAGGCTCGGTACATCACGATAACTGCATCTGTACTTCAATTCACAAATTGAATATGTGGTAGTTGACCGCATTTCACATGCCATGTTTAGGGTTAGCCGAGCCTGCCTAGATTGCATTTTTGCATGTGATGCATTAGCCATTTTTAACATGAACTAGGACACGCATGTTTGCTAACTAGTTTACTGTTTTGACATGGAGTACGATGTAAGTATTTACGCTTTAGCATCCCGCATGCGTGTGAGTGTTGCCATGACAGTATGCCTGCCATGCGGCTAAATGCTTATGTGTTAAACTATTTGAATGCCTGTGGGTGGAGGTTGGATTGTTTGAGTTGGAAAGACTCATTGAAATCCGTGTTTTAGCCTACTTGCGAGTAGCAAATTCCAAAGCATTTTCAAAACAAACGGATATGCAATGTTTCTTTCCAAATTAGGCAATCTAGTCTATACTTGTTTGCTGCGCGCATAACATAGTAATTCTAGGCTAATAAATGGAATAAGAACACATAACGTTTTCAAAATCGGATATCATGGTTAGTAGAGGCCGGTCTTCGGACCGGGCGAAAGGGGGTGCTCATAGCTGACCTTCCCCGATCGTACCCAAGCTCCCGAGCCGAGACAACTCCGGTGATGACGGACATGTGGCCTTCGGCACCGAGTCAAGGTTTCCTAAATTTCCCCATTTAAAAAATATTTAGGTGGCGACTCTGTATCTGGCAAAGCAGTCCATGATTGGCACTACTTTTTCAAAAAATCTGTTTCTCAAAACGATTTGCCAGATTTGGACTCTTTGGTTCAGATTAAGAACCGCGACAACAAAAATCGCGAGTCCGAACTGTAATAGCACGAGGTCCCCCTCCGCAGGCGCGCCTACAGTTTCTGGCGACTCTGCTGGGGATTTTTAGAGAGCTTGACTCGAACTCATGATATCCTGTTTTGATTTCATTTATGTGTTTCTTTGCATTGCATGTGCATTGGTGCGCCTAGGAACACAGTGTTTGCCGTCTGCCATTCCTGAACGGTTTGCCGGAGGCTTGTCTTGTCAAGGCATGTCCATAAGGCTGACCGGCTATGGGCTCTGACAGTATGGGAACACAAACCCCGGTTTTTACCGAGGCACCCTTTTCGACCATTCGACCTAGTGCATATTCGGATCCATAGTGACCATTCCAAGTTAGGACAGGTTGCTTACCCGATGATAGGTTGTTTGAAAACCGCTGTGTGCGTAGTGAAACCCTAGCTCCTGACAAAATAGGACAGGGAAACCCTACCCCAACATAGGGGTGTTTTGGTTCTCTTTACTTGCTATGTGCTTTTAGAATGTATTTCTACAGGAAAAGTACGTGTCAGTTTGCAAGTTTGAGTATCAGACCTCAGGACACCAGTATCAGCATCAGTTATGAGAATCAGTTATCTGCGGGTATCGGGTTCAGTTTTGGGGGACAGTGATTTCTGGGAACAGTGATCAGCAGTAGGGTACAGTTGTTTGGCTACACCCGTGTTTGATCAGTTTGGGCTGAAATGCTGTCTGTTTTTCCTTTCAGTTCAGAGAGTTGCAGAGCTGATACAGAATAGCCAGTGTCTCCCCTTGCTGAGGCAGGATTTATGGCGGCACAAAATTCAGAAGAAATTGTGGTTACGACGGCCGCATTGGAGCAGGGGACCACTCCGCAGAGTAAGGCCAGCATCAATATGTCACACCCACCCAGGTCGCCCGTTGTGCACCCGGTCTAGGCTCCCCAGTTATATCAGGCTCGTGAGCCCACCACCTTTGAATTGATGGGAATGATAGGTGACCTCCAGAGGTTCGTGGCCGATCTGGCCTATGGAATGTCGGCTTCACCGCCAGCGGCGCCATATGCTGGGAATTTCATACCACAGGAGCCCCCGCTACTGAGGCGGATTGTGATAGAGCTCAGCCAGCCAGAGGTGGTTTCCAGCTACAGCCGCGACATACCAGCACCGACCTAGACCCTTGATCAGGCTGAGGCCAGAGGAAAAGACAAGGCAAAGGTAGACGCCGATCCTATTGAACAACTGCTGTGGGCAGTCGAGGCTCTGAAAGTCAGAGGGATGAACAAGCAACAAACATCTGCGATCGTGATCAAAGTTGTGGATGATGCTTTCCCCACTCCAATCAAAGGCAGTTCAAGCCAGGTAGAAAATCGGGATGGGCCCCGTCATGCCCAGAAAATTCCTGTCGTTCCCAACCCTGCACCGGGAAAGGGTCAAAAAGCCAAGGCAGTGCCAGCCGACCCTTTCGCTAGCGCATCTGGCAAGAATCCTCAAACTTCAAAGTACCTGCCCCGAGGGCGCAGGGTCTTTCACGACCTCCACATGCCTTTGTCTAGGGCATTACTAATATTGGCGAAGAATGGGCATCTTAAACCTTTGGAGCCTCGGCCGCTCTCGAAGAATCTCCCCGCCACGCATGATGCTACCTTGTACTGCGCGTACCACCAACAGTCCGGTCACAGTACCGATGGTTGTTCCCGCCTTCGTCATGAAGTGCAGGATTTGATCGACAACAAGGTTATCCTTCCACCCACCTCAGCCAAGTCCGTTACCACCCAGTTGTTGGATTTCGAGGGCTCAGATACTGTGAGTATGTAAAGTGAACCGCCTGCGGGCGACATTTGGTATATTTTGGATGTAGCGTCTGGCACGCATTTTTGAGCATCGGTGAAACCGAGTTTTGTAAATCCTGGCTTGGATATCGAGTCAGTCTTTTGTTTTGAGTCTGTCTCTTTGTCTTGAGTCAACCTTTTTGCTTAAGGGTCTGTCTTGTTGTATCGAGTCAGTCCCCTTTGTATATAATACCAGGTGATTCTGGGGGTTGTTGCCTCGAACACCGTTTTGTCTTGTAATTATCTGTTTTTGTTTTGAGTCTGTTTCCGCCGAGGGGCCAGTTACACCAATAAATCTGAACGGAACAGCTGTTGCTATCTCAACTTCATGCTTGCTTTCAGCATAAGTGCCAGAGAATTTGATTGGGTTGACAGTACATCTCGCCTGCCCTCCTGCGTGCCAAACTCATTGCATTAATCTAAGTTTTTCAAAAAAAACAAACCTTTTGAACACTGCGGTGATAAAAACGAAGAGGAAGGAATTCCTCGGGTTTTGCAAAATTTTGATCATTTTGAGAGAAGGAGAGGCGTGCTAAGCCTTCTTATGAATGAAACCATGCTTGTCGGTGTGAGTACTGAGAAGGATCCTGGCCTGATCCAGATTGGTTCCACACTATCTTCGGCGCGAGCGATTTGTCGCTTTCTTAAAAACTTTCAAAAACAAATGTTTTACGTGGCCCTGCGAAGACCTGTGTGGAATCGCTCTTGAGATTGCGTAGCCTAGGATCGCTCTCAGCCTCAAAATTCAACCCATCCGTTTCAAACCTTGAATCCGTTCAGAAAGTTCAACGGACAAACGCCATGAAAGGTCTGTATGGCCAGTTTCGAAGCAGCCCTCGAGGAAGAGGCACCAAAGCCGAATCGGAAGGAGTAGATCTCGCCGGAAGAAGCTCGTGGAGCGGCCATGATGGATTCTCCTATAAATCATTGCAACAGCCGTTCTCTTAGATACAGAGAGGCTTCAATTCAAAAAAAAAAAACCATTTGGCATGGACTTGTTACACTTTTACCCTTTGAGAGGCTCGCTGGGCCGAAAACCCGGAAGGGCGACCCAGGCAAAAGTTAGAGCAAGAGAAAAATACAAGAAAACGAAAAAAAAAAGAAGCAAAAATACAGAAAAGAAAAAAGAAAAAAAAAAGAAGAGAAAAAAAGAACGAAAAAAAGAAATAGAAAATGAAAAGAAGCTCGCAAGGTCGAAAACCCGTATCGGGCGCCTTGGCAAAAGTGAGAGCCTAAAAAAGTGAAGGTTAAAATACCCGAGTGTACCTTAACCGAAACTACGTGAGGCTTGATTCCCATGTTTGGGATACGTAGGCAACTTCATCATGAAGTCCAGCCCCCAACGCTTTCATAGCATCTCAGTCCATGCCATGGTTTCGATTTCATCCCAAAGTCTAGTCGCCAACGCTTCCAAGGCGACTGTGTCCATATATTTGTTGTGACCGTCTTCGTCATCGCTGTGTCCAAGAGCTCGACCACCACCAATGAAGACTGTCTGCAGACTGCTGCAGCACCACCCAAACAAGGGGCAACTTTCCGTTGCCGCGAGCCGGCGTGAGACGCCATTCAAACCAGGGCAACTTTCCGTTGCCTCCCACCCCCCTTCAAACCAGGGGCAATTTTCCATTGCCTCCGATCTGAGGTTGCGCATCTCGAAGAGTAAGTTCCATGCCTGTTAAGCATTGACTGTTTGCAAAAATAGTTTTTGAAAATTTTTACTGAGGCTGACTATTTTCTCGAAAACTATTTCATTTTCCAAAACTGGACCATTGTCTTGGACCCAAAAAGGAAAATTTTCAGTGCTTGCAGCCTGACTCGCATACTTTTCAAATCAAAAATCGAACAAGTACGTTAATCCGACCCTCATTTTGATCAAAACTGTTTTAGTAGAAAGCAAAAACAAAGAATGGTTAAAATGATGAACTAGGGGCACAGCTGAGCCAGGCGTTCTTTCTTTCCCCCATCATCGACGTACTTGCCAGAAGAGCGCTCTACCGGCCAGAAGAAATAGCCGTGAGCTAACGGTGTTGAGCATGAACCCACACCTTTCTATTTATCCATCAATCACCCCGGGGAGGGATGAAAAATGAGAAAATGAAGAATAGAGAGGTGTAAGCTGAGAGAAAAGTGAAGAATAGGGTTTTGAGAGAAAATCCGAGCTTGAGTGCCAGAGTGATGTGAGAATCACAAATCAGAAGGGGGTGGGAAACAATACCCAGATTGAACTGGCTCCTCGTGATCTGAGGTCCCCCCATCTTCGCTAACGCGTCTGTGTGTCGTGTCTTTTGTGTTGTTTATCTCAACCTTTGTTTTAGGTCTTTTTCGAGCGTGTCTCATTGTGTTTAGGTCGTGTACCTTTTTGTTCGAGTCCTCCCCGCTGCGTTCAGTTGTAGGCTCGATGTCCCGGTTTGAAAAACCCTCTTTCGATTTCAAAAATCATTTACACTCGAAATGCGGTGCCATTCTCTACATTGAAGCATGCTTCAACTCCAAACGGTTCCGCCTTTGAGCTCCGTCTTGTCAGATTGGGCCGTTCACTCAGGTTTGCTGTGTGCAGAATGAGCCGAATGCTGTGTTATGGGCTGTATGCAGATTAATCCCCAACAGAGTAAGGGCTGTGTGTCCGAGAATCAGGCAGTGGATTGCTTAGGTTTATTTTGCTGTTGTTTGTTCAGTTATCTGATTATTACAAGTGCAAGTGTTCAATTTTCAGATAACCAATCAATTTCATTTACATTGAGGTGTAACATGATGAAATGCGATGCAATACATGAGATATGTAAATGTAACACTTTTTAAGCAAAAATCTGTTCATTTCATAATCTTTTTTTTGGGTACAAAGTTTTGAGGAAAACAAAATCTGCCTGCGGCAGTACAAGGTAATCTAACTACCAAAGAAAAGAGGAAAAGTACAAGAAAGAAAAGAAAAACAACAAAAATCTGTGTCAAGCAACTCCGAAGGCCGTCAGTCTGCCCTGGTCCTCTTCCTGGACGAGGGTCCAGGAGCATCATCAGCATCGTCGTCAGAGCCCGAGCTAGAACCGCCTCCGGTCTCCTCCCCCGATGACTCGGACTCCGCCTCTGCCTCCGCCTCTGACTCCTCGTCATCATCATTATCCGGGACTGGAGCTCGCGAGCTGCTCCCGACATGAGCGCGCCCCGCCTTGGAGCGGGGGAATACTCGGCCCTCCTCATCTCTCCCCCGGGCAGGGACGGAAGGTCCAGCTGGAGCACCTCCTGCCATGGGAATCTGGAAAGGAGGCTGAAAAAGTACATAAAAGGGAGATGCATCAGAATGCCGTGAGCAGTCTATCAGTGCAGAATGCAATGCAGAGTACAGTGTATGAATGTCGTGAGCAGTCTATCAGTGCAGAATGCAGTGTATGAGTACAGTATGAGAATGCCGTGAGCAGTCTATCAGTGCAGAATGCAGTATATGAGTACAGTATGAGAATGCCGTGAGCAGTTTATCATCGCAGAGTACAGTGCGGAATGCAGTGTATGCAGTGTATCAGATGTTGTGAGATCAGTGTATCAGGTGTTGTGCCGTGCATCAGATTATGTGAAGCAGTGTATGAATGGTTAAGGCCAGTGTCAGAAGAACATACCGGTATGCTGTAGAGGGCTAGGAGGTCAAATGTCCGCTGAAGCATCCCCATCATCGAGGCATTCATCGCCAACGACTGACGGGTGTACTCAGAAGAAGCCTGCAAAAGTATCAGATGCATCAATATTCTGTGGAATATCAAATAAACTGAAAATGAATGACTATACAAAAGTGCAGTAATACATACCGGAGGTAAGTCGGGGACACCGACGAACTCGTGATCAGCTGGCGGAGGGGCGAAGGGGATCTGATAGGTCGACCCACCCTACCCCTGGAAAGTCAATACAGCGGGCAGGGCAGGCCAGCCAGCTCCCCGTCCTCCCTGCACTCTGCCCCTGCCACGAACTCGGGCCCTCCCCGCAGCCCCTACTCCAACTCCCGCTCTGGCCCCAGCCGCCGATGCCACAGGCCTGGCCCCCTCTGCTCGACGGCCGCTCAGAGGTCGCATCAGGTACGTCCGCACGTACTCCTGATACTCGCCGGTGCCTCTGAAGCCGGCCTCCTCCCAGCCAATAGTGTAGTCATCCATCTGCTCGCTGGTGAGCCTCTCGGTCTCCCTCATATCCGCAGGAGGGTGAACCGAGACTATCTGCTCAGGTAACCCCAGGGTCTGGCGTAGGAAACGCTCCCCCAGGTACCAAGCCTGACAAATCGGGCCCTCCAGCAAGACCCGGAAATGAGAGGTCTCATCAGCACCGGCAAACCGATCTCGAGTCACAGCTGGCAACAGAGCCCACGGCCGCCAAGTGATCTGAAAGTGACAGACAGATTGTTATCTACTGTTATTGAAATATGCAGTGGGAAAGCGAAGCTTAAATGAACTGCAAGTAAAACATACCTCGGCCGGGGTAATGGTGTCGAAGTACCGGCGGAAAAACCCGAAAGTCTCTCGCGGCCGCCGAGTGCATCTCCCGTCAAAGCGTTGTGAGAAGGGGACGACCAGGGGAGTCTCTGTGACTAGTACGGGGGCAAGCCTAGGAAAGTAGGCGTAAACCCACAGCTGCAAGGTAAATACCAGTGCATTTATCAGAAAAAGCAGAATACACAGAATAAAGCAGAAATGGCAGAGCCGTGTGTTGCGCAGTGTATTGTGTACAGTGTACCGTGTGAGCAGTGTACAGTCAGTGTGAAGCGGAATGTATGTGTGTGCCGTGTGTACAGTATACAGCGAGTATGAAACAGACTACAGTGTGTGCAGTGTACAGAGTACAGAGAATATCGGACAGAAATGAAAGGCGGAGAAGAAGTGTACCTCCCAAGCCCGCCAGTAGCCTCCGAGTAGCTGGCCGCTGCCGCGCGAAGCCTAGCTCATGTACCCGTAGAGAGTGGACAGAGCAGCGCCACCCCAGTCATAGTGCAGGATGTCCCGGACGTCCACCAGTGCGCTGAGAAGACAGAGAGGCACGGTGTTCGCCCGGTCGGCAAAGATGGTAGTCCCGAACAGGAACATGAGGAAGCCGCGGGCATACCTCTCCACGTCCTCCTGGGTCATCTGCGCCTCCTCCTCCAACACAGGCTGGACCCGAAACTGTACCTCGAACCAGGAGTATCGAACGAAGCCTGGACGAGCAAGAGGTGGAGCCTCTCCCAGTAGATGGACCTGAGCGGCGGTCCACTCATCCATGTCGATGTCGAAAGGGATCGGATCCCCCCCTACCCCGATGCCAGTGAGCATTGAGAAATCGTAAGGGGTCATCGTCATGTCCCCTGCAGCAGAAAAGTGAAACGAATCGGTGGTGTCCCACCATCTCTCCGCCAGAGCGACAAGGAGAGGCCTGCATGTGGAGAGCCTGGAGAGTCCTCGGCAGAAGGCGCCGAAACCCGCTCGATCCACGATGCGTCAGACTGCGTCAGGGAGCTCATCGTACCACTCCCGAGCGCCAGTATTCCCATACCCGCGAATGGTATGGGAACCCTCCTGTAAACAGAAAATAACAATTGCAAGACAACATTCAAAATGCAATTTTGAAGAAGCAGATAAAGCATGTGTGCAAGTTTGTCAGATTTAAACAAATACCGGGTGCCGGTGTGCTTACGGTGAACTACAACGTGTGATGTGTCAGCGTGTTTGGGTGTTTCAAAACAGATATAGCATTGTGTGCAAATTTAACAGATTCAGACAAATACTGGGTGCCAGTGTGTATGCAGTGAAATACAGTGAGCGCAGTGTGTTTGAGTGATTCAGGGCTAGTGCAGTGTGTGTGCATGTGTCAGTCTCAAACAGATATCAGTTGTATGTATGTTTACAGTCAACTACAGTCTACGGCGTATCAAGTTCAAGCAGTTAAAGAATACAGCTAACTATGACAGTTTTGTACCCTACATTGCGGAAAGTAAAGCAGAAGAAAGAGAGTTACCTCGGAAACACTGAAGGAAAGGTGGGAGGTAGGCTCGCGCAGCAATAGCTCAGTCGCCACATGCCTCTCGAAGCTCCGGAACTGACGCAGGCCGTCGGGGGGCAGAACATGGATCGCCGGTCGGTAGGTCGCCGGGTCGAACGGGCGCTCGCTCAATGGTAAGAGCTCGACCCCGGGATCCATCTTGTGGTCCAGGGGAGTCCCGCCACGTGGAATGTCGTCTGCCATGTCAGAAATGATGTGAAAATGGCCGGAGGAAGGAAAACCGGGCTGGAATACGAGGGGTCAACCGAAAAGTCAACTCCCGAGAGGGTCGGAAATGGCCGAAAAGGCCGAAATGTGAAAAGGCACAGAAATGAAGAGGAAAGCAAGGGAAACAAACCCCGAAAAGGCGGGAACGCCAAACGAGGCACCGAAACAAAAATGTGATCGGTGGAAAACGTCCGAAACGCGAAGAAAATCGCGAATCCGACTACGAAACGGGTGTAGAACGCGAAGAGACGGGCGAAAAATGAGAAAAAAGCACTCTAGAGAGAGAAGGTTAAGGATTTCGGCGGAAGATGAATGAGAAAATAGGGTTTTGAAACCCTATTTTAAAACACCCAAAGTGAAAAGTCTAATCTGCCCCAACTCAGCAACTGTTTGCCGGTCGGCAATATTTTGTGCCGGCCGGCAGTATTTTGTGCCGATGGACTTATTTTTCAGCCGGTGGACAGCCGGTGGCCTCCCCTTCCGGCCGGTGGTGTTCCCACAACCTTGTTTAGGCCATATGAGAAGTTTTTGGTCTTCATAGCTCAAGAAAGTGTAAGAAAGTGCATCTCCGACGCTCAACCGGCCTCCGTTTTGACCTCGAACTGCGGCTTCCGTGCGTGGCACTCCAATTCATACAAGGTGTATCCTTTTTGTATCCTTTTGACTTTTACAAGGTCCAAAAGTTGCCCCATGTGTATCGCATATCAGTCGCACTGTTTTGTGCATTTCAAACCTGCGCACTATTTTGTGCATTTCAAACCTGCGCACTGTTTTGTGCATTCCAAACCTGCGCACTGTTTTGTGCATTTCAAACCTGCGCACTGTTTTGCGCATCGCACTGTTTTGTGCATTGCATTTCAATCGCGCTGTTTTGCGCATCGCGCTGTTTTGTGCATTGTATTTCAATCGCGCTGTTTAGCGTATCGCACTGTTTTGTGCACCTTACTTGCATTTTGCATGCATCCTATCGCGCTATCTTGCGCACCTCGCTTGTACTTATTAGTACATTGCATTGTTTTGAACACAAACCGGCTTCGCGTAGCGTATAAGTCCAATTGTCAAAATCTTTTTCGCATCTTATGAGGCATGCGTGTCTCATTTATATCACCTTACATTCCGTATGGCACGCGTGTTGCACTTGCATCATGTGCATCTCAAAAAAAAACAAAAAAACAATCATAGTGCATTGTCATGCATTTCCATTGTAGCTTGCATGCATCCATTGCATTTTTCCCAGTAGTCGCATCGCACTGCATTGTCATGCATTTTTTGTAAACATCCATCCCATTGCATATTTGTAGATATTGCATTGTAGCTTGCATGCATTCATTGCATCGCCTTCCGCCTATGGCTTGCGCCCTTCCAGGTTGAGCTTGGTTCAGTATGTGCCCTTACTTTTCATGTTAAAACACAGTTCTGCATGTGTATCGCGCCGATTCCACGCTGATATGTTGGTTGAGGGTTGCGGCACCTGTTCTGTGTTACACATGGCTCGTATGTGTACATGCCTTTCCTAGGCAAGATTTGGTTTGGCTTGCGTGCCATATCCATTGTATCCATATCCATTCCATTGCATATTTGTAGATATTGCATTGTAGCTTGCATGCATTCATTGCATCGCCTTCCGCCTATGGCTTGCGCCCTTCCAGGTTGAGCTTGGTTCGGTATGTGCCCTTACTTTTCATGTTAAAACACAGTTCTGCATGTGTATCGCGCCGATTCCACGCTGATATGTTGGTTGAGGGTTGCGGCACCTTTTCTGTGTTACACATGGCTCGTATGTGTACATACCTTTCCTAGGCAAGATTTGGTTTGGCCTGCGTGCCATATCCATCGCCATCTTCCTAGCATATCCATATATATTACATTGTAGTGTAATTTTTGCATCCAGCATTAGGATCGTAGTCCTTTCTCCAGCAGGTCGTTTCTCTACTTATGTCAATTCCACCCAATACTTGTTTTTGCGTCTGTCTACAATGCTCATAGTTCAGTTGACCGTTCTATGGTAGACAGACTTGTTATCTCCATCAATCTATTTGACATAGGTATGGTTTCGAACCGCTCGTGATTGGATCGTGATTCAATTGCTTTGCATGTAGCTTGCACTGTTTCAATTACATTGCATCTTCATTTGCATTGTTTACACATTGTTTTGTATATATTGCATATCGTTTTGCATCCATTTTGCATTGTCATGCATGTTGCTAACGATATTGTACCTGTTAAGTTTGTTTTCTTTTCAGGCACGATATTGTATGTACGGTTCATTTGAAGTTGGTGCAACCAGACGAGCCGCACAGGTATTGTATCTCCCGAGTGAGATGTATTGAGAATGGCATAATTCTCTTACACCCTTTCTGCATTGTAGTGTAGTTCGGTGTATGCTAGCTTAAAACTGTCGCATCTTTGCTTCGTTACAGCTTTCTTTGCATGATCATAAGTTATGTCCGGCTCTGTGCATTGCCTTGCATTTTGCCCCTGCCTTCGGGCGCATACCTTTTTTATCTTGCATGTTTGTCTAAGTCTTCGGCCTTGTCAAAAATGGGTCGTCTCTGGGCTTTGACATTCACTCCCGTCATTGTTATGACTTTCGAGTTCTGTCAAAGAGGGGCAACTGTAGACACCCCATTTTTGACCGTCCTCAAGACTTGGACGTCACCGTTTGAACACTCGGTGATTATCCATGTTTGTGTTCGTTTGGAGTTCCCGGAGGTCTCGACTCGCGCGCCTTACCTCAAGATCTCCGAACTCGACCGTTTAGTGTCTGGTTTCACACCAAACACTTGTGTTTTGCCTTGGAGAGGCAGGGTAGGGCTTGTAGACCATCCCCACCCACCACCGGCAGTGGCTAGAGGCCACCGGCTGGTTTTTGCTGCCACCGGCAATGTATATTGCCGGCCGGCACTATTTGTTGCCGGTCAGCACTATTTAGTGCCGGCCGGCACTCTTTTTTACCAAGATGGCATTTTTGGCCGGCCGACTACTGTGCATCTGCTTTTGCAGATATTTTAAGACAGTTGTCTTCCTCTTGGCTCCCCTCCATACACGTGTATGGAGGGATCTCTCTCTTAGAAGCTTGTCTTGTAAGCTTTACAAGACAAAAGCTTCTATATAGAGAGGGGTTGGTCTCTTGGCTTAAAGGGTTAGACACTTAAGATATTTTGGAAGCTTAGACAGCCATTGTTAGGGTTTGAGTTCTAGGGTTAGGGTTAGATACACATTCTATCTCTCTTTCCCTCTCTTTTGTGCTCTTGTGTGTGTTTTAGTCCATACTATTGCACACAAGCACCTAGTGTTTCACCTTCCTCTTGGAACTGAGGTTCTAAGGGACTGATTTTGAAGTTTTGGTGTTGGATTCAAGCTAAGGAAGGCCATTGGAGCCTCATTGTTGAAGAAGGCTTCAACGGTAAGAATCTCACCCCTTTTTACCCCATTTTTGCATTGTATTTCTACCTATCTTAAATTCGTTTTTGAGCTTGGTGTATAATACAAAAAAGTTTTGTTTTTAGACCCTCTTGGTTGTTTGTTAAGAGTGTTTTGTGGTTTGGGTAAGTTTGAATACCCTTAGGCCTTGAAAGGCCTCATTTTGTGCCCTTTTGTGTGAGCTCCGGGATTTTGGTGTTGGGGTCTCTTCACCACTGAAATCTTGAGGGATTTCAGTGGTGAAGATGATGCCTTGAAGTCCCAAGAAGGAGACGGCCACCCCCTCTCCTTATTGTCCTTGAAAAGGGCATGTTTTGGCCTCTTGAGAGAGCATTATGTTTGAGGGTGTATTGACCATGACTTGGCTGCTTTTTATGCTTAATATGTCATGTTATGCCTCTGTTTTTACTTGGTTTTGGTACTCCATGCATGCTTAGCATAGTTGCCATGTAATGCTTTGTTATTCCTTAACATGTCTTAGGTTGTGTGCCTTTGTTTCTAGCATGTTTTAGGCTTACATTCATGAAGATTTTGTGCTTATCTTGACATGTTTTAGGTCTGTCCATAAGTGTTTGGGTTGATTTTGGCATGCTTGGTATAGCTCCTTTGTATTTGGGCTTGTTGGCCTTGAGCATATGAATGTATAGCATGACATCTTTGCATTGATTTGGTGATTTGGGGTCACCTTATATGGTATTTCAGTCCCATTTTCATGCCTATGTGTTTGCCTTGAATGCATCTTTAATGCCTCATAAGCTTGTGTAGCAATGCTCCTTGTTTTGGCACTTGTGCATGCCTCTAAATTTGAGCCACTTAGATGCCATCTAAGTAGTCCTTTAGCCTTGTTTTAACATGCTAAAAACCTGTTTTTAGTTGCTTAATGCATGCCATGTTTGTTGTGATAAACGTGCTTCAAAGCTTCATGACTTGCCTCAAGCACTTGGACCATGCTTGCATGCATTTGCTTGTCTTGTTTAACATGATTTGGCATCATTTCATGACATGATTTTTAATGCTTATGTTGCATGCTATGTGTCCATGATTACCCCCCTTTCAAATGTGTTTGAGGGTTGTTCAATTTATGCCTAAGTGTTGGCCTTTCAACATATGTATGTGTGCATGTGTATTTGGCCCCTCATTATAGCATTTTGGCTACTGTTTTAGGCCTATTTAGAGTTGCCTAATTCATGTTTAAGTCCATCTTTCCATCTATTTGCATTGCCATATGTATGCTTGTATGCTTGCATAAGTTTGTTGCCATGCCATGTTGCATCCTTAGTTTGTATGCCTAGGTTGCATTGCATCTTGCATGCGTGCCTTGTTCCTTGAATTGGTGATAGGAATTGGGCCTTGTTTGTTTGATTAGTTTGCATTTCATTTGACATGAAAGTTGCATACTTGGTTCTTTGGGCCATCATGCATGGAAATACGTGATTGGTGGTCCGAGAATCGAGGCACATGCCCCTTTGAGTCATTATCATGATAAGGGACATGGTTGGTGCATATATGCCTTGAATTGTGCTGCCATGCTTTGCCTTGCCCTCTGTTGCTGTCAATTGCAGGTTCTGCAGGCATTCCTTGCCGACCGGCAGTATATATTGCCGACCGGCAGTAAGCGAGGAGCCGATGTCTTCATTTTGTGCCGGTGACTATACCACACTGCCGGTGGCAATTCTATTCAGCCGATAGCACTCCTCAATGTCCAGGGAAGCAGTCCTGAGGTTTTGGCAACCTCCAGAGGAGTAAAAGAAGGAAAACAGAGGCAGCCTATGCATGGCGGCGCGTTTCCCGAGGCAATTTTCTGTTTTCCTTAGTTTTAGTTAATTTGCTTAGTTGATTAGGCAATTTTTAATATTAATTAGCTTGCGTAGTTAATTAATTTGTAATATTTATTTGGTCCCTCTGAGTGAGGGCAAATCTGTAATAAGTGTGTGTGGGTGGTGTGTATGTCTTCCAATCCCCACTTCTTTCTTCCCTTTTATTTACCTGCTTATGATGGTAGATTAGGGCACGTTTAATTTAGCATACATTATGCTATGCATGTGTGCATCCATGCATTTGTATTGCATGCATTAGGCTCGGTACATCACGATAACTGCATCTGTACTTCAATTCACAAATTGAATATGTGGTAGTTGACCGCATTTCACATGCCATGTTTAGGGTTAGCCGAGCCTGCCTAGATTGCATTTTTG
Organism: Camellia sinensis; assembly: GCF_055761805.1. Classification (NCBI taxonomy): domain Eukaryota; kingdom Viridiplantae; phylum Streptophyta; class Magnoliopsida; order Ericales; family Theaceae; genus Camellia; species Camellia sinensis. The sequence goes on from NC_138967.1 coordinate 61,343,421, forward strand.
CATGTGATGCATTAGCCATTTTTAACATGAACTAGGACACGCATGTTTGCTAACTAGTTTACTGTTTTGACATGGAGTACGATGTAAGTATTTACGCTTTAGCATCCCGCATGCGTGTGAGTGTTGCCATGACAGTATGCCTGCCATGCGGCTAAATGCTTATGTGTTAAACTATTTGAATGCCTGTGGGTGGAGGTTGGATTGTTTGAGTTGGAAAGACTCATTGAAATCCGTGTTTTAGCCTACTTGCGAGTAGCAAATTCCAAAGCATTTTCAAAACAAACGGATATGCAATGTTTCTTTCCAAATTAGGCAATCTAGTCTATACTTGTTTGCTGCGCGCATAACATAGTAATTCTAGGCTAATAAATGGAATAAGAACACATAACGTTTTCAAAATCGGATATCATGGTTAGTAGAGGCCGGTCTTCGGACCGGGCGAAAGGGGGTGCTCATAGCTGACCTTCCCCGATCGTACCCAAGCTCCCGAGCCGAGACAACTCCGGTGATGACGGACATGTGGCCTTCGGCACCGAGTCAGGGTTTCCTAAATTTCCCCATTTAAAAAATATTTAGGTGGCGACTCTGTATCTGGCAAAGCAGTCCATGTTTGGCACTACTTTTTCAAAAAATCTATTTCTCAAAACGATTTGCCAGATTTGGACTCTTTGGTTCAGATTAAGAACCGCGACAACAAAAATCGCGAGTCCGAACTGTAGTAGCACGAGGTCCCCCTCCGCGGGCGCGCCTACACTTGGCCTTCTTGGCCCTTTTTGCTACAAGCTTCTAAGAGAAGCTTGGACCCTTCTTCCTCTATAAAAGAAGAGCTCCTCTTCCATTGCAAGGGTTCCAAGAAATTTGTCTAAGGCAAAAACCATACATTTCCCTCCATATCTCTACATTCCAAGCTCCAAAGTCCATAGTTCTTGGCCCCTTTGCACCACAACTCCTAAGCACACACCTCCACCACTCATCTAAGGTTCTTGGAGGGTCTTGTGGGGACTCAGGACTTGGTTTTGACTCAGAAAAACCTACTGGAGTGCTGATTTTGAAGAAGGTCTTCAAGGGTAAGTTTCTCCCTCTTTTATTCCCCATTTTTGCACAAGTTTTTAGCCTATCTTGCACACTGTTTTGAGCTTAGTCTATAACTGATAAAAGCTCTATTTTTGCATTCTTTTGAAGTTTGTTTAAGACCACTTTTGTGTTTGAGGTTGTTTACCCCCTCTTAGGCCTTGTTTGGCCCCCATTTTGTGCTATTTTGGTGAGCTCCAGGACCACCTTGTTTGGGCCTCCTCACCACTGAAATCTTGAGGGATTTTAGTAGTGAGGATGGTGGTTTAAGGTCCTAAGAAGGAGAGGGCCATCCCCTCTCCTTGTTGCCTTCAATATTGGCCATTTTTGCCTCATGTGTGAGCATCATTCTTAAGTTCATGTTGACCATGTCTTAGTAGGTATTTGGTAGTATTTTGCCATGTTTTACCTCTGTTTTAAGTTGGTTTAGACACACCATGCTTGTTTTGCATACTTGTCTTGTAATGCCATGAAATTGCCTTAACATGTATCTAGCATTTAGACCACTATGCTTACTTGTTTTGGCTTGGCTTTGTGAAGCTTTTATACATGTTTTAGTGTGCTTAAGGACTATTTTTGATTGTTTGGGTCATCCATGCTTTGCTTTGTATAGCTACCATGTAATCTCCCTTGTAGGCCTTGAGTGTTGGACCCTCTAGCATGCTCTATTTGCATTATTTTAGTGGTTTGGAACCACTTGCCATGTCATTTCAGTCCTTATGGCATGCTTGTATGCTTGCATTTGATGCTCCTTTAATACTTTAAGAGCTTGGTGTCTTATGCTCCATGTTTGGCCCCTTTTGCATGCCTTTAGAATTAGGACATTTAGATGCCATCTAGGTGTGTCTTTGACCTTGTTTTGGCATGATTTGGGGCTGTTTTGTTTCAATTTGGTCATTTGCTTCATGTGTCACATGACCATAGTTTAAGTCCTTAGGCTTGGTTCCGTGCCTTGCATGCTTATTAGCTTAGGTTGTGTGCCTAGTATACATTGCTTGCGCCCATGCTCATGTTGCATACTTAGCTCACATGCTTAGGTTGCATTTGGCATGCATGCCTTGCCTTTTGATTAACCATAATTGAGGTTGGGCCCCTTGTTTGTTTGTATGCATTTCATTCTAATATTAAATTGCATGCTTTGGCTTCTTGGGCCATCACGCATTGAAATGCGCGATTGGTGGTCCGAGGGTCGAGGACCATCCTCCTTTGAGTCACGAACATGATAATGAGGGTGTTGGTGCAAACATTGCTTTGAAAATACTTTGCCATGCCTTGTCTGTCCTCTGCTGCTATCAAAACAAGTTTCTGCAGGAATCTTTGGCCGGCCGGCCATCTATACTGCCGACCGACCAAATATTTGTGGCCGAGAGCTCCATAATTGGTCGATGACCAACTCGCTTTGGCCGGTGGTGATTCCCCTTGGTCGGTGGTGTTCCACAGTGTCCATGGAGTGTACCTTGGGACTTGTGCAATTTTCAGAGGAGCAAAGCAGGCAAAACAGAGGCAGCTTGTGCATAGCGACGGATTTCCGAGCAAACCCGAGCACGCATGCATTGGACCCCTTCCCGAGGCTGTTTATTGCTTTCTACTAGTTAGGCGGTCTGTAATAATTAATTAGTTCGTAATTAGTTAATTTGTACTATTCTTTCGGACCCTCCGAGCGAGGGCAATTGTGTAATAAGTGTGCGTGAGTGTGTGTATGTCTTCCAACCCCCACTTCTTTCTCCCTTTTACTTACCTGCTTTCAATGGTTAGTATTAGGGCATGTTTCAATTAGCATACTTATGCTCGCATGTTTGCATCATTCATTTGTCTTGCATGCAGCGGGCTCGGCGCATCATGCTAACTGCATTGTACTTCAATTTCAAATTAAATACATGTTATCTGTGCATCTCATATGCCATCTTAGAATAGTCAAGCCTATATCTTAGTCGCATTTTGCACGTGTTGCATTAGCCATCTTAACATGAACTAGGATCATGCATTGATTACTAACTAGTTTCTGTTTTGGCTTGGAGTACTCGGTAAGTGTTTATGCTTTAGCATCCTTGAATGCGTACGAGTGGCTGCCATGATAGCATGCTTACCATGAGGCTATATGCTTATGTGATATACCTGCCTGAATGCCTGTGGGTGAAGGTTGGATTGTTTGAATTGGGATAATTCATTGAAATCCGTATTTTAGCCTACTCGCGAGTAGTAAAATTCAAACCATTTTCCAAACAAACGGAAATGCGATGCTTTGTTCCGACTTAGGCAATTTAGTCTATACTTGTTTTGTTGTACGCATCACATAGTAATTCTAGGCTAATAGCCGGTATAAGAACGCATAATGTTTTCAAAACAAGATATCATGGTTAGTAGAGGCCGATCTTCGGGTCGGGCGAGAGGGGGTGCTCATAGCTGACCTTCCCCAATCGTACCCAAGTTCCCGAGCCGAGGCAACTTTGGTGATGACAGACACGTGGCCTTAGGCAAACAAGTCAGGGTTTCCTAAATTCCCCCATAAAAAATATTTAGGTGGCGACTCTGTATCTGGCAAAGTAGTCCATGTTTGGCACTTCTTTCTAAAAATCTATTTTTCAAAACGATTTGCCGGATTTGGACTCTTTGGTTCAGATTAAGAACCGTGACGATTTGAGTCCGAACTGTAGTGAGCCCACAAAACGAACAGAACAGGGGTTCTCCCCCGGGGTGTTCGGGGACGTCTACAGTTTCTGGCGACTCCGCTGGGGAGTTAGAGAACTTGACTCAAACTCATGATATCTTGTTTTGACTACACTTATGTGTTTCTTTGCATTGCATTTGCATTGGTGCGCCTAAGACACCGTGTTTACCATCTACTATTCCTGAACGGTTTGTCGGAGGCTCGCTTTGAGAAGCGTGCCATAAGCCTGACCGGTTACGGGCTCTGCCACGATGGGAACACAAACCCCGGTTGTTGCCGGGGCACCTTTTTTGACCATTCAATCTAGTGCATATTCGAAATCCATAGTGACCATTCCAAGCTAGGACAGGTTACTCACCCGATTATAGGTTGTTTGAAACCGCTGCGTGCGTAGTGAAACCCTAGCTCCTGACAAAATAGGACAGGGAAACCCTACCCCAACATAGGGGTGCTTTGGTTCTCACTTGCTTGCTATGTGCTTTTAAAGTGCGTCTCTACATGAATGCATGTATCAGTTTGCAAGTCTGGGCATCAGGCCTACGGGCACCAGTTCAGCATTTTGGGATTTAGCTTACCTGAGGGTATCGGTTTACAGGCAGAATTTTGGGACAGAATTCAGTAGAGGCCACAGTCATCCTACGATGCTCATATCTATTCCAGAAATTGGGCTGGGATGCTGTCTGTTTTCTCTTTTGCTAGGGTAGTCCTGGAATCATAGCTTCAGAAGGCTCCACTATCCCCCGGGTACATTGGATTTGTGCCGATAGACTTTGTCTGGTCAGAGATTCAGTTCAAGGATAATCAGGGCCAGAGAAGGCTAGTCAGGCACAGACCACTAGTACAACAACTACCAGATCAGTGATCTTTGAGTAGTTGGGTTGAGATTTCCGAGCCTACTGTAGACACAGATATACCAGTTGCTCAATTAGATCAGGACAATATGTCGTTCTGGAAGAGATGGTGTGCCAACTCCAGGATAGTATGAAAGCCATACAGCAAGACGATGTCCATCAAGCAGAATTCGCCAAGCAACAGACCGTGGTCATAGCCCAACAGGCAGAGACAATCACCAGGCTACAGCAGTAAGCCGGGGCATCTGCTTCGCACCAAGCACCTCCTCCACCAAGAGTCCCAATACCTGGGGAGACGGCGAATGTTCAGAATGTCCAGGAGGATACAGACATCCTAATGGGGCCGGCTCCGCCCCGATTCTACCTCAACTATCCAAGGCACCCACTCCTATCAATCAACCGGATTCTCCCTTCGAGTTCGAGGTGGACCCCGCGGCATTAAAAGTGAGCAAGCTTGAAAAGCTGTTCAAGAAATCTCAAGGTGTAAAGTCCATTCCGGACATTGAGAACGGGTATACCGACGTAGCTGTGACACTGCCGGACAGATTCAAGATGCCACAAGTTGACCGCTTTGATGGATCTGGGGATCCCATGGTGCATCTACGGTTGTTTTTAGACATTCTAAGGCCGATGGGCCTCACCAGACTACAAAAGCTTTCTTTATTCGGCCGGACCCTGTCGGGTGTAGCAGCCATCTGGTATGCAAAATTGGAAGACGATGTTAAGAGGAATTGGGATGAGATGGCCGAGGCTTTCGTCGATCAATACTCCTACAATACACAAATCGAGATTACAACCCGTGATCTCGAGACGACTAGGCAGGAGCCAAATGAGGGTTTCTCCGATTTTGTAACTCGGTGGAGGGCCAAGGCCTAAATGATGACCATTAGGCCAACTGACAAAGATCAGATTCGGATGGTTGTACGCAACCTCCAACCCAAGCTCATGCAGAAAATGATCGTTCTCTCCTTTCCCACCTTTTCAGATTTGCATGGGATGGGAGTACAGATTGAGGATGCCTTGAAGCAGGGTTTGATTGACAATGACAAGGAGCAGCCCAAGAGGGCATTTAACCGCAGTTCGAATGCGACCACCAGTGGTGATGCAGCTGCAAGATCTTCCGAAGTATGCATGGTCGCTACCACCACACCAAGAACAGCCACCCCCTTTGTTGGTGTATCCAATCCAAACCCCTGAACTTCAGACTATCTACCCCGAGGCAAGAGGGTTTTCACCCCACTCTATATGCCTTTGTCTAAAGCCCTAGGGGTCTTACTCAGAAAAGGACATCTGAAACCGTTAGAACAACGGCCTCTACCTAACCTTCTCCCTGTAAAGCATGACCCGGATAAGTACTGTGCTTTTCATCAACAAACCAGTCATGACACTGACAATTGCGTACGTCTTCATCACGAGATACAAAATCTGATTGACAACGAGGTCATTGTCGCACCAGCTCAGCAAAGTCTATCACCACTGGATCAATGAACTTGGGGGATAGTACGAATATGTGATCGGGGGATGAACCACCTGCGGGCGGCACTCAGTTTACTCCAGATGTGACGTATGGTACGCACTGTTTTGAGCATTTATGAATGCTGGTTTTTGTACTTTTTGACTCGAGTATTGAGTCAGTTTTGTTATGTCGTTTAGAGTCTGTCCCGTTGTATAGAGTCAGTCTTTTCATATTGAGTCAGTTAGGTCTGTCTTGTTGTATCGAGTCAGTCCTGTTTTGTTAAGGTCGGGTGATTCCGGGGGTGTTACCTCAGGCATCACCATTTTGTTTTGCGTTTGTCTTTTCGTTTTCTTTTGAGTCTGTTTCTGCCTTGGAGCCAGTAATGCCAACAGATTTGAATGAACAGCAGTGATTTTCACACTCTTGTGTTTGCTTCTACCTTGCGCCAGTTGTGCCAGAGGATTTGAATGAGATGGCAGTGCTTCTCACCTGTTTTTCTGTGCCTTGAAATCATTGTATTGACCTAAGTTTTTCAAAACTTTTCGAACACTGTGTTGAAAACAAAGAGGAAGGAATTCCTCGGAATTTGCAAAAATTTGATCAAGTGAGAGAAAGAGAGGCATGCTAAGCCCTTAATGATTGAGATTATGTTTGTTAATGTGAGTACTGAGAAGGATCCTGGCTTGATCTAGATTGGTTCTACATTGTCTTCAGCGCGAGCGACTAGTCATTTTCTTAAAAGATTTCAAAAAAAATGTTTTGCGCAGTCCTGCGAAGACCTGTGTGGAATCGCTCTTGAGATTGTGCAGTTTAGGATCGCTCTCAGCCTCGAGACTCAACCCCTTTGCTTCCAAACCTTGAACCTTAATTCAGAATATTCAAAGGTCAATCACAATGTAAGGCCTGTGTGGCCAGATTTGCAGCAACCCGTGAATCAGGGGCAGGGAAGTCAGATCAAGAAGATCAGATGTCGTCAAAAGAAGCTTGCAAAGCTAGATCAGAAGCACCCCTCGAACTAGGGGCAAAAGATGCCAGATTGTGCTCGAAGAGCCGAAGATGGATCATTCCACAAATCAATATCGGCAAGAATGCCAAACCCCAGAAGGGAGGAAAGAAGAAGACATTGCTGAAGGACAACTGAGTTCCTATCCACAACACTAGGGGCAAATTCAGCCCCCCATTGGATGGACTCCTGCATCGTCAGCAAACAGTGGCCATTCTCCTGGATTCAAATGACTTCAGGATCTCAAAACCATTCAACATGGACAAAGCTACACTCTTACCCTTGAGAGGCTCGCTAGGCCAAAAACCCGGAAGGACGACCCAGGCAAAAGTTAGAGCAAGAAAAAGAACAAAAAGAACAAAAAAAAAAGAAAAATGCAAAGAATGAAAAAAAGAAAAATGAAGAAAATGAGAGGGGAAAAAAAAGATGAAAAGAATTGAAAAAAAGAAAAACAAAGCTCGCAAGGTTGAAAACCCGGAAAGGCGGCCTTGGCAAAAGTTAGAACATAAAAGGAGAGGTTAATACACGAGTGTACCTTAACCCCGAACTACATAAGGCTTGATTCTCATGTTTGGGATACGTAGGCAACTTCATTCTGAAATCCAGCCGTAAAACACTTCAAATTCGACTGTGTCCATGTAATGGTTCTGACCATCATTGTCTTTTCTGTATCCAAGAGTTCGGTTGTGTTCGTCACTCTGAAGACTGACTACAATACGTTGCGGCGCCATTCAGACAAGGGGCAACTTTCCGTTGCCATACAATGCGCTACGTTGATATTCAAACAAGGGGCAACTTTCCATTGCCATGCAGTGTCCTTCAGACAAGGGGCAGTTTTCCATTGTTTTGGATCTGAGGTCGTGCATCTCGAGAGTAGGTTTCGAGCTTATTGAGCGGTGGCCGTTTGCAAAAATAATTTTTGAGAATTTTTACTAAGGTTGACTGATTCTCTCGAAAATTATTTCATTTTTCTAAAAAAACTGGACCATTTCTTGGACCCAAAAAAGGAAAATTTTCAGTGCTCATAGCCTGACTTGCATGATTTTAAATCAGAAAATTGAACAAGCGTGTTAATCTAACTCTCATGTTGGTCAAAATTGTTTTAGTAGAAAACCAAAAACAAAAAATGGTCAAAATGATGAACTAGGGGCACAGTTGAGTCAGGTGTTCTGTCTTTTCCTCGTTGTCAACATACTTGCTAGAAAATGGCACTCTACTTGCCAGAAAGGGCACTCTACCCACCAGAAAAGGGCACAACTGAAGCTAACAACAAAAGGCTGAAAGCTCTCAATATTCTAGAAGCAACGAGGTATCAAGCCTAGTGCGAAGCATGAACTGGAATGGATCAAGATATTCCCCTCCCTCGTCTGGACACATTTGATCATGTCCAAACTCCCCAACAGAGCATCGGTAACCGATGTCAGCTGCAGATTTGCTACACACCCAATTGTAGCGCAACCCCTCTGTGGGAAAGTTCACTGTTGTAAGCTGAAGAAGAATCTAGCGGAATGCTAGGGAGAGAACCCGCAACTTCTCATTTATCCATTAACCACCCAGGGGAGGGATAAAAAAATAAGAGAGATTGAAGAATAGAGAGATGTGAGCTGAGAGAAAAAGTGAGAAAAGGGCTTTTTCAAAAAAAAACAGAGCCTGAAGGCCGAGTGATGTGAGAATCACAAATGAGAAAGGGTGGGAAACAATACCCGGAGAAACAGGCTCCCTGTGCACATTTGAGTCTTGTGTTTTGTTGTGTTTTGTCTGTCTCGGTTCTTGTTTTGAGTCGTTTCGAGTGTCAATAGGTGTGTTTAGGTTGTTTACCTTTGTTTTCCTTTGTTAAGGCGTGATGCACTGTGTCCAGTCGTAGACTCAATACCCAGTTGAAAACTTATTCTCACTCTCATTTTCGAAAATAAATTGTTTTGTGCTCAGAGTACTGTGCCATTCTCCACATTTGTGCAAAACAGGTTTTGTTCTTCCATAAAACTGTAGGGTTCAACCCAGGTCATATGAGAACAGTAAAACCAGGACCTATCTGAAGCTATATTGGTTCCAGACTGCAAAGCAAAAGAAAAGAGGGAAAATGTGGAGCATCTTAGCATGTTTTAACTCCAGCGAATTCCGAGACTGCATTCCAGGTGCACCTTCTCAGGCCTTGCTGTTTCTCTGGAGTATGAGTGTATCTCAACCCCAAGTGTAAGCTTGCTTCATGTCAGAATGGCAGTTCAGGCAGAGCCTGAGGGTTTCGCATGCAGATGTTACCTCTCGCCAATATGAACAGGGTATACCCTTTTGAGCTGAGCCTGTTGCCAAGTCCTCTGAGAGGTAAATCAGAGGTTGCGTTTGAATTGGTCTCGTTAAGGCATGTATTTCCTTATTCAGTAGTTTACTTCAAACATGTTGTTGATGTTGCACTGAAAATGCATTGTTATGCACCGTTCACTTTGCATTGTTATGCACACTCTGCCTGCATTGCTATGCACCCTTTCAGTTGCATTGTTATGCATACTCCACCTGTATTGTTATGCACGTTCCAATTGCATTGTTATACACCTTTTCACTTACATTGTTATGTATCTTTTCACTTGCATTATTATGCACTTTTCCCTTGCATTGTTATGCACCGTCCCACCTGCATTGTCATGCACCGTTACTTGCATTGTTTTGCACATCTATCTTGCGCTGTCACGCACTATACCTGCATTGTTATGCACACCTCTTCACTTGTGTTGTCACGCACATTCCACTTGCATTGTTTTGCACGCTCATTTTCTGAAACACCGGGATATGTCCCTATGTTTTTTCTCCTTGTTCCGAAACACCGGGATACGTCCCTATGTTTTTTCTCCCTATTCCGATACACCGGGATACCCTATGTTTTTTCTCCTTGTTCTGAAACACCGGGATACGTCTCTATGTTTCTTCTCCTTTTCCGAAACACCAGGATACGTCTCTATGTTTCTTCTCCTTTTCCGAAACACCGGGATACATCACTATGTTTCTTCTCCTTTTCAGAGACACCGGGATACGTCCCTATGTTTCTTCTCCTTTTCCGAGACACCGGGATACGTCCCTATGTTTCTTCTCCTTTTTTCTGAAACGCCGGGATACGTCCCTATGTTTCTCCTTCCTTTTGAAACACCGGGATACGTCCCTATGTTTCTCCTTCCTTCCGAAACACCGGGATACGTCCCTATGTTCCTCTTACCTTTCTGAAACACCGGGATACGGCCCTATGTTTTCTCTTCTCATTCCGAAACACCGAGATATGTCCCTATGTTTCTCCCTCTTCGTTTAAAAGCATTTGGAATACGTTCCAATGCTCACATCATTCCGAAACACCGGGATACGTCCCTATGTTTCTCCCCCTTAGGTTAAGAGCATTTGGAATACGTTCCAATGCTTATACCTTTCTAAAACACCGGGATACGTCCCTACGATTCTCCTTCCTTCTAAAACACCGGGATACGTCCCTAAACACCGGGATACGTCCCTAACCACCAGGATACGTCCCTAAACGCTGGGATACGTCCCTAACCGCTGGGATACGTCCCTAACCACCGGGACACATCCCTATGTTTCTCCCTCTTTGGTTAAGAGCATTTGGAATACGTTCCAATGCTTATACCTTTCTGAAACACCGGGATACGTCCCTATGTTTCTCTCTCTTTCCGAAACACTGGGATACGTCCCTATGTTTCTCTCTCTTAGGTTAAAAGCATTTGGAATACGTTCCAATTCTTATACCTTTCTGAAACACCGGGATATGTCCCTATGTTTCTCCCTCTTTGGTTAAGAGCATTTGGAACATGTTCCAATGCTTATGCCACTCTTTCTCCTTTCGCGTGCAACGCGTCAGAATCTTGTTTGAGACCTTGGGTGTCCCCAATGGTCGCTCTTAGTCTTTCCTGCATGGCGCATGGTTAAGATTGTATAATTCTCTTACATCCTTTCTGCATTATGATGTAGTTTGGTTTTTGCTTGCTTAAAACTGTTGCATGTTATGCTTTGTTACAACTTTCTTTGCATGATCATAAGTTATGCTCGGCTTTGTGCATTGTCTTGCATCTTGCCCCTGCCTTCGGGCGCATATCTTTGTCTGTAGCTTGTATGCTTTGTCTAAGTCTTCAGCCTTGTCAAAAATGGGTCGTCTCTGGGCTTTGACATTCACTCCCGTCATTTTTATGACTTTCGAGTTCTGTCAAAGAGGGGCAACTATAGACACCCCATTTTTGACCGTCCTTAAGACTTGGACGTCATCATTTGAACACTCGATGATTACCCTTTTTTGTGTTCGTCTTGAGTTCTCGGAGGTTTCGGCTACGCGCCTTACCTCAAGACCTCTCGACTTGTTTGTTTTGTGTTTGGTTTTGCATCAACCACTTGTTGTTTTGCTTCTGAGGGTGGGAAATAGTTTATAGGCCATCCCCACACCTCACCGGCCATGGCTTGAGGCCACCGGCCTTGTTTCCTTGCCACCGGCCATTGGTGATGGCTGGTCGGCACTATTGATGGTTAGTCGGCATTGTGTTTGGTTGGCCAGCCGCTGATTTTGGTCAATCGACCACTTTTTCTGGTCGAGACCTTTTCTTGAGGGGATTTGAACCTTTTGAACCCTTGGTTTTAGCTTCTTGAAGAAGCTTGAACCTTTTGAACCTTTGGTTCTAGCTTCTCGAGAAAGCTTGAACCTTTTGAACCCTTGGTCTTAGCTTCTTGTGAACCCTTGGTTCTAACTTCTCGAGGAAGCTTGAACCTTTTGAACCCTTGTCTTAGCTTCTTGAGAAAGGTTGAACCTTTTGAACCCTTGGTTTTAACTTCTTGAAGAAGCTTGAACCTTTTGAATCTTTGTTCTAGCTTCTCCAAGAAGCTTGAACCCTTTGTCTAGCTTCTCCAAGAAGCTTGGCCCTTTTGCCTAGCTTCTCCAAGAAGCTTGGCCCTTTTGTCTAACTTCCCCAAGAAGCTTGGCCTTCTTGGCCCTTTTTGCTACAAGATTCTAAGAGAAGCTTGGACCTTTCTTCCTCTATAAAAGAAGAGCTCCTCTTCCATTGCAAGGGTTCCAAGAAATTTGTCTAAGGCAAAAACCATACACTTCCCTCCATATCTCTACATTCCAAGCTCCAAAGTCCATAGTTCTTGGCCCCTTTGCACCACAACTCCTAAGCACACACCTCCACCACTCATCTAAGGTTCTTGGAGGGTCTTGTGGGGGCTCAGGACTTGGTTTTGACTCAGAAAAACCTGCTGGAGTGCTGATTTTGAAGAAGGTCTTCAAGGATGAGTTTCTCCCTCTTTTATTCCCCATTTTTGCACAAGTTTTTAGCCTATATTGCACACTGTTTTGAGCTTAGTGTATAACTGATAAAAGCTTTATTTTTTCATGCTTTTGAAGTTTGTTTAAGACCACTTTTGTGTTTGGGGTTGTTTACCCCCTCTTAGGCCTTGTTTGGCCCCCATTTTGTGCTATTTTGGTGAGCTCTGGGACCACTTTGTTTGGGCCTCCTCACCACTGAAATCTTGAGAGATTTTAGTGGTGAGGATGCTGGTTTAAGGTCCTAAGAAGGAGAGGGCCATCCCCTCTCCTTATTGCCTTCAATATTGGCCATTTTTGCCTCATGTGTGAGCATCATTCTTAAGTTCATGTTGACCATGTCTTAGTAGGTATTTGGTAGTATTTTGCCATGTTTTACCTCTGTTTTAAGTTGGTTTAGACACACCATGCTTGCTTTGCATACTTGTCTTGTAATGCCATGAAATTGCCTTAACATGTATCTAGCATTTAGACCACTATGCTTACTTGTTTTGGCTTGGATTTGTGAAGTTTTTATGCATGTTTTAGTGTGCTTGAGGACTGTTTTTGGTTGTTTGGGTCATCCATGCTTTGCTTTGTATAGCTACCATGTAATATCCCTTGTAGGCCTTGAGTGTTGGACCCTCTAGCATGCTCTATTTGCATTATTTTAGTGGTTTGGAACCACTTGCCATGTCATTTCAATCCTTATGGCATGCTTGTATGCTTGCATTTGATGCTCCTTTAATACTTTAAGAGGTTGGTGTCTTATGCTCCATGTTTGGCCCCTTTTGCATGCATTTAGAATTAGTACATTTAGATGCCATCTAGGTGTGTCTTTGACCTTGTTTTGGCATGATTTGGGGCTGTTTTGTTTCACTTTGGTCATTTTCTTCATGTGTCACATGACCATAGTTTAAGTTCTTGGGCTTGGTTCCGTGCCTTGCATGCTTATTAGCTTAGATTGTGTGCCTAGTATACATTGTTTGTGCCCTTGCTCATGTTGCATACTTAGCTCACATGCTTAGGTTACATTTGGCATGCATGCCTTGCCTTTTGATTAACCATGATTGAGGTTGGGCCCCTTGTTTGTTTGTATGCATTTCATTCTAATATTAAATTGCATGCTTTGGCTTCTTGGGCCATCACGCATTGAAATGCGCGATTGGTGGTCCGAGGGTCGAGGACCATCCTCCTTTGAGTCACGAACATGATAAGGAGGGTGTTGGTGCAAACATTGCTTTGAAAATACTTTGCCATGCCTTGTCTGTCCTCTGTTGCTGTCAAAACAGGTTTCTGCAAGAATCTTTGGCCGGCCGACCATCTATACTGCCGACCGACCAAATATTTGTGGCCGAGAGCTCCATAATTGGTCGATGACCAACTCCCCTTGGCTGGTGGTGATTTCCCTTGGTCGGTGGTGTTCCACAGTGTCCATGGAGTGTACCTTGGGACTTGTGCAATTTTCAGAGGAGCAGAGCAGGGAAAACAGAGGCAGCTTGTGCATGGCGACGGATTTCTGAGCAAACCCGAGCACGCATGCATCGGACCCTCTTCCCGAGGCTGTTTATTGCTTTTTACTAGTTAGGTGGTCTGTAATAATTAATTAGTTCGTAATTAGTTAATTTGTACTATTCTTTCGGATCCTCCGAGCGAGGGCAATTGTGTAATAAGCGTGCATGAGTGTGTGTATGTCTTCCAACGCCCACTTCTTTCTCCCTTTTACTTACCTGCTTTCAATGGTTAGTATTAGGGCATGTTTCAATTAGCATACTTATGCTCGCATGTTTGCATCATTCATTTGTCTTGCATGCATTGGGCTCGGCGCATCATACTAACTGCATTGTACTTCAATTCCAAATTGAATACATGTTATCTGTGCATCTCATATGCCATCTTAGAATAGTTGAGCCTATATCTTAGTCGCATTTTGCACGTGTTGCATTAGCCATCTTAACATAAACTAGGATCATGCATTGATTACTAACTAGTTTCTGTTTTGGCTTGGAGTACTCGGTAAGTGTTTATGCTTTTGCATCCTTGCATGCGTGTGAGTGACTGCCATGATAGCATGCTTACCATGAGGCTATATGCTTATGTGATATACCTGCCTGAATGCTTGTGGGTGAAGGTTGGATTGTTTGAATTGAGATAATTCATCAAATCCGTATTTTAGCCTACTCGCGAGTAGCAAAAGTCAAACCATTTTCCAAACAAACGGAAATGCGATGCTTTGTTCCAACTTAGGCAATTTAGTCTATACTTGTTTTGCTGTACGCATCACATAGTAATTCTAGGCTAATAACCGGTATAAGAACGCATAATGTTTTCAAAACAAGATATCATGGTCAGTAGAGGCCGATCTTCGGATCGGGTGAGAGGGGGTGCTCATAGCTGACCTTCCCCAATCGTACCCAAGTTCCCAAGCCGAGGCAACTTTGGTGATGACGGACACGTGGCCGTAGGCAAACGAGTCAGGGTTTCCTAAATTTTCCCATAAAAAATATTTAGGTGGCGACTCTATATCTGGCAAAGTAGTCCATGTTTGACACTTCTTTCTAAAAATCTGTTTTCCAAAACGATTTACCGGATTTGGACTCTTTGGTTTAGATTAAGAACCTTGACGATTTGAGTCCGAATTGTAGTGAGCCCACAAAATGAACAAAACGGGTGTTCTCCCCCAGGGCGTTCGGGGACGTCTATAGGATAACTCGTCAGGAAGACCGAGCTCCAGTACAACAGAAAGCAAAAAGAAGAAAAAGCAAAATGTGACAAACTTCAAATCGTTTCAATAGTCACTTAAACTTTCATCAGCAGGAGGAATTTCAAGAGTAGCATCCACAATCTTATCCAGGCCACCTTGGAGAGGAAAAGTAGAGGCAGTTCCAACTTCCTGGAAAGCAGGAGCCTTCTTAACCACATCTCCCACAGCTTCAGTTTCTAGGGTTCCACCTCTTTCAACATTCACCGTTTCATTGGCAGTATTTCTCTCCAGAGTCTTGGCTGCAGAATCAGTCCCTCGGGAAATCTTAGCTAGAGGAATAGCAGGGGTAACAGCAGCCTTCAGACTCAAGGATTTTGAGGGAACAAGAATATCTTGAAACAGAGGAGACCCTTCAGGAATTTGAGCAATAGTGAGGGCACTTGTCCAGCCTTTGAGAAAAAAACTAAGGGAAAGACATAGAAATAGCATTGGTCACTGAAATAGTGGCACAAGGGCCAGCAATGGCGACAGAGATAGAAAAGCAAAAGGAAATAAGGGTTTCAGATGAACTTACAGTGATTTGATGAGAGGACAACAAAGAATGTAGGTCTTGAAGACTTGAATCAAAAGAGAATAGCAGCATTTCGGTGGCAAGCGTTTGGATAGAGCACTGTCGGAACAAAGATGGGAGAATGAAAGGGTTTTGGGATTTCAAAACTTTGAAACAAGCATGGAGGACGAAGAGACAGCCCTAGGGTATTTATGACCCTTGACCAGCGTGATGGTACAAATCACGTCCCTCTGTACAGAATCGACGTCTTTTCTCTACACACCAGTACCACGCTACCACGTGTCACCATGAAAGGACACATGCAGAACGCGTGTGTTAGGATCGAACCGCCACCAAGGCCGAACTGGAGCAGATCCGAAACTATGCAACGGTTGGGGTATTGAACGGTAGCTCCCCCCAAAGGAAACCTTAGCGTGAGCTAGGGGAAAATGAAGGGGTTAAATATGAAACAAGTCGGATCCAAGCCTTGGGCCGGCCCAATCGACTAAAGCCCAAATCCAAGTGGGTTAGATGAACATATGGGCAAGCCAATTAAGCCCAACTCCATGATCAACAGTCTACCCAAGTCCTCAAGCACTTGGGCCCAACTCGCAGTGGAAAGGCTAGTCCAGCTGCGATGCTAGGTTGGGCCGAGTTGCAAGACTTAATCTATGGGCCGAGCTGATGAGCCGAACCCATCGTCAGAACTAAAGTGGACCGAGCCTATACAAAGATATTCAAATGGACCAGCCCATCTCTATAAACGATCTTGTAAAAGGCCGAGCCGAGGCACAACAGTACTGAGCTGAGGAAACCTCTTAGAGAAACGTGGAAGCTATGAATACATGCACATGGAGGATGCCACCTCAGCTGGTCCCCTCCCCCTAGAATCACAGAATTGGTTGATCAAGGGAATGTAGTCTGTTATCAGCATGATTACAACAAGTATATGCATCCATTATCAACAACTTGATGGTCCCCAACCTTGAGCAA